>NC_139539.1:47203968-48688554 GCF_965153285.1 Podarcis tiliguerta
AATTCTTCATTCGGAAACGTGTGATAGTATAGGAAGCCCTGGAGAGAGCTGCCTTCTCATTTTGCTTGCCAGTGGTGTGTTCCCCTTGCAGCCCACCCCCTACAAGATCTCATTACAGCACACCTACCGAGCAGTAGCAGCTTGACTGTCTTTGCCTCTTTATCTGCATCCTCCTGTAGCTTCTTTTCCAGTTCTTTGGACCTCTTGGCAAGTTCCTTATCCTCTGCACTTGCTCCACTCCCCATCTCACCGTCTCCTTCTTCTCTCCTTCCTCCTCCTCCTCCTCCCGTTGGTTCCTGAAGCCCCCTCTAGCTCTTCGGTTTGTTCCAGCTCTTCAGATTGGTTGACTCACCCTTTTCCGGGTGGAGGAGACGAAAAAGACCAAAATAAAAGTATCTTAGGCGGAATCCTCCAGGGTGATGAAGAAGGTATTCCACCGGAGCTGCCTTAGCTCCGGCAGCTGCAGGCGGCAAGGCAGCTGGTCCAAGACCTGCTAAGAAGGTAGCATCAGAGTTCTTCACCTTGCTCTGTGCTCTTTCCCCTCCCCCACTCCCTGCTAAGTCTTCGTGGGTAACCCAATTTTGTTAACGGTGGATTTGAGGGCTTTTTATCTCGCCATGTGACCTGGGAAATCCAATTATAAAAGCCCAAGATGGCAAAGATTAATGACTGGCAAAGCAGAACACTGAACCCAAGACTGTGGCGCCGTGTGGTATAGGGGAAGATGCTTATGCAACACGAGGATGTAACATAGCAGCTCCCCCAGTGAGAAGAGGCTACGACGTTTGGGGATTTTTAGTTTAGAAAAATAGGTGAGTGAGGAGCAGGCGACAGGAAGGATAGTGTATAAAGTGGTACTTGGTACAGAGAAAATGGATGTGGATGAGCATTCCTCCCTCTCTTATAATATTGGAACCTGAGGCCATCCAATTAAGTTGAATGTAAGGAGATTCAGGACAGATAAAAGGACATCATTAAAACTATGGAGTTCGCGCTCCCCCCCCCCCCAACAAACGTGTAAGGATGACCACCAACTTCAATGGGATATGACATGAAAAATAAGGCTATCAATGGCTGTGGGTCATGATAGCTCTGTATTCTACTTTCAATATTGGAGGTGCATGTTTCTCAATAGCTGCTGCCAAGGAACACAAGTGGGAGTGAGCTATTCCACTCCTGCTGCTTCTGAGCTTCCTTTTCACATCTGGTTGGCCACTGTGTGAAGCAGAAGGCCTGCCTTCGATGGGCCTTTGTTCTGATCGAACAGGGCTCCTCTTAGGATTGGATGCGAACAGCTCTCTCTACCTACGTACTAGGCAAGGATTCCTAATTCCCAAAGGAGGCCTCATAGTCAGCTCCTCCCCTTGGAGGCCTGTTGGGGGATTAATTAATAAACTAATAGTTATTATTCATTTGATTTATATTCCAAATTCTTCAGAGCTGGATCATCACCGTCAGTTTATTTGTATGCTATTTTCTCACAAAATTGTGCCCAAAGTGGTTCATAACATATTGGGTGAACAAATTATAGCCATTCTCTCTCTCTCTCTCTCTCTCTCTCTCACACACACACACACACACACACACACGCACGCACACACAATTAGAAAATATAACACTAATAAATAATTACCAAAAAATCAATCCACACAAGTTTGTATAAAATAATACAAATGAACTAACCTAATTTAACAGCTTAAAACTAACCAGAAATTTAAAAAGTAGTATACAAAGCACCCACACACTCCAGATGGGTCTTTCCCCAATAGTTTGGACCAAATCTGATGGGGAAGGTGGCTTAAGAATTTGTTGAGGCCCCAAATGTACAAGCTAGTCTCATTTTGGCAGCTGCAACCCAGTAAACTTAATAACATTTATCCCCAACAGGTGCCGCCTAGGGATTGACCATGGAGATGGCACCGCTGAAATGCATGTGTAATTAGATGCAGCTATTTCTGTTCCTTTACTGCTCTTCTCCCCCACACAGTCAGGAAGAGTACAGAATTCTGACACTAGTATTCTCTCGCTCACCAAGGAAAAGGTGGCAGAGCTTCCTCCCTCCCAATAGGCTGGGAATAGCAGGAGGACCATGCCTATCAACAACATCTTCAAGGAATGCTTTGGTGCTTTTCACATGAACTGCCCCATAGGCCTGGCTTTGCCATCATCAGAGCTTGTGAAAATGTGAGGTGACCCCCCCACATACACACAGTGGCACAAAGGCCAAAACAGATGTGCTGCTCAGCATATTAGGGGAAGATGGTGAGCTTCTGGGTTTTGTTTGCTTTTCTGTTTGCATAGAGGAAAGGAAACGAACACACGTCTCAGTCCTAGAAGCAACCATCAGCCATTGAAACGGGGTGGGGTATATCCCTTGTGCACAGGGATAAATGAAGAACAAAATGCACTCCTCTCTTTCCTTTTTCCTGTGTGCAGCCCTGGCTCTTCTGAGGAATAAGATAATTCACTGAGGTGGGGAACGAGTGAGTTTAATCCTTAAGTGCTGGCAAGCAGAATCGCACCCGCTAATCATGCTTCTCTCTATCCTGCTACTTAAGCTCTTTAAACTGCTGGCTTTGCTTACAAAATCCTCCCCCCTCCTGCAGCAAACTCCTACATCTTGGGAGGTTTGCAGTTCTAGAAGGGTCAGGAGATCTCTGTGCGCACTCTCTCTGCGTGTGCTGGGCCGATGCCTGTTGGAGGAGGCCTTCTTAATGCTCCCAGTCTGATAACCCCACTGACAGGTGTTCTCCTCAGCCACTTTCCCCACAGCCCTGTACTCCTGCTCCCCTTCTGTTACATACCCTCCTAACATTTCTTAGATGAAAATAGGGACATACTGTCCTACGTCAGGAAGCCTCATTCTCACTGAACACATTGTCTGTCTGTCGTTCTGTCTGTCAGTCATTGAATCTTATTTTCAATTAATTGGGTGCATGCCCTGGAAGGTGATTTGGCTGAGCACTTACAAATGCACAGCTGATGTCCACTTATTTCATAGAACCTTTGTGTTAATGGAGTCTGAGTATATGGTGCCAATTGACTAGTACGGTATAACTGAATACTAGCAGCCTCATACCCAGCATTACTCAGGAATTCTAAGAAACCAAAAGGTCATTACAGTTTTGAAATCAGGACTTAAAACCCACACAGTTTTGAAAGGTTCATGCTGCCATCTCGATTCAAAACACCATCCAATTGTATCTGGGGTATAAATTTTGTTGTTGTCGTCGTCCAAACACAGACAAAAGCCTGTTCCTTGATCTCAGTTCAGGAATAATCGTGCAAAATCTGGTTACACTATCTTAAGAGGTGCACAACAAATAACTTTCTAAAATACTGTAGATAGATAATAAAACGTTTGCTTTTAATCTTAAGTAGTTATAGGAAGAAGGGCATGTTTATAAGATAGATCAGAGAGGCTAGGGAATGGAGCCACATGAGCCATAAGCTTTAGGATTACTATAGTTGGAAAAAGTGAGGGATTTCTTCCACATTAAGCCAGGCTTCCCCAACCTGGTGCTCTTCATATGTTTTTGGCTGCAAATCGCAAAGCATGCTGCCCGGGACTGATGGGAGTTATAGTCCAAAACAGATGGGTGCCCACCTGTATCTAAAGGCATATTGTGTTGCTTCAGCAACACACAGATCTTCCTTTCTGAATCAGGAAAAAGATAGTACTGTAATATGATGTGTATCCCATCTGGGATTCTACAGTTTCATTATAGCTCCTGTATATTCCAGTCGCCATTCAGTTATTGTTATATTACCTGCTCCCCTGGTTTTGCTGTAGAGTCAGTCTGTCACCAGGCCTTGAGAACAGCCACATGTTGGTGAGCATGTGGAATTCCCTTTGCTCGGAGCTGGCGTTCTAAAAATACCCCGTTCTCGGTCCAAGGATTAAAGTGATTTCACAAAGCAATTGCCTGAAACAGGTTTCTAATCCTGACACTGAAATTTGTTTGTCTTAATTTATGGACCTTGCTTAGCCTCCTGTGATTTCTGTGAGGGGCGGAGACCGAAATAGGTGAGGAGAAAATAACTAGTAGCAGTAAACACACGAAGGCAGATGGAGCATTAGAGTGGAGTTGTGTGGTTGTGAAGCCTCCTAAATATGTGGATGAAAAATTAAAATTAATAAATATCTTAACTGTGAATAATAATAATAATAATAATAATACTTTATTATTTATACCCCGCCCATCTGGCTGGGTTTCTCCAGCCACTCTGCATGGCTCCCAGCAGAGTACAGTGTTAACTCAGGTTAAGTACTTAATTCGTTCCGGAGGTCTGTACTTAACCTGAAACTGTTCTTAACCTGAAGCACCACTTTAGCTAATGGGGCCTCCTGCTGCTGCCGCGCTGCCAGAGCACAATTTCTGTTCTCATCCTGAAGCAAAGTTCTTAACTTGAAGCACTATTTCTGGGTTAGTGGAGTCTGTAACCTGAAGCGTATGTAACCTGAAGCGTATGTAACCTGAGGTACCACTGTAATGATAATAATAATAATAATAATAATGTGATAAAACATCAAACATTAAAACAGCTTCCCTAAACAGGGTTGCCTTCATATATCTTCTAAAAGTCAGATAGTTCTTTATTTCCTTGACATCTGATGGGAGGGCGTTCCACAAGGTGGGCACCACCACTGAGAAGGCCCTCTGCCTGGTTCCCTGTAACCTCACATCTCGCAGTGACAGAACTGCCAGAAGGCCCTCAGAGCTGGACCTCAGTGTCCGGGCTGAACGATAGGGGTGGAGACGCTCCTTCAGGTATACTGGGTGGAGGCCGTTTACTGCTTTAAAGGTCAGCACCAGCACTTTGAATTGTGCCTGGAAATGTACTGGGAGCCAATGTAGGTCTTTCAGGACCGGTGTTATGTAGTCTCGGCAGCCACTCCCAGTCACTAGTCTAGCTGCTGCATTCTGGATTAGTTGTAGTTTAAAGGTCACCTTCAAAGTCTGTACCAACAGTCCTCTATTTTGAAGGGCAGTCAAGAGGACAGCCCTCTATTTGAAGGTGTCCCAAGTCCGGTTTAAAGAGAAGGAATGAAAAGGGAGAGCAGAAGTTGCCCATCAACAGTTAGCATCTCCTGGTCATCAGACGAAACAGGCACAGGGTGTCTTCCCCATTGCGACAAGAAGTATTGTATTTTTATTTAAATTATAGTAATTATTTTTAAATTTGCACATATACTTAAACATTACCATATGCAAATATTATACAGATTGGGGTCTTCTTTTTTTAAAGGATGCATATCTTCTTCTTTTTGGTGGTGCAGAACTCAAATTGTTCTTGAAATGTTTATCAGCCAGGTCGTAGCTCAAGTTGATGGGAGAGACCTCTTTCATTGGCTATTTGCCCTGAGACCTAAAAATGGAACCTCACTAATTGGAGGGAAGACTGCTACATGCCAGGTGTCTCAGAAGATGATGCTGTGAATAGTAATATTTGCATCTGCAAATGCATTTCTGTATCTTAATTGTCAAGATTCGGTCAAAAGGGTTCCACACCATATAATGATAAAGAGTCTTTCCTTAAGATCTGCTGAATTCAGTTGGACTTACTCAGTGGCGGACTTTGGGCTCTCAAATGTCAACAGTGCCCTGTGCAACACTAACATTTGGTACCCCCCCCCCCACTCTTCGTACTCCATTCTACATAACTGTTGCATTGGCCCCTGTGGCCAGCATGGCCGGACTGGTCAGGCTACCCTAAAACTGCCTCTGACCTACTCCAATGTGATGTGCACTGGACTGCCAACTTATTCAACAGTTTTGTACCTTATCCTTTACAAACGTTTCCTGAGTCAGTGGCGTAGCGTGGGGGGTACAGGGGGGGGGGCTGGCCGCACCGGGCGTAACATCGGGGGGGGGGGGCTTGCACTCGCAGCTCTCTGAGTGCTAAAATCCACGGGTTAGGGGGTGCAAATTACTTGCCTTGCCCCGGGTGCTGACAACCCACGCTACGGCACTGTCCTGAGTTTAAGAAGTTTGTGGGAGGAGCGAATACATTTTTTTTTTAATTCTCTTTGTTTTCTAAATTACTCCTCCTTTGGGCTGGGAACTCGAGCAGAGGCATACCTAGTCTCCCTTGTACCTTTGCCTAGGAGCTACATAGCAACCTCACCACATTTGCTGCAGATGTTTATATACACACACACACAGAGGGAGAGGGATCTTCCACAACATTATTGCTCAATATAAACTTTCCAGTCATGAGGAGACAAACCACTAAGGGGACATCACATTTTACATCCACAAATATACCTCAGGCAAGGTCCTTCATGAACCTCAACAGTAAGGAGCCATCCCATTCCAAAACAACAGCTCTCTTCATCTCCACCTACCCCATATCCTCCTCTTCCTCCTCTTTAAGGAGATTGGGAATCCTTTCCTCCATCCCTCTCCAAAGCATCCTTTTCTAGAGGATTGTTTTCCAGTCCCTGTGCTTCCATGCAAATACGTAGCCACACAGTGTCCCTTCCTGCGTCTTCGTATGGCAGCTCTGCCCAGGGGTGCCAACTTGAATAAAATACTTATCAATTACAAGACACACGCGCACCATTTGATTGATTACATAATTGATTACAAGACGCGGCACATAAGCCTAGGTCCATGAGTAGTGAATGGGTGCGTTGTAACATTTTATCACTCTACAAATGCAATGCTCCAGTTAATCATGTCTTCCTAGGTAGATGTTTCAAGGAAATACCCTCTAGCCCCGACTGGTGGTTAACCTTATGCAAGAGAACCTAGGAATTGCTAGCTATCTGCAGGGATGAGTCTGTATTCCTCATTTTCCAATGAAAGGTAGGGTGCATAAAGGTGAAAGATGCAGAAGCAGGAAATGAACAAATATCTTCTTTCTTAATAGCAGCCAAAGTTTTAATTGCACAGAACTTTTGAAAGGCAGAAGCCCCAGCAATGAAAGAAGGGAGGATATTGGAAGTAGCTGTAGATCAAACTAGCAAAGCTAATTTTCTGGATTTAAAAAAGGTGGTAGAATCAAGGAGGTTTTGAGACAAATTATTTTGAAAATATAAAAATCATTATAACGGCAATATAGGTTGAGGGAATTTTAACTGGACAAAATTAATAACCACCTCAGGGGTCCCTTTACCTTTACCTTTTTAAGAACTGATATTATATTTGTGGATGTACCTTAAAATGTGATGTACAGCACTTAAAAGCTACTTGACAGAAATGTCTTGTCCTGGGCATGAAATTGAGAATGTGAGCATATTGAAAATATATGACTGGTAATATTTTGAATTTATATTGAAATAAATGAAAACACAAAAAGGTGGCAACCCGCAAAAGAAGCATTTGAGCTCTTGGCTGGTCTGGTTTACTGACCAGGACAGGGTTAATCCTCCCCCTCTCATTTGAAGGCAAGCAGAACTGGCTGCACCTGTGATGCAACCCAGCAGATATTTTGCAACCTCCTGACCATGAAACTGATGCTAAATTAATTTTCCTTTAGCTTTGTACCTTACTGTCCAGATCTGATAAGATTTGCTGGAGCCAATCAGAACCAGTGTTGAGAACAACATTCTGAACAATAGGATCTTCACTAGAACAGAGAAAGTGTGCTAGTGCCTTTTAAGTTCACCTGTAGCTTGAAAAACAGAAAGATTTGTGCTTCTCTTATCTGACATGCTCTCTTGAGGACTATGAGTCCTGGTGTTCTTAAGTGCATAAGGAGGAGGGTGCGATAAAGCACAATAATAACAACTGGAAGCATCTAGTGAGAGAACCAGTGCTGGTTGTAGGAGTTAGAGGGTACCATTTTAAAAAAAAAAACAGGCATTCATTTTATAGATTTATTTTAATTTATTAAATTTCTGTACCACCCTTCATCCGAGGATCACAGGGAGATTCACAACATAAAAATACATAACAAGCAAAAACAATTTCCCACCCACACTTTAAAAGGCCATGGATTGTTTAATTAGCCAAAGACCTGGGAGAAGAGGAATATTTCTGCCTGGCATCTAAATATTGAAACACAGGTTTATATATAAATATATTGGGTTCGATTCAACACTAGCAGAAGCCAGCAGTAGCAGAAGCCAGCATAACAACTCCTGCTAGTATAATGGGACTCCTCTCCTCTCCTCTCCACCCCCCACCCGTGCCCTCTCCAAACCTGCTTGGGTCAGGAGAACCTCCAAAATGACAAGCAGGGGGGGAGGGAGCTCATTCTATCTGGCAAACATAAATGCTTGGGCTGACAGAACAACTGCCTTAGCATGGTGCTGAATTCCAACGGTAGATTTCCAGATTAGTGCCAAAATACATAGGTCCTAATTCACACATGTACATGGGACAAGAGTGGTTAAGCCACGCACAGCAGTTTTTGTATACTACAGAGGTCTGATGGGCCAGATATTTATCTATCCCAACTCAGCAGGCCAACTCTGACAGGTGGGTTGCCCCACGAACCTCTTAAAGTTGGCCCTTGGTTGTGAAGGTGGTAGGGGGTAGAAATACTGCCCAAGTTTTGTGCTTTCCGCAGTGGAATCTCTGCCTTCCCCTCACCGAATGTTGCGTTTGACATCAGGTATAGAACAGGTAGGTGTGGTTTCAGGAAAAGGGCATGTATGGGGCCAAATGGGGATCCTTAATGGGCCAAGTCTGACCCGCAGGCCAGAGGTACCTCACCATGTGTAAACCTGCATGGGAAATATCCTTTCGGATGACATTTTTCTGGCCTTTTAAACTGAAAAATAACCTTCAAAGCAAACTGGTTTATTTATGTTTGCAGCTATGTTGGTCCATTAGAGAGTTAAAAAAAATAGGAAAGTAGGACACATTAACTTGCTTAGGACCAATCAAAAGATTATAAAATAGTCAGGAAGCTCTGTAGGACTCTTTCTGAGGCTGGATGATTAAAAATAAAACAAAAACAAAAACAAAAACCAGGCATAATGGAAAACACCTAAGGTGAGCCATTATGCAATCCGAGAAATGTAGAAAATGCTATTTCAGAATGAAAATAGAAACTTTTATTTCATGACTCATGAGTCTGTGGTATGCTGTGTTACAAGTTTTTCTAGGGCTTACAAAAAATGAAGTCTGCAGAAAGTCAGCTGACGAGGGGCACATTATATGTGGAAATTGTTCAGTTTGGTTGTGTATTTTAAAAAATGTGTTATTGTTTATGACAACTTATGTTGTAGTCATGCATTTTTTTCATGTTGTAAGCCGCCTTGAACACGGTTTGAACTGTGGAAAGGTGGCATACAAATAAATTATGTATGTATGTAGGACAAATATATTAGAGTGGCATTCAACCAAATTTTACTCCGAGTATCTGAGGGACAGTAGATCCACTGAAATTCATGAACAAAATTATTCATTTCAAAATATCTACTCTGCATAAAACTTACGTTGACTACTATCCTTAAACTCCAGATTGTATGTTGTACAGTATAACTTTTGATAATATTCACTGTGACATGCATGATTTAGGGAGCGCTGCAGAGCAATTCACACGCTGTGTGAATGCCTGCACAAGATGTGGAGAACACTGGGTTATGAGGCCAAGGATTACTAGGAAACAAAGATACAAATTCTTTTTTCCCCTATGAAAGAAAGAAAATGCCCACATGAGTAAACATGCAAGTTTTATGAAAACTAAAAGTGCAAAACATTTTTAAATGAAACCAGATGTTATTGTGTTTATTACATTTTAATGCCAAAGCTGTATCTGTGATTTCATTTCTTGGTCACTCTCCCATGGAATCTTTATTGTCCTTGATATCATTGAATAAATATTAATTATTGTCTAAATACAGGGGATTTTTTTCTAAGTATGATTATGATTGCAGCTTGATTCTGCCTTTGTTTGGGGTTGTACATGTCCTCTAAATCCCTCCCCACTCCCTTCTTTCATTCGGTACTCTGGGGCAAGAGGACAGTAATCCAGGTGATATGTTAAGCAAGACTTGTTGTTCTGGATTAATTCAGAATGAAAAGGAGCTGTTATTCAAGATGAATGATGTCCCTATGACTAAAAGGGAAGGGCACCAACACGTAATTTATCACAACACTAACTCCACTTTTTTAAAAATGCCAGGAAACTTTGCTGTTGAGAAGCCCTGCCGGGAAGGACTGCACACTTCACTTTCCGGAGGGACAGCGGTTTGTTGCAGCAAAAACAACAGAGTCTTGTGGCACTTTAAAAGATGAACGAACTTATTCTGGCATTAGCTCAGAAGCCACCTCATCAGATGTGTGAAGTGTTACCCAGAGTCACAGGTTATATATACAAATGGTGAAGGGATTCTGAACTGCGAGGTCAGACGAAAATGAAATGCGGCAAGTACAGAAGGGAATCTAACACTGGCGATTGGGTAAGCCGTTGTTGATGATAAATCAGGCATCCTGGCACTGGATGAGCTAATGAATAAATAAAGCGTGTGTGCACGTGACTGAACTTTATCCTGACTCAAGTCACAGTTGTTATCGCAGAACCTCTCAAAGAACTGCAATTCGGCGCTTTCAGGTCGCAGTTTCCCTTCTCAATTCCTTCGTTCAAGAGGTCAGTTTCAAGAAGCACACACCATGCATTGTGTTAAGTTGTGGGTGAACATGTCAGACAACACAGCGATTCTTCAAACAGCTCTTGTTTATTCACAGGCCAGAACAGAACTGAACTGAAGGGTTCAGCCAGCCTGCTTATATAGAGCTCCACTAGAACACAACAGTAAACCATTTTCTGTAACTATCCAATCATTGAACGTCACTTTCAAACCCTTATTTGCATATGTGGACCTGAGTGAAAACTATCTACAGTAACCCCCCTGCTGGCCCAGGGTGAGAACTTCAGTACATAACACCTTGAAAGGACAGCACTTCCCCCAAAGAACTCCGGGAACTGTAGTTGGCCAAGGGTGGCTGGGAAATGTAGCGCTTTGAGGGAGAAACTACAGTTCCCAGGATTCTTTGTGCGTGTGTGTGTTTGGGGGGGGGGGAATGTGGCACATTTCGCCCCCTTTCTTGACATGCGGCTGACTTCTAGTTACACCGCCGCGAGATGGCGGCACTCCCACAAGCCGGATGAAACTCCTTTGTTCGGCGCCGGCGGCGGCGCCGGCCACGGGGCGGGGCTTGGGCCGCCCTACCTGTGCGCCACGATTTGATTTTGCAATGCCGGCATGCCCAGTGGGTGTAGCATCTTCACTTCTGCTCTTATATAATGCGGCTGCTTCTCCTCGGGGCCAGTGACAGCAGCACCTTCCCCGCCAGTACTCGGGCGCCCTGAAGCCCTCAGCCGGGCCAAAGTAGTTCCTCGGGCGGACCCCTCAGAAAGAAGCCGAGCACTTGCTCCGGGGTGGGACTTTGGGCCAGGAAGTGCTCGTGAAACGCCCCCGCTCCCAGGGGCTGCCAGGGGCCGGCTTCCTCTCCAGCTGCGGGGCGGCGGCGGCTCGGCAAAAGGAGACTCCCCCCTCCGGTTCCCGGTACCTGCCGCCCGGCGGCCTCCGCAGGGGCCGCGATGGCTTCAGGTAGGACGACACCTTCGCCGTGGCAAACCGAGGGCTTTTCCGCACCGCCGTCAAAGCACCTCGGGTCCGCGAACTGCTGCCCCGCAGACCCTCCTCCTTCCTTACCGCGCAGCCCGAAACTTCATCGGGCTATGCCTGAAAGAATGCGGGAGCGGAGGGTGAAGGCGGCCGGAGCGAGAGGAGCTCCGGGGGGCGCCCGTGCCCCACCAGTTACCCAGCCCAGTAACGCGGGCGGCTGGGTGTGGGAGGAGGTTCAGATCTCCAGGGCGGAGCCGGATCCAGGCGAAAGAGCTGGAAAGTTTTGTGTGTTTAAAAAGCGGATGTAGCGAGCCGAAGTTTTTCCTAGCAGATCTCTTGCGCAAGGGCAGACGTTTAAAGGCGCCTTGAAGCAGGGTCGCTCGGCCAGAGTTTGGGGAGAAGGCGACGGCTACCGTCCGTTGCGCTCGCGGGGGAATAATCGTAGTTACCCGGAAACTCGCTTCAAGTTCAAGGGCTGCTCCGCCGCCATTTCCCTCCTGTAGCCGACTTCCCTTCCCTTCCCCCAAGCCGCCCTCTCTCGAGTGCAGCCAGGTTAGCTGCTGGGCTCCACAGAAAAATGCAAGATGTCCCCTCGAGCCAAGTTTCCCCCGCCAACCCCCTAAGTGGCACTTGCACAACGGGCTGGTTATGCAAACTCGCCCACCCCCCCGGGCAGGGAAACCGGCTGCGATTGGCCCTCCCCGCATGCCGCTTCCATGCCCGCAGCGGATCAGGGCCGGGGAGCTCTGCCGAGGATGCCGCGCCTCGGCTGCAGCAAGCGCCGCCTCCGCCCGCCGAGCTCGGTGCGGAGGGCGGCGCTCAGCATCTTCGCAGGAGCCGCCGAGCCCGGCAGGCCTCGGAGGGGGAGGAGCCAAGCGTTTCGGAATCTGGTCCATTGTGCCAAGTTGGCCTGTGTTTAAATGCGAAGGGGGGCTGTCTGCGCTCCCTGCCCTGCCACCGCCGTTTGCTTGGGCCGACGGCGTGGTCGAGGCTGGTCTTGAGGCAGACAGCTTCCGGTAGAAGCGAACTCCTGGAAAAGGGGTCTGGCTGGTTGCCTGTTGCGGAGGGAGAGGACCCGAGAGCCTATTATAGTGCACAAGCTAGCTCGAGAGACACTTGCATGTCAAATCCGTAGATTTCCATCAGTATCTTTCAATACATTTCTGTGGTCTTGTGGTATCCAGTCGCCTCGGTTTAACCCGATTGTGTTGCCGACTTTACATTTCATTTAACCCTTTGGCGTTTTCTTCGAAACCCAGGAAGAATGCCGCAATTGCTTTTGCCCCTTGGGAACAGCAAGCCCGGTAGTGTCTAGAATCCCGTTTCTGCCATCGGGCTGATAAGATCAGGATCAAGAAGGGGCGTATGTTCGAAATCGCGTTAACACACCTCACTTTTAACAATCGGATGACTAACCGATGGTGATATCGCCCCCTCTGTAATGCAAACTGTACTTCCAGGTAGGAGGGTGCTAGGGAGGAATGGAACCCGGGGTGGTAGTTATTCTGGATTAATTATTTCTCGTGGGGCGTGCTCTCGTGCGTGTGGCCTTCACGGTGCAAGGAGCCCAAACGCCCCGCGCTAGAGGTGGGGTTTGTGAGCCTGAGACTGAAGCAAGGTGGGGGGAGGGCAGCGGTCTGGGCTGCCTGCAAGGAAACCAGCCGATCCAGGGATCCCCTGGTGCCTGTTCCCTCGGAAGCAAATCCCCCCGATTCCAATGAGACCGACTGCCAAGTAACAGCGGACAGGGATCGCAGGCCTTGCCTTTCATTCAGCACCCCCACTGACGAATCGGGGAGCAGACAAGGTGCGCTCTAGCGCAGGATCCGACCTCGATCCTCCGCTTAGGAAGGCGCGCGCGGGGGGGGGCGTCTTTGTCCGCCCCTGGTCTGGGAGGAGCACACTCCATCCATCAGCGGCAAGAGGCGTGGCCTAGCTTAGTGCCCGCCTCTTTCTTGAGCACGGCAGCAGCGCCGGTTCCGAGACTTCGGTGGAGCTTCCAGGAGGCAGCAAAAATGTCATCTGGCGCTGGGCCCCCCAAGAGCGGATCCCCGCTGAGGAAGCGGGCCAGTCTTCAGGCTCCCATCACAGGAGGTGAGCAGGGCGTGGTATTGTCTCCTTAGCCACTAGATGCTGCTATCAAAAGAGAGAGAAGCTGGGAAAATAGCAGTCCTGGAATGGAAACGACCCCAGCCCCCATTCCTTCACTCTATACTGTTTTTCGGTTATGTGTTTTTTCATCTTTAAGCAGACGATTGCTCCTTTAGGCTGTTCGTTGACCATGATAGGGAGACAAGAGCATCATCCTGCGCTTTTTTGCTCAGAAACAAGTCCCGCTAAGCATGCATAGGATTGTGTGAGAATTCAGGGACCAGAGAGGCATGAAGAGTACACACGTTTTGAGGCATAAAGTGGCAAATCTTTCAAAGAGCTTCAGCATCCATGTGCCACCCTTTCTGTGTGTTGTGGAGCCCCATTCTATTGAGTGGAGCAGAAATTTGGATAGCCAATTTGGATAGAAATTTGGATAGGTTGGTTGTTGGATTAGGGAGGAGGAACATCTTTGACTATCTGTACAGTAGAGACTAGAGGTGTTAGAATGCTGGATTTAAAGCTGTTGTTGATTAGGATAATATAGTTATACTCTGTGTTTGTTTGTTTGTTGGGTTTGGGTGTTTTGTTTTTGTTATTCTGTATACAAGCATTTGGAAGGCAGCAATACCTGGGATTCCTTCTAATTATGTCTTAGATTTTTTATTACAACTGACATGCTAGCTGGGGGAAAGGCATTTAGATTCTCCCCCTTCCCATCAGATGCGCCAGCTAAGGGGAGGCTGTTTAGATTGCCCACAAAAAACATAGTAAGAACTGTGAATTTCCTGTGTAATACAACACATCTGAAAGATATCTCGCCTCACCTTTCCTGGTTCCTTAGATTCAGGCTTACTTTTAATCACAGCTTGCCAGAAATTTGGTGTGGTGTGGTGAATGCAAAATAGTAATGCTCAATTTTCTTCTTGGCATGTGCAGAGAGCATGCCATTTCTAGTGAGCCACCTCCAGCCAGCTGGAACATGGAGCATGGCTAGGTATGTGTAAACCCTGGATCCCCTTTTCTGAGAAGTTCAGCACTGTCTGTACTTTTCCTTTCTTGGCTTCTACCTTGTTGCTTAATTTGAGGTAAGTGGGCCAGTATCTGCAGTGCTTTACAGGTTATTTGTGAGAACTGGAGAGAAGGTATATTCCCAGGTTTGACAGTTTTACTTTGAGTATTTTACCTCTTGGGTTAGATATGTCTTTTGTAGGAAGCACGGGAGTCTTTGCGCATAAAAAGCACACCCTCCTTCATGTGGGAGTACATCTGCAGTGTGTGGGTATGTAGGAACTGCAACTGCAGGATAGGGTACGTGGCATTCGCTCCTACTGAAGCAGGCTGCTGCTCCATATGGCTGTCTTTCTTGTATCCTTATGAGCTCCTGGGCTCTCTTCATTTGGAGCTATGAGTGCCCAGGAGCTGATATAGAACATACATATAGTGTAGCTGTCCAATATGTGCATACAGATTGCTGTTGATGGGTTAGATAAGCTTGTGATGTGCATATGCATGGAGGTATATATTTTTGAGAATGGGAATCATGTTAATGATAAGGTGCCTGAATTGAATGGCTGCTTGTTGATAAAAGAAATATTTACACATTGTTTCCCTCCTTTTGTTTGTTCCTAAAATGTCTACCATCTAGATTGCCTAGGCCTGCAAACATTGGACACTTTGGAATTATTGCAGGCATTTCATAGTCTTTATTTAGACTGAAGGCGAGGGTCGTGAATGGGGTTTTCGCCTCAAAAAACTATACAGTAATGCTTTCCTTAAAAGACAGGATTCCTAGTAGCCTGAGTCTTAATTCTTCCTGAACTGCATTCTGAGGACTCTTTTTTTCTTTTACTGGCCCTTGACTGAGCATTTGTGGCCAGTAACATAATAATTAATAATGCTGTTCTAGGCTCTTCCTTTTATTCCCCACTTGCTTCTCACCATGAGGTTTTGGGTACCCAAGCACATAATGAAAATAGCAAGAGCTTCCATTGGGGAGCACTTGCTTTGCATGTAGAAAGTCCCAGGTTCAATCCCCAGCATCCCCTGTTAAAGCTGGGAAAGACTGTTAGTCTGAAACCCTGGGGAGCTGCCAGTCAGTGTTGACAGTATTGAGCTAGATGGACCAATGTTCTGACTTGGTGTAAGGCAGTTTCCGATGTTCCTTGGGTTTGCCTTCTGTAGTAAATGGACAGGATTCTCTTATCCCGATTCTATAGAATCCTCTGGAATGTTAAGAAGACAGACTAGCCTGGAGAGCTATCCATCCCAGTGTTGCAGCTGAGTTCATCCATTCTCCATCAGACGCTGCTGCTATTGCTACTGAAAGGAGGACAGATCTAGGATTTGTTTTTAAGAAAATCTTTGTAGCTTTGCTGTATATTAATTAAGAAAACTCCCGATATATCATACACCAGCACATGAGGGAGTATGCTTTGGTGTCTTCCTTTCACTGCTTATGTGATAGTGACATTAACAATCTGAGTTATCCCACATATAAATGTAAGAAGAGGGTGCTCATCTAGTCCAGCATCCTGTTCTCACAGCGGCCAACCAGATGCTTATGGGAAGCCAACAAGCAGGACCTGAGTGTAACAGCACTCTCCCCTATTGTCAGTTCCCCGCAACTGGTATTCTGAGGCATGTTGCCTCTGCTAGCAGAAGTGGAACATATCCCTGATGGCTAGTAGCCATTGATAGCCTTCTCCTCCATGAAGTGGTCTAACCGTTTTTTGAAAAACATCTGTAGTCAGAAGTGTGTTGGGACTGGCTTCTGTCACATCGTTCTCTGTACGGTGCAGATAGTTTTTAGGTAAAGGGACCCCTGACCATTAGGTCCAGTTGTGGCCGACTCTGTGGTTGCGGCGCTCATCTCGCTTTATTGGCCGAGGGAGCCGGCGTACAGCTTCCGGGTCATGTGGCCAGCATGACTAAGCTGCTTCTGGCAAACCAGAGCAGTGCACGGAAATGCCGTTTACCTTCCCACCGGAGCGGTACCTATTTATCTACTTGCACTTTGTTGTGCTTTCGAACTGCTAGGTTGGCAGGAGCAGGGACCGAGCAACGGGAGCTCACGCCATTGCGGGGATTCTGATCGACAAGCCCTAGGCTCTGTGGTTTAACCCACAGCGCCACCCGCGTCCCTGCTGATAGTTTTTAAGCTGACAGAAAACACTTCACCAGCCTGTCTGAGTGCAAATCAAATGATTTTGCCGGTGCTCTTCAGAGTGTGAGATAGTCATTGCATCCTTTTCTGCCCTACCTTTGTTTCAAGGGGTGTGTGTGTGTGGGCAGAATCTCTAGGCCCTTTGAGCATTTGTGGAAGTAAGCTCTGAAAGAAACAGCATGCTTCTTCCTATGTTCTTTAGTACTTGAGAGAATATCATTATTACCACATTGCAACTGGAAGCAAAATACTTCTGCATAGCCAAGACCATTGTTAAGTGACAGCGAGGCGTGCCTGGCTGCTTAGGGTGTCACATTTTAAAAACAGCTCGCAAAATGCCAGACGTGATTTCAGTTATTTTCTCATCTGTAATGGTACCCTTACAATTCCAGTTTCCCCCCCTCCTCATAGGAGCAATAATGGCAGGGCTGTGTATGGTGTTGTGCATGTCTATAAAATTGTCACACAAGCACAAGATCTGATAGAAGGTGCAAATCCTGATTTGCCGATGACCTTAGTTTTCACTTTAATTTTTTAAAAAGCCGGTTTTTTTAGCCTGGGCCTGGAGACGTTCCAGATGTTGCTGGACTACAGCTCCTGTCATCCCTGAGTCTGACAGCTGTCAAGGCCAAATGGAATGGTGGGAGATGGAGTCTAGCAACATCTGGAGGGTCACTGCGTCCCTATTCCTGCTTCAGGATTTCCAGTTTCAATGAGTTGGTACTTTAGTGCCCTAAACAGCTTTGCATCATTTCCTCCTTATTTTGTTTCAGTACCCCTTCATTTCTCACAGCATTTGTCCCCCCATCAGTCTTCAGAAACATCATTTTGGGACTCAGACCACATTGTTCAAACTGAGCAAAACGGTTCACATTTCCATATATTTTAATTGCAGCAGTTGGCTTTCCTAGGTTATTTTAGTGTAGAATTTGGAATCTTTTAAAAAAAAACCAACAGAAGTGCATACAGCCCCTGGACGTAACTGTGTAGTAATGTCTGTGCAGCACAACTCCTGTCCCCGTCCCCATGCTCAATCTTTTTTATCCATCAGTGAAACTTAATTGCATTCACTTTGGAGCAATTTGGGAATTGTCCTGTCCTTGGCTTGTCCAGGATCACATAGAAACAGGGCATGGCAAAGGTTTGCATTCAAATCTGCTGAGTCTTTCACTCTAACCACTGCAGTCAGCTTTCCTTTGTTAAATGACCCACCTTTGTCCCCTAAAGCTGTGAGGTAGTGGAGCCCTGTGCATGTGCGGGACAGATGGTTTTGTTGTTGCTGTTCTCTTGTTTTCCTTACTGTAATAATACTTGTTCTTTGGGAGGAAAGCATGAAATACAAGGAAAATAAACTTACTACTGTTGTTGTTTTTTGAGATACATGTTATTTTGAAAAGTATAGGGAATATTGGAGAAACAGGATGGAAGGGTTATAGCTGCCCACAAATATATATAGCGAGAGAGAAAAAGAGAGAGCGTGTACTTACAACCAGCAAAATTAGAGCTTGATAGAGATCTCCTAGCCACTATTTACCTTTAAGTCTATGTATCTGAGGCAACAGGGAAATGTTAAATAGCAAACTGATCATGCCTCTTGCCTTAGTTTCCTTTGGGCAGGCAGAATATTTTGAGAATCTCATTTAAAATAAAAATAAAAATAATACAAATAATATTGACTAGTCCTCTTGGGAGAAAATCCTGAGAACATAATCATATTTACTCTTGTGGTCCTCATGGGAGTAAAATTCCTAGAACAGGCTGATCATACTGTGTGACCTAAAAACATTTCTCAAAAGCAAATATTACAGTCACATAACAACCAGGGGATGCTTCTTTAGCTATGAATCCTGGTGGCAATAACCTCAGGCTAAACAGTGGAGAAGAGGACTGGCGTGCAGAAGGTGAGAATCTTCCCCAGGCTTCAAATGAGAAGTGACTGCTAGAAAAGGTGAGACAAGTTGGGGACCAAACTTATTAGAGGTTGCTAATAAGGCCCTGGGAAATAAGGTAATGGGGATGCAAGAGGAGATGCCTTGGCATATTGAGGTCCAAGGGCAGACCAAGGAAGGATTTGGGGGTTCCAAGCATGGGATTGTGAGTGGTGGTTCAGCAGTCAAAGGCAGTAAATGGAGGGAAATGTGTGTTTTAAAAGAACATTTCATGCCATGTGGAGGGATCTGGGAAGTGTGGGATCCTCTTTCAGCTTAGTGTGGTGTAGTGGTTAAGAGCGGTAGTCTCGTAATCTGGTGAACCGGGTTCGCGTCTCCGCTTCTGCGCATGCAGCTGCTGGGTGACCTTGGGCCAGTCACACTTCTCTGAAGTCTCTCGGCCCCACTCACCTCACAGAGTGTTTGTTGTGGGGGAGGAAGGGAAAGGAGAATGTTAGCCGCTTTGAGACTCCTTAAAGGGAGTGAAAGGCGGGATATCAAATCCAAACTCTTCTTCTTATTATTATTTGTGTGTGAGAGAGAGAGCATTTCAAAATTACTCTATTGCTAAATCTGC
Organism: Podarcis tiliguerta; assembly: GCF_965153285.1. Classification (NCBI taxonomy): domain Eukaryota; kingdom Metazoa; phylum Chordata; class Lepidosauria; order Squamata; family Lacertidae; genus Podarcis; species Podarcis tiliguerta. Next base: position 47,223,261 of record NC_139539.1, read on the forward strand.
AGTAAAAGGATGGCAATGCTGCTTTTGTTTTCTTTAGAAATCTTACAGCGCAGTTCTGTTGTGCAGCAACGTTAAGTTGAATTCTAATCTTTTGTGAGTGAATTGCCTGATGTTTCCTCTACCCGTTTTTGTCTTTTAAAAATTTATTTAAAACTGTTTTAAGCCGCCTTTCCATAACTCAAAGCAGCTCACAGCGAATATTAAAATATAGTAAAAATGAGCAAAACATTATAATAGTGAAGAACAGGGGTTGTATAGAAAAGTAACAGTGAACTATCTATTGAAATTAAAAACTAGGTGAAAGAGGTATTGCCTTGGCACCAGTGCTTTTTCAAATAGAAAAACAGGTGCTGGTAGTCACCATGAAGTTGTTACAGTAAGTGCCACACTTTTTTTTTTTAATCCATCTTGATATTTTATTAAGGATTTTCTTGTTTTACAGAAGTAAGTGTAATGCCTCCGGTTTTTTTCCCCATGTACCAAATAGTATGGGAAACAGCCCTACTAGAAAAATTAGCTAATAAACTGAAACTGACACGGGGACAAACAGAAGAAGACGCCTTCACCCCGGTATGGCTCCCCTTTTTTCACATACACAGCCCAACAGGACAATGACAATAATCCACCAACAGCATACAAATCAATATGGCTAACCTGATCCCAAACATCCACCCACCTCACTCACACACGAAAGCAAAGATCACCACAGCCAATCACAAGCAAACAAACACATCCTAGGCCAACCCCAACCTCTCTCACCACCAAAGTGCCACACTTTTAACATTTGGGGGAAAGGTGCTGGTTCTGCATACCATTGAGTACCCCCAGAAAGAGCACTGCTTTGCACCCTTCCTAAAAGCCAGTAAAGAAGAGCGTTTTCTGCTGCAATGGAGTAACATATGTAAAGCCCTTGACCTCTTGCTTTTAACCACAGTACAGAAAATGGGGACTACTTAGAAGCAAAGCCACATGGAGCAAGCATATAGTTGTTCATTGTTTAGCAGGGTATTTTAGTTATTGTTGAGTCACTACTGGTCAGTTGAGTTTGTGCTCTCTATTTTTAGTTCTGTAGCAGTTAAAAAGTGTCCCCCCCCCCCGGGTCCAACTAATTCAGGTAAAAATAAATAAATGAAACTTGAGTAATAAACCTATAAATAGTCACGGATACACAATAGCCTGTGGTCTAAGCCAGATGTTGAAGAGCTGCTGTTTGGAAGAAGAATTCTCTCTAGGGTGTGGTGACGAAACCACTGAACCAGCCTTGCAAATAAGCCCACAAAAGTTACTAGCCTGCAAAATGTTTTGAGCTTGCAGGTGGGAATGATGGAAAGCTCCCCTTCTTCTCCAGGAGCCCACTACATTCCTATGCTAAGTGTGGCAGAATATAGGGCAACTCTTGTTAACTCTCCCTCTGTTACTCTCAGTAGATGTACAAAGCACAGCACAGTTTTCAAAGGGAGATTTCCCAGTGAAATGTTGGAAACTCCTGCAGAATGTGCACCTTGTGTCAGTTGTGTGATCTGAGAAAATTGTCTTAAGCAGAAGATTTTAAGAGGGAGGCAAAGAATGCCAGATCCTTTTGATTAAAATCAGAATTATATTTCCAGAGGTCTAGGCTGCCTGCCCTCCTTTTGTATGCATGACTGCAACCCTCTTTAGGCTGCTGCCATAGGGTTTAGCTATCTAGCCCAGGGGTCAGCAACCTTTTTCAGCCATGGGCCGGTCCACCGTCCCTCAGACCATGTAGTGCGCTGGACTATATTTGGGGGTGGGGGAAATGAACAAAATAACCCAGAGATGCATTTTAAATAAAGGTACACATTCTACTCATGTAAAAACATTCTGATTCCCAGACCGTTCTGCGGGCTGGATTTAGAAGGCGATTGGGCCACATCCGGCCCGCAGGCCTTAGGTTGCCTACCCCTGATCTAGCCTAACCACCTGCTTGATGCAGGAAGTCCAAAGCTATAGTATTTCCAACAGAAGAGAAAACCTAGGCTTACTGAAATAGGGTTACTAGGGAGTAGCACCCATATAAAGTAGTGAGCCTTACTTCTAAGTAAATATTTACAGTGGTACCTCGGGTTACAGACGCTTCAGGTTACATACGCTTCAGGTTGCAGACTCCGCTAACCCAGAAATAGTACCTCAGGTTAAGAACTTTGCTTCAGGATGAGAACAGAAATCGTGCTCTGGTGGCGTGGCGGCAGCGGGAGGCCCCATTAGCTGAAGTGGTGCTTCAGGTTAAGAACAGTTTCAGGTTAAGAACGGACCTCCAGAACAAATTAAGTACTTAACCTGAGGTACCACTGTATAGGCTTACACTGTTATTGTCTTTTATCCTGTGTGGGATGTTTTTATTTTCTCCCTGGTTGGTATAAAATTATTTCCATGACAACAGGCTAAAACTTGCAGGCAGAGTTGAGGATTGAAGCTGGGTCTCCTGTCCTAAGGCCACTCACAAGTCCACCAGATAGACCAGCAGGATCTTAGCTTTTTCTCTCCTCCACCATCTTTATTTACACCTAGATAATGACAGCCATATGCATTCGCCGGATTTGTGCTGTTCTAGTGCACAGAAGTGTTTTGCGAATCTCACTGTATACTCAGTACAGTACAGTGTTTTCTATAGTATTTTGATTTTTGTTCTCCTTGGATGATAAGAACTAATTGTTTACATTTTGTTTACATTCTGTCTTAGATCTTGCTTAACTTTCAGTCATATTGCACATATGCTTCTTATTTGCCGGCTGTGACTTTGTTGTCAAATCAAAACCAAGTAATAATTCCAAATTTTACTAAGCAACAACAACAACAACTGTGGAAAAGGCATCATTTATGCATCTTCCATCATTTCTCCGGGGATTTATTTTGTCATCTGCACAATGCAAGTAATCCAGAAACAGGCGACTAATGTTTGACAGAGGGAGTTAAATGCCTCCTCCTCTTCTTCCTCCTCCTCCTCCTCCCTGGCCCACAGACTTATTATTCAGTGTACTTCTGTTGCTTCCAAGCATCTGGCTCTAAGGCTGTTTTTGTCAAGCTGCTGAAATTCATCCAACAGCCATTCCTACTCCAGTACAAATACTAACACTGAGTATAAGGTCTGTGTAAATATATCCCCATGCTTCATATTTCTCTTATCTGCCTCATTTGCTTGCAACCCCAATAACTGATATATATTATTTATTATTGAAAATACAGGTGTTTCTCACCTGTGGACATAACAATATTGATAGGAAAAAGGTATTAGCCATTCTATTTTGAAAGGGATTGATGCCAGTCTTTAGGTGTCAATCTCCTCAAAGGCTTGGCTGCTGATCTGTAGTTCTCCACACACACCCCATATTCATTTGAAAGAAAGCTATATACCTACAAAAATAAGTAAAGGTAAAGGTACCCCTGCCCATACGGGCTAGTTGTGTCCGACTCTAGGGTTGTGCGCCCATCTCACTTAAGAGGCCGGGGGCCAGCGCTGTCTGGAGACACTTCTGGGTCACGTGGCCAGCGTGACGAAGCTGCTCTGGTGAGCCAGCACCAGCGCAGCACATGGAAACGCCGTTTACCTTCCCGCTATAACGTGGTACCTATTTATCTACTTGCACTTAAGGGTGCTTTCGAACTGCTAGGTGGGCAGGAGCTGGGACCGAAAGACGGGAGCTCACCCCACCGCGGGGATTCGAACCACTAACCATGCGATCGGCAAGCCCTAGGCACTGAGGTTTTACCCACAGCGCCACCCGCGTCCACCCACTACAAAAATAGTTTTATTTTATTTAGGAAAGCAATACAAAACTGCTTAATTAAGGAAAATATTTAAGCTGTGTATAATAAAAATAATTGTCAACAATACACCGATAAGAGCAGCATTTTTGTTTTTATTTTAGAAACAAGTGCATACACAACACTATATCTGGGTAGGCTTGCTGAAACAAAGAAACTAGCTGGTGTGTGAAATGGTATAGTGAGGGTGCCTACCTAATGTCAATAGGCAGGGAGTTCCACAGGTGCTGCCACAGTGAAAGGCTGACTCCTCCCAGATGTGGAAATAATGAAGTTATTCCATGGGTTTCAAAACCCAGTTTTGAGCAGTTCAGCCTGGAGCTTCCCACTGGGGATTTGGGACTTGGCTGCTCTAGTGCCATCCCTGAAAACGCATTTCACTTAAGGGCTTTGTGAGCAAGTACCGCATTGGGTTAGATTTGGCTCTCTCAACAAGAGGTGTGGGATCCTTGGCCAGATTGTTGAGAACTGGAGAAAGTCTGTGTAAGCAACATTGGGGCACTGCTGCCGCTGCCGCCACTGCCTTCTTCAGAAAGAGAGCGATCACTGGGCAGGCTTCCAAAACCTGCTGCCAGTCTGTCTTCAAAGGATCGAGACTGAGGAATGACATGCCCATCACTGTCACCCCTGAGGCCCTTCATCTTCGTGACAGCAGACTCTGAGCACAGGCACCTCCATTACGTCCTGCGGGATCAGGAAAGGACAGCTGCTTCTCATAGGCCATTTATTGTTCTTAATTAACCAGCGGCTGCAGCTCTTGGAGACAAAGCTTATAGGCGGCTTCTGCCAAGACAACCTCCATCCCCGTCACCACTGAGCTGCAGTCCAGTATGCAGCACAGCTTCGATTCTTCCACTTCCTCTCCTTACCTTGGAACCAAACGAGATCTGGCTTGGAGTTGTCTTAACACACCTGGGTGATGCCAGCAATGGAGTTTGTGCCGTAAGGGCTAGAATGTGCCATTTGGGAAGTAACGATTCCTAGTGGTTAGAGCTGGATGGTCTGTGAGCCAGATAGAGACAATCTGCTACAGATAGCAGAAAAGTAATATTTTCCAGACTGGTGCAGAAGAAATTGGGCAAAGGGGAGCACCCTCCCTCAGATTCTAGCCAGAGTGGGGTTTAATGTTTGAGAGGGGCAGATAATCACACCTTGCAAACTGACTGCTGGATGGAATTTGTGTGTATGTTTACCAGACTCCTCATAGCCTTTAGTGGGAAAAAGATGGGGGGAGCACAAGACACACCTCTGTTTGCCCTCCCCCAATGAAATATGATATATTCTGTTTTAAAATCATACAGAGACGATGTGAAACAAAAACAGAGAGGGGCAATAATAACAACAACGCTGAGCTTAACCAAATAAGAATCTCAATGTATTCCCTACGAAGTATGTGGCTTGGAGTGTTCTTGTGCCTTATTATACCAGTACGGAATGAAAACAAACTCTTAAAGTTGAGTTAGCTTTTGTTCGGTTTCCCCCTTTTCTTACAGCATGAACGACCAGTATGTGGTGCTCTGTGCTTTTGTGTGTGGGTAGATCTCTGCCATTGCTTACTTTCAGAGAGAGATGGGGGCGGGCGCTGGGATACACGTCTGCAGCTGTGGCTGGCACGTTAGGGGTTAACTCCTCCTTACTTTGAGGCCAGGAGTTAGCTCTGCTGCGTGGCCACTGGTGGCGGAGGGTGGCTTCTCTTTGCCTGTCTGGCTCTGCCTGCCTCTTGGAAGAGACTGTCATATATTTTTTGTCTCCTCCCTCTCCCCCCATGTAGCTACGGTTGGTACAGCCCAAGCCGGCTCTGGAGCTGGAATCCTGTGGGACTGCAGCTCTCAGAGAGGAGGCTGCGAAACACCGGCAAGAGAGCAGCGGCAGCAGGCACCTCTGTCTGCTTCGTCCTCGTTGCCTTCTTGTGGGCACTCTGCCTCCCCCAAGGGTACCTTGGAGGCTTTTTGGTCCACGCTCAGGGGGCAGAAGGTGATTGGATGCTCCTTGCCTAGCCTGCCAGCATCTTGGTTTCCAGGTGGAGAAAAGGCAGAGGCTTAGTGAGGCCCTTAAGACTGCCAGATCTGTAAGTGTTTGGAAATGTCTTTTCCTTTCTCCCCTCTGGGGCTGGATGGTTTTGAGTTGCAGCTGCTCGTATTAATCAGGAGTTCTGAGATGCTTGAAGGATAAAGTGAAGCCTGCCTGTTCTATTTAATGGGCTGGAGTTGCAATGCTGTGTTGTTAAGGGGCATGCGATTTAAAAGCCTTTGACGTGAGATGGGCATGTGGCACTCAACGTAAAAGAGAGGGGTGATTTGCTCAGGCTGCCGCAGAAGGCAAATCCCTGAAAGTTAGAACAGGAGCACTGGCAAGGTATTCCTGTATTGATTGAGGCTTGAGGTTTCTTTTTTTCCGGGGAGTGGGAGGTGTTTTGTGTCTCTGTGTGTAAACCTCTGGCAATTCTCTGAAGCTGGGCTAGCTGACAGCTCATCACTGAAGGGGACCTCCACTGGCTATCCTGGTGCAGATGCTGAAATGTCTGTCTTGGGGAAGTGGGTAATGATGACAGCTTCTTTTGCAGTTGTTTTTATCCCTATCATGTTCTCAGATGCATTGCAAGAGTTTGGATTCCTTGTGATGAGAAGTTGTTGCGATGATACCCACAAAAAATGCAGGACTTCTATCCCTTGCACTCTGTTTTAGTATTTTGGTGGTGCAAGGCTTCTTGTGAGAAAGGGAGTTTAAAAACAAACAAACCCACACGTACTTTAATTAATTGAATGTGTATAAATCTGATAGCCATTAGTCACAACCACCTGCATGTACTATGTACAATAAAATTAAAAATGGGGGGGGGGAGGCGGGGAACTATGATGCTTATTAGTACTCTTTAAAGCATATTTCTGTGATCTTCTAGTACTTGTGAAAATACAGCTGTTTGGAAGAGGCTCCACTATTTCATTGAAATATGTTCTATAAAAATTGCCTAATTTTTCACCCCAAGGAACTAGTCACATGGCAATTTATCTGTGCTACCTTGCTCATGTTGCCGGAACAGGCATTTCAGTGATCAACAGAGGACTACTGAGAGAGAGTCTAGTTTTCTAGTTTCTCAGGGCAAGCCTTTAAGCCACTATTAAACTAACCATAATTGCATCCCCAGTGTTTGTGGGAAACCCCCAAGGGGTAAATTGCATAAAAGAAAAATGAATATCTGGTCCTTGGAGTCGGATTGATGGAGCACCTAGTGACCTCTCGCCAACGAGATGTCACAATAAAGTGTCTCCATTACATACATGTGAATGAAGCTGTCGCTATATATTACGGCATTGGCATATGTCTGAATTAGCCACATTTCTGCTGCTCTGTGTGTGGTGGGCTCAGGATTTCCAAAAGAGTGGCATAACAAGTGTCACAATATGGGCATGTGACCGACTCAGCATCCGCAGCTATAGTCTTGGTGGAGGAGCTTCAGCATTTGGCCAGTGCTTGACTTAAGGGAAGACCATTGCAGATTCAGAACCAAGCATGATGATGCGACTAAGTGTGGGAAGCCATGTCCTGTCTTTACTTCTAGGTATCTGAGTGTAGGAGGAGCAGGCTAGACTGCTGACCCCACTAAACTTTTGCTGCAACGTCACAAGGGGATTTTTGCCATGGAGGGTTTGGGCCTGGAAGTGATGCTCCCCCATTGGTTCTGGCAGGTGTTGGGAGGCTGCCCAACAAAAGCTGGGGCTCCAGACTGCTGCACATCCAAAAGCTGCTAGTGGCAGTGGAAGAAAGGTTGAGGAAATCTGTGTTGCCATCCGTGGTGTTGCCCAGCCAGCAATTGGAGCTACAGGAGCAGCTGTTCTTGGCTGCCCCCCTCATGAGCTGAAGACACATGCTGGCTTTGATGGGGCTGCCAAGGCTTAGCCCTGCAATTGGCCTGGCGGTTCCCCAGCTCTTGCTGTTTTTTTTCCTAATGAATTGATTGTTTGCACTGTGCACAGGGAGCCCATTAGGGAGACATGTGAGGGTCATTAGCAAGGCACAGTGGAGCTTGACTATTCAGGCAGTGCCTGGATTGGGAGTGGGAGAGGGGCAGTGGGCGGGGGGGTGGGGAGGGAACCCAAGCAAACACTTCTTCCTTCTGCATAAACCACTGTGATGGAGCGGGTAGTCAGCCTCTGGGGCATCAGGCAGGCAAAAACACTCTGAATCAGGTTTGACAGTTGATGGCAATGCTCTCCTCCTTGTCCTAGAACAGGGCTTGATGCTTCTGCTTTGTGGTGTGTACCTTGGTGACCCGCTGAGGGCCAGATGCAAAGCAGGCATTGCAAGCTTTCGTCGTGGGGTGGTGGTGGGGGAGACCTTTGTGTAGTTATGGAGTTCTCACGTGTCTCCAGTGAGCTCAGGATATGAATGAACTCGAAGGGACTGGTTTCTCTTGTGTCACCCATTCGTTGGGTAGTTGTGACACTTGTGAAACTTGCTCAGCATCTACTAAGATAAGTGGCCCCTTCCCCACAAACTGGAATGTGTTGTGCAGAGGTTTCTGGGAATAGGATGCTAAGGACAGCAGGGCCAATTTTTCCTTTTCTGTGACAAGTTTCGTTCTGAAGGAATGAGCACCGAAAATCTGAGTGCACAAAATGCATATTGCCAGCTACTGCAGTGCAGCTGCTTTTGGGGCGGAATCAGCATCTGTTTTAAGTGCCCCCACGACAAGAATTCTGGTTATTGTAGATGTAACAGCTAAGAACACTAGATGGGGAAAAGCTAATAATCATATCATTTCAGAAATGACGTTTCCAGGTATATAATTATGAAATGCTTTATTAGACCCTGGTGGGTAGGAACACACGTGTCTCATTGCCGGATGATGCCCTGGAGATCCTGCCTGTTCTTTTGAACACTCTTAAGACAGCAGGATCATAAACAGCTCCTCTGCTCTTTTTGGCCTCTTACTTTTATCTGCCCTTACCCCTTTCCCACACTGCTACATGAAGATGGATGCAGGATCTGGAGGAGGAATGGACTGGAAAATGCAGTAGCTCCTTGCGTTCCTATTGCCGTGGGATGTTTAGACCCAGGCAGGATCTCTAGATTGTGATCAGGCAACCTTTTGGGAAGGGCCATAGCTAGATAGTAGGGTACATACTCTGCGTTGCAGAACATCCCAAATTCAATCCCTGGTATTTCCAGGTGGAGCTGGACAACGTCGTCCCCTCTGAAAGTCTGGAGAGTCACTGTTAATCATTGTAGAGTAGGCAACACTGAGCTCAACAAACCAGTGGTCTGACTCTGTATAAAGCAGCTTCTGTGGCAATTTGACCTGGAGATTTTCTCTAAAGTAATAATCCTCCATCTTGTATTTATTCTTGAGCGATTTATAGGGGCAACAGTGAGTGACAGATTGCTCACCAGTCAAGCACCTCCAGTGCCATCAGACATCTTCCACCCATCCTCACTTGTTGGCCTATCACCCTTCGCCTAAAGTAATTTCAACTTTTTCATGGACAGAAACAAACTTACTTGAACACACTGTTGATACGATTTAGAAGAAGATATTCTGTCTCTTGACAAGAAAAGGAAATCAGTACTTGCAGGCCAGCTGAGTTGGGTTGAAAAGTGACTCCAGATAGACAATAGCTGGTTTGGATGGGAAAACAAATGGAATTCCTTGTGTAGTGGGTGATGTCAGTAATTATAGACAGGACTTGTGCGATTCAACCAAGGGAATGCCAGATCCTGTGATTTAGTGTGGGCTGTGCAAGTGAGCCATGAATTTTCATGAATGTGTGTACTTATGATATCCTCTTCAAAGAATGGAATGTGATGTATCGCATGACAGAGAGAGTGGAAAAGAAGTAAGGACATGAGGCATTACAGTGATAAAAAAATGTTTGCAGGGATGGTGGATTGATTGATTAATTTCGACACTCTTATCCTATTCATCCAAAAGCTCAGGGTGGCATACATGGGACCCCCCCCCCCACCTCATTATCCACACAACAACCCTGTGACTTCAATCTGGCTGAGAGAGAATAACTAGCCCCGGGTCACTCGGAACTTCATGATGGTTGAAATGGGATCTGAGCCTGGGTCTCCCCAGTCCTAATTCAGCAATGTCACTTGGAGCAGTATGGCTTGGAAAATGGTACCTAGAAATGGATCCTTTTGGCTCCTGAGCCAAATCCTTTTGTGTGGCTATGAATACCTGAAGCTTTTAAATAGAAAAGGTTCTGACAAAGCCATGTAGTGTTTACTTGTGACATAGTTGACCACACAAGTTATGTAGATTTCCTGTCTATTGACAGCATGCAAGAATGTCAGTTTATGTAATTGCCAGTAGCTGTTGGTGATAGTCCAGTTCCGCTAGAGGTGTCATGTTCCTTTGTACCTTTGAACCTCCCTTGCCCCCCGCCCCAGTCTGTTGCTTATTATTCTCTACTTAGTAGGTGAAACGTCTTGCTTAGAGCTGCTTTTCAAATCGACCCAATGAAAATGTAACCATGGTTAGGTGATCAAAGCTGTGCTGCAGGTTTGCATCTCCTTTCTTGTCCATCATCACCTTCCTTACTTTCACCCTCAAAAATTAACTTCACTCACCTGGTTAGATTTGACTGTGGCACAGCAGCATTAACATCTGCAGCAGCACAAACAGGGATGGAAGCTTGTTTGCAAACCATGGCTAGTGCCAGTCAAGATGTCTACATGAGCCACGGAAAGGAAAGAATTCACATGAGTTAGAAGATTGCTAGTTTGGCACCTACATTGGGTTATTACGGAGGGAAATGAGCTCTTGTTTGTTGACTGTGTCCACATGGTGACTACTATAATGTGTGGAGGGTGCAGACATGTGTGAAAAATTGGTGGCATGGACTTGGAGACCTTATGGTTTAAAGGCACCACAGAGACATGCCGAGGAGCAAAGAAAGCCCATATTTTCTCTAGTGTGTGAAGCATCCTCGGGAGACATTAAAACAGATCTATGCGCAACCTTGTCACAAGTTAGAACTAAACAACAAGATATGTAATGGACCAATGTAGTGTATTCTACAACACATACTGAGCACACAGCAGTTGGGACTCTGATCTGCTTTAAAAATGTCTCAGGTAACTACATTCTTTCGCTCCCTTTCCCTTGAGGAGCCTATTTTGTTTACCTTGTTTTATTTTTAGGAATTTTGAGGTCAAGACATGTCGATTCTAGCAGAAGGGAACAAAGTAATTGCCTATGACTCTGTATTATTTCACAACTTGCTTTGCCCCAGAGTCTGCAGAGGTAGGAAGTTGGGTCACCCCTGGATTCCTGTGTGGCTTCAGAGAGGCCACTCCATGGTAGATCTTGGCCAACAGTCAGCAAAAGTGCTGTGGTTGGGCTGTTTGTATTGATTTCTCTATCTGTTCCCCTTGTGCTCTGCACGGGGAGCTAGGAGTGGTTGTGCTCTTGCTGCAGCGGCAGGGAGGAAAGGTCTGGTCTGCAAGCATTTGCTCTCATTAGAACGTTAAGGCCTGAGAGCTGAAAGCCAGTCACCCCTATAAAATGGACTTTGAGCAGTTTCTCCTGTGAGGCTCAGCGTAGGGTCTGGCTGATCGGTCCATGGTGTTTGCCTTCAGCCTCTGCAGGCGCAAACAAGAGAGAATGTGTCTCTGCCAGGTTCCTTTTAACAGAACAAAGGATGTGTTATTCCCCTTAATAGTCTCTCTGGAAGCCAACTTAAGGTACTCGTCTCCAGGCTGGAAGCTGATTATTAGTTCTACATCAGACAAGTGGTAGGGCAAGCCTTACCAACTAGTTTAAACTTTTAGAAGGGATGGGATACCCTTTTTTGTTTTTGTTTTTAGTGCTTCTCAACCTCAAAGTGGATGCTTAAAGTCTTGAAGCTGGTGAGAAATGGGATCCTTTTAACTGGGCATGATGGTGAGGAGACTTCACTTTTTACAGCAGGGATGGGGACTGTGTGGTCCTCCATGGACTCCAGCACTCATCAGCCATAGCCAGCATGCCCATTGGTGAGGGGTGGTGAGAGTTGTAGTCCAACAACATCCTCAGGGCCGCAGTTTCTGCATCCTTGTTCTTCAAGAAAAGCAATAGCATCTGTTCATTTTTAGCTAGCATAGTCAGTACCTGGCCCTGCCAGAAATTCCTTGTTAAACATGGCAGTAAGTGTTTTCATCTCTGGGCTGGAGTCCTCCATCTGCAACGTGGTTTGTGGTTGTCACAAATGCTTTGTGGTTGTCACAAATGCTAGGAAGAATGGCATTGAAAAAGCCCAAGAAAAGGTGATGCCAGTTGATAAGGGATTCTTCCCCATTTGAAAGGAGATCTGGTCCACAGCTCAGTGGCATTTCCGGTATTTTGAGGTCGCTGGATCACTTTGAGAACTGACGTTTGAGACATGGTGGGGTCCAGATGAATAGCATATGCTGGTTGCCTATCCAGAGTCCAACTTTAAATCCCTGCTGGGCCAGGAACATACAGTCGCTTCCCTTGAGGAAGTCTCGCCTTCAATCCTGCATCTGTTCAATGGGAGTAGGAGTGTCTTATTTTGCATGGCTGTTGTGAGCTTGAATAAAGCAACAATTGTGCATATTATGTAATCTGCCAAAATTAATATGTGGAAATGAATGGCCAGGCATGGAAGGAGATGTCTGGGAACTCTTCTCATAATGCCAATATAACAGTGGATTCCAGACCCAACCCTTGTCCCTGGTAGCAGAGCAGCTGAAAATGGCAAACAGAGGCGGGTGGATCATAAGATAGTTCTTGGGCATTTGCAAGGTCTGGGGCCCTGTGACACAGACTGACAGCTGGTAATTTGAGTGTGGGCTTTGAGCGACCCTTGGGGGTGGGTGGTGAACCAATGGATCAAATAGTGCTTGGGCCATTTCCTTTTATTTTAAATGGTGGGCTCTTGTTGGAACTGGTAAATATAGCTCAGGAGCTGATGAACCTGGGCTATGTTAACAGAGACCAGAAAACAGCATAAAATTGGGCATATTTCACAGAGGATTTCCTGCTTTTTGTCAATAGCTGCCATTCATTGGACATGGTAAGGGATGGGTTACGAGCGGCAATCAGAGTTGCTCTGTTCTGTTATTTTTCTTTTGTTGCATCTGGTGACTAATCCAGAGAAGGTCACACCATGATAAACACATCTGTCTTTAAGGTGCCACAAGACTAGTTCTGTTTCTAATGTCAATTTTCAGTAGCATCTTCGCTCTGTTGATGCCCAAGGCCAGTCTGAGTTCTAGCAGCTTCATACTTTTCAGTGTGCACAGATGTGAAAAAGGCTTTTGGGAAGGATTGCCAGAAAGTGAACTTGGCAGTTTAGTTTTCCTTTGAAGGATGGTGAGGTTCAGCAGAGGTAGTATGTGCCATTTCTGTGTGTACCAATTGCTCTAATATCTTAGCTTGAATACATTCCTGAGCCACTTCCTGAAGCAAAAGGATGGAAAGAGTGTAGAATTAGTACATTGGCTTATATATGACGTGGGTGGCACTGTGGTTTAAACCACTGAGCCTCTTGGGCTTGCCGATTGGAAGGTTGCCGGTTCAAATCCCTGCGACGGGGTAAGCTCCCGTTGTTCTGTCCCAGCTCCTGCCTAGCAGTTCAAAAGCATGCCAGTGCAAGTAGATAAATAGGTACCGCTGCGGCGGGAAGGTAAACAGCATTTCCGTGCGCTCTGGCTTCCATCACGGTGTTCCATTGCGTCAGAAATGGTTTAGTCATGCTGGCCACATGACCTGGAAAGCTGTCTGTGGACAAACGCCAGCTCCCTCGGCCTGAAAGCGAGATGAGCGCCACAACCCCAGAGTCACCTTTGACTGGACTTAACCACCCAGGGGTCCTTTACCTTTTATAGTGTCATCATCTTATCACCCCTTTTCCCTGGCCTTGACACCTGAGATGTATATTTTCAGGACCCATTCTATTTGTGTGTGTGGTTGCATTTTTTATTGTAAGTTTTTTAAAACTTCTGATGTAATTTTAATCAATGTAGCCCACCCCTGGGACTTTAGGGTGAAGGCAGGGTAATAAAGTTGTTTGTTTGTTAATTACAGTACCAGCAGCCACAACCTGCTTCCTTCAAATGCATGATGTGGAGTGAGAAGGGAGTGATGGTAAAGCCAAGTGTTTTAGCAGTTTCTCAAACGAAATGATGGTGGTGGGGTGTCTGCTAATCTGCAGAAACCTTTTGCAGATGTTTCTTGGAAAGCAGGACTGTCCTACGGCAGTTCTCCATTTTGATCCAGGCAGAATTACCAGCCGCTGCCGACTGGGACTGGTGGAAATCATAGTCCAGAACATCTAGAGGGCACCAGGTTGGAGAGAACTGATCAAGGCTGTGTTTGATTAAATTTCTCCTCTTCCCTTGAATTGTTCTGATCAGGGCCGTGGCTTTCTCTCATCTCCCTGTCTCATATTTTCCACAGAGATCCACGGAGGGCCGCGGTCCCGCCAGTTGCAGCCTGCGCGTTCCCTCCCGGGGCCTCCCCACTGCCTGAAGCATTTTCCTGTTGACCTGCGCACCTCCATGGATGGCAAGTACAAAGAGATAGCCGAGGTAATGTTACTTCTTCATTGCTCTTGCTTTCCTCTTTTATAACCTTGGAACCAGGCCTGTGAGGACACCACCTCAGAGTTATACCTACTGGCCCTGAGTTCCTCTTTTCCTTGGATTGCTTTTTTATGAAACAAGCTCAACTCTGTAACCCCAAACTCTGACAAATGCATGCGACTCCTCTTGCATTTGCAAAGGTTGTGGGGAGGGGGGGAGAGATAATCCATGCAGCCTTTCACTGTTGGAGGTAAGGAGTGGGTTGCTTTCAACTCCTGGAAATGGAAGGTGAGAGGGAAGTGATCTTTGCCAGTTCCTCTTGTAATCTCCTGTGCTCCTGGGAATTGTGCTTGGTGGTGGTGGGTGGAGGGGCTGTGGGGATAAATCACCCTCCCCTTCTGTTTGTAGAAGCTTCTGCTGATTTGATGCTTTGGCTGAAGTACAGTTTTGCTTTCCTAGGATCCAACCCGGTGTTTGGGAGTTATTTCTCATTGAGTGTGCTTGTTGTGAGGTTTTGTTGGGGTGTTTCCCAGAGGGCCAGGTTGCCACATTGTGCCAGTTAGTGCCACCCTGCAGTTGAGGCATAAAGTGTTGTTACGTGGTCTCCACTGACATAATGATTCCACCGTCTCCCAATTTTAATTGTGGCGTAAAGGAAAGGTGGACCTAGCGTTGCTTGCAGCCCACACTGGTTGTTTTCGTCCACTGTTTGGGGATGCCAGATTCTAAGGTAGGCAAATCTTGTGCAGTTCTGGGACTCTGCTACTTCCAAGCCCAGGCGTGACAGGAAATGTGCATTAGCCTAAATCCAGCCTCAGAGCCTGGCAAAGTCTGCCCCATGTGCACTTAATGGTTTCTGGAGTAGCTGGAATCTCTGTGAGTGATGAACTGTCCTGCTAATCGCAGCATTACAAGAGAAAGGAGGCGCAAGAAAAAGGAGAAGCTCTTGTTATGTTCCTCTTATTGCGTGCTCCAGTTCCAGGCTTCCTGTTTCAGGCAATCAGAGCAATTTTTTCAACCTCAGTAATAGGTGAGCAATCTCTTGCTGGAGTGTGAACTGAGCCATTGTCAGGGAGAGCGATTACAGGAGTACTTTGGCCAGACTTTTTGTCTGGATGGGCTCTCGGGTGCATTCTCTCCCAGTTGGAAAGACTGAAAAGGTCCATAATTTCAACTGGGGAATTTGCGGGTCACCGGCAAGCGGTCCCAGCTTGCCTCGCCAGTCATTCTGATGCTGATACCCTTTAACCTATGCAACAGATGTTTCCATTGTAATTGCTGGCACAGAAATTTGGCTTTTTGCCTTTAGCTATCTAAAGAGTGAACTTACCACAGGCAAGCTTTCAAGAATCGGGTACCCGAGTGAATTAATTGAAAATGCATTTTGATCGACCTACTGGCAGGCTAAGTAATTGAATTGCTTGTCTGATTTATTGGGGGAAATCCTTGCAGAGCAAGCCTGACTCAGCACTTCCCAGCTCATGTCTCTTTGTAACGCAGCTCTCTGTCTTGCTGCTTGTGCTTCAGGGCTCTTTAGTTGCAGTATGGAAATGTCCATAGCAAGATCTTGTCCTTTTTTCGTGATTCGTGAGAGCTGTCTGTCTCCTTCCTTCATACCTTGCTCTTGAACATGGGTGGGTGGGGGGACTTTCTGGGGGGGGGGGCTGAGGGTCACATTGCCCTAGTAGAAAAGCTGTGGAGCCATATACCTGAACCAGGTGGGGCCAGATCCACACAAAATCATAAACCCTTGATGCACACACAATTTCTCTTTCTCTCTCATAACACTACGCATATCATGGAAGGAGAGGCATATTTTTAATTATTACTAGCTCTCTTCAAGTTATACCTTCCATTTCCTTCATAGACTTAAAAAAAAAAAATACACTGAACTTCCTATACAGTGGTACCTCGGGTTACAGACACTTCAGCTTACAGACTCTGCTAACCCAGAAATAGTACCTCGGGTTAAGAACTTTACTTCAGGATGAGAACAAAAATCATGCGGCGGCAGCGGGAGGCCCCATTAGCTAAAGTGGTACCTCAGGTTAAGAAGAGTTTCAGGTTAAGAACGGACCTCCAGAACGATTAAGTTCTTAACTTTGTACTGCCTATCCAAAAGGCTCAGTAATTCTAGTGTGATAATGCAAATATGTTCAATTCACAGCTGAATTGCAAGTCCTTCCCCAAAATTGAGATCCAGCAATTGCAAAATGTGTGAACTACTTTTTGCATTTCTGCAAAGAATACAAGTTTGCTGTGACCTTACAGAGGAAGGAGCCACGGTTACACATCCTCTTTCCATTTCTGCTGAGCAGCTGATGGTTGGCAGGGCACCCGGAGGGCTGTATGAAATCTGGCCAGACCACGGGTATCTCACCCCAGGTCTAGGACATTAAAATGTGCATTCATTTTCAAGGCTGGAAATGTCATTTCAATCTACCTTTGCCACACTGAAGATGTTAGGTCTGCCTTCACTCTTTCTGGTCCCAGACTGATAGAAGTGTCATAGAGCCTGTTGGTGGAGCTCACGTCACGTGCTGATTTTAATGGGTCCATGGTACAGACTTATTAAAATCACAATACCTGAAGTACATAAATGTCGTATGCACATTGTAGAAAAGCATTGTGGCGTGATGTAGATTAACCCCACCTCACAGGCTTGAATATACACTTCGAATGTTATGGCTTTAGTGGATTCACAGTACAGGTCTGTAAAGTGTATGTCTTACAACTTAAATGTGAGGCATGGTCCTAAGCAGAGAGACACTGGATGTGAGCACTGGTGGTGGTATGGAAGTGTTTGAAGCTGCCTGCTCTAGCTTCCACCTGACCTTTGTAGGAAGAAATTAGGGCCTGCTTGATGGCTCAGCAGCTGTCGTTTCCTGATGTTGACACATCTGTGTGTCAGAAACATGCTGGAGAAGGCAGCAGGGAAGACGGGGACCTTGAGATATATTAATCATTAATGCACCTTTCGATGACCTGGGCAATGGGAAACCAGCAGCAGTGAAGTTCATCTAACAGTCATCACTCAGGCAATTGTAAGTCACTGCGTTGGTGACCCCATTGTGAATTCCTGCCCTGAAAAAGCAGGCATTGTGGCATGGATCCCACCCACAATACTTTCATGGATGCTGGCAGAGTATTCCCATCTCAACAGACAGACTCCAGGGAGTCCCTCTTAATGGACTCTCCATGCTGGTGTCAGAGGTTTATTATGTGGGAGGCTTAACTACTCGTCCCTGCCCAACCCTCGGTCGACTGCACTGTTGTGCTGCTGTGCCCACAGGAGCTGTTCTGCCGTTCGTTGGCTGAGAGTGATATGCGCAGTGCCCCCTATGAATTCCCAGAAGACAGCCCCATTGAACAGCTGGAGGAGAGGCGCCAGCGGCTGGAGCGGCAAATCAGCCAGGATGTGAAGTAAGTTGCTGTGATGCTTCTTGGTCTTCTTCTGGCTCCTTTGTTTGGTATTTCTAAGAGTAGGAAGGTGCATTTCAGAGAAGTTCATGAACAAAGACAACTGGATGAATATGAGCAGTTGAGACCTGAGAAAGGTGGCAAGAAGCCAAATGGGGAACCCTTAGTTGCAACCTAGAATAGATTGCTATAACTCGGGGAATAGGCTTGTTGGAGAAGACATAGGTGGTCCAAAGAGGTGCACATCGGACGTTGGCTAGGATGCCTGCCATTGACATGGTTGTGTGTGTGCATATACATAACTGCATGTGTGTGCGTTTGTAGCTGGCAGTTTTACACAACACTTGTCCTGCTTACGGTCTGTCTTGGGTGCCCAGAGGCTTTTCACTGGTGGGATTGCTTTGTGGTTATCTACGTTACCAGCAGGCAAATAAAGGCCTCTGTATTTCTTCCAGCTCTATCTGCCCAGAGGTGGCTAGATTCGTTTAGAAACCAGGACTGGAGAGAGGACAAATATGGCCCGGTACAGATGTTGTGACCTAACCATGCCTAGGCTATTGGAAGTGTGCTGTAGGAGCATTTGCTCCCTCTTCTCCATGCACACACTGCTTCCCTTCTCCGCTTCCTGGGTTGTGGTAACCATGCTTTGGCATAATGTCTGGATTGATCAAATTATGGTTACCACTGGCCATAGTTTGCCTCCGCACCAGAACCAGAAACTCACATTGAGCTATACTTTCTGGTTCAGGTGGGGGCGGTTTGCCTGATCTTCATGGCAAACTGCTTGCCATGGATGAGGAGGGACTTACTATTCAAATCAGTAGCACTTTCCTGATGGCCAAACCATGGTTTGGTTTTTATGTCTGTCCTAGGCCTTTTGAATCCATTCTCTTCTGTCTCCCATAGCTGGTGAATATTGCTGTACAGTGTCTGCCATTTCTGGTGTTGGTTTCTGTATTAATGCTAGTGTTTTCTTTTTTTCTTCTCCTCCTCTTCTCCTTTTCTTCCTCCACATTTCCTCATCTCTCTCTGTTTGTGTGTCTCTCTCTCTCTTCCCCCCTCTCTCTTTCTGTCTCTCTGTTTGTTCCTGTCTTGGCCTTGGCCTCCACTTCCCATTTATCCTCAGACTAGAACCTGACATTTTACTCAGAGCCAAACAGGACTTCCTGAAAATTGACAGTGCTGCTGACTTACAGTGAGTGCCTGGCATTAATTCTCTCTGCCCTTGACTCAGGGGTGGGAGCGGGAGCACCCTGCAGGCTGCATCCTCATCCTCTCCCCACCTTGGCAGGCACAAAGAAAATGACACTCTTGCAAGAGTTCTATCCACCTGCATGTGGCACATTCCCACTCTCAATCATGCCACTGCTGCGTGTGTGGTCAATTAATTAGGTGCAGATACTGCTAAGTCAAACTAAGACGTGTGCAGGCATTTGGGACTGCCTTGTGCAGGCTTAAAATGGGGAGGAGGCAGAGGCATGCATACACAACCCTTGCACCTTCCCTCAAAATCCCAGTGCATGCCAGCTCCTGTTCAGACCTTCCTACAATCAGTGCAAAGCTCTAAAGTGGGGGGATTCTATGTGGAACATGCTTAGAAATCCCCCATCAGACCTTGTACAACATGGGATAGTCCGAAGTGGGACCAGGAGGCACAAGGAAGTTGGGGTGGGGTGGGGCTTGCATTTGTATCCCTCGCCTCTCCATCTTAAGTCCACATTATTTTGCCCCCAATGTACAAGTAGGGCTCTGATCTTACCAGCAGTGACTGAGAGACATGCCAGACAGCCTGGGAGCAGGCTTGGAACTGAACTTCAGAGTGGAAAGATGGTGTAAATCAGGGGTGGCCAACTCCCAAGAGACTGCGATCTACTCATGGAGTTAAAAGCTGTCAGTGATCCACCCCATTTTGGGGGGTTCAGGTCAAAGTTAATGGGCTTTTTTTAGGGAGGAAAGCCCTGCTGAACTTCTTTGGGGGGAGCCAATGATCTACCAGTGGTCTACCACAGGCATCCAGTGATCTACCGGTAGACCATGATCTACCTGTTGGACTTGCCTGCTGTAAATGGATGAAGTGAATCTCCCCTCGCCTCCTGGAGGAGAATGAAAGTTCGGTGTTTTAGAATGGAGAAATCCTTGCGGAGGAAAGGCCAAAGCTAGCCACTGTTTTGGTGCATGTGTCAAGTTTGGCGATCCCTTCTGAGAAGTAGGTGCTGTTCAGATTGAGACGCTGGGAAGCCCTATGGCAACTAGGGCAGGCAAAAGCGCCTTTGATCCCGAGCTCACCATGGCTCTCGACACAGCTGAGCGGGGGATTCCTCCCTTTCCACTGCTGGTCACTTTCCCTTGTTCCTTTGCTCTGAGCTCCATTTCCCTCCTGTCTTTTTATTATAACGGTGATGATTCTTTTCATGGCAGGCGCAGTGGGTGGAGCCAGCCTCTTGTCTCTGTGTTTTATATTTCTTCCCCCACCTCCCCTCTTTTCATGGTGCTGGCTGAGCAGCTCAGATCCCTAGTAAGCCCAGCAAGGTCCTTGTCAGGGCGTCCCTTGGAGACCAGCTTCTTCAGGCCCTTGCTCTGCTTCTGGTTCTGCCAGATGATTGACTTCATGCAGTGCAGAAAGGGGCAATTGGTCATCTGGTGAAGCTGTGCAAAATGAAAGAGCCCTCCCCTGAGGAGCAGGAACCACCTTCCTGCTACGTGGGCACCCTGTTTGACTGTCCAAGGTGCTGAAGCTGTCAAGTGTCCATGACTGTCTCCACCCCTTTCCGTAGTTCAGGGCTGCTCTCCCTGTGGTTGGCGGGGAGGCTGTCCCTGTCTTGAACGTGTTTTGTGTGTGGTACGTCCTGCTTTGATGTCTTGAAGGGCCTCTTTCGAAAAGGGGACTCCAGTGAGCACGGCAGGATACCGGCAGAGCCAAATCTGTCATTTACTGTTGCTCCCTCAACTCTCCCCTTTCTTTCCTCTCCCCCCAGATTGTTTAAGGAGCAGGGAGAAGACCTGGTGGACCAGTATCCCAAAGAACGGGATGTGCTTCTGGAAAGGGAATTCCAGAGGGTCACCATCTCCGGAGAAGAGACGTGCGGGGTAAGGCTGACGGATTCAGAAACTAGCCATCCATTTGCACCCAACCACGCACACCCACCCACAATCTCCTGCAATGGCTCTGCCACAGGGGTTCCCAGACGGTGGTCTACAAGCTTCATGCGAGTGATCCATGCTATGTTTGTAAAAAAAAAATGCAATTAGAAACCATGCAGCATCCAGCACAGTGCTTTACAACTTTTCAGCAGACAGGGAAATCATTCTGTGGTCTGACAATGTGTTCCACAATGTTTAGGGGGAGCGGGCGGGTTGGGAACCACTGCTCTACAACATGCTGCTTTCTGACAGCAATCAGATAGCCTCCAGGCAGGAAATGACTCCAGTTTTGCCCTGGAAGGGCCTTAGCTCAGTGCTAGAGCACATTGTGCTTTGCATGCAGAAGGGCCCAGGTTCAATCCCTGGCATCTCCACTTTAAAGGATCAGGTAGCAGGGAATGTGAAAGGCCTCTGTCTGCCTGAGCCCCTGGAGAGCAGCTGTTGGTAAAAATATGCAACCGGACAAATATAATTTACTGACAGGCTCTGTATTTTGTATTTTTGGTGCTTTGTAGTTTGATGTTTTGAATGTTTGCTGTGAGTCACTTTGGGCACAGCCATTGTGGAAAATTGTTTATTATTAATTTATTTCAAGTATTAAAATAATTTTCTAACTTTGATTTTTTTCAACACCCATGTTGTAAGTGTTATACCCCCAAAAAAATTGCAGATGGGAGTCTGGGGCTAAGAAGGGGAGCTCGCCTAACTTCACCCAGTGGTTCCATTTGGATACTTTGCTAAACTTCAGCTTAGTGTGCTGTGAATGAGCCTATGTGAGCTTCTGGCTCACATGCCCCCCCTTTCCCCCTCCTTCTGGAATTCAGACGCTTTTACATCTGTTTTTGCTTAATCTCGTGTTTCAGTGTTAGCTGTGGATAAAGTTAATGATGGTTTGTTTGAAACAAGCCAACTACAAACCATAGTCAACATTAACCCCGGTTTATGGTTTGAATGACACTAAACTATGATTAACTGAACTGTCTGTTAGGAACCTCTGGAGTGATTTGATTTAGCACGAAGAAGCTGCAGCACCTGTCTTGCACTTTCATTGTGTTTATTTATGGATACTGAAGTTCTGCATGCAAACTGGCTTTTGATCGATATCTTGCGAAGCAGTTAGAGTTACCTAACTCAGTCCCTGTGTTTTTCCATGTTATGCACTGAATCTCTGAAGACTTTCTTCTGGCTGCTGTTTTGATTTTCTGGCCTTCGTTATATAGTTTGAATGGATCAATTAGCATTTTGTGGCTATTTGAAATTTGCACTTGATAGATTGGCCTTATTGGAGACATTATTATTATTGATATGTTATATATTTTTGTCTAGCGGTTCACGCCGTCTGTTTCCTAGCCTGCCCATCATGATTCCTTGATAAGTGCTGTTCCCAGTTCAGCTAACTGTTTTTCTTTGGCTCCCCCCCCCCCGCCCAGGTGCCTTTCACAGACCTGCTGGATGCTGCCAAGAGTGTGGTGAAGGCCTTGTTCATTCGGGAGAAGTATATGGGGCATTCTTTGCAAAGCTTCTGCAAGACCACAGCCCGCTTCCTACAAGACCTTTCAGAAAGGCCTTTGGCCCCCAGGATGTATGAGGAGATCCCCGAGACCCCTGGGGCTGGAGGTGAGGTCTGAATCTGGGCCTGTGTGTGTGAGGGGATTCCTTTCAGCAAAGTAATTCCAGTAATGGAGGTGCCTAAAGTGGCAGACAGGAAGAGGAACATGGATAAGGTTTAGATTGGTCCCTGGCTACTTACAAGGTGGTCATGGTATTGATGATGCCCTTGCAAGGCCAGCAGGTAGTGGAAGCCAGGGCATGGTCCAGAGGCAGCTCCCCTCCTCTCCCACACCCAAGGAGAGCTGTGAGGGCAAGTCGTACATTGCCTCCAGCTTTGGGGTAGGCAAGACTGGGTAGCTGCAAGATCTATTGGGGCATCTCTTCATGTCTCCAAGGGCTCAACTACAAATAATTTTTAAGTGATCCCATGGAAAGATGCTACAGCTATGGGGTGAGTGTAGGCCATTTGCTGAGAAATGCTGAATTCTGCAATTGTTGGGTTCCAGTTGGGTACATTTGGGTAATTCCCCCCCCCCCCCGATTCATTTTATTCAGATTTTATTAGTCTTTGGGGGGCAAGGAGCTTATGTGGGGTGTTGAAGTTCTAGCAAATGTTCAGTGGCAGCCACCCCTCTGGATTCCGAGAGTTCAGTAGACTTTGCCCCCACATTTCAAAATGTATCTTATGTCATGAGAACTAGAAACTTGCTTGCTCTCAAAAAAAAAAGAACAGAGATTCTGAGAAAAATGGAACTTTGTACCCATTAACTACATTCTACAAGGTTTCTGTGCTCCCGTGGAGTCAGCCTTGGATGATTGGGAGAGATGGTATGACTGGGACCCAGTGAGACTGTGCCGTCCCATATTGACTTGATCCGTCATGTTCTGTAGCTGAACAACCATCACGAGCTTGCTTGTTTTGTGCCCCATGTGCTAGTTTTTCTTTCTCACCAACTCTTGCTAAACAAGCAAGCAAGCAAGCAGACAAACAATAACTGGATAAGGGAATGTGCCATCAACTTCAAGGAGAGAGATGGTTCTTGAGAATAATTAGTTTTATTTTTTGTATTTTGGTTTTCTGTTTAAAATAGTAGGTGAAAGATCCGTAGTGATGAAGCAAAAGTATACCCTCTCATTTGCTCTTTCCCGTGTTGCAGATGCTTCAGGGCACTCACCATTTACAAACCAGCATCCTTATGAGAAGTGTGACCCTGAATCAATGCCTGGAGACCTTGGCTTTGGCTTGAAGATGGTCAATGGAGTAGTCCATGTGTACACTAAGCAGGACATCACCGACAAGTAAGGGGGAATGGGAGAAGGCATGGCAATTTCTTGCTGGGTACAGATGCCTTGGTATGCTAACAGTGCTTCTAGGAAAATATGTTCTTTAGTGACAGGTAAAATTTGGAGGTGAGCAGAGGTCATTCACGGTGATTTTATCCATGGCCCACACCTAAATGGCCAAGTTATTCCCTGTTTTCTCTGTAGCTGGGAATCTTGGATGCATTTAGCTCAAGTATCTATAGAAATGGCATATGCCTAATGAAAGTGAAAATTCATCTATAGACATCCTGAGCTTTTAGGAAGTCTAGCTCCATATTCTTATGCAGCATCTTGTGAAAACACTGTTCTCATGCAGATCATAATATATGCACACATGATGTCTGATAATGAACACGGTTGAAATCACTGAATCTTGTGCTTTCTTCCCTGTATCCATTTGCCTTTGGAAAGTATAGAAGGGAATATTTATACTACAGGAGCTGGGGAAGAAGGTGTGATTGACAACCGCCTACACAGCTTTGAGAGCACAGAAAGGCAGATCCACATTTTAATTGGGCCTGTTCGTTATTTGAACCAAACAGCACCTGCTGTTTTCAAACTAGATTAAGCAAATCAGTAAAATGTATGAAAACTTTATTGTTATATTTTTTTCCTTCTTACATATTCAGAGTACTATACAATAAAACTGAATTTAAAAAACATCACATTCTAGCAAAATAGCTATTAACCAGTTTCAGACACCTAGGTAGCACCTTGCAAGCAACCAAGGTGAAGGAATGAACGCGATAATACAGCTGGACAGGACTTCCTGGGCAAAAAGTTGAACCTTGCATGGGATAGTTTTGCATGAAATGGAAGTTCCTCAAGCTTGAACCCTAGTTGTGATTTTTGATTAAATACTGACATAGCAGGAAAACGGGCATAGATAAGGGAGGAAAATACAATATACATACAGTAAAAGAGCACACATACAATAAAGAACACGAGTCTGTCCCAGAAACAATCTGCGTTTTTCTCAATGCATTTCCATAATAGTAACTGCTAATGCCTTACAGTTTCTTTTAAAGTGAAAGTTCGCAGGAATCTTAATTTTCTACTCTGTATGGAAATATCAGTTAACCTGATTTAACAGAGTTGGTGTAGTAAGCAGCTGGATATTCTGGCAATTTCAATTTGAAGCAGTAGTAATAACTACCAAATTCTATATTTTGAGCATCTTGTTTGCCAGTTTTCTCTTGAGCTAACGCCTTTTTTAGTAGCTTCCTCCCCTTTAGTTCTAACTAATGATTTTAGAGAGAGATCTTCGTTTTGTGCTATTGGCAGTGCTGATCTTGGCTTTTCCTCTCATTTTACACATAGAACTATGCAAAATACACATCTGGACAACATAGCTCTCTTGATTCTTGTTTACTTGTGTCTGTGATCTTGTTTCATCTTTTGCCTCTTTTTTTTTTAAAGGACCACAGAACTAGACTTGCCTTACCCTGACCTGCAGGAGTTCATTGCTGACATGAATGTCCTAATGGCTCTGATCATCAATGGTCCAATGTAAGTGATGCCCTTATTTTATTTCTTTCATCTTTACGTGCAGGAGCAAGCTCCTTCTTCCAAATGACAATTCAGTTAAATGTGGTTAGGCTCACATCCAAGCAGGGTGGATGTGAGCCTATCTGGTAACTATCATGGAAAACTAGCAGCAAACCCCTTTTTTCAATGAAAAGGCCTGAGTAAATTCATGAGGGTGAATTTCTGGTGATTGCTACTTGCCATGATAACCTGAAGTACAAACTTCATGGTCAAACTGAGACACTTTTGATTACGAGATGCCAGGAACTTACAGTAAGGATCAACATGGCTTGCTTTGGAATTTCTCTGCAGTATATGTCTGATCATTCTTGAGCTGGCTGGAACATGGACCTGACCTCGCATGGCAATGTATTCTGATGTTATGGAATTCCTTACAATTCGCTCCCTTATGTCTTTGGTAATTACCCACCCACCCAGACCACATTAGAAATGCTGGCTGTTACTTGACAAATGCACTAGCCTGAGCCTTCTGCAAGCATAGATTTAAACCCCGAATTAGGTTTTCATGATTTACAGTGCTGGCTACTATGTTGAGAAGGTGAAGGTCTGATTTTGGTGTGGTGAACTAAACCTCCTTTCTAATGTTTGGCCAGAAAATCCTTCTGCTACAGACGCTTGCAGTACCTGAGTTCCAAGTTCCAGATGCACGTCCTGCTCAATGAGATGAAAGAACTGGCAGCTCAGAAGAGGGTTCCGCACCGCGATTTCTACAATATCCGGAAGGTACTGACATTCTGTGTTTCAGGAGTATGTGCCTGTAGTTTTCATTACAAAGAATGCTTGTAACTGGACTCTGGGGAACCCCAGCAGTTACTGCAGAATGCTCAGTCGCTACAGCCCAAACTGCCTGGCCTCTGCAATGCCAAAGGAAGGAACAGCAAGTCTGATGGAGACGTGGGCCCTTCTCCATTGGTACCTCTTAATAAACAGGCACTCTCTTTCAAAGGCTTGTTTTTGCACCCTGATTCCTTAGATGGCCTGACAAATGGTTCCCTGCCCATTTGAGGGTCTTCCCGGCAACCATAGTGGCAAGAAGTGTCATGGTGGCTAAATAATAAGCATTTATATACAGATATATTTTTAAATTTTATTTCAGTCCTTAGAATGGGTGGGAAGCCTATGACCATCCAGATAGTTTGGACTCACGTTCCCTTCAATCCCAGCCAGTGTTGCCAGTGATGAGGGCTGATGGGAGTTGTAGTCCGGCAGCAGGTTCTCTTCCCGTGTTCTAAGGTTAGGGATTGGAGCTTAGAGATAATAGATTTCCCTAAAGCCAGCTGGTGGGTCAATGGCCAAGGTCAGACTTGAGTTCTGGACTTCCTGGCCCACGTTCTTAACCACTGATCTCTTGAGCAGGTGGACACGCATATCCATGCATCATCCTGCATGAACCAGAAGCATCTGTTGCGCTTCATCAAGCGGGCTATGAAGAAGCACCTGGAGGAGATTGTGCATGTGGAGAAGGGCAAGGAGCAAACTCTAAAGGAGGTCTTTGAGACCATGAATCTCACAGCTTATGATCTCAGCGTAGACACACTTGATGTCCATGCGGTATGTCAAATAAGAGCCTTCACAACGTTATTGCAGGCCTTATATAGTCATTTGCAGTTTGCCAAATGGGGACAAAGAGAATTGCAGTCTTTTGTCTTCATGGTTACTTAATTACAACAATCTTTGTTGCTGCCTTTTCTAATAGGATCGTAACACCTTCCATCGCTTTGACAAGTTCAATGCCAAATATAACCCCATAGGCGAGTCTGTGCTGCGGGAGATTTTCATCAAGACAGACAACAGAGTCTCTGGAAAATATTTTGCCCATATCATCAAGGTAAGCAGATCCGTCCTTAGCTGTGTACCCAGGAGCTTCTACTTATTGCCAGAGTGCTGAATAAGCTATCCAAACTCTGTATCCCTATTCTTGCGTTGTGTGTGGTTTTAAAACTTCAAATTGAGCATTCAAATTGAGTTAGGGCATCTAGTGAACCAGGAGATGGGGCAGAGAAAGGGAACCATGCTGGGCAGTTGAGATTTCTTGACTACTAGCAGCCCACTTCATCCCTCCTGGTTTCTGAGTTTTTCCCAGATTAAGTATTGCTTTTTTGCAAACTTTTCCCTCAGACTTGAGGTCTTGAAATGTAGCTTTTGAAGGAGAGCATACATTCTTAGGCTGTCAAAATCTGTCTGGTACCAGCTTCCATACTTGAGGAAGTAAGGGGAAGGCACAGTATGATTTCTTCTGTTCATCTCAATTTGGGCTTGCAGGTTTCCCAGGAGAATAATGAAAGGCAGTCAAGATTCTAAGTTTCACTCTGTCTGCTTTCTAGAATATTAGGAATAACAATGCACCTGTCTGGGGATAAAAAATAGGGCAAAGAAAGCAGTCAATTTTGAGACAGTAGGGGCTGTCTCAAAGAGCACATGTGAAGCCCAAGCAATCAATTGCAGGCAGATAAATATTTCTAACCCCGCATGCAAAGAAGGTATAAGGTGTCCAAGTGCTGGATTGCCTTTGTAATGCGTTTCATCCTGCAAAAACGTGAAAGTGTTTCTGTAGCAAAGGAGGGTAGTCTTTGATGAGGCTGACAAGCCCTTTCTCTCTCTCTCCTGGCAGGAGGTGATGTCTGATCTGGAAGAGAGCAAGTATCAGAATGCGGAGCTGCGACTCTCCATCTATGGCCGAGCCCGTGACGAGTGGGACAAGCTGGCCAAGTGGGCTGTGGCTCACAAAGTGCACTCCAACAACGTGCGCTGGCTGGTGCAGGTGCCTCGCCTCTTGTGAGTGTCACCCCCCCCCCCGGTGTTATTCCAGGAAGGGGAGCCAACCTTGGGCAGGGGAAACAGCCTCCAAGCTACTGGTACTTCGCTGTGCTGCCTTATGTGGCTTGAATTGATCGCAGTATTTTCTCCTAGTCATATGGAGGAGAAACATAGCTGCATTTTCTATTTTAGCAAAGTGTAGCAAGCTGCTGGGATTATTAGAAAGGGTTTTGCGAGGGCTAGAGGGGTAGAATCTGTTGTGCTGGCAGGATTGGGGGGTTTGGACACCCCTGCAGCTGTTGTATTGCGAACTAGGCAATAGCTACCCCAGTAGTTAAGGTGGAATCTGAAATGGAAGAGTTGGGAAAGCTTGTTCCGTAAGCAGAATCTTGCTCCAGCGGCTCTTGTTTCTGCACCTTTCCCTCACCCGCAAAGCAATCTGGGTACCAAAACAACAGCAGAAAATCCCTGATCTCTCATAGGCACCTGCATGAGGTTCTTTTCCTCTGCTGTTTTGGCACCCAGATTGTGGAGTAGCCTCCTTATAAAGGGACACATCTTGCCCCTTTTATTTTGCATTTATAAAAGAATGGTGAAAACTGTGCTGCCTGAGCAGGTAATCTTTAGGCAAGGTCTCCAAAGCAGCAATCTTACATGCACTTACTTGCATGGAATTCAGTAGGACTGATTAAAACAAAAACAAAAACACCAGCTCATAAAATTAGCAGATTACTTAACAACGCCAGTAAATGAACAAGCTGCCACTGGTTGCCTGGCAACAGCAAATTTCTTGAATGAATAAATCAATAATGTCAGTTAACTGCTCTCATGCAGGTGGCCGTTTCTGCCTTTGTTCTCCCAGCTTATCAAAGTCC
This sequence comes from Podarcis tiliguerta, assembly GCF_965153285.1. Lineage (NCBI taxonomy): Eukaryota > Metazoa > Chordata > Lepidosauria > Squamata > Lacertidae > Podarcis > Podarcis tiliguerta. The sequence goes on from NC_139539.1 coordinate 47,252,192, forward strand.
ACTTTGCTTCCTGTTCTCTCCTCCTCTGTCTGCTTCCTTCCCTGCTCAGTTAGGTCTCTCCCTTCAGCTCCTTCCCTCTCTGCCGCCTTTCCCTTGGTTCCCAGCTTGCTCTCTTCTTGCAGCCCCAGCCAGGTCCTTCCTTAACACTGTAGCCACGGATGTGATTGGCCCGCAAACGTACCTTATATTGCAGCTGCTCTTACCATTGCTTTCCTGTTGCTTCTCTGATATGGTGTTAGTATATTCTGCTCCCTCCCACCCTCTTAATTTATGGTTTAAGACAAAGTAAACAAAGCTGCCAAGCTGCTTTAATGGAGAAAAGTGGGCTACGCATCATATAACTACGTCCATTTATTCCTTAGCTGGTGCCTATAATTTTCTTTTTGCTTGTTTGACTGATGGATAAAACTAAATTGACGAGGAACTTGGAGGACTTTGTTTTGATGGATCTGTGCTTGGGGCTTTAGCTGTGCTTGCTTGTAATCCTAGCTTAGCAGGAGAGCGCACTTGAAGCTTAGCTGCCCAGCTACACTATCAACACAGCTTGCAAGCCCTTCAGATAGGGTTGCACGTTCTAAGCTGAACACCTGTTCCGCTGGCTGGGGGAAGTGAATGAAAAGCCTCCCTGTCTGAATAGAGCAACAGAGTGAGTGCGCCAGCGATCTTTCAGGTGACAATGCAAAGAACAGGGGCCTGGTGGGCACCTGAGGAGTGCAACATGCTGAGTTTCTTAAATTGTGCAGAGACTAGAGTAAGCTGGGATTTTCTAAAAAGAAAGCTATGAAAGGGAAGCAAGCCCAACATTCTTGGGGCTCAGTGGAAGAGCAACTGCTTTGCCATGTAGAAGGGCCAGGATTAAATCTACAATATCTCCAGGTAGAGCTGAGCGAAATCCCTGTGTGAAACCCTGGGGAGCTGCTGCCAGTCAGTGTAGACAGTACTGAGCTAGATGGACCAAGGGTCTGGCTTGGAATAAGGCAGCTTCAACCCCCAGCACCACTAAATAAAATGATTAGGTAGCAGCCCACTCTCTGCTCTGGAGCGCTGCAGCTGCTGATCAGAGGATATAATAATGGGCTAGATGGGCAACTAGTCTGATGTATTATAAAGAAGTTCCCTGTGTTCTTATGGATTAAAGATAACAGGAAGCCATGCAAATGCTGCTTTGGAAGTCGATGATGATACTTAGAATTTGTGTAGTGCTGTAGGGTGCCCAAAGTATTTCACATACATTATCTTGGTTATCCCTACAACCCTGTTTAGTAGAGTCTGTATTTTAAGTTGATATTAGGGCAGGAGAAAGTTAAGCATTTTGTAATGAGGTATTCTTGAAATACGGGGGGGGGGGGCGGTCAGCAAACACTTGTTCCTAAAAAAATAGTTGTTTTGTTTTTCATTTTTATTTAAAAACATATCTGAAGAGAATTTCAATTGAAAGTTTAATAAAAAGATATAATATAGATCACTAGCTGTAATCAGTTTCAATTCCATACATTAATATTTACATAAATACATAATGTTATTATCCTAATACTTAATGTTATTGTCCTAAAAAAGAGTTGTTGTCCACAAGGAAGAAAAGAGAAGAAATCTGTTACAATATTTAACAAGCAGCCTGCCTCAGCAAAGAAAGGAGAAGATACATAGTATACCATCATGTTTTAACCAAAGCAATGAATTGGGGAGAGATACACTAATGCTTATGGTCATGCCCCCCACTTTTTTTGCAAGGATATATTTTGGATCAAGTTTTTGCAAGCTTGTGTTTTGGATCACATTCTTAAGACTAACAGCCTAACAGTCCCTGAAGCTGTTGGCAAACTCTGAGAATGTAGCTGTTAATTATACTGTTTCAGTCCTAGCTTGCTCAGCACTTGATTACAGGACAGATGTGGTAAGAGATCATCTTGTGTGTCCAGGCCACAACATGCTTTTTTATGTCCCAAACAGTCAAATTCTTTAGGTCAAATGTTACTATCTGAATATTCAAATGGCTCTGTTGTTTTAAATTTTCTGCTAACTCCAGTGATTTTAAATTCCTCTTCTAAGTAGCTTCCAGCGATTGCTTTGGATTTTTCTAAGTGGCTTATTGTAGTATCAAAACCATCTAGACTAGTTCCACAGTCATAAATTTATAGCCGTTTTTTCAAATGCCATTTCTTTTCTTACTATGCCATTCTAATCAGTGGAGCTCAGAACTGTGATCCCCATATTGCAAATGGGGAAGGTGTGGTGTGGTTTGGGGCTAAGAGGGTGTGGCTCACCTAAGGCCACCTAGCAGATTTATGGCAGAGGTGAGATTTGAACCAGGGTCACAATACTGCCTTAGGTGTTACTCTGGCCAAAAGGCATGTGGAGTGGCTCACGCAGCCCCTGCAAGTGATAACCCTCTGGTGAACTGCAGAATATGGAGATTTCTGCAAAGGCCTGTGTCTTAAGCTTCTGTGAATGACAACTATGCCCTCCGTGTATCTCTGCTTCCAACAGCGATGTGTACAAGACAAAGAAGCAGCTGGCCAACTTCCAGGAGATGCTGGAGAACATCTTCTTGCCCCTCTTCGAAGCTACGATCCACCCTGCCAGCCACCCGGAGCTGCACCTCTTCTTGGAGCACGTAAGTTCTGCCACCCAAAAAAGGCTGGCTGATCTGGTGTGGCTTCCTAAGGGGAAGACTGGCGGGGTCTCTAGATTTGGAACAGGCTAAAGGGATAGCTATACCTTTGGATTATGTTTTATATGTGGGGCTTGGGTGCCCCTTGTCTTGGGCACTCAAGTCTTGGGGGACTGACTTTGGCTTGGTTGGAAATGGCTTTATGCCAGATCTTAAGCCATTTGAACCTTCAGTCTTAGCATTTCGGTCTTAGCTATGAAACAGACTTGCCTCTGCTTTCTCAGAGAAGGCTCTTGAGGATGAGCATCTCCTTAAGCACCTGTATAGCAGGTTTTCTGCATGGAGCGAGAGGATTCAGAAAAATCCTTAGTTTTCTGCACGGAGCATAAAATCCTTAGATAAGTGGGACCATCTCATCCTCACTCTCTGTCTCTCTCTCCTTCCTTTCCCTCGGCTTCTTGATGGGCAGGTGGATGGATTTGACAGCGTGGATGACGAATCAAAGCCAGAGCACCACATCTTCAACTTAGACAGCCCCTTGCCTGGGAACTGGGTGGAGGAGGACAACCCACCCTATTCCTACTACCTTTACTACACATATGCTAACATGGTGGTTCTGAATCACCTGCGCAGGTAGGAGGCTCTCTTCTTCCCTCCCCCCCAGCCCCCAGTATACATGGATGAGACTCCAGAATGGTACTTCTGTCCCTGCTAGCTTCAGTGGTGGAACCTTTGCAGCCCAAGGGCCACATTCTCTTTTGGCATCCACATGTCTGTGGTGGGTGAGGCCAGAGGCAAAAGCGGGTTTTGCCTTTGTACAGTAGGCTGGTTTTTGCCCCTGCATGCCCGTCTCTGTTCTCCATCCAGAGAAGCATCCATTCCTGCCTACGTCAAAGAGGGCCAGTAAGCAGTGTGACCTGAGCAGAGCCCCCAGAGCTGAGGTTCCCTAGTCCTGTCCCCTTAAGGCAAAGACTGGGTGCCTGCTGACAGATCATGCAGCACTGTGCCCTATTAGATAAGCAGGTGCACAGAGTCCTTGGAGGTGGCTGCTGGGTTTTGTGTTAGCTTCACACCTTTGATGTTGTTGCTTGGATCCTGGTTCCCATTCCACTTCTCATTCTAACGGCTCATCACCTACTCCTCCCACAGAAAGACACTGCTGCCAGTAATGGATGAAATTCAAAGACTATTTAGTGAAATATGCTAAGATAACTTAATTGGAAAAACTTGCAAATACCAGATAGGCCTAGGATTGAAATATGTGATGTTAGAGAATAACATGTTTAAAGTTAAAATGAAAAGAAAGAAAGATGTTAAGTGATTAAGTTAATTTTATGAGAAAATTGGTTTTGGAAAACTGTTACAATGAAATACACTGAAATTCAGCTAGGGGGGATTTGAGGAAGTCACTTAACAATGTTACTAAGATTGGATTAAGTACAGTTAAGGTGTGTGTTTGTTTGTTTGTTTAAAAATCTTGGAAAATCAATAAAAAAAATTTGGGGAAAAAGAAAAGAAAGACACTGCTGCTAGTTAGCTACCAAGTTCAAGATGCCGGTCTTGGTGCATAAAGCCCTTTAGAGCTTTGGAGCAGGATACCTGAAAGATCACTTCACTCCTTATATACCCAGTCAATCAATTTGTTCTGCAGCTGAGGGCCTGCGATTTTATCAGGAAGTTCGCACAATATAGGAATTGGGAGTTTTGTGTTGTTGCACCTACACTTTGGATTCCCTCCCCATGCACACTGGACAGGTTCCATTTCCGTTGTCTTTTTAGGCATCTATTGAAGACCATCCTCCTTCAAAAAGCCTTTTAAGTTGAGGTTGGTCCTAACCTGCATCTGTGTTGGAATAGTTTTTAAGTTGTTTTTATTGTTTTATCACTTGTTGTTTGTCACCCTGGGCTCCCTGGGAAGGATATACCGTATTTTTCGCCCTATAGGACGCACCGTCCCATAAGGCGCACCTAGTTTTTTTGGGGGGAAATAAAGGAAAAAAATTATTTCCCCCCCAGGCGCGGGGTTGGGGAAGCCCGAGCTTCCCCCGACCCCAGCCCCCAAACAGGCAGCTCTCTGCAAGCCGTGGGAGCCCAGTGCTGGCTCCCGCTGCTAGCGGAGAGGTCCGCGAAGCCTGGGCGCGCTGAGCTCAGCGCGCGCAGGCTTCCGCATGCAGGCACCTCTCCGCCACCAGCGGGAGCGTTCCCATTGCTAGCGGAGAGGTCCGCGAAGCCTGGGCGCGCTGAGCTCAGCGCGCGCAGGCTTCGGCATGCAGGCACCTCTCCGCCAGCAGCGGGAGCGTTCCCGCTGCTAGCGGAGAGGTCCGCGAAGCCTGGGCGCGCTGAGCTCAGCGCGCGCAGGCTTCGGCATGCAGGCACCTCTCCGCCAGCAGCGGGAGCGTTCCCGCTGCTAGCGGAGAGGTCCGCGAAGCCTGGGCGCGCTGAGCTCAGCGCGCGCAGGCTTCGGCATGCAGGCACCTCTCCGCCAGCAGCGGGAGCGCTCCCGCTGCTAGCGGAGAGGTCCGCGAAGCCTGGGCGCGCTGAGCTCAGCGCGCGCAGGCTTCGGCATGCAGGGACGTCTCCGCCAGCAGCGGGAGCGCTCCCGCTGCTAGCGGAGAGGTCCGCGAAGCCTGGGCGCGCTGAGCTCAGCGCGCGCAGGCTTCCGCATGCAGGCACCTCTCCGCCAGCAGCGGGAGCGTTCCCGCTGCTAGCGGAGAGGTCCGCGAAGCCTGGGCGCGCTGAGCTCAGCGCGCGCAGGCTTCGGCATGCAGGCACCTCTCCGCCAGCAGCGGGAGCGTTCCCGCTGCTAGCGGAGAGGTCCGCGAAGCCTGGGCGCGCTGAGCTCAGCGCGCGCAGGCTTCGGCATGCAGGCACCTCTCCGCCAGCAGCGGGAGCGTTCCCGCTGCTAGCGGAGAGGTCCGCGAAGCCTGGGCGCGCTGAGCTCAGCGCGCGCAGGCTTCGGCATGCAGGCACCTCTCCGCCAGCAGCGGGAGCGTTCCCGCTGCTAGCGGAGAGGTCCGCGAAGCCTGGGCGCGCTGAGCTCAGCGCGCGCAGGCTTCGGCATGCAGGCACCTCTCCGCCAGCAGCGGGAGCGTTCCCGCTGCTAGCGGAGAGGTCCGCGAAGCCTGGGCGCGCTGAGCTCAGCGCGCGCAGGCTTCGGCATGCAGGCACCTCTCCGCCAGCAGCGGGAGCGTTCCCGCTGCTAGCGGAGAGGTCCGCGAAGCCTGGGCGCGCTGAGCTCAGCGCGCGCAGGCTTCGGCATGCAGGCACCTCTCCGCCAGCAGCGGGAGCGTTCCCGCTGCTAGCGGAGAGGTCCGCGAAGCCTGGGCGCGCTGAGCTCAGCGCGCGCAGGCTTCGGCATGCAGGCACCTCTCCGCCAGCAGCGGGAGCGTTCCCGCTGCTAGCGGAGAGGTCCGCGAAGCCTGGGCGCGCTGAGCTCAGCGCGCGCAGGCTTCGGCATGCAGGCACGTCTCCGCCAGCAGCGGGAGCGCTCCCGCTGCTAGCGGAGAGGTCCGCGAAGCCTGGGCGCGCTGAGCTCAGCGCGCGCAGGCTTCCGCATGCAGGCACCTCTCCGCCAGCAGCGGGAGCGTTCCCGCTGCTAGCGGAGAGGTCCGCGAAGCCTGCATTCGCCCCATAGGACGCACCCAGATTTCCCCTTCATTTTTGGAGGGGAAAAAGTGCGTCCTATAGGGCGAAAAATACGGTAAATGTAATAAATAGGCAGATAAAATGAAGGCACTATAAAGTGACACTGAACTGTGTGTTTTGCCGCTGGTTCTCTAGGAAGAGAGGCTTTCACACCTTCGTGCTGCGCCCCCACTGTGGAGAGGCAGGGCCCATCCACCATCTGGTATCTGGTTTCATGCTGTCTGAGAACATATCACATGGCCTCCTGCTCCGCAAGGTGAGAGTAAGAAGGGGGGCACACTTGGAAAATGAGAGCGTGTGCGCCCATGTGCAAACTCGGTGGCAGAGCACATGCAGAAGCCTCCAGGTTCAGTCCCTGGCATCTCATGAGCCTTCTGAACTTGTTGAAGGAGACACATCCTGGGTATTGCTGCTATTCCCTTCTGAGCCAAGGATTTGACGAAGCTCAACACTCCCCAGATGTGCTGCCCACCTCCTAACCCTGCATTTCTTCCGTAGGCACCTGTGCTGCAGTACCTCTACTACCTGGCCCAGATTGGCATTGCCATGTCCCCACTCAGCAATAACAGCCTCTTCTTAAGCTACCATCGAAACCCTCTGCCAGAGTACCTCTCTCGGGGCCTCATGGTCTCCCTGTCCACAGATGACCCACTGCAGTTCCACTTCACTAAGGTGAGTCTGATGTCGCGGAGGCCAAGTGAGGCCATGACCCTGTGGCAGATGGCATCCATTTACCTGTCTCGTGTAACTTCTGACCTTGCAAAAAAACCAAACCCACAAAAAACCACTACCCACTCCAAGCAAAATGCTTTTTTGACAAGCCTTTCCTTCTTGTAAAGTTTGTATGAATCTGTATTCCACTGGTTCTTTTCAAAGAATTCTAGAGTTGGAAGGTACCCCCAGTCCAACCCCCTTCAATGCAGAAATCACAATGAAAGCATCCCTGACAGATGGTCATCCTATTTCTGCTTTAAAGCCTCTGTTAAATGAGAGAGTGCCACCTTCCAGGGCAGTGTGCTGTACTGTCGAACAGCAATTAGTGTCAGAATGTCCTTCCTAATTGGAATCTCCTTTCTTGTACCTTTAATCCATTGGTTGGGTTCTTTCCATTCCACTAAGCTTCTGTTGTGCCCACTATAGCAATCTTCTCCTTTTAGCGGCAAGCATTCCAGTTCCTTCCCCCACCGCAACCCCCAACTTGGCTTGGAAGGTCTCACAGCATTATCACATTTCTTCCATTTCCCCCTGAGGTCCTTTGGCTGCTTCTCCCATCCTGCTCTGTTCTTGTTGCCTAATTCTACTAACTTGGATGCTCAGAAACATTTTCACCCTCGCCCTGAAGCAGATGCTTCCCAGCTCCTGTTGGCTTTTCCCTAGGAGCGTCAGTTTAAAATCTGCTTGAATGTTTCTGATAAGTTACATCTCAGTTCACATAGAGCCTAGGCCTTTGTGCAGAGGTCTGGCACGCCCCAAGACATTCCCTAGTGCCTAAGAAGTGCCAAAGCCCTCATCCATGCACTGACTCTCCTCCACTTCATCTGCCAGCTCGCCTACATATGGAATGGGTAGCATTTCAGAGCAAGCTACCTTGGAGAAGCCCTACATTTCACCTTCCTACCTAGCCAGATGTATCGATAGCAGTCAGTTAAATATCTTTTCTGCATGGCAGACGCTTATAGAACTTGGAGCTGAGGGCTGGGACCTTGTGGAAGACTTCAGAAGTAACTTTAGCAACTGTTCTTGGCTGGAGGGGGGTGGGAATCATATTCTGTCTCCATTTTGGTCATATATGTACATTTCTTGGGTTCCACTTTGTAGGCAGATTTCCCTCTTAATTCCTTTTCTGCTTGTGCAAGCACAGAGGAAGTTCCTCTCAACAAGTCAGCATGAATGCTGCCACCTAGTGATTGTTCAGTTGTCTGAACAGATGCCTGTCCACTACAGCTGTCAGAGCAAGAACGTAGTAGTCAGCCTGTAGTGTTGAGCTTGCTTCAGCCTGGAGGGATAGTAGCGGAAGGCCAGGCCAGGGTTACAACTGAACTGTATTTACAGGAGATGTTGCTTCAGCTGTCTCCATCTTTTCAGCTATGTTCTCCGCATGCCGTTGTCCTAATTTTCCTGGTACATGCTGTTCTCCTAATTGTCTAGTACAGAGAAATTGCAGTAGGGTAGCCAGAATATGCCCCATGATCTCATAAATATCACACTCCTACCCATCCGATCCAGTGTGCACCAGAATCTCCAAACCCAGCTCAGTGGCATGTCTTAATGCTCTTTATATACATACAGAGGGTGCAAGTAGGTTACTTTAGACTCTGGAGTTTGTGTGGAGGTGCCCTTTTTTGAAGACAATGTGTATAATTTCGCTGCTTTCAAAATGTGGTCAGACAGCCCTGCTTCATTGGGGGACCCTCCTGCTTGTTCTTCTGAGTGGGACCCTAGACACCTGCCTCAAAGTCCTACCTTGTTGGGGCCACTGTATGTTCTCATCTGCAATATAGTCCATGATGCAGCCTGACTGACAAAACCATCTCTTACAGGAACCCCTGATGGAAGAGTACAGCATCGCCACACAGGTTTGGAAGCTCAGCTCCTGTGATATGTGCGAACTTGCACGCAACAGTGTGCTCATGAGTGGCTTCTCCCACAAGGTAAGGCTATATCTTTTTCCCCCCTGAAAAGAGGTTGCCTTTGTTCCCTAAACTCTCAGAGAATACAGTACACAAGAATACCCCAGCAACTCCCTTCTGTATCGGTTCATGGCCTGATGTCTCCAGCTTTGGAAATTTAAGATCAGTTTAGAACTGCCTCCTGCTCAGCTGTGCCTTTACACAAACATGAACAGACTCCAGCTGAAGATCTTTGTATTTGTCATGTGACAACTGGGCTCTGTGAACTGGGCTCTGGGATCAGGCCCAGAGGGTCTCTTCTCAGCCCAATTCCTTCCACTCTGTGGCCTTTTCTGCAGCATGACCACTTCCGAAAGGGGAGAAATTAAGTTCAGAAGGAGTTGTGTCATGAGGTGGATATTCTGTAACCTCCTTGCTCCTCTCCGGACTTTGTGACCCTTTAAGTTTAAGTAATGAAGGATCTGTCCTCCTGGTTGCCAATAAGACCCTGGTGGATGGGAGAGGGAATTGATTTTGGATAATGCTGTCCCTGTGGCCTCTTGAGCTCAATTTCTCCCAACTCAATACCACTGCAGTCCTTTTATGTGAAAGAAGTCCCCCTCCTTACCAAAAGGATTCTTCTTCCAGTCCAGGCCAGCTGAGAGCAGCTCACATTTTCTGCCCCTGTGGGATTTGAGGAGGCGGGAATCAAAGAGTGGTTCTAATCTGTCTCCTCCTCTGCCCTTGTTAGGTTTTGAGATGTCTGCACAAAGACGTCCTACTTTTGCAATATAAGGAATTGTTGCACCTTGGAGTGTTCCTGTTCAGGATTCCTGCCATTTTCAAGGGTGCTCCATTCCATTTCCCCCCGATTTTCAAGTTCTGCCCATCCACCCAGTAGTCAGTCGCTATTCTGTGCTCATTGAGCATGTTCAGTCCTTAATCAGCTGTTTTTATTCTTGCATTACCCATTCGGGTTTGTACTTCTGCAAAACATTGACATTTCACTCCCAGGTCTGCTGATAACCTGTCTTTGGTATGTGGAAGGTGCCATTTTGGCCTCATAAGGAATGGCACTCAGAGGATAAGTTCTCTCTTAGGGTATAGAGAAGCATAAATGTAGCTGCCTTTCTTTTCTTTTGCAAAAGATGCATTGTAGCCTTGCTGCGAAACTATGGAGATGTAGCCCATTATCCTGGCAGCCCAGACGTATGCTCAGTTTTGTTGCCAGCTCTTTACAGCTTCCACAGGGCTTTGTTTTCTAAGGTTTCTTTTTTACAGATTGCTTAAAGACAGACAAAGGTATCCTGGGATTTTATGCTTGGTGCTAGCCTTGATTAAAGTGCTCATGAGCACAGGATGTTACCATGCAGTTGAATGGCACAGTGGAAAAGCATAAATTGTTGACTGTCCTAACAATGGATTGGTCTCTTTCTTCTTTGCCCAGGTGAAGAGCCAGTGGCTTGGGCACAACTACCACAAGGAGGGTCCTGAGGGCAACGACATCCGGCGCACCAACGTGCCAGACATCCGGGTGGCCTATCGCTATGAGACACTTTCCCAGGAACTGACCCTCATCACGCAGGCTGTGCAGACGGAGGAACTGGAGACCATCCAGGAGGAAGACCTTCTGACCATGAGCTCCAGCCTGGATGCTCGCTGAAGAATGGCCGGCTCACAATCTCCCCTCCATCCCCTTCTTGGCCTGCCAAGGTGGGGCTGTCCTACAAGCATGAAGAGACCCTGACCAACCCACCTCACCCCGGCCCCATGGACCGTTTTAATTTCCTGTTGTGTTTTGGTTTTTAAGCATCTTGTTATCTTCTGTTATCTCCTGGAAAGGATTTTTTTTTGCACTTGGTAACCTGCTGGGGCAATGGAGGCGGGGGTGTCAGAGAAATTCCTTTTGGGGTCTCTAGAATGAGTGCTAGAAAGGGGGAAGAGCATCCTGCAGGTGTTGGCAGTGCTGATTTTGAGCAGAGGCTGGATAGCAAAGAGTAAGGCTGTGGCAGAGACCTGCTGAGTGGACCTTAGAGGCGCCTGGCGACAGTTGCATGGAGGCCAAATGAAGCACCAGCATGGAAGCATGTGTCCCAGTTGTATTTGGAATGAGATGCTGTGAGTGTTTGTGTGGCTCTGCCAAGGGATAGAGCAGAGTGGTGGTGCCTTCTGCTGCGTTGGATTTTTGTTTGTCCTCTGTTTGGCTGCTGGCAGCTGGAGTTTCTCATTGGCCAATAAAACATCCTCTCTATCTCTCTTTCTCTTTGGTTAGGCAGCCCTGCCTTTTATTATCAGAGCAGCATGTTGGCGCAGCTCTCCCATGCTGCAGCCTCCAGTGCACAGCGTGGCCATGTGGTGAGAGTCTTTTCTGTCTCAAGCCCTTAAACTCTGGTGTCTTTTGCTTGGGGAAAGCGCCAGTTCTCAACCCCCCTGCCTTAGGAGGCAAAATACTGTGAGTGGCTGGGGAATAGTGGGCCTTCGAGTCTAGCCCAGCAGGATAAAGAGAAAGTAGCCTGCCGGGTAACTGGCATATTTAGCATTTGTCTGTCCTTCTCTACAATCATGTAACAAAGATCTCTTTATCTAAGTGTAACAAGAGGAGCCGTAACACCCATCCTAGCAGGGGCTTTTGCCTTAAGGTTGAAATGGATGTGACATGGGCATTCTGTGATCAGCCATCTTGAGTATTCCTTTATTTATGTCCTTTTGAAACAAAAAAACACCAAAAAAATACACCTTAAACATTGGTTGGATCAGTGTCACTGAGAGTGCATGTGTTAATCCATTTATCTGATCTAAACTAGTGCCCTCCCCTCACCCCACAAGCCACCCTTAGCCTAGGAGCAGGGCAAAAAACAGTATCTGCATCATATTTGTATTATTCTCTTGGAACATTTCTACTGTTTGGGGAGTAGATCAGCAAAATGGTGCCCACTTCAGTATCCCTGTTCCAAACAAAATCTGACTCCTCCTCCCTGCTCTAGAATAGCGTTGTTTTTAAACCCCACCCTGTTGGGTCAAAGAGCAGTTTCTTGCCAATTGCTTGAGCTTGGGGAGAGCCATTAGCTCTCAGTACGCCTTGCCACGCTTGGGTGTAGACCACGTGAGCAACCTCCTTTGTCTTCTGCATTGGGTTGAGGAGAACAGCCTCTTGTGTCTGCCCTTGCATAATGCACATGTACGTCAAGATCTTCTTTCTACATTTGGCAAGGAAACATGCCATAGAAATAGTTTAGCTTTCTCACCAGCAAAGTTGCTGCTGTTCTGGGAACTGACTTTGATGCCTCCTGCTTATTGCGAATGGGTAATGAATCTCAAGGAGGCAACAGGCAGTAACCTCTGCCTCCTGCTGAAGCCATGTGACTCAAAATGGAAACGCGCAGAAGAACATGGATCCGTGCCTTTCCCCGCTCTCCATTTTGAGTCCTGTCCTGTGAAAGGTTCATAACGGTTAGAAGACTCCCCTCCACAGATCTCTGGCCAAGCTGTTCACCATCACATAGCTTGTGAAGCTTGCTTGTGGGCAGCTCACCATCCTTGACATATTGGGCCTCTGTGGCCGCCTTAGCAGTCTGTGTGCAACTAGTCGCAGTAAGGAACTCCTCGTAAGCACAGCCGCTTGGAGTAGAAGACCAGTCTCAGACAGTGCTCACTCCTTTCAGACTCTCGGGCAAAGTCTGCATTGCTCACGAAAAAAGGCTTCTCGGTGGTGAGTCGATTGCACGGCGCCACCTCTCCCTTGCTGTTGCCAAGGCACTTTTGACCTTGTAGTTGCAAGCAGCTTTGATTCAATGGAAAAATGCGTTTGCTAAACATTAGATGGGCAGCAGCAATAGAAATGGGGTTTTTATTTTTTCTAAGGTTGGGCAGGGAGCTTGCGAAGCCCTCCCTCTAGGCTGCTGTGGACCAAAATCTGAAGATCCATACTGCAGCCAGTGCCTTGCTTAAAATAGTACATGGAGTGTGCCAAGACTGGGTAGATTTCCCCTTGAGCTTCTACCTCTGAAACAGGCACTTCCTCTCCTTCGTGTCCGTGTGTTTGTGTGTGTACAAGAGGGACAGGGAGAATTCTTAAAGGGTCAAAATGTTTTCTTTGTATGACTGGCATCTCACCTCCATGGCCTGAAAGGGGGAAACCTTTTTTTCTTTCCTCCCCTACCTCTGTGCTTTTGTTTGGGTACTCGGAGAGGGCAGTGGAGGTGTTTTGCCTTGGTTTCAGCTAGCCTTGCGGATCGGAGCCACAGCATTTTGGTCTGTATCTTTGTGAAGATAATGGAATCTCGACTCAGGGAGTTGAATGTACCTTGGTCTATGTCAAGAGGGTTCTCCCCTCCCCACAGATCCCTCCTTCCTTCCTTCCTTCCTTCCTTCCTTCCTTCCTTGCCGCAACCTGCCTCGCTTCCCTTTGGTATCTGGTGCGGCACACACCATGTTAGTTTTTGCTTTGTTGTCAGATGGAGATGAAACCCGTATCCCCCTGGCAATCACTGCATCCTCCTATCACACACTCTTGATAATTTCGACGTAGTTTGGATAAACTATCTGCTTGTCTGTGCTGAAATGTGATGTTAGAAATCCTATCAAACATGAGCATGATCCATCATTAAAGATTATTTAAGTAAGTCTTCTGTGTTGTTTCTGACTGAAAGGACTTCTTCCTTGGGATGACTTATAGACCACACACAGGGCTATTGCTCAGATTGCTTCCACACAAGGATGGAGTATGTTTTATGCGGGACATTAATCATCTAAAGGACCAAAGTCTAAAAATGCCACCATGACAGTTGTACACTTTTGCAAACTGAGCAATCAACACCATGTCTTTGTGGACTGCAGGGCGACTACTCCTTTTCAAGAAATGATTTTTTTAGAAAAATGAATTAATATCTTAAACATTCAAAATATAAATGTATACAAGTTACAGAAAATGCATCAAATACACATGGCTGGTGCTTTAATTCAGAGACCCAATGAGCCAAGAAATGCTGCTTGCGTTGTTACAAAGACAGACATTAACCCCACTCCCAGAATGTCATTGCTAAAGGTCTATTTTCTCTCCAGAAGGCAGGAGAGAGAGGTCTGGGATATTCTCATATGATTTCACTGAAGACACTTCTTGTGGGGGTGGTGAGTTGGGAGTGTATCCCTGTAAGTTAAAATGGTAGACCAGTACAGAACTGAAAACACCTTCATTTCTTGTGAGTCACAGAGCAAAATGGGTGAAATGGAACCCAGGAATCCTGTTTGCACCAAGCCTTCCTGAGGGGGCTTTTGAAAGCTTGGAACAGCAGGAAATTATGGGTCAGGTATCTAACTTAGCTAGGATTGCCTATCTAAGAAAATGTGAGCTCGTGGATTTTGACCCTAGAGAACAACCAGATAAGGCTGGAACGCAGCTCATAAAACAGTAGCTAATGATCGTGACCACCCCCAGGTTGACTGGAATGTGGGCTTGGTTCAAAACGGGAGGTTTCCAGATAGCTGGACTCCCTTACCCCAATAGCCGCTCTTAATTTGTTACATGGTTCGTTATGTAACACACAGTGATATCTCTAGTTAACCCAGGCCTGCATAAATATATATTGGCAGTGGTTTGAACAATTTGGGGCCTGTTTCGCTGGTGGAGACAGGTAGTTTATGAAAACGCAAGGCTACTATCCACATAAGTGCTCCTGTCTCTTTTCCCTGAGTACTTGAATTAGTGCACTTTGTCGTCATTGCTTTTTAAGACATAGCAATGACTCACAACTTGGGGGGGGGGGGGAGGAATGAACTCCATCCAGTGCCCTGTGCTGTATCAAGTAGAACAGGGGTCAGCAAACCTTTTCAGCAGGGGGCCGGTCCACTGTCCCTTAGACCTTGTGGGGGTCCGGACTATATTTTGAAGAGGAAAAAAATGAACAAATTCCTGTGCCCCACAAATAACCCAGAGATGCATTTTAAATAAAAGCACACATTCTACTCATGTAAAAACACCAGGCAGGCCCCCCAAATAACCCTGAGATGCATTTTAAATAAAAGCACACATTCTACTCATGTAAAAACACGCTGATTCCTGGACCGTCTGCAGGCCGGATTTAGAAGGCAATTGGGCCGCATCTGGCCCACGGACCTTAGGTTGCCTACCCATGAAGTAGAAGGTGAGTGCCTACATACAAGCAGATATAGTAGTCGGGAATATTCCGGGTTTGGCAAGTTGGAAATTTCCTTTTCAAGGGTGCAGATAGTTGTAGCAGATAGTAGCTTAGCACCAACTGGGCTAGCTGGTTGCTCCAAACTCCTTTCTGAGGCTATCTTGGCAAGTTCATGTAGTATTTGCTATTTTAGATGAAACTAAAAATACTCTTCGTTCTTAAGCAGGCATAGGCAAACTTGGCCCTCCATACGTTTTTGGGACTACAACTCCCATCATCCCTAGCTAACAGGACCAGTGGTCAGGGATGATGGGAGTTGTCCCAAAACATCTGGAGGGCTGAGTTTGGGGATGCCTGTTTTTAAGCACAGCCTTGGGGTTAAAGAATTGGAGCTGGAGCTTGAACCCACTCTTCATGGGCTCATTCTGTGGCTGTGGTCAAGTGCGACTGTCTCCCAGCTGCAAAATGGAAATAAGAAACTTGCCACTTGGGATTTTGTGGTGGGTGGAAGGTCAATATAGTAAGGATAGTAAAGTAGTTCCTGAATTAAAAATGCTTCAGAGAAGAGAAAACATGTGGAGCATGAAATAATTGCAAAATGCCATGTTGCAAAGTTGCCAGAAGATGGTGCTCTAGCTTTTCTGAAACAAAACTCTGGGGCAGGCGTAGGCAACCCAAGGCCCGTGGGCCAGATGCGGCCCATTCGCCTTCTCAATCCGGCCCATGGATGGTCCAGGAATCGGCGTGTTTTTACATGAATAGAATGTGTCCTTTATTTAAAATGCATCTCTGGGTTATTTGTGGGGCATAGGAATTCATTCTTATTTTTCAAAATATAGTCTGGCCCACCACCTGGTTTGAGGGACGGTGGACTGGCCCACGGCTGAAAAAGGTTGCTGTCCCCTGTTCTTGGGGGATTGTTGCATTTGAGAGGAGCAAATGATAACTGTTCCTTCATTTTTCCTGAGGGGGTGCAAGGCAAGGGAACACTGATGGGTGCCAGCTACCAAACTCCCTGTCTTTTGCAAATGCTTTCCTTCCACCACCTGCTACTGTTTCCGAAGGTTTGCCTGGATTGAAAACTCCTGGACTCCGTTGCCACTTTGCCTTGTGTGAAGCGATTGAATCCGTAGGGTGAGTGTGTGTATGTCAGGGATTGTGGGCCTTTCTGAGCCCCTTTGCAAACCAGAGGAACTGTTTGGGGCACCACACACATCACAGCCAAGGACACCTCTCAACCTATTATAATAATTTTTAATATTTTTTAAATTTATATCCTTCCCATCTGGCTGGGTTTCCCCAGCCACTCTGGGCGGCTTACAACATATATAAAAACACAGCAAAAACATCAAACATTAAAAAACAAAATATCCCATACAAGCAACAAATAAATCAATAGAAACCAGTAACAACAATTACAACACACAGTTTACAGTTATACCCCAATTAAAATAACCGCCAACTCCAACTAAACATTTAACCAACACCAACCCAACAAAAATGAAACAGAGGAACCAAAATTAGAACCTTTTAAAACATTTTAGCCAGTTTCCCCAACCCAAGAGTTGTTCCGGCAATGTCCCTCTGTCCTCCCAAGAGCCTCTTTTAGCTGTTCAAGGTGAGTCTTGGCCCCGCCCACTAGGCCAGGTGGAAATGGGCCTTGCCACAGGGAGCGGTCTTCCTTCCAGCACTCACAGCAGCAGCAATGGCCCTCTGGCATTCTGTTGGTTACAGCAGAATGCTTATTTCCAGCCTCATATCAACAGGGGAGAAGACCTCTGTGGGCCCCAGTATGACTTAAGTTCTGTTACATTTAGATAACAGTGGGAGAAATGGGACACGATTACTAATATAACATCCAAACCTTGATCTGCTTTATTGGGCATCTGAACACCAGAGGGACACCTCTAGCAAATCAAAAGGAAGCCGGGCCAAGAGAACGCCTTAAGAGTTGTGGGAAGATTTCTGTGCAAGGCAGGATTACGAAGGCCAGGCGGGGTGGGGGTGGGGGGAGAGAGAGGTAACCTGAGACAGGTGTATCAGATGGTGAGCAGCCCAGGCCAGGAGAACAGCAGGAGGACTCTACTAGCCCTGCCTCATTGCAGAAGAATGCAAAATCGCCCTGCACAACTGAATAACAGTGAATTCTATCCCTAAAGAAAGGAGCACCCTTTTTATTCAGTAGGCAGGATAATACGTAATGTCACTGGAGAAAGCATCAGATTTGGTTTCAAGGTGTCCTCAGCTCACCAGTGTTAATTTCTTAATGTAGGACATCCTGTTGGCAAGCTGCATGCTTGTGCCACAAGTTCCCATCAAAATAATCCACAAGATGTGAAAAACCATCCATACAGAGCATGAGAAGCCCTCTCTCCAGCACATGAGGTGTTCTTAGTGTTCTTCAGCCGGTTTTTCTGCATAACGGGGGGTATATTCACATTACCACTTATTCCACATCCAGGGCCACCTCACTGCTAATTTTTGAAGCTGCGCTCACATGATGTCAGCCATGATGCTTATCGATCCTATAGATTCTTGACAAATACTGCTGTTTGATGCATTTTTTCCTCAAGCCACCTTCAGTCTTTGTATCCAGTTTTCTAATGTGAACATAACCCAGAAGCTGCTGTGCAGATGAGCATGCAAGTGCAGAAGAAATCTGAAAGATTAGGCTTTCGAGGGGGGTTGTGGGGCAGGGAAACGTTGTGGCTTGAAACGCAACTGGGCACATTGGGGGGGGGGGGAGATGACCTTGCTGCATCTCAAGCCATTGATGTGAATATGCTCTAAAAGGACAAACACAATTTGGTTTATTAGCCTTCTCCAGTGTCCTGTTTCGTTATGCAACTTCCTATGAGTTCAGTCTTTTAAGAATTAAATGTATTATAGATAGATATGTACGGTATAATGAAAAAACAAATCAACCCATTTTCTTCAATTGCATCAATTTAAATATCTTACGTTCACCAATTTAGATCTAAATATCACCCGTGCTAAAAAAAATCAAGATCCAAAACCAGTACCTCCAGTTGGCACAGGTTTTCAAAACTTCGCAACCATCTGTTAAAAACACACACACACACCAACATAAAATACTAAGACCCAGTGGTCATGCATTGTTCCCATGAAATCATGTAAAAGGACCTGCTGTTAAACAATACGCACTGCACATCTGCAATCAGATTCATAGCTCCATTTCATGGAAATCCCATGCATTTTGTAAAGACTTAGTGACTTTTCCACACATGCAATGTAATAACCCATGAGCTCTACATGGAGAGTCCAGCTCTTGTAAGGTGAAACTAAGAAGCGGTTCAGGTTTGTTGATTTAGTACTTCAACTGCAGGTGCTGCATTCCTAGAGAAATTTCACAAAACACTTATCCAATCACTTAAACTCCTGGTTATCTCATTCTTACCTTTCCTCCCTTTACTTCCTGTTGCCTTAAGTATATTTAATTTCAGGCACATTTCCCCTTCACTTTTCTTATCACAAAGTCCAGTCTTTGAGGGAATTACACCCCAGTTTTTGAAGCTGAACCCAAGGTCCCTACTTATGGTAGGTTAAAATATAAGGAGGTTGCCACATCTTGCTCTTCCACCTCAGCCTGAGGCAAAGACAACTGGTTTCTGTTGGGGGATGAAACCACTTCCTTTCTTCCCTGTCTAGGATCACATATTTGCAAGGTTCAACCCAGGGGCAGAAATTGTTGAAACAAAGACAAGAAATGGTCTACTCTAAATTCTCGCTCTCTCCTCCCCCAATATGAAAGAGTCTATAGACTGAATGATTCAGCTAATTATTTTGAAAAGATAATATGTAAGAGGACTCTAGTGCAGCATCCTGTTCTCACCGTGGCCAACCAGATGCGTGTGAGGAGTCCCACAAGCAGGACTAGAAGCAAAGGCACTCTTCCCACTCGTGATTTCCAGCAACTCAGGGGCATATACTGCCTCTGACAGTGGAGGTAGAATGTCGCTGTCATGGCTAGTAGCCATCAGTAGGTAGCCTTCTCCTCCATGTCCTTGTCTAATCCTCTTTTAAAGCCACCCAAGATGGCGGCCATTAGTTTCACTCTGCATGAGGTGACGTAGTCTTTTCTTTGGTCCTTCCCAAAGCCTCCAGTATCCTTCACTGGATAACCCTTCGCTCCAGTATTATGTGAGAGATCTACCTTTCCCCACACAATACATAATTGCCTTTTAACCTCACCTGTGGTAACACAGGGTTGTGGTAGGGATTAAATGTAAACCACCCTCAGCTCCTTGGAGGAAAATGTGGTATGCAAATGCCATAAATAAATGTGTGTATTATTGCTAAGAAATTTAAATTCATATCCCATCCTTTCTCCTAAAGGAGCCCAGCATGGTAAAGTGAGGTTAGGAATATATTGTTGCAAGCCCCTCCAATTCCGGGGGTACTCAGGGTGCATGCTTCCTTCAGGAATGAGACCATGGTGTCTTTATGATATACAGTTTATTTACACAGCGGGTGGCGCTGTGGTCTAAACCACTGAGTCTCTTGAGCTTGTTGATCAGAAGGTCGGTGGTTTGAATCCCTGCGATGGGATACGCTCCCATAGTTCTGTCCCAGCTCCTGCCAGCCTAGCAGTTCAATAAATAGGTACTGCTGCGGCAGGAAGGTAAAGGGCATTTCTGTGTGCTCTGGTTTCCGTCACGTGTTTTGTTGTGCCAGAAGCAGTTTACTCCTGCTGGACACATGACCTGGAAAGCTGTCTGTGGACAAATGCCAGCTCCCTTGCCCTGAAAGCGAGATGAGTGCCGCACTCTATAGTTGTCTTTGACTGGACTTAACCATCCAGGGGTCCTTTCACTTTACCTTACACATATATACAGTGTGAGTCTTTTAAAAGAGGCCCCATGGAACATGTGTACTCTGTATCTATGGGGCCTATTTTAAAGGACTCACCCTGTACAACCTGAGACTACAATGGAGGAGTTCACAGCATTAACACCCCAAGAGGGTCTCGCTTATCCCCTAGCCACAGCCATGGATTCACAAACAGAAATCAAGTATTGCTCTGCCTTCTCCCAGCTTGTTGCTTTGACATCTGGGCCACATCACTGCCCCTGTCTTTCTAGCTATCCAAGAGTTGAGGGAGGGGATGGAGTATGGGATAAATTAGGCATAGGCAAATTCAAGCCTCCAGATGTTTTGGGACTACAACTCCCACCATCCCTAGCTAACAGGACCAGTGGTCAGGGATGATGGGAGTTGTAATCCCAAAACATCTGGAGGGCTGAGTTTGCCTATGCTTGGGATAAATACAAAAATTTATTAGAGGTAAGAACACCATTAGGGCTCTCACTGCTGGAAGCTATAAAGGTAAAGGGACCCCTGACCATTAGGTCCAGTCGTGACCGACTCTGGGGTTGCGACGCTCATCTTACTTTATTGGCCGAGGGAGCCAGCGTACAGCTTCTGGGTCATGTGGCCAGCATGACTAAGCTGCTTCTGGCGAACCAGAGCCATGCACAGAAACACCATTTACCTTCCTGCCAGAGCGGTACCTATTTATCTACTTGCACTTTGACGTGCTTTTGAACTGCTAGGTGGGCAGGAGCAGGGACCAAGCAACAGGAGCTCACCCCGTCGCGGGGATTCGAACCGTGACCTTCTGATCAGCAAGTCCTAGGCTCTGTGGTTTAACCCTGTGCTGGAAGCTATAGCAGTAAAGAAAAAGAATATGAAAGAAGGGTGGACAACTCACAGAAATTTATTAAAACAAGAAGGAAGAAACTAATGAAAAGTATAAACTTGAAAAGTATAAATAAAAACTTTTTTTAAAAAAAGGGAGTTGAGGGAGGGGCTCCACCCATTTCCTGTCTCCCACAGAGTCCCTTCCTTTGCTCTTCTGACACCTGTCCAGGAGGCTAGCCTGGCTATTACAGGTATTAGAAGATTAGATTTCATCACTTGCTGTACCCAGAGATTAGAAAGGTCAGTCCTACAGTTTAACACTCCCCACGCCCAAAACACATAGGGTTATATTTTTTCCTCTCCTGTGCATCACTCTCAATTCACCTAGTTTGCTCTGTTTCTTTCAGAGATCTTCACAACCCCTGTCTTTGACCTTTCTAAAAGTCTCCTTTCAAAGAGATCTGTGCTGTGCAAATTATCCTCAGCATCTGCAAAGCTGCAGGAGAACCATCTAAAGAGGAGCGTTTGCTTTCAGTGGGTTTGGGGCTGGAGGAGGAGGAGGAGCTGGTAGTCCCACGCCCCTACAAGGACAACAGAAGTGACTGCGAGGTTGGAGGAAAGGCTCCAAGGCCGGGAGGCGAGGCAAGCCTCTGGAAACGAGCGCGATTGGGGGCGGAGCCCGCCTCGGTAATACGGAGCTCGCAATGGGAGTCGCCCATCCACATTCCCCCCGGAAACTCGCCGGGCAAGTTTGAAAGCGGCGCTCAGCCTTTCCACGAAAGCGGGGTTCCTGCTTCTGCCTGAACCGAGCAACAGCAGCCAGGGACGCCGGACGAAGATGGGAGTGACGCTGGGCTACTGGGATATCCGTGGGGTACGTCGGGGTCCATGGTTGTGGGGGGCAGGCTGGGGATGTGTTTTGGCCAGCAGATCTCCGGTCTTGGTACCAACACTCACGCTCTGCTTCTGGTGGGCGGGCGTCTATTCTATGAGTGCCTCGCAGGCAGACGTGCAACAGGTGCAGCTTTCCGAAGACGCATTGGCAGCGGCAGTAGAAAACTTCGCCCGTTGACTTCTGCCTGGGAGTCAAAAAATCACAGACAGGGAAACGGGCTGCCGGAGTCCGGCGAGAGGCTCAGGCTGCAACCCTCTCCCCGCTTACTAAGCCACCCAACTCGGGGAAAGACAAGGCTATCCTACTATCAGGACCGGATTTAGTTTTGATGAGCCCCTAAGCTACTGAAGGTAATGGGGCCCTTTATATGTCTACCTGTCCTTTGCCAACAACAAGTTGTCGCTGTTTTTTGTGTTGAATATATGCTATTTGGTGATTTATGGACCTATTTGCACATAACAAATAGGAGCTTACACAACACAAAACACTGTTGCTGTGTGTAGGTTTTATTTTATTTGTTTTTTATCTTATATTTTGGAAATGGACATCCAGTTTTTTTTTGGGGGGGGGGGCAAGAGAGTGGGGCCCTAAGCTATAGCTTGTTTAGCTTATACATTAATCCGGCACTGAGTTATTGTTATTTATTGTATGTAAGCTGCTTTGGGATTCATTTGGATGACAAGCATCATAGAAATACAATCACTCAATCAAACGTCCGGCGCTCCAGCATCTATTTAGCACGCTGAAGATCAATCGCCGCCGTCTCCAGACACCTGTGGGGGAGACCCGGTCTGGAAGCCCGGAGAGTCGCTGCCAGCCCGTGTGGGCAGCATCAGGCCCCACGCGGAGATGGCGTGACTCAGCGCCAGACCTCGAGTTCCCTGAAATTCCGGCTTTGGCGCGGGGGCGACGGGATTGCATCGTCAGCTCGTTTCCTGTGGCCGCGATTTCCCCCTTGATTTTCACGGGGAAGCTCGGAGATACGCCCCGACGGGCAAGCTGAGCAGCCAATCCCGGCGCCGAGCCGCTTCCCTCCCCTCTTACCTCTTCAATCCGGTGCCAAAACGGGTTGGATAACAGTTGGGTGACGGTGTCATCAGCGAGAGTGAAAAGCAGTGATGGTGGTGCAGGAGGAGAAGGAGCCAGTTCCATCTTGCCAAAAATTCAGCCGCCTCCCTCCGGCAGACCCGCGTCTACGGAGTCCTAAGGAGGCGGGCTGGCCACGTCTCTTTCCCTTTCCTCTTCTTCCTGCGCTCTGTGCAGGTGCAAAAAAGCGCATCCCAGCCCCTTCCTACTCCCTGGCCCCAGATCTTTGTTCAAGGTACCAGTTTGTCCCTGCGCGGAGAGCTCCTGGAAAGGCACTTAACATCCTAGAAAGATAAAACTGTAGAGTTGGAGGGGACCACGAGGGGTCATCTAGTCCAACCCCCTGCAAAGCAGGAATCTTTTGCCGAGCGTGGGGCTCGAACTCCAATGGAATGCTTTCTGCATGGCAATGACGTGGCAATATTTTTCAGTGCCACATTCAGGTCTCCCTTTTTGCCCAGCGCAGGTGGCGCCAGGGTGGCAGTGGGAGGAAGGCAAGTGCCTCCCATAAGGAGCTCCCTCCCCCACTGCCACTTAACCCCCATTTCTCCCGTCATTAAAATATGCTGTATTTTTCTCTTTTTCTGGAGCAGTCGCTGTAATGCCCAGGCATTTGGGGCAATATTTTTGTTGGAGCTGCCTTCCTTCTCTGCTTCTACCTTTCCCTCTTGTTCTCTTTCTTTGTTTGTTTTGTATTCTGTTGCAGGAACAGATTTATTCACACTTTTATACACTATGCTGGAATCTTCTTGATGAAAGGTGGCTAAGAAATATTTAAAATTAAGAAACAAATGAGAAATGAAAGCTTTTGAGCTTGCGCCTATGCTTGAAAAGGAGTGGGGAGCACCCAAGCCAAGAGGGTAGGCTCCTTCCCGTCACAATAAATCATGTGATGTCTGATCACAGCCACTGACATGCAACAGGGTTTTCAGTAAGGTGAGGAGGCTATTGAATAGTAACCTTGTTAGCATGTGCTATCTTCCTCCGTGAAATATCAGCAGGCATGTCAGTATCCTTTGCCTTGGGCCATTGCTAGTCTGGAGCAGATGTAATTGTCTGCTTTTTCCACCACTGGTGATTATTCTGCCACTAAATATTTGTCTCTTCCTTCCTGCAGCTTGCCCATGCAATCCGACTCCTTCTGGAATACACAGGGACTGCATTTGAGGACAAACAATATGCACCTGGAGATGGTAAGGAGCTGTCCCTTTGCAGCCAATAGTGAATCCCATCAGCAGTTAGGATTATTGCCAGTTGCCTTATTTTATTTTATTTTATTTTATTTGCTTAGTGTCTTTGAATTATCTAAGCTGTGGGAATGGTGGAGAGCAGAGAAAACAACATCCAAGAACACTTGCAAATAGATGGCTATATATATATATATATTTAGTAACTTGCAACTTTTATTTCACTTTCACAAAAGAGTAAGATTAAATCCTGGTGCAGCTGATGACTCTGATCTTCAGAAGGTAGACAGCAGCTTGCGAGTTCTGGAGGCCACTTAGTGTAGTGGGATTCCTGCAAAGATAGCTGGGCTAGGAGGACCTTGATCTAAGCCAGAAAGACCTTTATGTACTCAAGTAACCTTGCACTCTCAAGATCACTTAAGGCAGGCTTCCTCAACCTTGGCCCTCCAGATGTTTTGAGACTACAATTCCCATCATCCCTGACGACTGATCCTGCTAGCTAGGGATCATGGGAGTTGTAGGCCAGAAAACATATGGAGAGCTGAGGTTGAGGAAGCCTGACTTAAGGGTTTCTGAGTATGCCTTCTGGCTTTTATACATGCAAAACGTCCTGGTGAACCTCAAGGATTCAAGGGTTGTATGTGTGTTTAATGCAGACCACATGAAATGTTTTAGTGATGTGACTTGGAATGCAACAGATGATCTCTTGCTGTTGTATGCAGTATGGGTTGTATATTGGACAGTGGCCAATTCAGCCCTGTGTTTCTACAGCTAGAATGACCTTCCCCAACCTGGCACTGGCTGTTTTGGACTATGGCTCCCAGCATGAGATTACTAGGATTCATGCCTGATAACCCCCTTAGGAATGGAGCCAAAAACACAAGAGAATCTGGCTATGAAGGAGAAAACTTACTTTTCATACCTGTATTTACAGCTCCTGATTTTGATGCAAGTCAGTGGCTTAATGCGAAGGAGACGCTGGGCTTGGACTTCCCAAATGTATGTAGCAACTGTGGAAAAAACCAGCAACATGTCGTTGTGCACTGATGGGGATGGTGGGGTCATTCTCCTGCTGCTCCCTCTTTGAGATGAGTGAGAGCAATCAGGCCAGAGTCCTGGGCCTCATCTGGCTCTGCTGCACTGTTCCTTCAAGTACAGGTCGCAGCTCAGTGGAAAATGATGACGGTGTGTGAGCAGAATCTAAAGTAGTGGATTGGCTGGAGGTTGAGATCTGCAGTGCATTCCTGGCTTCTTGCTGGAGCAAAGGAAGCCAGAGGCCAGAGGGCCTTTCAAGTGTGCCTGGGGGGAGAAGCCAGGCCCTGTAACGTCTGCAACTAAACTCTCAAGCACAGTTTTCTAGTTTATGAGGGCTATGTTCTGTTCTGAGCAACTTTCCAAGGGCCACATGCCAGTGCTGGGCAGGGCCACAGGCAAAACTGGGTGGAGCAATGCAAATTTTACCGTTATGCCTTAGGCTAGTTTCTGCACATATTCTCTTAACCATCTCTGTGTCCAGGGCAGGATTAACCATTAAGCAAAATAAGCATGTGCTTAGGGCATCAAGTAGGGCACCACAAAATTTTCCATTGCCAAATTTTCAACATTAGTGGTCAGACATTGCTCAGTTGAGTGTTCGTTTTCTCAGTTGAAGATTATCAAAAATCCCAGCAGAACAACTATGCAAGAAGACAGGCTGGATGCCTTATCTCTACCAAGTATAGAAGCAGATGTGTTCTGCAAGATTAGTTATGAGGATCTGATTAAAGACTTTGCAATTAGAAAAAGTAGGAGAAAAATTTTCAGATATAAATAAAGTGGAAGTGTAAAAAATAAACATTATTTTCCATCTTACTGTTGGTTTTGTTTTATTTTGAAAAATATAATTTTATTTTATGGTTTATTGTTATATTTTGAATTAGATATACATGGAGGCATCAAAATCTTTTAAGCGCTTGGGGCCTCTAAAGACCTTATTCCAGCCCTGTCTCTAGTCTCCATTCAATGAAACAAGAAGCACACACCTTAAACGCCATACATTTAATGTGCAAGATTTTCCTCAAAGATTCTGTGGGACTTGGGGGACTTGAGAAAGACTGGAAGCTGCTGAGTGTCAAAAGAAAGAAGGCGCAATGTTAAAAGAAAAGGCTAGACCAGAAAGGAAAAAGACATCCCTTATTATTTTAATTTTGGTTTTTTGGTTTTAATTTTGGTTTTTTACCACTGGGATATCCTGTGCAAAATTACCACATCCATCCTTGGACAGCCCTAAGTAATTATACTACACCTAGGATATGAAAACTATCACCCAGCAATGCGAAATGGCTTCTCTTGAAGCCATTTCAGCTTAGAAAGCCTTTTGATTGATGCTGTTTCTCCTAAGTAAATTGGAAGTTGTCCATCAAGGATGAGAAGGTAATGAAGCTTTATGGGTAGCTTCATCTGCACTGGCACCATTAACCTTTTCTATCCTTTCCTTAGCTCCCTTATCTAATCGATGGTGAGACGAAGATCACACAAAGCAACGCCATCATGAGATACATTGCACGCAAGCATAAGATGTGTGAGTCTTTTTGGCACTAGTGTTTCTTTGGATGCCAGCTTAAAATCAATTAATTAATTAAGTGACTGATAATATTCTAGCCAAATGGTTGCTTAGTGGGTACTCTCTTACTTTCTGTGTATGTTGCATTTCTACAGGTGGTGAGAGTGAAGAAGAAATGGTCAGAATAGATATGCTTGAAAACCACATTATGGATCTGAGAATGGCCTTTGCCAAAGTTTGCTACAGTCCAGATTTTGTGAGTTTTGTGGTTTGCATCCCCCCTTCCCAAATTGGAACTGATCAGGAATCTAGCAGATGTTGAGAATCGTTTGGGGATCAGCATGGTGTGTGAGTGGGTCAAAAGAGACTACTTACGTAAGGCTGAACAAATAATTCTTTCTGCTCCTGTGGGACTGGGAGGGGAACAAAAGTCTGTAAAGTTACAACCAATAAGCAGGCATGAGAGAGAAAGGAAGTCTATAACTGGGGAGTCAGTAGTCCAAGGTTTCGCAAGAGTTGAGATGGAAATCAATCTGTGTACCTAATAATTCAAGAACTTCTGGTTGCAGGAGAAACTGAAGCCCGAGTATCTGGAGCAGATACCTGGAAAACTGAAGTTGCTCTCCCAGTTTTTGGGGGACAAGAAGTGGTTTGCAGGAAAGAAGGTACACGTGCTATGCATAATTCTGTAGAAACAAAGATGTCTCTCTAGTTCTAGGGCTCAATTTACAATGTATTCCACTTGTAATTTTCTAGATCACCTATGTAGACTTTCTTGCATATGACATATTGGATCAGCACTGGATGTTTGAGCCAAAGTACTTTGATCAGTTCCCAAATCTGAAGGATTTCCTTAGCCGCTTTGAGGTGAGATTTACTGCGATGTATGCACTGATGTGGCTGTTGTCTTTGTCCATGGAGTTTTCTTGGCAGGGATACTGGAGTGGCTTGCCGGTTCCTGCTCCAGGTGGATCACGTTTGGTCAAAACTCTCCACTATGACCTGTCCATCTTGTATGGCCCTACTCGGCATAGCTCATAGCTTCTCTGAGTTATTCAAGCCCCTTCGCCACGGCAAAGTGCCTGGCATGCTCTGGTCCATGGGGTCACAAAGAGTCGGACACGACTAAACGACGAAACAACACCAACAACATGCACTGATCTGCAGTAGGAATTGTTCTTATATTGATAGCAAAGGAAATGCAATTCCTCGAGTTGCTCTTTGTCTCCCACAGCAACAACCCCGAGTGGTGTGGCAATCATTCCTTCTTCCCAGGCAACTCTGTGAACTCTGTAATACAGCTCTGTGATTGGAAACTCTCAGCACACTTAAGGGACTACAGCTCCCAGAATTCTTTGGGGGGAATTCCACGACTCTTTAAAGGGGTATCATAGCACTTTAAATGTACATTGTACATTGTGCATGTGGCCTTAGTCTCAGTGCTGTCTTTGTGAAATTCAAGCAGGGAGTAGCATGGGGACAAATCCAGAATTAGTTAGCTGCGTTGGTTGCCAGGGGGTGGGGGCAGCCTGGTCAACCCCTAGGTACACCCCTACAGGCAAGCAAGAGGCATTATCAGAGTTCAAGCACACATTTCAGCCAGGCGAAAACATTTCTGAAGCGTTGTGGATCCTAAACAACTATTTTCAGTTTTTCTTGAGAGTCAGGTTTGCTAAGTGTTGCTGTTTAATGACTATTCCCTTGCAGGCTTTGGAGAAAATTTCTGCCTACATGAAATCTGACCGTTTCATGAAGGCTCCCATCTTTTGGAGACTCGCCAAGTGGAGCTATGAAAAAGTGTAGAGGAGACTGTGAACCTTAAAGCCTCTGCAGATGGGTGTTAGCATCAGTGATGGCCCCTGAGTGAATCACCATCCCTTCATGCTTTTAAACATGTGTGTTATGCTGTGACCCTTAATCCAGACTGTCATTAATAAAACCTATTGGATACTGAACAGATTGTGCTGGCTTCTTAATTTTTCTGCCCTGCAGCCACAAAAATTTTTTCCATTTGTGTTATGTACTTTTCAATTCCCATGCTTCAAAGTTGGGTTTAAAATGCTGCCAGCAAATCAAACTGGTGGCTGCTTGTTTATCAAAAGAGCTTATTCCAAGAGCTCACAGGGCACAAAACAACCTGAATGGGGGTGGGGAGGAGGAGGAGGAGAAGAAGAAGAAGAAGAAGGTTGTCCTCTACAACATTGCCCAGTGCGCTGTGCCAATAAATACCTGCCAACCAAATACACTGGCAGGAAGCATTGTGGTCTAATGCAGCAGGTTTTGTTTGCCCAATTTGTAAGTGATAGCATGCCAATCCTTCCACTTAAGGCTTTTCTATGTGAGCCATCTGTAGTATGTTTTTTTTTTAATTAGTAATTTCCTTAATATTTCACCAGTCAAATTTTCAATAAAGATATGCAGTAGAAGACATGGGGCAAAACAGTGTGTGTACACATTGTTGGAATAGGCAACAGCCTTTAATACAGTACAGTGGTACCTCGGGATGTGAACGGGATCCGTTCCAGAGCCCCGTTCGCATCCTGAATAGAACATAAGACGCAACGGTGCGTCTGTGCATGCACGGATCGCGTTTTGCCGCTTCTGCGCATGCACGTGACGTCATTTTGAGCGTCTGCGCATGCGCGAGCGGCAAAACCCAGAAGCAACACGCTCTGTTACTTCTGGGTTGCCACGGAGCGCAACCCAAAATCGCTCAGCCTGAAGCACATTCAACCCGAGGTATGACTGTATTGAGGAGAAAAAGCCCCTTAGGGGATAATTCGCCTTTGCCACTTTTTAATAATTATTAGTAAGACTCTGTCTGAAGTCCTCTCTTCTAATAACTGCCTTCAGCCTATAGTATCTGGCTGCTCTCCAGCTGAACCCTTCTGGGAGCTGTCTGTACCAACCTGGACTGTAGTCTTGAGCCCGCTTACTACTGAGAAAGTCCCCTTTAACTCTGTTGGGTTTACTACTACTACTACTACTACTAATTTATTATCTGTACCCCGCCCATCTGGCTGGGTTTCCCCAGCCACTCTGGGCAGCTTCCACAGAGACCAAAAATACACTAAAATGTCACACATTAAAAACTTCCCTGAACAGGGCTGCCTTAAGATGTCTTCTGAAAGTCAGGTAGTTGTTTATCGCTTTGACATCTGATGGGAGGGCGTTCCACAGGGCGGGCACCACTACCGAGAAGACCCTCTGCCTGGTTCCCTGTAGCTTTGCTTCTCACAATGAGGGAACCGCCAGAAGGCCCTCGGCGCTGGACCTCAGTGTCCGGGCAGAATGACAGGGGTGGAGACGCTCCTTCAGGTATACTGGACCGAGGCCATTTAGGGCTTTAAAGGTCAACACCAGCACTTGGAATTGTGCTCGGAAACGTACTGGGAGCCAATGTAGGTCTTTCAATGTGTGGTCTCGGCAGCCGCCCCCAGTCACCAGTCTAGCTGCCGCATTCTGGATTAGTTGTAGTTTCTGAGTCACCTTCAAAGGTAGCCCCACGTAGAGCACATTGCAGTAGTCCAAGCGGGAGATAACTAGAGCATGCACCACTCTGGCAAGACAGTCCATGGGCAGGTAGGGTCTCAGCCTGCATACCAGGTGGAGTTGGTAGACAGCTGCCATGGATACAGAATTGACCTGCGCCTCCATGGACAGCTGTGAGTCCAAAATGACTCCCAGGCTACGCACCTGGTCCTTCAGGGGCACATTTACCCCATTCAGGGCCAGGGAGTCCTCCACACCAGCCTGCCCGCTGTTCCCCCAAAACAGTACTTCTGTCTTGTCAGGATTCAACCTCAATCCATTAGCCGCCATCCATCCTCCAACCACCTCCAGGCACTCACACAGGGCCTTCACCGCCTTCACTGGTTCTGATTTGAAAGAGAGGTAGAGCTGGGTATCATCTGCATATTGATGGACACCCAGTCCAAAGCTGGGATGATCTCTCCCAGAGGCTTCATATAGATGTTAAAAAGCATGGGGGAGAGGACGGCACCCCACAAGTGAGAGCCCAGGGGTCTGAACACTCATCCCCCACCACCACTTTCTGAACACGGCCCAGGAGGAAGGAGCGAAACCACTGTATAACAGTGCCCCCAGTGATGAGACATGTACAGGTTTGAGCAGTTAAGAAACTTCCCAAAGTCTAACCCACGCATCTCATTTGACCTTAAATAAATATCACCCAGAAGAGTGACTAGTGGGGTGCCACAGGGTTCTGTCTTGGGCCCGGTCTTATTCAACATCTTTATCAACGACTTGGATGATGGACTCAAGGGCATCCTGATCAAATTTGCAGATGACACCAAACTGGGAGGGGTGGCTAACACCCCAGAGGACAGGATCACACTTCAAAATGACCTTGACAGATTAGAGAACTGGGCCAAAACAAACAAGATGAATTTTAACAGGGAGAAATGTAAAGTATTGCACTTGGGCAAAAAAAATGAGAGGCACAAATACAAGATGGGTGACACCTGGCTTGAGAGCAGTACATGTGAAAAGGATCTAGGAGTCTTGGTTGACCACAAACTTGACATGAGCCAACAGTGTGATGCGGCAGCTAAAAAAGCCAATGCAATTCTGGGCTGCATCAATAGGAGTATAGCATCTAGATCAAGGGAAGTTATAGTGCCACTGTATTCTGCTCTGGTCAGACCTCACCTGGAGTACTGTGTCCAGTTCTGGGCACCACAGTTCAAGAAGGACATTGACAAACTGGAACGTGTCCAGAGGAGGGCAACCAAAATGGTCAAAGGCCTGGAAACGATGCCTTATGAGGAACGGCTAAGGGAGCTGGGCATGTTTAGCCTGGAGAAGAGGAGGTTAAGGGGTGATATGATAGCCATGTTCAAATATATAAAAGGATGTCACATAGAGGAGGGAGAAAGGTTGTTTTCTGCTGCTCCAGAGAAGCGGACACGGAGCAATGGATCCAAACTACAAGAAAGAAGATTCCACCTAAACATTAGGAAGAACTTCCTGACAGTAAGAGCTGTTCGACAGTGGAATTTGCTGCCAAGGAGTGTGGTGGAGTCTCCTTCTTTGGAGGTCTTTAAGCAGAGGCTTGACAACCATATGTCAGGAGTGCTCTGATGGTGTTTCCTGCTTGGCAGGGGGTTGGACTCGATGGCCCTTGTGGTCTCTTCCAACTCTATGATTCTATGATTCTATGACCCCGCCTCCCAACATGTCATATTGGAACTTTATTAAATAAATATTTACAGGCCACACTTTCATAAAAAAAAAAATAATAACATGGTGGTGAATGACATAAAAATATCACAGTACAATATCATGGGTTTAAAATCAAAACACTCTTCCCAGTCTGAGTTGAGAGCAAATTTTGAAGCACTCTTCAAAATTTGTTCTATTGGCTGGGGGTGGTGGGACCTGCAACGGGAAGAGCTGTTCTCTGGAGCAGGTTTAATATGAGTTTGTGGGCTTTTGTGCAATAATAAAGCCACTTTTAGGATTATGCGTATTTGCAGGTTTTATAAACTGTAATAAAAGCCATCCCTAAAACATTGCTTCCATGTCTGCCACCTCTTTAAAAAAAAACACTAAATAAAGGGCTCCGGCCCTTTAAAAGGCTGAACTCGACGCCGCCGCCGCTACTCCCTCCCTCCTCCGAGGTGGCTGCTGGCAGTGAGGCTGCGAGAAAGGGAGCTCGACGGGAGAGGAGAGGACAGCGAGCAGCATGACGATGATTTTGGGCTACTGGGATATCCGAGGGGTGAGTTCCTTGCGTAGAAAGGGAGGGAGAGCCGAAGAGGCGCCCCGCCCCGTCCCGTCCGCCTGCTGAGTCGGGTTCCTGCCTCGCTTTGCAGAGCCTTCCGAGGCGCTCGCTGTTCCCACCGGGGGAGTCGCGCCTGCGGGTGCCCCCTGCGCAAATCGGCGCCGTCCAGGGGCCGCGGGCCCAGAGCTAGCCGATGTTTAAGCCCTGGTTGGAGAAACCTGGGCCATTGTGTGCCCTCGAGGACGAGTGGTTTCTAAGGCGAGGAGGAAGAAGTCCCTCGGGGACCTTTCCTGGAAGGAGCCCGGGTCCCGGCTGGTCGCGCCGAGGAAGCGCGCTGCCGTCGAGGCGCTTTGCTGGAGATCCTCAGCGGATCCCTCGGGGCAGCGGCTGGGGAAAGGCAGAGGGAGCACGCAAGGATGCTCCAGGTGTCTGCTTCTAACTACAGTGGTACCTCAGGTTACATACGCTTCAGGTTACACACTCCGCTAACCTAGAAATAGTGCTTCAGGTTAAGAACTTTGCTTCAGGATAAGAACAGAAATCAGGCTCTGGTGGTGTAGCGGCAGCAGGAGGCCACATTAGCTAAAGCGGTGCTTCAGGTTAAGAACAGTTTCAGGTTAAGAACGGACCTCCGGAATGAATCAAGTACTTAACCCGTGGTACCACTGTATATGGGAGATGACGGAGGGGCTCTACCCATTTGTAGAGCACAGAGCCCCCTTCCTTTGTTCGCCTTACACCTCACTCAGTGCCGGATTTACATATAAGCTAAACAAGCTATAGCTTAGGACCCCACTCTCTTGCCCCTCCCCCCAAAAAACTGGATGTCCATTTCCAAAATGGGGGCCCAAAAAATGTAAAGGGGACAAAATCAGGATGTACATTTTCAAAATATAAGATAAAAAACAAATAAAATAAAGCCTACATACAGTAACAGTGTTTTATGTTGTGTAGGCTCCTGTGATGTAGGTAATGGGCTCTGCCTGCTAGCCTGCTCCCTAAAATATCACTGGTTTGTTCATTTCTGTATATAGGATGCCTACATTCTGCATGCTACTAACATGCGTTTGACCAAACTGCGGGAGGCAGTGGAAGACAGGAGTGCCTGGCGTGCTCTGGTCCATGGAGTCACGAAGAGTCGGACACGACTAAATGATTAAACAACAACAACGCATTCTGCATGGACTGGTTGCATGGCAACCTGTGCAAATGGCTTTAGATACCTATTAGGTCCATAAATTACCATATAGCATATATTCAGCACAAAAAAAGCGACAATTTGTTGTTGACAAAGGACAGCTGGACATATAAAAGGCCCCATTACCTTCAGTAGCTAGCGGCTCATCAAAAATAAATCCGTCCTGACCTCGCCAGGAGACAAAAAACCGGCACAAGGCCACAGTTTTTAAACCTTGGGTGGCAAGCTGCAGTTAATCAAAACAATAAAAGAAAGCTTTTGATCTGGTTCCTATGCTTGAAAAAGTACACCCAGCCCCCAAACCTTGACAGTAGGCTCATTTCTGTCACCAAAAACCGTGTTTTCCTGTCATGTCTGATCACAGCCACTGACATGAAACAGGGGGTTCAGTGATGCCAGGGTGCTATTGGACAGTAACTGTCAGTTGCAAGCATCTGCTATCTTCATCTGTGAAATTTCAGAAGGATGCCAATATCCTTTGCCTTGGGCCATTGCTAGTCAGGAGCAGATGTAGTTTGCTGGCTTTTCTACCAATGGTGATTATTCTTCCACTATTCTTCCTGCAGCTCGCTGGTGCGATCCGACTCCTTCTGGAATACACAGGGACCCCATATGAGGACAAGCAGTATGCGTGTGGAGATGGTAAGGAGCTGACTCCAGAGGAGTTTCTAGCTGCATTATCAAAGTAGAGGGACAAACAAGCGGGAAGCTATAGCTACCTTCCTCCTGCCCTGCGTGTGACCTTCCCAGAGCCATTTGGCTGGTCACGGCTGGAAGCAAAATGGCATTTGGTTTCCTGTCTTGGTAAGGCAGTTTTGCAGTCCCATTGATTAAACATTAGATGTGTCTAAGCTTTGTAGCTGTTAATTGACATTGATGTTCACTGTTGCTTCTAAGGTACAAGTATTTTAAACATGGGAATTGGCTGTCTTAAAGGCATGGGTGAGCTGTTACTTAAAATGTTCCTTTTCCCCATTAATTGCTTGATGTTAGAGATATGGCTGGCAAAGAGGGGGAGGAAGAGGCAGAGGAAATGAGAAACTTGATTCTTTCACACAACAAAAGTGAGATAAGCCTTCTCTGGAAGGCTGCCTGTAAGGTTTCCTAGCAGCACAAAGATGAAGGAGCAGGACGCAGGTGGTAGGAGGCAATTGGATTTAGCTCCAGAGGAGAATTGGCTGCACCTGAATTTCCAAGAAGTAGGAGGCGGAGCAAGCAATTAGAACAAAGCAAGGCCAGCAGGAAGCGGGGGCAGGCCTGGCTTATATCTGGCCTTGGGAGGGATTGCTGGAAGCCTGTTATTGCTGAAAAACATCAACTAGTAAAACTGCAAATGTTTCATGTCTTTGTGTGAGAGAAGTGCTAACCTAACACTTAAATACAGTGGACCCTCTGGATACGAATTAAATTCGTTCCTGGGGCCTGTCTGCAACCCCAAAAGTCCATAGGCAGAGGCACCGCTTCTGCGCACGCAGCGAAACCCAAAAGTATACACTTCTGGGTTTGCCGCGTTCGAAACCCGAAACTTACGTGCCCAGAGTGGTACTTAACTAGAGGTTCCACTGTATGCGTTTTAGGGGTGGGGAGCTGAATCCAGCCTGTGGGTCAGGTTCAGACATTCTCTCAAAGGCCACTTCCACAATCATCTGATGACCCCATGCTGGCAGGTGAAGAGTTTTCCTTTGCCCACATAGGGTAGCCAATCCCAACACGGCTTGGTGTCAGTACCAATCAGCTGATTGGGGCTTACAGAAAGGCTTCCTCACTAAGGAACCACACTTAGGAGCACACTTCAAAGTCCCAATTGTTTCTTTACAGCCACATACTTACCTGCCCAACACCAAGTGTCACATAGGGCAAGTGTGATTGGAAGAAATGGCTTCATGGGCCAATTTGGGACCTTTGCTGGGCCTAATCTGGATTGTGGGGCAGATGTTAACCACCACAGATGTATGTGGAAGAGCTATGGTAATTGGCTTTTTAAAAAGAAGTCACCAAAACAAGTTTTTGTTATGGCTGAACATTCTGATGTGCTTCTTGCGTGAAATCTGGAGTTCTGAAGCTGGCCTCATAACTTCTTATATCAGATTGCTCAGCTATGATGTTTCTTCTAAAACACACTTTCCACCTGAAGCAGTGACAAGAGGGGGAACAGTTCTTTAATGCCATTGTGGCTCCCCCTCCTCCAAAACAGAGGGTTGTGAGGAAGGGCTGAAAGTGCCCTCATATCCTGTTCCACCTCCTGCCGCCTTGATACAGAGAAGCTCTTTGAACCTTTGCTACTTATCACTGACCTTGCTCATAGTACAGAAACCATGTGCTTATCTCTTGACCAACAATGAATCCCTTTAGCAGTTAGGATTATTGTCAGTTGCTTTGGTTTTTTGCTTAGTGTCTTTGAATTATCTAGCTGTGGGAATTGTGGAAAGCAGAGAAAAAATATATCCAAGAACATTTGGAAATAGATGGAGCTTTTTTAAAGAAGTATGGTAACTTGTGCTTTTTATGTGACTTTCAAGAAAGAGTAGGATTAAATCCCAGCCCAGCTGCTGCCTCTGATCCTCAGTGGTGGACCAAAGGTTAGACAGCAGCCTGCAAGTTCTGGTGGCCACTTAGTGTAAGCCTCCTGTTCAATCTGGTCAGACCTTCATCAGGCCAAAAAGGTGGTTACGTTCTCATGTAACAATGCACACTGAAGATCACTTAACAATGGCTTAGTGTTTCTGAGTATGCCTTCTGGCTTCCATACATGCCAAATATATTGGTGGACTTCAATGATTTTAGGGTTTGTGTGTGTGTTTTATGTAGTCCATGTAAAATGTTTAGTGATGGGAGTTGAAATGGAACAGACAATCTCTTGTTGTGTCTACTTCTAGATGCAATTGCCTCTTTAAAAGTATGGGTTGAACTTTGGACAGTGGCCAATATGTTTCTACAGCTAGAATGACCTTCCCCAATCTGACACTCTGGTTGTGTTGGACTATGGCTCCCAGTATGAGATTGCTAGGATTCATGCCTGATAACCCCCTTAGGAATGGAGCCAAAAACATAAGAGAAGCTGGAAATGAAGGGGAAAATAAGCCTGACTGGTATAGAAGTGAAAACAGACTTACCATGGACTTACTTTTCATACCTGTATTTACAGCTCCTGATTTTGACAGAAGTCAGTGGACTAATGCGAAGGAGACGCTGGGCTTGGACTTCCCAAATGTATGTAGCAACTGTGGAAACAACCAGCAACATGTTGCTGTGCACTGATGGGGATGGTGGGGTCATTCTCCTGCTGCTCCCTCTTTGAGATGAGTGAGAGCAATCAGGCCAGAGTCCTGGGCCTCATCTGGCTCTGCTGCACTGTTCCTTCAAGTACAGGTCACAGCTCAGTGGAAAATGAAGACGGTGTGTGAGCAGACTCTAAAGTAGTGGAATGGCTGGAGGTTGAGATCTGCAGTGCATTCCTGGCTTCTTGCTGGAGCAAAGGAAGCCAGAGGCCAGAGGGCCTTTCAAGTGTGCCTGGGGGGAGAAGCCAGGCCCTGTAGCGTCTGCAACTAAACTCTCACACACAACTCTCAAGTGCAGTGTTTCCCAGTTGGTGGTGGCAAATTCTGTGCAAAATTGTTATGTCAATCCTTGAGTAGCCCTAAATAATTATACTAGAGCTGTGATGCTAACACCCAACAGTGTGTTTTCTCCTGAAGCCATTTCAGTTTAGACATCCTTTCTGCTGGCATTGTTCATCCTATGTAAATGGGAAGTTGTCCAGCAAGGATGATGGGGCGATGAAATATTCTGGGTCTTCTGCAGTGGCACCATTAACTTTTTCTATCTTTTCGTTAGCTCCCTTATCTAATTGATGGTGAGATGAAGATCACACAAAGCAACGCCATCATAAGATACATTGCACGCAAGCACAAGATATGTGAGTCTTTTTGGCACTAGTGTTTCTTTGGATGCCAGTTTAAAATTAACTGATTAACTGATTGATAATATTCTTGTCAAATAGTTGGTTAGAGGTGCACTCTTACCTTCTGTGTATGTTGCGTTTCTACAGGGGGTGAGAGTGAAGAAGAAATCATCAGGATGGATATGCTTGAAAACCAGCTCATGGATGTCAGAATGACCTTTTCAAGACTTTGCTACAGTCCAGATTTTGTGAGTCTGGTGGTTTGAATCCTCCTTCCAAGTTGGCAATGCAGCCAATGACGAGAATGATTTGGGGATCAATATGGAGTGAGTGGGTAGAAAAATAGCACTTATGTAAGACTTAACAAATACTTTCTTTCTGCTCTTTGAGGGCTATCAGAGGAACAAAAGATCTTTAGAGTTAGAGAGAGAAAGAGAGTCCTATAACTGGGGAGTCAGTAGTTCAAGGTTTCACAAGAGTTGAGCTGGAAATGAATCTGTGTATGTAATAATTCAAGAACTTCTGGTTGCAGGAGAAACTGAAGCCTGAGTACCTGGAGCAGTTCGCCGGGGAACTGAAGCTGCTCTCCCAGTTTTTGGGGGACAGGAAGTGGTTTACAGGAAAGAAGGTACAAGATCTATGCCTAATTCCATGGAAACAAAGATGTCTCTCTAGTTTTATGGATCCATTTAAAATGTCTTCCTCTTTTGATTTCCTAGATCACCTATGTAGATTTCCTTGCATATGATGTATTGGAACGGCTCTGGATGTTTGAGCCAAAGTACTTTGATGAGTTCCCAAATCTGAAGGATTTCCTTGACCGCTTTGAGGTGAGATTTACTGTGTTGTATGCATGGATCTCCAGTAGGAATTGTTCTTTTATCCATAGCAGAAGAAATGTGATCCACCAACCAACTGAATATTGGCAGTTTCCCTTAATCTGTCACTTTCTTTATACATCTTTATTCACAACCAGTCCACAGGGTTGCACTGAATATCAGCCTCCTCTTCCTCCTCAGACCACACTCACTCTATGTGTTTAAAGTGCTATGATAGCACTTTAAAGAGTCATGGCTTCTTCCAAAGAATCCTGGGAGCTGTTTTTTGTTAAGGGTGCTTCGTGCAAGTTACTCCCTGGCTCTAAGAGCAACTGTCCACATTGGTTTAGCAATCAATTCCCCTTCCCAGGTAACTCTGGGATTTCTGAACCGTATCTCTGTTAGCAGAAACTCCTAGCGCACTTAATGGACTACCGCTCCCAGAATTCTTTGGGGGATGCCATGGCTCTTTAAAGGGGCATCATAGCACTTTGGATGCACAGTGTGAATGTGGCCTTATTCTCAGTGCTGCCTTTGTGGAATTCAACAGAGAGAATAATGGTTACAAAACCAGAATCGGTTGACCGAGATCCCTCAGGATCCATTCCAAGTTTATGATTCTATGACTTCTATGGCTCTGCTTGCCATTGGCTCTGCCTCTGCCTAATATTAGTCTCCTTTCATCCTTTCTGAGCAGTTCCACTTGGTGCCAGCCTCCACAGATTTACACATGTGCACCCCCTCACTTATAGATATTAAATACTCTCGTTAAGGGGGGGGGGTAGAGACACTGTGTATATGCCATCACCTAGGAGTTGTGCATTCTAACACTGCAAGGTTTTCCTGCAGAAAGGTGCTTCCCCTGCCTCACCCCCTTCACACATCTACACACACACACGCTGTGTAGATGATATACATGCTATGAGAGACTGGCAAAATTGCACAACAACAAAAATCTGCTCCTCCAGATAATGAGAAAGTATTTGCTGGGCTGTGTGTGTGGCAGAATCCGCAGAGAAACTCTGTCATGTTTTTCAAGCTATCTGCTGTTGCTGTTACCAGGCGTAGGGATCCTTTTTCAGCCAAGGCCCACTTTCTGTTCTGCAGAAGCTTCTGGAGGCCACTGTCAGTGGTGGGCAGGGCCAGAGGCAAAAGCAGCTGAGCAATTGCTGTAAATTTTATTTTTTTACCATAGGCTCATTTCTACATGCGCTCTGACACTCAACTCTATCCTCCATCTAAGGAAATGAGAGGCATTCTCAGAGTTCAGGGACACATTATAGCCAGGCAGAAACACATAAGAAGAGTGCAAGCATGTCCTGAGTGGAAAGCATTTTGGGTCCTAGACAACTGTTTTCAGGTTTCCTCCAGAGTTGGGTTTAGATTCTTGCTATGTGTGATGCTGTTGCTGTTTAATGACTCTCTCTTGCAGGCTTTGGAGAAGATTTCTGCCTACATGAAATCTGGCCGTTACCTGAAGACTCCCATCTTCTTGAAAAATGCCAAGTGGGGCGATAAAAAATAGAAGAGGAGAACGTGGACCTTAAAGCTTCTGTAGATGAGTGTTGGCATCAGGGAAGCCTCTGAATGATTCACTATCCCTTCGTGCCTTTAAACATGTATGTTATGTTGTGTTAATGTTGTCATTGTGATTCTTAATTAATGTTGTCATTGTGATAAAAAAAGAAAAGCATACTGAAACAATTGTCCTGCCTTCTTATTCCAAGAGCTCGCAGGGCACAAAACAACCTGAATGTGGGAGAGGGGGGAGGAGGAGGAGGAATTGTCGTCCCTTGCAACATTGCCCAGTGCAACTGATGCCCTTGTGCCAATGCCTGTCAGCCAGATACACTGGCAGGACACATGGTGGTATAAAGCCACAGGTTTTGTTTGTATGATTGGGAAGTGCTAGCTTGCCTTTCCTCCCAATTAAGGCCTTTCTACATGATCCATAAAAGCATGCCTAAGTATCTCAGAATACTTAGAATTAGCCAAATTGACAGACATAATAAGACAAAAACCAAAAAGTGAAGTAAAAAAAAAAAAGAATGGGAGTGCCTAAATGAATACCTCAAAAGTCAAGGTTCGAGGGCAGAAATCTGGCTGAGTCTGGAATAACCTTGTGAAGTGAAAGGATATGAAAGAAGGATTTATATCTAGATGTTAGGATAGAGATGATAAAGGAAACAGGAAAACAGGAAGACAAAATGAGAGATAAAGGAGGTGCTGTGGGATTGGTGGAAGTCAATGACTTGATGTTGTTGTTTTAGTGTTTATAATATTAACTTGTAAGCTATGGATTTGGTTTATTTGCTTTGTTGTTGTTGTTTTTTAGTTTTCAAATGTTGATTTTTGTGTGTTGTGTATTGTTATTTTTTGATATCTTTCGTGTTGTTGTTGTTGTGTGGAAAATACTAATAAAATTTATTATTATTTAAAAAAAAGCCTGCCTAAGTAGGTTGGGTTTTTTTTTAGTTCTTTCCGTAATCTTTCAATAGTTAACTTTTCAATAAAGGTATGTGGTAGAAGAGATGAGACACTGCAGTGTGTGTGTGTGTGTGTGTGTGTGTGTGTGTGTGAATTGTTGGAATAGACAGTAGCTTTCAATTAATAATCAAACAATATATACCCTGCACATCTGGCTGGGTTTCCCCAGCCACTCTGGCCAGTTCCCAACAGAATATTAAAAACACGATAAAAGATCAAACACTAAAAACTTCCCTAAACAGGGCTGCTTTCAGATGTCTTCTAAAAGCCAGATTGTTGCTTATTTCTTTGACATCTGATGAAAGGGCGTTCCACAAGGTGGGCGCCACTACTGAGAAGGCCCTCTGTCTAATACTGTCTTGCAGAGAGAGAGAAAGCCACTTAAGGGGTTAATTGCCTGAGGTACTTTTTCAAACTTGTAAGAATGTTCAAAGTTCTCTCTCCAAAACCTGACTCCAGCCTGCAGCCTCTGGCTGCTCTCCAGCTTCTCTCTCTCCCAGGAGATGCCTGTATCAACTTGGACTGTAGTCTTATGCCCAATTAAGTGATAAGTAAGTGGGCATTAGGCTGCAGCCGAAGTTGTTACTGGGAACTGAACTCAGTGGGATTTACTTCTCAGCAGAAATGGACAGGGCTGAGTGGTTTCCAAAAGTTTCACGAATGCTTCTCACTTG
The DNA here is from genome assembly GCF_965153285.1 of Podarcis tiliguerta. Classification (NCBI taxonomy): domain Eukaryota; kingdom Metazoa; phylum Chordata; class Lepidosauria; order Squamata; family Lacertidae; genus Podarcis; species Podarcis tiliguerta. Next base: position 47,293,386 of record NC_139539.1, read on the forward strand.
ACCGTGTTTTGTTTTGTTTTTAAACGCCCTTTCCTCGCAACAGAAAGATCACATTGCAACTTTATTAAAAGTTTCACAAAACTTAACATGAAAAGTATAAGAAGGTGGTGTAGGACGTAAAAAACACGACGCCACAATAACATCGGGTTAGAAGAAAGCAAAACTCTTTCCCACCCCCGTCCTTTTTCGGTGCTAATTGGGACTGACCCCAATGGGAAAGTGCTGTTCTCCGGGGCAGGTTTAATGTGCAACCAAGCCAGTTTTAGGATTGTGTGTATTTGGAGGTTTCATAAACTCTAATAAAAAGCCGTTCCCCAAACGTTGCTTCCACGCCCCGCCCACCTAATTAAAAATAAGATTAATCGGCTCTGGCCCTTTAAAGAGCTGAACTCGACGCGCCTCGGCGGCTGCTTCTCGAGTCCCTCCTCCAAGGTGGCTGCTGGCAGTGAGGCTGAGAGAAAGAGAACTCGACAGGCAACATGACGATGATTTTGGGCTACTGGGACATCCGAGGGGTGAGTTCCTTGTGCAGAAAGCGAGGGAGAGGTCTCCCCCCTCCGCCTGCTGAGTCTGCTCTGCAGAGCCTTCCCAGGCTCTAGTTGCTCTCGCGGGGGGGGGGGGGGGAGGCGCGCCCGTGGGTCGCCCCTGCGTAAGTCGGCGCAGTCCAAGGGCTGCTTACGCCCTCTCAACCGCGGGGGGCCTTTGGGTGCGCTCTTGGTCCCGTGGCTTCTAAGGCGAGGAGGGAGAAGTTCCCCAGAGTAGCTCGAGCCACCGTCCCGCCCCCACCAGCCCCCGGGCCTTGGGAAGCTGCGCTGCCGTCGAGGCGCAGTTCTGGAGGCCCCCAGCTGATCTCCCAGGGCAGCGGCCGGGGAAAGGCGGACGGAGCTCGGCGGAGGCCTTTTGTCTGGCTGCTCCACGTGTCTGCTCCCCCGTGCAAAAGGCCGACAGGTCCTGCGAGACTGTTTGATGTGCACCCCTGGGCCTTCGCCTCGCCTTGTTTTTCGCGCGAGTGGAGCTCGACGGGGCGCCCGCGGCGGAGGCTCGTTGGACGAGCGGTTCCCACCTGCCGAGCTCTGCTTCGTCCACGCCTACCTTGCCTGCGTGTTGTGCTGTTAGAATTCTACAGCCCTGTGCACGTGGAAGGTGGGGGGCTAGCGATGGCGATTAGCCACCATGGCTGCGCTCTGCCTCCACAGCTGGAGGGAGGAATGCTGCTGAATAACAGTGGGCGGGGGGGGGGGGTGTGGAGAGGGCCCTGGGGCTCACATCCCGCTTGCGGGTTTCCCACAGGCATCTAGGGGTCCACTAGTACAAATTACATTCATTTCCCTTCTGACACAGCCTCTTGGTTCTCACTCAGGGTCAAACTCTCAGTTCACCCCTAAATGCCTCACCAGGAGAAGAGTTCCTGGAAGCAGCAGACTTCAAGTCTCCCTCTAGACTTGCTTTTTATGGTTAGGCCTAAGGCGGATGGTACTTGCTGGGGTGCCCACAGTGTGTCCTCTTCAGCTGCATTCCCCATTCCTATTTCCAGGTATAACAGGTTTGTTGAGTTTTCCAGGGGGCCCAGAGGATGAGGAAAGCCCCCCTCCTTCACACACAGCTCTTTCTTCACCCTCTGCCCTCTCCTCCTCCATCTTAGATGCTGACTGCTGCTACCTTTTGATTGATTGTTCCTTTTTTCTAGCTTGCCCACAGCATCCGCTTGCTACTAGCGTACACAGACACCCCCTTTGAAGATAAGTTTTACAGCTGTGGAGAAGGTGTGTATTGCTAAACTTAGAATGTACAGATCTCCTCTTAATCAGAGTACTAAACACTTTTAAAAAGTTGCTGCTTTATTAATAGTTTCCTGGTGGGGCAGAGGCAGTTTGCCTTTGGGCATTCTGAACAAGAGTTGGTAGGGAAAGTGTTTCGCTTGTGCTTATGTCAGCCAGTTATTTGAAATGCCCAAAGTTGCATTTTTGCAACTACGTTAAACTTAAGTACTACAATCTGAAGGTATGTCAAGTTGCTCGACAGCTCTCTATGTGTGTGTTGATGAAGGGCTTGTAACACTCATGCAACTGTTGAAGGGAAAGGTAATATTTAATATATCAGTTTGCTTATTGTTATGTAATTGTTACATAATGTTTATATATGTCGCATTACACACCACCATATATTTCTAAATGGCTACCAGATGTTGTTTGGAGGAATATTCCTAGACCTGTGTGTGTGGTGACTCTGTTCAAGAGTAAAAAAAGGGGCAGAATTAATCTAACTAAATCTTGGCTCTCCCACACCCAAGTGTGGATATGTAAGTTTGGTTTCTGCGGTCTGTACTTGCCCTAATAAGCAACAGGAAACTAAATGATTCAAATTCCCACTTATTGCCACAACATTTGAATCACCTTGGTGCGTAGAATGGAGGCGCATACCATGAATGCAAAGGTGTATTAGAGGCTGCTGTTACCAAACCGTCACAATGAGCTTTTCAGAGTGATTGTGAAAGTAGGTTTTATCTTGAGTGCTATATTGCTAGCTCACTCTGGTGTCTTTAGCTTAATCCCTTGCATTTGTGTGTGTTTGCACATGAGAGAGTGACAGAGAGCAGAGAGAGAGCATAACTGCAGGGACAGTACCTCTTAAGTGGCTTTTTCTCTGCAAGCTTCTCTTAATTTAAGGATGGATGAATATTCCAACAGTATCTTTGCACAGCATGGGAGTATGCAACCACCAAGGACATATTTAGAAATGATTTCGGTACCCCAAATCTTTTGGGTACATGCCCTCTTTGTGTTTGTTTCAGAATTAAGATGCGCTCATGCCGTAGAGTGCAGTCTATGCACCACTCAGTTGGTCCACATTTCCTGCTTGTCTTAGTGGATGGTGATGGGGGATATTTTGGTTTTGCACAGCTGGTGGGAAGTGGACAATGGAAAAAAAAAAAGGCAATGGCCCTTTCCAGAGTCACTTCTTGAATGTGCTTGATTTCCTACAAAGAAGCTGAGGATGTGGCCAGATGCCACTGCCTCCAAGTTTAGAGTTTGCCCTCTGTTGTAACACAGTTAACAGTTAACAGCTGGTTCAAAATGTGCCAGCCGGGTAACTGACTTACTTGAGTTCTATTTAGAACTCTTATAACCCCCCTTTTAAGCCAGCAGCAGCAGCCAGTTTGTTTCCAGGTCCAGTTCAAAGTGCTCAAATTAGTGTTTAAAACCTGGAATGACTTAGGCCACATTCCTTGTGTTAACTGGGAATGTTCAAGGAGGAGGAGGGAGAAGTTTTCCTAACTGTAAAATACTAGACATTTGAGTGCAGATGTCTGTGTGTTTTGCTGTTAGGACATCTTGAGGCAGATGTCTGCATTTGAAAACGTGTAACAGCAAGAACTGATTGTGCTTATAAACCCTGGTTGCCCAGAAAAGCCTTGAGCACAATGGAGGCTTTGTCTTAGAATCCGCATAGCTCAGAACTTGCTGTTTTCCTCTTAACTGCATCTTCATTTTGCAAAGCGATTTCTTGAAATCTTCAGAATGTCCCCACAGTTTCTTAGGATCTAGAATGAAAATATAAAACTAAGCCAGAGAACTGCTCCATGTAACTTTCAGAGAGACTCCTCTGAATGGATCCTAGCAAGATGGACAAGTAAAGTGTGGGAAAGCAATTCAGAATGCTTGCCTGAACTTGTGCCCTTGACTTGAACAGGGCTTGCTATAACTCAGCAAGGCCCAGATCTATCAGCCTCTGTAGAAAAATATCCCTCAGAATGCTCTCACCAAGTTAACTCAGAATTAAATCTTGCTGAATTGTCATTGGACTTTGTCCTAACCACTTTCCTTGGGATTGCAACCTTAGCCACAAATTCATGGTGTGTGTGTGTGTGTGTGTGCGCGCGCACATGCACGTGTGGCATTTCTTAAACGTTGATTTCCTTGCCTGTGCGAAGGAGAGTGACTGAGCAAATTTTATGTGCAGGAAGTGAAAATGCTCTCTCTCTCTCTTCCAGGCCCCGACTATGACAAGAGCCAATGGTTCAGTGAGAAGGAGAAGCTGGGCCTGGACTTCCCTAATGTAGGTCACTGTCTTTTTCTATCATATGACAGCTGTGAAGAGGAATGTGCCTGGGTTATCCAGAAGTTCTGGAGGTTTGGTGGAGGAATATGCCTTTCTTCCTTGTGGTACTCCTCTGTGGGGCCTTGGGTTGGGAAGCAGTGGTTGAGGAATGAGTGTGAGTAGAGTGAATGGGGGCCATTCATGGTGGAAGCACCAAGCTTCAAGCTGAATTGTCTTCAAGCTGGTCATTCTTTGTTTACTTTCCAGCTTCCTTACCTAATTGATGGCAAGACCAAGCTTACGCAGAGTAATGCCATTCTCCGGTACATTGCACGTAAACATAAGCTCTGTGAGTAAAATTGAGTTCTTTGGGGGACCTGGGCTGGCTGATTGGCATCGACATCTTTCTGTCTGTTTGGGATTTCTCATTGTCGTGTGTTTTCTCCAGGTGGAGAAACAGAGGAGGAGATGGTCAGAGTGGATATGCTGGAGAATCAGGTGATGGATTTCCGCATGAGCCTCGTGATGGTCGTGTACAACCCTGATTTTGTGAGTTCACCTGCCTCTGTTGTTCACAGCTGCTGTTGCATTGTGGGGATTTTTATAGGACAGGGGGTGTCAACCCAGTGCCTGCAGATGCCCTAGGCCTCGTGCTTGCAAAAGCTCTCACTGGTGCTGCCCCAGACTCTGAGCTTTCTAGGGGGAAAAAATGTAAGTCTCTAGCCCTACTAGATGGGGCAAAATGTGCAGGTACTTTCTAAGCAATTTCTGTGAAATTATTATTATTGATTAAATTAATATACCGCTCTTCATCTGAAGATCTTAGGGAGATGCACCAGATAAAAATGCAGGATAAAAGCACAAAAACAAAACAATAACTCCCCTCCCACAAACACATTTAAAAGGCTGTAGGATATTAGCCAAAGGCCTGGTTGAAGAGGAACATTTTCACCTGGTGCCTAAAAATATATAATGAATGTGCCAGGCAAGCCTCCCTGGGGAGAGCATTCCACAAACAGGAAGCCACTGCAGAAAAGGCCCATTCTTGCAATGTTACCCTCTGGACCTCTCAAGGAGGCACAAGAAGAAGGGCCTCATGATGATGACCAGGTTCTGGGGCGGTTTATATGGGGAGAGGCGGTCCTTCAGGTATTGCGGTCCTGAGAGTGAGTGTGTGTGATGACCTTGTATATTTTTCTGGTGCTGGGTAGTGCTCCTTGTTGTTATTAGACAGCCTCAGTGTATCTCTCTCTGTAAAATCAATATTGTGTGATCCCACAATTGGGACTGGCAGGAGATAGCTGATTTCCAATGAAAGCTTAAGCTTGTTGCTGGTGGCTGCCTCTAATTTTGTGCTATGCCATGCCCCCATTGCAGCCATTTTGTGACTGGTGTCCCCAGCACTCTCTCAAAATTCAAAATGTGCCCACTGTTCCAAAAAAGATGATTGGCCCCTGTTATAGGCTGTCTCCAAAAGGAGAGAGAGTCACACTGTATAGAGTGAGCAATGTTTCTTTCGCCAAATGCATGAAAGTGACAGAAGTATGTGACTCTTCCAAGATCTCAAACTGTTTTTGGACTACAACTCCCATGTTGCCTAGCTAGCAGGACCCCAGTGGTCAGGGATGATGGCAATTGTAGTCTTCAACAGTTGGAGACCCAAGTTTGGGAAACACTGGTCTAGAACATATTTCTAGAAACCTTGCTAGAGATGGGACGTGTGTGCAGGTGCATGCATTTGTGTGGGATTCACACTTCACAAGCATTTTCTGCATGAAACACCAAGGTACACAAAGCAACAGTGTTTGCTGCGTAAATGTGAATCTGCTCACAGAACAGCGTGTTTAAATTTCTCCTGTTGGTGTTATGGCGATTGATAGAGTTTGGCTTGAGGAAAGTGAAAAAAATCTCCATAAGGCGGCTCTTCTAGGTCATGCCTAATAACTTCTTGTTTCCTGCCATATTACTCCTTGAAGGCAAGATGCCATCCTGCCTTGTTCTCTCATAATTCTTGCACTGACAGCATCAAATTCATAGGTTGTTGGATGGAGGGGAGTTATGATGAACTTTAGCTGAGAACACGGATCCAATCTTTCCCCTCCCCCTTGCTTGTTTTGCAGGAGAAACTAAAACCTGGGTACTTGGAGCAACTGCCAGGAAAGCTGAAACTGTTCTCAAAGTTCCTAGGGGACAGAAAGTGGTTTGCTGGGGACAAGGTATGTGCATGTCCACCTAGAGGCATCTGAAGGCAGGCTTGCTCCCTTTGGTGTCTCACTTTTGAGTCTCTTTCCAGATCACCTTTGTTGACTTCCTCATGTATGATGTCCTCGACCAAAACCGCATGTTTGAACCCAAGTGCCTTGATCAGTTCAAGAACCTTCAGGATTTTCTCTCCCGTTTTGAGGTTAGTGTTGTCTTCCCAAAACGTGCTTGCTTGCAGGTCTTTGCCTGCATCTTGTGACTTGGCTCATTAGCTTTTGGCAAGAAGCCACAAATTGATTGACTACAAAGTTCCAAACTGGCTAGAGCAACTGTCCAAGTTGGCACAAACAGGGATTTGCAAGAAACATTTGTCTGTTTCCTTCTTTGCACATAAAGGCCAGGGTTCTGAAACGTGCTTTGCTTCAGAGGGATATGGTGGCAATTTCCCATTCATCCATTATTTCATATGTTCCTAGATGTGACTGGTAGCAAGGCAGTGGGAGCTAGCAATTAATTGGCTCTGCTGAAGGGTCTTGACTGACATCTTTGTGGGCTATGAGAGAGCGAGGTTTTGTTTGTGTTCTTGCCCATCCTGTGTGATGTTGCAGATACAGCGGGAGCTCCTTCCTTCATGAAGTGATGGATTGCTCCAGAAGCCTCCTGGAGTGTCTTATTTTGTACCAGATGGCTTAGCCCAGAGATAGATGCTTCCTGGTCAAATTGTTTGTGAGTGGAGTTCCTCAGCACTGGCACAGCAACACAGCTGGGTCATGTTGAGCTCAATAGGTGAACACTTTGGCTGCTGTTGTTTTATACATGTAGCTTTTGAAATGCACAGGGAGTCGTTTCTCAGTGTTTTTGTACATAGCGGTTTGCGGTTGTACACACCTTTGCACCATAGCATCGTGTCAAGGGGCAGCTGCTATCGGTGTTGTCTGTACACATGGTTGGACCTGTCTTCAAACTACTGTGCAATGTATTTCTCTATTCTCCTCCCCTCAACTAGAAGAGACAAATATATTCTGCTTCCTATTTTGCCAGTCTCCTTTAGAGACGAGATAAACATGTTGAAGGAGAATGTTATAAAAAAAATGCAGACTTGCCATTTTGGCATGAGCAAAACCAGTGTCAGTTTTCCTAAGGCTTTGTCAACTTTTGTCTTACTGAGGTGGATTCTTTCACCCACATCCTTTCCTAAAAACATTCTTTTTCTGCACCTCCAGGCCCTAGAGAAGATTGCTGCCTACATGAAATCCAGCCGCTTTATGAAGACTCCCATTAATAACAAGATGGCTAAATGGTGTAACAAGAAAGAGTAGATGAAGAATAAAAAAATCCTTTCTGCTGCTAGACAAGAAAACTTCTTTTTGCCTTGAGTAGAGCTGATTGGATTGACTAAAGGCTGCCCCCCCCCCCGAACGTAGTACTCTTTCTATGGAATGGTTGGAAACTATTCTGTATTTTTAAAGCTGTAGTAGCCAATAAAGAATGATATTCTTGTTCTGTTGAATGTGCCATCATACCTTTATTGGCCATTAATGTGTTGCTTTTATCTTGCTGTTCTGAGTGGTTGTATGAACATGTCTTGCCCATCTGTGGAAGAAGAGGGTTGACATTTCTGTTGGTCTCCTGCTAATTTGAGGTCTAGTGGCATTCTTTACATTCCTCTTCTGAATGCTTTCTTTCTTTTCTAGAGAAGGATTCCCTCCCTAGAGTGAGGCTGTTTGGGTTAAGATTTGGCTGCAGGTGCAAATGTAGCCTGTAGAGTTATTTTGTTGCTAAATTTAACCAACGGCACATGCCTAGTAGGAAATACACAATTTTCACAAATATTTTTGAAAAGGTTCTGGACCAGTAGTTACATTACTTGCTATACAGTAAAAACACAAGCAGTTGTGACACATTAAAGATTAAAATTTATTGGGTAGTTTGACACAAATGGAAACATTTAGGAACTAGTTGGAAAACATTCAATTCTCGCAGTGAGCTCCTCCACTCATCTTGAAAGTTCACGTTTTCCCATCAAAAATGGTACTGGGACATTCGGACATAGCTCTAACTTAAGAAAAGTTTGATTCTTTTTCTGGGAGACTAAAGCAAGAATTTTTAGTTGGTCATAACACAGCCTTCCTAAACTTGCTACACTAACGTACTACTGTGCTAATTTGTCCTACTTCTTATCTTGCATATATTTTGAGATTCGCACAGAAATTGCATTGACAATACCTCTTATTTTATGGCATTACAGCCCCACTATTTACAACTTTTTGTATGCACACAGCTGCAGAGGAAAACACTTCACCTTCTTGAAAAGCAAATGGAAAATCATTAACACGTTCCTATTATGATAATTATGTAGTGGTTAAAGATGGCTTCCCTGGTGGATCATCCTGTCAAGAGAAGCAAGGAGAGAGGAGTTGATGCTGGATAAACTCTTAATCATTACATTTACAAACCTCTAAGAAGCTTGAGGTTATATTTCAGAATTGCTTATTTTATCCTTCTAGCAGCTTCATAATTGTTGAGCTTGATAACAGTGACTTTTCCCCAAGAGCTTCTCCATCAACTTTGTACTAGATGATGGGGCTAGATGATGATTTGGTCCCTGGAGCCAAAAAGGTTTCCCACCCCCAGTCTTAAAAGTGAGACAATCCTAAAACTGACACATTTAGTGCATAAGAGTGGGTCACTGGTTTCTTTGTCAACTTTCTGTGGGGCTTGAAGAGAGAAGCTGGTACAGGAATGCAACAAGCTATGCATATGCTATCCCCCTGAATTAAGGAACTCGCTGTATAGGAACATAACACAAGTAGAAAACCCCTATGTTCTACAGTACTTGTGTATATCTCCCTGAATTATGCACCCATGGTGTTCCTATAGTCAGGTGCCAACTTGAATAAAATATTGGGATGCCCTGTGTAAACGATCAAGAGACACACTGCTCACACACCATTTGAATGGCAGTGCCCATCAACTTTGGGGGGGGGCAGCCCCCTCAAATATTTTATTGGGGGGGGGCAAAGGGACCTCGGCCCCTAGGAGTTGGGTCCTATGCCTACATTCATCTCCACCAGGGAGAAACTGAGGCAATGGGAAACTGCGTAGCCTGTGCAAGAACACAATGGCATTGTGGCATTGTATCCAGTCAAATATTGCCTACAGGAGGGGAAGGGGGACTGGCTTTCAGCCCAAAGGCCAGATTCCGTCTTGAGAAACTGTCTGGCGACTACATATCAATGGTGAGCTGGCCAGAGGCAAAAGTGGGTAGAGAAACAGGCATGGCTCTTAACAGTGAAAACAGACCCTGACCATAAAGGCTGAAAGGTTTTCATATGCACCCATACATATTTCTCTCTCCTCTGTCCAGGCAAGTGAGAGGCATCACCACAATTCAAAGACTATTCCAGCCAGGCAAAAACACTCAAGGAGGGTGCAAAGGAGCCTGAGGGGTGTGTGGCCTGGGAAGAGGCCACCCTATAGCATATCTCTTGCAACAAGACAGATGAGTGTTCTGTTGGAGGGCGTCTTACCTACAGTGCTGATTTAACGGTTGAAAGCATGAGAAACACTCTTCCTCCTTCTTCCGGGCAAACTGCTTTCAGCTCCTCTCTGCTCAGTGACAGAATCTGGTTTCCATCAAGGACTCCAAGGGCCTTCACCGTACTGTTGAAAGATGAAGGAAGAAGGGAAAGTGTGTGTGTGTGTGTGTGTGTGTGTGAGAGAGAGAGAGAGAGAGAGAGAGAGAGCATCAAAGCATGGTGGCAAAAGATGGTACAGGCTTGAGACATTCCCAAAGAGAAGAGAACAGTAAAAGGTAAAAGGTAAAGGACCCCTGGACTGTTAAGCCCAGTCAAAGGTGACTATGGGGTTGTGGTGCTCATCTCACTTTTCAGGCCGAGGGAGCCAGTGTTTGTCTGCAGACAGCTTTCCGGGTCATGTGGCCAGCATGGCTATACCACTTCTGGTGCAAACCAACACCGTGACAGAAACCAGAGTGCACGGAAACCCTGTTTACCTTCCTGCCACAGCAGCACCTATTTATCTACTTGCACTGGTGTGCTTTCGAACTGCTAGGTTGGCAGGAGCTGGGACAAAGCAACGGGATCTTACTCTGTTGCGGGGATTCAAACTGCTGACATTTCAGTCAGCAAGCCCAAGAGGCTCAGTGGTTTAGACCACAGCACCACCTCTTCCTCAAGCCTGTGTCAGCCAGAAGGTAGACTTTGCCACAAATACAGTGCTAGCTGACCAAGCAGTTTTTAGCCCACTTTATTTTCACATATATAGCTTATATGAGTTTATCATTCTGTGTGAAAAAACAATTATGTGAGATAGGTAAGGCTGGGAGACAGCAACTTCCTTAAATGGGTGACTGAGAACTTGAACCTGGCTCTTTTTACATCCAATCCCATCACTTAAGCCTCTAGGTCCTTTTGGTTCTTTGGTTGTAGAACATACTGTGCAAGATAATCAAATCACATTTCATTATTTCTGAGCTTTCCATTTGAGTCCTCTTTATACAGAGTTCGGGTTTTTTTAAATGCCCAGCACACACCATCCTCGTTTTTCAATGGAGAAATAACCAGACAATTTCTGGAACTGGCCCCAGACCACGATAATAGTGCCGCTGTGCTATTGGGCATTGTTGATCTTCATGCCTTTTACGTCTAAATTGAAAGTTTATTATCTTTGCAGGCAGTCTGCTAAGCTATGTATCAGAAACACAGCACCTAGGAAAGGGTGTGGGGCAGAGTTATTTGTTAGGGATAAGCTTTCTTAGGTCAGTTATTAATGCAGCACCTACATTTTGGAAAAACCTTTCATCCTGAGCCAAACTGTGACTTCTGCTGGTGAAGAACTGGGCCGGAGATCAGGGAAGTCTCTTGAAACCTTAATGCAGAAAAAGATATTTAATAGAGAACAATGATTGCCTCCAACTAAAGGCTTACATCCTGAACAGCTGAATGGCTGCAATTTTGGGTACTTAATTTTTTTTCCTTTTAGCTCTCAGAACCAAACTAGATATGATTTTGCGTAGTTGCTTTTTTTTTTTTAAAAAAAAAAAAAAGCTGGTGTTGGGGGAGGGCAGATTAAATGCTTTTTTCTCTGCCATGGTCCTGACTGAAATCCATCACCAGCCAGCACTTTCCCAGCACTGAGCATAGGGCTGCAGGTGGTTGCTGGGTGCTTGGCCCTCTTTGGCCAAGCTCTGCTTTTACCTGATCCACAGAGCAGGTGGATATGGCTTGCCTGAAATGGCTTCAGGGGCCCAATTGGGGAGGCCTGGTGGGCTGGAGTTACCCCACCCCTGCTTCTAATAGCTGCTTTTGTTGGAAAACCACTGCAGCTGGCCTTTTGAAATCTGGCAGGATTCAGAAGAGGCAAGCTTGTCTGCAAATTTCACCAATTTTTGCCCAGAACTTATTCTTTTTTTAAAAGAGAGAGAGAGCTGTAGATGGTTCCTTAAAAACAGCAACAGTAAATCACATTTCAGAGCTTTTCAGTACAAACACTTGTGAATTTCTTAGTCTGTAAATTGGCAAACTTTGGCCACCATAGAGGATTGGTATGCTTGCAAATTTCATCTGCTTCTGTGAAAAGGGAAAAAAATAGCCTATGTTCCAATATTGAACCCGGGGGTGGGGGTGAGAAGAGAAATGAAGCAGAGGTAGTCCCATGCACAGCTGGCTCCCAGCAGTGTTTGCAGAGCTACCCCTAAATTTCCTCTGGAGAACTTTCTAGGTTTCTGGTCATGCATTGCGTTGCCTCTTTTGAAGGGCAGACATAGATATGCTCAAAGACTGTACAGAGCAGATGTATTTTACAAACTCATAGCTCCCTATCTCTGTGCCCCTGCAATGCCATCCAGTACAATAAAGAATAGTACCTACTTGCTCTGCGTTGTTCCCATTAGGTGTCTTCTGTTCCATAGGCTCCAGGATATTGTTAGGGATATAGCCTGTCTCACCTGCAGCATTTCTAGCAAGCCACCATTTTTTCCGTTGATCCAAAACCTAAACAAAGGAGAATGTGTGATTACTCCAAAACATTGCAACTGATTAAAATGAAATACCTGAGCAGTGGTACCTCAGTTTACGAACTTAATCCATTCCACAAGTCCATTCTTAAACTGAAACTGTTCTTAAACTGAGGCACGCTTTCCCTAATGAGGCCTCCCGCCGCCTGTGCCCTTCCACTGTTCGGATTCTGTTCTTAGACCGAGGTAAAGTTCACAAACCAAGACACTACTTCTGGTTTTGCAGAGTTCGTAAACCGAATAGTTCGTAAACAGGGCTGTTCTTAAACTGAGGTACCACTGTCCTGGCTTTGAGTTCTAGTGAGGGTGGAATGTAACCATGAGAAAGGAGAGATCAGTAATGTTAGTACAAGCCAAGGGCTACCCACTTAACTTTCAAGTTCTATAATGCAGGATAGTAAACCAGGCTTTAGCAAGCTGGTGATCTCCAAGGGTGGAATCCAACAAAGCACAAAGTCCCATGTCCCATCAGTACAATGATTCCTGCTTGTGCAATGTAATCTTCTCCCTCACTAGAGGAGGGAGAAAGTCTGTTGCACTGATGGAACTTGAAAAGCACTGCAGTTACTTTGGACTACAGCTCCCATCTCCAAGGTCACACTGGCTGGAGCTCTTGGGAGCTGGAGTCCAAAATATCTGGAGAGCATGGCATTGGCAAAGGTTGCAGTAAGCATTAAGCAAAAGTTATCAGTGAGGCAGAAATGGAATGAGCTAGTTGGAACAGTGAATCATCAGAGATATTAAGAAAAGGTTGGAGAGACTTCTCTCTTTGGGTGAGAGAGGTTCTATTGTCTACTGATTAGCTTCCAGCTCCAGAGTCCATCTACAGCAAGAGCAATTTCTTGACAAAGATTAGTGTTCAAAGTTTTAACCCTTAGTGTGTCTTTTCTTTCTAATAAGCTCATGCAACATTGCTGAAACCACTGCTTGATAATGGGAATTATTACCCTATTCCCATTGATATGGTTTTCCCCACCTTCCTGACCTGCCTGAGTCATGATTGGGCTGCAATCATTTGGAGTGCACATGGGTGCAATTAAGCAACAGGGCAGGAGGCTTGCTGAGCTTATGCAGAAGGAAGAGCTGTCCATGGAGGTGCAGGTCAAGTCTGTGTCCAGGGCAGCTGTTTATCAGCTCCATCTGGTACGCAGGCTGAGACCCTACCTGCCCGCGGACTGTCTCGCTAGTTATCTCTCACTTGGACTACTGCAATGCGCTCTATGTGGGGCTAGCTTTGAAGGTGACCTGGAAACTACAACTAATCCAGAATGCGTCAGCTAGACTGGTAACTGTGACCAGCCGCCGAGACCACATAACACCGGTCTTGAAAGATCTACATTGGCTCCCAGTACGTTTCCAAGCACAATTCAAAGTGTTGGTGCTGACCTTTAAAGCCCTAAATGGCCTCGTTCCAGTATATCTGAAGGACTCTCTCCACTCCCACCGTTCTGCCCGGACACTGAGGTCCAGAGCCAAGGGCCTTCTGGTGGTTCACTCGCTGTGAAAAGCCAAGTTACAGAGAACCAGGCAGAGGGCCTTCTCAGTAGTGGCACCCACCATGTGGAATACCCTCCCACCGGATGTCAAAGAGAAAAACAACCACCAGACTTTTAGAAGACATCTGAAGGCAGCCCTGTTTAGGGAAGCTTTTAATGTCTAATAGAATATTGTATTTTAAAATTTTGTTGGAAGCCACCCAGAGTGGCCGGGGAAACCCAGGCAGATAGGTGGGGTATAAAAAATAAATTATTATTATTGAAAGTGCTGTTTTTACCAGGAGGTTAGTTTGCTGAAGGGTAAGGAACTTCTGTCTTACCTCTAGGAGATCTCCTTTCATTAATGTGAGCTCCCTGGGGTTTCTTGCATGGAAGTCACATATGGCTTGCATAAGTTGGGGAGCATCAGATGCCCTGATGAGAGCAGGACAATGGAAAATGAGATGCCTGCTTTAGGACTAGAATAACGTGTACATATTCACATAAAGGTATATACAGGGCTGATAGAATCATTTTCTGATTAATTTCTGTGTAAGGATAATCAAGGGGACTCAGAATTGTGAGGATATAGACTCCTGAGACAAACACAGTTTTTTCTATGTGCTGTTTTGCTGTTGGATTCGATGGGATTTGCACATGTCCACAACCCTAAACTGTATCTCCTAGTACTTCGGTTACCTCGTGAAAAGAGAAGACTCCCTGGAAAAGACGCTGGTGTTGGGAAAGATTGAGGGCACTAGGAGAAGGGGATGACAGAGGGCTAGATGGTTGGACAGTGTTCTCGAAGCTACTAACATGAGTTTGACCAAACTGCGGGAGGCAGTGGAAGACAGGAGTGCCTGGCGTGCTCTGGTCCATGGGGTCACGAAGAATCGGACACAACTAAACAACAACAACAATGTCACATGCTAGAGCCAGTAAGAGAACATACCTGCTTGAGAAGCTACTCCGGCTTTCTGTGCGGACCTGTGTGGAGGAAAACACAAGAAATGTATTGGATATTTTAAAAGCTTATTCTGAGTCAAAGCCACTGCTCTTGCTCATTAAATTCATGTGCAGAGACAGTAGCAGAATGATGTTATCCTTTGTCATCGCTAGTTACCAGGGAAACACACAGTTCCCCCTTGTGTTTCTGTACTACAGGTTGCAAGGTCTACTTCTGCTTTTCATGTGCTTTTAAAGGAGAGATTCACCTTATCGAAATCAACAGAGCTCTGCCTCCGAGTGGGCATCGGCGGCACCCATCCACTCAAGAATGTGGGCTGGTAGCTGGGGATGGATGGTCCCTCTGGATGTTCTGCCCTATGGGGGGAGAAGAGAACTTGTAGTGAAAGGCCTTCCAAAATGAGAAGGTGCATCCTGCTACAGATGTGGAGCCAAGGATGTTTCTCGCAATGCAGGATATTAAGTCCATGACCTTTTCTTCAGACTTCCTGCTGGAAATTCACTTGCGTGGCAGAGTTACTTGTACTTTTACACACTTTCAAGGTGTGACTCAGAGCTAGGGTCAACAAAAGACATAGTGCAGCTGCAAATGAAGAACATAATCAGAGTCTTGCTAGACCAGTTGTCTGTTTCCAGCGGTGGCCTGGCAGATGCCTCTGGACAGGTTCCTGCTACAGTGAGATATGTCACTGGAATGTACTCATTAATGCCTATCATTAAGTTCAAATGGCATGCTGCTTTGCACATGCTATCTTTTTTGTGGGCTTTATCCGTACCTGCTTAGATTCCAAGCATCTCCCAAATTCTTCCAAATAAGCTGGTCTTTGGAATCTAACGAGCGCCTTAGCAAATCAATTGCTGCAGGAATCAGCAAAGGTAAGGACACTGTAGAGGCCAGGTTGGTCCAAGGACAATTGGACAAAACCTGCAAAGCAACAGCATACGAGATTCATGGAGCCTGACAGTCTCTTTGTCCCTGCACAGTGTGGTCAGGTCTCCAGGAAGGCTTCTTCTGAACATAAGCTCATAAGAACCCTTTGTTGTGCCCAAAGACTGACACACAGAGAGGACCAAAGGTAATACTATTCATCTCCCTATTGCCTCCTTCTAGGGATCTCAAGGTTTTAGGAATTTTCTTCACAGGTATCATTTGGCGATTGTCCCTTTTCATGCAGAAAGTGAGATATATATATAATAATGCTTGGGGGGCATCAAGGTCACCAACAAATCAGGAGCAGGTTAGGAGTAAAATGCATGGACTCCTTAATCCAAACACTATGAAATCTAATTATTATGGCACAGGAAAATCCATATCAGAGTTTCAGTGGCACACACTGATATGGCAAATAATATCTCTAATAATAATGGGGGAGAGTAGATTACCACCAGAGGCCTCCAGGAGTCTGTTCCTGACTAGAATACTCACAATTTTCAAAGTGGAAAAGATGAGCTGAACCATCTCAGGAGCGCTTGGTTGCTGCATTGTATGTTCAAGTTTTGCCTGGGGGGAAAAGGCAAGCTAATATGTACACTGTTACTATATTTCTCCGGGTGGCATTTAACTAACTTTTTCTCAGAGCAGACCTATCAAAATGCACATGACTAAGTTAGGACCATTAATTTTAATGCATGCAGCTGCAGAAAGCTTGCTTCCCCACCCCTTAGCAAAAACACTGTTTCAACTTTCAGTTGCTCTGTGGTGGCAGAGACCAGGGAGTGGCACTCTTCCCCTTCCCAATCAATGGCCCGAGGACCATGAAACACTGGGTAGCGGCACCATTTCTGCCCAGTGCTACCACCAGCAAGGGGAGATCAGCCTGGCCTCCTTCAACTGGATGTTGATGCCTGCTACCAAAGCTTGTCTACTGTGGGACAGAATGAGGTGGCTGCCTCAGGTGGCAGCTGCAAATAGGGTGGCAGGAGTCAACACAGCTGTGTACGTCGACATGTGCTACCTAAGCTAACCTGCTTCCCTCAGGTGAGGTGGAGGATGCTGTCTGATTGCCAGTGTGGAAGTAAGGTCAACTGCTGCCAGTGTGGAAGTAAGGTCAACTGGCTGGCTTCTGTACATGGAATGGGGGAGGTGCCACCTTGTCCTTTGCCTCAGGCGGCAAAATGACTTGGGCCTGCTGCCCATAAGCAACTCATCCCCTTTTTTTCTGGCACTGTGAAATAGCTCTCCCTTCTCTATCTTTCCTCTCCACTTCCCTTTCCCTCTATGTCTTGCCTTTAAGACTGAAACTACACATGGTGTTCTGCTATGTGTCATTCCCTCTTCCCTCACATCTCTTCTCCTTCCCCCCTGGGAAAAGGGGCAAGTTGGATGAGAAAAGTCGGTAGAGAAAAAGAGTTAGTGCCCAGCTAGCCTCCTGTTAGGAACTGAAGCTTGGGCAGCTAAGAGAGAAAATGAAGAAAAACATTGTTAGGATCAGGCTTGCCCTTCCTTTGGAAAAACACTGTTCCTAATTGCACTTGCTAATTGTAAAAATGGCATGTCATCTGGTTTGTCCCTTAGACTGTGGCTCACAGGGAGGACCTGTGTCTTTTATGGAGAATGCCTGCCAGCAGCATTGTGTATTGAATTTTAATTGCTTTGGGGAAAGGGTTTTTTTTTCCCATCGGGAAAACAGGTTCAAAATATAATCAATGGATACTATTTTGATCCTTCATCCATCTCTGTACTGATTCACATCCCTATTCCCCACCTTCTCCTATCCATACATTCCTTATGCTGCTCTGGTGGGTCAAGATATCTCCAAAACAAATCCACTGCGAGCCTCTCCATTTGCAGTGAATGGCTGCAGCAGGACACAATAGGGCTCTTTGTGCATCTGCCCTAGTTGCTCTGCACTTGGGAGGCCAGGCCTTCAGGCGGAGGAGATGCCTCTCTCTTCAGATATGCGGCCAGCCCTGCTCATGCTGGAGGATTTCCTTGCCAAGTTTGTGCAGGCTGTACACTGACCTACCAGCAAAATGAAGCTGTATTTGATCTTCTGGAAACAGTCCTTGAACTCAGGCTCCGGAGGCATTGCTGCAGATCCAGAGAAAGAATCAGTCAGTCAGCTCAACCAGAAACAAACAGGTGTTACAGGCAGGTAGTGTTATTCATGTAGAAGCCTTTGTTTATTTAGGCTCTTAATTTATGGGCTGGTTCATAGCATGGACACCTGCACACAGCTTTCAACACCTATTTACAATCCGGATACGCCAAAACAATTGGAGGGTAACATGAACAGAAGCTGGTTTGAGCCAAATAGCCTCAAAGGGACAACGTCAGTTTAAATCCAAGAGACTGGCTTTGCTAGCCATGGGTGTGGTTAGCATATCTGTCAACGTTTCCCCCTTTTTAAGGGAAATTCCCTTATTCCGAATAGGATTCTTTGCAAGAAAAGGGAAAAGTTGACAGCTATGGTGGTCAGCATAGCATAAGTAAAGATCGCTGCCTTACTGTCCTTCCAAACCATAGATGGGGAACCTGTGTTTCTCCAGATGTTGTTTGGCTCCTATCTCCCCTCAGATAAGGTGGCAAATGGTGTGTGACTATGGGAGCTGTGGTCTTGCAGCATCTGGAGGGCCACAGGATTCCTAGCCCCGTCCTAGTCATTGAGGTTTTCAAGCCCAGTGCAGATAGTTTGCCCAATAAAAGACAAACCCTTTTATTCCTTTCGTCTGACACTCGCCCACTCAGCCCACATCTTTGCACAGGCTTGTTTCACACTGAAAATCCAACCAGTGCCACATTTATTGCAAGAGTTTCCATTGCTCCCAGAAGCTCTCAGTACTAATTCACCAAGGACATATATTTTATTGTCAAGTTGGCTTATGGAGATATGTATGTTTGGTAGGTACATCTGGTAGCTGTGAGTTTGGGCCTGTTTTAAAAATAGCTCCCGAAAAAGAGCTAATTTTAGGAGAGGCATGGGGAAAGTGTGGGAGATTCTACGCAGCTAATCGTAACTGTGCATAATTGTCAGTAAGAAAGGGGTTAAAGAACACAGAGCTGTAAATTTCTAGGCAAGGGGAGGGAGGAAGTATGGTTTGTTTCCTGTTCCCCTCTCTCTGAACCATGCAAGCAAAGCACATTTCTGAGGCTGGGACTCTAGACTCAGACTGTGTGTTTGAGACTCACTTTTGTATTTTGCAAACAAATATACCTTGCCAGTGTTGTTTCTGCTGTAGCATTGAACAATGCATGAGAGAGACCTGTGATTACTATGAGTAAAACATTTAAACTTACTAAAGCTTGTGGTCTCTTCACTCTGAGAGGGGTAGAGGCAGGGGAGAATGCTTAATACTTGGACATTTACAGGTCTAACAACCTACAGTATGTTTTCCCTGCTTTGAAAATGCTGTTTTAAACTCTGCTGAGGGCTGTTTTGGCTAAAGAGTGAGTCACCCCCCCTTTTTTTTAATTCAGTGAGTCATCCATTTTTCTTTTGCAGTTCCCTACACACATGGGACTTCAGGATTAACTGGCGTTCCCCAGTTATTTCCCAACAAAAAGGGACCAAAATAAAATAAAATAGAATATTAAAGACCAATGTTATATCTGAAATAGGAAAACAGTGAGTCATGGTTCAACCTTCAGCTGTCAAAGGAGCTCTAAGGGCAGATAAGGAGATAGCAAATAAGCAATCAAATCTGCTTAGAATGTTCATATTTCCGCAAGGACATGAAGTGTCCCCATGAATGAATTACTTGGAATCCAATCTCTATCTCACCATCCTGAGTGCGTCGGATACAAAGAAGCCACCCACCCACTCATTAGCTCACAGGCTCTTCATTAAGTTGAAAGTGTAGATAAGACAGAACGTAACCAAGCAACTGGCTTATGGCTCAACACAGCTGCCAAGGCTAATCCTCCACAGGCCTTGGCCAGCTACAGCAGCTGCATGGAAATTTCCCCTGTCCTAGCAGACACCCTAATCCAAAGTGCACAAGCCATCCCTGGTGGACATCATCAAGAATGGCTTCTGTGAACTTTGTGAACCTGTGACCCTCCAATCCAGCACCTAGAGGTGTCAGTGTACCTGGTAATATCTTCAATGACTGCAAAAACCCACAATAAATATTCTGTCAACAATCCGCAATGCATAAGATACTGCTTGCTTTTTCTGCTCAGTTCCTGTTTGCGCTGGCTGGCCTCTCCTACAAAAGTCCCTCCTCCCTTAAATATGCTCATGTTTCATTGAATGCCAGGATTCGATGCCCACACCATTCTGAACAGTGGAGAGGGGCTTTGAGCTTTTTTTTTTTTTTTGAGTGATGCCACAGTGGCTGACATATGTGCCTTTTCCCTAATATTGACTGTGGTCCTGTTGATTTTTCTATATAATAATAATAATAATAATAATAATAATAATAATAATAATATATTATTTATACCCCACCCATCTGGCTGAGTTTCCCCAGCTACTCTGGGTGGCTTCCAATCAAGTGTTAAATCAAGTACATTGTCTATGTCTTGTTATTGTACTGTTACTGCCAAAGAGGAGGAGAAAACCCATGAGATTATCTGTCTCAAGTACCACAGGATCTTGACATCACTTCAGCAGTACGTACCTTGGCCTGGTGTTAGGGTAGGGTACTGTTCTTCAACCTTGGGCTCCTGGATGTTCTTGGACTACAACTTCTGTCACCCATGACAGTTGATGGGAATTGAAGTTCAACAACATGTGAGGGACCCAAGGTTGATGCACGCCAAGGCAGGCATTGTCATTTATTGATATGCTTAAGGCAGAAAAATGCTTGGGGTCAGAACCTCATGGCGACCTCTTTGCCATTCTTATTTACCCTCTTTGCCTTTATTCTTTTTCGACTTCTTCTTCTTCTTGTCATTCTGGGATCTACTGGTCTCCTGTACTTTCCCTACAAACGTTTCAATGTCATCCAAGACATGGTTCAGGATCTCCTGCGGCCAGCAAAGGAGCAAAAATAAATAAATAAATAATGAAATCAGACACTGCGTCAAAAGCTGTTTCTCAAGGAACCACCAGAAGTTCAAATTCTCACAGCCATCATTGGAGACTTTGTTTTATACTGGCTGATATCTGTCATTTTTGCTTTGTTTGGTCTTCAGCTCAAGTCTGGGAGAAAAGTCTCAGACAAAAGAGCAGGTAAATTAGTCATACGATACATTTGGCTATCACAAATTACTCCCGAACCAAGGGTTATAGGGTTATAGGAATCCGTTAATGTTTGTAAGGTTGGCTCCTAACTGCCCATCTTCCTGACTCCCTTCTATCCGACAAACCAGTTTTTGAGCTATCTGTCAATATCTGCTCAGCAGAAGTGCTTCTTGACTGCACAGTGTTCTTCAAAGTAGCCCAACTCATGTCTCTATCCATTCATTCATTATTTTATTTGTATGCTGCCTTTCCATAGTTAAAGCCACAAAGATAACAAAAGTAATCATGAACCATAAATAAAACCTCAAAAAGCACACAGTCAAATTGAAAAGGTTCCACACTAAACACATTAAGATTTAAGATAAAGATACAACACCCCCCCTCTCTCTCATCATCTCATTAATAGCAAAAACAAAACCCCTAAACAATGCCCCAGCCCAAAAGTCTGTTTAGCAGCCTCAGCTTTTGTAGCTGGAGTCAGCCTGAGCCCTCCCCTCCCAGACCAGTTGGAAAAAGGCCTCCAAGGCAGGGAGCTGGTCTTCCAGGTCTCACAGCCAAGAGATGCCCCTCTCCCTCTGTCCAATCAAGCTCTCAGACAACACAGCTTTGCTGCCCTGCTTAATCAAATAATCCCCCCTGTTATCAGTGCTTGAGGTTCCTACCCTCTAGAAAGAGGTTGAGTTGGGGGCTAGCAGGAGGTGGTATCCGGGAAAGTACTTACAGCATCTCTGTCTGTGTCTTGCATCATTGGAGGTCCAGGGTCTTCATACATTGACTCATATTTCTGCTGCTGGTGAAGTGGCTGTTCTGCTTCTGCAACAGAGTCCCAAGATCAATAATAATAACAATAATTTATTATTTATACCCTGCCCATCTGGCTGGGTTTCCCCAGTCACTCTGGGCAGCTTCCAACAAAATATTAAAAACACATTAAAACACCAGTCATTAGAAACTTCCCTAAACAGGGCTGCCTTCAGATGTTTTCTAAAAGTCAGATAGTTGTTTATTTCCTTGACATCGGATGGGAGGCCATTCCACAGGGCAGGCAGCACTACTGGGAAGGCCCTCTGCCTAGTTCCCTGTAACCTTGCTTCTCGCAGTGAAGCAAGACATACCACATCAGGAAGCAGGGCAACCATTTAACATGTTGCACTATCCTGCACTATCTCTGCAGCTTTCTTATGACACCTGGAAGCGTAGATTTGATCCATGGTGGGAAGAGTGCACCCAATTATTCTCGCCGCAGTTTTTACAGCCCTGGACAGCATTGTTTTTTCCCTGACTGTGCAGCTCCCAAACCACACACAGAGACCTTAAGTTAATACACTCTCAACAGTACAATGGTACTGTTACAGGCCCATGTCGTAAAAGCGTTTGCTTGTGCTCACCTTCACCCTCCTCAAAGTCTGCTTTAGAGGGTTGGGTGAATCCCTAGAACAGATTTAGGGGGATGCAGGTGGAGGAGTGAAAGTCCTTGCACTAAAGAGACACGTTATGCAGTGCTACTTTGGATACAACCCATAGGCATTTATTCTTGCTTAGGAGATACAATGTCTCCTCTGACCGCTTCCTGATGCATTATGAGAGTGGGAGCTACAGAAGCTGCTGCGTGTTGCAAGAGAGACTGTAACGTCATCATTACCATAGTCCACAGGGACTGGGCCAGCTCTCCAAGGATGTTGCTGCTGCCTCTGCCAAGGCTGCTGTGCTGGAGAAGGCATATGGTTCGGCTCCATTGGCCCTACTGGTCTTCTTTCTTGGGAGATCAGTGGGGATTTGTCAGTACGTGATGATCGGCTCTGCTGGTACAACATATTCTCCAGGTTGCTCCTGATAAGATAATTGGGAATAAGTACATTCTTAGGAAAGCAAGAATGAAGGGAAACCTTGGGAAATTCAGCACTGAACCTAAAGGGACTGCAAGAGCACTGGTGGAATCTGCCTGGGAGAATTTGGATAACAAGAAATCACCGAAAAGTGTGAGAAAAAGCTTGTGAACATGGGAGAGGGGGAGATGCCACATGCTTAACAGACAAGTGAGGCAGAGATTCACAGCCTAACAACTCAGTATGATTGGGTTCCAGGTGGCCGGTAGAAATAATACATTTCTCTATGGCTGGGATATATCTTACGTTGACTTGAGGGAGAAGTCTCTCTGGACTGAGGAGTTCTGCATTGATAATGATTATGCACAAGTTAAAATCTAGCAGGCTTCTGGAGAAAGAAAGGTTTGGCTGTCCATACCACAGGCCTCTAAATTTCTCACTACCTGAGCAAGTTGTGATTCTGCTGTTCGTCTCTCAACTCCTCAACGGCCTTCTCCACTTTGGTTTTCAGCAGCTCAGCCTGGAGGAAAGTAAAAGCAAGTCTATCACTTTTTACAACCATTCACCAGCATCTACCAAAGTTCCCCTGAAAATATCTTCCTCTAATCTCAGCTTCAGGCATGCTCTGAGCTGGAACTGCTGCTACTACTGTGGTGCACAGGGAATAGAAATCACTCTCAATTTCTATGGCAATAGCAGCAGTAATGAGTTCCCTATACCCTTGGGAGGAAATCTGTCATCAGTTTATAGAACTCCTCTTAGCTCATGGTAGTGCAGGATGGAGGACACGTACTTGAGTGATCTAAGTTGTAGTGAGTACAGGGAACTTCTACAACGCAGTTCTTACTCTCAGATTCTCTCTCTCTCTCTCTCTCTCTCTCTCTCTCCCTCCCTCTTTCTTTCTTTCTTTCTTTCTTTCTTTCTTTCTTTCTTTCCATCCATCTTGCACACAGACACATGGATAAAGGTCAAACTACACATGTTAATGTGTGGCTGCAATGATTGTGTTTTAAATCACAACAATGGGAGGCAATGAGAATCAGGATCACAATGAGAGATTTTTGCTCTTGCCCCATGGTCCTGGCAGAAACCCCTCCCCACCCCAGCTGCTATTTGCCACAGGAGGAAAAAAACCCCTACCAAATAGCAGCTGGGTGGGTGTGAATCAGGATTATGGTTCAGGGGAAAAGTTCCCCATGTGTCATGGCCCCACCATGACTATCTAAAAAGACACAGTAAATGCAACCTTTCATTTCATGGAACATACAGGTTGTTCTAACCCCCCTCCCTGCCCAGGTCTCTTCCTTCCTCTGGACCCTGAAGTTGCTCACCCCAATCTGCTCGCACTGAAACAGCATGATGCTAGTCCTGGATGGTCTCATTTCTTTCACAGTGATGGCCAAGATGGAGTTGTAGATGCAGCTGTCCAGGACACAGGCACATTCCTGGATATATTCCAGAGGGTAACTATCCAGCTCTTCCTGTAAGCAAAGAAAGAAGTCAGCAGCAGAGCAGGCCGTTGGGGATTCCCTGGCAATCAATCCTATCACAATCTTCCAGGTCTGAAGGATGGGGTGGGGAGCTCTACAAGCCAACCTGTGACAGAGTGAGGATGATCTGCTGAGACCAGCTTGACTTTTAATCATTTTGGATGGTAATATCAGAGGTATATCTTTAGCTGGTGTGAAAGGCAGTATAGAAATGTTTTATCAATAAATGTAAAAATAAGTATTTAGAGGTCTGGTCCCTTCCAATCAAGATGTGGACTCAGTTACTTATCACAACTTGTCCCCTGCTGACATTACATGGTGTGCACAATAAGATAAAGCAGCTCTGCTTACCTCTGCCTCAATGTCAGTCAGCAACAATCTGTTATCCTTCACCTGCAAAAGCATGTCTTGTCCCCACACCTGACCTTGGGCATCCATCATCTTGAGTCGGTTAATACAGTTCTCTACATTGCTAATTTCCTTGCCATCAACACTGCAGGTAAGAAGGTGCTGGGAATAGAAACCATAGTTTAATTGTTGCAGCAGGTAATCAGGACACTCCACCCCCACATAAACAGTTTCCATGGAAGGGACCAGGAAGTATTGCATAGAATGGTCTTCTATGCTGTGGTGCATTAAGGTTCTAGCCTTTCAGTGAAATTATAAGGGCTGTAAGCTGAATGCTTTAGTTGAACCATTGATGGAGGAAATGCTTATCTACAGGGGCAAATTATAATTAACTGAGTAGTGTGTTTATTTCTAGTGATAATTTGGTCCTAGTATGTTACTGCAAAAAGGAATGAAAGAAAATATTAAAGATGCTCATTCCTCCTACTATCTCAGAAAATCCTACACTGAGGTTTCAGTGGTATACAAATATATTTAAATTTAATTAATTGATTAACTGGATGATCAGAAAGCAGATGATTTATCAGCTAAGTATTTTTTAATTGTGTAGCAAGTATAGACTTCTAGTGCTGGACCTCAGGGTAACTTCAGGTCTGAGAGACTAAGGCCTGAGCTCCTTCTGGTATACAAATCCCTATGCATAGTAGTCAGGAACTCATGGATCATTTGTGTGATGATTTTATTGGATTGCCCTGTGGTGATTTATGGACCTGCTGGTGGCAATCTTCTTGGTGGAAAACCTTCTGGTCCTGGACTGGCTCCACCCACTCAAGCTTCCCATTGAATCTTCCTGGGCAGGAAGGAGTATAAAAGCTTTCCTTCAACAATAAGGATTTCCTGAGCTCTGATGGGCTCCTGGCTACTTGCTTCCCCCACAGCTCTTGGCTCCTCTGCCCATGGCTCAGCCTTGAGTGAGGGAGCAAGTGGGATCAGAGTTGACATGTTCTGTCCCTGCCTGATTCACATTCATCTGAGTGAATGATGAGAGCCTCTACACATACAGTCTGGAGTGGTTCCCCATTTCTGTGGCGAAAGCCATATTCATTTAGGTGTTCTTTGAACCCATTCAAGTGAATGTGTGTAGGTTGGGGATGGTGCCTGATGCTACGATTCTGCTCCCTTCACCAACCATGTTCCTTTGAACACGTGTAGGAGATGAAAGTCAGGGAATGGGTGACCCACATGGGATCTGCTGTAGGAGAGAGTATGAGGCCACCAGCAGGTTAGCAAAATGATGGGAATTGTGTGGCACCACCAAGTGTAGGAACTGGCACCACTGCATGGGACCAGTTAATTCTTCCACCATGACTGGACAGAATGAAATGTCTCTGCTTCCCCAAGCTTTTCCTACCTCCACCCGGTGCTGGAATTCATGTTGGTGCTTTATCATACTTTCAGTATATTCCTTCCGCTGGTCTATGAGAGTAAGAGGGAGAGAGAGGAGACACAGTATGAAGAAATCAGCTTCAGTATCCCCAGATGTAAGGGAATCCTCACTTAAATATATGAATCCAAACCTCTGTATGAGGTTTGTACAACCTCTTGTACAAATATCAGGGAATTCAAAATGGTCAAATAGCTTTGGCTCCAACGACTCATAAGGAAGACAGCTTGGCAGGAGTTTCTCGTGTGGCCAATGAGTTGCAAGCAAGTGCATAAGTTGGAGCAGGGCCGTCCCTATTATTAGGCAGAGTGTGGCAACTGCCATAGACAGCAGACGTGGGGAAGCAGCATCCAGATCCCTAGCTGTACCCATTAGTTGGAGGGTGGAATTGTGTGTGCCACACTGCCTGCCACCACATTGGCCTGAGGTGCAGTGGCAGACACAATCCAATTGCCAATACCAAAAGAAAATCTGTCAGTCCAGTTGACTTCTGCACTATCTTCACCTTTGCCTTAAGCAGGAAGATGTTATGAGACCTTACTTCCTAGGTAATCATTGGTCTTGCTTTACATCACCCTCCCCACTACCTCATCCCTCCTGGTAAACAGCAGTGACGTGACTTACTTGCTTAGGAGGTTAGGTAATCATCTCTGCTTCACCATGTGGTCTGCTACAGCCCTATGGCTTCATTGCTGGGTGATTAGAATGGATGCGTGGCTTCTATTAATATTGCTCCAATGTCAAATGATTAACTGTGCAACTTGGGAGAATTTCTTATTTTTTATTGACAAGCAGGAAGGTGGGCAAGGGGGGGGGGCCTCTCCACCCTTCTAACTAGCTTGTTTGTGAGGGACGGCTGATCTCACTGCTGTCTGAGGAGGGGAAGTGAAATCATAAAGGAAAGTGACAACTATATTACTCTAAGGCCATTCCCTGAGGTACAAAGCGTTCTAATACTGCTGTGACAGAAATAGGAGAGGACACAGGTGGCATCTACAATTTGGTTATCTCTCTCTCCCCCCCCTTCCAATATGAGACTTTGCAGCAAATAATAAAAATGAACAAAGAAACCCTGAGAGCTCTCAGATGGGGATTCAGACTTATTAAGACTGGAGATGTTGAATGCAGGAGAAAAGAACAGGCTGTTCTTACGGTAAATGGACTTGCCACTTGGCCTGGTCATGCTGTTGGCTTTGTTGAAGCTGCTCTCAGTTTCACTGTGGAGGAAGCAAATAGACACAAGGGGTTGAAATGTCCCCTAGGTTTTAAAATGTCTAAATATATCCACCTTACGTGCCTTAAATTCCCTCACCCTTCATCACTTCTAAGTAAAGGTAAAAGTGCCCTTGACCATTAAGTCCAGTCGTGACCGACTCTGGGGTTGCGGTGCTCATCTCGCTTTATTGGCCGAGGGAGCCGACATACAGCTTCTGGGTCATGTGGCCAGCATGACTAAGCTGCTTCTGGCGAACCAGAGCAGCGCACGGAAACGCTGTATACCTTCCCACCGGAGCTGTACCTATTTATCTACTTGTACTTTGACGTGCTTTCGAACTGCTAGGTTGGCAGGAGCAGGGACTGAGCAATGGGAACTCACCCCATCGCGGGGATTCAAACCGCCAACCTTCTGATCGGCAAGTCCTAGGCTCTGTGGTTTAACTCACCCACATCCCTTCATCACTACTACATGGAGTCAAAACTGGGTACTGATGGCATCTCCCCACAAGTAGGGATGCTGCAGCATCCATCTCAATGAGCCTTCAGGGGATCGTGATAGCAGGAACTTAGTTAACAAAGCTCAAATCCCCACCCAGCCATGAAGCTCACTGGATTGCCTTGGGACAGTCACCATCTCTCAACCTAACCCATCTCACAAAGATGTTGCAAGGCTAAACCTCAAGTTGCTTGGAAGAAAGGTGGGATATACGAGTAATAAACAAAAAAGCAAACAAACCTTAACTAGCAACAAGGCTGAAAAGAGGCATATTTTAAAACTGCCATGGGAACTATGTAGTATTTTGTATTTGCAAACCACAGAATCCTAATTAGAACTTGGCATCTTCCAAAGAAGGAACATAAAAGGTCTAAAGTTTTCAGAATCAAATTCTTCCTGAGGAAGAAAGACTCTTGTCCACGTGCAAGAATGAATATAACGCGAAGAACAGTTGGTTGTGGCAAGCAGAGTCCTCCAGTGGTATCAAATGGTATGAAAGTTATGCATAAACTTACTTGTAAGAAATGTCATTCCTATGGTGAAAGAGATCTGCCATCTTCTTGACTTTTGATCCTGTGGATTATACATCAATTATATCAATACTCATGTCTATCTAATCAATATTTCAGGTGTGCATGAAAGAAGTAGTGGGATGTGGTAAGCTTCTCTCTATTAAAGACTTTGGATCAAATTGTGAAATGGAACTAGCAAAAATCCAAAATAGAAGAAGAAAGAAAAGAAGGGAAAGAAAAACGAATGGAAGGAAAACAACACAGAAAAACAACAATCTGAACTCCATCAGATGGTCCTCAGTACTGCCTTCCTTTTTATACTGCATATTTATATGCCACATCATCCTTAGGCACTAGGGATGGTGGAGAATTTTTATTCTGTTCACACTTAAATAATCCTTAATTTGCACTCTCTGAAATAATACAAGGACTGAAACAAAGCCACCCTGTGAAATTCACACTTCTCTGAATTTTGCAATGCAGCCAAAGAATGTATATAAAAAGGCATATACCAGAGTAAAGTGTGCATACACATTCACTTATTAGTGAACTAATATATATAAATGCATAATTGTAGGGATATTTGCTTTGCAAAAATGTGTACATTAGGAGAAATTCACACTAAGATGCTGGTGAATTTTCATGAAAACTTTTTTTTAAATAAATGAATAAATTCACATGCTGATGTTAAATTGTGAAGAACTGAACTTAAGACTGGAAAAAAAAAACTGGGATGAAACTGACAGATGCGCCCATCCTTATTAGTCACCAAGTCCATTAATTATGTTTACCTTGCACAGTTGAGCTTTGCATGGAAATGTCACTCATTGTAAATCGAGCATTTCACAGCCCTTTGGACTTTCTGCTTATGCCCCCACACTTGACCTCTCTCTGTGTGATTACATATATACATACCCACACATACACATAAACCAGCTGGGATAAAACTTCATGTGGCCGACAAAATGGGCTTTTAATCCATGAAAACTTAGTGCCACAAATCCTCCTTAGTTTCTGCGTGGTGTCACTAAGAGTGGCTTGCTTCACATGCCACACCACATCAAATGTGGAAGTGTTTCAGTTTCCCTGAGAGCAGGTTGCAGCCTATTTTGCTTCAACCCAGTTGTTTTGCTGCTGTGCCACACTGAACTAAGCCTTTGTTCGGGCTTAGTGTCCAGGCTAATAGTTTACAGCTCATGGTTTGCCTGGGAGAGCTAAGTGGTGAGCCCAGGTTCAAATGACACCCTCAGCCAAACTATGGCTTAGCTCAGCACAGCAGGCAAAAGGCCAAAAAAGAGCAAAGCAACCACAATCTCTTCTCCCAGAGCTTGCACACCTACTTACATATTCATGCTAAACCATAGTTTAGCTTACTGTGCCATGGGAACTAGACCATAGTTACCTCTCTTGAAATTTGCCTAATAATCAAGAATATTTTATGGCTGAGTCTTATGTTTCCATCTATACAACAGCGGCCTTTAGTAGCCATGGGTGCTCTTAAGAACCAAGCAGTTTGTTCAATCTCCATATTCCAAATTGCTGGGATGTCAGGACACCAGGAATCAATTATATTTAGGGTATTTCCAGCCAGAAAGCTTTGTACGAGGACAACAGGAAGCTTCCTCCTACCAGGCCAATTTGTTTGTTCATTTGTCTCCAGTAACTGGCAGCAGTTCTTGAAGATCTGAGGATTTCCCCTTGCCCCCTCCAAGCTGATCCTTCTAACTAGAGAGAACAGGGACTAAACCTCAGACTTTTTGCATGCTGAGCACACACTCTACCACTATGCTACGGCCTCTCCCATATGTGGGGTTGAGCTGGAGAAGGGGATGTGGCCATTCCCTTTGTATGAAAGGCAAAAGCACAAGCAGTTCTTTTTGATACATGTATAGATTATTTTAAACCCCACTTCTGTGCAAATTTCAGCTTCAGAACATCCCTTCCACTGCATGGAAAGTCACTCTATTCCTCCCTTCCCTTTAGACACCGTGACAAACACTCCCTGGAAATGGGATTAGCTGTACCTGGAAGTATGAGAAAGCAGAAGAACAGGGAAATCTGAGTACCATCAGCGAGCGGCTAGGAAATGGTGAAGCAACTCACCTTCTCAGTTGCTGCAGCGATAGCTTCTACTGTAGAACAAGCGCAAGGCCCCCCTCTGCTGCGCACAGCACCTGAAAGCAGAGCAGGGAAGGAGTCGACTGGGTTGGATGCATAGCTTCGAGTTTAGACTTTGCCCCCTCTGTGAAAGAAACAAACAAACAGAGTTAAGGTCTGAAAGGCCTAGAGCAATTCATATCCATCAGGGCTTGACTGCTTGTGACGCAGAGGCTACACCTTGTGCTCTTTGGTCTCTTGTGTACAGAAAGAAGCAATCCATCCCATTCAGTACCGTTGATGTTGCCGCCACTGCCATGTACATCTCCTACACTGCAGCCATTTCAGTATCATACCTCCTGTTCATAGACCCCCTCAAACCACAACCAACTCTGCTTGTGCCAGAACAGTCCTTACTTAGGAGAGAGCACACTGATGTAGTCAAAAATATCTGGAGGATGCCAGGTTGGTTAAGACAGTCTTATGGGACTAGGGTTCCTTCTCTCTCCCAGGAAGGGCCACACCCATTTCCTATTTGTTTTGAAATAGTGGGCCATTTGCAAAACATTCCCCAGGGGAAGACCGAAAGCCTCCAAAAGTTTATGGGGAGCTCAAAAATCAAAAATTTGCAAACATTTCTCAAAAACTCCTTTTCTGAAAAAAAAAAATTCAACTTGCATAATGTTCATTGAAACTCTGTTGTTAGTTCCTTTGGGTGGATGAAGGGCTAAGAGAGCCCTTCCAATGGGCTAAGAGAGAAGGGCAGGGAGGAGTCAGGGTCAATGGCATTGCTCCCTTCAACAACACTAAAATAATGTTAAATCCTATGAAAAATAAGACCAGTAACCAGTCTCAGGGATGGAGAAACTGAGGAGGCCATTTTGCTGAATATTCTCCATGAGAGGAATAATATTCCTCAGCAGTTCAGGAGATTCTCAAACAAGAAAATTTTAAAGAATTTGTCAGAATATTCCTTTCTGAGGAAATCTGTATCATCCCTAGGGGCAAAATCCATTCATTTTGAAGAGTTTGCTATGAAAAGGAATAATCCCAGTGAGCTACACAGATTATATATTCTTCGAATCCTTTGTAAGGTTTTAAAGAAACATCACTCTGCAACTATGAATTGTGCTTATCCACAACTAACCTCCACTCCCACAAGAATTAAAGACAATTTAACCTTGCATCACTTCTGCCTATGGCCTATATCTTCTAATAATCCTTACTTCTTTTCTGTTACCTCTGGGTGAATCTCTTCTATACTTTTGCTAGAACTTTTTGTATTTCTGTGTACCCACCTCCAATGTGCAATTTCCCATCAAGTTGAAAAATGTGCATAGCAAACAGCCCTGAGGCTTTCTGCCTTGCTGTCTGGTTTCTGTCAACTTTCCGCCTGGAGATTTGGTGGTCAAGAATGTGACATCTAGTAAATATCAGCCATTCATGCTAACCAAAGGGCCAAGAGAATGAGGTGGTTGCCAATGGAAGATTCTTCTGGTGATTGGACTACTGACTCAATAAGCCAGAGGCGCCCCCCCCCCCCCCGGGCCAGTCCTTGCCACTCCAAATAGCAGGCCAAGGCATTTGCAGGATGAGCAGGGCATGTAGCCCACAGGAGAGAAGAAACAAAGCACCCCTCTTTTGTTCTCACTCCTGATTTCTGTACTTCTGGTTTAGTGCCAAACCTCACTGTATGACATTAGGTCTGCATGACAGCACAGTTCAATTAAATGGCAACGTGTCCTCCTTGCAAAATTGGAAGTAGCGGATGCAGCTGCAATAGTTGTGATGCTCAGATATAAAGCAGGGAGAAAGCACAGTTCAGGAACCAGAGCCAAGTCAGACTTGGTAATATGATCTTCATATTAATTAATTCACCTGTAACTCTAGCCTTAGCCTATGCAAACCACCCACTCTGGCCCCAAGAGACTCGGATACTTCAGTTATCAAAGGCACCATAATCTGTCATTGTTTTGAGGGTGGATTTAACTGGAATACACAAATCATGCATTGCAGACCTGAAAAAGGAAATTCATCATAAAAACTGTGTATTCTAATATGTACACAAATGTAGAAATAATTACTTTAACTAGAAACAGAAACACAAGATATCTCACCATAATAGGGAAGACTGACTTAATGCCCTGGGAAGAGGGATTGATTGTTAAACCACTATCAGAATTGTAGTTCTGTGAGGGTCTCTTCGTATAAATAAGGGTTTGTTAACAACTGTCAGCATCCCTAGCAAACTACGTTTCACAAGATTCTTTGGGGGCAGGGGAAGCCATGAGTGCTTAAAGTGGCATAATACTGCTTTAAGTGTGTTGCGCAGAGGGGGCATTTGTTAACACCCATCCCTGTTAGTCTGCTGTTCATCTCTGCAGTGACATCTGCTGGTGGATTCTTGCAAAGGGATATGCCTTGAAATAAAGTAGCAGTGTGACCAAATGCCAAAATCGTCTACGTAACCTGCCATGGTGAAACAGAACAGTTTATTTTATATATACATATAGAAGTATTTCTATATTGCCATATCATAAAACACCAAGGTGGTGTACACTGCTAAAACATAAAACTTCTTTTTTAAAAAAATAAAATTTATTTTAAAATACAGATACTTATTAAGGTGACCAGCTAACCAAAAAATTTAACAGCTGCAAAGGCCTGCCTGTGCACACACCGTTTTCAAGAGACACCTGAAAGTTAGCAGCACAGTTGTTTGCCGAATCTCTTCTGGCTGAGTGTTCAACAGCATGAGACACCAAATGTCTGACTTGTAATTGAAGCAAGCCTGGCTTATGAGACATGGGGGGGGGGGGATTTGATAGCACTATGGCTAGTGAGGACAGCTGCCTGAAACCCACTGAGTTTTGAGACAGGAAATTGAATCTATCCCTCATATGATAAGGGGATCGAGATTTCGATCAGAGCTGTAATCTTTTGGAATTGTCTTTGTGGAGCAGTCGTGGGGACAAGGGATGTCACTGCATTTAAGCCAGAGGGTGGGAAGAGATGACCGTGGACATGTAGCCACTTGGTAAGCAGGCCTCATCCTGCTAAGCGGAACAGAGCACTTCATTGCATATCAAGGGGCATATGTGTGGCAAAGTGTCCATCTGAATAATTTTATAAAGACTTGCCTTGTCATTCTGTGTTTTGCTATCTCTGTTTGTGGTCTGTGCTCAGGATAAAATGGGGCCTCATCGCCCACTTTCGTTCTCTCTACTTCCTCTGATGCAAAACTCACCAAATTTTTGGGACCACTGGGCACACCTGGAATTGCTGATGAAGTGATGTGAGTGCTAGCTCACAAAAAGGCTGCCACGAGGCAGGAGAGAAGACAAAATGGCTGCCAAACCTACAAGCAGGACCACAGTGTCATGCAGGTGTGCCCCCCTCCTCCACATCAATGGAGGGGGAAAGAGGACCTGCAAAAGCCGCCGCTGTACTCACTCAGATATAAAACCTTTGCACCTCTCCTCTGTTCAAAACAGAAGGGAGGATGAATGTCCTTACAGCCGGTCCAAAGTGGGCATGTTTAAGGGAACACCTTCAATGTAAGGGAAGCTGAGACAGTGCAAACAGGAACTGAGCAGGAAGAGTAAAGAGTCTCTTTTGTATCGTGGACTTCTGAGGAGAGTTTTTCTGAGAACTTTTGTGTGTGCCATAGGAGGTACTGATGACCACACAGGTGCCCAGAGGGACAGTGTTAGCGATCCTTACATGAGGCATCAGAGACGGCACCAGCCAGTGGCAGCACATTGCCATAAAAAGTTTGGGGGCTGGATTTCCCTGAGACTCGGGATCTGGTTTGTCACAATATGTGAGGATGGGGGTGGATGGGCAAAGATTCTTATAGGCAGTGGTGTAGCGTGGGTTGTCAGCACCCGGGGCAAGGCAAGTAATTTGCACCCCCTAACCCGTGGATTTGCGCCCCCTAACTCATGGATTTGCACCCCCCTAGCCCTAACCCCCAGATGTTGCGCCCGGTGCGGCTGGCCCCCCTGCACCCCCCACGCTACGCCACTGCTTATAGGTCAGACTGACCTGCTGCGTAGGTTTCCATGTTCCCTTTCTACTGCTTCGCTTACTGGCGTGAGTTCTCTCTTGCCATACACTCCACAATAGGGATTTCAATCTTAGTTGCTCGTGTTGCACAAATTATATTGTGGGTCGTGACTGCAGAGCTTGACCTGCAGGAGGGTGGAATGAGCCTCACTTTGTATACAGGATTGGACTAGATGTTGCTTTAGCCGCCCCCAGCAATAATTCTATGATTGAGCCCAGGCTGGATCTCTATTGTTTGCTTCTTTTGATCTTGCCTGCAAGTAATCATGAGTTAGTCTGCAGGAGAGGGCCCTTGACTCCCCCAGCCAAATGCCGTGTTGCTATGGCACCCAAAGAAGGGAAGAATGCCTGCTCAGTAACTATGGAGACTCATTTCTCCATTCCTACTTGGTGCTTTAATGAAGCTAGATATGGACACAGAGCTTGTAAACACTTGCTTCCATTTTGGAGAAAAGTCCAAAGAAAAAGAAGTAATAATAATAATAATAATAATAATAATAATAATAATAATAATAATATCTTTATTGTCATTGCCCCCTTCGGGGACAACGAAATTACTTGGCTGCTCCATAAAAACACTAATTAAACAATATAGTAAAATACAGCAAGGGAGATTAAATGACTTTCAAAGTCCGGGCTATCTATTCTTTGTAACATTTTGCCCTACAGATGCACACTGGCCTGGGTTTCCATTTCCTAAAAATGTCAAAATGTTTACCATCTCATCTTGGAGCTAAACTCCTGAATTCAGTTATTTCCAGATTCTATTTTGACATACCACTTTCCTGTAATGCGTCAATTTAAAATTTATCCCATGCTAAGAATCCCACTAATCTGTGCTATGTATGAAATGTCCATGCCAGTGATTTACTATAGGCATTCTCCTCCTCCCTGTGGTCATCTCATTTCACAAATTAAATAAAACAGTTTATTGGGTTGAGAAATACCCACAGAGGTTCCTTTGGGATTTCAATAATTCGTAAGAGATTGGTAATTTAGTTATGATAATAACATCTCTTCTTTGTTGGTGTGTGTTCCTGGTCTACCTACAGTTCCAGACATCCTTATTGTGGTGAGGTAGGTTTGGGAGTCTTTTGTGCTCTGTAGTTTTACAAATACTAAATTGACTGAATGAACATCTTGGAGGCACTTTTACAGGATCGCTCTGACAGGAATGAATTTAACGTAGCAAATTAATTGTCTGGCAGGTAGAATGATCCTACTGTTACTCTAGGAACCACCACACCAGGACCAATGTTGCTGTGACAAATCCATGTGCCTAGAAAAACACACGTGCAAAGCAGAAAACAAGAGATAAGACAGCAATGCTGGCAGACGTTTTCCAGCACCCATGACAACTCTGCCTCCATTCACTAATCACAGCATTGTGCTCCAGTAATGTTACCACATTGGCTGTGCATGGAAGCCATCAATCAGCACCGCACAAGGTACAAGTGCTGCAATAGTGGCCCCCTCCCTAGTCCACACCAACTCCCACACACAATGCGCAATAATCCCAGGAAGAATTCACAGTACTTCCATGAATAGGAAGGAAGCAGCAATATATGCTTGTGCTTACCTCCATCCTAGACAGGGCTGTGATTTCACTGGCAGCCCAAGCGCAACCAGCAACAACCTGGAAATAACCATTTTGCCTGGGGAAAAACCAGAGAAAGATAGGGAGGAAAGGACTGCCAAGCCAACCAATGAATTCCATAGCCCAGAAGGTAGGAGGACATGGAATTTATAAGAGCCATTCAGAGGCAGAGCCAATTAATTTAAGCACTATACAGTGGACGCTCAGGTTGTGAACGTGATCCGTGCGGGATGCACGTTTGCAACCCACAGGGACGCGTCTGTGCACGCGCGGGTTGCAATTTGGTGCTTCTGCGCATGCGCAACCCCTGAAACCCGGAAGTAACCCATTCCGGTACATTCGGTGGGTCCACAACCCAAACAAAAACATAATCTGAAGCATCTGTAACCCGAGGTATGACTGTATTATATATATATATATATATATATATATATATATATATTTGCTTTCGTAGATTTTCACGGGTACAGGAATGCAGGTTTTGGTGTCCTCGGGTGTCTTCCCGTGTAAAAGTTGGGGTGTCTAGGCGACGTTTCGACGAGGTCTCACTCGTCATCTTCAGGCTGGTGCTTTCGGCTTCTTGTTACTGGAACAGAGCAGGATCTCAGTGTTTGAGTTCCTATAAATACTGTTGAGGAGGTGTGGTGTATAGCCTCCAATGTTCTGGGCAGAGAGGAGGTTCCCAGGCTAGTGTGCCTTTTCTTCTTTTGTTCCTTAATTACTTGAGGGATATCTTGAGTGATTTCTTGAGTGATTTCCTGAATCCCACTTAGGTGGGTCATTAGGTGTGGATTAGTTGCTAAAGCCTTCGTGTCTTGAACTCTTGAACTTTGTGAAGAGTTTTTCTGAGAAGATGGCTGTACTGCACTTGGTTGTGCTCTGGCTTGGCTTCGTGTATAGGGGCGAGCTGTGGTTTTGTGGCCTGTGCCAGCCAGATCTGTGTAGGGATTGCAGGGGGGTGCAGCATCCGGAGGTGCCACCCTGGTTTGGCTACTGGATGGTGTCTGTAATTTATCTGTGGAGAGGGTCTGGGTTTGGGTCTGGTGTGGTTGATTGGTGATGGCGTTCTGTGTGCCTCTGGATCTGGTGTCAGATTTTGTGGGGAGGGCTAATTTCCAGATGTCTGGCAAGCGGGATGTGTCGTCACGCTTGTTCATGTTGTGAGGGTGTTTCTCTATCTCGATGGCTTCCATGATTATTCTCTTGTGGTGATGTTCCATGTTAAAGAGCAATTTGGAATCTGCAAAATTAATTTCGTGTCCTGTTTCTTTCATGTGTTGGAAAAGAGAGGAAGTTTTTTCTTCTTTTTTGACGGCATTCTTGTGTTCTGCGATCCGTGCATTTATTCGTCTGTTTGTTTGTCCAATGTACGTGGCTGGGCAGACTTTGCAGGGTATTTCATAGACCCCTTGGTTTTCCAACTGAATTTTATCCTTGGGGTTTCTGAGGATATTGGCTATTTTTTGGTTGGTGCAAAAGGCTGTTTTGATATTGTGTTTATGGAGGATTTTGCTAATTTTATCTGTAGTGCCCTTGATATAAGGAAGGAGGGCTATGCCATTGTTTTCTTCTGTGTCTTGGTTTTTGGGGGGTGTTTCTTTTTGGATTAGCTTCGTAACCCTGTTTTGCTGGTATCCATTGGCAATTAACACATTTGAGAGATTCTGTAACTCAGTTGTCAAGTGGTCTTCGTCAGCCAGGCGTTTGGTTCTGGAGATGAGAGTCTTGGCTACGGAGTTTATTTGTGCAGGGTGGTGGTGTGATTGTGCATGTAAGTAGCGGTTGGTGTGTGTTTTTTTCCGGTAGATAGTGTGTCCTAGGGAGCCATCAGGTTTTTTGTAGATTAGGACGTCAAGGAAGGGAAGTTGGTTGTTGGCTTCTATTTCCATAGTGAATTGTATTTTGGGGTGTAGGCTGTTGAGATGTGTGAGGAAGCTATCCAGTTTTTCCTTCCCGTGTGGCCAAATTACAAAGGTGTCGTCAACATATCTGAGCCAAAGTTTGGGTTTGTGTTCTGACTTGTCTAAAGCATTGGTTTCAAAGTGTTCCATGTACAGGTTAGCGATGACCGGTGAGAGGGGTGATCCCATAGGTGCTCCTTCTATCTGTTTGTATCTTTGTCCATTGTGGATGAAGTACGTGTTGGTTAGGCAGTGGTTGGTCAGGTCCAAGATGTATTCGGGGGGATTGTATTTGTTTTGAATGGCTGTCAAGGCTTCATTAATGGGCACTTGTGTGAAGAGAGATACAACATCGAAGCTCACAAGTAGGTCATTGGGTTGTAGGTTTTGCTTCTTTATTGTTTCTATGAACTGGAAGGAGTTTGGAACGTGTGAAGAGATGGATTCTGCATAGGGCTGAAGTTGCTTGGCGAGAAATTTAGCGAGATTTTGTAGAGGTGAGCCTATGGAGCTGACTATTGGTCTGAGTGGTGTTCCTTCTTTGTGTATCTTGGGGAGGCCGTAGAGTTTGGGGCATCTGGATGATTTTTCTCTGGGGATGATTCTTAGCTGGATTTCTTCACTGATAGGAGAGGCTTTTATTTTGGATTTGGTGGTTTTTTCCAGATAGGTGGTGGGATCTGTTTTTATAGGTTGGTAGGTAGGGTCTTGGAGTAGATTTGATAGTTTTGCTTGGTAGTCCGATGTGTTCATCACAACAGTGGCATTACCTTTGTCTGCTGGGAGAATGATTATGTTGTTGTCTTTCCTCAGGTTGGTGAGTGCTTTCTGTTCTTCTTTGTGTAAATTGCTTCTGGGTGGTTTGCTGGAGCAGAGGATGTTGGTGACTTCAAGTCTGATTTTATTGGCTTCATCTGGATTGATTTTGGTTAGGCTAGCTTCGACTCCGCATATGATGTTTTCCGTGGGGATGCGTCTCGGGGCGACTGCAAAGTTGAAACCTTTGGAGAGTACTTTGGTTTCAGTTGAGGTGAGGATCCTGTCTGATATGTTATGTACTGTTTGTTTCATGGGTTGTTGTGGAGGGTGGCTGGGCTTCTGGCGTTTCTCTAGTTTGTGGAGTTTGTTGGTGTGTGTGTCTGTCTTGTGTGAGGTCTCCGTTTCAGCTCTCCAGACGGCTAGTTGTTTGCATTTGTCCCAGAGTGCAGGGTGGATTTTGTTACAGAGTTTGAGGTGAAGAGTGAGTAGATCTTTGTTGGTTTGGTTTAGTAGGTATCTTTTCTTGTGTAGTTCGTTTCTGATTAGAGATAGTTCAGTTCGTTTCAGGATCCTTTCGGTAGCTGGGGTTTTAGAGTGGAATTTAAGTTGGAAGCATGTGGGAATTAAGTTGTTGTCTCGGCAGTTGCGTAGGAACAAGAGATCACATAAGATGGTGGCTCTTCGGATTTCTAGTTTCTCGTAGGTTCTTGTCAGCTGGAAGGTTTCCTCCCCGTAGAGGTGAGATATTTGCTTTCGTAGATTTTCACGGGTACAGGAATGCAGGTTTTGGTGTCCTCGGGTGTCTTCCCGTGTAAAAGTTGGGGTGTCTAGGCGACGTTTCGACGAGGTCTCACTCGTCATCTTCAGGCTGGTGCTTTCGGCTTCTTGTTACTGGAACAGAGCAGGATCTCAGTGTTTGAGTTCCTATAAATACTGTTGAGGAGGTGTGGTGTATAGCCTCCAATGTTCTGGGCAGAGAGGAGGTTCCCAGGCTAGTGTGCCTTTTCTTCTTTTGTTCCTTAATTACTTGAGGGATATCTTGAGTGATTTCTTGAGTGATTTCCTGAATCCCACTTAGGTGGGTCATTAGGTGTGGATTAGTTGCTAAAGCCTTCGTGTCTTGAACTCTTGAACTTTGTGAAGAGTTTTTCTGAGAAGATGGCTGTACTGCACTTGGTTGTGCTCAAGATATCCCTCAAGATATCCCTCAAGATAATCACTCAAGATATCCCTCAAGTAATTAAGGAACAAAAGAAGAAAAGGCACACTAGCCTGGGAACCTCCTCTCTGCCCAGAACATTGGAGGCTATACACCACACCTCCTCAACAGTATTTATAGGAACTCAAACACTGAGATCCTGCTCTGTTCCAGTAACAAGAAGCCGAAAGCACCAGCCTGAAGATGACGAGTGAGACCTCGTCGAAACGTCGCCTAGACACCCCAACTTTTACACGGGAAGACACCCGAGGACACCAAAACCTGCATATATATATATATATATATATATGGGGGTGGGGGAGTCTGGGTGGTACTGGGGGGAGGTCCTTCCAGCTCTGTGAGGTTTAGATTCTAGTAGACGATGACCTATTTTAAAACCCCATCAGCATGTTAAAAAGTGTGCCATGTTGCTATAGCAGCAACCAAGTGATGGTGCTTTCCAGGCGGAGGAGGGGTGGGCCTTTCCTTGCCTGGCTGGGTGGGTGTCATGTCACCCTAGAAAGGAGAACAATAGTTCAGGGGTGACTGAGTGTTCTTTTGACTTTGCTGGAAGCTGGAGAAAGAAGCTTGACTCTCTCAGCTGTGCTGAACCCAAAGCTATGGCCTTTGGGGACGTTCTAGGAACCTAATGGGGAGGCAAGATCTATTGAAATGTAACTGCTATGAGTCCTTCCGTCCTGTGCTCAGGCTGCATATCTCTGTAAATAAAAGCATGTGTCCTAGACACACCACAGTCTCCACTGACCTTCATTCCAAGGAAGCTGGTAAGTGCTTGAACTCCTGGAATCTCTTGCTGCTCAGAGACTGGGTTGCAGGCAACATTTAGCATAGTCCCCACCTTCCTCTCCGCTGAGTTCTATAGAGGACAACATTGAGGCTAAGGAGGAGGAAGCTGACAGGTAATGCCTCTCCTGGAAGTAAGTATGTAAGAAAGGAGGCAGGTAGGGGCTTGGTGAGGACAGACTGAGGTTGGTGGGACAGTGCCCCATTGGACCACCCTCAGCTAGTTTGCGTCCTCCTACAAAGCCAGTGATCCTGAGATCAGTGGCGTAGCGTGGGTTGTCAGCACCCGAGGCAAGGCAAGTAATTTGCGCCCCCTAACCCGGGGCAAGGCAAGTAATTTGTGCCCCCCCACTGCACTGTCCCTCCCCCAGATAGTCCCCCACTCTCTCTCCACACCGCACCACACGCCTGGCACCCTCCCCTCCACAGTGGGCGGCAACCCGGCGGCTTGGATCGGATTCGCACAGCCAGCACTGCAGTGAGAGAGAGAGAGTGAGCCAGGTAGGGGCAGAGAGCTGCGAGTGCGAGCACGCCCCCCCCCAGATGTTGCGCCCGGTGCGGCCAGCCCCCCCTGCACCCCCCACGCTATGCCACTGCCTGAGATGACTGAGACATAAATTCCTCCCACAAGCTGCTCCCGTTTACATGGAGAACTGACTCACACGTGCAGGACATTTGTGTGATAATTGTGCAGTGATTTATCTCTTAGTGATTCACAGCTGAACATGTAAACCGCCTCTTTTGAAAACTACTGCTAAACCAAGGTCAACTGATGATCCATAATGGCTATTTCATGCAGAAAAGCAATCACTTATTGTAATGAAGTGATGAGCACCAATTTGCAGAGTCATCCCAGGTCAGCTTTTCTTTTGGGGAATGGAATAAAATAAACTGAGCAAGATCCTCCCTGGTGTTGTCCATAAATGTTCTTCAAGAAGTTGCAATTTCTTATCAAAAATCCAGTTTTTCGAACATGAAACAGAAATACATTTTGGAACTATTTAAAGCCTTAGTTGGTTCATTTATAATCAAATGAATGTGTGAATATAAAATCATATATGTACTTATATTTTCCCCCTTCTTGTTATTATGACTTTTTATAGGGCTAGTAATGGGGAAATATTATATGTATCATTATTGGATGCAGGTGGCGCTGTGGTCTAAACCACAGAGCCTAGAACTTGCCAATCAGAAGGTCGGCAGTTCAAATCCCTGTGACGGGGTGAGCTCCCATTGTTAGGTCCCTGCTCCTGCCAACCTAGCAGTTTGAAAGCATGTCAAAGTGCAAGTAGATAAATAGGTAAATGGCGGGAAGGTAAATGGCCTTTATGTGTGCTGCTCTGGTTCACCAGAAGCGGCTTAGTCATGCTAGCCACATGTCTGCAGACAAACGCCGGCTCCCTCGGCCTATAGAGTGAGATGAGTGCCGCAACCCCAGAGTCGTCTGCAACTGGACCTGTCAGAGGTACCTTTACCCTTTACCTTTATGTATCATTATTATTGTTTCATAAAATTTATATGCCTCTTCATTGTAGCAAAAACTCAAAGCAGTTTACAAAAAACAATAAAATTATCACTAAAACATTACAGCAATAATTTAAAACACAGTTAAAACAACAGTAAAAAGGGTAAAGGGACCCCTGACTATTAGGTCCAGTCATGACCAACTCTGGGGTTGCGGCGCTCATCTCGCTTTATTGGCCGAGGGAGCCAGTGTACAGCTTCTGGGTCATGTGGCCAGCATGACTAAGCCACTTCTGGCGAACCAGAGCAGCGCATGGAAACGTCATTTACCTTCCCGCCAGAGCAGTACCTATTTATCTACTTTGACATGCTTCCGAACTGCTAGGTTGGCAGGAGCAGGGACCGAGCAACAGGAGCTCACCCTGTCGTGGGGATTTGAACCGCCAACCTTTTGATAGGCAAGTCCTAGGCTCTGTGGTTTAACCCACAGCGCCACCTGCATCCCAAAACAACAGTGGACTGATACAAATAAAAAGTCACATGTATGCAATTCTGTGTGTTTCTAATAAAGACATTGAAATGAAAGAAAGCCATTCTCTCTCTCTCTCTCTCTGGCAAATTGAGATACCAAGAGTTGCAAATCCTGATCACTGGATGGCAACCCTGACCAGGCATTTCACTGTCACTGCTGTTGTCTATTCTGCAAGGCCCTATTTACTCCCTAAACTATCCTGTCAAGGCTGGGAGCCAGTGCTCTTTGATTAAACCAGCAAGCAGGCAAACACATGTAAAATACC
Organism: Podarcis tiliguerta; assembly: GCF_965153285.1. Classification (NCBI taxonomy): domain Eukaryota; kingdom Metazoa; phylum Chordata; class Lepidosauria; order Squamata; family Lacertidae; genus Podarcis; species Podarcis tiliguerta. The sequence goes on from NC_139539.1 coordinate 47,336,251, forward strand.
TGTTATTTTATAGAGTGTTACAGAATGAAACAGAAAGTGTGTCTCTTTATTAAACTGAGAACAGGAAAGGAAGCTGGGAGTGGAACCAAAATAAGCTGTCGAAGTGTATTCCCTTTCACAGCCACCCAGCAGAGGGCTCTGCTCTCCTAACTTGCTTTCCGAATGGGCCGCTGCCATGCTTTGAGAATATTGGTGCCAAACATCAGTGGTGAGAAGTGTTGCAAGGCTTGCGTACTTCTAACTGCTTGCCATTCTTGATAAAGAGTGTCTGTTTGTTTAGTGATGATTCCTGGATGACAGAGGAAGCTGGTTACTGGAGCAGCAGGGAGGGAGATAGATGACCGACACCTTCACAAGGTCCAGGGCTCAGCAGCAATCATGAAGGCAAATTGCATGTTAGGGATTATTAGGAAAAGTGACTAAACTTGATTCTGAAACAGTCAGAGCTATGATGCCTTTATATGGTTGCATGCCCCCCTCCAATTCCTCAAACTAGGAGAAGTTTCCCGGACACATGTCTGGTTTTCTCTGGATGAGAGGACACTGGAGACTTTATGGCATTTTTGTAATGATGTTGACGTCATCCTCATCATGATAAGCATCTGCATATGTTTTCAAGTGTTCAGTGTACTTCTCCTTAGAACAGTGTCAGCCTTGTAAAGTAAATCTGTACTGTTATTATCCCTTGTTGCAGGTGATGGTAGTGGTGGTGGAATCAGAGGCTGAGAGGGTGTAGCTTGCCTAAGCCTGCCAAGTGAATTCAGACTAGAGGTGAGGTTTAAACCAAGGATCTCCTGATTCACAGGACAGTTTCGTGGCCATCATGCACCACCAACTCTCATATTGTTTGCTTTATTTACAAGCACACAAGCAGAGCATAAAGGCAGCAGATCTGCTAGCCCTTCATTAAGCTGGTGCCACCCAGAAGTTGTTGAATACCCAACTCCCATCAGCTCCAGCCATTGCAGCCAATGGTCAGAAATAATGTAGCCAGCAACAGCTGGATTGCTCCAGACTGGTGAAGGCTGAATGACACCATATCTGATCCCCAGGAAGATCAGTACCCCCAAAGGTAAAAAGGTAAAGGTAAAGGACCCCTGACAGTTATGTCTAGTCGCGAACGACTCTGGGGTTGTGGCACACATCTTGCTTTACAGGCTGAGGGAGCTGACGTTTGTCCACAGTTTTCCTGGTCATGTGGTGAGCATGACTAAACTGCTTCTGGCGAAACCAGACCAGTGCATGGAAAGGCCGTTTACCTTCCCGCCAGAGCGGCACCAATTTATTTACTTGGACTTTTTGGCGTGCTTTCGAACTGCTAGGTTGGCAGGAGCTGCGACTGAAGAACAGGAGCTCACTCCGTCGCTGGGATTCGAAACGCCGACCTTCCGATTGGCAAGCCAAAGGCTCAGTGGTTTACACCACAGCGCCTACCACGAGCCCTTCTACCCCCAAAGGTACATTTACCCAATTCCATTTTTTTTTACTATTTAAACCTGGAAACTGCTGCTCCTCTGATTCACTCACTCACCCATACATCTACCTGCCTACAGTTTGTTCTCTCTCTCTCTCTCTCTCTCTCTCTCTCTCTCTCTCTCTCTCTCAGCTCTGATGGATACATAATTGGAATGCACAAATTGGAACCCATCAAGGAACCATCTCCAGGTGATTACTTTCATCCTACTGAGCAAACACCAACCAATCATTCTGGGCAATTACCGGTAAACACAAATCAACATAACAAAAGAATAGTCAGTCAGGTAGTCAGGTGGCATAACAGCACATAACTATGGTGTGGCCACATCTGGAATAATGTGTACGGTTCTGGCCATTCCAGCTGGGGAAGGTACATAGAAGCAAATTACAAAATCAAGGGGTTTGAGCTGCAATGAAAGACTGCAACCTTTGGAGGTGGAAGTAGAACAGATCACAGGCATGATGTAGACCTCTGAAGTTCTAAATGATGTAGAAAGAAGAACATTTATTCAGCCTTCATGAAGTTTCTAAAGGGCCCTGCTTAGGCAGAGAGGAAATGGCAATCATTCTTGGCCAACATGGCAACAAGCATGGCTGCTGTTTCTTCTCTGGCTTGGCTGTGTGACATGAGGTGGCTTGGGAATTTCCTTCCTAGGAAGAGCTTTGTGGGAGGTGAGGGGGCTGCTGTGCTGTGACCCTGTTCAGACAGGATGTTTCATCCCTAGTCAAAAAGATTGCAAGGAGGATGGGATGATAACTCTAGCCCGTTGGTGCCCTCCCACTGCAGCTCTTTGGTTTCTTGGACTATTTGATTGATGAGCATCTTGCAATTTCTTTTTCCACAAGTCCCTGCCAGACATAGCCTCTTCCCCAGTCTATGTCCCCCTTTGCCTGATGCAAGGACTCCGCTGGCTCCCAGACTCCCCCTTGCTGTGGGAAAGGCGGTGCTGAATGGCACAAAACCACTTCCAGTGCTGTAGACACCAAGGCTGGTTTCAAGGAGCACAGTTGACAGAGCTGTCTACAGTCACAGAATTTGGGCGCTTGGTTGGATGATGAAAAGCCTTTTCTCTAGACTCTTGCTTGACCTTATCCAGGGACAGGAGGTGTGGTATAGTGGCAGGCCCTAGTCATCCTCCAAAGGGAATAGCAGGGCTTTGTGGGGAGAGGGCAGGTAGGCTATTTATCTTATACAACCAAACAAATCAAGCTAAAAGGAAAAGAAAAAAAGAGGTTGCAAAATAAGGGGAGCCCTTCTAGAGCAGAGGAGGTAGCCTTGCCAGCTCTCTCTGTTTTTTAAAGGTTTTTCTGTGCTTGGCCTGTTATAGTGGAGAGTAGCTCCAATTCAAAAATAATAGTAATAATAATAATTTATACTAATATATTACTTATACCCCACCCATCTGGCCGGTCATAACATTACAATGACAGACCCTTGGAGTCAATGAATGTTAGTCATGCCTAAGTTTTATTGGCATCAATGGGCCTTAAGCCAGCTGCCCACAACCAAGTTTACATTCTGCTGGTTTTGACCATGACTCAGGTGCAAGTAATTTCCTCTAGGTCAGACTAGACTAGAGGATGAGGATGTGAAAAAAGAAAAAAAAGATTTTAAAGGTGTAGGCACCACACGTGTTTCCCACACTAGTTAATAAAGTGATAAACATGCTAGCTGGGGGGAGAATTACATTACCCACTGAGATCTGAGTGCTGGAAAAATGTGAGATGCTCACAACTGAGCCGCACCTGAAGGGGAGATGCAGCTGGACAGGGGAGGTACATTTCCTGAACCCTAAAAATGCAGTTGTCCAAGCAAGCTTTCAGAATGGGCCATGAAATAAGCCACCTCTCTTCGTACCCAATATTAAAGACAACCCTGGGGGGGGGGAAATCATCCAAAATGCGGGTGAGGAAGGAGGAAACCAACGGCTTCTTTCCCCCAGTCAGACATGCCTGAATGTTCAGCTTAATGTCTCTCTGGACATTTCAGGTTTTCCTCTGCTCCTTTTTACCTTCTGTAACAAGCAACCATCTCTACTTTGTTGCACAGCAGCCTTTTAAATGTTTGTAATGGCTACACGTTAACTAAATGTATCCAGTTCTTTCACCTTTCCTCAGAAGACTTGTCAATTATGACTGCGATGCCTTGCCAAGGTGTGCCTTTTAAAGACCAAACTAAGACCCTTCCAGAGATTTCGTTTGTGTTGTGCATTCATGATTATTTGTGTCCATGACATTATCAGGGAGGGTATAAGGAATCCCACTTTTAGTACTGCTGTTGTCTGCAAAGATTTCAGGGTGATGCTGAATGCAATTGCATGATTTCCTTGATCTAAATGCCCCCTGCCCAGGCTGCAACCAACAAGGGAGGATTTTAAAAGAGAGTTGCAACAGATAGCCACTACAGCCAATATCAGCTTGGGATGTGCGATATCTAAATCAGAGAGATGGGGAGTGAGGAAAGGGTTAACCCCACATGCTCAATCCAATTCCCCGCTCCCCAACATGCCAGTATAAAAACTGGCTGCCTGCCAGTATAAAAACAAATGGGATTTCCCGATAATTGATTTGCTGTGTCATGTCTAGTTTGCCCCTTAGTCATATATTTCTTTCTTTTGATTCATGGAGTTGCTCTGCCATAGTCATGTTTCTGCCCACTTCATGCGCAAGCAGCAAACCTTCCTGCCTTGAATCATTGCAGTCTACAGGCTGTGGGTTTAGTAAAGCACTGGAGCCTTGCACTTGCTTAGATGTATGGCGTTGGACATGGTAGGGATCTAGAGCACAAGCAGAACCTTGTGGGAGGCGTAGGGTGGCCACTTACACACATGGCTAAAAAGGGGAAATACATCAGAAAAAGAAAAAGGGAATGGAAAGAAAGAAAGAAAGAAGAAAAGAAATAGTTTGGTAACATTTGGAAATAATCAGTGTAATTTTCATATAAATACAGTACATCACACCATGGTGGGGAAGGCTATGGGTTCAGCCAGCTGTTCTGGTGCTAATTGTTCATGGGCAACTTCAGGGTCCTATACACTCCTCTTATGGTTCTTTACATTTAAGTCAAACTTCGCCTGGGATTCCCTCAGATGGCTGTGTTTCAGACCAGGTCCCAAGTGAAAGGGCACCCAGGTAGGCAAGAGTCTGGTCACACAGAGGCAGCAAAAGACCGGTGGAAAGATGTGCCAGCAGGTCACCCAGCCAGGTAAAGAAGCTTTTGAGCTGAAGCTGCTGGAACGCCTTCCAGGGCCCAGATAAATCCCATCAGCTAATATCACAAAGCTCTTCTCATAAGGAGACATTGACACTCAAGGAGGTTTGCAATCCTCTACCTTTATTCCATGATTTAAGGGTAAGTAGTCACTGGTGACTGGAGTCAAAATTGCTCCCTTGTCTTCCGTTTGTTTGGGGGGAGTAATTCATCCAGTTGTTGTGGTTGATGGAAGGGCAACTACTCATTACTCTTGTGTGGAAGCTATGGCTCATGAGGAGAGTTGAAGTCCCGCTTCATTCTCATTCCATCTGACTTACCATCTGACCCAAGGTGAGCAGCTGTTTGTAATGTGGCTTTCTGGGGGAACAGAGTCTAACAATTCACTGAGCACAGTAACTAGGAAGTGAGCAGGATAGGGTTTGACTGGAGACAGGGTTCAACAGGGCCTAGTTTCAGAACTGGTTTTCAGTATTGATTGAAGAATCTGTCAATTTCAGTTCTCTACATTTCTGCAAGCATAAGAAGAGCCTGCTGGATTGGGCCAATGGTCCATTTGGTTCAACATCCTGTTCACACAGTGGCCAAACAGATGCTTGTGGGAAATCATCAAGCACTCTCCCCCACTGCAGTTTCCATCAAAAAAACAAAACAAAAAAAGAAGTGGTTTCTTCTTTTTCCAGTCCTAAATTCAGTTCCCCAGATTTCTGCAGCAATCACAAAAGAGCCCTCATGAAAAATCTTCAGCATTTTAGTGTGGATTCCTGTTAAAATGGACACGGGTGGCGCTGTGGGTTAAACCACAGAGCCTAGGACTTGCCAATCAGAAGGTCGGCGGTTTGAATCCCCGCGACGGGGTGAGCTCCCGTTGCTCAGTCCCAGCTCCTGCCAACCTAGCACTTCGAAAGCACATTGAAGTGTAAGTAGATAAATAGGTACCACTCCGGCGGGAAGGTAAACGGTGTTTCTGTGCGCTGCTCTGGTTCGCCAGAAGCGGCTTAGTCATGCTGGCCACATGACCTGGAAGCTGTATGCCAGCTCCCTCGGCCAGTAAAGTGAGATGAGCGCCGCAACCCCAGAGTTGGCCACGACTGGACCGAATGGTCCCTTTACCTTTACCTTACCTGTTAAAATAACACATTTTTGTATGCATCTTCGACTAATGTACACATTCTTCTCTTAATATAATTTCTCCAAACATGAATTTTATTACGTTAATTTCACTAACATAGTCATTTTTATGCACATTTCCCCGTAATATGTGCATTTTTGTAAACACCACCTGGTTGAAAAGCATTGCAGAACTTGAACAAGTGTGAATTTCTTATAGTTTCAGAAAGTACAAATTTGATAGATTTGGCTTTAAATGAGAATGGAATACAATTTCTCCCCCATCCCTAGTTAGTGTGAAGTAATAATAATGGATAGATTGATCTGAACATGTGCAGCATGCTTTCCCCACATCACTGAGTAACCACACACTCCTCTGAAATTAAAGGTCAACAGGGCAGAGAATGTGATTTTAACATGAACTCAGGAGCCAGCCTTCCAGCAGCTGCATCACTGCAACCTGCCTGGATAGCATGAAGTAAGTTTAGAGCTGCATGGATGTACTAGTGGTGGCAACCCAGTGCTGCCCCCCTGGCCAGCTGCTCCCAGTTAAACCCTGGAATGTGCCATTTTTGAACTGTAGCACTTCATCCTCTGGCTGGCCCAGAGGATCAAGTCAAGAGACAGCTGTAGGAACACTCCGTATGACCACTACGAGCTCTATTATTACGTGCACAGGTATGAGAAGGCCCCAGATGACCTCAAAGATGCATCATGCTCAGGCTGCATTGACAGTTCCCCCACAACCTCAGTTGGCCTTCTGGAAAGTCAGAGATTCCAATAATATTAACCCATTTAAGCAGGTGGGGTAAATAATCACTTTCAGCAATCAATTTCAAGCAACGCATATGAGTCACGGACAGCATCATTTCTCCAATGCAGCCTCGCTCCTAAGGCCTGGCCCTTTGCCTGTCTGTCCGCAACTGACACAGAGATGTTTAGTAAACACTCTGAGAAATGATAGCTGTGGAACGCTTTGCAGTGTCTCACACCGCAATTACGAACCCCAACTGCTGCTTTCTACTGACTCAGAAACTGTTGAGCAAACACAATCAAAATCAGGCCTCAAGCTGCAGCAGCCTAAGACACTATCTGACTCCACTGTCCTCCCAACCCAGGCATAGGCAAACTCCGGCCCTCCATCATCCCTGACCACTCCTCATGTTAGCTAGGGATGATGGGAATTGTAGTCCCAAACATCTGGAGGGCCGGAGTTTGCCTATGCCTGTAACCTTTCAACCCCAAACCTGTCATTTAGCATCCATTCAACCAAGCATTGGGATACCCTAGTCCAGGGGTCGGCAAGCTTGCCAGACAATGGGCTGGTCCACGTTCTGTCCGTCCATGCGTGTGCGCACATGCTATTTCTGGCACTCCTCCACCCTGGATGTGCACCGGAAATAGCGTGTGAGCATGTGCACGGGCGCTGCTCCGTCCCACACATGTGCGCACATGCTATTTCCCGTGCACATCCGGGTCAGAGGAGTGTCCATGCGCATGCACACAGGCGCCATCAATCCGGAAGTCAGTCCCCGCGCTACGCCACACTGCACCACGTCATGCCAGTAAGAGAGGGCGGTGGAGGGTGGCAGGGGGTGCCATGGGCTGGATAGACGAGCCCCATGGGCCACTACCAGCCCATGGGCCTTAGGTTGCTGACCCCTGACTATATAATGTCAGTTCAGAGCTGCCTACTACTCAAGCTGGTCTGGCCCATTTCAAATGGTTCTGGCAATGAGACTTCCACCAAATTTGGCCTATCTGTATAGGTAGACCTTTAATAAAGAGATTGACAGGGAATTAGGACTCCATGCAGCTGTATCGTTTAAGTAAGAGATGGTGAACCTTCGGTGTTCTAGCTGCCGTTGGACTTCAACTCCCAGCAGCCCCAGCCAACACACCATTAGTCAGGGTGTTGGGAGTTGGAGACTAACACCACCTGGAGGCATGCAAGTTCTCCACCCCAGTTTACATGTTCCACCTACATTAGCCTGCCAGATTACATGGGAAGTAGCAACACTCGTACTACGCTGTTCCAAAAGGTGTGGTGATGGCTACTAAGATATCGCATAATCCTGAGGACCCACAAGGGTGTGGAGAAGCATTTAATGATTCTTGCAGCTGCAGGCAACCCCAGCCACACATGGGGAGCCCAAGTTCATTTTGATACCCAAGGTGAAAGGCAAGATGGTGCCGCCTTCCTATTCCGTGTACAGAAGTTGGACTGGCAGCCGACTCTTACTACTTCTAGAAAACAACATTTTTAATGTCATGGGAAGGACTATTCCATTGTCTCTGTTGAGAGACAAGTTGTACTTGACTCCTCCTCCTCTCCCTCCTCTCACTGAATTGTTTCCATTCTAGCTGACCATTATTGGAACATTATAGCTTGAGAAATTGTTGCCTGAATTTACTTTGCCCTCCCTCTCTCCTCCTGTACTTTCTGTGTTCTTTCTTTTAGATTGGATGCCTATAGGCACTGGGCAAGGAGTGTCCTGCTTTTATTGATTGATAAAGAAGGCATCTGAGGACATTTTCCAGCTGAAGAACTAGCTAACTAAAGAAATACTGCAAAAGACAAACTTCTCACTTTTGTTGGAAGGAAGTTAAGCATGCACAGCTAACCAAAACAGTTGCAAAATTTGTTCTGACCACTTCTAAAATTAGAATTAAAGCCACTAGAGACTGGAGACAATCGGTTTTTCTATTATTTTTAGTTATTGTGGTTAAATTTTTTTAGCTATTATGGTTTATTAGCCTGCCCTTATTTTTATCCATTCAATTTTTACTTCCAATTCCAATTTCTATATTTGAATTTTTGTAAGGTTGAGTGGTTCTTCTATGGCTAGATGTAGCTTTTTAATTGTATTTTGCCTCTTCAATTATTATGACCAATGCACATAAAAATTACTGACATATCTGGCCTTTCCCAGAACTCTCTCCAGAGATAGTTTTGCTAAAAATAACTCCAACTGAATGAATGTTTAGCGTTCTTCAAGATTTGCTCATTCACAAGTGAAATGAAGAAAAATTTTATTGTCAGGAATAAGCTTTTAGAGGGACCTGATTTAATTATAACTTTATTCTGGTGCTTCTTAGCAAACAACTTAAATTGGACTGGTATCATTTCACTGTAATAAATTCAAATTACAGGCAGATTGTATTCCACCCCTCATCTAATCAAGATCAATAATTTCTGTAGGAAATCCAATAAGTAAAAACAAATACAAACAAACCCGTTGGCAATGACCTATTAGGGTTGAGCTGCTTCCTCCCCCTTTTCTCTTTTGCAAAAACTCAAAAAATTTGAAGCTTTCCAGCTATTTTTAAGAAAATTTGGCAAAATCTACAGTTCTGACATGGGTTACCATACGCCCAGATTTCCCTAGACATTTCAGTGAGTTGCACCCGGACACTGCTTCCGACTGCCACATCCAGACTATGTCCGGGAAATTCCAGACATATGGCTACCCTACATTTGTGATATATCTCAATGTCCCATTTGCGAACAAAGCCCACATCTGGAAGCACCCTTGGTTTGCACGGTAGGCATATTTTGAAGCACTTTCTAAGGAATCTACTTTACAAAGCATTTGAGAAAGCAGCCATAATAATAATATTTAAAATTTACACAGGAAAAAAAATTAAGAGGTGCTGTGTGTGTGTGTGTGTGTGTGCACGCGTATCATCTGAAATGACCCACATTGACTCACAGTGATGAAAGGTCTGTTACTCAGCCTCAGAGACATCTTTTGAATATTCTGGAGCTTGACAAACCACAGTGATACTCTCCAAGCCTCACTGGCGACTAAGGGTGTACAGAAGAAAATCAGAAATGTTCTTGCGCTTACTTACATTGAATACCATCTGTGAACCAAACAATTCCTTCCTTCCTTCCTTCCTTCCTTCCTTCCTTCCTTCCTTCCTTCCTTCCTTCCTTCTTTCCTTCCTTCCTTCCTTCCACATAATGGACATGATCCAGTCAAAGTAAAGTACTTTGGAGCTTACTAATCAGCAAAATTCAAGCATGCATTTAACCTCCACAGCTCAGTCAACAGGAACTGAAAGTCCTTAACTGGGTCATTCACCAAGTTTCCAAGCCTAATGGGATGGGTGAGTAATATATCATAAACAGAATACTTGCAAATTATTTTAATAAGCAATAGGAAAGGGATTCCCTCTGTGTTATATCTGGAATACTATTAGAGAATGAATGAGTAAGTATTCTGGAACAGAATTGGACTATGGCCTGGAAACATCCAATTTGTTATAGTTTTAGTGAAACACTTCATCGGCACCAATTAGCTAAATATGTGACTGGCAGGCTATTCAATTATTCACTCTAGCTTTAATGAAATAGGGAAAATGAAACTAAGTTTTGATTTCCCATTGCCCTGGAAAGTTCAGTGCTCTGGAGCTTAGCAGCTGCTTTACATAATCTGCAGAAAAGTTCATCAAAATGGTGTTTCAGCCCATGTTTTCAGCCCTGTACTAAGGCATGGTCAGATACCCTGAATAAATGTGGCTGCCTATCTCTGCTCTGAGGCAACATGTCCACATGGCTCTTGCTTCAGGAGCATATGGTCCCCCTAAATCCCTGAGCCCATAAATGTCAAAGGGACCATTGTTGGACAAGAATTGGCTGCATATGCCATTTGCATGGCTCTTTCCAGCCTTTGGACAGCAGGGTTTCCCCCAGCCCACCCCGAAAGAAGTTTCCCACACTCCTGCTGGTGCTCCTCAGTGACAAATTTGAAATATAGAAAGCAGCTGTTTAGACATGCCTTGGCAAGACTAAGGACTCTGCCAAGTCCAAATTCATGGTGATTAAACTGTCTTCTTTTGTCTATGCTCAGGTAAGCCGCTAATGTGAACCTGTATTGGTCAGAATGCAGATCCAAGTTAAGCAGATCATTCTTCTGCAAATGATCCTGCAATAAGAACTGTGAGACATAATAGAATAGGGAGAGAGAGGCTCAAAGATGCTTTTCACGTTTTTAAATGGTCTGACAGCAGCCAGAGCGAAACTACAAATAGGATATATTGGATGGTCCCACTTCTGAAACCCTTCATTCCTCCCATTCGGGTGTATCATATATTCTTCTCAGACTCCATTAATTCCAATAGGTCTACTCTGAGTAGGACTAGCATGGGATACAACTCTATGTGTCTAATGATTATGAAGTATATAAAAAAGGAAACCAGAGCTCATGCTTGTGGAATACTCTACATTTTTGCAATTTATTTTTGAAGATGTTAAAGAGTAGGCATTTGAACCTTGCTGTGAATCTTGCCACCTCACCCTGCTTCCTGAAATCTCTTCACCCTCTCTTTGTGGAGCAGGAGGGCAGATCATTTGTGGTCTTGTTTGCACAACTGGAGCAGGTCACCAGTCCGTACACTAGACCAGTCCTTATCCGGGAATTTCCATCAGGCCTGTGTTAATGGCAGGATGTGACAGCCTTGTGTCTGGTGCAAAGTAAGGTGTGTGTGTGTGTGTGTGTGTGTGTGTGTGTGTGTGTGTGTGTTTGCTTCCTGGCCTTCCGGGTGGGATTCAGTCACAAACCTGCAAATTCAGGTTGTGTAATTATACTAGATTGGGAAGCCTTGCTCAATAAACCCACTTCCCCCCATAAAAATGGGCATCTATGCTTTGCAATAAGGAAAGTGACAGCTGAAATTCGAAGATGAGATTTGCTTGATTTAACATTGTATAACCACCCCACAATAAAATCTGAATGCTCTGTAAGTAGCTTATGTTGCGTATCCTCCCTGCAAACAGATCAACCTGAATGCTCAATAAACTGGTTTTCTGGAAGTGCCCCCCCCCCCCCCCGCTTCCTCAGCTACTACACCTGATGACCCTTAACCACAGGCCACTGGGGCACCTTGACTCAAACTTGGCTTTCATCTCATTTTGCAATGCCCTTCTGAGCTGACTTTCACAATAAGATAGCTAATCATACAAACAGGGTCACTTCTCTGTGCTGCTGCACCCCTAAAACACTGTTTTGCACGCCACTGAGGGGGGTATATTGCTCCTCGCCCACCTGAGGAGTCCCCATCAGTCCCTGACCACCACCACCCAAGACAAGCTGTGTCAAAGAGGGGACATCTGATCAGAAACAGATGAAGCCACAGCCAAGTCCCCTTCATCAGGGAAGAGGCTGGGACATATCCAGCTGAGATAAACCACTGGCATGTCCCACAGCGTCCCGCAGACTCTCTGTCAGCAAAGCCCATATCCGCCCTCACGTCAATGAGGTGAAGTGTGAGGCAGTGGTTACCCAGACCTGCAGCTTAATTGCTAAGATGCAGAAACCTCCAGGAAAAACAATGACTCCCCACATGGGCTGTGACTCGGCCCATTTCTGCCAATTCACCCTTTCATAACCAGGAAAGGGGGAGGTGGAAGGAAGTTTCAGTGGCTGCCCACAAACTGTGAGGAACATGTTATGAGCTTGCTGCCCTTTGCAGCTTATTAGATAACTCTGCAACAATGAAGCTGGAAGGAGGCTGCAGCCCACTCAACACACAACATGTATTTTTTTCCGAGCCACAATAAATCTGTTAAGCCTTTTACATCTGTGATTCTTGGTGGTTTTTGCTGCAAGAGTCCAACGCAGCTACTTCCCTAGAAGTCAACATTCTCAGGTTCAAAATCAAAAATCCTTTCCACCTTGAGCTTGTAATGGGGGGGGGGGAGGGAAGAGGAGTGCAGCTGCTCCCCCCCCCCCTTGCTAGGAACACTAGATGGTGGCTGTTGCACACCCCTGTACATTGTGAACATGCTGCTAAGACGAAGAAGGACGGGGGGGGGGGGGCTCTATTGGGAATATCTGCAGGCACAACAACACAAGGCTGTTTTTCAATCTCAATGACTTGGATTTTGGACGCCAACCAAGACTGATTCTGTAATGAACTGCCACGGCAAGGACAAAATTGCAGCAATCCATGCTGATTCCCTGAAATGTGATTTTGTTTTCAGTGGGGGTAGCCCACACAGTGAATATGAAGTCTCAGGGATTTCTGATGCTAGGGCTGATGCTGCATTCCCCCTCTCCCCCCTCTCCCCCCTCTCACAGCCCCAGATGTGACCCCTCTCCTGCGCCCCTTGTTCTGTCTTCTTTTTGGTCTACGTAGGTTTCCTTTTTACTCCCTGTCTCATTCCCCCCTTTTCCCGGGATGTCCTTCTCCTAGCAGTTCTTGGTTTCCTGCTTCAGAGGCACCCAGTCACTGTGTCTTTAGGCTTTCTTCCACTCAACACACTGACCGGGTAGCAAACCGGAGGGAACTTTTTGGCTTGACTCATTGTGAATTTTTTAAAAAACATTATTTATAAAAGTGACAATTGACGAGGACTTTCTTAAACCACCCTCTTTAACAGAAGGAAAGGGAACTCTTTGAAAGCAAGGAGGCTTTGGTTTGGTTCCAGAAGGTTAGAGTCATTAAGTTTCTGACCTTGGACCAAATCCAACTGCTGTTAATTTCCATATGTTTTCTGAACCCAGTCACAGTTCTCCTGTCTCCAGATCTATGTCTCTTCTCCTGCAAGCGCTGGGGCTAGGGCTTTCTTGCAAAAACTCCAGAGCAATTTGGAAAACACAGCACCTGCTGTTTCAGTTGCCTTCCAAACTTATTCCAGAGCCTTTAAGCCAATATATGTACCGGGGAGTAAGTTCTACTGAATTTAGTGAGGCTTGCTTCTGACTAGACAAGTAGACTATACTGCAGATGATGTATAAGCTGTCTTAGGAGAGCTGAGCTCAGGGTCACAAATGATATGAACACAGGCATAGGAGCCACCTCCTAGGGCCCAAGGTCCCTTTGCCCCCCATAAAATATTTGAGGGGGTTGTCCCCCCAAGTTGATGGGCATTGCCATTCAAATGGTGTGGTTGAGCCCCACCATGTGACCAATTATGCAGGGTGGGGCTTACCTGGGCCCCTCCATTATTGGCACCCCTGAACACAGGAAATTGGAACGTAAGAAGGTTGCGCATACCAGGTAAGACTCATGGTCCACCTAGCTCTGGCTGCCTGTCAGATTTCAGGCAAGGATCCCTGTTGGTGCGTGAGCATCTGTTCTTGTGTTTTCATTCCTTTCTGCAGTAGGGTTCCTTTTACAGAAAAGTTCCCCTGCATCTTTTACTTACTTCTTTACAGCAACAGCAGCAGCATTCCAGCTATCTCTTTGTGAGATTCCCATTGCAGGAATAAAGACCATTTTGGTTCTGTTTCTCAGAGTCTTTATGATTTACAAAACCTTACACTGGTCATTAATAAAGAACAAAACAAATAAAGCAACATAGTCTTTTCTCTTTTAGCCATCCGGCCAGAGACCTAATGCTGACTCATTCACATACTCATTTACACTGACCCAGACTGAGTTGATTGCATGCCCTGATAAGGACTCCTGTTGCTGGGGAAATTTTCCATTGCCTAGCAACTTCTTCAAGACCATCTTCAAGTTTCTTCTAGAATATTCCAACAAGCTGTACCTGGAGCTGTTCTATCATTAGGCCACAACCCTTTGAACTGCTACGGTTGCCCACATTTTGATAAGAGTTAGGCCATGTCCTGCTTCTTTCCTCAAGATTTCCTTGAGCGAAGATCTTCATTTAAAAAGAAATTCATCAACAATTCATTACATGCATTAAGTGGAGCAAACATTCCTCCTCACTTAAGAGCTCAGATTGAATAACTTGGCAATCCTGTGCCTATTTATTTGTATACAGTATTTAGAGCCCACATCTTTAGTATAAAATACTCCTGGGGGCAGCAATTGCAAACAGCAGTCAAGTATAATAAAAACATCATGACAGTAAAACAGCAGTGGTCTTAAAATAGCCTGACAACATAATCCTATGCATGAATCTCAGACGTATGACATATATTTATTATTAAGATTAATAATTACTAAATAAGATTAATATTTTAATCTTATTTAATTATTCTTAATCTTATTTAATAATAATAAATATTAAATAAGATTAATAAGATCTTTATTATTAAGATTAATAATATTAATATATTAACTATTAGAGTCTGAACTCTTTGGTACTATAAAATCCAAGTTCCAGTCACAGTCATTCTCTTAAACTAGGAGTGAATCTTCCCCCTCCAGTTGTCTGACTTCCTCCCCATCAGCCAGCATGGGCAATGGCTAGGGATGGGTGTGTGTGCAGCAGTGACATGAACTGGCAGGACGATGGAGTGGAGGAAGAGGGTCCCAGCATGGGGTGTAGCCAGGACTGGGACACACCAGGGCAAGCAGGGGGTGGGGAAGGAAGTGCTCACAGGGTGGCGAGAGGATGGAGGACAATGCACAGGAACCAGAGCAGCATGACCCATCACCAGAGCCAGAGGGACCCCTTTTCCCATGGACATAGCGGGCTCTGAGGCACAGGAAGCAGCAGGAGTGGCATTCTAGGAGGCTGGGGCAGGCAAGGGCCTACTGCCCAGCTCCCTAGCTTGGGAAGGAGGGGTGTGCTTCCTCAGCTGGAGGAGGCTTGGAACAGGTGAGGGTCACCTGCCTCCTCAAGCCCAGATGCTGCATGCAAAGTATAAAAAGGAAGCAGAGCTGAGGTGCCCATGTTGATGGACCTTGGCTTGAATGCTCCTGGACCTCTATGGAACTGTGCTTCAGTTTTGACTCTGGATTGTATTCTGGCTACTTGGATTGACTGTGGACTGCTTTTCCTGATGTTTGAACTTGGCTTATGTGGCTTGATCCCCCGGACTTGACATACTGACTTGCTGCCATGCAGACCAGAGGTTCAGGACAAGTAGCAGTTAGTATTGGATGAGTGAAGCAGTGGGAGACTACTGTTCAAATTCCCACGCAGCAGTGAAGCTCACTGGGTAACCATGGGCCAGTCATAGTCTCTCAGTCTAATCCACCTCACAGGGTTCTATTGAGGGGAGAGACTCCATCAGGCAAGGTCTTCTTCCACCTGCCTTGCCTCACCCCTTGGCCCTGGGAGTCCTCATAATGAAGCTGGTCCTGGAGGAAGAACTGTGAGGGGAGGGGAGAGACTCCATCGGGCAAGGCCTTCTTCCACCTGTCTTGTCTGATGGAGTCTCTAGTCACTGCTTCTCAATTTGTATTGTAATATTTTATGCACTGTGGCTTGCTGTTGTTTTACTTATTGTAGTTTTGAAATTATCTATTGTAATTGTTAAGAGTGGGTTTTTGTTTAATTTTTATATGCTGATATTCTATACTATTCAATGATTGTTGAATGTTACCTTATTTGATGTAGCTTGCTTATTTTAAAGTTATGTTTTATCACATTTTTGTATTGCGTTAGATTGTTATAAGGTGTACATTCTTTATCTCTTCAGCTTGTAAACCACCTTGAGTATTGTAAGATAGAAAGGCCGTATACAAATGAAATGATGATGATGATGCTTATTAGCTCCTTTATCTTTGCTTAGGGACCAGAACCTTAACTGAAGCAGATCAGCAGTAACCACCTTCCTTTCAATGAGCCTCAGGGACTTGCTCATGTTAGCATAAGCTAAGAGTTCAAGGCCAGTTCAACGTGTGATCATCTGTTGGCTCTCATCATGACAGCAAGCATCATTTTGTTCATTGCGTACTGTGGCGTCTCCCTTCTATGTAACCAGAATTCTTAGAAGGGTGTTTTTCCCCTCCACAACATAAATGCACATTTGCTTCTCATTTGTTGCACACCATCAGCACGTCTTCCTTCATGGTGGCACTTTTGTTGTGGGTTGGTTGCATTCACTAAGCACTCAACAACACACTGTTGTGCTTGGGGAAAATCTGAGAAGATGCAATTATCTCCTCCTCCACAGAAACAATATTGTGGCTCTTGTGTAGTGCATGGTTGCATGAGAGTCATTGTAGTGAGTAATCCAGTCAGTGACAGAGGCTGCAGTTTGAACTCTGTTTACCTGGGAGCAAGATCCATAGACTTTAATAGGACTTATATCTGAGTAGACATAGTTTGGATAACTATGAGCTGGTCATTTTATGAGCTGGTTGTTCAAGCGTTGTTTAAAAATTCTTCAGAGGCCATGCAACTTCCCTACTGGCACTGGAGCATCAGTCTAGCTTAGAATGGAGAAGGGAAAGAAAAACAACGAAGGCTGTTTGTTCAAGGCAGCGCCCTCATTATTTTGTGAAATCTTTGTTTAGTGTTGTTTCAAGGCTGTTTCCCCTATTAGTATAACTCTTGCATGAGAGACCAAATCTGTGAGAACTTTTAAAACCGAAGGAAAGCTAACAGGAACCTGGTTCTATGTTCTCCTCCCTCTCCCCTCCCAGTTATGTAGGGACTAGAGCCACATCCACCCCATTTTTTTTGAAAGGTTAGTGGGATACCTCTCCCCCCCACCCCGTATCTGCGTGCTTCCAGATTAAATTGCACCAAAAAATTGCAACAGTCTGATAAATTCAGTTGATTGGAGGTCTTGTGCAGAAAACTCACTTCTGCAAAAAAATAAAATAAAATAATGAACTTCTTGGGATATGAAAAGTGACAGTAAGCTTCCATGGAAAGTGTGAGATAATGCAACTTCGTCTAATCCTCCATGCAAACAAATCAGGAGGCAGGTTGCATAAACAGGTGTCCTGGAGGTGCCCACCCATTTCTTCCTGACCAAAAATGTCTCCACCTGAGCCTCCTTTGGACCTTGACACCTGCATGTGAATTCAATTCAAGCCTGCACTATCACCTCCTTGCAACTACACTCTACCCCGCATGTTTTTCATGTTAAATTAAGACAGGCAAAGCCACAGCCAAGTAAATCTGGGGTCCCTCTGGGTGCCATTTCAGTTTCCTGCTTCCCCTGCCCCAGTCCAGTTTTACTCAACTGTTGAGGTGAATGGAGTTTGTTTCTGGAACTAGCAGGGAGCTCAGTTGTCTCTCTGTGGCTTGCATTCCCGCTTGTGTCGTGTCAGTGGTGGTGTTCATTCCAGACCATGGCCGCTTTCCATTCCAAGCAGGTTTGGTTTTTCGTGCCTCAACCTCTTTGGGCTGTAAGAAAGGAGATCATTGTACCATCAGTTGGGTGGCTGCCTGGCCAACGTCCTCCGTAATGAGGGCCTTTTTGCACAATCATCTGTTGAGCAATAAATGCACATTTCTTTTTCCTCTGGTGTGCCCTGTCCACATGTTTCTCATCATCTGCTTTTTGGATGGGACATTGCATTGCCCAAGCACCCAAATTACAATCCGTATTGGGAGAAATATGATTACTATGTGAAATGTGGTTGCATGAGTGCTCCAAGCACCTGTTAGATGATGACTTCCCAATACGATTTCCTTCCTGCTGATTATTCATTTGTGATTCTTTCATTTTGTTCCTTTTCTTTCTGGAGGTCTGCTGCTTAAGTGATAATATTATGTACACACCAATTCTCCAAGCCATGAGGTTTCAGGGAGTTTATGTGAGGCAGATTAGGGGGAAGGACAGTAAGCAACCCTAGGAGGGGGAAAACCCTCTTTTAGTCACAAAGAATAAAATTACCCACACCAGCTCTTTCCCAGTTAAACTCTGGCAGTGTTCTTTATGGCTGATAATTTCAGGAAGAGACAGAAATTCTGTGTCAGGGCTTGGGAACTTCAGTTTCAGGGGCCAAATGTTGCCTCCAAACCTCTCTGCCTGAGTTTCAGGGTTTCCCCCAGGCCATATTCCTTACCAGCCCTGCTCTCCATGTCCTCTTCAAGTGCTTTTGCCTTGCTGAAATGAAACTTTTGAGTGCTGATCATGCCTTTGGCCTTTCTGGATGGAGCGGAGTGTGTGTGAAACCTCTGACTTTTGTGTACAAAGGTAAGAGTCAATTCTGCTGCTCCACCCAACTTTTGCCTCTGGCACTTCCCATCCCGGAAGACCATTTGGCTGAAATTTGTTTTCCCACTCCTGGTCTAGGGTCTGGATGTTATTGCTGCTGCTTTGTCCATGTTACAGCTGCCTGTCACAATTTTGTTGAAGTGGAATCATATTTTTCTTTGTTCGGTTTCAGAAAGAAAATCTCTTATTAAATACAACAAAATGTGATTAGCCCCCACTTTTTGTTTTTAAAAGTGCATGCCTGCTTATGTACCAATGGCTTGCGAGTGATATTTAAAAGCTTTGACTACCACAATATTTATGTGTTTAGGTTAAATCTCAATGCCATTGATTGTTCTGATCTCACTGTATTTCTTGGGGCTCCACTGCCTGGTCAATTGCAGACAAGTAATGTCAATAACCTCCTAAAGTCACTTGTCACTTAAGAGCTGATAAATCAAAAGTATCCAGAGAGGTAGAGCAGACAGAGAAACCACAGGTCAAGGATATGCCCCCCCCCGTGGGGAACAAAATACAGCAGCACCCCTTTGCAAGGTACAAAGAGGATTATAATTTATATCCACGAGTTGATCTTTGTGTATGTCTGTGTATACACATCTGTTTCCAATAGCCTTCTTTGCTTGGAAATCCCCAAGCCAGGATGCGGCTCCATCAAACTAGTGTGGGTTGCTTCATTGATGACATGGAAAAAAGTGGATGTCCTATCAACCCATTTCCTGATGCCCCAGCAGCGCCAGCTGTTGGCTCAAAGGACTCCCACCCATTTAGTTGTCTTGGACTAGTGGCTTTCAAGGGCCTAACACCTGATGGATGACAAAATGCATCCTTTCTTTTTCCATAGCGGAGAAGTTTAGTCATCAGAACACAATCCTTCCTCATCCGTTTGAGCAGAGATTCGGCTGTTTGCAAGTGCTTTCATGCAGCCCTATACAATTGGCTTCAGCAGTACTGTTGGTGCACAAGCAAGGCTTTCATTCTGCTGGACAAGGGCTAAATAGCTGCGGAAAGTGAAAGCAAAACCCCACCACCCCCAATTTAGTTGTTGTGCTTGTTACATAGACCCAGGTCACCAGACGCTGCCAGCTCAAGAATAGTTTTTTGTTTCTTCCTCTGCAAGTGAGTGAATGGTGGCTTATATCCATAGCTGCAGTTCCAGCCCTTAACACTTAGTGAAGGGAACTGGAGGCAAGGGTGGAATCTGTGGATAATTCTGAATTGAGATCACCCTCTTTCTAAGGAAGGAGAGGAAAGATTGTGGCATTTATACATTTAAATTTGTTATTGCTCAGCACTAACAATGGATGAGCTGAAAAAACAGAACATTAGCTACTGGGCTACTGAGAGAATACAGGTTGCTTCCACATGGGTGCTGATAGAGGGATGGGTGCTCCTTATCTATGCAAGTTGTTAGCAGCTTGTAGCACACACACACACACATACACACACACACACACACACACTTAATTTGGAGTTACCCTTTCTAGAAGTAAACAAAAAACACCGCCCTCCAAACCTGTTGCCAATGACCCATTTGCAATATCTTAACAACCCTTTTACAATCTTAATTTACAATGTAGAAGCACCCACAGTAAATAATTTTAAGAAGTGCAGCAGTGTTGGGATCAGGCTTGGATTGGCAGGGCCTGACACAAGAGAAGGAAGAAATGCAGGGCTGGGGAGGGCTGGACTGCAGTACGGAAACTTGGAATGGAGAATGGCAGGCCTCCCCTTTCTGCCTCAACTGCCTGTCAGCTGCTGTAGAAGGGGGAGCAGAGATGCCATCTCTCCCCTCTGATCTTTCTGTGGAGCAGAGAGCCTCAGTGGAGGCTGGGGAGGATCACCCAAGTGGGGAGGCTGAACATGAGGTGGCAATGAAGAAGAAGAAGAGTTTGGATTTCATATCCCACCTTTCACTCCCTTTAAGGAGTCTCAAAGCGGCTAACATTCTCCTTTCCCTTCCTCCCCCACAACAAACACTCTGTGAGGTGAGTGGGGCTGAGAGACTTCAAAGAAGTGTGACTGGCCCAAGGTCACCCAGCAGCTGCATGTGGAGGAGCGGGGACGCGAACCCGGTTCCCCAGATTAGGAGTCTACCACTCTTAACCACTACACCACACTGGCTCCACACTGGCAATGACTGAAGAGGAGGGTGTAGCCTTGTTACCTAGAACCAGGCACCACCGTCGCAGAGGGGAGCAGACCCACCTTCACCAATGGAGCATGAGTTTGCAACCTCAACATTCCTGCAAGGTGCAAGAGTCTTGTGTGTGGGTGTGTCATGCCTCATCTTTAAAGCTTGGCGGTGGGGCAGGGAAACTTACTAGGCCATCTTCACTGCTTCCTTCCAGTTCTGAACTGCTTGCCCTGCTCATTATCTCTTCACTTAGATACCTGGATTCTCCCATTTTAAGGAGTCCGCAAGAGAATATTGTTAGAAGTTTGCACACCAATTCTCAGAGTGGTGAGGACTCCAGGGATGGAAGCATTGACCTAGGGTTTTGCATTCCTTGGAATGCAGTCACTGGAGACTTTTGGCATTTTGTAGTATTAGCCTAGATAAAGGTAAAGGGACCCCTGACCATTAGGTCCAGTCATGGCTGACTCTGGGGTTTGCGGCACACATCTCACTTTATTGGCCGAGGGAGCTGGTGTACAGCTTCCGGGTCATGTGGCCAGCATGATGAAGCCGCTTCTGGAGAACCAGAGCAGCGCACGGAAACGCTGTTTACCTTCCCGCCAGAGCAGTGCCTATTTGTCTACTTGCACTTTGATGTGCTTTTGAACTGCTAGGTTGGCAGGTTGTCATCAACTCCATCTTGAGAACATGTTGCCTTGCATTTCTTCCTGTCAGCAGCTTAGCAATAGCAGAAGAAACAACAACCCAGTTCAATTCCACAGAAAATTCTTACGGTTCCCAAGCGATTCAGATCTGCTTGTCTTACTGGTTCATTAGATACAATCTGGTACAAAGTTAATCAAAAACATGAGAGCTTTCAGGATATTCTGTTGCAAGTGGCACATTGTATCTCAATCCAAAACAGTCCTAGAGCACTAGAAAAAGGTTTCATAGAGATCCAAGACTAAGACAGTTAGGTCAAAACTTGACTTAGCTAGGGGCTTGCTGGTAGGGTTCCCTATCTTTTAAATCAGACCCTGCAGCTGTGTGTTGAACTATTTGGAAAATATTATGTGATTATGTTAATCTCCATGCTATGAAAAGCTTCACTTCTGGATTTCTGCAGACCAAGCTGCTGTCAAAGCTGCTGTTTTATTCTTATTTAGCATTTATTTATTTAGCATTAGGAGCTAAATGTTATCCCTGGGAAGGGCCCATAGCTCAGTCATAGAGCAATTACTTTGCATGTGGTTCAATCCCTGCTTCTCCAGCTGGGTTGGTCAGTGTAGACAACAGGGTGTAAACAAACCTGGGGTGCACCTTCCTATGTTCCTAAATCAAGGTGCTTTTCAAAACACCACTGCAAAGATTCAATGAAAAATTGGCAATGCCACACTCTAGCCTTGGGAATTCACTGCCTCTTTCCAGCCCTCCCCTTCATTTGTGTTTAGAATATTGGCAACAATATTGTTCAAGATGATTGCTGCTTCCTTCCTATAAGGATAACCACCCCATAATAACTTGCTAATGTGCTGTGTGCTTTAGAATAATTGGACAGACAATAGCTAAACAGTCAATTGTCAAAATATTTCTTACTCTCCAGGGTTGCCAACTAATAAGAAATGGTCTGCTTGCATACCTTTAATAGTAAACCAGCAGGAAAACCGAAACCAGCAGGAAAAACATTTGGTGATACACATTTATCCCCCACTAATACCTGCTGATAATGCTGCTGCTGGCTGTGGCACAGTTGCAGGGGTTGAGTAACATTTGGCTAGCCAACTTTTTTGCACAAGCATTTCAAAGGAACTCTTATGGGGTGAAATGCTTGAAGGTTCAAGAACTCCATGGATGACAGAATCTCCAGTCATGTGCTTTAACCCATTTCTTTGGAACGTATTTCCACATGTTAAGGCGTGGTATTTCCTGTGCTCTGAAGGATGGCCAACACCGATGCTGGGCATATATTAGTATATTAGGCATATTCTGAAGAAGTGTACTCTGTAAATACACATGTTTGACAAATCCATGTCAAAAATTAATCTGCAAAAGATAGCAAATATGGAATGAAACCAGAAAGTATTGAAGTTTATATGTCCATAATTGCATCATCAGGTCCCAAATAAGCTATTAACAATTTCCTTGGTAATCCTGCATAATATTTTCCAAAGGGTAGGTTTCTGGTCTCTTAGTTCCACAGCAAAACAATAAAATATGTACATATTGCAGGTTCATGGGACGTGGGTCTAAACCACTGAGCCTAGGGCTTGCTGATCAGAAGGTTGGCAGTTTGAATCCCCGCAACAGGGTGAACTCCGGTTGCTCAGTCCCAGCTCCTGCCAACCTAGCAGTTTGAAAGCACACCAAAAAGTGCAGGTAGATAAATAGAGACCACTCTGGCGGGAAGGGAAATGGCGTTTCCGTGCGCTGCTCTGGTTTCGCCAGAAGCGGCTTAGTCATGCTGGCTACATGACCCAGAAAAACTGTCTGTGGACAAATGTCGGCTCCCTGGCCTTTAGAGCGAGATGAGCGCTGCCACCCCAGAGTCATTCACAACTGGACTTAACTGTCAGCGGTCCTTTACTTTTACCTTTTTATTGCAGGTTCAGGCATGAGGTCGGACTTCATGAAGTATTGTGCGTCATCCTGCCTGCCTGCCACTTTCCATTTACTGGCTGCTATGGCCAAATGGTGGCCAAGGAAGAGAGACAAAGCAATCCTCATGCTGCAAATACTGCACTGAGGCCTACAATCAGCATCAGGGTGATTGACATCATTGGCACTGAGATTAGGGCGCACAGGGGTTTGTTCATAATATCCGAAGAAAATGAAACATTTGAAAGGTCATAAAATAGGGCATGCATGGTCTGGTGTGGGGAGGATGGCTCTTTTGATACTCACTAGTGATGTTGTGCAGTTTGCTGGTCATTGACCGTATTAAAGATATTTGATTTGATGTTGTGCATGTTACACAGTAGGCATCTATGCATGGCAGCATTTCATATGGCAATTACAATGGATGTATGATCAGTCATGAAGAATCATATTTTGCCAGGGACAAAAGGCTGTAGTCGGAGCATTGTAAAAATGCAATATCCCTACAGGATATTGTTACCTTGAATCCACTTCAATAAACAAATAACACTGCTTTATTTATTGTACTTAAAACAATAGTCCTGCATTGCAGGGTGTTGGACTAGATGATACTTGGGTCCTTTCCAACACTGTAATTCTATGCGTCTATGAAAGGACCTAAAAACAATCTGATATAATAATAATAATAATAATAATAATAATAATAATAATAATTTCTTATTTATACCCCACCCATCTGGCTGGGCTTCCCCAGCCACTCTGGGTGGCTTCCAAAAAAAATTAAAATACTATAATACATCAAACATTAAAAGCTTCCCTAAACAGGGCTGCCTTCAGATGTCTTCTAAAAGTCTGGTAGTTGTTGTTCTCTTTGACATCTGGTGGGAGGGCGTTCCACAGGGAAGGCGCCACTACCGAGAAGGCCCTCTGCCTGGTTCCCTGTAACTTGGCTTCTCGCAGTGAGGGAACTGCCAGAAGGCCCTCAGTGTCCGGGTAGAACGATGGGGGTGGAGACGCTCCTTCAGATATACTGGACCGAGGCCGTTTAGGGCTTTAAAGGTCAGCACCAACACTTTGAATTGTGCTTGGAAACATACTGGGAGTCAATGTAGGTCTTTCAAGAGTTTGATCATATGTCACCTTTGAGCTTTGGGCCCATTGCCACCTACACACAGTTACAAAAGCCCTACATAGAAAATGGTTATGATTGTCCAAACGGTGAGGGTAGGACTGGGCACTGAAAGTGCGGGAACAAGCAATAGTAATTCAAAGGGATCAAAGCACTGCAGTACTCACAGTGCCAAACCATACACAGAGAGATCGTTGTCAGGGAACTGCCATCAGCTCAGAGGTGAGAGGTGGAAGGGCAGTTGTGTAACAGGGAGCCTCCGAAGATCATGCGAAGCAGCTCTTCCTCTGGCGAGGAGGGAAGCCCTGCCTCCAGTGGGGAAGGGGTGCAGGGATCAGAAGATGCTAGAGAGAGCTGCGACACCAAGTCTGAGCAAAGCGGAGGGAAGGCAAGTCCCCCTTTGCCAGCGCCCTCTCTGTGCAGTCTGTTCGCGCGCAGAGAGGGGAGGAGAAGGATGGGGGTCAAAAGACTGTTATGCTGGGGAAGGTTTAAGGACCGCCCACTCCCAGATTCTGCTAGCGACTGAGCAGACATGGACTTGCGACGCTCTGCACTGTAAATAGTTGCACAGATAATAAAGCCTGGAAAAGACAGGTGGGAGTCTTGCCTGTTCGCTCTTGAGCAACCACACCGGCACATAACAATCGTGTATAGGTATTTTTTTGCTAATGTCAGAAGCCTCCGAGCCAAAGTGAGTGAGCTGAAATTCTTGTGCCTAAAGGAGGGCATAGACAGAATGGCAATCTGATGGAATGGAAAGAACCAGCTGGATTTCTGGATACAAAAGCTACAGGAGGACAGGGAAGGGGTTACGAGAGGCATTGAAAACAGTACAAAATCATTAAAATGACTGGCTTATCAAAACGTTTTAAAAAGCTGCATAGGTCTGTTGGCATTATAAAAAAAATAATAATTCAAGAGATGTGTGATAGACAAAAGCAAAGAGCCCTGCCAAATCTCTGCTGGAATAATGTTCCCCAGCATGGAACCATTGACACTAAATTCCTGGTGTCCAGTTTTGAACCTCTGTGACATGAGGGACAATAATGGTGTGAAAAGAAGAAGCTCTAGGCCTTATTGACAAATTTTAAAATGGCAGGCCACTGGGTCTGAATGACATCCGCTGAGTAGTTCTTAAAGAACTCAAATGTGAAATTGCTAACAAAAATATATAATGTAGTAACTTGTCTCTCCATGCTTGAAGAATGGCAAGTGGTCTGTGTAGCACCAGTTCCATGGTTAGGGCAATGCCTTAGAGTGGCCAACTAAAATGTCACAAAGTACAAGCTTTTAGGTTCTCCAGGACACTTCATTGGGTCAGTTGGTAAACAAAACAGGCATGGGGAAAGCTGATTGGTGGTGAAGCCAGGGAGGCTGCACCTAGTTCCAGCCAGAAGCTAGAATGTGGGAGGAGGTCAGAAATGATTAACTGAGCTTTTGTTAGGTGCTGTGCAGATTTCATCACACTAAAGACTGCTGGGGAAGAACTTGGAACAGACAAGGTATCGTTGCCTGATAGCCAAGATAATAATGTGAACAATTTTTCTGTATACATTGGTGCCAAGTAAAATGAAACATGTGCATATAAATGCATATACATTCAATGAATTGTGTGTCCCATTGAAAGGTACACCAGGAGGCCAAACTGTGTTCTTTGAATAAAGGGCGGCCCAGCTCTTGCCTCATTCAATGGGTAAACTTTTCTCTCAGTCAGGTGGAAGATGGAACACAGTTGTGACTTCCCCTCCAGCTGTGCCTTCCAACCTATGTCATTTACCCAGGAACCTGGTGCAGTTAGACCATGGGAACTGGGTACATGAACAAAGTGGTTTGTTATTTGTGGTACAGCAGCTGCTAGACCAATGCATTTCCCACCACCAGCCTTGATAGCTTCCTGTTTCCCATCCTGTCTCGCTCAGTGTTTCCCACCAAGCTTCTGCATAGCCAAAGTCCACATAAAAGTAGGGAAGTAAGAGAGAGGGATACAAATTATCTGAACTAGCAATCTTCCATCTAATGATGAAGCTGCAGTTCTCGGGCCACATCCCTAGAAAACAGATCCACAAAAGCCAGGGGGCCTATTTTGGAACATGTGGTTTGAGGGTCAACAGGATTCTTCCTCGAAGTTCCTGAAGTCAGAGGGAGCTCTCCTTTATCACTGTGAATTTGGAAAGCGTAAGCTGAAGGGCCCAAGCCCATGTACTCACAGAATTGTCACACAAGTGCTCTTCCCACTTGAAGGGGCTTTCCACTTCCATACAGTTTTGTGTATTATGACATAAAATTATATCTCTCTGCTATGCTTCAGGTACAGGTAGCTCTGTCCTACTGCAAGGTAGAGGAGCATGGAGGACTTATTTGGAATGGTACGTACCAGTGCAGGTCTTCTGGACACTGGCTCTTTTCAAACACAATATACCTCTCATTGTGGAGCAGCAGCACACAGGGCACTTAACCATCGGGTAGCGATGGTGCAGTTTGCAGGGTCTGCACAGAGTTCTTTAACTATCAAAAGTATTTGTGTTGGCAAAACACAGCGAGAATAAGGCATTAGCAAACAAGTAACTCAGTAAAGAGAAGTTAAAAATGCTTCTAGCTGCTTTTCATCAGGCAATTGCTGCGGGCCCCTGATTTGGATCAGTGTGCTTTAAGCACACTTACAACAACAACAACAACCCATAGTGTAAGGCCCTGAGCTGACAGTGCAAGACTCAGAGCAACAATATATGTTTCTTAATATCTAATGGATCTCATCACCACTTGTTCATTGCAAATGAGTATTTAGGGTGGTCAGGGTTCCTGCACCTTTAGTTGTGCAGAACAGGGGATTTCAGAAGCTCCTTAGAAAATCCCTCTTCTGTGCCACTATTAAAGATGCAGGAGCCCTGTCCTCTTTGTGTCCCAGACTAGGAACACTGGTGACTCTCAATGTACACTGTGGTTATGTTCTGAGGACAGGGTGTAAAGCCAAACCCACATACTGTATAGTCAAAACACATTTGGTTCAATGCTGGCTGGGATTGCCAAAATTATTTTTTTTCCTTGACCCCTGCCTTCTTTCCACCTCATTTTATTTTAATTTATTTTTTACCAAGTGTGTGAAGCTGAATGTGCACAAGTTAAATGCATGTAAGTTGAGAGTTACCTGTATTGCATCGCCATGGTGTGAAAAGCAGGGGAAGCTGTGCAACTGAGATATATTGCTCCAGGGGAGCTCAGTACTTTTGTTTTCCAGAGTAATGGAGTTTTCTTTAACAATAAACAATCACTCTACTAAGGAAGTGGGGATGTCCTGTATAGCAATGCTTCCTATAGTGTGTGCTTGGAACAGAAGCAAAGCAAATACCTTGAAATTACTGTGGAAGTAGATTGGATGTAATTACCCAAGGACAGAAAACATGTATGTGACATCTGAAACATTTTTAACCAAATATAAGAGATGGACTTGGCTTAATTTTGGTGTTGTGTTCTTCACTCCCCAACAGGTCCCAAAGGTTCATTTCTATCCATGCCCACAGACAGCTTAGTGGCTTTACTGAGTCTTGTCTAAACCAGGAGATGCGATAGTGTGGCGGCTACACAGTGAGCCACTTATCCTTGTCCCAGAATGACTTTAGGTCATTATGACACATGTCGGGGCAGCTTTCTCAGAGATTGGGCTACTTGGTCAGTAAAGTGACATGGATTCCCTATGTTTAGGGAGGCAAAGTGTTGTGTTTGGCTTGTTGTGAACTTATATTGCTTGTTATGTGCAAGGATTTGGATAGACCTTGGGAGTTGAAAAAAATAAGTTTCAAATTTAGCAACACTAGTTATTTGTTCCAGAGAATACATGTTATGCAATCATCATGACCATCCTTAAAAATATAAAATAAAATTCACTGCCTCCAACTAGAGAGAAGAAACACTACCATGTGATACTGTTGGCATCAAATGTGGAATGATCATAGTGAAAGTTGGGTTGCTACAGAGGCCACGTGTTTTGTGCCTGTCATGAAGCCATTAAGTTAACAGCATTGCCATGCTGGAAAAGGTTACATCTGTTGAATTTCCACTTACAAATTATCACCAAGGCAGAGGACAATAATTGTTTGTAGGTCAGTTTCCAAATGCACACATATTTAGGCTGGATTGGTACCTCCAAAGTCCAGCTAGAGGGTTCAATCCAGTAAAGTTAGAACAGACCTAGCATGGAAGCTGGAAAATCCAGGAGACAACATGGCAAGCCACCAAATGAGCCAGGGTTGGGGCAGATCCCCACCATACATTGAAAGTACTTTCAACACACATTTTAAAACACATGATTCTGCTGAAAAGAATCCTGAGAACGGTAGTTTCCCCCTTACATAGCTACAGCTCCCATCATCCTTAATAGCATTCCCTTAAGTGGCACTGAATGGGTGCTTTACATGGGTGGTGTGGATCTGTCCATGGTCTCAAACTCCAGAGGTCAGCCAAGGTCTGCAGAAAGATAGTCCTAGAGAAGGCAGGCAGACAAGAGATTAAAGGAAGGCAGCCTAGGCACAAAGAAATATTGGAATATGTATTTAGCACAGTTATAAGGTTGGAAGGGCAAACCTGCCAAATTGGTGCTCATGTACATCAAAGAGAGAGAATGGCTGGCTGAATTACCTCCCAGCAGTGTTGCAGTACCACCATGGACAGACAGAGATGGGAGTCATGTAAGAATGGGAGGGGGAACCTGTTGTTGGACTTCAACTCCCATCAGCCCCAGCTAGTATAGCCAGTGGTCAGTGATGATGGGAGTTAGAGTCCAACAACATCTGGAGGTGTAAGTGTTCCCACCCCTGACCTAAGAGAACCCCAATTGAGGCCAGCCTCTCTCGGTTGAGATTTTTAGAGTGGAATCCCAAAGGAATGTGACTCACAGCTGGGTCAAAAAGACTAATAATGAATTGGCTTGAAACGAACACGTGGAAATGACGAAATACTCAATGGACAGTACCAGCAGCATCTTCACAGCCAAGAAACAAGTCAATCCATGGAATTTACAGCTTGTGATTACCCTGAATTCCTCTAGTGTGTGACATTCATACAATGCTGAAGAGTGTGGACACGGCTTATCCTGATGACTAATTCACAACTTCCAATGACCTCATCTTAAAAACAAAGCAAAGCAAAGCAAGCAGCTCCCACACACATTCATTACAAAAGTTTAAAATCACCAATGGGCTGAAACAAGTTGGGATTTTTTATGGAAGGGCTAAAAAAGGAATGTTCTTAGCTACTGGACAGGTCTCCTGACTATGTAGGAAATCTTCCCTCCAGAGAGCATCCTCCAGTCTGTCATCTTTCAGATGTTTTGGACTACAGCACTTATCAGCCACAGCCAGCACATCCATACTGACTGAGACTGATGTAGCCCAAAACATATGGAGGGCACCAGAATGAGGAAAGCTGTCTCAGAAGATTATAATTATTTAACTGCACAACAATTGCACAATTATTATCCTGCCATAGAGAGAAGCTGCTCCCACAATCTAGTCTTCCTATAGTTCCCAATTTTTGTTCCTGGTTCAGAAGTGGGTGCAGTGCGATTACGGCTGCTGTGCACAGTGTGGCTGTGCCAGGTTCATGGGTGCCAACAGACTGGCGCTTGTGATGACAAAATGGCACCTCTCCCCTCGATGCCAATGCCAGTTTTATGAACTTTTCAACAATGGATGTTTCAGCTTTACATCTTCAGTAGAAGCTGACGAGGCACCATTGCACCGTCCCATGCGGAGTGTGTGTGCAGCCTTTTGAAAGAAAACAAACTTGGGGCAGATCCACACCACACGTTGAAAGCACATTCAACACACATTGAAAGCACATGCCTTCCCAGACTGAATGCACTTGAAATGTATGATAGTTTCCCCATCACAGAGCTACAACTATCACCTATAAAGCTTTGGCAGCTCAGGACCCTAATACTTCAAGGACCTCCCCTCCACCTATGAACCGAACTCTGCAGTTGCAATTGAGGCCCTTCTCCACCTGTTTTCTCCATGAGAGGTCCAGAGGGTGGCAACAAGAGAAAGGGCCTTTTCAATGATGCCTCCCTGCTTGTGGAATGCTCTCCCCGGAGAGGCTCACCTGGCCCCATCATTATATATCTTAGGTGCCAGGCTTTTGACTTTTAATTATCTGTGACCTCCTTCAGTGGCTGGGATCTTTTAATTCTGCCTTTTAAAAACATGGACGTGTTTTAGATTTTTCTGTGCTTTGTTTTATCCTGGTCTCCATGAGTGTTATTTATTTACTGTTGTAAGTCACTTTGGGTTATATTGGGGTTTTTAAAAAGCAACTAATAAGTTTAATCAGCAACAATAAAAATAAATAATAATAATAGCACAGAAACAACCAGGGAATGCCCTCTCGAGCACAATGCCCAGAAAAGGAAGGTTAGTGACTTGACAATAGTTGGGAATTCAATTAGCTTCTCCTTATGCATTGCACAGAGTTTGGGGCTGTAATTATAGCTTTCAGATAAACAGTGGCTGAACATGAATGGTCATCTGCTTTTAGCTTAAGCGTTTCCTGCTTCTGTGCATGTTTTCCCCTGTATAAAACATGCATATGTACATGGCAAACTGGCAATCAGCACATGTGCACTGTTAGAGATTTGGGGTAAACCCTGGAAATTAATAAATGCTGGGTATTTTGGATTCTTTGTGATATGAAGGGAGAATACAAGCTGCAAGGGCATTCCTGGGCTGCCTTAAGCAAACCCGTCTGAAGAGCAGAGCTGTTAGCATTACAACAGAGAGTCATTGAAGGCTGTCAACAACTCCTTGTCCCAGGCCAGAGTAACTGCTCTGGGAAGAAGAAAGAGGAAGAAAGGGGGAGATCCATCTTGGCAAGGGTGAAGCAGGGACTGCCTGCAATGCTCTGGGCCATGCTGTCAGATCTGGACCCCCTCCATACAGACTGAAGGTGCAAATAGGCGAATACACCCTATTTCTCAAAGCACGACAGCATCCGCCATGCCTTCTGTTCTCCAAAGGGACACAGGCCCTGTGTGGGCGCTTGGGATCCCATGTGTTGTTGCCGCAGCTTGGCAGAGAGAGGGACAGGCACCTGACTCCTGTAACAGCACACACACACATACAACCTGTCTAGCTTTCCCCAAAGACCAAAGTTTATTTTGACTACATTTTTTCATATAACCTGGGAAGGTCTTAGTTTTCATGCAAAAATATTAATCCTAGCTGCTGCTGCAAATAATGCAGAATTCATTCCAGCCACAGCATTCTTGTATTCCTGCCAAGCCCCATGTTAAAGGCTGGGGCTTTCCATCGAGTCAAACGCACAATTAATGTCCTGCCACTGTTTATTCAAATGCTGCAGTTGCAACCTCAAAGTCTGTGCGATGGCAGGACTCCCAGCGACCTAACAGTAAGCTAATTGGCTCCTCAGCTTCTTCCCATTTTTCTTTACCACACCCGCAGGCATCGCTATTCACGTCTCATCTACTTTTATTAGGCATTATAGCTTTTATTGGCTATGTGGTAGTCAAAGAGCATAGGAAATAAAACATGGAGTAAATCAATAACTTTTACTGGATTGCCTCCATGCGGGATTTCAAGTTCCACAAAGTTCTTTATCATACAGCTTGTGGCAGTGACGCAGCAACAACGTTTAGGCTAATAAAAGCTATTTCTTTTCCTGCTTTAGTTCTTACAGCCTTCCTGTACCTGGCATTGCAAAGCCAGCTAAACTTGAAGAAGAGGTTGGATGGCCATTTGTCATGTATGAACTAGTTGAAATTCCTGCATTGCAGGGGGTTGGACTAGATGACCCTCAGGGTCCCTTCCAACTCTAAAAATTTTGATTACAGGCCTTGGCTCAGCATCTTGGACAGCCTCATGCAAAGGAATTTAAGAAACAAAGGTTTTTCTGGTATGGAGACAATAAGGAAAACTTCTCTTGCTTAATTTCTATATGTTCAGCTGCTGTTAAAGACACAAATTGTGTCCATGCCAACACTTTCCTCAATTTTGTTCCACTTTGTTTTTATTCACTTGCTGTCCCAGAAATAACATTTCCACATTCCACCCCCTACTCAGGTGTTTTCTCCTCCTGGAATTGGAAGCCCAAGGGGTGGTTGTTCTTAAAAAACACCGAATTTACATCACACACTTTGGACATCTTTACAGATTGTCCCTCATGCTGCTTCCAGACTTTTGCTTGTTTTGTGAGTGGGATTCAACCCACAAATCACAGTCTCCCTCACTATCACTGAGATATTCTCCTTCCTCAAGCATTTTCGGCATAACAATCACCTGTAAACTCCTCAAAAAATATTTTGTGTTGCATATACACTATACATTCAACTCACATTCAAAGCACATTTACCCCCTCAAGGAATTCTGGGTACTATCTTTTATCACACACACAGTGTAAAATTCCCAGCAATATTTAACAAGCAACGGTTCCCAGAATTCTTTGTGGCTGGGAAATGTGCTTTGTACCTCAGCAGGCCTTGCCCAATATATTCTGATGCCTGAGGCAAAGGACAAGATAGTGCCACCACCCCTTTCCCATACAGAATCTGACTGGAGTGGCAACTGAATCTTACTTCCAGGGTTGGGGATTGGACCGCATCCTACACTGCAGCTGAGGTAGCAGGCAGTCTTAGAGGATGCAGAACAGGCTGCATGGCACACCTAGCTTTGCTTTCAGCACCTTGCTGCCAGTCCATGCCCTCCAGTATGTGGCGCCTGAGACGGCTGCCTCTGCCTACCCAAGGGTCAGCAGTATAGCTCAGTAAGCTGAGCCAGCCTTGGGGTGACATCCACTGAACTTCTACACCTTCCCAACCCCCTCTGTACATCTTCCCCTTCCGTCGGCTTTCTGGGTCCCTTCAAGCTGGTTTAACCTCAGCTCTACTAACAACATTATGATATAGACCAGAGGCAGCTGGAAAGAGACTGTGCCAGCAGCATGTTGATAAACATTGCTTCTGTAAATAAAGTAATCCATCATAGAAGGAAATTAAAAGTTCTCTGTATAAACAGATAAGAAAAGAGGGCACTCGGTGGTCTGTAGCAAAAGCAGCTTCTGTGGGTTGTCCCCAGGCAAGCACAGTTTGCTGAGAGAAACATCAGTGGGCACATTTTTCAGGGATATAGGATGGGCTTTCCCATGCTATAATTTGCGGAAACCAAAATTGACATAAGAATTGAATTAAATAGAAAAAAGAACATATGCTCTGTTTTGGAGGACGTATCTGCACACAGTTTTACTTTAAAAAGAAGATGTTGAAATGTGACTGTTCAGCAAATCTGATCTTTGCAAGTCCCAAAGACAATGTTCAGAAGCAGTAGTGATTTCTCTGATAGAGTTGCCAACATTTCCCACCCCCTGACAGAGGCTCTTTATGGGCAAAGAGAAATCAACAGGAGCAGTTACAATATTCAGGGAAGCACACAGGGAGAAGGAAGCTGTCCCCAAGCTGAATTTCTGTTTCTGATGTGATTGTCAAGGCACAGGGCTTCTGATGGAGAGAGGAAAGTAATATTCTTCTGTATGAAGGGGTGATGCAGAGACAGGCAGGCCGTGCATGAAAGGTGCAACCCACATGTGTGGAAGAAACACTTCTGGTGCTCTTTCTGACCTCTAGAGTTGTCAACTCCCCACCACCACCACCCCACAAATAGGGCTTCCCTGCTTTTAATGGCTTCTTGACATAGTGCAGATGAAACTCCCTGGCTCACTGCATCTCCTTGACAGGGAAAACTCCAGTTATTAAATTGCACAGCAGGAAGCTGTTAGAGATAGGAGCCCTGCCAGAAGAAAAGATGGCAAATCTCTCTGCCTCTCTTACTTAGCACAGAGGTAATGCTGAGAGTGTGTAGATGGGAAAATATCTCTTTTCTTTCCCCAGGCGTAGATTTTGGAAGTTTTTAAACAAGATAATTTACAAATCTAATCACAATCAAATAGTTGTACAGTAGATGGAGCCATTTCACTTTCTTGTCCCTCCCCCTGCTGACACACCTGCACACCAAAAGGTCTCACAATGGCACCTCTGCTTCTCCAGGCAGCAGATGTCAAACGACACAACAACAAATGCTCCCCAGCATGAAACCAGAAACCGGCATTGATATCCCACCTTTTTTTCCAAGGGGCTCAAAGTGGCATATGTGGTTTCCCCTTCTTATTTATCTCCACAACAACCACGCAAAGTAGGTTAGGCTAAGATGGCCCAAGGTCACCCAGTGAGTTTCATGGCTAGGTGGGGATTTGAACCTTGGTCTTCCGGTTTCTAGTCCAGCACTCTAACCACTACACTACACCGACTCGCTAACTGGCAATCAGATGGGGCCCTGGCAAGGGCATCAGAGCAGTAAGAGGTAGCATGGGTATGTGTGGAGATGCTTTCCTGGCCTCCCAACAGGGGAGCTCACTGCTGCTTACTGTCACAGCAATAGGATTGCTTGATTACCGTATTTTTCGCTCTATAAGACACACCAGACCGTAAGACACACCTAGTTTTTGGAGGAGGAAAACAAGAAAAAAAATATTCTGAATCCCAGAAGCCAGAACAGCAAGAGGGATCGCTGCGCAGCGAAAGCAGCGATCCCTCTTGTTGTTCTGGCTTCTGGGATAGCTGCACAGCCTGCATTCACTCCATAAGACGCACACACATTTCCTCTTACTTTTTAGGAGGGAAAAGTGAGTCTTTTAGAGCAAAAATTCCGGTATTTAATTTCTGTACCACTCAATGCATTGAAAGCATCTCCGAGAGGTATACAAAGAAACTGAAGCAACAACTGACAACTTGAGCAAAATATTACAAAAACACACAGTTACATATAGAAATGTTACATTATTACAAGGTTACTAGAAATCAAAATCAATTCCTTTTCCTTCTGACACACCTCTCAGCCCCCAGGTCTCAGCAAACAAACTCTCAACAGGAGAAGGGTTCCTGGAAGCAGCAGGCATCACCCTAGTCTCTCCTTCTAGCCTTGCTTTTTCTGGGCAGGCCCAAGGTGGATGGCACCTCCTCAGGCTGCCCACAGCTGTGTCCCATGCAGCTGTCTTCTTCACACCCAGTTCCAGGGACAGCAGGTTTGTTGAGTTTCCCAGGGAGTCCAGAGGATGTGGAAAGGGCCCTGAATTCTTTGAGGGGGGAGATGTTCTTCAAATGTCATTTAAAGGTATATGTAGCTCTATGCCTGGTGTAACTGTGTGCTCTATTTCAATGAAAATCGTTTTGCACAAAGCCTGGTGTGAACTTAAAAACTGACAACATATTTACAGCCACCACACTGCCGAATTTATGCATGAGCACCTCATTTCTGCATTATGCTTTACCCCATGCAAAAATGTACCCAGGATTGGATGACTTGAGCTGTTCTTATAGGCCAGGCTTTCCCAACAACTGTGAGGGCTAAGACTGATGGGAGTTGAAGTCCAAAACATCTGGAGAACATCAGGTATGGGAAGTCAGTTATGGTCCAAAGGATGTTGTATGAGCAACTGAAAAGAGCATAACATATATTCCTTTTCCAAAGAAAGAGCAGTAATATTTTTTGCTGAGTTTCCTTTATGTTCCTAATTAAACGGGGACATCTGTGTAATTGGAAACAGCTTTCATATCCCCCGTCTCCAAGAATGGATTCACTATCAGACCCTGGCTGTTTGGACATATATTCCTACCACTTTTCTCTTTTTTCATTTGTTTATTCTTTGCCGGTTTTGCTACAATGGAGAGAATGATCTTGCATATAGCAATAGAGAGTTTGCATTTCTAACATTTCATTCCTGTTCTACCCCCTCAACCTTCCTGCAGTGCTTTTCCTACTCCTAGTTTCTAATTACTACTTTTGCCATGTTTACCTCTCGCAGTGGCGGGGCGGTTTGGGAGGCCATTGGACAACCCTCTGTGCTCCCTTACGATCCCGCTAGCCATAGGAATAATTGCTGATTGCAGGGGAGTGCAGTCTCAATTCGCAGAAAAACTCAGAGGGGAAAAGATTCCAGGATTCTCTGTGGTTAGCAAGAGAAAGGAATGCTCATTACAGATGCTGAGTTATGGTTACAGCTCATACGGCATCATTTAACAACAGGTGGAGCGGGTGCTTAGCAAAGCAGAGACCGCAAGGGTGCAAAACAGCTGTGATCCTGTCAAGTGGGGCTGGGTCACAGAACATAGATAAAAGTTAGGGAGAACAGGATGTGAGACTAGACGGGCCCTTTGGTCTGATCCAGCAAACATCCTCACCATCGCATGATTGCACCTATTCCCCTTCACCATTTCAATTGTGTGACCTCAAAACAAGAACATAATATCCTTAGCAGCTGTTGTGCAACATTTGTTTGGAACGGCTCTTGTCTCTGTTCCTTTCCGTCAGGATTTCTTTGACTGGAAGTTTTTGTGTGTCTGTGTGTTAAAAGTCTAATGAAAAGGAGGCTCAGGTCCTGGCCAGCACATCCCAGTGGGAATGAAGATGCATCTAAGGGTCTACCAGCAGGAAGCAAAGTGCCCCAAATCATAGTGGGCTTGCTCAAATGTAATATATTCCATTCACTTCCCAGTGGGGTGAGATTTCCTTAACTAAAAACATCTGGGACAGATGCTTGCACAACCTCTTATTAGGATCATCAGTACAAGCGCTTCTGGGAGGCAGCTTGTTTCACTGTCTAACCACAAACTTGAGATTAAATAAAAGCCCTTCAATGGGGGGCGGGGCGGTTTGTGGCTTAGGTTTTCATTCTCTTCAGGATAACTAGTCTAATATGTTATGCCACCACCTTATAAAATATTCTGAGGATTTGTTTCTTTTAAAAAAATAAGTCACAGGGAGAAAATCATGTTAGAGCTGAAATCTTTCTTCGTTAAGAATCACTTGGAATATTGCCACTGACTTCAGTAGAATGAGAGCAATAAAATAAAATAAACGAAAGGCTGTTTATCAAGAGTCAATTCTGTCTGTAAAAGATGCGCATGTGCACATCTGCAAGCAACATGTTTTTGTTTTGTTTTTCATTTTGAAAGGTGGGGAGAGGGAGGAGACATATTCTGCAGGCTGGATATGCTAGGAGAAAGAATTTCTGTTTCCAATCCCATGCACACATGAGCGACTGAAAACACAGTGAGGTCATCCCCTTCTCCACTGCATTTCAAGTTGCATTTGTAAATTGCTGTACACACCTGAGAAGGAATAAGGCTATTTTCATCCAATGTGCATTACCTGTTTCCCCCAATTCCTATCCATGAAGCTGTCATCTGTGCACCACTCTGCACATGTGCAACAGATGGCTAAATAGTACACATTTGGGCTTAACTGCGGCATACGGTTTCAGATTGGATGGAATTTGGTTTTTCTCAAGAAACTACAGATTAGATATGCATTGTGGTTAACATCATGTGTACATAGCTTAACAGCTTTGAAGGAACTTTTGACACTCCTACAGAATGTTGCCAGGTAGACAGTAGTGTGACACTGGAAACCTTTGAACAACCTATCCTTGCAATCTTAGAGAAGATTACCCACAACCTACATTTGTTGCAGGGTAAAGAACAGCCACAGTCTTTTAGTGTGATATGGTGGGACTTTGTTTTTATGTACCTCTGAATCACACAGACAAGAGCATCTGCCAGAAACTGCCGGGACAATTTGGCTTGCATGATCTTCTTCTGGTCTTTATTAAGGTCCAGCTCTTATTCTTGTATTTATACAGTGGTATCTCTGGTTGCGAACGGGATCCGTTCCGGAGCCCCGTTTGCAACATGAGCAGAACGCATCCAGTGCGCGGGTCATGATTCGCCGCTTCTGTGCATGCATGTGATGTCATGTTGAGCATCTGCGCATGCGTTAGCGGCGAAACCCAGAAGTAACCTTTTCGGTACTTCCGAATCACTGCAGGACGCAACCTGAAAAGACATAACCTGAACTGAACGTAACAAGAGGTATGACTGTACTTTCTTTTGTCTCTCATTGATTCATGGTTTTCTTATATATGGTGCTAATGTTCCTCCTCTCCTGTTTCTTTACCGGCAGTGGGAAAGTTTTATGTTGACTTTATGTTTTTTGGTGTGTTCTCTGTACAATTGAAAACCCAGTAAAAACTTATACAAAGAACGTGTACACGGCTCCGAGCACCACCAGCAGGAGTGCACTGGAGCCAGAGCAAGTGGGAACGTGTACACAGCCAAAGTATACACAGTGCAGAATCATTGAATGCGGAGAGCACACCACCCATTTTTTGCTCTCTTACATCTGTGTTCCAGCTTGCAGCCTCTTTCCCTTGTTCCACTGATCTCAGCCTTGGGAGCCACGGAGAATTGGGCCAGCCCCTCTCTGCACAATCTCACCCTATGTCCCTTTCCTTGATTGCTTGACAAAGAGATGGAATCTAGTGACCCACACACAATCAGCCTAAACATCTACCCTGTGCTCACCCTGCTTTATCAGTTGAGCTGCCCACATAACTCATGTTGCAATGTTGGCATAGCAGGTCTTCTTGGGCGGGCTGCAGACGCTCTTTGGGGAACTGATGGGCATCAGTAAAAACATAGGCCGAGCAGGGTTTTTGCTGCATCAGAACCACCGGGGTGATTGTCATCTTGTATCGCTTGTTTCAGGAGTGGGGGAGGGGAGGGGAATGGAATCTGCCCCCATGACCGATCCTTCTGTTTTCTCCACATATGGGCTTGTAGCAGCCAGCAGTGTTGCCACACCCAAATGAAATAACTGTAAAGAGCTTAGCGAAAGCCGTTCAGATGCTGGGTGGGAAATTAATCAACAGCAAACCTGTCAGAGGCAATGTGTAAAGTGATACCGGCTCAGAAACTGGTAAAATGATGTTGGGAAGCACAAAAAAAGAAGGAGGAAGAAGCCCACCCTTTGGTTTGGTATTCTCTCGCTCAGTCTTTGTGATAGACTGGCCCCAGTTGGTGGACAATAGGGTCCTGGCTTGATTAATGGGCTTTGGTGTTGGTGACAATCACAAGCCTGAGGAATGTGTCACACCCACTTGTGTGAACTGGGGCTGAAAGGAACAGTTTGTGCAGTCTGAATTTGGCCAGAGAAAGAGAAAACACTTTTGAGTGTTGGAGTTGGCTGGAAAAGTTTGCCAATAGGCTTCCAGCTGGCAAAACCAGCTTTTTAGGATCTCAAGATGCTGGAGAAATCTTCTTTGAAATTAAACAGTGTGCTTTAGTGTGCCTATTTGCTTCTCGGTTATCCAACGTGCATATTTTTAAGTATTTTTCTCAAATATCTTGTACAGTGGTACCTCGGGTTACATACGCTTCAGGTTACATACGCTTCAGGTTACAGACTCCGCTAACCCAGAAATAGTGCTTCAGGTTAAGAACTTTGCTTCAGGTTGAGAACAGAAATCGTGCTCCAGCGGCGCGAGGCCCCATTAGCTAAAGTGGTGCTTCAGGTTAAGAACAGTTTCAGGTTAAGTACAGACCTCTGGAACGAATTAAGTACTTAATCCAAGGTACCACTGAATTCCTTTCCCTTGAGAAAACCTGTTGCATAAGAGTTTTATGATAAAGCACAAGGAAAGTGTCAGGTTTGTATAGCGGTCTCAAGCCTTCCTCTGCTTCTTGTATACAATTTAGAGGCATACCATGCTAGGGTGTATCCCCAAATGACTAGTTTGGTGCTTCGAAACTGACACTAGCATGGGGACAGCCATGGTGACTGCCAGCATGGTGTAGTGGTTAAGAGCGGTGGACTTGTAATCTGGTGAACCGGGTTCACTTCCCCGCTCCTCCACATGCAGCTGCTGGGTGACCTTGGACTAGTCACACTTCTCTGAAGTATCTCAGCCTCACTTACCTCACAGAGTGTTTGTTGTGGGGGAGGAAGGGAAAGGAGATTGTTAGCCACTTTGAGACTCCTTAAGGGGAGTGAAAGGCGGGATATCAAGTCCAAACTCCTCCTCCTCCCTATTCTGGGGTGGGATTCAATCATGCAAGGGCAAATTCAGGCTGTGCAACTGTAGTTGATTGGGAGGTCTTGCACAAAAAAACCGCTTCCCCACGAGTTTGGACTTTTTGCGATAAGGAAAGTGGCAGGAAATTGCACTGTCATCTAGCCTTCCTGCTCAATCAACAGGTCATCTAGAGCAGACAAGGAAAGAACTGACTAATGCATTAAACAGAGGAATGGCTCTTTTTTAAAAAAAATCTTATTGCATATTTTACAAATCAAATTACAATTTATACCTGGTTCAACAAAAAGCTAATCAGATAGCACATATAATAAAAAGAAAATGAGTTCCTTTCCGTAAAAATTGCCCTGACTTATCTCTAAAATATAAATTATATTTACATCTTACTCCTTAAGTAATACACAGTAACAAAAGAGTCAAACATGCAGATCATCAAGTAAGGGAAAATTAGGGGTGATCTCTGAGTAAATCATACTCAGAGTAGACCCAATTAAATCAAAAATCAATAATTTAAGATTTGCCGCAGGAAGTTAAAATCATATTCACATCAGATTGTATGTCAGCCTATAAAGTCTTTTGCCTCGTGCAATGAGTTGGATGCTCTTAAAAGTGCATCAGCAGTAAACATCTCAACAGAAATCATGCTTCTGGAGATTAATTGACATTCTTGGAATATACAGTGTACCGTAATTTAGTGATATGCTGAAAAATGGCATGAAGAACTTGTGGCTGGTTTCCACATATTTCCATTAACACTACAATTGTATACACACTTATGTGTTGGGGCTTATGCCTAAGTAGATGGATATAGGGCTGCACTGTTAATCTTTCATAAGAAAACAGTAGTAGCTCTTTTTCAATCGATGCATATCTGTATCAGCGAGAGAGTCTGATGCATACGCAGTTAGTTTATTTCATAAAAGTTATATACTGCTTGATTTTAAAAACAAATGAACAAACCTCAAAGCAGCTTAATTGCCAGAAATCGTAAAGTTTTGATATATCTGTTGAAATATTTATAGGCCTGTTTGGGTTGTAAAACTTTGACATTAGCTGTTGCATCAAGCGCTGGTTCAAGGCTTTGAGCGATTGTTCTGGTTTTGCATCACAGCATATTTTATTTATGTTTTCAAGAGGCAGCCACAACGATGGTGTATCATGGACAAGTTAAGCATACATTTTCCAAGATGATTTACCATCTTCTAGAACAGGGAACCTGTGGCCTCCATATGTCCTTAAGTTATAAGGACATCCTATCTGACTCTCCATATGTCCTCAGGTTATAAATCCCATAATCTCTGACTATCCTAGCAAAGGCTGATGGCACTTAGGGTCCCACAACATCTGGAGGGCCACAGGTTCTTCATCTCTGCCCTAGAACCACTCTTCTTAGGCTATGGTTGTGTCATCATTTCAACGGCAAGCACTCCCTTTTCTTTTAGCAGAAATAATATCTTCCAATACCAGCTTTGGAACACCCAGCATGCATTGCTCTTCAGTTTCAAGTTAGCATCTCTGGTAGTTATGGCGGCTTGGGCTTCTGGAAATTGCCACTGATGTTCTTATGCGGGACCCCAAATGATAAATCATTATGACACAAACCCCATCTAAACACGGGAAGAGAGAGAACCTGGTGGTTTTCTCCTCAGAAAGGAGATTCCATAGCTGTGGATCACTAAGAAAAGAAATCATTTTATGAAAGATACAAAACAGGAGCAGGGAGCCTTTTTCAGTCTGAAGGCTACATTACTTCATAGGCAACATCCAGGGGCCACTTGCCAGGGATGGGTGTAGTAAGAGGCAAAAGCGGGTACAGCAATGGATGCAACTCTTCTAATACAGTTACGATACATACAGTGGTACCTCAGGTTAAGTACTTAATTCGTTCCGGAGGTCCGTTCTTAACCTAAAACTGTTCTTAACCTGAAGCACCACTTTAGCTAATGGGGCCTCCTGCTGCCACTGCGCCACCGGAGCACGGTTTCTGTTCTTATCCTGAAGCAAAGTTCTTAACCTGAAGCACTATTTCTGGGTTAGCGGAGTCTGTAACCTGAAGCGTATGTAACCTGAAGCGTAT
Source organism: Podarcis tiliguerta (assembly GCF_965153285.1). NCBI lineage: Eukaryota > Metazoa > Chordata > Lepidosauria > Squamata > Lacertidae > Podarcis > Podarcis tiliguerta. The sequence goes on from NC_139539.1 coordinate 47,378,713, forward strand.
GTAACCCGAGGTACCACTGTACTTTAAAATCACCTCCACAGACATTGGTATATGCACCACTGAAACAGCCTGCAAAGCACAGGCAGTGCTGGATTAATGTATAAGCTAAACAACCTATAGCTTAGGGCCCCACACTCTTGAGGGCCCCCCCAAAAAATAAAGGAAAAAAACTGGATGTACATTTCCAAAATATAAGATGAAAAACAAAATAAAACCTGCATACAGCAACAGTGTGTTGTGATGTGTATGGACCTATTAGTTCCATAAATTACCATATAGCATATATTCAACACACAAGAACAGCGACAATTTGTTGTTGACAAAGGACAACTGGACATATAAAAGGCCCCATTACCTTCGGTAGCTTAGGGCCTCATCAAATCTAAATCTGGCCCTGACCACGGGGGATATAAATCAGCAAAGAAATGTCTGAGTCTTGATCTGGGGCTGAAAAGATTCCTCTGGAACAGACATGGGATCAACACCACTACTAGAGATAAACTTATAAAATGAACAAAGCTGACATATTTATTGAAGGAATTAGCACCATAAGGGAAGGAAGTGTTGCTTTTCAGCTAGTAGGATAAGATTGCTTATTGGCAGAATCCTTCATTCTCAAGGGTCACATATGTTTTGTTGCAGTTCGAAGAGGGACTTCTTCAGCTAAATAATTATTCCTTGGTAGCTTTTTCCTCAGGCCATTTCCCCCTAACCTTCACCCAAGCCAAAACACACACAGATGCATATGACAGTTTTCCTCCGCCTCACACTTCTCTTTCTGCTTCTGGCTTTTAGGCTGGCTCAATTTTGGCCTGCTTGCTAAGATTATCCTTCTGGTCAGGAGTCCTCTAGTGCTGGGCTCTGCAATGACTATCAGCTGATAGTAGGAATGCAGGATAAATTTGAACCAGTTTGCAAAGGCAAATCTATCAAATTCACTTTCCAAAACCATTATGTGAATCAAAACGCAGCTACCTTTTGAAATTTTCTTTTTTATATATATCTAATTTTTTATTAATTTTCAACATATCATTTTCAACAATAATTAAACGTACTTTAACAACTTATACATTTTTTTTTACTTCCACCAATCACATCTGAAAGTTTTCCAATCTATTTACTTGATTTACATTTCTTATTTTCATTATTACATTTAAATCTCATAACTAATATCTCTCTTCTTTCTCCTTTGCAATATTTCATATATTTCTCCTTACAAAACGTCTTGTAGTCCTACTAGCATAATCTGTTGATTAAAGTTGTTCTTCAAATAGTTCGTATATTTCATCCAATCTTCTGTAAATCTCTGGTCCCTCGGGTTTCAAATACTTCTTGTCATTTTATCCAATTCTGCGTAGTCCATTTGTAATTTTGTCTGCCATTCTTCTTTCGTACCTTTTGAAATTTTCACTTATCTGAATTTTGGGGTGCATTTCTCCAACCAAACAATGCTTGCAAAAATGTGCATATTGAGGGAAAGTGTGCCTGAACATGATCATATTAGTGAAAACAATATACAAATGTGCATTTTATCAAAGGAAATTACCTGCAAAAAATGCGTACCTTGATCAAAACTGCATATAAAAATGTATTTATTAGGAGAAATTTATTCAAAAGTGCTGATGAATTCTCAAGAGATATTTTTTTTTAAAGGCAAATTGATGCAGAAATGCGGAGAACTGAATTTAAGATTGAAAATAATGAGAGGCTGAGAGAATTGAAATTGATAGATCCTTCCATCCCTAGTTGACAGGGCATCCCAAGTACCAACTATCAGCTTCAGAAGTTCTGGGTATTCCATTTGTTATTTGATTTAAAATCATGTGAGCAGAAACAGGTCACCTAAGATCACTGAAACGTCAGGCAGACAAGTGAGTTAAATTGGAAGCCCTACTGATTTGATTCAGGCCCAAGAACTCTAAAAGAATGGTATGTGATTTGTAAAAGGATTTTCTATTAATTATCATCATTTGAGTCAGCTAACTTTAAGTTGGAGAGGTTCAAAAGGCTAGAGCTTCATCTTAGTAAAACATCCTTTTGAGACTGGTTGACTACAACCTTCTGTCTCTGTATCAGGCTTTGGAGATGCTATACATATTAGATATTGATGGAAAGTGTGTGTGCGGGGGGTGGGGTTATATTCAGAATATCCAGAAGGTGGAGACAAGTGGCCTATTCTGGTCAGGGTTTAGCAGTATCTGAAAGGAACTATCCCATTTTCAAGCTGAGATTTTGGCAATAAAATGGTCGGAAACAAAGGGAGCTCATTATTATCTATATGTGCTATGCTATTTATTTATTTTAGAATCTTACTCAGATCAGTATCGTACACAGAGAAATATCCCACTTATTTATTCATATAGTGCTTGATGTAATTGAACTCACTACAGGATTTACACAAAAACAATAAAAACACAATATATTCAATAAAATGTCATTTTAAATAGCTAGATAAAAGCAAGATAAAAGCAAAGCAAAACAACATATCACAAATAAAACTGACCAGTGTACAAAACAAAAAATTATAAATTAAGAGTCAAGAGTCTAAAAAAAAGAAAAAAATCTAATTCTAATAAAAAAAAAGGTTGGTCAGCAACTGATTCTTTCCAAAGGCAATCTATTGCTCCCCAAAGTTGTAACAGGTCTAAATCACCCTTGAAGAAAAGGATCTATGGAGAGGTTTACCAGAAACAGTAAAAAGTAAATTGCGAGCCAGTTACATATTAGAAAGGCAATCTTTGCCACTACATGTTCTTCTGACTAAGGTAAAGGTAAAGGGACCCCTGACCATCAGGTCCAGTCGTGACTGACTCAGGTTGCGGTGCTCATCTTGCTTTATTGGCCAAGGGAGCCGGCGTACAGGTCATGTGGCCAGCATGACTAAGCCGCTTCTGGCGAACCAGAGCAGCGCACGGAAACGCTGTTTACCTTCCCGCTGGAGCAGTACCTATTTATCTACTTGCACTTTGACGTGCTTTTGAACTGCTAGGTTGGCAGGAGCAGGGACCAAGCAATGGGAGCTCACCCCGTTGCGGGGATTCGAACCGCCAACCTTCTGATCGGCAAGTCCTAGACTCTGTGGTTTAACCCACAGCGCCACCCGCGTCCCTCTTCTGTCTAGAGGACACTAAAAACCACCACCTTTTATTATTCCCATTCAGATTATCAGTGTCTGCCATGCAAGAATGTTTTTCCCTCTCTGTCCACAGCTGTTGCCCTACCCTTGGTTACACACTTTTCAGACTGAGGATGACAACTGTCACTCCCATATTTGACACACACCAGGCTTCGGCAGCCAGTGCAGGAGAGGATTGTGCTGAGCAAGTGAGAGACGGCACCATGAATGAAAATAGGGGAAAGTGCAAACATCTGCCCCATTGTCATCTCTGAAACATTGGTGGATAGTGCATTGGTGTCACTGCCGGTTCACAAAGCCGTAGAGAATGAGGCTTGCAGTTGAGTGTAATAATAGCAGAGTCTTGGAAGCGTGCCCTCAGTTTCCAGTCTTTCCTGCTCATCATTTACAAGCCTGGAAATGGTTCGCTGCATTCTGAAAAACGAAGCTAGAAATCATCTCAGGGTGTACCCCAGCCGAGGATGAGTTCTCCCAAGCCAGTGCATTCCCTTCTTCTGACAAGAGGTCTTAAGACGACTGCGAGGAAGAACCGTCACCAACAGTTCTGATGGTCTCCTTCCTTTGCTTCCCAACAGGCTCGCTGATCATTCAGTGTCAGGAGGACCTGAGTCACCAGGAAGGCATCCATGGAATGGAGACATCGAACTCAGCCTCCGAATGACATCCAGACACCAGCAAAACACAGAGAGCAGGAATTCTTTGGGCCAAACTACTAGCTGTGACGGGGAAGCCACAGGTGCTCTTCATATGATTGCCCTTTTCACATTGAAAGCAGAGGCTGGAGGCATCTATTTTTTAAATTTCCTTTTTTACAGCAGAAGGCCACACAAATGAGGGGAACTGAACCCTGCCTTGCCTCCCTGTTGCTGCAAGCCCAGGATTGGAACTTGGGTGGAGTTTCCAAGAGTTGAAGTCATCTAGATTGGAGAGAAAAGTGATTAAAACGGCAGAATACAGCAAGGGAAGGGGCGGAAGTTCCTGTCTCCTCAGCCACATGCACATTTTCTTAGATCTGAACAGGACAGACACAAACATAAAGAAGACCAGTTTCTCGTGTCCCATTTGCCCTTCACTTCAGGGTGCTGGTATCAAAATTTCATAAAACCCAGAATGTTACTTATCTACTCTCTTCTACCTGGGCTTTATTGATTTACATTTATATCTTGCCATTCCTTGCAAAGGAGCCTAGAGTGGCAAACACATCTGAGTTTTGTTACAATATATATATATATATATATATATATATATATATATATTACTATCATCATCATAATCATCACCATCCTATTTATACCCCACTGTCTTCCCTGATAAAAATAAGAACAGCTAAAAACATAGGGGGGAAATCATAATTAAAGCAAAATACATGTATATTATACATACATATATTCTATTGAAATTGTGTGTGTCCACACACACATACTATATATACAAATAATTACAATAAAATCAGCATGGCACCAGCCCTTTCATTCAAAGCAGTCAGTTCCTGCTGGAACAAGAAAATCTTCACCTGCCGACGGGAGGCAAGGAGGGAGCAAGTTTCCAAGCACAGGCAGGTTTGCATGAGGGAATATGGTCTTTCATGTAGCTTTGCGCCTAGGCCATGTAAAACAAAAACATATTTAAAACATCTGCTAAAGACAATAAAACATCTAGATCACAGCTAAGAACATATGTAACCAAATCATGTGTTGTTCTGGAGAGGCCTGCTGCAACAGAGACAGTGTCTGCATGCGTCCCCAAGAGTGCAGTGATGGTGCCTGCCTCATGTCAGCAGGGTGATGAAAGTGCTTTCCTAGGAACCTTGGCATTATGTATCATTTACGTAAGTTCTGGTTTGGTCCAGATGCTCTTCTTTACATTGATACAACCAAGTCTAGTGCTCTTTTTTTGTATAGAGGAAAACAACATTCTGTGCTATCTGCAAATTTTCATGTTATGTGTCATCTAATCATGTTACACAAATGTTCCTGCTGGAAAACTGTTTCAAAAACATGTTTGAAAAGACCTTTAAAAAAATTATAATGAAATGGGGGCGGGGGTGATATTACCAAGGCAAGGTGGTGTTTTGATCTGCTGCTCCTTCCTTCCCCAGAAGCAAAAAGAGCATAGCATGCTCTAAAACACAGTCTTGCTCAAACTTTTAACAGTTCCAAATAGGCTATGAGCTGCAGAATCAGAGGATCACAAAGCAGTAGTCTGGATAGTTGGTTTTCACCTCCATCTCCGATCATCAAAGATCACAAGCCCAGGCCACAGCCATTTCCAAAATCTTGAAAATGCAGGCCAAGCCAAAGAGTGTACAGAAAACTCTTAAGAAAAAGAGCAGAACTTAGATCTCCAGAAATCCCACAGATTCTTAATTCACTTCAGAAGATAAAGAAATATTATCATAAATTCAGCAACAAAAATCATGTCCTCCTAGCGAGAAAAGTACACATGAAGCAAGCAAAACAAGTGATGCACTCTCAAAATGCAAAAAGTGAAAAAATATGTAGAGAAAAAAGAAATTCTGAATATATACACACAAAACTATGAATCTGAACTACTGGACTCTCAAGTCTACATAAAATGCCTAGGAAAAAAATAAATTCCAAAATTTTACCCTTTACTCTAGCAGAAATCCAAAATAGTACCTAGTCCTGATGGATTCATTAGCCATTTACATTTTTAAAAAATCATAACAAATCTCACATTACCTTTTGAAATTGTTTCTTGACATACACAATAGAGGCCAAATTCCTGAAACTTGGCGTACCTCAATTATCACAGTTATACCCAAAGCACAGAAAGACTTTGATAGTAGTGCATCTCTTTGGTAGTAGTGCATCCTAGGCTCTCCATTGACTCATGGAACCTTATGAAGAGACACTTTCATTTAATTGCCTTTCTTGGAACATCTAAAGCTACAACCACCAGGCACTATTTTTCTTCCTTTTCTGTACAACCACACCCTTCTATGGGTGTGTTTTGTTACTTGAAATTAACAATTCATTTAAAAAATAGCAAGTCGTATCTAAACAGCCTTGTAGAAGGGTAGAAGTTTGCCAATGGAAATTTTTTTGGCTTGTATAGGATGCATACATTACCAACAATTGCAAGAGCTGGCCCTACCATTAGGCAGACTGAGGCCGCCACCTCAGATGACTGGGAAACAGCAGTGAGGTGCTGGAGAACAAAGCTCTGCATGCAGCAGGACCTCCTCTGCACCCCTTCTGCTAATTCGCTGTCCTCAGATGTGGTGAAGCACAATGTCCCACTCTCAGTATTTAAGTTTCTACTGCTGCTCCAGCTGGTTTCTGCTTGTGGAACAGAGGCCCAGGGTCCTATGCCTCAAGCAGCAAAATATCAGGGGTCATCCCTGTTGCTTTCCCCAAACTACAAAGGCAAGGCAAGCCACAAATCCAAATGGATAAAAATGCTAGCCTCCCATCTATGTGAGCTATTACTACAACCTGGCCCTTAATGGCTGAGTATCTGCATTCCTGAAATGTTCATTAACAATATGAACTAAAATGAACCTTACATGACTATTACTCAGCAACACTCATCTTAACAACCTGTGTTCACCTAGAAACCAGTATTCTTATATGTATTTCTAGCGTGAAAGCACCAATAGTTTCTGGGAATTTGGCCAGTTTCTGGGAATCCGGCCAAGGTTGCCTACAAATCCATGTGGTTCTGTGCCAAACCTGATGCTTGGAGTGCAACCTTTTAAAAAAGTTCCTGTAATCTGAGAAGGTGGAATCTCAGCCTGGAAGAAGATTTACCCATTACCATTGGGGTGGTTTAGGTATTCGGTTCAGCCCATTGCACACAGTTGAAAGATCTCAACGGAAAAGTTCGGGCACAATAAAGAAGGTTGGTGCTGTGCCAGGGATTTGGGCTGGGAATTCAAACTAAATAGTTTGATGGGTGGGATATATTTGTGGGGCCCACCTCTTCTGTTTTGTTTCATTTACTGTGCTGTGTTTGTTTTACTTGATTTTATAATTGTTCACAATCTATTTTTCTTCTTGTTTTTAAGCATATGATTATACTGTTGTAACTTGCTCTGGGACTTTCCAGTGGAGGACAAAGTAAAGGTAATGGTAAAGGTACCCCTGACCATTAGGTCCAGTCACGGATGACTCTGGGGTTGCATGCTCATCTCGCTTTACTGGCCGAGGGAGCCAGCGTACAGCTTCCGGGTCATGTGGCCAGCATGACTAAGCCGCTTCTGGCGAACCAGAGCAGCGCACGGAAACGCCATTTACCTTCCCACTGGAGCGGTACCTATTTATCTATTTGCACTTGACATGCTTTTGAACTGCTAGGGGGGCAGGAGCTGGGACCAAACAATGGGAGCTCACCCCGTCGCGGGGACTTGAACCACCAACCTTCCGATTGGCAAGCCCTAGGCTCTGTGGTTTAGACAAGGTAGAAATCTTAAATGAATAAATAATTAAAAATAGCATGGTAGACTATGGAATGTCTCTAATGTTAGGGTGGTTTCCCACCCCACCACCAATCCTGTAGGGTAGCCCAGTAGCTCTAAGAAATCCATCCTTGTACATAAGAGCATAAGAAGAGCCTGCTGGATCAGGCCAATGGCCCATGAAGTCCAGCGACATTTTCTCACAGTGGCCGCCCAGGTGCCTATGGGAAACCCATGAGTAGGACCAAAGCATGAGAGCATTCTCCTCTCCTGTGGTTTCCACCAACTGGTATTCAGAAGCAGTGCCGGATTTACATATAAGCTAAACAAGCTATAGCTCAGGGCCCCACTCTATTCAGGGGCCCCAAAAAATTTAAAGGAAAAAAACACCTGGGTGTACATTTCCAAAATATAAGATAAAAAACAAGTAAAATAAGACAACATACAAAATACAGCAACAGTGTTTTGTGTTGTGTAGATTCCTATGATGTAAGTAATGGGCCCTGCCTGCTAGCCTGCTCCCTAAAATATCACTGGTTTGCTCATTTCTATATATAGGGTGCCTACATTCTGCATGGGCAAATGGCTTTAGATACCTATTAGGTCCATAAATTACCATATAGCATGTATTTAACACAAAAAACCAGCGTCAATTTGTTGTTGACAAAGGACAGCTGGACATATAAAGGGCCCCATTACCTTCAGTAGCTTAGGGCCTCATCAAACCTAAATCCAGCTCTGTTCAGAAGCATTACTGCTTCCAACCATAGATGCAGAGCATAGCCATTGTTCCTGGTAGCCATCGATAGCCTGGTCCTCCATTCATTTGTCCAATCCTCCTTTAAAGTCACCCAAGTTCGTGGCCATCACTACCTCCTGTGGGAGCGAGTTCCATAGTTTAAGGATGCACTGGGTGAAAAAGTACTTTCTTTTAACTGTCCCGAATCTTCCAACATTCAGCTTCAGAGGATGTCCATGAGTTCCACAGTTATGTGAAAATGAATGAATGAATTCTCTATCTGCATTCTCCATGACATGCATAATTTTTGTCAACTTCATGTTTTATAAACTTCATAATTTTTAATAAATATCATGTCACCTCTTTGAGCTCCTCCAGACTTCTGTTTGGGCTGTGATTCGTAGGCACTGGCCCATGCTTCCTGGCAGGTGTGCCCATTCCAGGGGGCAGAGGTGTCATCAGCTCCCTCAATATTCTTTAACAGGGAGCTCAGCCCCCCTCCCCCCATCAAAGGCAGACAGACTCCTCCTGTGCAGAAGAGAGGCAAAGCCACAGCCATTGAAGCTGCACAGCACTGGGCAAGGGCTCCTCCCTACAATGCATGTGTGAAACGTGACATGCATTGCACGCATGTCATAGGCATGTGTTGCACATGTCTCTCCCTATTGGCTCCACCCAATCTTTGGCTCTAGGCGGCACCTCTATTTCCCGGATCTGAGCATCATGGGTTTTTTGTTCCACCGCTTTCTCCAGGAAAACCCACCGTTTACTACTAAATTGGAACAAGTGTCAATCCGCAGAAAGCCCAACTGACATTTGTTCTAATTCAGCAGTAAACAATTACTGCTCCCAGGTTTTCCTTAGTTGCCTTTTCTCAAAACTAAAAAGTCTCAACTTTTCTTCACAGGGAGTTACTGCATCCGTTTGATCATTTTGGTTGCCAAAGGGGTTCTCTCTTTTTCTACCACTACAAAAGATTAATCCAGTCCCCAGAAATCCATGGGAATTGCTGGGCTAACGCTAAATACTTCACTCCCCTCCTAGTTTAAACCCTCCTAAACTCAAATTTTGTGTCAAACACACACATTGCTTGAGATTCAACAGAAGGAAGACTGCTTTTTCCCAAATAATTCTGAACTCTACCTGTTTCTGCATATGTATTCTGGTGAGTTCTTCCACATGGAAGAAAAAGGGGGTAATGTTTTCCTGTTCCCATCAGTAGGACACACATTTTGCTTCTGTAAATTTACATGTATATTGTGTGTGTCCTGCCCTTAGCATATACAAGGAGCCATTGTATTCTTTTGCAAAGTGTTTTGTGTGTGTGATTAAAAAGAAGTTCAAATCAATTTCAGCAATGGTCAGCCATGAGCCAGCCAGCCATCAACACACACAGTTACCTTTATGAACATTTGTTTGTTTATATTTATTGCATTTGTATCCCACTTAATGGGGTAAAGAAGAGTGCAAAGTACAAAGTAGCTACAGATATTCACAATAACCTCAGTTTGTATTGTAAGTAGATGACCATTCTTAGGATCAAAAGCGCTCACCTCCAAATTGATTTTCATATTGTAAGTTAGGCAAATCTGTCAGACATACTGTAGTTCAATTCCATCACTACTCAATACAGTTTGAAAACAAGTGAGTTAAAAGACAGATCTGTGGAAGTTATACAAGGTGATGACAGACACTTGTTACACAGTGAACGTTGAAGAGGATGTTAAACATCTAATTATAGAACTGTTGGGAAACTTTCAAGAAAATGATGCAAAAATGTTATGAGAAGTTATGAACGGGAGATGCAAAAACCGAAGCAGCGCTAAAAGTAAGTTCATAGAAACTCAGGATTCTAGGGAAATGAAGTGGTCTAAAGCTTATAGAAATGGCACCAAGATAAAATAGAAAAAATATTTTGAAGAGAGGTGACATTGCCTCTGCAAGTTGAGTTGAGCTGAGCACATCAAATTTCTGAGACACATTTTACTTTTTTAAAAAAGACACAAGGCTTCTTTATATACAAAATTCAGAAGAAGACAATAATACAAAACAGTATAAACCAAGGGTGAGCAAACTGCGGCCCTCCAGTTGTTGTTGGACTCTAATTCCTATTAGCCAAGTCAACACAGCCAAGAATCAGAGCTAGTGGCAACTGCAGTCCAGTAACATCTGAAGGGCACCACAATGGCTATCCTCAGTATAAACAATATTAAGATATCTTAACAACCATACCAACTCAGCAAACAAAACATCAGGGGAAATTAGGGGAGAGGGTTATTGGTTTGTTCTTGTTCTTGTTTTTATTATATATTCTGTGTTTTTATCTTGTTAACTGCCCTGAGATCTATGGATGAAGGGTGAGTCTACAGATTTAATAAATAATAATAATAACTGAAGAAAGGCTTGAAAGTGATAATCACATTCCATCTGATTCCTGGAGTGGAGGAATGTCTTAATGGGGGGCATAAAAAATTGACTGTCAGCACCAAGCAGACCTTATTGGCAGATCATTCCACAGATGATGAAGACAGTGCCCCAAAACATGCAAGATTGTGATCTCGTGCAGGTCAGAAGATATGTGTTGCAGTTTTCGGCTTCAACATGTTGAAGGGTATTTGGTGATGATTTATTAAATTTATCAGTTGCTTTTTTTGCCAGTGCAATTCAAAGTCTCAGAAGCGATCCTTCAATGCCTTCCACAGGTGCTGCATCAAGAATATTTTTGGTATCACATGGCAGGTCAGAGTCTCAAATAAAGATGTGCTCTCCCAAGCCCATATTCCCAGCATGTTCACACTCCTGTCTCAGTGACGTCTATGCTGGCTGGGTCATGTCCACAGAATGGAAGACGGCAGGATCCCCAAGGACTTGTTCTACGGGGAGGTGCCTTCATGCACCAGGCGTGTTGTCAGACCAACTATGTGTTCCAAAGATGTCTGCAAACATGATATGAAACCTGGCAACATTAACCACACCATGTGCAAATCCCTTTGCTGAAAAGGCCCCTTCCTTTGTAACACACACCCCAAACCTCTCTCAGAAGGGGTACTTCAGGCATTGGCCTAAGGGGATGGGAGGGAATGGGCTGTTTTATAGAGGGAATATTGAAGTTCCATGTCATGTAGTAAAACTTTATAGGTTAGAACCAGCAGTTTTGATGGATTCTAGACATCTATAGGCAACCATTGCAGTAAGACCACAGTGGGCATTATAAGATCAACTTTTTGCACTAGCAACAGTTCCCAAACTATCTTAAGGGACAGACTCATATAAAGCACATTGTAGTAATCCAACCTGGAGATTACCGGACCCTCTGAAGCTATGTTGTCCCTGTCCAGATAGGGGTATAGCTGGGCCACCACCCAAAGCTGCTAGAAGGCACCCATACCTTAGGTGACAATAATGGACATGGGGAGGATCCGCAAGCCACAGACGTGCTTTGTAGGTTGCAGGGCGATGCAACCACATCCAGAACAGATGGAGCAAAACTCACGTGGTCAGAAGGACCACACGCTAACAGCACCTCTGTCTTATCTGGACTGAACTTGAGTTTGCTGTTCCTCATCCAGTCCATTATTGCAGCTGGGCACCGATTCAGCACATCCACTGCCTCACTTCCTGAAGATGAGCTGGATAAGTAAAGCTGTGTGCAATCAGCCCAGTCACAACGACACACTCCAAATTACCTCTTTCTTACGTTACATACAGATGTTACATCATGGAGGATATTACCAACACTTGCAAAACACCATGTTGCAGAATTCGTGGGACCAAACGATACACTCCAAGAACCGGCTTCTGGAGCCGGCTATACAAGTATGAGCAGATTCACTGGAAAGCAGTGGCCTTCACTTTCAACTCCAGAGGATACAGTAGTTGACAGTATCACAACAATTAAATCAAGAACACCAAACATAAGGAGAGTGAGATATTAAAGATAAGGAAGGAGAGTATCATTACAATGTTAAAAAGAGTCACTGTCCTCATGGGTCATATCCTAACACATTGCACTTCAATGGAATCCCATGATCTGATGTCAGAGGTGAACTTTGACACCTGCAGATTCCTAAGAAAATGAAGAGAAATGGCACAGTTGCCTGTGGTGGACATGTAAAGGCTTTCTGGGAAATTATACATAATGAATTAAAGAAAATGTTTAAAAATACATTTGTTAAAAAACCAGATACCTTTCTACTAGGTATAAAAGGCGAAGAGTTACCAAGAGAGGATAAAATACTTTTTATGTATGCTACGACAGCAGCGAGAATGCTACTAGCCCAGATATGGAAGGAAGGAGAAGTACCAACGCAAGAAGAATGGCAGACGAAACTGATGGAGTATGCAGAGATGGCAAAACTGATGGGAAAGATCTGAAACCAGGAAGTTCAAGTATTTTCTAAAGATTGGAGTAAATTTGTAATTTATTTAAAAGATAACTGTAAACAATTAAAATCACTGGCATGGATGTAATGACACTTGTAATGTGGAATTTTTTATGATAATTATGGATATTTAACAGTTGGATAATGGTAAAAAATGCAGCAAATTTAATCTTAAACATGGAACCCGTGGAGGGAGGGAAGGAGGCCCGAAGGTTCAAAAGAACCTTGTATTTTAATGTTTGAAATGGTTAGGTTAAAATGTATAAAATTGTGAAAAAACCAATAATTATTTTGTTTTTAAGAGACATGGCACAGTCACCAACACCAGAAGCCTTCAGCTTTAATAACACTGCACCATGTCCTGAATTAAAAGAAAAACTTGCCTTTGCCTGGTCACAAAACAGCAAAAGGAGGAAGTAATAGTGCAAATAAGTTTGCTTTTTTCGCTAGGGAGAAAGAAGCCAGACATGTTTATAAATCATTTACTTTACAACTACGAGACACTTCTGGCCAAGTCTGACACCTGTTTAATCTGCAAGACGAATGTGGTTTATTAGAAGAGTGCCACCTTCTGTCAGCGCTGGTCATTAGTTAGGGCCTTATCATGACAGGAGTCTGTGAGTCTGCTGATAAAAACAGGAGGAGCAATTTAGAGACAGATATTGGCTTGGCATTCTAGACATGGAGCAAATGGAGAACCGAACCCACAAAGCCATAGAGATGGGAAGGCAACCCAGACAAAGGTAGAAAGGAATTTGGGAGTGTCTTGGAGGAATTAACCTCTCCTTCCAGAAGAAGCCTTTTTTGTTCCAATGACAAATTTATTCATTATGCATCGGCATAGGCAACGCCAATACAGAAAAAAAGAAAGTCGAGACAAAGCAGTCCAGCCATTTTTAAAGCACTCTGCAGCAAAAAGGCCTACCATTTCAGAGGATATGCACAAGATGTAGCAAAGTTCTGAACACTGCAAGGGCACAGGGCAGGAAATGTTGAAAAGCAGGACGTTTGGGTGTCATGTGTCATACCCAGACTATGAAAGAATTGACCACAGCGATGGATGGCCAGTTTTTTCACATGATTATTCCCCCCCCACACACACACACATTTTGTACAAACAAAGACCCTCCCTGGAAAATAAACTTAATTATTTATGGGGCAAATGTCCTTTTCAAAATAGATTTAGGAGCTGATATCAGAGTTGATTTTGAAGGAGGGTCTGTGCAGGATTCCAGACCTGTCTTGGGTGCTTTACAACACAAACAGGCTATGAAAAAGAGCAGTTTTTGTTCTCTCTCTGTGTGGTATGAGGTCATTGCCCAGACAATTTGCTCAGTCATGGAACACTGCCAGAACAGGACTACTGGGAGATGTAGACACTGGTCTATTAAAAGGTGATATTGTGGACATAGTTTTAACTAAGGGTGTGTGTGCCAAACAGACTTGTTTGGAGCAGAATGTTGTTTCCACTAGAAAATAAGTGTGTAATATTATTATTTTTTAAATGATGAGATAAAATGAAATGTTGAATAATGCAGAGGTTACATTTGAATGGCAGGTCAATTTTAGCACAAAGTGATTTAAACATAATACCTGAGGGTGTCCAAAGACTTGAACGTGCAAAGTGACAATTCTGACAATAGAAATCAATTTATCACTACTTCAAGAATGGAAGTTCTTCCTCCAGAAGTTGTTGAACTCCAGTTCCCATCATCCCTCACTATTGGGTGTTGTAGTCTAGCAACATCTGGAAGGCCACAGGTTCCCAACCCTTGTAGTACTTGATCTTGTCTTGCAATCCAAAACTGTATAAAACAGCGCCATTAATATTCAAAGTCATTATACTGTTTTCCTTGTCTTACTCAAAGTTCCCATGATAATTTACTTAAGACAGCTGTGTCCCATAACTTTACATACTACTCTTCTCTCTTAATTTCGGTATTTATAGAATCTGCCATATATCAATCTTGCTGTCACAATCATATAAATAACATCCTTTTTTCCCCTTTTAGGTACTATCACTTTCAATATTGTTCATAATAATGTCTTAGGCTCTGAACTTACGGACTTTTTTCTCAAAGTGTTATTAATAGCTTTCTATAGTTGATTCCTGAAACTTCTTGCGTAAATCCTTTCTTGCTTTCTCACACATCTAGTACAACTCAGATTAATTTTTTTCAACCATTTTACCATTTATAATCATACTTATATTATTCTTGGGGTTTGATGCCATTGTGAATCCATTTTCCTGCAATCCAGAAGTCTTAATGTATCTGTTAAGTTTTTCTAATAGGAAAAATTGTACTCTTCCCTAGAAATTTCATTTTGTAAAACTATTGCAAAGTTGTTGGTGTTGTTGTTTTTAAACGCATGCTGGACATGGTTTTTAAGACCTGTAACCAAAGCATAGTGGTCACCAACCTTGGGGGCCCATGTGGAATTCTGAGAAAGTGCAATGGGCACCATCACCAAATGGCTGCCAAGTGTATGTGTGGCATATCTCAAAATGGCTGCCACATGTGAAACATAAGCCAAAGTCCTGGTATACTTAACTGCAAAAGTGTAAAAACCAACAGGGAAGTGATAACGCACCGTCTTGGAGGGGTCAATATGTACATGTTTATATGGCTGCCTTTCTGTGTGCTCCCTCTGTGTGTATGAGCGAGTGGGGAAATGCCACAGAGTGTGGAGTAGTCAGACTGAAAATCCCTGTATACCTGTATGTAGCCATCATGATGCACAATGGTTACCTGGAGAGAGAGAGAGAGAGAGTTAAGAAGAAGACCAAAGCTGTAGTGTCAGTTAGATTTCACCACCACCATATCTATGGGGTAAGACTGTGTTTAATATAGCAGCTTTCTGAAGAGCTACAGTTATGTTGTATCCACAAAGGAAATTTTGAGAAACAATGCCACATGATAGTTGAGACACCTCATGCAATAAGTTTCATGAGAAGGTGGAGGGGAAAAACAGAGACATGATGTTATTTATAGCTCAGTCATTGGGCTATCTGTGCCCATAAATAGAAAATGCAGCAAGTTCTAGTTTATGGAAGGGTTTCCTACACAGCTGTGACCTATAGGCATAAGAGTGAGATTAGAGTCACTGCGGTCATGAAGGAGAATTTGACATGACTTTGTCATGTGTCTGGAAGATACCACAGAGAAGCTAATTTAGGGTGGTTTTCATGACCACATGGGTGTTAATCTTTGCATGTTTTTAGATCACCATAGCACCCATTTCCTTGGGACTGTTAAACAAGATCATCAGGTGACATATGCTGAATTTTCACAAAGTATGGTTACCGCATGATGTGATAGGAAGAATAAAAGCCACAACGGAGATTCCTCTGCTATTAGGAATGTGACTTAGATAGGTTTCCTTTTAACGGAAACCTATCTAATTCACAGTTCCAGAAATAACATACAAAGCAAAAACTCAGCTAACCTTCCAGATTCACACTTTCCTGAATTTTGCGATGCAATTCTTGAACCAAAAATGTTTACAAAATTATGTATGCTATGGGAAAGTGTGCATAAGAAATGCATCTATCAGCGAAGACAGTATATACAAATGCATTATTTTAGGGACAATTGCTTGCTAGAATGTGTGTATTTAGAGACACACACACTAAAATGCTGACAAATTCCTCTGAGGACCTTTTAAAATAAATAAATCACAAACTGATGTGGGAATGTGGCAAATTGAATTGGATTAGTCCTCTCCCATCTGCTACGCCCATTTTGTTCAGAGCACTTCAGATGAAACTGCCCAAATTTGGCAACAGCATCTAGGTACCCTGAGACCTGTTCCTCCTTGCCTTCTGCAAGAAGGTAGAGAGGTCACTTCCTCCCCGGTATTTTTTCATTGCTCTACAATAGGACCTGCCCACACAGCTATTGCATTTGGACACTGGTTTTTTTTGCTGCCCAAGGAGATGTGGCCCACCTGTTGCCCAGCACAGAAAGGCCAAGACTCCCTCCAGCCAAGATATACTATTTCCAGATGACTGGCAGGTGTGGAAGGCACCTTTTCCCTTCTGGCCTGGCCTTGTTAACTCATAGGAGTGCTGATCACAAACACTCCCGAGAACTTTCTGTAGCACAGCTCCAGACCACCGCATATGCCACCAACCCTGAATGTTCTCCATTTAGATAGAATACAGGCAACTCCCTGAGTTATGAAAGCTCCTGGTTTTGGGCAGAGGGAAGCAGCGAGTATAATATACTAGGTCTTTGCTCAGTAGCATCTAATGGAAGCAATGGGTAGTTTTGACACTGTGGCCCCCAAGAGATGAAGAGAGAACAAAGACCAGACAAAAGTATGAAAGGGTAGTGATCCCAAACTCATAGCCTGGCTCTGCTTTTTACAGCAGGTATGCCAACAAAACAAGTCCCATCTTGTATCTGCCATAGAATCAGAAGGAATCCCTATTGCCAATGTAATCACTATCCTCTTCCTTCCTAGGTAGTCAGATGCTTTGGAATGGGATATGTGCACTGCTTTAGCAACATTTCCCTAGGCTCCGTGCCCAACTATTAGCTGTCAGATCTTATTCCCTCACTGTTCATGATATGTAGGTGGAACGTGGGAGGTGGAATTCCCCGTTTAATATCTTCGTAACAAATATCTTCCTATATGCCAGAGGAGCTCTGCTTCCTGCAGCACCTACTCACTGCTGTGCTGTAAGTTCCCTGTGATGAGCAAGTCAATTGCCTAGGCTCAAGCCAAGAATAATAGTTTGAAACCACGATGGTTTTGCAAGGAGAAAAAAAACAACACACTTCAGTTTCCGAACTCAGCATTTCTGCACTTTGGTGTGGCTTTAATTCATTTGTATAATTGCTTCTTCTTTCACAGTACAGTGGTACCTCAGGTTACATATGCTTCAGGGTACATACGCTTCAGGTTACAGACTCCGCTAACCCAGAAATAGTACATCGGGTTAAGAACTTTGCTTCAGGATGAGAACAGAAATGGTGCATCAGCGGCACGGCGGCAGCAGGAGGCCCCATTAGCTAAAGTGGTACCTCAAGTTAGGAGCAGTTTCAGGTTAAGAACGGACCTCCAGAATGATTTAAGTACTTAACCCGAGGTACCACTGTATTTGGAGTTTTCACAGACCATGGAATGATCTTGCAGGAACTACACTGGTGAAGGGACTCAGAGGGAAGGAGACAGACGTGGAAACAAACTTGACCTTGCTAGATCCTGCACACGCCCCTAACCTGCAAGAAGTTAAGTCATTGGATGCATCTAAAACTCGGTTTTAGCACTCTCTTAAAGAAGTAGGTTTTATACATATCCGCTCAGGTGGAGTTCGTTGTTGGAATGTATGGAAATGCATCCCGTTGGGTAAGTATTCCTTTTTCCTGGACTTCAATAAATGTTAGCACAGCAGCACAGTTATATACAAATGCCCCACTCCTCCAGCAAAGATGTTCAAATGATACCACATCTATACTATATGTTTAAATCAGTATCATCACACTAATGGCCACAGCTTCCCACAAAGTATTCTGGGATCTGTAGTTTGTTAAGGAGACGCCTATTTCCCTCACAAAGCTGCTGTTCCCAGAGTTCCCTGGGAAGAGGGATTGATTGTTAAACCACCCAGGAACTGTAGCTATGTGAGGGGCATAGGGGCATCCTAATAATTCTTAGCACATCAACAAACCACAGTTTCCAGGATTATTTGGGGGGAAGCCATGGCTGTTTATAAAGCGCTCTGATAGGGCTTTAAATGTATACCGAGTCAGATAACTGCAGCACAAACTGAGCCTCCAATTTATACATCTCTTTCTCTGAGGCTGGTGACTTCATCACAGCTGTTAGATACGGGTGAGGAGGAGCTGCAGGGTGGAGTTTCTCTAGAAAATCTGGTTTAACTCCTCAGGGTGGGAATTGGCTTCAGAACAGATTGTTGTTCAGTTATAATAGACCAAGATTTAAATTGCTCAAGGAACATACGGGGATGGAAATATCCTTGGCACCTCTTATGATAACAGGAAGAGAAATCCTTAATGGAATGACGGTGCTTGATATCACCCTCTTTTCCAGACTGTAAACACTGACATAACTCAACCTAAGCTCTTGGGGAAGCTGGACTATCAGTATAGACATTTTAAACAAGTCTGTTAGGCTCATGTGATCTAGCTGGCAATTTCCCAGCTCTGGATTTGGAATTTGCATACTGTTGCTTCACAGCCTGTCTCAGGTTGTCAAATTCTGGTATAAGTACATAATAATTCCTCAGCAGCACAGAGGGGGCTTTTCCAGACTGCACACAGAAGTCACAAACTGCATTGTACGTCTTGGTTTTGATGTGAACTCTCTGCAGCTGCTGATTTTTTAAAATGCATTGATGCTTTTACTTTACGGTGATCTTGCAAGTTACCTTAAGGACTCTAGTCCAAAGGCTGGAGAGATATCTTCTAATGGTATTATTAACCACCTATTTAATCTCGTGTGCCTAGCCTCTGGTTACAGCCAGAGATGTACTGAATGGGGCAGAGATGGGGAAGGCGACTAAATCACACAGATGCTGCTGTGTTTGCCTTGTCCGGCCACAGCACTGGGAGCAGGAGGCCAGACGCTGGGCAGTGTGCAGATGGCTGATATGAACAGCATTGTTTGCAAATAAACAAGCAGCCCTGGAAAACAGCTCGTCTTTGTTTGGATGCTATCTGAGCCAGCAAAGTGCCCTGGAGAGCTTATTCCTCCAAGTTGTGCTCTAGGCTCCATTTCAAGAAAGGGTGGGATATAAGAATAAATTACCACTATCATCACCTCGATCCTAGTCCACTCCCTGCTTACAGCTCAACAGTCTCATGTATGAGGCCGTCCAAATAGATTTCACTGCCCAAGGCAAAGAACAAGATGTCACCCCCCAATTCCATGTAGAGAAGCTGATTGGACTGGCGGTTGGATGAGTCATGAGGCACCTTGCTGAACTTCTGAAAGCAGGAATCACTATGGCACCAGAGGACCCTGCGCTGGCACATCACTCAGCCCCATCCTGACCCAAATAGTGCAATCACACCAATTCCATCCTCGGTGTTCCACAAGCTCCAGGCATAAACTTAGGGGAGCCACCTCTGAAGAGATTCTTCACCATTGCAATAAAGGGGAAAGACATTTAAAGGAGAGACCTAAAGATAACTGACTTTCCAAAGAATGCATCCTGATATCTGGATGCAAAGCATGGAAGCATGGATGCAGCAGCATCGAAGCATGAAGAGAATGCAAAACAGCTGGTGGAACATCATGAGGCAGGCAATTAGTTTTTATAGTGAAAGGCCTGAAGATATTTCATCTTTGCCTTTGGATCAGGTGTGCCCCTCTCTGCTCCCCATACATTTTCAATGGTCGCATGACAGACAAAAAGCAACAGGGCAGCTCCATCAGCAAAAATAAAAATGCAGATCTGCATTTATTTATTAGATTGCTGCCTGCCATACTATCGGGGGGGGGGGGGAACTATAGCACCTTTAGCAGAAAAGAAAGAAAGATGACAACTCTTCCTTGAACTGCTCTATTTCCTCCTTTGACATAGTTCACTGGCTTGCATGTGAAACTCTGTCAATCTTTCCTTTGCCCTTTAATCGTAGTAACATATAGGAAAGTTGGTAGAGAAAGCAACACAACATAGTAACCGGTCTTGGCTTCCCCATTTTTGCAGAATACCATCAAGGGCTCCCTTGCAGCTTCTGCTTTTAATGGGATGTGGAGGTCATCAGATATGACCTCACTGAACAGCTACTGAGGAATCCTTTAGAAGGCAAGCAGAACATGGTTTCCTGGACAGCAGACATATGTACAAGCTGATAGACTTCCCCTGATTCATAGTCACGCTTCTCTTTTCATATATTTCCCCCCGTTCCACATGGTTGTCTCAAGAGGTCAACCTTAGTAACAGGAGCTGCAATGTTTAACCAAAGAAATGAATGGATTATTACTTCTTTTTTATTTATTAAATTTCTACACTGCTCTTCATCCGAAGATCACAGGGCAGTTTACAATATAAAAACACAAAATAAATCCCATATTAACAAACAAAAACAACACACACACCCAACATGTCCCTTGATTAACGTTTAAAAGAGAGAGAAAAATCAAGTACTTACAAAAACTGTATGTGGTAGGCACTACCACAGAAGAAGACATTCCCATTTCTCTCCTACATATTAGGTCATATTTATTCAATGATAGGACCTGATGTGACATCAACATCCTAAAAAAAAAGCAGAATTCCCACCCACCTTGTGAACTATTGCCCATTGTATGTATTAACTGGTTGATTAAAAAGTCATTTAATTAATCAACCAAGGTTTCTTAAACCAGCTGGCAGCCATATCTCATAGCCATATACAAGGATAACTCTCTCCACTGCACTCACACAGCAGGCCAGAGTACTGAGATGTCTTAGGATGTGGTGCTTATTGGGGATGTGAACATAAAACGTTAGAGAAGGCCTTCTAGGTGAAATGCTAGATCCGTGTAATCCAACCTTCCCCAACCTGGTGGCCTCCAAAGATGTTTTGAACAAGCTGCCATCAGCCCCAACCATGGCCATGCTAGCTGGGACTGATGGGAATCATATTCCAAAAGAACCTAGAAGGCACCAGAGTGGGGAAGGTGGAATTAGTCCAGCATCCTATTACCAACCGTAGCCACCTGGATGTTTCCAGAAAGCCCACAAGTTGGACAAAGGCAACTGTCCTCCCGCATTGTTTGTCACTCAGCAACTGGTATCCGGGGGTTTTCATTTAGCTATCATTTAAAGCAGAGGTTCCCAACTGTGATCTGTGAATCACCAGATGTCTGCAGACTTCGTTTAGGTGGTCCACAGTGTGTCTGTGGATTTGTGTTTGAAGATGGGAGACAGCACATCCACCACATTGAATATTCGTATTTTTAATTGTATTCTTATTGCTTCTTTCATTTATGTTGTATTTTATTGTATATATCCCATGGAAGTACAATATCTACAGCAGGCAGAAAAATCACTACATGATCTGCCAAAGCAGCAGATGTCTGCAGAGTCTCATGGCTCCACCTGTATGGGCAACACAAAGGCTGTACAGGTAAAAAAAATTCTGAGGAAGAAGGGGATCCCACATAACCTTTGTTATTGTAGATAAATATAATTTTTAAAGTTAGCATTCTAAATCTTTCTGGAGGGACCTGCCATCAGATTTTCTTCTTCAGCTTGCCAATATCATAGTTTGATTTGCTTAACACTGAAGTCTGCACAGCTATTTTCATGCCCTGGTGCATGACATTTACTATTCTTTTCCTCAAAACATCTGACATTTTAGGAAACAAAACATTTCCTGTCATATCTCTGCCTATCAATGTTACCTTTATTCAGTATTCAATGTCTTGGCTCAGTGGAAGTTGCTGGCCTTGATAACATCTTGTGGCAGTGGGTTCCACAAGCAAGTATCAGAACAAATAGGTTCATTCTTTCACGTACCCTTTCATTGAAAAGCCTCCTTGTATTCCTGCACTGCATGCCTTAAAAGCAGAAGTCCGTAGGAGGACTCATTTCATTAATGAGTTCCCTTCCCTCCTCCCCTCCCCTCTTTTTGCTGGGTTAATGTGGGAGCTCAGCATGACTTAGCACTGAGCTATTTCTGGAATGGTTCATGCAGCTTCCAAAAGCTGCAGAGGCTTCTCTGTTCAGAAATAACTCACACTAAAGAGCTAGCAGGTCTCAGTGCTGTCATTGTTTTGCACCAGTGAGCACAGATTTGCCAGGATGGCTGAGTCAGTTTTGCAGAGGAAGGATGTATACCGGTAATTTTACTACCCATGCTGCTAAGTGCATGAAGAGGCAACTGATAGGCAATCCTATGGAAGGCTGCAATGCAAACAGGCCTATGCGAAAGATAAAAAATCCATTATGAGGATTTCTAATATTTATTTCTCTCCCCAGTTTGTCTCAAAAAGACAAAAAGCAATCAAGCAAGCAAATTATAATAATATAATATCATATCATATCATATCATATCATATCATATCATATCATATCATATCATATCATAATATAATATAATATAATATAATATAATATAATATAATAATAATATAATAATAATTCACTGCTATGATTTACAATCCCAGGGCATGGAAGCTGGGCAGACCTTCGGAATGTGGGAGCTGAGGGGACCAGCAAGCTGAGATCAGTAAGCCGTGTTGTTGTTTTTAATGTGCTGCCTGCGGTGAGCAAGGGTGTCAAAAAGCAAGGGACTGTAACCTTTTTCTCAAGGTTCAATGGGGTTTTTGTGGGTGCCAACTACAAAAATGACCTTCTTCCAGTTTGCTTTGAAGTATGTTTCTTTTTCGGTTTCCACGTCGATGTCATTTGTGCTAGATAAATATCGGTGGAACACAGCGTTTACTTTGAGGCGACATTACCAAGCACTTAGCATTTTGTCAGCTGTAGACACTAGAAGCACTATTTAGAATGGCAGAACTGTAGAGCTGAGACCCAAAGGGACATCCAGTTCAACTCCCTGCAGTGCAAGAGCCACAGCTAAACCTCTGACAGGTGGCCCTCTAACCTCTTCTGGAGGCAAGGTGCCACTGCAGAGTAATTTTCTGTGGCAATTGCCACAGGAAAAGGTGGAGGAAGGGTGTGAGGCCAGGCCTTAAGGAAAGACTCCTGTGTGAGTAGTGGAAAAGGCTCACAACCAGAAGACCTGTGAGAAAAGAAGAGAAGGAAGCTCTGCCAGATGGGGGTTGGGATTTGGAGGAGGTACTCAAACGAAGTACCACCTTGTCCCTATTGCCTGTAAGGAGGCATCATTCTGCTTCATCCCAGGGCAAGGAGGAGCTGCACACAATCATTTATAGCCTGTGCAGGCAATAATTCTTGCATATGGTCCCCAGCTTTTTACACATGCATGGACCCTTGTAGGGGGTAGCAGCAGGGCCTCCAACAACATACCTCCAGCGGGTGCCATAAACCTTCTGTGTGGCCCTACAAAGCTGGCCACAAGGGGGGCAGGCACCAAAAGCTGTCCTGGCCCAGGGCACTATTGATTATACGGTCAGCCCTGTAAGTAAGGTCTGAAGGAACGTGATGCGGCAGACTTGCTGGAGCTAAGCAGCTCCTGAGTTTTTTCAGTGCCCAGGTGGGCAACTGCTTGACAGTCACATGTATCCCACCTTGAATTCCATGATGGAAGAAAGGTAAAGATGAAATGCTTGTATAACATACAAATTTCACTCCATGAGATATGGTGATTAGGTTTTGGCAGGTATATCTAGGTATTCCTGTGACTTCAAGACAGACCTTCCATGTTCAGAAGTAGTCTACCTCTGAATACCAGATGTTCAGGACACATCAGCAGAGAGCTGTTAGCTTCCCAGAAACATCTTGCTGGGTGACCACTGGTGAAAGCAGGATACTCAGATTTCATCAAGGAGGGTGTTTTATGTCTTCATATTTAAAGTTCAGAATATACTCAAGTCATGTTGTTTAGTCGTTTAGTCGTGTCCGACTCTTTGTGACCCCATGGACCAGAGCACGCCAGGCACTCCTGTCTTCCACTGCCTCCCGCAGTTTGGTCAAACTCATGTTTTTTGTTTTTTTAAAATAAATAATTTGTATTAATTTACAACAAAAACAAAATCACACAATGATTTCACATCCAATTTTTCACAAAATCTTTCTTTTCTGGACTTCCTTCAGCTTTTCCGTAAATCATTCGTAGTCATTATTAATTTACGCATTTCTTAAGCTTGTATTGTCATTATTTAAACCTTTCTTTTTCTATTCCCTTTTAACAATACTTCTCGCGTTTCACAGTGCTTTTTAAAATCCCTCTAGCGTTATTTCACCCTCACTTATACTCTCCAGATATTCCACAAATTTTCCCCAGTCCTCGGTGAACTTTTGGTCTCTTAAGTATCTGATCTTCCCAGTCAATTTATCCAACTCAGCATAGTCTAACAGCTTCCTTCTCCATTCTTCCATTGATGGTATTTCCTGTTGTTTCAATTTCTGAGCCAGTAACACTCTTGCAGCTGTCACTGCATATTGAAAGAATTTACTATCCTTTCTCTTTGTCTCATTTCCTAAAATACCTAGCAGAAAGGCCTCTGGCTTCTTTATAAATGTATATTTTAATATCTTTTTCAATTCATTATATATCATTTCCCAGAAGCCTTTCACTTTCTTACATTCCCACCAAATTCAAACTCATGTTGGTAGCTTTGAGAACACTGTCCAACAATCTCGCCCTCTGTCGTCCCCTTCTCCTTGTGCCCTCCATCTTTCCCAACATCAGGGTCTTTTCCAGGAAGTCTTCTCTTCTCATGAGGTGGCCAAAGTATTGGAGCCTCATCTTCAGGATCTGTCCTTCCAGTGAGCACTCAGGGCTGATTTCCTTAAGAATGGATACGTTTGATCTTCTTGCAGTCCATGGGACTCTCAAGAGTCTCCTCCAGCACCATAATTCAAAAGCATCAATTCTTCGGCGATCAGCCTTCTTGATGGTCCAGCTCTCACTTCCATACATCACTACTGGGAAAACCATGGCTTTAACTATACGGACCTTTGTTGGCAAGGTGATGTCTCTGCTTTTTAAGATGCTGTCTAGGTTTGCCATCGCCTTTCTCCCAAGGAGCAGGCGTCTTTTAATTTCGTGACTGCTGTCACCATCTGCAGTGATCATGGAGCCCAAGAAAGTAAAATCTCTCACTGCCTCCATTTCTTCCCCTTCTATTTGCCAGGAGGTGATGGGCCCAATGGCCACGATCTTCATTTTTTTGATGTTGAGCTTCAGACCATATTTTGCGCTTCTTTCACCCTCATTAAAAGGTTCTTTAATTCCTCCTCACTTTCTGCCATATACCGTATTTTTCGCCCTATAGGACGCACTTTTCCCCCTCCAAAAATGAAGGGGAAATGTGTGTGCGTCCTATGGGGCGAATGCAGGCTTTCGTTGCACCAACCCCTCTTGCTCTCCAGGCTTCAGGAAGCTCTGCGCAACCCTAGGGAGCCCGGTGCGAAGTCGTGCCGGGCTCCCAATGGCTGCGCAGAGCTGTCTGCATTTGAAGCCTGGGGAGACCGGTGCGACTTCCCGCCAGGCTCCTTAGGCTTGCAGATAGCAGGCTGTTCTCGGGGCTGGGATTGGGGGAAGCTCGGGCTTCCCCCGTGCCAGCCCCGCGCCTGGGGGGGAAATAATTTTTTTCTTTATTCCCCCCCCCCAAAAAAAACTAGGTGTGTCCTATGGGGCGGTGCGCTCTATGGGGCAAAAAATACGGTACTTTCTGCCAAATACTCAAGTCATATTTAGCACTAATTAGTGTCAGAAGCTCTGCAGGTTATTTTGCATTTTTAAGGGTGCTGTTGATTCAGAGGACTAACTTTTTTTAAAAAACAACATTGCAGCATGTCAGAAGGTCATCCTGTGCCTGCATTGCAAAGGGTTATTTGTGTTATTCACACTGTCCTTTGGGATGTGTGGTTGTGCCTAAGAGGAATGTATGGTCTGTAAAACAGAAAGTAGATTCAATGGGGAAAATACTTATGTTAGCCCAAGGTTATATTATAAAGCTAATATAATTCACATAGCCCGCAGCAAGGAAATGCAAAATTCATACAAATTTGAACAGTTGCTGAATGATTTCATTCTGCTCTGAAAAAACCCTCCATATGTCACATTTATGACTGATAAATCATGACGTAATGTTATTGTTTAAATCAGGGTGGAAACAGTATTCACACCTCTCTTCAAGACCATTGGCTATTCTTCTACAGTTCTCCGTAACATATTGTTGTGAAGAGGGATTTTCAACTCTGACAAATATGAAAGATCAGAAAAGAGAAAGGGTTCTTTGTGTTGATGAGGAGATGAGAGTTTGTTTGTCTCAAATTAGATGCAATGTAAATGAGATTGCCCAGAAAAAGCAAGCTCACACCTCTCTCTGAATTTGTATACATACATATGTAAGAGGCTTGTTTATAATTATATTTTGAGAATGATTCATGTTCTTCTGTAGGTGCATTGTTTTATTATTTTTTGATATCCCATGATCATATTATAAAGTAGTTGTGTTCTATGTTATAAATCAAGCACTGCTAGGAGTATACAGCACCTCACTTTCAATGGCAAAGATTCCTAGCTCAGTTACACATGTTTGTACAGTCTTCCACAGAAAGATCTTCTCCACTTCATGGTCTTCTTGCTATCTTGCATCACTAAAGAGTCAGAACTTCTCAGACATGCATAGGTGGTACACAGAAAGGTCTGCAGGCATTTGCATTGGCAAACTATAGGACCTTGTTGTCCAACGCATCTTTCAAGATACAAGGGATAAAGCAGAGTAATAAAATGAGAGAACTACCCCAGCAGGTTCTTGCGATCATGTAAACATAAAAGCGAAATCATTGTTCTGCTTGACATTTACACGGCATGTGACCTAAGCAACTTTGCAGCGTTTGCTGGGAGGGTAAACAGAACCCACTGCACCAGCCCAGCCCTTGCCACTGATGCCACTGGGCACATGTGCGCAGGACGCAGAGGGTTCATGCAGCCCCTGCTCCAGCCCAGACCTCACTGCTGGAACCAAGTGGGGCTGCACTGCGCCACCTGTCTGCCCTCACAGGGAGAAGCATGGCCAGCCATTGCAGCCTTTGATAGGTAAATTCCCTCAACACCGGCCAGGAGGGCATTCAGTGAGGGGGTTGGGGACGTGGTGGTGAGGCAGGGCATGACAGGGATCCCTGTGGGGGGGCGACTGGTTCGTGCCCCCTAATAATATTTTTTTAAAAAACATTTTCCCCATTTTTCCATTTTAGAACATTCAACAACGAATATAAATCTACACAAATCAAATAATATTTTCTGTGACTTTCCTCCCTCCCCTTCTGCGGTTTCTTATTTTTGTCATATTTTTACAAATTTATCCTTTATAATTCCTTTAAATGTCTTCCTGTTCGTGTTTAGGTCAATCCTGCTAATGTTTTTAACAGTTTACAATTTGTTTTCATATATTCAATAAATTTTCCCCATTCTGTTACAAAAAGTTTATCATCCTGATCTCTGGTGCCCTCTAAATATAATGTGTCTGGGGCTATTTCCCCTCACCGTGCCCTCCCCCATTACGACCCAACGTGACCTGGAATTAATATAGGTTCCGAGTAAGGCCCAGTGAGCCTTGCCTCAGATTATGCTCTGGTTTTACACATTTAAAAAGAAAAAAATGACATGTAGGGAGACCCAGTGGCGTAGCGTGGGGGGTGCAGGGGGGCCGGCCGCACCGGGTGCAACATCTGGGGGTTAGGGGGTGCAAATCCACGGGTTAGGGGGCGCAAATCCATGGGTTAGGGGGCACAAATTACTTGCCTTGCCCCGGGTGCTGACAACCCATGCTACGCCACTGGGGAGACCTTAACAGCATGAGTGCAATAAGACTGGGGAAATATGGACTAAGGACTCTAGGAGGGCGATGCTGGCCGCATTCTCCTCCTTGATGGCTCCACCAGGTCATATGCTAGGACAAGGAGCTGAAGTACTGGCTGTCGCAGGAAGGTGCCTCTTGTGCCCCTGGCTTAGCAAATGCCTTTCTCTAAACAATAAGCGGAAAGGGAACTGGTGGAAACCAGGAATGTCAAAATAAACATGGCCAGTCCAAGAGAACAGAAGGCTTGGGATGGTGAGGCAATACCCTAGTGAGAAAGTGGCTTCTTTGGATTTGCATTCTCGCTTCAAACAAATATATATCAGGGATAGCACACAGCTCACTGAGGCAAATCCCTGAGAGACAGGGCATTTACATGGTGTAACTTCAATCCATTCTTGAGACGCACATTGTGGGTTTGGAGATCTGGGCGAAAGGTACACTCGCAAACCCCATCATTACGGCTCTACGCTTCTTATTCCCGTCTAGGAGAACTGCCAAGAAACCGCTGGTAGAACAGGGCCCCTTTGCACAGTAAGTGCCCTGTGGTTGGAAGGCTATCTCGCTCTTTTCGGAGCAACAACTCGTAAGGACAAGATGACAGAGCCAGGGGCTAATTTCTTTCTCGTTTTTCTTAAAGGTGTTGAGACTCAAGCGGCATCCACATTTAAGGCAGTATCATCTGCTGAGAGGTGCCGATGGGCTGCCTAGTGGTCCAGGAACTGATGTTGCAGTCTTGCACCTGCCCCCCCCCCCAGAGCACATGGTGTGCATGGTAAGTGGGACAGATGTGAATGGCCTCTCTAGCTGCCTGTTGTCTAAGCCTCTGCCTGTGCCACCACCATAACTCAGGACTGCTATAACAAAAAAAAATGGGACACTCCTAAATTCAGATAAAGGGTTAGTATGACGAGCAGAATGCCGTAAGGAAAGTAGTAGGAAATGACAACAGAATAAAAGTCCATAGGTAAAGGTAAAGGTACCCCCTGACTGTTAGGACCAGTCACGGATGACTCTGTGGTTGCGCACTCATCTCACTCTATAGGCTGAGGGAGCCGGCGTTTGTCTGCAGACAGCTTCCAGGTCATGTGGCCAGCATGACTAAGCCGCTTCTGGCAAACCAGAACAGTGCACGGAAACGCCATTTACCTTCCCGCTGAAGCAATACCTGTTTATCTACTTGCATTTTGATGTGCTTTCGAACTACTAGGTCGGCAGGAGCTGGGACTCAACAATGGGAGCTCACCCCGTCGCGGGGATTCGAACAGCCGACCTTCTGATCGGCAAGCCCTAGGCTCTGTGGTTTAGAGTCCCATATATGGGGCAATTCAGTGCCGGATTTACGTATAAGCCAAACAAGCTATAGCTTAGGGTCCCACTCTCTTGGGGGCCCCCAAAAAAATTGAAGGAAAAAAACTGGATGTACATTTCCAAAATATAAGATAAAAAAACAAATAAAATAAAACCTACATACAGCAACAGTGTTTTGTGTTGTGTAGGCTCCTATGATGTAAGTAATGGGCCCCGCCTGCTAGCCTACTCCCTAAAATATCATTGGTTTGCTCATTTCTTAATTGTATTTCACTATTAATATACTTCTTCTTAATTGTATTTCAGTTCAACAATTACTTTGATAAAATACATATTTTGTTATGTGCAAATGGCTTTAGATACCTATTAGGTCCATAAATTACCATATAGCATATATTCAACACAAAAACAGTGACAATTTGTTGTTGACAAAGGACACCTGGACATTTAAAGGGCCCCATTACCTTCAGTAGCTTAGGGCCTTGTCAAACCTAAATCCGGCCCGGGGCAATTGCAGATTGCAGGAATGTCTTTGACCTGCTGGACAGAGGCAATGGGCTCGTGGGTCAGAGCAGTTGCTGCCCTGAGTCCTTTTCCAACGCTCTGACTAGCCACATGACTCATTAGCCAGTGGTAATGCAAGTCTTGTGTTCTAACTACTGATTACCGTTTTCCAACAGCTGTGGGTCACAGTACTGTTTTATGTACCGCAGATGTCTGTAAAAGGCAGCATCCTGACCGTACCATGGGATGGAATTGGTTTCTCTGGGGGCTTACTAAGAATGTAATTTCTATGAAAACAAAACCACGTGATTTATGGCTATTAGTCTCATTTCCTCTCTTTGACTTAACTTTGCCAGCTCTTTGGAGGGCTGCTATCCTGACCCAGGGGATTTCTCTGCTTGCTCATCAAGAGCCGCGACACGCCCTTCAGCCTGCTCCTGCAAAGAATGAAAACTACCATTGCTGCTCTGTGGGTATCAAATGCTCTCTAGGGATAGGCACAATGGGCATGAATGTACCCTGAAGGCTTTCTTGGTAACATTACAAGCCTCTAGCACAGTAATTGTGTGCTTTCTCTTGCTTACAGAGAGATTTTGCTTATAAATCTTGCCTGGTCTTGCCCAGGAATCGTGACCTAAACCCACTTACTTAGCTAATAGAACCTATTCCCAAAGATGCTTGTTTACAGATGTGCCTCCAGGAGGTGAATTAAAAACAAACAAACCCAAATGTACCGCAAACATTGATTGTAGGTCTTTTCTTTCTTTCCAATGAGAAAATACAGGAATGTATTTGATGTCAACTTTAAATTGATTGACAGCCCAGTCTGTGGAGTCACTTCAACAGCTGTGGTGCAACGTGGGGTTGAAATGGCATCCTGTTCAATGCAAAGGAGAAAGGGCCCAAAGCTTTGTTTCACTTGCCTCACATTCCTTAAAAATCCCCTTTTCCTGTTAGAACTATAAACTGCACTGACCCCAGAGTTCACTGGGGTACTCCAACAGCCCTTCAGCCCCATATCAGGATTATCAAACATCAGCTGCATATGTGCATATAGGAATGGGGGAGAAATTCTATCCAACCCACATTTAAACTCAAATCTACCTCACTTTCTGAAACAGTACATGAACAGAAATACAGACATCCTTCAAAATTCACGCATCTCTGAATTTTGAATGCAGTTCTTCAGCCAAATCATGTGTAAAAATTGCATAAACAAAGGGAAAGCAGGCACAAAAATCATATTATAAAACATGTGTGTTACAAAAATGTGTTTATCAGGTGGAATGGCATACAATAATGTGCATGTGTGGAGAAATTTGCACTAAGATGCTAATGAAATTTCATGAGCACTTTAAACAAACAAACAAACAAAAAAACCACAAAAAACACACACCCCACAAACTAATGTAGAAATGTAAACAACTGAATTCCAGACCAACAAAACCAAAATTGACAAGTTACCCATGTTACTTAAAACTGTTTCTTACAAAGAAAATAGAATACAAAACATACAAGTTGATACATGCTTGGCTGTGTACAAAGGTTTCCCTATGAACAGCTGCTTTTAAAAACATTTTTAGGCAAAACTATCGTTTAAACTTGGGGTTTGTAACGTGGCACCTGCAGACACCATGGCACATTCAGACAACCCCCCATGGTACCTGCCAAGGCCCCATGTCCATTTTTTTTTTACAACGAATTTGAAGGGGGTGGCTGTTTAATTGCAGCTGTATGCCTGTTTTATTTTTGTTTGTGTTTTATTTGTCTTGGAGGGGGTGTCAGTTTTTTGCCTGTTGTTTGGTGGGGGGCAGAAGAGACTTCTGAGCATTGTCTGTTTTCCTTCTGTGAAATGGCAGCCGTTATAGCTTCTAAGACTTCAAGATGTGCCCCTGCCCCACCCCCAAAAAAAGGTTGGGGGTCCCCTGCTTTTTAAATGATTTCCATTCAGGTAGTATTGGCCATCAACAAAACAAACAGACAATATTTACCATTTTTGCAGAGCTGTTCTCAGTTCTTTCAGGCACACAGTTGACATACAGATAGCCATCTTCCCTATTCTTCCTCGCTGTTAGCAAACTCAGGTTGGCATTTCCTTCACCTTTGCCAGATCCCACCAAGAATCTCATTGCTTAGTCAATTCGGAGCTTCCCTTCGCTAACATTGGTAAGGTTATGCTTCAGAGGATCAAATCTGACTTCCAGAAAGAACAAACTTCAGTACTTGAAGTATTGTCATTAACATCTGCTCCCTGTACCACCTGAATATTCACGTTTCACAGGGCTGTTTATCCCCTGCAAAGGTATGGGGATATTTGGTGACTTTGGCATGGTGGGTTGGCAAATTTTGTGTTATCTTTCAATTTTATTTAAAAGTTCTGTTTGATTAAATTTACACCCTGCAGCCTCCTCCAAAGGAGCCCAGGGTTGTACTACAATGTGGATATGTTGGGTTTCTCTTCTTTTCCCTCCCTCCTTCTTCAAAAGCCTTGCCACTGTTTTAAGTGGCATCTTGGCTGTTCTCATCACCCCAGACACATTTTCAGCACCCCTCTCCCCTGGTATCTCATCATCCCACTTTTTTTTTTAATAGAAAGTGGGCATCTCAGTTCCTGCTCTCCTCAGACAAGTCAGAATGAACCCTGCACACACCTTAAAAATCCATCCAAGAAGTCTTTTCTTTTTGACATCGTGCATCTCCAGGCATCTGGGAGAATAAAACTGGGGCTTTCCAGAGCACACAGACTGATTTCTTTTCCTCCCCCACTCTACCAAGTAATATATGCCCTCTCCCTTCTGTTTTGGAGGATGTATGTGTTTTGATGTCTACTTTTGCCATGTGATCCCCCTGGCCTACATCATTAGTAGTTATCCAGCAACCAGCATGAGTCCGGTTTCCTTCCCGCCTCCTTTTAGCTTTAAAAAATCAAGTACACCATGTGCTGCCTTACCCCTGTATATCCCAGGTTAAGCGAGGGGTTTTGGATCACGATTTGAGTGAGCAAGTGTCTGCCGGATCTGTCTCCAGGGTGGGAGAGCACCATTTGCAATCCTGAAGTGGGGGCTCTCTTGAGATTGGGAGAAGCGATTAACTCTCCACCCACAGCTTCTCCAACTCAAATTCCCTCCTCCCAATGGATTAGAAGCATCTCCAGAAAGTCCCTTTGCAGGCAATGCAAAGGCACTCCTCCCTCTGCTTGTAACTTCAAAAGCAGTCGGGAATTTTCTCGTAGCCAAAGCAAGCTAGAATGAAAGAGCTGCAAAAAAACACACCTAGAAACCTACCAGGAACAGCCACTACTGGGCTGGGCTGGGCTGAGCTTCAAATGAACAGAAAGCGAACTGGGAGGATATAATGAGTTAAATCTCTACCTGTGACATGGGTGGGGGAACTTTTACAACCCGACGGCCACATTCTGTTCTGGACAGCCATCTAACGGCCACATGCCAGTGGTGGACAGAACAACAAAGGTAAAATTTTACCTTTGTACGGTAGGCTGCTTTCTACACACACCTCTCTCTACCCTCTATCTAGGGTACTGTTAAGGGGTCCAGCCTGGGGAAAGCATTCAGGAAGGGTACCAGGCAGAGAGGCTTAGAGGGCCACATTTGGTGCCCAACCTCTGCTATAGCAGAACACTCCAATGGCACCCTTTCTACAAGCCATTCTGAGGGAGGGTGGGGAGATGGCTGCCTGCACTGGCTGTAATGGGACATTGTTTCCATGGAATTTTCTTTCCAGACACAGGTCTGGGCTGCAAACCATGGACTGAAATAATGGCACAGGTGGCTTGTTTTTGTTGTTAAAAATAAAACACCCAGAGAGAATCCCTCGGGCACCATATTTAAAGATAAGGCAAGTGTTAAGTTGTGGGTGAACATATCAGACGACCCAGCGATTCTTCAAACAGCTCTTGTTTATTCACAGGCCAGGACAGAACTGAACTGAAGGGCTCAGTCAGCCTGCTTATATAGAGCTCCAGTATAGCGTAACTGTAACAACTTTCTAAAACTATCCAATCACTGAACGTCACTTTTGATCCCTTATTTGCATAACTATCTACAGTATCCCTCTGCTGGCCCAGGGTGAGAACTTCAGTACATAACAACAAGCATTCTCAACACTCACCCTGTCCCAAACAAGAAGATTAATCCAATATATGGAAGGTTTTTTCCTCCATACTTCCTGAAATTTACAAATTTCAGGGGTCTGAACACTCATCCCCCCCCCCTCTCACTTTCTGGACACGGCCCAGGAGGAAGGAGTGGAACCACTGGATAACAGTGCTCCCAGCTCCTCTAGACGGTCCAGAAGTAGTCGATGGTATCAAAGGCCGCTGAGAGATCCAGCAGAATTAGGAAATGCAAAAGGCATTCTAGAGAAAGGAATCAGAAGAGTGTGAAGCAATAGCAGCTTGAGGCCTGTACTTTGCTTTCCAGGGCACCAAAGGTAATTTTATAAAATTTAAATATACAGAGGAGCCCATGCAGGAAGAGTAGGAGATGTCCAGGTACGTCATTGGAAACCACAGCCATAAATCAACTACCTTGGAGCTCTTCTGAGATTGATTGATTAGAAAAGGATGTCTCAAAGGACACACATTGAAAATTGAGCAATGGACTATTTCCAGAGAAAAGGGGTCTCTTTGTATTGCACTTCCTCAGTTGCAGAATTACATTAATGCATTTGCCAGGAGACAGGTTCCTTCTTCCTTCTGTGAAATAATGACACTGGCATTAAATTGATGGATTATTGTTACACAGGTACTCCATGTTCTGGGATAATTAGATCCACTCAACAAGGTGACTTTCTGTTTCTAAACATACGTCACCTGCTCTCAAAGCCCAGACATACTGCTTGGGAATCACTAAGACTGAGCTCCATCTGGTACGTAGGCTGAGACCCTACCTGCCCGTGGACTGTCTCGCCAGAGTGGTGAATGCTCTGGTTATCTCTCGCTTGGATTACTGCAATGTGCTCTATGTGGGGCTACCTTTGAAGGTGATCTGGAAACTACAACTAATCCAGAATGCGGCAGCTAGACTGGTGACTGGGAGCGGCTGCCGAGACCACATAACACCGGTCTTAAAAGACCTACATTGGCTCCCAGTATGTTTCCGAGCACAATTCAAAGTGTTGGTGC
The DNA here is from genome assembly GCF_965153285.1 of Podarcis tiliguerta. Classification (NCBI taxonomy): domain Eukaryota; kingdom Metazoa; phylum Chordata; class Lepidosauria; order Squamata; family Lacertidae; genus Podarcis; species Podarcis tiliguerta. Next base: position 47,413,765 of record NC_139539.1, read on the forward strand.
TGGCCTTTAAAGCCCTAAACGGCCTTGTTCCAGTATATCTGAAGGAGTGTCTCCACCCCCACTGTTCAGCCCGGACACTGAGGTCCAGCGCCGAGGGCCTTCTGGTGGTTCCCTCGCTGCGAGAAGCCAAGTTACAGGGAACCAGGCAGAGGGCCTTCTCGGTAGTGGCACCTGCTCTGTGGAATGCCCTCCCACCAGATGTCAAAGAGAAAAACAACTACCAGACTTTTAGAAGACATCTGAAGGCGGCCCTGTTTAGGGAAGCTTTTAATTTTTAACAGAGTATTGTATTTTAATATTTTGTTGGAAGCCACCCAGAGTGGCTGAGGAAACCCAGCCAGATGAGTGGGGTATAAATAATAAATTATTATTATTATTATTATTATTATTATTATTATTATTATTATTATTATTATTATTTACAATCCTTGTGCAAATGCAATGTTCATAATAGTGTGACACTGAATTCCACCCACTGTCCCTTTTCCACCCCAGAACTTTATGGTGCAACATTCTCTCCCTAGCTATAGCCACATCTATTTTGTTCACAAATGATTGACATGGAGCCACAGGCATCCATTTAGAGGGAACAAGTGGCAAAGGAAGCAACCACAAGTCGCCTGCAATAAGGCACAGTTCTGATAACAATTTTGGCACCTCAGAGTCAGGGCTTATAATACATGCAAACATTGTCTAGATTTGTAGACTAGATAGACTAATGAGCTTTTGTCACTTCACAGCTTAAGACAGACAGTTCTTACATTCCATTAATGTGTATTCATTGGTCCATGTCATATTAGGATATGGTCCAGATTTAAGTGTCCTCCAGCCACGTGTGTTCTACAGGTCCCATCAGAAGTCACTTGCAGTGAGAGCTGCTTAGTCAGACTTCCCAAGACAGACAAGTTCGTCATTTCAGTATTTTTCTCCATTTGTGAATCTGAACACATCTCTCTCCCCCCCCCTTCCCTTTTCCTGCCATCACATCATCAACTCAGCTGATAATGAGTGGGAAAGGATGATAGCAACTGAACCTGCATCCTCCCTGGTAACCATCACCAGAATACCCACAAAGTCCTCTCACACTGGAAAAGAAGACCACAGCAAACAACCCTTTTCCCTCTTAGCATGGTTGTAACAGACACGTTGCCACTTTAAATGAGAACACACCTAACAACCAAGCACAGGGGTGTAGGCAGTGGGTGCCTGGTCACTGGCAGTGGTTTTGACAACCGGATGAATGTTGTGCAGTGTGTGTGTGTGACTGGAAGGAGTGGGCTGCAGGGCGTGGGAGACTCAGAAATCGCACAACCGTTGCCAAGGCAGAGCTGAGACTCTTTTTGACCTTTACAGTACATGCCCTCTTGACCTCAATACTATGATTGTGTTGATCATGGTGCTGAGCTCTGTGTGCCACTATTTCTTTATTAAGATTTATACCCCACCCTTCAAGAACACAGCATCATAGAATTGTGGAGCTGGAAGGGACCACCAGGGTCATCTTGTCCAACCCCCTGCAATACAGGATTTTTTTTGCCCAGTGTGGGGTTCAAACCCATGACCCTGAGATTAAGAATGTAATGTTCTACTGGCTGAGATAATCAGGGCAGCTTAATGTTTCTGTTTTTTAAAAAACACTAACTAATCGTAAGATCTATAAAATTATCGTAAAATTAATATAGTACAGTGGTACCTCGGGTTAAGAACTTAATTCGTTCTGGAGGTCCGTTCTTAACCTGAAACGGTTCTTAACCTGAGGTACCACTTTAGCTAATGGGGCCTCCTGCTGCCGCCATGCGATTTCTGTTCTCATCCTGAAGCAAAGTTCTTAACCTGAGGTACAATTTCTGGGTTAGCGAAGTCTGTAACCTGAAGCGTCTGTAACCTGAAGCGTCTGTAACCCGAGGTACCACTGTACAAGACATTGTCAAAGTTTGAATGCTGATGGGGGGAAGTTTCTGCTCTTTCAGATTGTGTGCCAAATTATTTTCTTATCATCAGCATCATCATCATCATCATCTTCATCTCCTCACCCTTCCTCCCAAAGAAGACCAGGGGTGGCATACACAGCATTGATAAAGCATTTCAAACCCCACCGTCCTGCCTTTTTACCCCCTTTCATGTTTCACTTCACTTTCCTTTTTCAGCTGTGAGCCTAGGGGCAGGCAATTGTCCTTTAAAATGCATGGTGGAAAGCCTGGTAATTTTCCAAAGCCTTATAAATTAAAAGGAAAGGCAATTATGAGAATACAGTGGTACCTCTAGTTAATGGGGCCTCTTGCTACTGCTGCGCCCCCGGCACACGATTTCCGTTCTCATCCTGGGGCAAAGTTCTCAACTCGAGGTAACTCTTTCAGGTTAGCGGAGTTTGTAACCTGAAGCGTTTGTAACCTGAGGCGTTTGTAACCCGAGGTACCACTGTAACCAAGAAGATGAAAACCCCTATGAACAGCAACCAGTTTATGGATCTAGGAACATAGGAAGCTGCCTTATACCGAGGGCAGACCATTGTTCAATAGAGCTCAGTACTGTTGGCACAGACTGGCAGCAGATTTCACACAGGGTTCTCTCCTGGCACTACCTAGAGATGCCAGGGATCTTCTGCATCTGAGATCTTCTGCATGAAAAGCAGGTGCTCTAGCACTAAGATGTGGCCCTTTCTGAGAATATTGGAATATTACTTAAAGCTTCTGAGTTCAGCAGTACTGGCCCTTTAAGAGTGCAGAAAGGAGAGGGCTGCATTGAGCTTTTGTAGATCAATTTGGAATGTTCAGGCAGCTGAGTAATTTGAATGATTGAATCCAGGCGCTCAAAGTGGGAGGGTGGGAAGAAGCATAAGAATTCTATGTAAATTCCAACACCTGCCCCATATGCTATCTTTCAGGGCCCACACCTTTCAGTGCCTCTTCAATTGTTGTGGTTATGATTTGCGGGCGGGGCGGGGGGGGTCCAAATCTTTAAATGTGCTGGATGGTTAAAAAAATATTAAACGTAAATTACTGTTTAAAAATGAAAGTAAATAAAAAGCATGCAAAGCTTTCAAAAGAGAGTTATTTAGATTGACAACATGATAACACTTGCAACATACAAACGGATTGCCTATAGATGCAGACTTCGGACAAACGTACTCATCTCTGGAACGAGTTTATACAAAATGTAGCAGGTTATTAGCAACCATATCTATATGAGGATAATAGTATCACATATCTATACAATAATCCATAGAAAGGAAATTGATTTTATTTACTGTATTACACTGTACTTTTCACGTGGTTTTACTTTTTTTTCTTTTCTTCTCTTTTTCACATTTCCTTTTTCTTTAAATTTTTCTTTTATCACATTATTCCTTCATAAAAGAAAACTTTTCAATAAAATAACAATAAAAAATAAAAGACCTGTAAAGATTTTTTTGATTGAAATGAGAGTTATTTAGATCACCATTTTTACGACATGATATGAAAACTCTGCTTTGATTTTAAAAGCTGCAGATATCCCTGCTGTGACTTCACACACACACACACACACACACACACCATCTTTCCTTGCTCTATGTTCAGGCTGCAGAGCTACAATTTCATAGGGGTTGATACAGAAGACATTAACAATGCAATTTTAACCAATTTTCCTCAAAAGTAAGTTCCATTGAAATTGATGGGGCCAGGAGAGATGCGTGGCTCAGGTGTGCTGCAGGGCCTGTGGTGAGTGCAATCCGGCATTTTGTCACCTCCCTCAGTGGTGACACACGGGGTGGCCTACATCCACCACACACCCCTTCCTCTGCCCCTGGATGGATCTTACTCCCAGGTAAGTAGAGGAGGACTGCAGTCTAAGGGCGTACCATTTAAGTCACACCATTTTTCTCTTCCCTGACTTTATACTGTAGGTGACAATGGTGTACTAGAAACCAGCAACTTAAATGCTGTTTCAGTGGTCATTTTGCCTCTCTACCCATGTTCAGGTGGACTGGCAACTTTTTTTTAAGTGCTATATTCATTTATCTATTTTTGCAAAACTTTGTTTTTAAAAGCATGGTCGTTTGTTAAAAATTATTGTGAAAGCACTTCAAAGATTACTGGGAGGTGGGTTCATCACAGCCACAAACCAGTCAGACAACTAGCTTTTGCAGCAAATTGGTTCAAAGGGATCTTTCCCCCTGAGTTCAACTCCATTTTATTAAAGCAGAATTCAATCAGTCAAATAACATTACCTACAGGACTGCAATCCTATACCTCGGAATAAGCCCCATTGAATTCAGTTGGGCTACTTTTTTCCTTCTTTCCCTTTGTAAATATGTATTATTATTTTGTCTTTCCAAAATATAGTGGGACTTACTTCTGAGTAAACACATTGGATTGCACTAAGTTTCTTTTTGTTATCACAGCAAATAGATTTTGAGCCAAATTGGAATTTCATGTTTATTTATTATCATTTAAATATTACACTGCTTGATTGTATTTAGCCTCAAAGTGGGTTGCAAAAGATAAAACAGTAAAATCAAGAAAAAAGATTACAACTCTACCATAAACCCTTATATCCACGCTTCCACATTCTGGGAAAATCCAAAAGCGTATTATGGTGAAGTTTTAAACATCACATTCATTTAACATGCAAACATGTTAGTGTCATAACAGCAGTAATAATTACCAATGTAGTTTCCCCTTCATTCTGCATGCATTTTATTTTCTCTAGCAGCCTAAGCTCAGATTTTGTTGGGCCTTGAAACAGTGGTTCTTCCATGAGATTCCTCATTGCCTCCCTACATTCTGTAAAATTTTCACATGTATGGAAACACGAAATGCAGAACAACCCCCACCCACCCACCATCGTGCATGCATTCCATTCACTCTTGTAAGCAGCACATTCATTGCAAAAGCACACTCATGCACCACACCAGAATCTCCAAGACTCAAACCGAATTTTGTGTAGGAGTTTTGCCAATGTCAAAAATGAAAAGAAAAATTGTGACAGCCCTATTATAGTGCATAAGTGTTGTGGTGTCGTCAGCATTGAAACGGAGAAGCCAGATTTCATCTCATCTTGCCATCACTGCTCTTCATTAGCGGGCCTTATTTGCTTCTGCTGTATAGAAAAGGATGCTGTAAGGAACTGACAATTGCCTATTAGGCTACAAAGAAAGTATGTGCAGGGTAAAGGTAAAGGACCCCTGGATGGTTAAGTCCAGTCAAAGGCGACTATAGGGTTGCCGCACTCATCTCGCTTTCAGGCCAAGGGAGCCGGCGTTTGTCCACAGACAGCTTTCCGGGTCATGTGGCCAGCATGACTAAACTGCTTCTGGTGCAACAGAACACTGTGATGGAAACCAGAGAGCATGGAAACACCGTTTACCTTCCTGCCACAGTGGTACCTATTTATCTACATGCACTGGCGTGCTTTTGAGCTGCTAGGTTGGCAGGAACTGGGACAGAGGAACGGGAGCTCACCCCATTGCATGGATTCGAACCACTGACCTTCTGATCAGCAAACCCAAGAGGCTCAGTGGTTTATACCACAGCGCCACCCACATCCTGAAAGTACGTAGAAGTACAAGATAAATATAGAGGCATAAGATGATCTCAGCTGGTGAGAAGTGGACCACTAGAAGCTTACTTATCTTTTTGATTTTGGCAAATGTAGTTGAAATTGACATTGCTACAAAAGATTCATAATACACCTCCATCTCATTCTTTCAATATTTACTCTATAGGAAATGATTGGGTGTAGAATAGACAGGTGCAACAGGTGGAGGAGGTTAGTGATATATTGACCTGCACATCAAATTAGCTGATGTTTAGTTACTCTTTGTAAACGTATTAATATGACTGCTGTTTTCTAAATCTGTACAATTGTTCAAGACAACTTTTGTTCCATTTTGTTTTAAACAGATATGAAATCTCTTATTTATGCATAATAAATACAGGCCCTAAATAACCACCCTACACCCTGTGGGAATCTTCTGCACAGTGAATCTCTTGAACACATAGAGAGTTTCACTTATAAATGGATGCAACATATCTGCTGGAAATTCCCAGTATTGTTTCCTTCCAGCAGCTGGAATTTTAATATGGGGACCAGCCACCACATGTCATTGTTTCCATTTGATTAAATGGCAGGTGCCCATCTTGACCCATTTCCTGACTTTTGGTTTTGAAGTGCTTGCATTTCATAGCATGTGACATATTCTTGCCCTGCAGTTTCTCAGCTGGAAATAGAACCCCGTTTTTATGTTTAACAGCACAAGCTGCCCTCTTTGTCTCCATTCTGCCTTCAAGGGCTATAGAAGTGCCTGTAGTGTTTCTGGTTTAAAAGATGGGCAAGGGCAGCTTGGATGGCACAGCAGCTGGTAGTTGGTGGCCCAGGGGCTCAGGAACGTGGGGTGGGTCCCAAATGACACTCCCCAAATGAACACCTGTGCTTTTTAAAAATGACAAAAGTGATGTGTGCTAGAAAGAGATGATTGTGTTATGCCAGAGATAAAATAACAACTAACACTGGCATGCAAAAAAACCAAAAATATCAGAAAAGACAAAACCATTACTCAAAGACATGTGCATTTAATCCAGCATGGCCCAAGGTGTTACTTTGCCAAGACTTGCTATTAACCCTTCTATGTGCGCTAGGCCACTATTATCCTCATTTTACAGGTGAGGTTGTGGTAACGAGGCTTTAACTATACGGTGATCGGACTGCAGCCTCCGGCTCAACCTGGGAGCAAGCCCCATTGAACTCAATGGGATTTACTTCGGAGCGGACATGCCTTGGATTGCGTGGGGGAAGTCTCTGCTGCAGCAATTCGGGATATGCGCATGGGGCTTGGCAACTTGCTGCTCCCACGAGAGAGATGTCGTCTTTGCCAGACTCGGGACATCTGGGTTAGGGATAGGAAGGAAATTCCCAGGTGGAAACACACCCACCCGGGCATCGCGATGCGGAGGAGGCCCGTCGTCTGGAGAGGCAAGAAGGGGTCGAGCAGAGGCTTCTTTAAGCGCTTCCTAGTTCTGCAGCTTCGGGTGGTTTCTCAGTGACAAATCTGGGGAGGGGACTACAGCGCAGAGGGGGGAAAAGAGGCTTCTTTTTTTTTTTTACAAAGTGGGGGAGGGCCCGTCGAGAGGAGGGAGCGTGGCGCCGATCCAAGGTGATTTCCCGTAAACCACATGTTCCGGAGGGAGCCCTTTATAAGGCCGACGAGTCAGGCAGGCGGCACTGAGCGGACGGAGGCAGCATTTCCTGGGCTTCGCGCGAACTGAAAGCACACAGTCCCAGCCCCCTTCGCCGGCCGCTGCTGCTGCAAACGGGATTAGCCTGCAAGAGGGAAAGAAGGCGCGCCCGCCGACGCTGCTTTCTCGCCAACCCGGATCTTAAGGCGACGGATTGGGGCGTTTTCGGAGCGGGCTGCGTGCAGGGCCAAGGTAAGGAGGGAGCCAGGCACCCCGTTCGCGGAAAAGCGGAGCCCGTCGGGAGGGGACTGCCCGGGTCTCTTCTCTCTCCCCTCCCACAAAAATATATTCGAGTTGATAAGACTAACAAGATAAGCAGCAGCCGAAGTAAGAGGGTCTGGAGTTGCCAAGGGCGCAGATTTCCCCCCCCCCCCAATTGCGTTTGGGAGGCGGGGGTGGCGGGCGTGCTTCCTCGCGAGTAAGTCCGTGGCTGCCCTTTCAGCCGCGCAGCCTGCTCCTCCGAGGCGTGTGGCGTGTTTACGCGGCGCTTTACTCCGTAGCAAACACGAGGAGGGCCGCAGGGCTTGGCGCAAACTTTGCAGCCAGGTATTCCGCTTTGGCTGCTAACGCGCAAAGCGCTGCTGCTGATCCGTGTGTGAGAGAAACTTTCCCCATCCAAGTGTCCCGGTTTGTGCATAGGGAGCCAATTTCTCGGGGTCGAGGGGTCCCCCCGCCCCCACCACAAGTTGATGGGCATTGCCATTCAAATTGTATGGGTGAGCCCCGTCATGTGATCGATCATGCAGGGTGGAGCTTACCTGCCCCCCCCCCCCCCCAATACAAGTTGGCACCCTTGGCATTGCTTTGCGCCCACCCGCTGCCTGGATCCAAGTATTGAGGCTTCCCTTTCCCTGCGTTATGCACCGCTTGCTCTCCGCCTCCCCACCTCCCTTTCACGCCCTCCTGTCATTCTGCGCGGCCGACGCTGCAAGCTGGTTATAAATCTCAGGCTTCGGAGGCGGGCGGAGTGGAGGTCTGACCCTGCCGCGCAACTCCGACGCGTGTTCTCTCGGAAGTAAGGCCCGCGGCGTTTTGGATGCTTTAGTTGAGATTCCTGCGTTGTGGGGGGTTGGCCTAGATGACCCCGGGGTTCCTTCCAGCTCCATGATGCTATGGTTCTACTCCCCGAGCAAGCACAGGGCTAAATAGCCTTGAGTAGTTACAGTGCAATCCTACCTATCAGTGGCATAGCATGGGTTGTCAGCACCCGGGGCAAGGCAAATAATCTGCGCCCCCTAACCCGTGGATTTGCGCCCCCTAACCCTAACCCCAGATGTTGCGCCCGGTGCGGCCGGCCCCCCCTGCACCCCCCACGCTATGCCACTGCTACCCATACCTACTCGGAAGTAAGCCCCAGTGGATTCAATGGAGCTTCCTATCCGGTAAGTGCGGTTGGGATTGCAGCCTTAGTTGCCTCTGGCATGATATTTCAACTTGCCGCACTGTCAATACCTCAGGTTGTTGTATCAGTGCCATCTGCCACGAGGCATTAACAGTGCAAATATTGGCTGGAGTGGAGCTGCCCACATGATCCTTGTGGATTACTGACTCCGGTAACAAGTGTGCTGGCTTTGCAGCTCTGTCTTTCTATGCTCTAACTGCAGAAGAAGCTTTATGATGCTCATATGAGGCTGCTCACTCAGAGGATGCTCACTGAGGTCTCGGTCTGAAGCTGGGCTCAGCCTCCTGCAACACAGAAACACCAGGGGTGCCCTCTAAGCATATGCAGATTGTTTTCCCTTCCTGCAGATTAATAGCTGTGCATCTCCACTTCTTTGGAGTGGGAGGATGGGGTATCCGGTTTAGAGGGTGGGACTCCTAGGAAGACATGGCTTCCAGTATCTCCCAATGCAATTAAATGCTCCCTCTTGGTTTTTAGGCCACACAAGCAGGGTCAGCCCTAGCGCTGGGCAGAGTGAGGCAACTGGCAGCAGATGCTGAGTCGCACTGAAGTGTTTGAGAGCAGAGCTGTGTGTGTCATACACGCAGCCTCCTCTGTGCCCTTGGATGCAATTGAGGTTAAGATCTTGTTCCTAGTGATGAAGAAGATTCAGCTGTCATTCTGGTCAGCATCTGTATGCAGAGTTCATGTGTGAGTTTGGGGAGCAGAATATTGTCCTCCTTCCCTGATAGCAACATGTCTTGATTCTGAGCTAGATGAGGATTATAGTCTTTCGTTTTACACTGAAATACTGGGGAAATGTGCTCTGCATGCACTCACCTGCTGAAGGGATAGAAACTTTAATCTCCAGAGCTTTCTGTGACTGGGCAAGGTTAAATAAACAAAGCATGACTCCGAAGCCTCTTCCAAACCTTATGTGTGATGTTTTTATTATTCCCTCCTCCCCTCCTTTTATGTTTCCTGTTTTCTGTGCCCAGTGACTAGACCAGCAGCTAGGTGCATTTGAGGGACTTTCCCAGGACTCAGTGTAATGCTTTCTTGCTAATGGATGTCATGGCATAAAATGAGGCTCATGTGAGCTTGGGAGCAAAGTGTCTTTTTTCAACTGTGGAATGGAAGATGCCAAGGAAAACGGTGGGTGGACATGCAAGGACATGTCAGGGGGAGACTCTGCGCTTGAGTAGGAAGGAAGGAGGAATGAAATGCCTGGGCCAGCATTTCCTACCCCTGTGCCTTCCAGTTGGCTGGGGCTGATGGGAGCTGCATTCCAAAACATCTGGAGTTGTAGTCCAATACATCTGGAGGACATTGAGTTGGGGACAGCTGGCCTGGACTAGGTGGAAGAAGAGCATGAGAGCAGACTAGGCAGAAGGTGGGTTTAGTGTCTCGCTAGGGTGGCACCAGTGGCTTCACAGCTGTTGCTGGAACACAAAATACAGTTGCTTGAGAAGAGACAGGGAGGCAGATGTAGGGGGGGAAAACCCCATCTGCTAGTCTCTTATATCACACACACACACCCTGACTGTGTGTGTGTGTTGCACCCAAATTGGGCTGGACAACTGGTTTTGTTCTGTGCTGGATACAATCCACAGTATTAAAAGTTCTACTTGGAGTACACCTGTTTAATGGACCTTTGTTAGTCATGTCCATTAATTTTTGTGGGTTTGTAGTTCTGCGTAGAACAAACAATGGTTGCAACCCTTTTTGGTTATGGAGATCTTGTTTTTCCGCTGGAAGTTATTTGCGAGTAACTCTCCTTGCAACAGAACCACAAGGAAGCTGGAGAGGGTTACAAACTAGCCCCTCCTGCCTGCCATAGGATACCCACCACATTGTCCTAGGCAAAGCCTTCCCGAGGAGGGAATTCCAGAGACTGGTTGTCTCTGCCTTGCCACAGACAATGAGCAGGACCTCGGAGGCCAGTATCAACATCACGTGGGCGAAGGCAGTTAGCACTCTGGTTAGCAGACTGCTGAGTAGCATCCAAGTGCCCAGCTGTCCAAGGGAGCTCCTGGAGATGAGCTGCCAGAACGCTTTGGCGGGGAGAGAAGTAGTGAAACAGAGGCAAAGTTCCATCTATGGCAGTGGCCAGTGCTGGCTGCTTTGGGGGGGGGGAGAAAACATGTGACGCTTACATAAAATGACCTCAAGGAGGTTGGTGGATGCTTGAACCCAAGTTAGACTACAGCCCTCCACCCTAGTTTTGCTATTTAGTTTTGCCCTCTGTCTGAAACAGTTGCACAGCCTGTTAACGTGAGCAGAAGTGTCTCCTGGCACTGAGCTCCAGAACTGAAATGCATTATGGAAGGAAGTAGAGATAAATGCTTCTTTAAAAAGAAAAGGAAAATGCCTTCATGATCTGATGGAATGGCCAAAGATGCGCAGGGGAAATTCCAGGTGGGAAGGCTTAAGGGTGACAAATGAGACTTGGTCGCTTCCAGTGGTGCCTGGGCAATTTCTGGCCGTAGGACCCTTGCTTAGGAAAATGGAAATTGGTGCTGTGGAAGAAAAGAGGATTGGGACAGAGACAGCAATGAAGGGAGGATAAAATAATTTGGAAGAGGAAAGGAAGGCTGATTAATCATGAGAGAATTTGAGCAATAAAATATTGCGGAGAAGCAAGAGCTGTTTTTGTTTCCTTCCTGGGGGAAAAAGCCAGTGCTGTCACAGACTGGCAAAGGCATATTTATCTGAATGTGCAGAATCCAGCTGAGGCCTAAGAACTGGGAAATTCCCAGCTTGGCTACAGCTGACCTCTCCTTCTCCTAATAAGAAAGAGGAAAAGGCGGTGGGGTGTGGGGAGGAATGGGAAAGGAATGCTTGCAGGCCAGATTTAACTCTTCCAAAGCTGCTGGGAAGGGTCCTCTTTCTGTTTTAATTCTTACACATAACGGGAGCATCCGTGGAGAAATAGGACACCTCTGTGGTGCAGACTCCGTACATAAATAGATGCCCAAGTGTAACGCTTTCTGCAGGTCACCATGGGTGGCAGAAGGAAACGGTTATCTTTGGAGGCATGCCCAAAGTGTGGAATTGTAATGTATTTATTTATTTTATATAATGGAAGAGTCCCAGCACCAAAAAACCTAGTGGGAAAGCATGAAGCATACGGGTCTCAGAAGGAAGTAACGAGATGATAGTTAAAACCTCATCTCTCTTCATTTAAAAAATGTGAAGTGCAGTCATAGCTATAAAGTCTCCATCCAGAAGATGTTAATAATTCCTATACATAGCAATTAACTCAAATCCCCTATAGTAAGATATCCTGGCTAGGTATTGGCAGTGGGGGGGGGGGCAAGAGTGAGAGGACAGAGTTGGGGGAAGCAACTGATTTTCCAGCACTTGTGGCTTGGAAGGATAATGTGCGGCAGACCACACTGCAGGGGAGAAAGCACTGGATGCTCTTGTAAAAAGAGTTAAGTAAATTCTACAACACTGTATTATATCTAAAAATAGCAAAATAGGCAGTTCCCTGGGCTAGCCAGACATACATGCTTTGGGATGCGTTTTTGCAGTGTAGTGTGGATTTATGTTGAGCAGAAACAGAATTTGAATGAGAGAGGAGAAAGCAGATAGTTTTTTCTTTCCCTTCTCATAATGCTAGAACAAAGGCCACCCGACAAATCTGAATGTCGGTAGAATTGTAGAGTTGGGTGGAATCCTGAGGATCATCTAGTCCAACCCCCAACAATGCAGGAATATGCAGCTGCCCCATATGGGGATCAAATTTCCAACCTTGGCATTATCAGCACCATGCTGAGCTGTCTAGGTTGACAAGAACCCTATGGCACTTAGTGTTCCCAGGTGGTCTCCCATCCAGGTACTAACCAGGCCTGACCCTGCTTAGCTTCCAAGATCAGATGGGATCAAGCAAGTAGATTCATGACAGAGAAAACTGCTTCGTCCCTTAGTGCATATGTTAAATCATGGGATTTGCTCCTGCAAGATGCAGTGGTGGCTGTCAATCTGGATGGTTTAAAAAGGGTTTGGACAAATTCATGGGATATGAGGTTGGCTCCTAAGCATGGTTGCTCTGTTCTGCCTCCAGTATTGGAATCGGTATGCCTCTGAATACAGTTTGCTGGGGAGCAACCATGGGGAGAAAGGGGTTGCACTCGGATCCTAGTTCTGGGCTTCCTATAGACATCTGGTTGGTCAATGTGTGTGGTGGGAGGATGTTGGACTAGATGAGCCTTGGGTCTCATCCAGCAGGGCTCTTCATATTTTCTTAGGTTTATGTTTATGTCCACAAGGCTAGAGGGTGCATGAAGGTGCAGACTTCCCCCATGTTTAATCCTGACTCTGTCTCATTTGTTGCACAGAAAAAGATGATCTCCCACATTGCAGCGGCCTTTCTTCTCCTTGTGGCCTTCGCTATCCATGGAACAGAGCAGAAGAACAGAGGTTGCAGCCGCTTAATCCATGATGTTCACCTGAATCGCCTGCTGGACCTGGTGAGTTTCTTTGCAATTAGTACAGCAAAGGTGGCAGGAAGGAATGGATCAGAAGATGAATCACCTGGATCTTACGCTGGGCAGAGGCACCTCTCCAGACAAGCCACAAACCATAGCCAAGGTTTGTTCTTGGCCTACCACTTGTGGTTTGTCTGGGGGGGGACAAACTACGAGCCTGGGTTCAGGCCCAAAACATGGTGATGGCATAAAGTTACCAGTTCCTTTGGTCAACAGAAGGCAGTGCCCCTGCTGTTTGTTAGTACAGTTTGAGTCGGGATGCTGGATGATCTTGTTCAGTTTGCCTTTTTAAGCAAATGCATGAAAACTACTAAAAACCAACAGGAAATATATTAATCCACCCGTGCCTGGAACTGTTTGTTTCTCTGTTCACAAGCTGTTCTTGCCCTGAGGGCAGAAGTTGAGAAGGGGGAAGGTGGAAAATGAAAGTAGAGAAGACATAGCGGAAGGAAGTTGAATGACTGCTTTTAATTGAGATAAATAATGCCATTTTAATTGGGGATAAACGGAGCCAATATTGTGAGGAGGGAGTGTTAACACTGAGCATGCTACTAAGGAGGAGGTTCAGCTGGATGCAGCCTGGACTGTGCTTGATTCTGCAGGCTAAAGAGCTTTTAGTGCAGCTGTGTGCGTGCGTGTGCACTCTCTCGCACCCATTTCAGCGCTTCCCCGATGAAGACTTTTAGTAGCTAAAAAGGGAGGTGCGGCATGGGGACCACTCCACAGATGCTTAGGAGGGTAATAAAGCAGAGCTCCAGCAGGAAGTGCTAATGCAATTATAGAATGCTAGAGTTGGAATGCACCATTCTAGTCATGGGGAGAGCAGGTTTGGGTGATTCAGAACCACAACATTCTGGGAACAAGTGCCTGGAATTTTCCTGACTCTTGATCCTGCCTGGATCACTGGGGAACTGCTGGGAGATCTCTGCCAGTGGTTAACTGTCAAAGGTCCTGGCTTTGATCTTGCCTACAAGGAATTCTGTGGGCTTCAATCAAGATTCTTTTCCACTGTCAGTCACAAGTGATTGTGGCAGCAAAGCATGATAGTTAGTTAGGAGAACTAGAAGCAACCAGGAAAAGAAAGTTTCACAGGACCAACTCAAGGGCTTATTCATTGGGAGAATGTGGCTTTCTGTCGCATCCTGGTTAGGGATTGATAACTTGAGGAAAGTGTGTGGAGGTTCTGGCAATTATGGGAATGGGACCTGCTGGCAGTTTACTTCCTGCAGAAGTTTAGGAAGACCTCAGATCCTCCACCCCCTTATCAAAATAACCTCATAAGCCTTGCTGCCCACCAAGGTGCTGTGTGGTATCTGATAATTGGTGTAACTATATTGAGAGAAGGCTGGAGTGGCTTGGGATCAAAGCTTACAGTTCTTGTACCTGCAGCATTATGCAGAACCCTTAGTTGGACCCTCTTCCATTTTCTAGGTTTGCATAACAGCTTGCTCATTCTGTAGCCCAGACATGCACCAGGCACTAAGATAATAGTCTTGGTTCCAAATATGCTGATCAAGAGCATCTCCCTCTTTCCACAAGACTGCATAGGTTGGCACAAAAGCCTCCAAAAAGATCCTCTCTTTGAAGTCTTTCACCTGCCACAAATTCTTCATTTGTGCTCGAAAATAGGTTTGCCACCTTGACATCCATGTGGCTAACGAAGTGCAACCCTTGAAATGCTTCATGTTTAGTAAGACATTAGTCAGCTACCTTAAAAGCCTTTTCTTGTGTTTATGGAGAAATTCAGAAATTAAATGGTGAGATAAAATTAAATGCTTATATGCTGTCCCCATCCTTTTGCCTTTGGGAGATGCCCACTGGCGGAGGAAGAGGAGTGCAGGGGGAACACACCGCCCTCGGCAGCACGATCCTAGCAGGGTGCCATTGCGGCTGCCCCCCCCCCCCGGGCTGGGTGCCACGCCCCTGCAGGTGGCGTGACCTGTCCCCAGGACTCGTGACCCGCCCCTGCGGATGGCGCGCCATGCCCTCGGGATGCGCACCAGCCCCGCCACCGCCTGCTCTCCGCCCTCTGGTGCCATAGCATGAAGCTCCGTCACTGGAGATGCCTTCTGCAAAGCTTGTTGCTATGAGTTGCTAGTACATGCAGGTTCCACTACTACACAAACACTTGTTACAGAAAATTCACTTATTCAAACATGAGGAATTAGTATCTAAACCTTGCTATACATAACGCAGATTCAGATACCCCAACAGCTGGACCTGTGTGAAGTACTGTAAACAAATAAGCAGCAGAAGCAGTAATAATAATAATAATAATAAAAATAAAATAAAAAAATTAATAATCCCATTTGACTTCATTGCCCCAGCCACTCTGGGCTGCTTCTAACAAATTAAAACACTAAACACAGTAAGACATCAAACATTAAAAACTTTCTTGTACAAGGCTGCCTTCAGATATTCAGATAGTTGTTTATTTTCCTGACATCTGACAGGAGAGCGTTCCACAGGACAAGCATGACTACCAAGAAGTCCCTCTGCCTGGTTCCCTGTAACCTCACTTCTTGCGATGAGGGAACAGTCAGAAGGTTCTCAGAGGTGGACCTCAGTATCTGGGCTGGGTGATGGGGCTGGAGACACTCCTTCTGGTATACAAGGCTGGAGCCATTTAAACAAGCCTTTAACTTTTTGTGTTTTGCCGGTCATTGACAGCTGTTTTGCCAGAAACCATGATGGGAGGGAGGGGGAGAGATCAGACAATTAAGAAGGCATTTGGTTTCCTTCCTTGTTTGCCTGTTGCAAGGTTTCCCTGGGTTTTTTTCATTTGGGTGTTGAAATTCTGTGGTTGGGAACACCTTAGAAATTCCTCCACTGGAGTCAGTGGAAATCTTCTGCTTGTTATGTAAATGCTCGCTTCACAAACAAATTCCTGAGAATGCATTATGCTTGAATAGCAAGACCTGTACGTATTGTCACTTTCCAGGATTCAGCTCTCTCCACTGGAAAGCTAATTTCTGGCTGTTTAGATGGGCACATTCTGTCTCTAGTACACAAGTTGAGGAATGCTAAAGCGTCGTGCAGCGCACAGCTTGCCACTTAGCACACTTCAGCTGCTGAGGTATATCAAAGAGTAACTATGCATTTCAAGTACATTCTTTAGGCTATAGCAAATCACTCTCTTGACATTTCCAAGCAGTGGAGGTGGTCAGCGCCATTGCAGAGTAATTAAGGGGTTTTTACTGCCATCTACAATGTGTAATAGTCAGGGTGTGAGGTTGAAACTGAGTTTTGGTGTGAGATTAGGGGTCTTAGAATCATACCACTAATTTCCACTCCGAAGATGCCGGAGGAGAAAGCTCTAAAGCCTTAACATTACCTAAATTACTATGTAGAATCAAGGACACAACTGGTACTAATTATCGCTTGTTTGAGAGTGATAACACAGTGTCTGACTTGTACAAATAAACTTCTCTTCACAAAGTCTCTTCTGGGCTAAAAGTAATTTGATATAGTTGGTCAAAGCTAACATTTGATCACTGCTCCACGATTGAGATTCTTACTTAGCTGTAATTTGGGCTTGCAACCACCAACCATTAAATGATTTCCTCTTTTAAAAAAGCTGAAAAAAGTAACTCGGGTTTTTGCAAAGCTGTTTTTACTTCTGGTGGACTTTGCTTATCTTAAAGGAGCAATAAACCTTAATTAGGAGACTAATGAATGAAGACCTAGATATCTTGTAGCACATCAGGTGAAATGAAAATAGTCTGTTCAGATTTAAGAAAATGCTCAGGAGAGAGCTCTGCTGTAAAATGTGTGGTCTGGCTTGCAGAGTGCTGGGTTTTTTGTTTTTTTTTTAAGGTTCTGCTGCTGCCCCTTTAAGTTTCTGTGCAAGAAGCCAGGATGCAAATCAAAATGTTGTACTGCCTGCCAAGGATTAGGTTGTTTAGCTAGCTGTTGCTGTGCTGACCCCAGAGCTGTTCTTCTTGGTTCTATAGAATCCAAAATCCTGTGATCTCTTGGCCAAATGGAAACGGGATCACGTTTGTAAAACCAAAACTGAAAGTGAGACGCTCCTACTGCTGCATATGCTTCCCTCGTCTTTTAGGGCAGTGAACCTAAACTTTGCCCCTTCCCCCGCCCTCATTCTGCTTGCTTCTGCCTGGGCTTCTCTGTGATGAATAAATGTTGCTGGCGGCTGCTCTCTCCAGATAATGAAGCAATTGTTTCCAGTTCGACATGCCCTCCTGGCAGTCCCATCTCGTGTTGGCCTGCCGCAGAAGCTCCAAATCATTCCCTGGCGTTTTCCCCTGCCGGCACTAGGCTGAGATCGCTGGAGAAGGTGTTCTAAAGTGCTGAGTCAGCACTTGACTTGGAAGGCACAGGGTGGTAGACGCTTGACTTCTGCCTCTGGGCAAAGAGAGCCAGCTGTTTGCTTTGGTAAGGATTTGCAAAGCTCAGAGCTGGTTCAATGGCCACAACATGGTTCTTGCTGGTTCGTAGCATGGAGCTTGGTGCCCCTGGTGCACTGACACCGGTCAGGGCAGAATATGCTTGTGCGCATGCTTCCACTACTGCTCTAATGTGCAGTGTGTGTTTTCTAACAAATTGCAGTTCGGAAAATAGCAGGGTGCACATTGCAAGTGCCCTCTGTTATCTAAACTATATGTGCTCTTCTGAGTGGATGTGATGGGGAGCCCCCACTGCCTCAGCTGCGTAGTCAGCTGAGATGCAGCAAATTTACCCAGAAACCTTTGGGGAGGGTTTGTTTGTTTTTAAAGAAGCTTGGATGTATTTGCAGAATCTTAGCCGGCCAAGTAGCCAAGGCAGTAGATTCCCAGCAAAGTGACGCAGCTGGCTGACAGAGTTGGCACTTGGATTATCAGTCCTGCAAAACCATAAAAAGAAGAGAGTTCTTAGATACTCAAGCACTCATTTCTAAATCTTGTCATACTATCACTACTTGGCTGCCCCTAACCCTAATCTCTGTGACTGCATTTGCTATTTTCATTTACATACATTCATTTGAAATAAGATGGGTTTATGAAGCAATTCTATATCCTCCCACCACGCTGATGAAGAATTCTAAGAAACGGTAGTCAATATCCGGAAATCACTGTTCAGTGTTGGACATCATATTTGCTGAATACACAAAGCTTCACAGCTTGTCTTTCATCGTACAAAATCTGATACCTCATTTCATTTAAAGAGACTTTGAGACTAAAGATTTCATTTTGTACTTGTTATGGTTTGAAGGAATTCTATAAAGATTGTCTATTGCGTATGTACATGATCATTGTGTTGCCTAGACATTGCTGACGTTCTCTTTGCAACACAGGGGTTTGTTTTGTCAATAAAATATTCCTAGCAGTGTAGGCTGGTGGGGATATTCTTTCCTGTATTCTGGATTCTTTGATGAAGGAAACTAAACTAAAAGTCCACTACAGTTGCTTTGACTTGACTGTGCCTTTTTGTTACAGGTTGATAGTCAGATGATGAAGCCCTCATGTGAGCTGTCCTTTGAGTATGTGGATGAGAGAGAGCTGGTGAGTTGGAATTGTGAGACACACATCTGCTGTGCTGCTGACACATCTGTGGGACTTGGTGTGTGTTACCAAGGAATGCCTTGTGTTTATGTGCTCCCCCCCCCCACCTACACACACACCTCCCTCCTTCTTGCACAGTCACAAGTACCTTGGAAGTTTTCATCTCTGGTTGCAAACCAACCACTTTTATGTTGAAACCCAGGGGAATTATGGTGTGGTGAAGATCCTGACTTATGATCGTGATCTTAAGAATCAAATGATGGCTTATGATCCTAGTTGGTTGTCTGTTCGTTGCTTAAACTAAGCAGACTTCCCCTGAGTTTGGATATAAATGAGGAACTTTGGTTTGGAATCAGGTGCTTCCAATCTCTTCCTTGTGGCCGTTCTGGGTGAGAAGGAACTGTGCAAACACAAGCACAAGCACATCACACATAAAACTCTAAACCAGGAGTCTGCAAACTTTTTCAGCAGAGGGCTGGTCCACTGTCCCTCAGACCTTGTGGGGGGCCAGACTATATTTTTTGGGAGGGGAAATGAACTAATTCCTATGCCCCACAAATAACCCAGAGATGCATTTTACATAAAAGGGCACATTCTACTCATGTTAAAACACGCTGATTCCCGGACCATCCATGGGCCGGATTTAGAAGGCAACTGGGCCAGATCTGGCCCCCGGGCCTTAGTTTGCCTACCCATGCTCTAAACCATACTTCAACTGTTGAACTGAGCCACTAGCTTAGCTGAGGAACCTCTGTGTATCTGCCAAATAATTCCATTTTGTTATAGATTATTCTAGGGCAGGAATAGGCAAACTCAGCCCTCCAGATGTTTTGGGAATACAATTCCCATCATCCTTGACCACTGGTACTGTTAGCTAGGGATCATGGGAGTTGTAGTACCAAAAACATCTGGAGGCCTGAGTTTGCCTGTGCCTGTTCTGGGGCATATCCTGGAACAGACACACTTTTCCTGTGGGGTTCTGGCTGGGCCTGTTGAGATTTAAACACATGCCTGTGCTGTATTGGCACAGCTTGTTTGAGAGGAAGTTTGGTAATGGCAGAAGATGTGCTGCCTTTCCAGCAACTTGTCTCTCACTCCTGATCTTCTTACTGAAGCACCTTTGATGAAGCTTCTGAGGAACCCTGAGTTCACTTATTTAGAGAATGTGTGAGCTAAAATCCTGCACAGATGACCTTGTGGTTAAGTCACCAGTCATGGATTTGGGAGACTTGGTCTTTCTGCCCATCCCAGCCCCTTAAAAGATGTTGTACAAGTCCTGTGGTCTCTCAGTTTGCTTCATGGGGTATTTCATCCTGAAGGACATTTGGAGAAATTTGGGGGGAATTATTTTAAAGCAGCCCTTGCTTGGGAGTTCACCAAAGCTGTTATTGCCCATTCTTTTGGCCTGTTCTTCTGGACCCAATCCAATTACTCAGAGGGAGAAGCCAGATCAAGAGAAGCTGCTCCTCTTTTTCACTCTAACCACCATTCACTTGTTTGGAGAGGGAAGGTGGAATCTGCAGCACCAACAAGGAGAAGTAGCAACTGGGGGCTGATGATGGTAGATGCCGTGCATTGCTGATCTTTGACACCAGCCATGAGTCTTTCTCTGATGGACACCTGTCCCTGTTGCCTTCTAGGACGACCCCAAATGCTTTCTCAGAGCAGCATACTCTCCTCTAAGAAACATCCTTGAAAGTATTGAATTCAAGCAAAATACTCCGAACTCTGACACAATGAAGGAGGTAAAGGACTGGCACATAGAAGTTGGAGACTGCATGGAAATTAATAGCAGCGATGAAGAAGAGAGCAAGGTAACCTCTTATCAGATTTGCAGTTCTCACGGATGCTAACAGATCTGTGGTGAGACTTAGGAGACTAAATGACAGCTGAAACGGGCGCTCTATGGAAGTGGGAAAGAAGCTGGGGACTGACAATACTTGTGTGACGTATGCACTTGCTCTACTGGCTAGGGTGGAGAACCCTCTGGCCCTTCTGATGTTGCTGGACTACAGCTCCCATCATTCCTGGCAGTTGCCTATGCTGGCAGGAGCTGATGGTAGTTGGGAGTTCCACAACATCTGGAGGGCCACAGCTTCCTCATCCCTGAGCTAGAGCGCTCTCTTTGAAAACCGCAGTCTGTTAGGGCTGCTCTACACATGATGCTACTCACTTCTTTAGCTCTGGGGTGCAGGACTCCATGAGTCAGATCATGACCATGATGTAGGGGAGGGAGTTTTAATCCATGATGCCTCCATCCAAATTACTGAGCCAGTATGGTGTGGTGGGTGAAGTGTTGAAGTAGGATCTGGGAGACCAGAGTTCAAATCCCCATTTGGGCATGAAGCTCACTGGGTGACTTTGGGCCAGTCACGGCCTCACAGCCTAACCTACCTTACAGCGCTATTGTGGGGATTAAAGGAGGGGAGAGAACCATGTGCACAATCTTGAGATCCTTGGAGAAAAGGGGGGACGTATAACAGCAGTAACAAAAATTAGGCAGTACCTGTGCTGGTTATCTGCAGCTGGAGGAAAACTGTTGACAGTTCTAGCAGCATCACAAGTGATGCAAGTTCTTCTCTGGGCTACTGGGACCTCTTAAAACTCTTACACTGCTGAGTGCTCTCCAAATGAGGTTCAGAATCCATCGCTGAGAATTCAGAGGTGCTAGAAGCCTGCTTTGTGTAGCCAGATAGCCTTTGCTGGGTCACAGAGACTGCCTCTTGCTGCATAGGCCTCCTCAGATATTTTTTATGGTGGCTGCTTGGTTCTAGCAGATTCAGATAGTGGTTCATTGATTCCCACCCCCCTACTTTCTCTTTTTGTCTCTTATAGCACTGCACCAGGCCATTCTCCCGGACTGCAAGGCAGATGCTGAAGCTGGTGCATGAGTACTTCAGCAAAGCTAAGGAAATCTTGTCCAAAGGAAATTTCAGCCATGATTGCAGCAGTGTCTTTGAGAAATGTTCCAACTCAAAAGGGAAGAGTACAACATCTCCAGGTAACAGAAAATTCTGGGGTTTTTTGCATCTCCTGGCAGCTGCTGGGGCAGCATTTGAGGAGCAGGAAGCTTCCAAGTTAACTTGGCTTTTCCCAAACTAGCGCTGTCCAGATGTTTGGGGCTACAGCTGCCATTAGTTAGCCCTAGCCATCTGGGGGGGTGTCAGTGCACTGGTGAAGGCCGAGGTAAATGGAACATTCCGGGTCGGGAGGGTATTCCAGAGCTGCTATTTGTGCGCATTTGTTTGTGTGCTTCTGTGTATTTACACTTGTTTGTGCGGTTACTAACTGCTAAAGCCTTAAGTCAACAGAAGTTTCATGTTTTTGAAATGAGCATTATCTCTTTGATCTGTGGCAAGGGCAAAACCGACTATGTTAAGAGTCCAGCAATCAATTCAAGGCCCTCTGCATGCTCATCAGGACACAGTGGGACTTTTAGCTTTCACCTCCCCCTCTCCCAGTAAAATATGTATTTCCCCCACATGGCTTAAGAGAAGATTCAAAATGTGTTGACAAAGGCTGTTCAAAGATCCCTTATGAAGGGTTTCTTCTAACCTTGGAAGTTCTTTGCTCATGCAAAGTACCCTCTTGATGTACCCTGACCTTTACAAATAACAGTCTTGTCTGCTTGTGGTCAGACCATGAGGAAATCCCAGAAGTGGCTTGGCATACCATGTCTATATGTGACCTGCAGAAATGGGATCTTCTGCCAGGGCAGAGGTTTGGAGATGACATGCTTGTGGTGGCCCTCAAAACAGATTGGCCAGGCAGGGAGGCACTGGGCTACGCAGACAAAGTGGAGAAGACACTGCATTGCTGTTGATGTTCTTATACACATACATGCAACTCTCAGAAACAGCCTTAAGAAAAAGCCATCCTATTGTCCGCCTTTTAGAAGATGCTCATGTGGTCAGGCTTATTGCTTTGGCCTCAAGTGAACCACTTCCTAGCTTGGTTTGCCTGCTCATCTGGTCCAATAGGCACAATGACGCTGCCCATTCTCTGAGTGGTGCTTGGTTTTGCCGGTGTGGAGAATGCAGTCGCTGTCTTCCTCTTGAGTCCATATTCTATGTTCTGTCCCTGTGTTCACATCACCTGCAATGCTGGGAAGGACAGCAAAGTAGGAGCACCATGCTTCCTCCCTTGATTCTTGCTTGATCAGCTGCTTCTTGCTTGACCAGCTTGCTCCCTCTGCTGTTCTGCTCATGGAGGCATGTGCAGAAGCTGTGGTTGCCCTTGCTTTGGCTTGCTAAACTAGCTGAATCTTGATCCGATGCCGTTCCTCCAGAGTTGGTTCTCTGGCCTCTTTGATATCCTGTGTGCTCTCAGGAATCTTGGGCTGCATGTGATGCTCTTGGGAGTTGCTGTTCCTAGCTGACCTTGCAGTGTCTTGTTCCATTCATTGGTCCCCTGGAAGCCTTGTGGCTGCCTTGCTGCCTTTGCTTCATTTACTTTTTTTGTTGCTTTTTTGGCACTGGTCTGCCCCGCCTTAGCATGGTGGTTTTTGAGGGAAGGGGCTGATCTCGGCTTGACGCATCCATTCTGTTCTTCTTGCTGGTTACTCTATGGCCATTCTCTTCTCTTTATCTGGATCTTTCAGGTGTGGTGACTGACCAGGACTGCCCGTGTCCAGCCACAAGCCCCATGAGTGGCAGAGGCTCAGCTTCTCTCCTTCCAACCTTTGAGCCCTCCTCTTCCATTGCAGACCAGCTGGACAGCAAAGAGGCAGCTGCCAGCACTCTCCAGCTCTTTATGCAGCCTGGCACCATGCAGACTCAAGGCGGGTCACAGGGTAGCTTTAGGCCCAGGCTGCCTAGGAGCACCCAAAGGGGCCAAGGAGCTCCAGCGCCCACGGATTTCGTAGCTAGCACTGAGGCTGTCATGTCCTCACTGCCAGAAGAACTAGCATTGGCAGCTGTGTCCCAAGGACTTGACCCTCTGTCCACAAACATTGCATCCTTCCTGGACTCAGCCGTAACCCTTGATTCCTGGTCCCCCAGGCTCAAAAACATTTCTCCCCCTCCTAGCCAAAAAAGCATTGAACCTATGGGGACAGGGTCTCCTCTCCCTGCTTCTGGGGCTGGCAGCAGCCAGACATGGCCCCATGGATTCCCTTCCCATTCTTCCCCTTTCTCTGGCTCAACCAAACCCTACCTCAGAAAGCAGTGGCTTCAATCAACTGAAATGGATGTATCTGGTTGGGCTATGACTGACACAAGCAGCACATCTGGCCTAACTTTGGCGTCTCTTGCCAGTTTGGACTCTGCAGAGAGCGCAGGGGTGCCCTCCAGTGGCAGTGGGGCAACCCTCTCGCCCAGTGACCCCACACTCTTCCCTGTCTCTGAGGATCCTGTCTCTGCTGCACAACAGCTTTCTAGATTGGTGGTGACCACAAACAGTCCATCATCTCACAGGCAGGTACCCCCAGAAAGCTACTCCTGGGGGGCGGAGGGTAGAGCCCCAGGAGTACCGCACAGCACCCAGCTCCGAGAGAGACGAGCGGAACAAGAAGAGGGCCCAGCCAAGGGCAGGGAGCCGGAGGATAGCATGCCAGGTCCCAGCCCTGATCTGAGCTTCATTCCTCCGAACACAGACAAGCACAGCGAGAAGCCAGAAGCCAGAAATACCCAAGGGATGGCTGTGACTTATGTGGTGGTACCCAGTGTCCTGGGAATCCTGTTGGCTGTGGGTGGCCTTCTCTTCTACTTCCATAAATCCAGGGTAAGGTCCAGACCTGACTTAAACTGTTCTCCTTTATTCTCTTTGGGTTGCAAATGTGGGGCATAGCGATACCTTGTAATACATCAATGGAGAAGGCAGAAGTGGCTGAACTCAAAGTACACTCCCTCCTCTCAGGGTAGAACGTTATTGGATGTGAGCAAACATCCACCTGCATTTCTTTTATTGGGATGAGGAAAAGGATTAGCCAGCTAGGTCTTAAGGGGTATGCATCTCCCGGTGCATACTTCCCACTGTCGCTGTGTCCTGCATCTGAATGTAATCTCAGACAATCCAAGCAGTCAAGCAATTCTACAGCCACAAGTTAGATATGTTTTTTATAGGGAAAACTTCTGTGGCTCTGCACCACAAAGTCTGGAAGAGTTCTTGGCAGTAAGAGCCTAGTGCTGGGGGTGAATGCTGCTGTCCTTGATGGGTGATGTTGAGCAGATGAGTTCTCCTTCCTGTGACATAGTTCTCTCATCTGTCTTAAGTAACAATGGTCACATTTTCCAGCCTAAATGGACTGAAAGTCTTCTGGGAGTTGAAAGTGATTCCTTTCCCAGTAGGAACCAAATGGATATGTAGCAGTGGACCATCAAGGTCCATTGCACTTCATCTTGCCAGTGGTGACTGACCACCTCTTCCGGTTCTGGACAGGGCTTAACCATTCCCACTTACACGCTTGATTCATGCCCACTGCTTAAGAAGTCCTATAGAACACTGAGAGCATCTCTTGATTTGTGGAGCTGCCTTGCAGTCAGTGTATATGTTCAGAAGGTCGACTCTTATCGCTACTGTTAGGAGAGGGGGTGTAGTTGTTTCTTGCATGCTAAAATATTAGTTATGCTTTCAGGCAGGCAGTCCTAATAGCAGATTTATTTTAATGCTGCTTTATTGTTCACCATCTGCAGTGAGATCCCTGTCTCATGTAACAACAGGGGGAACATGAGAGATTTTTCTTTTAGGTGTAGGGAGAGTGTGGTTGAGATGGTGTTCATGGAACTCTTATGGGGAAAAGTAGATTTAAAAGGCAAAGTGTTAAAAATGGTATGGGAAGACAGGGCAGGAACCTGGCGGCATATCTTCACTTGTGCCTGTGACACCAGTTCTATGGATGCTAATGGCATTGGCATAAATAATAAAAATAATTTTATTATTTGTACTCTGCCCATCTGACTAGGTTGCCCCAAGGAAATTCTAGTTATGCTTGGGTTTGGGGTTTGGGGCTTGGGATGGGCCTTTACCAGCAACTGGTAAAGTTGTTGGTTAGTGGGTGAACTGATGGCCTCCTAGCCCTCAAAACTACAATGAGAGCTTGCTGGGGCAACATGCCTGCTTGTCCTCCTAGGATAGGCATAGGCAAAATCCGGCCCTTCAGGTATTTGGGACTACAATTCCCATCACCCCTAGCTAACAGGACCAGTGGTTAGGGATGATGGGAATTGTAGTACCAAACATCTGGAGAGTCGGAGTTTGCCTATGCCTGTCTTAGGACAACCATAGCATCTCAAACTGCACAGCCAGTTTGACAATACTAGCCATGCAACTTCACTCTTGCTTCATATCAACATTCCTTATAGTAGTAAATATTTCCTTTCTTCCACGCAGATGCTAGCCAGGAGGCGACTGCAGAGAAATGAGAGAAACCTGGAAAGACAAGAAGGAAGGTAAGAAGGCAGAAGGTTTGCATAACTCAGATGTATAACTAGGGTGAAATAGGCCCCTTGCTCTCAGATAGCTAATTCCTTGAGATTCCATCAGCCTTGGGAGGTTGCAGGGAGTTGTAGAGCCCATGTCTGAAAACTTAGCCTGTTCCCCATAGAATGCAGTTATTGGGTACACCAACTATTGTTGAGAGGAAAAGATACCAGATGGATTTCTACCATACAGAGGGAGATGTAGTCTCGTGATGTATCAGTTCTTGCTTTTAGTCTTCATTGTTGGACTTCTAATCCTTTTTTTTCTCCTTTCCCCCCAGGCCACTGAATAGAAGGGAGGGAGATCTGGAATTGCAGATACAGGAGGAGGAACTATGAGGTAAGAACAGGTTTTGATCTGATTCAGTAGGGCTACCCGCTCCCGCATTCTGTATCTGCAGTGGCCAGCCAGACTTCTAGCCATCTTGACTAGTAGCCACTGATAGCTTTATCCTCTGTGAATGTCTTAATCTCCTTCTAAGTTAGTGGCCATTGCTACATCTTCTGGAAGCGAATTCCGTAGCTGTAACTGCACCGCATGAAGAATTCCTTTCATTCTGCCTACCTTGAATCTCCCACCATGCAGCTTCACTGAATGATCTCAGATTCTAGTACTGTGAGAGAAGCTCCCTGTCCACTCTGGCCCTCTTTTCCCAGAGAAGGTCTATTTGCAGGGGTTGTGTATTCGTGGATGGAGCTGAGGAAGATCCTTGTGCCACAAACAAATCTGGATGGGCGTGGGGAGAATGGGACCTTTAGACTCAGCGGCAGTGTCCCTCTGATTCCCAGCTACTGGGGGCAGACTGAGAGCAAGGTTATTACCTTCTTGCCTGGCATGTGGTGCCCTGGCAGATGTGTCTGGCTGGCAACTGCTGGAAACGGGATGTTGGAGTAGACAGGCCTCTGATCTGGTTTCCCATGGCTCCTGTGCTTTTTGTGTGTGGGCTCAGAAATTGGTTTATTGACCAGCCAAGTGCCGCTGGGCACATGCAACCTACCACCTCCTTTCTGCGTAGGGACATGTTTCCCGCAAATGTGTCTTAAGTGCAGTGGAATGTGACTTTGTCCTTGGGGGCAGCCACAGATAAGGATCTATGCAATTTGTGGTGCATTCTTGGTTTGGGGGTGGAGACTGAGGAATGGCTTAGAAAACTACCACTTGCTTGCAGGACTTTTGTTGTTGTTGTTGTAATGTTTGGAGTCACCCTTGTGTAAAATGTGGGAGCAGAAAGTGGCCCTCGTAGGATGTGCTGGAGTCAAAGCTGCTAGTCCTTAAAACCTGCCCTGCTTCAAAGACTAAATGAGTCTCATTTGAAGGTCTGCTGCCTCCTCCTCCCCACATTCCAGTTTAAGGCTCTTGGCCAGATGCAGACTTTTGTTGTTGCATCCGAGATCTATGGATGAAGGGCGGTGTACAAATTAGATAGATAGATAGATAGATAGATAGATAGATAGATAGATAGCCAAATCCTCTCCCCTTTCCTGAAGAAAGTTCTGGGGGGAAACTATACCTTTATTAGGTCAACATACTTTGGT
This sequence comes from Podarcis tiliguerta, assembly GCF_965153285.1. Classification (NCBI taxonomy): domain Eukaryota; kingdom Metazoa; phylum Chordata; class Lepidosauria; order Squamata; family Lacertidae; genus Podarcis; species Podarcis tiliguerta. The sequence continues at coordinate 47,441,308 of NC_139539.1, forward strand.
TGACCTAATAAAGGTATGGCTCTAATACAGTGGTACCTTGGGTTACAGACGCTTCAGGTTACAGACTCCGCTAACCCAGAAATAGTACCTTGGGTTAAGAACTTTGCTTCAGGATGAGAACAGAAACCGTGCAGTGGCGGCACAGCAGCAGCAGGAGGCCCCATTAGCTAAAGTGGTGCTTCAGGTTAAGAACAGTTTCAGGTTAAGAACGGACCTCCGGAATGAATTAAGTATGTAACCAGAGGTACCAATGTATGAATTTTGGAATACATTTCCCTGAAGTGCTGTGATTTGCTTCCCATGGCTTCATTTAGATCAGCCACACATGACACTAGGCTCAGCTCAGGGCTTGGGGTGGGTGGGGGGAGGAGGAAAGGTATAACTGCTCAACTTTCTTCTCTCCTGTTTAAAAGTGCATTCCAAAAGCTGCCTTCCCACTGGGGGGAAGGTAAGAAAATTTCATACCTGTCAAGATGCAAAAGAAGAAAAATCCTATGAGTTAGTCCTCCATTTCATAGAAACACTGAGTCAGCTCCCTAAGCAAGCAAAATTTGGCTAGTAAACTAGCTTAGTTTTGAAATGTGTATTTGGCAATATTGCTTTCAAAAATCCGGCTCTATTTAAAAACAAAAACAAAACTTTTGGTAGTCTGTCTTAGTGCTTTGATCCTTCCTATGGTGCTACTGTTGTTGTGATTGTCGGCTGAGAATGGATTTTTAATATTATTGTTGCATTTTTGTTGTTGTTATATTGTAAATATGAACTGTGTTCTGTTCATAAATTGCTTAAATTTCCCCGAAGAGAAAATTATTAAAATGGAAATCTGCCTTGGCCGAGTACTGCAAAGTGGCTTGGCCTATGCTTGAGCCACACACACTCCCTTTGTGGTTAGACAATGTGTCATTGTAATGTTTGTATTCTTCTTTTCAGCTGGACCCCTTTCCCTCTGGGATGACAAGCCACGTGGGGACTGGGCAGTAAGCCCCTCTTTTTAAAAGGACAGCCCTCTCGTTACTACTGGGAGAAATTAACACAAACTGGACTCTGGGAACTGAAGCAATTGCAGTCCCTTCTCACGAAGAGTGTTTTCTCTTCCCAGACATGTCTTAATTTTTTTGCGACGGAAAGGGATTCATCGGGAGATGGATGCTATATTTATTCCTAGCATTCAAGGTTGGCTTTCACACTTAACTGCAAGCTGCCCTCTTTCTGCCAGTCAGACAACAAGCTGGAGCTTGGTGGGAAGAATGGAAACTGATTGGAAGCTGACTTTGGACTTCAAAAGGCCTCTTCTGATGGTGAGAGAGGGAGTTTCTAAGAACCACTGTGCCCTGCTGCCTTCCAGAGTGGAAAGGGTGACATCCTCTCCAGAGATGGATGTTGAGTCTGCCGTTTGAACAGCTATGTATCTGGGAAAGAAGACTCTCTTCCAGGGCTTCTAGCTCCTTTGGAGAAGACATAGGATCTTGGGCCTTATATCTATATATTTTCCTAGACATAACTCCCCATAGATATGGCAAGTTGTGGTTCTGTAGAGAAAATGGGCACTCTCTCCCCACCTGCCTTTAAGCCATGTGTATAATGTAGCCCAAGGAAGGACACCCATTTTCCCTCCTCCCCTGCAAAACATCCTCCATTTTTAACTCCCCAAATAGCCTAATGCATTAATCTGAGAGTTTGCTATCCCAGTGGCCTTCTATGTCTTCACTCCAGGGACCCCCTTTTATTAATCCCAACCTACAAAATGGGACCCAATTTTAACTTTTTAACTTTTTACCAGGACTATCAGGGGTTACTTAATAAAATTTGATTTTAGTTGCACTTTAGGGCAGACTAGATAAGGAATACAGCACAGTCTTATGATTACGACTCCTAGCTTAAGATGGCTTTTAAAAAAATGGGGTTAGATAAATGTAGCACTAAGCAACTGTCCCATCGGTGGAAAGATTTCTGCTTGTGCAATGGCACCCCCCCCCAAAAAAAATCTGTTTTGGGGATCTCCCAACTCTCCAGTGCAGAATAAGGGAGAGAAGGGTGGGGAGTTAGTTGCACAAATAGAAATCCTTGTTCTGTTGGGATTCTGCCCCATCTCTGTTCTAGCAGGGCTTTATGAATGGATCTCTCTGTCTTTATCAGATAAGCAGAGCCCTGCTGGATCTGGCAAGTGGGCTGTGAGCAGAGTAGTCCTTTCCTGCTGCTCCCCAGCAACTGGCATAGTGCCTCTGATACTGGGAGTGATATATAACCACAACCTTTATCTGCCTGGAAAAAGTATGTGTTTATATCACTGATGCAACCCATCAACTGAAATCCAGTGTGTTACACACTCTGGTAATATTGTCAGAAAATGTAGAATATAGCACCACTCCCAGTTCCCCATACCCCACCTGCATTGTGTCTTGACCCAGAGAGGAAGTGATGCCTTGTAAGTCAGGACATGAGCAGATCTGGCACTGAAGTGGTTGCAGCTGTAACTATATCCATAGGAGAGATGCAGCCTCTTCCAGCTGTGTTTAGATTATCTACTTCCCAGAGCCTGCTGAACAATGCAGGGCACTGCAGGGAAGTTCAGCAGTAAGTTAAATATATTGGCCCTGTTCAGTTACCCGCCTCCCCACTAAGGTGAGCTTGGCCCTTGGAACTGCCAAAGCTGTGCCATTTTACAGAGATTGATCCCCCCCCCCCGCACCCTTGATCTCTTGTACCAATGGAAGGAAAGTGTTAAGACCCACCCCTCTCATCTTCCACAAATTAATTTAGGAAACTTGGGGGCTTTGGTAATCTGTGTTCCCATGCCTACATTTTCCAAGTTAAAGCAGAATGGTGGGGGCAACTTGCAGGGAAACATTGGAAAGTTGGGGTGTACATAACAACAACATAAACTTGCTGTTTCTCCTCCAGATGCCCCTGGGAGCTCTATTCCTCCCAGCTAGGTTTACTTAAAATTTGAGAAGATGGGTGGTGGGCAAGGGTTAAGTTGTTGTTGTTTTAACGGTGTGAAGGCATTTTCAGGGGAGAATCTAATGGGGGCTACCTGCCACCGTACCCACTGCCTATCCCCTGCAGTGCTACACCCTCAATTTAGAGTGCCAAACGTATCATGGGTTTGAGGACCACCCTGTGTTTATTGTGTATTTCTGCTCTGAAGCTTAATAATTGCCGACCCGGGAGCTGCTACTGGAGGCTTTCTCCAGAAGGACCCACACTTTCCTTGCTCCCCTGTGCATCTCTTTCCATGTTGTAGTGGAGAGCTGATGTGTAGAGGGCCAACGGGAGTTGCCGCAGCCCAGCTCTGAAGTGAAGCGAAGCTCTTGCACTTTGTATACTTCACATGTTTTGCCTCCCATGCGCTGAGAACATTCCCACCCTGGATTGAATGTGTGAGTGTCAATGAGTGAGTGCATCTGGTCCAGCCTCTTGCCATTCCATGCCTCTTCTCCATCCGTCCACGCCACAACCAGCAGCCCTTATCTGCCTCACCTCTTGCCCTCCCTGCTTTCTCCATCTCTGCTTGTAGCTGCGATGCTGAGCTGGCCTCAGGGTAACGACGCAGCCTTTCCCCATTTGTGCTTTAATGTAATGGATGAAATGTTGATAAACTGTTTGTATTGGAGGAAGGTGTGGGTGCAACTAGCCAGGCTCTGTAAGGGGTTGATTGTGCCATGTATGTTGCTCCACTGATGTGAGCAGGCCTCCATGTTTGCACCAAATGCTGGTGACTCTCTTATTCAATGTGCCAGTGCACCATCCTATGCCTTATACTGTGTGTGTGTTTGTGTGCAGCACTCTGAGACCCTGAGGGCATATGGCCTGGTTGGTGTTCAGGGCTTGCACACACTAATTTTGATCTCGCTAATTCAATGATCACTGCAAAATTGGTAAAAGTTGCCTTATTTTGTTTCTGCTTGCACTTGCATTGCAGCAGAGGGGCCTTCAGAGAAACACCATTTGCCTCCCTTTCTTTGCTCCTAGTTTAGCTGCAGTGCTCATGGGCAGCTTGCTCACACCTCAGAGGCAGACAAGCTCCCTCTCTGTTTTTGGCAGAGACCAGCCTTAGCTACTTGTATAGGTCAATGAGCCATGGCACAGGACTACCTTTTGACATGCATCAGATGAAGAACAGTCCCTGTTTGTTTTAGCACCCTGTGGCCAGGTTTGCAGTGGCGTTTGGATGCAGCAGTCAGTACGTTCCATCTTGCACACTTACTCACCAGCATAGCAAAACTTAGGATCTGGCCTTAATGCCTTAACAGCCACCCTTCCCTTGCCTCTTTTTATTAATATAGGGAAAAACCAATGAAGAGGAGTTCCTTTTTTTAAAAATGGAGTTGCAATTCTGGTTCAGACTGTGTTCTTTTTATATATATATTTTTACAAACCATGAAATATTTTATATTAAAGACTTTTTTTAAAAAGCTGTTTAAATGTTTATTTAAAAATAGGAAAGTTTGTATTTAATAATAAAAACACGAATGTGTGTAACACTTTTTAAAGTTCTGTGTGACGTTGTCATTTTTACAATTGGAGAGGAGGGGTCTACAAGGCATTTATTGGGGTAAATTATTAAGTCATGCTTCCTAAGCAGCTTGGAGGCGGTCAGTCATCCAGACATTGTAAAGGGCCAGAGCTGCATAGCTTAAGCATCCAAGCATCTTGTACTGTCACATTTTCTGCTCTACCTAGCAGAAACTACATGAATTCCAAGATGGAACAAGAAGTTCTAGGGATATAGCACCACATAGAGATGGACGAGGCATGCAGAGGGTGAGTTCAGATATGCACTAATAGAAAATCACGGTTAGTAGGGGAAAAGGCAACTTTCCGGGAACAAGAAGTGGAGATAAGGAAGAGCCCTGATGGATTGTGCAGCATCCTATCCCCACAGCAGCCAGATGCCTCTGGGATGAGTAAGTCAGCACCTGGGCATTTTAATATGGCCTATGTTAACAACATTCAGCTTTGTAGTTAGTAGCAAACATCACTGTTAAAAGAAAAGGCATGTTAGTGACTTGAAGACTTGCGAAACATATCTTCCTCGCTCCTTGAACATATGTTCTCACTTTATGAACAAATTAAGTTCTTGCTCAGGAATGGGAAGCACAGATAAGGAGCTTGGGGGGTGGTTCCCCCCCATAACAGTTTTTATTTGGCCTTTTGAAACAGAGTAAGAAAAAAGCCATCTGCCTTGTATCAGGTGTGAGGCATTTTAAACATTTGTGCTTTTTTGGGGGGGGGGGGCAAAATACACAAAACTGGGCTGCAATTTTGTCATATTTGCCAGAAAACATTCTGATTTTAAAAGTGAACACGCCTAAAGCATACCTCATCAGTTGAGAAATTTATTACAATTCCCTGTGGGGGTGTATGGGCTCTTCTTGCACTCCCTCCCACTTCCATGTTGTCCTCAAAACAACCCTGTGAGGCAGGTTAGCCTGAGAAGTTGTCTGGCCCAAGCTCATTCTCTAAAAACCTCACGGCTGAGTGAGGAGTGGGGGGGGGTGAATCTCGCCCAATGTTTAGCCGCTGCTATGCTGCAGTGCAGAATGTCAAATGAGAAGCTGTATGACACGCTTTCAAAGTAGTTTCCATCCTCCTTTAACCTCTTGAAACAAATACTTCAAATGAACTTGTGAAATGTATAGTCCACCTTTCTTCTGGGGAGCTCAAGGTGGTGTATATGGTTTTCCACTCCCTTTCATCTTCACAGTAGCCCTGTAAGGTAGGCTTGAGAGATAGGAACTAGCCCAAAGTCATCCGTTGGCCTTTGTCCCTGAGTGGGGATTCGAACCCTGGTCTCCAGCACCAACCACAACAGCAAATACTTTGCTTGCTGAGAGAAAACTGCCTTTACCAGATCAGGTGCTCAGAGAAAGGCCACAACAACATGAAGACGTAAAAGTGTGTATCCCAGTCCTATGCGTGCTACTTGACGAGAATGGCACTGTGTGTAACTTGGCCACTTCATGGTAAGCAGGCTGACAACTGCAATCCTAGCTTATATTGAGACCAGCGATGTGGGCAGCCTGCTTCCAGCCAGAGCTTATTGCTCTATGTGTCAACGCAGGGTGGGGCATAGAATGTGAACATTGCAACACACTTTTCCAGAATGCAACAGAAAGAAACTGACAATTCATTTATAACAAGCTGGAGTTGCAAAACGAGAACTGGAGGCAGTGCCGGATTTACGTATACGCTAAACAAGTTATAGCTTAAGGCCCCACTCTCTTGGAGGCCCCCCAAAAAATTAAAGGGGAAAAAAACCTGGATGTACATTTCCAAAATATAAGATAAAAAACAAATAAAATAAAACCTGCATACAGTTAGAGCTTAATAATTATTTCACTATTAATATACTACTTCTTAATTGTATTTCAGTTCAACAATTACTTTGATAAAATACATATTTCATAGAATCATAGAGTTGGAAGAGACCACAAGGGCCATCGAGTCCAACCCCCTGCCAAGCAGGAAACACCATCAGAGCACTCCTGACATATGGTTGTCAAGCCTCTGCTTAAAGACCTCCAAAGAAGGAGACTCCACCACACTCCTTGGCAGCAAATTCCACTGTCGAACAGCTCTTACTGTCAGGAAGTTCTTCCTAATGTTTAGGTGGAATCTTCTTTCTTGTAGTTTGGATCCATTGCTCCGTGTCCGCTTCTCTGGAGCAGCACAAAACAACCTTTCTCCCTCCTCTATGTGACATCTTTTTATATATTTGAACATGGCTATCATATCACCCCTTAACCTCCTCTTCTCCAGGCTAAACATGCCCAGCTCCCTTAGCCATTCCTCATAAGGCATCGTTTCCAGGCCTTTGACCATTTTGGTTGCCCTCCTCTGGACACGTTCCAGTTTGTCAGTGTCCTAGAACTGTATGTTCAACACACAAAAAACAGTGACAATTTGTTGTTGACAAAGGACAGCTGGACATATAAAGGGCCCCATTACCTTCAGTAGCTTAAGGCCTCATCAAACCTAAATCCGGCCCTGACTGGAGGCAGAGTCAACTTGGAACCAGCCTGAAATGCAGCCTAGCTTGAAGAAAGTAGTTTGATCCTATGTAAATGAAGGCTGCACTTTTTTTTTTTTTTTAATGCCAGAATGATTTTTGGGATCTGAGGCAGGGATCTGTTTGCAGTTTTGTTTTGGGAAGACTGGAGAAATATGTAGAGATTCCAGCAAAATGCCCCTCCCCACTTGCAATGGGTGTGGTAGATGGGAAACTTAATGTGTATTCCCACAACCTGACATGGACTATACAAGGATTGTTTGGGCAGATTCTTATGATACCCATGCTGAACATTGTTGGCAGTGTTAGCACTTGTTAGGACAAGGGTTGCCACTGGGTGCACATGTGCCCACAGAGGCCTTTCCTGGTGTTCTCGGAGGCCTTCCCTGGCACCCACAGGGTCCCCTCCCCCTGTTGAAATTACACTTAAAAGAAGCATATTGTAGCCAACAGAATAAGGTTGTGTTGTGTGCTTGTGTATGCATGGTGCCAAAGACAGTTTATGCAGCTTGCAATTGTGCCCACAGGACCTGAAAGGAGGAGGGAGGGGCTTCACAGAGCAGTTTGCTACATGGCTGGGTGAAGTGTCTCTCCTTCTGTTAAGCCTTACTCAGGTGTGTTTAATGAAGACAGTTCACAGCAACTCCCCAACGAGGACTCCATGAAACAGCTCACCTGGACTGTCTGTCACCCAGGCTGCATGCTCTCTTGCTCACCTGCCTGCCTGCCTGCCATCCCTCACACTACAGGTGGCACGGCCACCTATTGGTGGTTGTGCTACCTGCAGCATGCTGACACCTTACATTTTTATGTATATAGGAAGAAATGCCATGCAGCACATTTCTGATTCATGACACAACAGTTATCTTAAGTGTATTAACCTAAACTCAAATAGTAAGTTTAAATAATACTCCTCTTTCCAAGACCCTAGAGATTTCCATTACCATCTTGTTTTAATCTTCTTCTTTTTTCAATTTTTTTTTATTGATTTTACAATTATTTTTAAACAAACAAACAAGCATAAATCTCAACTACATTTAAACCAAACTTAGTAACATTGTTAAGTGACTTCCTCGTATCCCGCTGGTTGAATTTCAGTGTATATCATTTTAACGGTTTTCCAAAACCAATATTCTTATAAAATTAACTTAATCACTTAACATCTTTCTTTTTTTCCAATTCAGCATTAAACATATTAATTCATCACATTACATATTTAAAACCTAAGCCTATCTGGTATTTGCAAGCTTTTCCAATTAATTTAACTTAACATATCTGACTAAATAGTCTTTAAATTTCGTCCATTCTTCCTGGTAATCCTCCTCCTTCTGGTCACGGACTCTTCCAGTCAGATCGGCTAGCTCCAAAAAATCCATCATCTTCATCTGCAAATCTTCCACTGTTGGTACTTCTTGTGTTTTCCAATTCTTAGCTAATAAAATTTGAGCAGCAGTTGTGGCATACAAAAATAGTTTTGGGGGCAATTCCAAACCTGTTATTCCAAGAAGAAAGGTCTCTGGTTTCTTAATAAATGTATATTTCAACATTTTTTTTCAATTCATTATAAATCTTCTCCCAGAAGTCTTTCACCATCTTGTTTTAATCTGATTTAAAACCAAATTCCTAAACAGGAGCACCAATGAAAACACCAACCGGTATACAAAGCAGAAAATTTACACTTGCCCACTGACTATAGTTCAGATTTTGGCCAATTTATTGTATGCTCTGAAATTTCACTTTCACATGCACAAAGCCATGCATCTCTCTGTTCTGGCTAATTGCACATGCCAGTGGTTCCAAACATAAATCAAACACCAGTGGAGAAAGAGGGTGTTCCTGTCTTGTGCCTTTCTCTAAATATAATGGACCCAAAAGGATTCTACTTGTCCTTACTGGAGTTTTAGCTTTATAAATTCTTCAGGGAAATCCAAATCTCTCCAAAGTAACAAACATAATTTGACAATAAATCTTGTCAAATGCCTTTTTGGCACCAAGAGAGATAATTGTAGCTGGATCCATTCTTTGAATATTCAAAGCAAGCAAATTAGCTTGCCAAGTGGAGAGAAAAGAGACTCATAGCTGACCATTATTATGTAGGAAGGCCCTTTGCTGCCTGTGGGCATGGCTAAGCTAGAGAGGGAAAGTGGTTGTGGAGCTTTTCTGAAACAAGTGGATCAGATTTCTCCAGATGAATTCCTGGAACCCAGAGAAGCTGATAATCTATGGGAAATGAGCATAACTGCACACCCTCATTCCCTGAAGCACAGTACCTTGTGCATCTGGCAGCAACACTGAGATGTTATCTTCAAGACCCAGTTCAAGCTTGTGAGTTCTCTAGGTTTGTCCTTGTAAGCTCTAAGGAGTGTCTGTAGAGCAAATTCTGCCCAACAGGAAAGGAAATTAAGTGTTCACTGGGATTCGTCAGAGCTTCAGTCCTTCACAAACTACAACAATTAGGAAGTAAATTATATTTCTAAGTAGCATTTACAAAGATATAGCAGGCATTCTCTTTCTCTGAGGCTTATACCACTTCCTTACAGGTTTTTTTTTCTGTAATCAGTGTGGCAGTGATGGTTTGAAAATTTTAAGAGCAGTTTAAGAGTAGTGCTGAGTCAGGTGCAGATAAGTTGCTGTAGCATCGGATAAGGGTCAGGAAACCCGAATGAGTCACAGGAAACTATTCTGATAGAAAACAATGACAAGGTATTCAATACAGTCCCCATAATTCAATCTCTGCCACTAGATAGCCACGTGGCCTCAGTGCCCAGGAGTGCCCTTTTACCAGCTTTCATAGAATTGTAGAGTTGGAAGCTTGACCACTGTTGTCCAGATTAGATTATTGCAATACATTCTCTGTGGGGCTATCTGAAGTTGACCCAGAAGCTGCAGCGAGTGCAGAATGCAGCACCTCAGCTGCTCACTGGGGCTAATAATAACTATAGTTATTATCTATTTTATTCATTATTACACACCCTTCATCAGCAATTCATTGGGTGGGTTACAACAGTTTTAAATTCAGAACTAAAAACAGTTAAAACAGATATCAGTCCTCAAAACAGGCTGAAAATACATCTCTCAGTGGCAAAGGCCAGGATACAAAGGTGTGTCTCCACCATCATGTTACACTGTTGTTAAAATAATTGCACTAGCTTCCAGGCTAAGTTTGAGGTCCTGGTCCTGGTGTGCAAAGCCCTATAAATCTTGGAATCAGGTTACCTAAATGATCATCTCGCTCCTTATACACCCAACCAATCACTGCACTTACGGCATCTGATCAGTAGATCCATTCTGTACAATGCCAGAATTGGCCCACTGTCATGGTGCCACCTATGCTATGGAACTTCCTCCCATTGCATATCAGACAAGCCCTGTCTCTATTGTCTCTTTGGCATCTGCTGAAGACTCCCCTCTTCCAACAAGCTTTCTGAATGGAAATTCTTATGCCAGTGGGTATCTGTGTTGGATTTGAGGTGGTTTTTATATCTGCACTTGTTTCAGCTTATTTATGCAGTCCTTCTACATGTACTTTTATTGTATTGTGAGATCGCTTTGAGATGTTTCATAGGAAGCAATTCGTAAACAAAACAAATAAGTAAATAAAAGCCCCAACTATTAAAATTAAAGACCAACGATTCAGTTAAAGATGCCATAATTTTCATGTTCTATGTCCGTTTCACAACTGCACATCCTTTCAACGTAGAAAGCCTTCTCTCATGCTGTCTTTATTTAAACTCCCTCCTGGTGTGTTCTGGAGTGGATCTGGGCAGCCACCTGGGCCTGCCTGGAGCCTGAAGTGGGATGATTTCCTTTCTCTCCTTTTTTACATGGCCCGTGTTGGGAGGGCTGCCATAGGCTAAGCTTCTGCCGCAAGTGACTTGGGAAGACAGATATGGCTCCCTGCCTTGAAGATGGATATCAAGTGTTTTCTTTTCTTTGTGGGCTTCTGCCTCTCACATATTTCAATCCAAAACCTGGATTCCAAGCTTTCAGTTGCCAGCAATATACATGCAAATCAGGAGTAGCTGCATATTAAAAAATTTCTCCTGCTGCTTGAGCCTGGCTTCTCTCTCCATTTGCAAATTTGTTTGACTGACTGACATATTAGTCTGCAAATAGACTGCAGATTCCATAGTCTGTCTTCCCCTTCCTTTCCAGAGAGTATGTGGGGGGTCAGTCTGCCTTTTTATTTTTAACTAAAGTATCATGTTTACACTTACTCAATCAAATGTGTATTGATTCCTCACCCCTTTCTTAAAAAATGCAATCTTTAAAAATAATAAGCATAGAAAAGGCACTTCAGGAAAGAGGTGGTTCTCCAGCCAATGAGTGCTGTGTGCTTGTGGCATCTGCTGAAAAACTCCCTTGAGTTCAGCCTGGGAGAGAATATTTTATGCCTATACAAAACGCAGGGACTGCCACCACCACCTCTAATTTTATTATCACAGCCCAGTTTTCCCCTAAAGGGTCATCCAGTGATGTTGATGTTTTAAACTGGTCTACTGATGTGTGATGCAGCTTGCCCAGGTCATTTTTTGCATAGGCTAACCCAGGAATTCCTCTGCAGCTTGTATTTTCCTTTCGGATCTGAAATAATAAAATCATTTATTATTTTCTACTATTCACTAATAGATTCTGTTACCTCATATCTGTAACAATATACTGTCTATATAACATGTTTAGGGCAGCCCTGTTTAGGGAAGCTTTTAATATCTGATGAATTATTGTGTTTTGCTGGAAGCTGCTCAGAGTGGCTGGAGAAACCCAGCCAGATGGGTGGGGTATAAAAGATTATTATTTTTATTATTATTATATTATAACAATATATATGGGCAGTGCAGAAAGGTAATAAATAAATAGCTTGGCCCTGGTGAGTGGGTCTAGGATTGCACACCCATCAAGAGTCCTAATTTGAATGGGACACCCTGGCATGACAGAAGCCATCCTGGCTTCTGATTGCATGTCCCGCTTTCAGTGCCGAGCTCTTGCACAAGTCAACTGGTTCCTGCAGGAGCTCAGCACCAAAAGGCAAAAGTCCCTTGAGGTGGAGGAGTGGCAACTGGTGGTGGTGCAGGCCAGGAAAACTACAGTTGCGGGGGGGGGGGGTTGTGGTGGAAGTGATGACTGCTAAAATGGCACCACAGTGCTGTAAATGCATAGTGTGGATGTGGCACAATCACCCTGAATTTTAATTGCATCTCTCATTTCCTCACACAACAATGGATCACTTCCTACACTGAGGAAGTGATACCATGTTTAGCACCAGACTTTGGGGCACATTAAGTAAACCTGACCTTCTTCTCCATTATGGCCCCAGTTATCCAAAGGGCATCCTCCTCTTTCCACTTCCTCATTCCCTGTTTCCATCCTTCTTTCATTCCCTGTGCTTGGCATTCTCCTTTTTGTAACCATTTCACATTTCTTGGCCCTGTACTGTTCCTTTCTACTATCCCACTCTGCTAAGCCACTAACTGCCTGTTCTTGCCACAGTCCCTGACTTCTCAGCAATCAGACCTCATTGTGTTTCCTTTTCTCCTGCTTACAAGAACGTGACTCAAGATCTACACCAGAGCCATAAATCTTTAAAACTCCATACAGTTAGCCTACTTTGTAATAATGAAGTTCTTGGTTTATCTGGACCCTATCTGGTGGTATATTTCAAGTGCTTTCTAGTTTGCAGAGGAATAGGTTTGCCAGACCTCCAGGTCTGGCCCTATCCCTTTAGAATGAAAGTTATAAAGCAAAATATGTAGGCAACATTCAAAGCAACTGCTTTGTGGGATATGAGCCCGCTCGCACCTTTCAGTCTTTTCAGCCAATGAATGAAGTCATGGCACCTGAGACAGAATTCCACAAGGGCCTCTCCCTTTCCTGGCAGCAAGCATATAATGATAAATTAAATTACTAACAATTCCTCATGACACCCAAATTAAACTGCCTGAGCAGGCTGCCTCTTTCTGCCTATTGGTAAGGTCTGCTAACATACATAGCGCGGACCTTGCAACCTCCTTGTTGCCAAGCCCTTTTTATTTATTTATCCCCAGGCAATTCTGGATCTTTTGTAGCTGATCAGGTGTGGATGGATGTTTTATAAAATGGGCTGCTGGATATTAGGGATTTGGGCTGCTTTGGGCAGCTTTGGGCTGCTGCTGTGATTCATATTGTTACAAGCCACTGCAATCAGTGGCGTAGCGTGGGTTGTCAGCACCCAGGGCAAGGCAAGTAATTTGCACCCCCTAACCCGTGGATTTGCGCCCCCTAACCCTAACCCCCAGATGTTGCGCCCCGTGCGGCCGGGCCCCCCTACACCCCCACGCTACGCCACTGACTGCAATCTCCACTGAATGGCTGCACGAGATTCCGGGGGTTCTGGGAACTCATCCAGGGTTGAGATTCCATTGGGAAATCAAGACGCAGGGGAGAGGAGTGCCCTTAAGAAATATGGTTTATTGTACACATATTCACACCTGGGTCTACTTTGGAGAGAGTTAAGAGCATCACACAGAGCCGTCTTTCCCTTAGGGCTTAGTGGTGCATTGCGCCACAGCACTGGCCTCTCAGGGGCGCCCCAGCAAGTAGGGGAGCTGCGCCGCTTTGCCAGCGGCTTCCTGTTTTACTAGAATCCGCTCGCCCCGTGCATGCACAGTGCTCCTGCATCCTGGGCGATGCAATAGTTGTTCACTGGCGGTGTTGTGAGGTTGTGTGTGTGTCTCTCTCTGTGTGTGCTTCTCTAAACTGGGCAGCTGAACAAGGCATGGCAACCCTCCCCTAGCGCGCCCTCTTTGGGAGCCGAGGCCTTCTTGGGGATGGGAACGAAACGAAAGGAGGCACACGTGAGGCTCCTCCTCCTCCTTTCCCCTGTGCTGCGCTCGCTCTCTCAGTCATCTGGTCGGCTTGCTTTTGCCCTCCTGCTCCTCCCTCTTTCCTAGCTGCGCTCTCCTTCGCTCAGTTGCATGGCCCGGGTGTCCAAGCTTGCTTCCCAAGCCTCCTGTGCATGGCAGGAGCGTGGGAGGGGAGCCCCGAAGAGGCGAGTGATGACAGTTTTGGCGGGGATGCTGACAGCTTCCTGACCACCACCCTCCTCTCCTCTCCTCTCCTCTCCTCTCCATCGGTGGATTAACTGCCCTCTCCTTCCTGCTTTCCTCTGTCCCACTTTCTATCCAGTAAAGGAAGGGGTAGGTTCCCCCCACCCCCAGCTCTTGCCTCTCCTTCCCTGTAGTGAAATCTGTGGAATTCCTAAGTTCAGGTCAAAAAGGTCGACAACTCTGGAAAGGGGGGGGGGGCGCCAGAGGGATCTTTGCACCACAGTGCCGGATATGCTTAAGACGGCCCTGGCATCAAATCTCAAGAAGGGCTTGTTCCCCACAGCAGTGCAGCATTGGAGTCCAAGGCATCCCGCACGCCATCTCTGTGCCAACTTGCCAATATGTTTCTGGCCTTTGTAGCAGCAGCTCATGCAGTTCTGCCTCCACCCTTCTCCCTTCCAAAGACCCTTGCCAGAAAAGCCACGAGACACCTTTCTCCTGTGGGCACAGCCTCCCTCTCCCCTGTAGTCATGGAAGCTGAAACCCTAGACCTTTCTCTGTCCACGGTAACCATGGGAACTGCCCTCTCTGCCCTGATGATGGTTTTCATGGATGGGTTATTGACTTGCTTCCAGGACCGTTTTTGTCATTTTTAATGACTTCTTCTATCCCAGGTGAGGCCCTGGCCTGGAAACGCAGCTCAGCCTGTATTTTTCAGTGGCCTGAAACCTTCCCTTCAATACTCTAAACAAATATTATCTAAATTCTACCATTTATTAATTTATAACATTCTCCCCTAAATGCTGTTACCCCAGATCTGTAACAACACTGACCTAATATAGTTTTTATTGTACTGACTTTTATTGCTTTATTGTTCACTGCCCTGGGATTCTAGCACCTAAACATTTACAAAATAAGTGAATATTGGCTGTTTCCATAAGGTGATCCCCTTGGACACCTTAAAAAGCCTTGCACAGCTGACAAGAAAGCTTGAAAGCTTGAAGCAGCCAGGCTTGCACATTATGACACTGGTCCATGATAATGATCACAGCAAATTCTGAGTAGCTGCGACAAGCTGTTTCCAAGAATACAGCTCTGTGGTTTCCTCTGGAGACTCTCTGTGGCATTACACTTAGTTATTTGCTTTTAAGGTGCTATCAGCTGAGGTCTCAGGGCTTGCTTTGGGGTTGGAGGGGGGCGGGAAATAACCCATAACTGTGCAGTCCTTTTTTTCCAGAAACGTCCATAAGCTTCTTTCCATACTTGAATGGTTTTGACCTCACAGGCCATCTTGAATGTAATTCCCTTACATTTCAACCTCTGGATTCATGCTATGTTCTCCTCCCTTTCCCTTTCCCTCGCTGCTTAATTCTTTAACAGGTTCAGAGGGAGGTGGAGCAGAGCAGACCCGACCCCATTGGCCACGGAGAAAGTCACTGGTGGAGTGTGAAAGGCGACAAAAAGCAAACTTTAAGAGTTTTTGGTCCATGGTCTCTCCTGGCTTCAGAGGCGCCCATATAGCTCCTTGCCAAGGGTGCAAGGGAGCCTAGGTGTGCCTCTGAACAGGTTCGTGGGAAGTGCAGATAAAGAAATACAGTGGTGCCTCGCAAGACGAAAAGAATCCGTTCCGTGAGTCTCTTCGTCTTGCGGTTTTTTCGTCTTGCGAAGCAAGCCCATTAGCGGATTAGCGCTATTAGCGGTTTAGCGGCTATTAGCGGCTATTAAAGGCTCAAGGGATTAGCGGATTAGCTGCTAAAAGGCTATTAGCGGCTTGGTGCCTTAGAAAAAGGGGGTGGGGAGCGAACCCCCCCCCCCAGGAATCGCAAGACATTTTCGTCTTGCGAAGCAAGCCCATAGCAAATTCGTCCTGCGGAGCACCTCCAAAACGGAAAACCCTTTCGTTTAGCGGGTTTTCCGTCTTGCGAGGCATTCGTCTTGCGGGGCACCACTGTACTTTGCATTCCCTTAAAGGACCAGTGATTTAATTCATTGCAGGCAACCGCCCTCAGGCCAATTCTGCAATTCTAGTGTGGGGGACATACTAAATGGGCTTTTGGGGTCCCCTTCTGTGCTTCTATTAGCTGTAAGATGGGATACAGCAGAAAAAGAGACTGCTAACACTGTCAAAATACAGTAAATTAACTGTTTGGTTTCATTATGTTACCTGAAGATATTT
Source organism: Podarcis tiliguerta (assembly GCF_965153285.1). Classification (NCBI taxonomy): domain Eukaryota; kingdom Metazoa; phylum Chordata; class Lepidosauria; order Squamata; family Lacertidae; genus Podarcis; species Podarcis tiliguerta. Next base: position 47,457,518 of record NC_139539.1, read on the forward strand.
CTAGAAGATGAGCTGAAGTGGGCAAGTCCCCTTGCTGGAGAGGGTGAGGGTGTGTGTGTGTGTGTGTGTGAAACAGATCAAAAAGACAAAGAGCTGCCAGTCCTGGAGCTGGAAAGACATAGAGGCCTGATTTGCTTTCTTTGAGATTGCAGAGCTGTGGCTTTGGTGCCACCCCCTAGAAAACTAATGGTGAAGCAGGTTCAGTTAAAGCACTGGTGCTGTGAATCTTCCATATGTGTAAATAAACCTCATATCACAGAAAATGCTATCCATCTCCAGTGACACTAATTTCAAGAAATCAATCCAAGGTTTTCTGTTGGGATGCTCGGAATCAGAGATTCGGATGCACATAACATACCTGCAAGTCAGGTTGATTCTGAAAAGATTTAAGTGATTGATTCACCCCAGAGAAATAACTCTGTGTAGGAAATCTGTACAACTGAATGACTTTTATTGATGAACATAAATCCCTCTTAACTCAAACTAATGCTAACACAAATGTCTTCAGGATCAGGAGCATAAATGGTACCTGGGCCTTCATGAGACCAAATGCAAAGGCTTCTCGTTGGTTAATAAATCAAAACCTGGAAAGGGTGCCATCCTATCCACTTTTACTGGGAGAAAATTTGAAAAGTCTTAAAGCAGTGAGTGAAGGCACTGAAGAGTAGAACCATGCTCAAGGAAGCTCATGTGTCCATTTCATTTTCAAGACCTGGAATCTAGATGTCTTATTAGGGACCAAGAGGCCTCTGGGAGCATCTGTGGCTTCCAAAGGACCAACACTTGACAGAAACTGTATAGAGAAGTGCAACATTGCCATCTTAAGGTCAGCAATGTAATGTCCAAGGAGATGTTTATCTCAGTATATTGTGATCTGTTTGCTCTTGACTACATCTTCTCTTTCTTCTCAAGACCAGGTGCTTCTGCCCTCAGGGCTGACCCAAAATACTGTGGTACCTCAGGTTGCAACCCTTATAAGGGAGAAAGCCTCAGTGTAAATTGCTTCTGAATAAACATGCATAGGATTGTGGCTGATGACACACAGTGGATGTGCTGGACCAATGTTTTGCCTCAGTAATGGACTGGATGAGAGCCAATAAATTGAAGCTCAATCCAGATAAGACTGAGGTACTGTTAGTGGACAGTTCCCTAGACTTGATGGGAGGTTGCTGCTCTTGATAGGGTTACACTGCCATACCCTCCAACATTTCTCCAATGAAAATAGGGACGTCCCATTCCATAATGATACTTTTACTGTTTATACCCCCCCACATCTTATTGGGTTGCCCCATCCACCCTGGGCAGCTTCCAACATTTATAAAAACATAATAAAATATTAAACATTAAAAAACCCCTTCTTTATACATAATTGCCTTTAGGCGGCTTGGGAGTCGAATAACTCCATACCCTCCAACATTTCTCCAATGCAGATAGGGACATCCAACCATATCCGCAACATTTCTCCAACGAAAATAATAATAATAATAATAATAATAATAATAATAATAATAAATTTTTATTTATACCCCACCCTTCCAAGTTCAGAAAATTGGGCTCAGGGCAGCTAACAACAAATTTAAAACACTTAATTGATGTTACAAAAAAATAGCATAAAATACGGTATAAAATGTGAATAACAATAAAATCAAAAATCAATTTAGGGGGGAAATCCATCCAATAAACATTAGATGATCACCAGGGCTAGCTGCCTAAATTAGTCCTATTTGGGCCAGCAAGGAGACCAGGGGAGAATTAGCTGTGGGATCCCAGAGCGGATAATCTTCATAAAAAGGGGAGGGGGAAGGAAGAAAGGGGAATAAAAGATCAGGCTAAGTTCAAATTGAAAGCCAGGTGGCTGCAGGCCCTGCAGAAGGAAGTTAAATCCTGCATGGCCCCTGGTCTCATGGGACAGAGCATTCCACCAGGTCGGAGCCATCACTGAGAAGGCCCTGGCCCTGGTGAAGGATAATCTAACTTCCTTAGGACCCGGGACCTCTAAACTATGATTATTCATGGACCTTAAGGTCCTCTGGAGAGGCGGTCCCGTAAATACGAGGGCCCTAAGCCACAAAATAGGGGCACCTTAAGGAAAAGCGGGACATTCTGGGATCAAATCAGAAACCAGGACGACTTCTCTAAATCAGGGACATCCCTGGAAAATAGGGACCCTTGGAGGGTCTGCACTCCCTGTGAATGAGTGGGTATGTAGCTTGGGGGTTATTTTAGGTCCTTTGCTGTCGCTTGAGGCTCAGGTGGCCTTGGTGGCATCAGCTTTGGCTGGTGGCCCTGTTGCTACCTGGACAGGGATAGTCTTAACTTCTGTTGCCTATACTCTGGTAACCTCTAAGTTAGATTACTGCAACCCATTATACACGAGGCTGCCTCCAAAGATGATTGGGAAACTTCAGCTGTTGTAGAATTCAGCAGGCAGCTTGAACACACTGTATAATGTGAGTCCTGGCCCGACAGTTCAGGACCACAATACCTCAAGGACCACCTCTCCCTATATGAACCAGCCTGGACCCTACATTCATCATCCAAGGCCCTTCTTTGTGTGACTCCTCCATGAGAGGTCCAGAGGATGGCAACACAAGAATGGGCCTTTTCTGCAGTGGCTCCCCGTCTGCAGAATGTTCTCCCCAGGGAGGTTCGCCTGCCAGCATCATTATATATCTTTAGGGGCCAAGCAAAAACTCTATAAACAGGTCTTTGGCCTTTGACTGTCTGTCGCCTTTTAGAAGTGGGCGGGATGTTTTTAATGGGTTTCTCTTCCCTCTTGGTTGTAATGTATCCATGTGGAGTTTATGTGGGGTCTGTTTGGTTGGTTGTAAGTTACTTTGGGTTGCCCTGGGCAAGAGAAAGCAGCTGACAAATTTAATAAACTATGAATAAATTAATACGTTTAAATAGTGTATGATCACTTTTTGTATGATCCTCATTATTTGTTTTATAGCCTTTAGACCATGAACAAGCATGGGGAAATCAAAGAGAAATGATTAAACTGGAAGAGTCTAAAACATTACATCTGGTCTCATATATGTGTAAGGTGTTGGTGCTGGCGGGAGAGGGAACAGCACCCAAAATCCTGGGAAGGTGAGAGCAGAGTTCTCCTTAGTGAGTCCTTCCAAACGGATCCCTAATGCCCCAGAGCACAGATGCCTTTGACAGATGAGTTCATAAAAAGTGTGGCAACACCTGCACTTGGGAGCTTCCTGCCTAATGAGATCAAGTTGCCGCCTTCATGGTACTCTTCACGTTGCCTGCTAAAAACATTTATGTTTAGAGAAGCCTATGCAGATGCTTAGAAAGTTGAGGTAATTCTAATCTGTATTTTAACTTTTGTATGTTTTAAAGTATGGTTGTGAATTTCCCCTGATTTTATTGTTTGATCTTTTTTGTAAACCACTTTGAACTTTGTTACAATCAAATGGTGTATACATTTAATGAAATAAATACAAATCGTAAATAAAAGTGATAAAATAGAACTGTGTCCTTTCAAAGGCATTGGGGTTGTGCTTGACCAGGAATCAGACTGATGATATGCCTCCGAAAGTGCAAAATTCCCAATGTGACTGTACCAGCTTGAGGGGGAAAATCTGACAGCTCTTCTTGGATGACTTGAAACATCCAACCAGGAGCAGCGCTATTTAATATTTTAAACGCTATTACATTTTAAGTGTTAGTTAATATTTACATTTTTGTAAGTTGCTTTGAGAGTGCTTTTCTTGCTCCGTATAACAACAAATAAATTAATAATACATTACAGTATTAGCAGGGCCAGCCCACCCATAAAACCACTTGAGGCAATTGCCTTAAGCGGCAGGATCCATGAGGCAACAGATCCTTATGTTGATGTTACTTCCCCCCTTGTTCCTAATGTAGATCTCCCCTCACCCCTTTTTGCTGCGGTGGCGAGGGGAATGCCATTTTGGGGTCCAAGATGCCTTGGGCCGGCCCTGCTCTTAGGGAGGCACAATGCGCAAGGACTGGCTGCAATCACCGAAGCTCAGGCTACGACCATTTCGCGGCGCCTTCCGCCAGGTGGCGCTGCAGCTCCCGCAAGCGAGACTCCTCCGCCAGATCCTTGCGCGAAGGCGTCGCGTGCCCGACCTGTGCGTGTGCGAGCGGCTCGTGGGCGACTCCGAGCGTGCGTGGTGACGTGTTGGGCCGCTTGGCCCCGCCCCTTGCTGAAGCGCGGCGGCCGCAGTCTTGGCGGTTGCAGAGGGAGGTCGCGGCGGAGCCGGTGAGAAGCAGCAGCTGCCTTCGGCCTCGGCGCCCGGACGCTTCCGCGCTCGCCCTCACGATGTCTTCTGTGCCGGACGCCGCCGCCGGCGACGAGATGAAGCAGACGAAGGAGATGGAGGACGCCGAGAAGTACTCCTTCATGTCCACGCTCACCAAGGCGCCCAAGAAGGTGCGGGCCGGTGGCCGGAGGAGCGGGGAGCTCGGGGGGCGCTCGCGGGGCGGGGCGGCAGCGACGGGGCTCGGCGCCTCAGGCCCTCCGGCGGGAGAGGGGCCGGGGCTTGAGCCCCCCACCCCTGAAAGTCACGCCCTCTGAGTGGGGAAAAGCCTTTCCTCCCCCTTGACCCCTGACGCGCTTGCAGGTTCAGCGGGCGCTCTGCACATGCCCAGGGGAACTCTTTTCTGCGTCGGCGTTTCTCGTGTCCCGGCGGTGAGAGCTGACCCTGGAAACTGGTTCCGGGGCTTAAGGCATGTAGACGTGACCCCCTCCGGCAGGGAGCGGGGACTGGGCAAGAGGAGGAAATAGGGGGGAAACTCCAGGAGGAGGAGATGTGGAGGAGTCTGGAGCTGTGGTTCAGCTGTGGCAGCTCTGGGCAGCTGTAAGAACTGGGAAAGGAAGGTCCTTTAGGACACGGATCCTCAGCTTGGCAGGCCTGGGCGGTGTTCGTGCGAACACTTTTCTTTGCAGCTGAAAGGCTGGACCGTCTGCCTCGAAGGTCTCTATCCCCATGTCTGCCAGTGGAAAGCATTTCCGTCTAGCAGTCGCAGAGGAGATTGGACTCTGGTTTCCTCCATCCACCTGGCTAGCTAGGAACAGTGTGGAGCCCAGCATGCATATGTGATATCTGACTGCTGTCTGTCAAGACTGCCCCTGGGAACAAGGTGCTATGGATGCTGCGCAAGCTAAAAGTGGCCTGTAGCTTTTTCCATATCATTATGTCTCTCTCTCTCTTTCACAAGTCCTCAGTATATTCTTCCAGTATGTTATCGGTCCTAGCATAGCAGTACAGGCTTAATCCAGGCAGTCTTGTGGGAGCTTCCACAAGAGTTATTGCTTGACTTGTGCGAATGTACCTTCAGCTAGAGGCATGGTGTCTTGTGCTACCTGGAATATGCTCTCAACTTTTTGTTCGTCATTGAGAATGTCAATCCAGAGATCAGAAAACGCCTTCGTGCTATTCCTAAGTGCTGTTTAGTGGGAAGGGCTATTTTTGCTTTGTATTCCTACCTGGTTTAGGATTTTCAAAAACCATCTTCCTCAGTGATTGTAACTGTTAGTAATCATTGCTGTTAGTGGAGCTGTAACTGTGAACTCTTCGGTTATGCATGGGCAGATATAGCCAGAATTCTCGGCTTAGATTTCCTGTGGGAAGTCCTTCTGGGCTGAACATTGCGTTCTCCCTAGCTTTGTGTTGCATGGCTCTGAACTTAAACCTGAATGGAGTATGGCGCAAAAGCTTTTCTTGGGAGAATGGGCATTTTCCTTTTGATGGCTGAACTGAAGCAGAATTAAACTTGTGAAGAAAGTTTATTTCCTTAAACTCACATTTGAAACCTTTTGTGAAACCTTTTGTACAGCCCAACCTTTCAATGACTAGCAGAAACATTTTGGTGCTACCTGGAAGATCAAACTTCATGCTTAGCAGGTGCCCAAGGACCACGCCTATAACATTCCAGTTTGCTCCACTTGAATATAATGCAAAACCATTAGTTCCACCTTAGAAAGTGAAATTTGAGAAACTAGAGATGTTATTCCTTTTGGCTTTGGCAAATTCTGAGTTACAAAATAATCACAAGTGTGTTAATAAAAATATACATACATACTTATTTTGCTGTGCCCATGAACTCCAGCAGGAAGCATTCCTGTCCTCCAAAATCAACTGTCAGAAAAGGGATATGGTCACCTATTCCAGACACACATCATCTCTGATAATGTTTCTGTAATTTGTGTGGAGTTGGTGGTTGGGGTACCTATCAGGACTGTTTCTGTGACCTTGTATTTTTGATGATCCAAACATGGATGGAGAACTGCATATATTAGGTTGGCAGAGGGAGGACGACCTCAGGTGGCAGATGCTGGGGGGATGGTGTCAGCAGCCCTCCAGTTGTACCCTTTTGTTGGAGGACAAAGCTGTAGGTGCCACATGAACTTAACTATACCTTCTAAACTAACCTGCTATTCTCTGCTGTGGTGGATGATGCTGTCCTGTCCCTAGCCAGTCTGTTCAGTGTCTGTACATGAAATGAGGCTGGGGCAGGGGCCTTGCCCTTAAGGTAACTTGGGCCAGCCCTGGACACACGCTCCCTCTGATCTGAGATCTCAGATTATGGAAAAGACATCCAAACCTACCTCATGAGTGTTCCCCCATTAAAAAGTGCTGTGAAGGGGTTGGCATCAATGCTATACTAGGCATGGCCAAACTTGGCCCTCTAGATGTTTTGGGACTACAATTCCCATCATCCCTGACCACTGGTCCTGTTAGCTAGGGATGATGGGAGTTGTAGTCCCAAAACATCTAGAGGGCCAAGTTTGGCCATGCCTGCATAAACGTTCTTTATCCAGATATAGTTATGACATTGGTATACACTATTACAGCCAGTTTGCTTATTTGAGTGTATTTAGTACTGCATTGTATTGTATTTAGTTGTATATGTGTGGCCTCAATATCCCATTGAAGTATAACGTGCTATGTTGTTGGTTCAAGTGGTTTAGAAGAACACTGCAGGGAAAGAAGTTCTCAAATTTCTGGTTGCAAATAGTTGCTCTTTAAAGTTGCTTTAACTTTAAGCCTGTATTTCCTAATGTCGTCATTTATGCTACTTATATGGGTCTCAAGAACAGTTTGATTGAAATATTGCTTAGAGAAATATAGAATGTGCAGCTAATGTCTGAGACTCATAAATCAGAAAAGACCGTTAAATCTTGGTTGATCTGGACATAAATTAATGTTTTCAGCTACCGTTTATTCAAATCTTATCCGATATGTAATGTTAATAGTGGAGTTCCTGTTACACAGTTTCCTTATCAATGTTTTTAAATGTAACAGAAAGGAGGTTTAATTGGATCTGTGAATTTCTTTGCCCTCATCTATTCCCAGAACCTTGTCTGTTTATTTAAGAAGGTGTACATAAGGTATCTTTTTATGTTTAAGCATAGTTTATTTATTTGCCATTTCCCCACTGTAAACATATGCCCAAAGTGGTCTGCAATTTGAAAACAGTTTATTAGAAAACATATCAGGAAAACTAAAAGCAGTTAATTAACCTGATAAGTTAGTGTTGCAGTAGAATAGTCTAGACTTAATTTTGATATTGCCCTGTATATATGTATTTACAGGCTAGTAATAATAGGACTAACCAGTGCTAGTAGTTATAGTCTTGCTGCCCTCCCAAGGGCAGCAGCCTGGCCTAAATATGGTTCAGAGTGGGAGGGGCTGTGTTCCCCCCACCCCCACCAAATGGTTCAAAGTCAGCTTGGCCACCTCTCCTCCAGAGGACTCTGGCATCAGTAAAAGGGACTTACTGGGAGAGTATCAGTGATGTAACCCCTCTTGCCAAGCCTTCCAGGTGTTCCAGTTGCTAGCATTGCTCCTACTGTGATTGTTGTGACTATTGTGTCACCTAATTTGTGTCGATTGGCATCAGGATGGATTATTGCCCATACACTGTTAGCCTGCCCAGAGGATCAGTGATGACTACAGCTAGGATGTCGGATTGGTGGTATGGATGGCCCTTTCTTTATTTTCAAAAGACTCATTTAAGGGGGTTTGTCCATGTTCAGGGAATGGCCGTTTCGTGGGTGTAATGCTCTGTAGTAGGCAAGAGTTTTTGCTTCTGACTCCTTTGAACTCTGCTTTTACGAATTTAAATGAGTGAAAACTAGTGCTCAAATTATATTTTGCTTTTCATAAAATAAATAAGCCAAGACTTACGGGTGCAGGCCACTTTAACTGCCAAGGGTGTAATTGAGAAGACTTGTTTAGCCAATGGGCTAAGGCACACTTTTTATATCACAGCAGTTAGAATGCTAATAGTATAGTGCTGCAGCTTTACCATAGTACAGCTTGAGTTCCTACATACAGACTGAGGAGATAGGGTAATATCTTAGTCACTATAAGTCTACAGCAGAGTACAACAACACCCCCACCCCCATTAAAAGAGAGTTCCTGGGTTGCTATGGATGCCGCAAAGCTCCCTCATGGCTGCTTTGATAGATTCAAGAAGAATATGTTCTTGCATTTCTTTCTATCTCTTCTCTCCATCTTCCTAACAGCTGGTCAAAGAAAGTAGAAGGTCAAGCATATTTTGCTCTTCCACCCATACCAAATATAGGATTGTTTCCTTTCATTGTACTGTCATATTCTAGCACTCCTATATAATCCATTAAAATGCTTCAAGCTGTGGCCTATTCCCCCGCCTCAAAGCTCTTACCACCACAGTGCTAAAATCTCCCCTTGAGTCTTTGTACATTCATATCATGAATAACTCCTTCTTCAGATATTTACAAGTGGCTCATAGATCTTCTTAGTTGCATCAATATTAATCAATCCCTCTATGCAAAATTGTGTTTCATTGTTTGCTTTTTTTAAAAAAAAACAACCTTACCATCGTCAGCCTGGATAGCTCAGTTGGTTAGAGCATGGTGCTGATAAAGCCAAGGTTGCAAGTTTGATCTCTGTATGGGACATCTGCATATTCCTTCATTGCAGGGGGTTGGACTAGATGATCCTCAGGGTCTCTTCCATCTCTACAACTCTGTGATTAGGACACAGGGTTGTGTTTTACTGTCTTACTCAGAGTAGACCCATTGAAGTTAATAAACCTAAGTTAGTCATGTCCATTAATTTAAGTAGGTCTAGCGTTGAATACTAATCACAGCTAAAAAAATATGTTAATAGCATGTAATAAAAGAAAACAAAGAGAGGTTAGGAGTTATAAAACAGAGATTAACGTTCAAAAACAGCTTTAAGTTTTAGTCACTACTTGGATTTCCACCCCCCCCCCCAAGAATCGTGCCACTCATGTAGGTAGCAGACTGAGGCAAGTGGAGTCATGTACTCCCACTCTACAGAATCCCTTCCAGTGACAACATATTAACAAGTATAAAAAAGTGTTACTCTTCCTCTCTGCCTACTTCTTTTTTGTGCTTCTCAGCAATCAGTATTTCTGCTTCTCAGCTTCATTGCTCATTGTAGCTCCCTCCAGTACGTTCCTTATGCTTACATATACACATTGGACTGACACTTTCCGTAGTGATGTGTTTTTTTTCTGCTTTACAATTGTATACTGTCAATTTTGTAAATATACTTTTGGGTTTCAGAATCTTAGGTGAAGAATTTTAGCAGCAAGATTGCTATAGGCACAAAGATGGAAAGATACAGCCCTACCTACTATAAATGAATGGTTGATAAAATTATTGGACTTAACTGAGATGGCAAAATTAATGTGTTTAATTAGAGAAAAATCATTATTGACGTTTATTAAGGATTGGAAACTTCTTATGGACTTTTTGCATGCAAGAGAAAATGAACTTATAATATCTGGATCTGAAAATTGGAAAAATTAGCTAATAGAAAATAGACTAGGTAAAGGGACCCCTGATATTATATTGATATTAAGATATTAATAAAAAAAGAATTTTATATGCCGGTTAATTTATCCTAAATGGTATTTCTCTAGTGCTATATGTGCACTACAACTGCAACAGAAAACTCAAACTGTTTTTCTTATTTTTCTTAAACGAACAATAAGAAATTAGAAAATGTACAGTTTGCTGTGCTGAATAATCAGGAATCAGAATGTGACAATGCATATTTGTATATTTCCCTGTTCCTTCCTATTTTTCTAGCATATGTTCCATACATGATTTGTCAAAGTCACAATTCTGCAGAAATATTGCAGTTTGAATAAATTGCATGTATTTTGCATAAATTTACAGAATTCAAGCTCCGATGTCTTCTCCACATTAATACAGAACATGGATATATTTTGTATAACACAGTCCACTTAACATAAGAATCTCTTTCCTTTTTCCTTCCCTGCATGAATGGATATGAAAAATCACTTTTCAAATCTGCATATGCCATCTTGAGAAACAGATAAATTTCCTCTTAACATGCAATCAACTTCTCCAGTTTTCATTGGTTCTTGACCAATAGCTTATTTATATCTTGACTAGAAACAATATTCTCAGCCAAATTGCTTGGGAAACGATTTCCCCCCTGCCTTAGTTTGGCCAAACCCTATACAGTGGTACCTCAGGTTAAGAACTTAATTCATTCTTAACCTGAAACTGTTCTTAACTTGAGGTACCACTTTAGCTAATGGGGCCTCCCGCTGCCGCTGTGCCACTGCCGCACAATTTCTGTTCTCATCCTGTAGCAAAGTTCTTAACCTGAGGTACTATTTCTGGGTTGGCAGAGTCTGTAACCTGAAGCGTCTGTAACTTGAGATACCACTGTATGCCCATTGTTTCCCAATCCTACATTGCCTTTCTTTTCTTTTTTTAAAATTCTTTTTATTAATTTTCAGTAACCAAACCAAAAAACAACAACGAATAAACACACCAAAGAAAATCCTACATTGTCTTTCAATTATATCTAAGAAGTAGCTGTGCTAGTGTTGCCCATGAGATTGTTGCTCACCACCACATTGATTTCTGACTATTCATTTTCATTTTTGTTATGCATAGAAATTGTTGCCCAGAACGTCTTTCAGTGTGTATGGGTCTCTAGTTTTCCTGCTCCTAATCTCTCAGCACATTTTTTGTGTGTGTTCAACGTTGTTTGGTTCTAAGCAGTGCTTTTTTTTCCTTTAAAAAATGTTTGGGGGTACTCTCATCTTGACTCAAGAAAAACCACCATTTTATAGTTCAAATTGGGAAAAATAAATACAGTGAATGGACAAAAGTACAACGATTCACAAAATGTTTAGGGGTATGCGTCCCCCCAGAAAAAAAGCACTGGTTCTGTGTCTTTCAGAATTGGCCAAAAGCTGCTGCTGACAGGGTTGTTCATCCTAGAAGATAGCTAGGCAACCTTTAGAAGTAGCATTGTAGAATACAGTGGTACCTTGGTTACAAACACTTCAGGTTACAAACTCCACTAGCCCGGAAGTAGTACCTCAGGTTGAGAACTTTGCCCCAGGATAAGAATGGAAATTGCGCACCAGCGGCAGCAGGAGGCCCCATTAGTGAAAGCGCGTCTCGGGATAAGAACGGTTTCGGGTTAAGAACAAATTAAGTTCATAACCCGAGGTACCACTGTACATGGTACTTGCTTGCCACTTAGTGCTAAAATGTTTGTAGTAATGCAAATAGCTGTTAGAAAGGGAAAGACCTACTATGCTCCCCTTTCAACTTCCTGATAGCGCACCCTGACATACGGTAGATAATCCAAGGAGTTCTACAGGTGGACAGATGTGCAGACTTAAAATGGACTTACTAGAACTTGAGTTGATAGTCATTCAACATCCCTTAATAGGAGAAAGTTTTCAGATTCAGATTCTTTGGAGCAACTCAGATGGGTTTCCCAAGAGTCTCATTATAATAAGTGCTTCAGTTGTTGATGAAATGATCAGCTCTAGAAATTCTCAAGTTTGCATATCTTTGTTGTTGTGTGTCCTCATAGCAACAATGGAGATGTGATTATTTTGCCGGTTGTGAAGTCTGTGAAAGACATACTGGGGGATGCTGAAGGGCTGTAGATTTTGAAACAGCCTTATAAATTTCTCTCTCTCCCCCCCCCCCAATTTTGCATTATAGAGTAGGTTCTAATGCTTCCTTTGGGCTTATGATAATCATTTTTGGGGGTTCCAGTTTGTGTAAACTTAAGGATCTTTTCCTGATTTATTCTGAATATTGCTATGGTAACCGCCTCACAGAGTGTGGTTGGAACGTATCAATCTTGTTTATGCATATAGAAACTCTAGTTGTAAATTATTTGTGATCTATTCAGTAACCATACAGGAACAGGACAACAAAAAAATAGACCACTAGGTGTTCTTGGGATCCAGTCGCTCAAAATAGTTTTGTCTGATTTGAGAGACCCCCTTACACTGGCAGTGTACTCCTCAGGTGGAGAATCTATTGTAAGCTTTAAGAATATCACTTTTTTCCATTCCAGGTGAGAAATGTGTGGCATAAATGACTGATGCAGATGTGTGAGTAGAAGGGCTTGTAAAATATAGTAGTTGTAGTCATAGTAGTAGTAGTGTTGCTGTTATAGGTTAGCAATTTTGCAGTTATTTCCAAGGCTGCTTTCATTGAATGAATTTTTAAGAAGTTATATTTCAATTACTTGATTGAATTTTTGCTGATGCCTCATAAGGTGCTGAACTTCTTCTAAAGTCATTGCATATTATGTACCAAAAGTACTAGTTTATGTTTGAATCCATTAGTTCTTGGGGACATAGCAGCCTTCCGGGCTTACCAGCACTGAACTTGCTATCTTTGGCTGCCCTTTGTGCTGTTCCATTGTGAAGTTTCCTCAACCAGAGGCCAAGTAAAGTAGCTTTAAATGTTTGTTTTAGTGAAACACTGAAAGGTTCGTCTGTAGTCTTGTAGCACAACTTAAAAACCTTTTCCTTAGGATGTACGCAGTTCAGCATGCTACTCAAAACTGTCCCTGATGGTGACAACATGAAAGTGATTTTGAAGGAATGGCAGCGCAAGGTTGACTTGTGGTCATACAACTTGCTTAAAACGTTAGCCAATCCTTTTTTAAAAAGAATCTAGTGAGCAGCTTTTTAGAAAGGACATTTCCTGTTGACATGGTTCAAGTCTTAGAGCTCAGGAACTGCCTTTTCCCTTTCATAGTGAGCTAGCTGAACTATATTATGTGTTGTGATCAATACTGTGCCCTTGGTAACAGGCTTATTGCTGCTGCAGAATCTGTTCACTTTAGGCTTGTAACGGGGTGGGGTGGGGGTGGGAATCAACTAGCTGGCCATGGATTGGGTATTCTAATCAAGTTGGAAGCATGGTGGTGTATGCTGAGAATCCAGGCGTGAGGGTGGGACAGGGTGCTCTATTTCTGCATACAGGTGGATGATCTCGAGCTAAATATCTGGTACCATTGCTCTCCTGGCACTAGAGGTGGGAGGGCTGTCATTCATAGATATCAGAACTAGAGCATGGGAGTTTGCTGTTAGAAATGGGCAGAATCAGACTTATTGTTGAATCAGTGGGAATTCCTTCTTCACCTTCTTGCAAAATTCTTTATGTAATTTGAACCTGTATTCTGGAAGCTTTCACCTTCAGCCATTCATCCCACATACACAAGAATCCTGGTCAGAATTTTGTGCATTCTTTTCCAGCCCCACAGGGAGAGGATTAATTTGGATCCAGGCAAGCTCTAAATAAGAGGGTATTGCCAATTCTTATTAAAGTTGGATTGAATGACTGTATACATAACAAAGCATGACCTTCCTCTGTCTCGATGAAGCTAATTCTCCTGTGTTCTCATTGCTGCAGCTGTGTGGGCTGAATATTGCATTTTGCAATTAAGCTAGGGCATGATTGAAAATACTTTATAGCCTGTATGAGACCAACCAAAAATGCATTTTAGGGATTGCCACCCTTAATACAACAGAGACAGGACAACCACCTCTCATTAACAGTTTAGCACCCTTTGGAAAAGAAGTGCCAAAAATCACCAAAAGGAGGAGGGAAGCGTCTCACAATGGTGAAAATGTTTGCAAAATCTGCCTCCATTTCAGTTCTCCTCTACTTTCAAACGTTTTGACTCTTCCATTTTTGGATTGAGCACAGCTGCTTGTGTCATCCAAAACCAACAAATGGTGGTTTAGAAGATCACAGAACATCGCTTCTGTCATTTTTATTTGGATTTGTTCATGAGGTCCATAACTTTTAGTATATGCTGAAAGGGGTAAGTTCCTCCAGTGTGCAGGAGTTGTGATCTTTTCAACAATAAAGGATGTTTTGCTTTGTGTTTGGTGCTCACCGAGTTTTTCTTAAACCTTGTTACCTGCTTTACAACCTGTGGCTGAATATGTAACCTCCATTAAGATCTTTGCCAAGAAACAGCTTTATCTTTTCCCCATTTTAAAAGCAATTAGCTGGTTTTTATTTAAGACCTTGGGGTAATTGCTGTCCATGCATCAGTACACTTAATATTAGTATGTTAATTTATAATGTGGCCCAAGGGTTGGATATGCTGGAAATAATGGCAGTCTGGACTCTTCCAGTTGCTGCCCTTGGGTAATCAATTAGTATGCACCTTTATTGTGTCCAAATGTATTTTGTGTTTGGCGCAAAATGACATGGCTGCCACTGCACCTTTAGAACAACCAAACTACCTTCCTACCCACCCGCCCTGTGTCAAACACTGTCATTATCAGTGTCCCATTCCTAAACTTGTTCCTTTTTGATATTGCCCCTGCTTTTAAATGATGCTAGGCCAATAAGAGAGAGCAAAATCATTGGCATGGATGGGAAATCATGACCTCCCCTTTTTTCTTGCAGGTACTGCAAAATGAACTATTATTAATATTAATTTCATTTCTATGCTTCTTTATATTGTTAAGGAAAAACCCCTCAAATGTAACTATTGATGTGTAAACTTTACTCTCAAAAGGGAAGGGGGTTATTTGGAACTCTGCTAAGTAAGTAGTCTGAGGAACTGAACATATAATTTCATGTTGAAACTCTGCAACTGACACATCAAGATAGCTTAAATTCATCTGATGTTTAAGTTGACTAAGCTAGTGGTGCCATGTACCAAGCGTGATGGGGTAGCTCCCATTGCTCTGTCGCAGCTCCTGCCAACCTAGTAGTTCGAAAGCATACCAGCACGAGTAGATAGCTACATACCATTGCGGGGGGAAGGTAAAAGGTGTTTCTATGCTCTCTGGCTTCCGTCACGCCAGAAGCAGTTTAGTCATGCTGGCCACATAACCTGGAAATCTGTCTGTTTGACAAACGCTGGCTCCCTGAACTGATTTGAGTGCCACACCCCACAGTCTTAAGTTTGACTGGACTTAACTGAACTGTCCAGAGGTCCATATATATCTCATATATATATATATATATATATATATATATATATGCAGGTTTTGGTGTCCTCGGGTGTCTTCCCGTGTAAAAGTTGGGGTGTCTAGGCGACGTTTCGACGAGGTCTCACTCGTCATCTTCAGGCTGGTGCTTTCGGCTTCTTGTTACTGGAACAGAGCAGGATCTCAGTGTTTGAGTTCCTATAAATACTGTTGAGGAGGTGTGGTGTATAGCCTCCAATGTTCTGGGCAGAGAGGAGGTTCCCAGGCTAGTGTGCCTTTTCTTCTTTTGTTCCTTAATTACTTGAGGGATATCTTGAGTGATTTCTTGAGTGATTTCCTGAATCCCACTTAGGTGGGTCATTAGGTGTGGATTAGTTGCTAAAGCCTTCGTGTCTTGAACTCTTGAACTTTGTGAAGAGTTTTTCTGAGAAGATGGCTGTACTGCACTTGGTTGTGCTCTGGCTTGGCTTCGTGTATAGGGGCGAGCTGTGGTTTTGTGGCCTGTGCCAGCCAGATCTGTGTAGGGATTGCAGGGGGGTGCAGCATCCGGAGGTGCCACCCTGGTTTGGCTACTGGATGGTGTCTGTAATTTATCTGTGGAGAGGGTCTGGGTTTGGGTCTGGTGTGGTTGATTGGTGATGGCGTTCTGTGTGCCTCTGGATCTGGTGTCAGATTTTGTGGGGAGGGCTAATTTCCAGATGTCTGGCAAGCGGGATGTGTCGTCACGCTTGTTCATGTTGTGAGGGTGTTTCTCTATCTCGATGGCTTCCATGATTATTCTCTTGTGGTGATGTTCCATGTTAAAGAGCAATTTGGAATCTGCAAAATTAATTTCGTGTCCTGTTTCTTTCATGTGTTGGAAAAGAGAGGAAGTTTTTGGCTTGACAGCCATTCAAAACAAATACAATCCCCCCGAATACATCTTGGACCTGACCAACCACTGCCTAACCAACACGTACTTCATCCACAATGGACAAAGATACAAACAGATAGAAGGAGCACCTATGGGATCACCCCTCTCACCGGTCATCGCTAACCTGTACATGGAACACTTTGAAACCAATGCTTTAGACAAGTCAGAACACAAACCCAAACTTTGGCTCAGATATGTTGACGACACCTTTGTAATTTGGCCACACGGGAAGGAAAAACTGGATAGCTTCCTCACACATCTCAACAGCCTACACCCCAAAATACAATTCACTATGGAAATAGAAGCCAACAACCAACTTCCCTTCCTTGACGTCCTAATCTACAAAAAACCTGATGGCTCCCTAGGACACACTATCTACCGGAAAAAAACACACACCAACCGCTACTTACATGCACAATCACACCACCACCCTGCACAAATAAACTCCGTAGCCAAGACTCTCATCTCCAGAACCAAACGCCTGGCTGACGAAGACCACTTGACAACTGAGTTACAGAATCTCTCAAATGTGTTAATTGCCAATGGATACCAGCAAAACAGGGTTACGAAGCTAATCCAAAAAGAAACACCCCCCAAAAACCAAGACACAGAAGAAAACATTGGCATAGCCCTCCTTCCTTATATCAAGGGCACTACAGATAAAATTAGCAAAATCCTCCATAAACACAATATCAAAACAGCCTTTTGCACCAACCAAAAAATAGCCAATATCCTCAGAAACCCCAAGGATAAAATTCAGTTGGAAAACCAAGGGGTCTATGAAATACCCTGCAAAGTCTGCCCAGCCACGTACATTGGACAAACAAACAGACGAATAAATGCACGTATCGCAGAACACAAGAATGCCGTCAAAAAAGAAGAAAAAACTTCCTCTCTTTTCCAACACATGAAAGAAACAGGACACGAAATTAATTTTGCAGATTCCAAATTGCTCTTTAACATGGAACATCACCACAAGAGAATAATCATGGAAGCCATCGAGATAGAGAAACACCCTCACAACATGAACAAGCGTGACGACACATCCCGCTTGCCAGACATCTGGAAATTAGCCCTCCCCACAAAATCTGACACCAGATCCAGAGGCACACAGAACGCCATCACCAATCAACCACACCAGACCCAAACCCAGACCCTCTCCACAGATAAATTACAGACACCATCCAGTAGCCAAACCAGGGTGGCACCTCCGGATGCTGCACCCCCCTGCAATCCCTACACAGATCTGGCTGGCACAGGCCACAAAACCACAGCTCGCCCCTATACACGAAGCCAAGCCAGAGCACAACCAAGTGCAGTACAGCCATCTTCTCAGAAAAACTCTTCACAAAGTTCAAGAGTTCAAGACACGAAGGCTTTAGCAACTAATCCACACCTAATGACCCACCTAAGTGGGATTCAGGAAATCACTCAAGAAATCACTCAAGATATCCCTCAAGTAATTAAGGAACAAAAGAAGAAAAGGCACACTAGCCTGGGAACCTCCTCTCTGCCCAGAACATTGGAGGCTATACACCACACCTCCTCAACAGTATTTATAGGAACTCAAACACTGAGATCCTGCTCTGTTCCAGTAACAAGAAGCCGAAAGCACCAGCCTGAAGATGACGAGTGAGACCTCGTCGAAACGTCGCCTAGACACCCCAACTTTTACACGGGAAGACACCCGAGGACACCAAAACCTGCATTCCTGTACCCGTGAAAATCTACGAAAGCAAATACATACATATATATACACATAATTTATACCCTGCCCTCCACGGCCAGGGCTGGGCTCAGGGCGGCTAATACCAAATATGAATTACAATAAAACGTGATAGAAAAACAAACAAACCAACAAACAAACGGGAACAACCAAAAAATGAACTGTCACGGATAGGAGAATACCACAGTGAATTCATTCAAGGCCTTGAAAACTCCAGTTCTGGATTCTGCAGTCTTTCTGTTCCTAAGTGCTTCCCTTTTATAGGTAGCCTTTGGCATTTTTTTAAAAAAAGTGGGAGTTAATGAGTTGCAGAAACGATTCACCTTTGCCCAGCAGTATTTGTAAGGCTATAATGTTCAGCTGCTGGACATGGGCAAATCAGCTTCTAAGTAGCCCTGCTAGAATTCTTGGCTGAAACTTATCAGTATTCTACCCTAATAAATTGCTGGTGTATTAACACAGTAACAGCACTGAAAGAATAAATGCAGCAACAGGAATTACTACTCCCATAGCAACTGTGCAACTCCCCCACTAATCATTACATTATCCTCTAGCGGCTCCCCTAGTAATCACATACAGAGCATGAGTCTTCTTCATGCTGCAGCACTGAAATTGCATTGCTGCCAATACTTTGCTTCCATTTTCAAGGGCCTGGACAAATCAAGGTTATAAGAATAGGGAGCAGCAGCCATTCTCTTTGTTGTATTTGGGCCGGACACTGTAATATTTGGGATAGAATTTCTGCATAAGGGAGATCTAAAATTCTCTCCCCCCCCCCCCTTCCAACCCCTGATACTTTCAAAGAGCTTCTCTGCTAGACAATCAGCTTTTGTGAAGCTCTTGAAGGTAACTTTTCCCATCTTCTCCCCATTGCATGACAAATATCCCCTCTCCCAGCACCATTTTGCTTATAGCCTAATGCAAGCATAGGCAGAGTAGGCCCTCCAGATGTTTTGGGACTACAACTCCTATCATCCATAGATAACAGGACCAGTGGTCAGGGATGATGGGAGTGGTAGTCCCAAAACATCTGGAGGGCCGAGTTTGCCTATGCCTGGCCTAATGTGTCTAAGCAGCCAGGAACATGTAATAGTTCTTTGTTTTAGAAATTTTGTATCTTGGGAAACTTTATAGGTTCAAAATGGTACAAATGTGGTTATAAGATGATATAGCCATCCGTTTTCTCCATGTTTCTTTCAAAGTAGAATCATGCCTTACCAGAAGTTTCTCTTTAAGCCACACAAGGAATTCTTCAGAAGTAGGTGTTTAACTGCTGCCCTAAAGCAAGACTGTTCTGTGTCATCTGTGGACCTCCCTTTGTAAATGTGTGGGGTTGTACCATTTGTCAGTACTAACTGGGATTTTTGGTGGGTTCTCTTTTGATAATAGGCAATCCAAGGCTGTTTAAAGATAGTAACTTCAAAGACTTGATGTTGCTATCATTGCCCATAGCGCGCGCGCACACACACACACACACACACACATTATTTCTGGTCAAACATGTTTTGCAGGTTTTTGAAGTGCTTCAAGAAATACTTTGAAAGAGCCAAAATTGGCTCTGAGCACCATGATCAGTACTGCCACAATAATAATATTAAAATATTTTTTATAATGCAGTCCCCCAGTTTCCCTCTCCACCTCATTTAAGAACGCTTTTTCCCTGTAAAACTTAATTAGGGGTGGATATTTTTAGACCAGAAGCTGCTTCTGATGCCGTCTGGTCAATTTCACAAGTCATTGACTAGTACAGGGCTCAAGTAAGTGACTGGAATTAGAAATTGGGGGCAGGCATTCTCTTTCTCCTTCCTCTCCAACTTCCATTATTGCAATTGCTGAACAAGGCTTGGGTTACAGTAATAGTAAAGGGGAGATTTACACCCATTGCTCTATAGAAAAGTATCACAATGCAGCCTAAAATATGTGGCCTAAGCTAACTCCTGTCAGTCATCTCCAATTTGACCCTGGGGGATAATGCCCTGCAGTTCCAGGATGTCAGAGGAGCTTTCATGCTTTTGTATGACTGACACAAGCAGAACTGATGCATTTCCCCCCTCTCTCTTAAATCTGCTTTTTATTAAATATGACAACTTGCTTCCAAAGATAAATGAATTAAAACAACTAACATCCCAAAGTCTCTAAACTTACAAATGTTGCAGGAGCTTACAAGGAAACAGGTCTAGGCTCCTAAGAGGAAATTCTGCTGAGATAATGATTCTTTTCTATGGGGTAACCAATCTTTACTGATGGCAATAGTCATTCAAAGTTGTTTGGGTCTGCAGCCTAAATTGTAGTAGTAAGGATCACATTAAAAAAAAAATCTCTGGTTAGAAAGACTGTGTGAAAAGTACTTACGGTATTTTATTTGTACTTAAAAAAAAAATATACTGCTAGATTGTAGTAAAATCTCTAAGCAGTTTATAAGAAATAGTAAAATCATCAATTGTTGTTGTTATTTAGTCATTTAGTCATGTCCAACTCTTTGTGACCCCATGGACCAGAGCACGCCAGGCACTCCTGTCTTCCACTGCCTCCTGCAGTTTGGTCAAACTCATGTTAGTAGCTTCGAGAACACTGTGCAAACATCTCATCCTCTGCCATCCCCTTCTCCTTGTGCCCTCAATCTTTCCCAACATCAGGGTCTTTTCCAGGGTGTCTTCTCTTCTCATCAATAAAATCATCAATAAAAGCAGATAAATGCAATTAAAACATTTTAAAATAATTAGAATTAACAGTTCAAAAGATTAAAATGTGCCAGCATTTATTTGTCTGGGTAGACTTACATAAATGAAACTTTCAAGCCAGTGGTGCAAAGAGTTCCCTGGGAAGAGGAATTTCTTGTTAAAGTATTCTGGAAATTGTAGTTGTGTGAGGAGAAATGTTTAAAATAGCACAATACTTCTTTAAATGTATAGTGCACATGGGACCTTATATTTTGTACTCTGGGAAGCAGGATGCAGCATTTATGTTCACGTCAATTTATTCGTCTCACTGAGTGTTACAGACATATTTTTTAACTTGGTAGTTTCTGTGCTGCAATTTCTGGGATTGGAAATTCTCACCCTTTCCTCCATTTTTAATAATGTAACTTTAAGGAGAAATCACAGATTTTAGCAGCTGTGGCTTTTCATGTGGTTATGTAAGGCAGTGTGCATGCAACTTTAGATAAGACGCTTTAAAGTTCCATTTCAGCTACTCATATATTGCACCCACAAAAAGCTGTCATATAAGTGGCAAAACCATCATTTACTTGGGCTCTGTCTTGGGACAATTGCTGGCTCTGTTCTGATAAAATGTAGAAGTCTTGTGTCAGAATGAATATGCTGTTATGAGCAAAAAGAACAGGTCATATTAGGACATGCTGCGGCATTTAATTTCTGTGGAAGCAAAAAAGCAGTGTGCAAATTTAGTATCCCCTCAGTGCAAGTGAGCTCCTGTTAGGGATCACTCTGGCTCCCACTCTGGGCCCTGGGCAAAGACAGTCAGTGTCTCCCCTTCCGAGTACCTTGGAGGGGATGCTACATGTGATTAGCACAAAGACTCCAGGCTGGTGGCTTTGCCTGATGTTTCCTGGGGTAAAGGAGAAAGTACTTTGTTGTTTTGGGACTTCAGTCAATCCTGTATGAGGGATGGTAGCGGAGAGTTTATTATCTGGTCTCATTTCCCCCTTGCCTCCAGTAGTAAACCACTGTCATATCAGGTCTTTTAATTATTTTTAATAGATGTATTCTAAACTGTCGATCTTGACTTTCACTACAGTGAACACTCAATTTAGTAGCTCCCCCACCCTTTAAATTGCCATATACTAATGTAAGGGACAGAGAGGTGATGGCCCGGGTACTTGTCCATATTGTTTTGACATTTACGTCCAGCCTAATGCTCTTCACATACTTCAGAAACAAACATGCTGGTACTTATAGTCTGCTGACATGTAAGATGTGGTTATAAGGGGGAAGGAAACAAATTGGCATAAATTGAAATAATCCCGACTCCTTACCTCTTACTGTCCAGATTCTCCAGAGTGAGTATGTTAAAGCTTGGGATATGCAAATAAACTGTTCAAACCTTCTGACAAGCAATAGTATTGCTTCTAGAGTTGTATCTTTTGGGACGTTGTGAAGACACTGTTTCCTGTTTGCAGCAGTTAGTAACATGAATGAAATGTTTGTTTGATTTAGGAACTCTAGAGGTGGAGAGGAGTGCCATTCAGCAAAAGTATAGAGGATCTGCACAAGGAGATACCATGCCTGCAAATTTCATTTCTGTCCGGCTTTGCAACCCAATTACCGTATTTTTCGTCCCATAGGACGCTCCGTCCCATAGGACACACCTACTTTTTTGGGGGGGAAATAAAGGAAAAAAAAATTTTCCTTTGTTTCCCCCCCAAAACCAGGTCGGGGAACAGTGGGATGGCGGCGCTGCGCCTCCCCGCTGTCCCCCGAGCTTGTGGGGCTGGCCGATGTCTGCCCGGCGCGAGGGCGCTCTGCTTCAGGGCGCCCCATGCGCCGGGCGGCAAGTTGCCGCCCGCAAGCCTTGCGCGCCGGGGGGGAGTTCTCCCCCGGTGCGCAAGGCTTGCTGACACTTGCGCGAAGCACAGGGCGTCCTCCGAAGGGCGCCCCGTGATCCTCACTGCAGGCTGCCGCCTGCAAGCCTTGCGCGCCGGGGGGGAGTTCTCCCCCGGTGCGGTAGGCTTGCCAACACTTGCACGAAGCACAGGGCGTCCTCCGAAGGGCGCCCTGTGCTCCGCGCTGCAGGCTGCCGCCCGCAAGCCTTGCGCGCCGGGGGGGGAGTTCTCCCCCGGTGCGCAAGGCTTGCCGACACTTGCGCGAAGCACGGGGTGTCCTCTGAAGGGCGCCCCGTGCTCCACGCTGCAGGCTGCCGCCCGCAAGTCTTGCACGCCGGGGGGAGTTCTCCCCCGGTGCGCAAGGCTTGCTGACACTTGCGCGAAGCACGGGGCGTCCTCCGAAGGGCGCCCCGTGCTCCGCGCTGCAGGCTGCCGCCCGCAAGCCTTGCGCGCCCAGGGGAACTCCCCCCAGGTGCGCAAGGCTTGCGGATAGCTTCCTGGAGCCTGGAGAGCAAGAGGTGTCGGTGCGCACCGACGCCTCTCACTCTCCAGGCTTCCGCGAAAGCCTGCATTCGCCCCATAGGACGCACACACATTTCCCCTTCATTTTTGGAGGGGAAAAAGTGCGTCCTATAGGGCGAAAAATACGGTACTTCTTCACTGTTCATGAGTATTTATTTAGATTCCGACACCAACCTCCAAAACAGTCTTCAGTCACACACTGTTTATTTGCCCAAGTTGCTTTTTCTTTTTATTATGAATGGTGGCTGATCTTACAGGTCCACCCCTACCTTCTTGTCTTAAGTCAGCTGGCAACTGGGATTGGCTCTCCCAATTTGGATGAGATTGCAGAACAAGTTAGTTCACTTATAAATTGCTTCCCTCAACAGAGTGTCTGGAAGCAACTTACAAGCATAGAACATGATGACACAATTAAAAAAATAAAAACCTTATGCCACAAAAGTTTTTTCCTCTTAAGGTAAGACAGTGGCATGTTGAGCAATCTCCATGTCTTTGCCAAATGTGCTAGACAGGAAAGACTGTCACAAAATTGCACTAGCAGTTTTAGAACATCCTGGTGTGTGTCTGTATTGTGGGAACAACAGATCTTAGTGCTCTGTAGGTGGGATTGTACCTCTGCTGGAGGCAATATTTAGTCACCTTGAGTGACCAGACAGTAATCAAACTGCAAGCTTGTTTTGTGAGAATGAAATTTGAGTCATGGCTGTGGGGCAAGAATAATCCAAGAAAGTTTAATTGAGGAATGTTGTGTGCTTATCTTCATAAAGCCAGAGGATCTGTCACTCAGCTGTGATGAGTACAGAAGAAAGTGATTGGGGTTACAGGAGCAGCCTACCCATGTCCTTTGTGGGGCACATGTTGCAATGTGTGGTGGGATAACATTATATGGCACCATGTGGAACAGCCTTCCCCAATCTGGTGCCCCCCAGATGTTTCAGACAAGCCTTTCCCAACCTTGGCACCCTATATGATGTTGTACTACAACTCCCTTCACCACTGCTACCTAGGGATGATGGGAGTTGTAGTCTAGCAGCATAAGTGGACTCAATATTGAGAAAGGCTGTTTTACACTAATTCCCATCAGCATGGCCTGTGGTCAGGGACATCTGGAGAATGGGCTGAGGAAGGCTGGTTTAGAGAGTACAGCTGAGGCTACAACCAAGGGATGTTAGCTTTAGCTTTTGACATCCTCATGCCTCTTCACTTCTGTTTGGTATCTGCCACTTTGCAGAATCAAGAATTTTGACTACTTCTATTTTGGGTGATATCCCTACTCCATTGTTGAATTTACTCCCACATGGTTCTCCCACCACCCCCTTGGGTGTGTTTCAGGTAAAGCATAACTTCAGTAAAACCAACTGCTGTTCACAAGGCTGCATTTCACATAAGGTTGCTTAGAAATCAGAATGACAAAATAGCTCCAATTGCAGATTTTTATGGGCTTATATGTTTCTTCAAGATTAGTTTATTCCAGTCTCTAATTCTGAGCAAAGGGACTGGCTGCTCTAGTTTATTTCATAAGAACCATATGTGCTGAACAAATAAGCCACAAAAAGCTACGTGTTCTATTTTTTTCTATAAAAAGCAATTTAATGTGCTTAAATGAGTATAGTAATCTCAGGTATGCGGAGAACAATTTTTGTGCTGAGCAGCAATAATTTGCACCCTACAGAGCTTTTTCTTCAGTTCATGTTTTTAAAGGATCTGGAGGCCTGTGAATGTTTTATTTTATGCCCTCGGTTCTTAGCCAAGATCAGGAGTTGGGCCTTAGGTTTGTGCACCCTTTTAAACATTAAAAGAAGTGAATGACCAGATTAGGAGATTTTATTCTGAGGGTTTCATTCTCTTTCATCAAGAATTATTCTACATTCCAAAATGGGAACCTCCCAATTTATTGCTCACTTTCCCCTGAGGTAAGGGAATGCAAGAGCCTGTGCAAGATTGAGGCCTAATTCATTTCATTCCTGGAGGATAACTCATCCAAAGGCTGGGATGGGAACAATGTCGATGCAGGCCTTGAGATGTCCATGTAGAAGTTGTTCTTTTTGTGCAGCAGTGCAGGTCAATAGTAGAAGGATCCAAGCTCTAGAATGTAAATTCTTCTTCCCCATCTTTATCATGGTCATTTAAAAACTTGTAGAAGAATTGTTCTTGTAAGTAATATTTTACTCTCAGGTAAATTTATTAAAATAATGAGAAATTTGGGCTGTGATTCCTGAAACCATTTTAACGGAGAATACTTCCAATTAAATGGTTGGTTCTTTTAAAATGCAGGTTTTTCCAGCTGTACAAATCCCCACCCCTAGAAGAAGGCAAATTAACTCAAAGGCACTCTGTTCCTGTCTTACACCCTTAATCGGTGAAGTTTTTGCCATAGAAATCACTAGCTATTATCTACTATCCATTGATGATTTTTTATTTATTTGCCCTAGACTAACAGGCGCAAAAACAGGAGTACTTTAAGGGTATATACAAGGATGTGACGAAGTATTTCCTGCCCAAAGATGAAAGTGAAGAGGAGGAGGTTCTGCACCCCCCCCAAAAAAGGGAATTTTAAATTGAGTTTGAGCAGTTTGTTTCAAATATGGAAACTGAGCACATTCTATACATATATATTTGGCGTACATGCCATCGGTGAAACTACCTATCATTTAAGGGCTTAATAAAACACATATGCCTAAGATGTCTACTTCCTCTCCCCTCATTTTTCCAACTGCACATTATCAACTTTCCAGCAGCACATTTTTCCAACTCTAGATTTTGTGCCAACTACACACTAAAAAAAACCTTTGTTAAATTATGATGTTGGTCCTACCTGAGGTAATAAAACTAAAACCTGTGGATTGCAGCCATAAAACTGCAGCCATAACTTTCTAAAACAGAAGGAAGTGCCCATCTTAAGGAAAGTCTGTCCATGAGAAAGGGTTGTAATTACAGTTGTGTTTCCTTGACTCTATTTGTAACACAAGTGGTTTATAAATGTTGGTCTACCATATTAACACATTACCATGCTGCAATAATGGCAGTAGTGCCAACAGTACTAGCTTATCACCTCTTTGGGTTGAGTAGCACTTGACATTGCTCTTTAGAATCCATCTCCCTGCCTCACCTTAAAGGAGGAACACAATCTCTTCCTCTTGACATAATGTACTAGGGTAAGGGCTGTTCTATTTACTGATGCGTATAATATGGTACAGCTCTCCTGCAATTGTACCAATTCAGAACGAAGCTGTGGATAACATGATTAAATGTACTCAATGTTAAAAAAAGCTTTTCAGTGTAGGAAATTAACTCATAAGTTAGGATTTGAGATATACTATCTTTCCTTGTCTCCGGAGTGTTGTAGCTTAGTTCTTGGGAAGCAAATTAGGCCTTAGGACAAATATGGTAGCTGCAGCAAATCCATTGCATCAATTGGCCAGCTACATATTAATGCTGGAATCTTAATCCACCTACCTAGGAACAAGCCCAACTGAATTCAGTGGGACTAACTTCTAAGTGAATATGGTTAGGATTGTGCTATAAATAATCATTGATTAGTCCCCCCCCCTTTCCCCCACAAAAGCAATTAAAGGCTGTAGAGTAATAAATATTGAGCCATTCAAATAGTCTGCAATTAAAATTATTGCAGCAGAATGTGGTAATTATAACATTTCCCCCTGCAGTAAACACGTATCATTCTTTCTTTCTGTAGGAAGAGACTCATGAAGTAGTTAGTTATTAAAGAAGTTAGTCTAAATAGCCCCAGGAGTAGCTTTTTGGAACACCGAGTACCTGAGATCTAGGCCAGTCAGATATTGCATTTTTTTGTGTTGCAGTGGAGACTATAAGGTTTAGCTTTGGTTTTTGTTTTTTTATATGTGATTTAACGGAGAATGTTGGTGGAATGCACTGTCACTCTCAGTCTTGCTTTCAGGATTAAGGCCTTCAAACTTGAAAATTTTTCAAGGTGTTACATACAACAAATGCAAGGTGAATTAATATTTGGGTTGGAGTATGAGAGGCAAGGGGACTAATAATGGTCACTAAGAAAAGGGGTTGGGGGCTAAGTGAGCCCAGTGGGAGTTCTGTCCAGCTCTCTCGGCTTCTGAATTGTCACCAGACATAGCATGGGTATTTTGGAACTGTTCTTGCAAGTGTTCATGCTGGAAATGAGCTTTAAAAAATTGCAGGTAAAGGGCGGTATATAAATTCAGTCAATCAATCATTCAGTGCAGATCCAATTCCTTTAAAAAAAAAAAATCTTTATTAGGTTTTCAAGAAAAGTGAATGCATAAGTAGAATAAGTCATCTGTTGAATGCCGATACAATTGCATTGCACTATAGTATTTCCCTCACTCAGCAAACAAACATACACAGAGCTATTGTAACAAAAAATTCAATTAATTAGTTTAATTGAGGCAAAACTAAATCCCACTTCCCCCCAACTAACAGACTTTTTGGTTCCAGGTATCTTAAAAATGTCCCGTTACCCCTCAACAGGTAAGTGTAGCAAAGAAATAGGAATTTACATGCAAACAATAATACATACGAAAAGAGCAGTTTGGGTCAAGATGGCCGCACCCTCATATAATGTCAAGAAGGAGAGAAATAGTTTTATAACTAACGAAGGTGATAAAATCATACCACTCTTCCACAAGATAAACATTCTTTGCTTGTTCCTAATGGCTTTAAAATCATTATTTTTTTAACACGTTCTTGAGCTTTTCCTATTTCAGTTGTCTTTGTTGTCTTCTGCTTCCCCACTCCTTTACCTCTTATTTTTCAGTATTCAGCTAGAATGTGTTTAATCTTTTTCAAACTCCCTGAAGTGAATGGGTACTTAAAGTCCTGCTGCATGGCTTGTAGATGAGAACCTTAATTTTGTACAAGTTCAGTTGTCAGGTCTATATGTCATAAGCCCAGGCAGGCACATCCCAGAGGTCAAACTGGGGTAAGTAGTTCCTGATGCCATCTTATAGACTTGAGAGCCAATAGTCTTCCTAATATTAACAAATGCATTTAACAATTCAGGTTTCACAATAGAAACTCATTTTATATTGCTCATGTTAGTAACTCTCAGTTGATATTGGGGATAGTATGTTTTAATAGTAATAATGCTTGGTTTGGTATTAGTCTTACAGTTAACCTTTGTTTACAAAGTAAGGGCGATGCTGACTTAAGTATGTATGAGCTTCATGGATTAAAGGTCGAGGGAGAATCTAAACTGTTTCCCCCTACATGGTGTTGAAGTATTGGGATCTAAAATATTTTCTTTGCTGCTAAATACTGTGCCACACCCGGTTAGGAAAGCAAATTCCAGCAGCGAAACACGTGTGAGTTCCAATGAAAATATGACATTGTGAAGATTGCTTTTGGCTTTGGGAAAAATTAAGTCTCTACCCATGGTGAAAAGGGGCAGTTTTCTGCTTTCCTGGGTGAAGTCAAACTAGCAGGCCTTGAATATAGCAAGCTATTCCAGACCTTCCTCAAAACACGTGCTTGGACGTCTACATTCCACAGCTGTGTGTGCAGGAGACACTCTGTACCAGTCAATATTGGTGTCAGAGAGATTTGAGAGAGGATTTTCCTTTTAATGTCATCTAGAGATCACAGCACATGAACAAAGAAGATGATATTGTGAGGTCAACTGTTGAGGTTGCAGTTGGGTCCTGTCTTTTTCCCAGGGTTGTATTCCAGCCCCGTGTCATACACCATTTTGGTTTCAGGCTAAGTTTGAAATTGATTTGATGCTGGAGTAATTCACTTCATTAGTAAGCTGCTTGCCATGTTTGATAATATTTTTAGACAGGACAGATTTTACTAAGCTGCAGAGTTCAGATGAGCGCCCTTAAAGCCGGTTCAGGGATTACAGTGGTAAATTCAGCAGTTGATTTCATTAGCAAGCAGTTTCCTAGATCCAAATTGTCCTTTTTAGAACTTAAAAGCCAGATCCAAATGCAACTTGTTTGTTCCTCTTTGTATTCTGAAGAAATAGTGGTGACAAATGGGAGCACTGGCCAATTTGTAGCAAATGAATCTTTGCTCTGGATAAACAGGGACTTTGCTTGGGAGTAAATGGGAATCCACTGTTCGTCTGGAGCATTGGGAAAAGGTATGCTTATAGTTTCTATGCTTTCTCAACATAGTGGGAATTTGTTTTGACATACAGCATTTGCAAACTTTAAAGTTAGTTTGTTACCAATATGAGAAACTGTAACCTGGATTATTGATTATTTTTGCATGATGTCTCTTGGGTTTTGAATTAGAAGTTTGACTTATGGTGGCTGTCCTGATTTATTTTTTTAAAAATGTTTCCTGATTTGTTTTTAAATAAATGTTACATTTATGGTTTACACCAAAGACATAGGAAGCTGCCTTGTATTCAGTCAGATCATTGGTCTGTCTCACTCAGAATTGTCTACACTGACTTGCACTTTCAAATGAGGCAGTTTCAGAGGACATACCTGGAGATGCTGGTTATTGAACCTGAGACCTGTATGCAAAGTAGATGCCCTGCCACTGGGGTATAACAAATGTCTGACATTCTAACCACCTGTTAGGACTTGCACATATACTAGGGTTGCCATATTTCAAAAAGTAAACTTCCTGACACCCACAAAGTTGTTGAACTTTTTTGGGGAAGCCTCTCCCCAAAATATTGATTTTAAGCTTTCGGAGCTGTTTCCGCTGCTTTTCCCACCACGTTGCCATACATCTGGATATTTCCTGACATTTTGCCAATTCAGCAGAATTCCCCCGACGCCATTTTTACACCCAAAAACCAGGACATGTCAGGAATTTTCCTAACGTATGGCAAGCCTAACATATACCAAATGCCTCTTGCTGGAACTTCATATTAACAATAACATTGTTACCTCTGCCACCCACCTTAGTTTGTTGCCCTTTCCTTGTGCATTTCTCAGTTCTCAAAGTTTCTGTTCTGCTTTTAAGGAAACCCCCTTTGATGTGTTGCCACATATATAAACACATTCATTGTCCAGAGGCCTCGTCTAAGCCTAGATTAACATCTTGATTTGTAGCAAATAGAGGAGTCTGGATTTTCAACTAAAGGTCTTCTACTGACCACCAAAAATCAGCAAGCCTGCATCACACATTGTGTTGGTCATCCAGTCACTTGAAGATAGCTTTCACTCACTTCTAGGTCAGCTGTACTACCAATAGTACAGAACATAATCAGCGGTAGATCCCTTCAGACACTTCTTTGTTGCTTTATAGGATCGGAACAGTTATTCTGCCTTATAGGATTGGGGCAATTATGGTGCACATAGGTTTATTATGAAATTTCATATTTAAGCTACCGTTTCTCAAACTGCTTATAGTAGTATAGCCGGTCTTCCTGCCATTGTATCTTGACACCAACTTCATGAAGCAGACTGCCCAAAGGTCACTAGTAAGTTTTGTGGCTAAGCAAGGAATTGAATCTAGGTCTTGCTGTAACTGCAGACTGCTACACCACACTGAGTTACTGGCTAATGATCAAGTTTCCTTATAGATATGCTGATTAAAAGGCCTTTGCTTCGATGCCACAGAACAAAAGCACTTGAGGTATAGCTGAAAAGAGGTGGTATACACACAGAGACACAGACACACAGACACAAACAAACAAGCATGCATGCATACATACAGCAGACATCCTATCACCTATGCTGAGAATGGATGTAGCTGCCCTGCCAGTTGAGGGCACTCCTTTTCTGACATAGTTCTGTAGCCCCCTTTTTCTTAGGAGGAGAGGGTATTTTCCTCACATGCATAGCTATCGTTTGTCTGATTAGGTGGTTGCAGAAGGGAGGCTTTGTGGCTCTTGGGGCAGGCAAAAGAGCCTTTGGCATCAGTTCACAGTTCCCTCTTAATTGCTCAAAGCTTTGTGGTCTGTGTTACATAGAGTTCACAGGACCAGAGTGCAGCTTTACCTAGCCTGTAAAATCTTGTTGAAATCTCATTTGCATATTTATTTATTTATTTAGCAAACTTTATATACCACTTGATAATAAATAAAACTTCTTTCTAAGCGGTTTGAAAAATAAAGCAGATATTAAAGTTATCTACAAAATAAATCTGTATCTCTGTCAACTTGTGTGTACTTATTTTATACTGTAGTCCTTGATTCTTTCAGCAGCTAAATTTCTAAGAACTTCTTGGTGGCCCCAAGTGGTTATTTGACCTCTCAGACCTAATGCAGACGTCTGCTCCCCCCTCTACTCTCTGCCTCTGGTGCAGTGGTGAAGAGGAAACCAGAAATGGCAGTTTTCATTTTAAACTAACTACACATTTGTTCTGTCCATTTTGATTAAATAGTTTGAAGAATAGCAGTCTTTGGAGGAAAATCCATCTTCTGATACCACAACAACTGAAATGAAGTGAAGTTTGTGTTTGTGCTAAAATCGTGAGTGATTTCATGGTGGTTGAGATGCCCAAGTTGTTTTTTAGGTTGTCAAAGATGCTTCATAGTTTTGTGTTAGTATAGCAGCTGAAATTCCACTCTAGTTGGTCATGGCAGTAGTGGAATAATGTAAAGATATTACATAGACGCTCTTCTGAGTAAAAAGGAAGCTGTAACAATTAAAGCCCTTGTGAGCCAATTCTTAACTTTGGGCCACTCTCCGCTTTCTCAGAGGAGAACTGGTTTTTCTGTGTGGCCTCCAATTGTTGATTGCTAACCTTCATGTTATAGCTGATGGCTTGTCTGGTAGTGCTATAGAGTACAGTTTGTATTCCTGTGCTTTTCTGACTGAAGGAAATTGTATTAATTTACCAGTATATCCCTTTTGGTCTAAAGATCTTCACAATTGTGACTGCTTCAACATTTACAGTTGCTGACTTCTACTGAAGCCTTGAATACTGCCATATAACATGCAATTAATGGGACTTGACAATGCAGTACTTAAAATGTCAGAGGCCAGTGAAGCTCTGCCTTCACAAGAACAAATTCTTTTGCTCCCTGTGGTGGTACCCTTATGGTGATAGCAATGGTAGGTGATGTGATGTGAGGGAAGCCTAATTTAGGCGGATAATTTTGAATGCTCTTTCATCCATTTTGGTATCTACTTATTGTGCTTTTTCCATTTTCGAATGTCACAGCACTTCATTAATCCTATTCGTCATGCTTTTGTTGTGAGGGAAGCATGGCTCCTACACATCAGCTGTGGCAAAGAACACGCACCTTTATAGGGGTAGTGAAAACAGCTCAGGGGGCCTGCCAGGCAGGGGAGGGGGAGAAACGTGGTAGATTGAATTCAATCAAGCCAATGTAAACAGATTATTTTAAATCACAAAAGAAAATAGACTTTCTTTATTTTGTCCTATTGTATAAATCAAACTAACTAGTTGCTGTAGCATACTCCTTATAAACCTAGAAGAATAATCCAAAACCGTTGGGTGTTTAGCACACATGCTTTGTGAACTACAGGATCATCTCCTTAGGGGCAAATTTGGGCAATTGTGAAATAAACACAATTGTACATATGCATAGACCCTAAGAAAGAACACTTGAGTAATGGCTAAATGCCAAATAACTTTTCAGAGGCTGGGGTTAGTAATTACCAAGCAGATTAGTGTTTCTCTGTGAGGTGAAAAGTAAGAGAATTGTCCAGCAAAACTTAATTCTCATTTAATTTTATGGAAGAGTAAATCATTGAATTAATACTCTCCCTTTTTTACGTTAATGGGACTTAAAACGTGGTTCTCCTGTTTAGTTGACATTCTTCAATGCTCACACTCTGCCACAGTTAATACATACACTACTGCATCAGTATAATTCTTGCTCTTAAATGGAAAGCAAACTTTAATTCTTTCTGTTGTAGTAATTAATGGATTCTATTTTAAAAGGTTATGTGAACTTTTGTTTGTATTGTAATCAGATTTCATTTTCAGAGACACTAGATTTGAGTTTTATACATTCTGAAGACATGTGGAGCATTGTCCTCTACTGGATTTGGCTTTGATTCTTCGTTGCACTAATTCTTTCAACAGTTGAAAGGGCCGAAACATTAAACTTTGTTCAAGCTGGACTACTTCTCCCTTTGGGTTTCTCATTCAGGATTTGATTTGCTGAGTATCATTCATTGATAAGATCTGAATGCAGTTCAGAGTCTCTGGTAACTCACCAGCTAAGTATGATAGATTGGTGTTTAGCACGGGAAATACTTTTGAACCTAGTTTTTATTGGTTGGCCTTATCAGTGAAAGTTACAAAGATCTATGCTAGGCATTTATTAAATAAGGATTAGACTGAAATAAAGCGAACAGGTTTATGAAGAAGGGAGTTCAGCACAATGAATTGCTTACTAAATCTCACTCATAAACATACTTCCTGACATGGTGAACAATGTGCTGTTCCTCTAGGACTTAGAATAGCATTGGACACAGTCTATAGGGATTGGTTTGTTCAAAGTTCACTTGTTTTTGTTCCTAGACCTGGATGAAATCAGAGGGCAAGATTAAAGTAGGCTCTTGGTAGCACTCTTTTCAGCAAAGGGGGATTTACTTTTTACTAACTTACTAACCTCTTTTTTACTATGAGGTTTTAGTTAATGACCTCCCTTTTTGTTTTTGAATTGTCACTAGTTATTTTGCTGCTTGACATTAGTGAATTGTTTCAGATAGGACACTAAGCTATGATGGGAATCCATTAATTTTTGCCAAAGACATTGTTAAAGCCTGCGTTTGAATATAAGAGAGAAAAATGGGGGGCTGCCATAAATTTTATTATTGAAATAATTTTTTGTGCATTATGAAGTTCAGAGCTTAGAAAAGCACCCTTCAGGCCATAATGGTTGAAAGATAAGAGGCAAGCCTTTTCCATGATATCCAAGACTTCTGTTTTTCCAGCTCTGGTTCTTGGCAATCCCATTGCTATCATGCTGTTCTTAAGGCCACACAAGCAGCACATGGGGCTGGTTTGTTGAAATAATCAAATCACATGGTGAGAACTGTTATGATCCTTGAACTATGTGCTTTGTAGAATTCAGGGCAGGTTCTATATTTTGAATCAGTTGGGGTTTTCAGGTTCTGTTCTAGTTTGATGTAACTTGCTTTATGAATTAACTAAACTATAAATGTATAAAACAAGCCTTTTTAATAGAATTGCTAGATGACATATTTTTTTTATTTGTATCTTGGTGAATGACAAGGGCTATGTCAAAAACAATACAGGGAAGTTTTGCAGCAAATATTTGAATTGTCAGTAGTGTGTGGGGTCCAAGATAATGTCACTCCACTTTGTTTCCTTCTCTCAGCCTCTCTGGTTCTGTTTTCTCTTGTATTGTTTTTAACACTTGATTGGGAGCCGCCCAGTGTGGCTGGGGAAACTCAGCCAGATGGGCGGGGTATAAATAATAATAATAATTATTATTGTTGTTGTTGAGCCATTTACTCCTGGGAGGAGGTGTTCCCTGGTACAAATTCTTTGTTTTCTTGAGTCTTAAAAGTACTTGGAAGTTTGACCACTTGTTCTAGAATTTTCATAATAGTAAGCAAACTGTAGCAGTAATTCTTTCTTTGCATTCAAATTCACATTTTCAATAGTTTTTCCACAGTGCCATTCTAATATTACATGTTTCTCCTCAGCCTAACGCTACAGATTTTTCTCTTGCTCCCAACCAAGGTGATGCATGTGTTTAGTTTATCTTAGTTGCAGGTGGTACAATCCAAACAGTTCTCTTCTCACAGAAAAGCCAAGGTATTGTAAGAGAACAGGAACCAGGTTTTTCCAAGACGTGTCTTGTGCTGTCAGTTGTGAGCTGCAGTTCCTGACTGTATGCCATTGTCAAGATGTTCTAATTCCACAGCTCTTTCCTGGTTTATCTAAATTAATCTAGGGATCTTCATGTGGAATAGCTAGTATATTTGGTTTCTTATGATCACATTGGTTTTCATTACACACTTTGAATACATGATTGATTGACTTGAATAGCAGTATTGTTGTTGGCATATGACTTGGCTGTAGTTTAATGATCTAAATGTTTTAATTATTCTTAAACCCCTGTATCTTTGGGTTACTGAAGGGGCGGGGAGGATAAAGCTGGTATTCATCAAGAAAGTAGCATGAAGTTTGTTGTGTCTAATGTAACCTTCTAATAGCGCAAGTATATGGGGGCAGGGAAGGGAAATTCACCTTTTGCACAGAGAAGCCGGAATAAAAGAGCAAGCCTTTCTCCTAATGGGTTTGAATTTTAGCAAGCAACATTATTCCCTGGATTGCTTAGTTGTTTGTCTTTGTGGAATGTGTGGAGAAGTGAGCCTGCTGAATAAAATAAATAAAATAAAGTAGTATAACTACATATGTCTTCTTACTCCTTTGCATTTAGCAAATCCAGTTTGCGGATGATATGCAAGAGTTCAGCAAATTTCCAACCAAGACTGGTCGCAGGTCTCTTTCTCGGTCCATTTCACAGTCTTCCACTGACAGCTACAGCTCTGGTAGGTGTTTTTCTTTTCCAGACCTTTTATTTCCTGTTTAGCTGATGTTTTGAGCATTAACCCTGACCCCAGACTTAAAGGCAATTGCTAACTTTCTTTCTGACAACCTCATTCAAGATTTTCAAAAGTATTGCAAAATACTGGAATACATGACAGTTGGCAGTGCTAGCCTTATAGTTAGGGATGCATCTCTTAGGAAAAACACCATTCACTCTCAAAACTTTGGCACATTCAGCTATGAGCCATAGTGGCTGCCATCTTTTGTACCCTTTCGTTTTAGTGATTACAAGTCATCACCTTTTCCTGTTCAGTTGCACGTAAAGCTTGAAAAAATCCTGTAGTATCCCTTGTAGCATCCCTTGTGCATGTATACAATACTAGCCTTTTAGTTCTGTCGTGTTCTATGGTAGTTGACATGGATTTAAGAAATTTAATTCCATTGATTTCAGTAGATCTACTTCAAATATGTCTTTGATAAATATCACCCCATGTATTTATGCACTGCTCTACCTTTACTGTAAAGCATCCTTGCAAGGTGCTTTAAGGACTTGGTATGTTAGAAAGGAAGCCTATTTTTTAATAAAGAAAAAATAAAAATCTGCCTGCCAATAATCTTCGAAGGATGTTGATAGCCTGCAGTATTTGAAGCACACACGGTGCCACCTTATGCTAGTGTGTATAAGCCAAGAAGTGAAAAATTTGCAACAGGAAACCAGATTGACCAGGACACTTCCACTGTTTTAAAATGAATGATCAGAATGAAGTTAAAATAGCACAGATGGTAAAATGTCAGGCCTTAGTAAGAAATACGAATTGTCTTGGTTTCTTTCGCGTATATTCCTTTCTTACCAAACACTTCTGTTTTGTTCTCTAGCGGCATCCTACACAGATAGCTCTGATGATGAAGTTTCCCCAAGAGAAAAACAGCAAACTAATTCGAAGGGCAGTAGCAATTTCTGCGTTAAGAATATCAAGCAGGCAGAGTTTGGCCGCCGAGAGATAGAGATTGCTGAGCAAGGTAAAGAGTGAGCTGCTGAAGCTTCCTTCTCCTTTGGGTACCACAAATTATATCCTGTTCGTCAGCAAACCCCCTTGGTAGTAGATTAGCTGTGTCAAAATGTCAGCAAGCAATGTAAACTTAAAACAAAAACAAAACCTCTCAGGATTGTTTCAACAGGTGTTGCTAATGATGCCAGTTGCAACTGTCTATGTACTCAGTCTTGTGAACAACTGCTGATGGTCAATACATGAACAGCCCTTTTTTACCACTTCTGTGTTAGGGACAAATTAAAAGGCCTTTATATTCCTTTCCATTTAGGTTGCAGCCTTGACAACTTCCAGCCTTTTCTGACTGCAGTGTTAGGTTGCCAGCATCCTTCACTGACATCCAATCTGACATTCAAGACAGTTGCCATTACTGATCTTTGCGTTTCTAGACCTTCTCACAGATATAAATTTCTTTGAGCTGACTTTCTATGGGAACCCAAGAGGATGACCAGCCAGTGGATGGCAAAAGTTTCATTGAAAACTTCTCTTCTGCTTTTGTAGACATGTCTGCACTGATTTCACTTAGAAAACGAGCTCAGGGGGAGAAGCCTTTGGCTGGAGCTAAAATTGTGGGATGCACGCACATTACAGCACAGACTGCGGTGAGTGCTCTGCAGTTTGCACACCAGCTTTCATCTTAACTCTACCTATGCCACTCACCTTTGCCCCTTTCTGAATAAAGAGATGAATGGAAAAGTGTCTCTGTTGTCTAAACAAGAGCATTTTTGTTGTTGTTGTTGTTGTTTCTCAACCATCCTGATGTGTCTGTACATAATAGTGTTCGGCAAAGACATTTGCTGTTATGGCAGTTCCAGGATTCAAGTTGTCAGCAGTATCCGCTGGGTTTGGCTGATGGCTACAATGCCTTGCATGGACTTGGGTATGCCTGATTTGATTGGGGGTTGGCTCATAACTCTGGGCTGGTATTGGCCAAATCGAGCCAGCTATTTCAGCTACGTTTTTGGTTGATTATGCTTGCATCACCCCCAGGTCTTGATTGAGACGCTGTGCGCACTGGGAGCTCAGTGTCGTTGGTCTGCCTGCAACATTTATTCGACTCAGAATGAGGTAGCTGCTGCCTTGGCTGAAGCTGGTGAGTACACGGCAGCGGCACAGAGATTCGGTATCAGAATTAGAAATGCAAATTCTGTTTTTATTAGGGTAGCACTTACTACTTCTGTCAGACTATTCAGTACAGATGAATACACGATGTACCGAGAATATTTGGCTGTGTTTGAAGCTCTGCTATCAGATTTGTACAGCTTGTCACTAACGATGCAAGCTTCTGAACAATTCATTTAAAACAAAATAAGACCAACTTTGTTTCAGGTAATTACATAAGAAAAGCCCTGCTTGATCACAGCGGCCAACCAAAGGCCTATAGCTAGCCCACATTCCAGGCAGCTGGCATTCAGAGGCACACTGCCACTGATGGTGGAGCAAGAACATAGTCAACATGGCTAGCAGCCATTGGTGGAAGCATTATTTTTGAAAGAAGGACCAAATTACTTAATAAGCAGAAATTTTGAAGCAAAATTCCTCAGCAATGGAATAAATGCAATCCCATTTGAAAGTATTGTAGTTGGATGTAGTCTGTCTTTATGCACACGGTGGCCTTGTAGAAAGATCTTTAGTTCTGTTTATAAAATCACAAGTTCGTGTTTTATCTGTGGAGCCATCAGTTAGTCTGATAGTAGACTTATACTGTATTTTATTAGATCTAAATGTATGGAAGTAGACATGTTGTTTCAGTTGCACTTGCTTCATGTTAGAAATTGACGCAAAGGCTTACTGCAAATGAGTGGTTTAAGTACATAATTATGTGGAAATAAAACACAAAAACTGGTGCAGACAATAGAATGAAGACAAATTTACTGTTCTTTCAAAAAAGATTTCTAGCATTTTTATGTCACTGCTGAATATTGTAAGCTTGTATAACGCTAACCCGTATGTCAGTTTGTACAGACTTCGAGGGGGAAAATACTGTTGCCAACTTCACTGTCCTAATATTTCTGTAAATTCTCTGCATACCTGAGTTGTTGGGTATTTTGCAAACCCTTGTCAGAGAGACATTCCATAGCCAGATGGACTCCTTTGAACCTGCTGGGAGAACCTAGATTATGCTAAGAGAGCTTATTCAGCTTTGCTTTATTATGTTCTATATGCATCTCTTATCTAATGAAACTTCTATCACAATTCATTTCTTATGCTGAAAGTGCCACAGGACTTTGTCTTACACTGGCTCTGTTCCTGCATATTCTGCCAAGAATCCACTCTGATAGACAGTTTAGAACTAGCAAGCTAGCTACAACTGCTATTACATGTATAGTTTCAAGAGATCCCAAAGCAGATTTTAGATTGTACCGAAAAAATTGCTTTAATGTAGTCCATTTAATTCAATATAATTCTTAACTAGGATGTGCTTTAACTTAGTTACAATTCAGTGACCAGAGAAAGCCTCCAGATATCAGTGCCTTGTTATTTATGTGTTGTATAAAGATAAAGTCTTTTCAAATAGCCTGGTCACTTAAATATGCTAAACAGATGACAAAAAAAGGCAATCCAGGAGAAAACAGTGGGGCAGCTTTCAGCATGGGTTAGATAAAATGAGGGTGAGAGCTGCTTTGTGCCAGAACTGTGTTTATTTTCAGTCTGCTTCAAGCAGCACTGCTATAAGAATGATCCTGCAAATTCATTTTCTTTTGCTAGGTGTTGCTGTATTTGCCTGGAAAGGAGAATCCGAGGATGACTTTTGGTGGTGCATCGATCGCTGTGTTAATGTGGATACCTGGCAGGCCAACATGGTAATGGAACATTCTCCTAGGTTTCCCATATTCTCGCACATTTGTTAACTTCTCCTTTGGAAGTGTATTTGGTGGCATCCAAAGAGGTACTTTAGGCACATCCAAGGGCTTTGACATGCCCATTGGAACTTCTGACTTCATCCCTTTCAGCAGACCACTGTGTATTTTTCTGTTTCAAAAGAGGTTTTTCACATGGGTGTGCAGCTAATGTTTAGGAAAGACATTTTTTTGGACATGCAGAACTAGTTCAGTGGTTCTTTGGATCTAGTCTACGGGATCACACTGTATTTAGTGTTCATTGTCCAGCCACATTCAACCCCCTTTCAAGTTTTATCCTCCCTTCTCTCTTCTCCATTCAGTGGGGCTTAGCTGAAAGAATGGGAAAGTGTATTATGGTTCAATACTAGTTAATTCCTGTCCATTTGCAGCTCAAATTGGAGGGGTAATGTGAAATTCACCCTCTGAAAACAGGCAGCCGGTTTGGGTGATATAATGGGGATTGCAGCAAAATTACTAGCAGGGTCCTGGAGTGGGCTGCTGCTTCTTTATTATTTTGTTCCTCCCAGTTGCAACAGCTCCTCTTTCAGCTCTGCATCCATTTTGTTTCCCCCAGAATTCCTTGGGCACACTGTGTGTGTTCATGTGTGTGTTTTCTGCGGGGAGGGGGGGAGATTGGTGGCTCATGGCAGCTGCATTCTTGAGGGTGAATGGCCAGGCTGCTGGGAAAGGAGCTCAGCTTTTTCTGGCACAAAAAACCTGCCCTGTGATCAGTATGGTGAAGGGTGGGTTTATAAGTATAATGAAATAAGTAAAGAAAAACCTGCTGCTCAAGGTCAGCGCCCACCCTCCACAAGCAGGGCGGTGAATTTCACATGTATCAAATCTGTGAAATGCCACTCCTAAATTTA
Source organism: Podarcis tiliguerta (assembly GCF_965153285.1). Lineage (NCBI taxonomy): Eukaryota > Metazoa > Chordata > Lepidosauria > Squamata > Lacertidae > Podarcis > Podarcis tiliguerta. The sequence continues at coordinate 47,497,673 of NC_139539.1, forward strand.
CCACCTATAAATGGGGTATTTAATTTGTTGGTGCAAATTTGCAAGTCTCAATAATTGTCACATTCATACTCTGTTTAAAGCACATCTCTTTTCCCCAAAACAATCCTGGGAAATGTTGTTTACTCACTACAAAGCTACAATTCCCAATACCCTTAAAATAAAGTTCCCAGTCTTCTTTGGGGGGAGGACCTGTGCTTTAAATGTATGCTGTGAATGTGCCTGGTGAACCAGGGGAATGAAGCACACTTGCTGGTTTTGAGCAAGTCACTCTATTGCAGTCTAGCTTATCTCTGAGGGTTGTTGTGAAGATCAGAGATAAACAGAGCTATGTTGGAAGAAGGGCAGAATTTCACTGTGGCAAGGCAGTCGTGATAATAGATATATAGAAAATGAGATTTTCTGAAAGGAGGATGCCGCCTAATGTTCCCTAACTCTCAGTTATCATACTTCTTGCACAAAGTTGAATCATTAAAAAAGAAAAGAAAATGGCTTCTCCCCCCCTTATGTAGATTCTGTTAATTGCCATATAGCTAAATGACTGATCAGTGTCACTAGAAACCAACTGAATGTTTACACACGATAGAATCATGCGCATTAAAAAATAAACTAGAGATTGCTCACTTCATAGTATAATAAATGGTGGCTCATCTGTCTTAGATTATCTATTTTTAAGAGAATGTGAGAATTGTCTGTCATATGTCCTTTGCATCTACTAGAAGAACTACTTCCCATGAAATTAATTGCATGACTTGTGTCCATTGCTGCCATTATGCTTGCCCAACATATATTTTCTTATGCAACATAGCATCTTGTCCTCTCCCCTGCAGTCCCCTGAGCACCCTCAAAATCTGTTCCAGAGTGTTGGGGGACCCTCCAGAGCAGATTTGGGGTGCATGCAAGAAGAAGGGGAGTGCTACTGCATGAGCAGAATTCCACATGTGCAGCATTGGATACAACTCTGTGTGTCTTTTAGAGTACTATCAGCAGGACCTCATACTCTTTGACTTGGTGTGCTAGATATACCAGATAAGCATAAATCTGTACTGAAACAATGCCATTTCATTTTTAAGGGGAAATTCTGCTGTGGTTTTCCCTTCCTAATAAAGTATTAGTATACACATTGATTTCTCTGTTTCATGTATCTACACTAGCTCAGGAAAAAGCTTTTTGTTAATAAACTTTGTAGTTACTGTACTGCAAACCCCTTAGCTATTGATTGTTGTTCCAGGTTTGGTTTTGTTTTTAAGATAATCAGCTATAGATGAGCATCCCCTATTTCTTTTTCTGTCAGGTCAGTTATGAAAAGGGTAGATTATCCTTACTCTGAGTATACAGCTTGAACCAGTTTTCAAGCTTCCACTTGAATTTGTGCGATAAAATCTAGTACTGGTTCTCTGAAAGTATAGCTTGTAGAATTCATATATTTCTATTTATATGTTTGAAAACCAGGCCAGGTTTGTTGCTTGGACAACATTGTGCATGATAATAATGGTTTGTGAAGCAATATCAGAGTTCTGATCCCTTAATGGTTATGTGACTTAACAGTTTAATTGCCTAGAAGTAATCCTGCTTTGTGTCTTAAAGTGAAGTTACATGTGGCATGCAGTATAAATAGCAGAATATCTTTGAGCTAATTATATTTATCTTATTTTCAGATCTTGGATGATGGGGGAGACCTGACCCATTGGGTTTATAAGAAATATCCAAATGTATTTAAGAAGATCAGAGGCATTGTAGAAGAGAGTGTGACAGGTGTGCACAGGTAATCAACCCCAAAGGATCCCGCAAACCTTTGTCTGTCCTCCTTCAATATGAAGCTTTGGGAAGTTGTAGGGCCTTGCCCATATCTGGTAAGCAAGCATCTAAAAATTAAAGCTCACTTTTAATCATGATGACCCTGTGGGATGGTAATAAGGATGGGGGAGGAATAAATAACGCCATAAAAGAGAAAGGTATGGCTGAGGTAAGGCAGAACCTAGGGCCTTTTCTACCATTTTAGTTCCCACACTGTTGAGCCATGGGGCTTATCAAGTTTAAGCTCAAAAATTGACATGTTCTTCATGCAACATTCCTCTGGTTCCCCTTTGCCACCTCTTATTTTTATAAAGAAGGAGGAATGCATTTTAATGTTCCACTGACCATTCTCTTTGGCCCGACTATTCTTCCCTATACTTTGGCTGCTCATAGAAACTGCATGAGCTGCTGCTTGTTCTTTTTTCTCCTTTCCTCCTTCCCCCATGGGTATTTCAGTGCCCAGTACTTGGTACAGATGCATTCAGTGCTAAGTTACCAGTGGTCATGATTTTCAGGATGGTTTAAAAGAAACTGGCTTTTGAATCAGAAGATTGCTCCATCCAGTTCCATATTCTCTACACTGAGTTACAGTGGTTCTTCATGGTTTCTGGTAGGAGTATTTTCCCAGTCCTACCAGCAAATGCCAGGGATTGAACTTGGGACTTTTTATTTATTAGATCATTTACTGTTTTGTATTTTTTACCACTGAACTATATTTCACAGTTGAGTATAATACGGGGGAGGAACATGTATTTCTCTCTCTCCAGAAATCAAGAGGCGTAGTCCATTAATCACTTTGGCTTACTCACTGATGTGAAGCATTTTATTTTTATTTTGCTAATTACACATATGATGGCTGTAGGAAGATACTAAGGGTGCTATGTACATCAGGCCTAAATACAGCTAAATTCACCTATTCTTTTTTTAAAAAATAGAACTATATATTTACTGGAAGCAGAAGATGTTTGCGGGACTCAAATGTATATTATAAGAATTGGTACTTCTGCTGTTGCTTGAAGACAAGATGCAGAGCTGATTAATATGTGGTCTTCAGGCTGTTATTGAACTCTTAACACCTGTCAGCCTTGCCGGAATAGCCAGTGGTCAGAGATGATTGGGATTGTCATCTAGCAACATCTGGAAGGCTGCAGATTAACCACAAATATGGAGCTTGGGTGTTAGCCCAGGGAACAAATTAATGTTATGCTGATTTTCCTGTTTTTTCTCACAGTATTCAGTTCTGAAATCTTCTCTTTCTCTCTTTTAGGTTATACCAGTTATCAAAGGCTGGGAAACTTTGTGTTCCAGCTATGAATGTAAATGACTCTGTCACCAAACAGAAATTTGATAACTTATATTGTTGCAGAGAATCCATCTTGGATGGGTGAGTCTGGCACTCAGCTTTGGGAGTTGGGAGTTAAAACCCTCAGAATCAGCCCCCAGCTTCCATATTTTTCCTATTCAGCTCCTTGTGTTGTGGAGTTGAATACTGCTCTAATCGTATTATCTGGTGACCACATAGGGTCATACTACTGTGGAATTAAGAAACATTGGCCACATTAGGGCATCTCAGTGAACTTCGGCAAGTCTTCAGCTCGCATTCTCCACCCTCTCCTCCTCCTTTATGACTGGGAAGAGGACTTCAGAAGCATTTGCTTTTGGTTTCAGCTAATTGCAGCTTCCCGTTTAACCCAAAGATCTAGTTTACACTCAGGATAGTTAGTTTACACAAGCCTGTTTCATGAACTAGTGCCAGTGTGGTGTAGTGGTTGAGAGCGGTAGTCTCATAATCTGGGGAACTGGGTTCGCATCTCCGCTCCTCCACATGCAGCTGCTGGGTGACCTTGGGCCAGTCACACATCTTTGAAGTCTCTCAGCCCCACTCACCTCACAGTGTTTGTTGTGGGGGAGGAAGGGAAAGGAGAATCGAGACAGCTAAGCAAAGCCATTGTATTGTATTGTGTCAAGCGTGTATTTTGCATGTGGTTAACTTCTCAAAAAGAGTCTCTTTCTCTCCCACAGCCTAAAGCGGACAACGGATGTGATGTTTGGAGGAAAGCAAGTGGTGGTGTGTGGCTATGGTGAGGTGAGTTGTAGCCTGGCTGATTCAGCAGCTCTCATTAGTGTACAGTACAGTACAGTTACCTTAGCTTTAGGATTCATTACCTTCTGTATTCATGATCTACCTTTTACTAGTAATGACTCCTTATGTGATTACTGTAAGGAGCATTAGGAACAACTTGTGTTGCAGCAGAAGATTATGCATCCAATTGTAATGGCTCTCACGGTAATTGCAAGCTGATGATACTAGCAAGTGTTTTCACATCATTAGAAGAGTCTCTACTCTCAGCTGTATTTGTACAGTAAAATCTGGAAAGAATTTAAGAGGTGATTAGGGCACACATTATGGTTCAAGTGTGCTGAAATTTGCGCAGATAACAGTGCTTCAACATGGGTGCTTTCAGCAATGTATGAATAGCACAAGTTGAATTATGTACATTTTAGGGCTAAACTACATGTGCTGCGGCAGCTTTGTATGCTAACCTGATTGGAGCTGCTCTAGTCATGTTAATAGGCCTATGGGGATGGAGGGAGGTCTGATTTTAATGGCAAAATGAGTTCTCTAGTGTGGAGTGGAGAATCTTTGCACAGCTCCTATATTTGCAGCTGAACCTCAGTATTGAAGTTACCTTGTCTGGAAGAAAAGCACTTAGGGGCAGGATTGTGTAAAGGGATATTAGGGAGAGTTCTGAACTCCTCTTTTTCTTATTAGTGCTTATTTGATTCTTTCCCAACTTTTCATATAGAGAGACAGGAGCAATGGAGCTATTATCCAAATTAAAAAAAAAAAGATTAGGCTATAATTTGTTTTCTAGTGTTCATATGTGGACAAACTAAACCAGTACAGATGCTCTTAACACATGGCAGAGTTTCCTACCATGTGTTTCACTGCATTACTAGAGAAACATAGTATACATTTTTATACCATGCATTCTTAATGTAGTAAAGGTTGCCCCTCTCCTGTGGCAAAAGTTTTCACATAGTAGAATGTAGTAAACCATGGCCGCTGCTGTCTGTGAGCAAAACAAACAAATGGCATTTATCTGAGTGATGAGAGTTGAATGGTGACATTTTGTTAAAATGAATATTTTAGCTTCCTGTTTTCTTCTTTCATTTTGTTCAAATCTCATAATTCAGAGGATTTATATACTTCAAGTATTTGCTGTTCTGGTATGGTTGGGAGGATTTTTTTTAAAAACTGAGAAATAGTGCTATGATCCCTCTGAAGTTAAGAGACTGTGTCTGTATGCCATTAATATTGACTATAAAGGAGGAAATGCTATATTTTACCTTGTGAAGAGAAAAAGACAGCATTTCCATTCCTGCCTATTTGGCTCTGAGATAGGAGAGGGGAGAAATGCTGCTTTTTCACTCTGCATCTCTAAAAAGAAGACAGATAGCTTTTATCTCCCAATCTGAGCACTATGATTTCTGCCTGCGATTCTAAAGAGCAGGCAGCAGAGATTTTGTTTGCTGATCTCAGAGCTGATTGCCACAGTTCTGAGATCAGGAGATAAAGGGCTATGTCTGCCCTTGGAGATTACTCTCCAAAGAGCAGGCAGAACGCTGCATTTATTTGTTGGCTTGTTTATTTATTCCTCTAAGCATTTAAATAAGAAAAAAAACAATATGGTAATATTGCATGAAAGCTAGACAGACAGGATAAAAAGAAAAGTATATATATCACATAAAACTGAGCATTATACAAAACATGGATTTAAAAATTTAGTAAGGCTCAGGGACCAGAAAAGCTTGGGTAAACTTAAGTTTTATTCTCAGTGCTAAGCTATAGCTTAAAGCTACAGCTGCAGGAGCTGGTGGGCCACTTCCCACAGCTTGCCAGGCTGAATCTGGGCTGTGGGTTAGCCAACCCTGCCATAGCAGCAGTGGGGGAAGCAACTAAGGGTGGAGGAAGAGCAAACCTAAAACCAAAATACTACAAAGCTAGTCACTGGTGACTGTATTACTATAGTTGAGTATATACAGAAGTCAGCAAACTTTCCAGCATTTCCCATGTGATAAACTGGTCTGAATTCACCCTGTGCATCAGTGAATCAACTGATTATATATATTTTAATTTTTGCATACAGTGGTACCTCGGGTTACATATGCTTCATGTTACATACACTTCAGGTTACAGACTCGGGCTAACCCAGAAATAGTACCTTGGGTTAGGAACTTTGCTTCAGGATGAGAACAGAAATCGTGCTCCGGCGGCGCGGCGGCAGCAGGAGGCCTCATTAGCTAAAGTGGTGCTTCAGGTTAAGAACAGTTTCAGGTTAAGAACGAACCTCTGGAACAAATTAAGTACGTAACCAGAGGTACCACTGTACCACACTTCATGGTCCTTTGGCTGCATTGCTTACATTTTCTCTCTCTTTACACATGTGTGTGCTTGTGTGTATGTAGAAGTGGGGAGAAAAGAAGACAGAGATGGGCTGTTTTTAAAATACTTGTATTTGCTTAGATTTTGTAGTTGTTTTTGTGTATTCCAGGTTGGAAAGGGATGCTGTGCAGCTCTGAAGGCCCTGGGAGCCATAGTTTGCATCACAGAGATTGATCCTATCTGTGCTCTTCAAGCCTGGTGAGAAATGAGGTGTTACAAATGCTGCTGTCTGAGAGAACAAGCCTTTTCTTGTATTGCTTGCTGTTCTTTTTTGGGCTACTTCAAAAGGTTAAAATTAATTAGCCTACTGAAGAAGAGCCCCTCTCTACCCAAAACTTCACAATCTGAGGCTATACGTGCAAGAAGACATAAAGCTTCAGGGAATCTTCCATTTCCTTCCATTTCATTTGAGTGTTCCACAAGTGATTGTGACCTTGTACCTCCATATGTAAGAGTCCTTTCCCTCATAAGTTTGACACTGTTCTGTTGATAATGGCTAATGAATAGTTTGCCGAAATGCATTTGTCAATAAGAAGAATATTAGGGTGGGGGGAGGAGGAAATAAACATGTGAATATCCTCTTAAAGAAGTAGTAGATGCTAAATACTAGGATAGTCATCGAGAGCTCCAGCAGCACTAATCTGATGTAAGATGGAATAATTGTGAAACTCCAGTAAGATTAATAGAAGCAGTAAAATTTAACTGGATATGCCATTTGACTACTTTGCAGGGTTTTTTCTAAAAAGTAGGATAGAATGTCTACTTTAAATTTTGAACTCATAAAGATTAATAGCATGCTGCTTTTAATAGATCTTGCAGAACTTTCTTTTTTACCTCTGAACACTCTGATCTTTCTCCAGAAAGCCCATTTCTCTTCAGACTGCCCCACACAACTTGTCCTTTTTCAGAACTGCTACGGATATCAGGAAATGTCGAAGTTATTTCTCTAGACCCTGCCTACTGAGCATAGGAAGAGCTTCGGTGTCCAATAAGTCAATCTTCTGTAACTTACCCTAAGATCAGCTACTCTCGACTAGTAAAATGGCATATCCTGTTTCTCTTTATTTCTTCTGTTGCTACTGTTGTTTCAGGCAGTGTCGGTTATTTCAATAATACATGTGAAAAGGATTAATTTATTGGCAGTAGGTAAAAAGAAGGGTGAGGTATAAGTGAAACATCTATATGAAATGTTTGAAAGTATGAACCTTAAATAAATTGTGCGTTTCTCCCTCTGTTTCTTCCAAATATAGACAAGGAGATAATGATCTCCATTTTAACTGTGTCTTGCTTTTAAAGAAACAGAGGTTCAATTGTTGTAAAATGGGTATCTAGCAAGTTTTATTATTAACAATATAACTTGTAGTTTAATAAAATGTAAATGCACATTAATGACCCCTTTCTTCACACCTAATAGCTGTTCAAAGCTCAGCTGAAAAAACACTTCTGAAAAATGTATTGGTGAAAACTGCAATTATTGTTATTCATGAAAATAAACTATTGCAGCAGTTTTAGTCAAACAGCTACATAGGAATGCATGTACATAACTACAGTGTGACATTGTCAGTGGGTTCTCTTAAGCATCAATCAAATGTTGGGGAACAGAGTTTGAGGTTTAAAACTTAAATAGCCAGAGCAGCTTGTTCAGTTTCATGTTTCCATGTTTGATGTCCCTTTAATCTCTTACCTTCTCTTTGGCAGCATGGATGGGTTTCGGGTAGTGAAACTCAATGAAATCATTCGCCAGGTGGATGTTGTCATAACTTGCACAGGTAAACCAATCTGGGAAGGACTGTGCATGTGTTTTGTTCATATTATTCCCACCCACTCCACATGCTGAAATCCTTCCGATTTTGTCTTTTTGCTCAGTAATATGTAGTAGTATTTCCACACTCAAACTGGAAACCTGCAAAGGATATAAAGAGGACATAAGTTGTATCGCTTTCTATTGTAGGTTGTATCCAAATAAGTAATTATACAAGTGGAATGAGTTCCGCTCATGTAACCCCCTGCACCTTTACCATAGCTGCTCTGAGTTCCTCCCCATGAACCCTCTGGAGCAGATTTGGAGGAAGGCAACATTTGCATGGGGGAGAAGAGGGAGGGAAAATTACACTGTGCAAGTAACTCATGCAATTACTTGGTGGGACTCAACTCACTGTATTGAGATTAGTTGTAGCTATAGATAAGGGGAAATTTGATGGCTCACCTGTCTGAAGCTTGCTTTAGCTGCCTCTTTTTACTGCAGGAAACAAAAATGTGGTGACTAGAGAGCACTTGGACCGAATGAAGAATAGCTGCATTGTATGTAACATGGGCCATTCCAACACTGAAATTGATGTGGTGAGTGTCTGTTGATCTTAATTATGCTTTCAGTCATCTTAATAAATCCTAGTAGTTGATCCCTGCCTCAATCTCTCCTAGGCTAGTCTTCGTACCCCAGAGCTAACCTGGGAGCGTGTACGTTCTCAAGTCGATCATATAATCTGGCCTGATGGCAAGCGAGTTGTTCTCCTAGCTGAGGTATGTTGGCAAAGGCCTAAACAGAAGCCTTTATAGGGTTCATCATAAGGAATTGTGTCTCTTATTTTCAGGTTCCCAGGGTATTGGAAGGCTAATCAAATGGGCAACTAGCTATGTATCAAGGAGAAGCTGTTCTGCTGAGAAGAGAAGATGATGCAGGTGTCCTTTGGGTAGTTCAGAGTTGTTGTCTGACTTGAGCTTTATAGCAGAGTTCCAAAGCTAGCCAGACCAGTGGGAATATGAAGATCTCAAAAGTTTTTGCTAAGCAGATTTTATCCTCCTCACTGCTAAATCATGCCTGTCCTTTTCAGTTCATCATAGATCTTAACTTTTCACCAGGAAAGGAACCATTAACTATCTAAAAACATCAGTGGTTATTAGTACTGGTCTGGCCACATTGCTCCTGGTTCAAACTATGCAGTTATATCCCAAGTTTGCTGGGCCTGAAGAGTTTAGCATTGCACTTGAATCTGAAATATTGCATTTCTGTTTGATGGTGTTTTCTGCGCACAAGAGGTGATTTCTCAAAAAGTTTTTTTTTTGTTGTTGTTTCCCTGTCATTCTAGGGAAGACTTCTGAATCTGAGCTGTTCAACAGTTCCAACCTTTGTTCTGTCCATTACTGCTACCACTCAGGTACATGATTTAGCCTGAAGGTTCCCCTGCCTTGCTTGATGCTGTATTTATAATTTGTTTGTGGGGATGGAAAATATAAGATACCATATTTATATTAGTTTTCCAACTCAAGTCTGAGTAAAAGCCTAGTTAGAGGATTTATTTGAACTGCATTTTGCCTGTTAGTTCTGATCTTTAAATAGAGGCATAGTATGAAAAATATTGTCAGCTAGAGTTCTAGAGAATATTATGTGCTCAAGACAGGTAATGCAGAGCATATGAACTTGCATATTTATTTGAAGTATTCATCACAGATGAAATTAAATAAAATGTGGATTTTGAAGCAAAGGCTCAACTAGAAGGGAATGACATGGAGAACTGAGCCAAATGATCAATCAAGCTAAAGAGGGAGCAAACGGGTCACCCTGGGAGGAAGTTGTGTCGATTGCTGAAGCCCCACCCCTTTACAACTTGAAGCCCTGCCTAGATCTCCCATTCGTTTCTGAACATTTCCTGTCTTATGGCCTACACGTGTTTCAGGTTTCCCCCCACAATGAAAGATCAAGGTTCGCAAGATCACCAAATCCAGTGTCCTTTCATAGTGTACCTATAAATGAATGAAATACTTACAATTGCTGCTTCTCACTTATTATTATGCCTTCTTCAGTTTTAAAAAAGCAGCATAACTGTCCACTGTTTTGGTATCTGTTTATGACTTTGAAAACAGAGTTTGCAGTCTGGAGAGGTTAAAAACTAAGGAAACAGAGCAGATGAATTGTTTGTTCAGCTGAATAGTGTTACACACATACAGGGGAGATTGGCCTTTCCCCTCAGTAAAATGCCTCTATGTACCTTAGTTTGTTTAGGCACTAGGGTGAGTCTTAATAACATTTTAGCATGTTTACATTCCCTATTTTTTTTCCTACTGGCTCAGCAAAGATGCAACACATAGATTTCCTTTTCACTAACTCGGTGTATTCTGTACCAACAAACTCCTTGCTGCAGTTTCAAAAAAGAAGCTAGATCCACAGAACTGTTGTGTCATTTATCCCAAAAGCTTGGACAACCACCTCTAAGCTCAATGTCTAAAGTATCGGTGCTGAACATAGACTAATAGGTTAGCCACCAGGCGTGTCAAAACTACAATGATAACTTTTCAGAGTGTGCTGGAAAGAATTGATAAAGCCTGCAGTTGTTACTTCCAGCATCTCTCTGATCTTCACAGGCTCTGGCTTTGATTGAGCTTTACAATGCTCCTGAGGGACGATACAAACAAGATGTGTACCTTCTGCCTAAAAAGATGGGTGAGCAAACAATGGTAGAATTTTTAGCTGCTGCTTGTTGATCAGTGAGCGGTAGCCTCCTCTCTTGGAACACCAGGCTAGCACATCATGTACAACTGTAATAAACATAGTTTCTTCACCACATGTTTGTGCTGGGCCCAGCCATGCTTTGAGAATAGGAAGGAATTTTTAAGAACTTTAGTATATCGAGAATTTTAGTATATACAGGCCTTATGGGCAATGCCCATCCATTTCATGTCAGGCTTCAGAGTTGAAATTTAGATGTTTTTAGATAACTTCCCTCTTTGTCTGAAATAGCTATATTTTTATTAGTCTGTTTGCTGTGATTGTAATCCTGGGTATATAAGCTAGGGATGTCCCATTTTGGGGATAATACTATCAAAAGATGGGAAAATAAACCTTTGAAATAAAATTAAAAATGCCAGGGGTCTGCCAGTACCAAAATACAAAATCCACTAAAAGGACTACATTGAATTTTAACATTCTTCTACATCGTATGGTATATACTTTTCAGGGGACATATATTTGTTATTTCTTTCTACATGTACATTGATTGAATGTCTTGAATATGAAAAATACAAGGCAGAAGCATCTACTGTACCCTCTGGCAAGAATTGTTAAATGAAAAACACCTGTTAAAGATTGAGTTTAGAATGAGAGATTCCAAGGTCATTTCACCTCTTAGTTTATAACTTGTCTCATGATTGAATTCAGGGTAAAAATGTTAAAAGCCAAAGTTCCAGACTGAATGCTGTGGGGCAACACACAGCCAAAAATATACCCTGCCTATTGACTGTCTCTGCCTCAGTATTCATGTAATCGCTGATATTTGTCCATAGTGTGAAATAATTATAGATGAGCTTTGCTAGACCTGCAAGTGGCCTTCCTTATTGAGCCTAGCATTGGTGGGGAAAGCTTTCAGGAGTAACTGGTTAAAGATGTCTAGGCACTATAAACAGGACCTTAGAGATTCTAACTCGTCTTCCTGTATTCTTTCTAGATGAGTATGTTGCCAGCTTGCACCTGCCTTCATTTGATGCCCATCTGACAGAGCTAACAGATGATCAAGCGAAGTATCTGGGGCTTAATAAAAATGGACCCTTCAAACCAAACTATTATAGGTAACCTTCTCCATTGGGGTAAACTAGAAAACATATAGGGACTTGCCTATAATTCAGATACGACAACATGAATTTTAATTTTTTGAATAGTTTTGTTAGTGTGATGAGCAGGGTAGTTGTGATGCTTCTCTGAACATCCTGGAAGGAAGATTGGGGTTCAGATAATAGTAATAAATACAGGCAAAATAGAAAACCCTTCTAGCTTAATTGTATTGAATGGAAATACAAACATCTAGTGCCAGCTAATGATGGATTTATACACCAGGCAAGGGAAGACTAGAATTGGACTGGCAGTTCTGATAACCTAAGGCAGGAGTGCCTCCACTTGATCCTGTGTCTTGGTGGGCACCCAGTGCTTGACTCTGGCTTTCTTTCTCCTTTACTGCAGGTACTGATGGACCATAACGCTGAAGGACCAGACTACATAATCTACACAAGAGCTTTAGCAAGAATATTTTTAAAGAACATATTTTTTGTGTTACTTCTAAAAACTTTTTTATTTTTTATTTTATTCATGTGATTTTACTGCCCTCTCTTATTCTCTTTAATATTCCTCTGTCTTTGTGTCTGACTTTACAGACAACCTGGGATTTCCCTGCTGCATCACCACTAAAATAGTACAGTTTCAGCTCCTCAGCTCTATTACTAAGGAAAGGATTTCCCTGGGTAATGAAGGGCATTCCTGTCCTCTGCTCATTTTATTTTTTAATTTAAAACTTTCTGGAGCACCTTAGTTGTAGTTGGTAGAACTGCAAAATATTAAGAGTACTATTTTTTCTGTGTGGAATTATCTACAAATTCTAAATTGCCTTAACGAGCCCCAATTTATTAGCTGCTAGATCAGTGCTCCTTTTCCTGTACTGGAACAGAGTTATATCTTGTGGCCAGTTAGGTGTATATTCAACAAATGCCTAATATTGTGTTGTGAAGAAAACAGTGGGACAATTTCAAATACTATTTATTTTTAGTTAGGCTATTTTTCCTACATGAAATATGTAGCTGCATGCCTGGTTACACCAATCCTAGGTAGACTTTAACATTCTTTTTGAGTTGCTAGGGTGCTAATCTGAATTGAAATGGCTATTGACTATCCACTGTCTTCACTTTTCCATAGCTTTTATATGTTATGTTTTTTCTTTCTTTAAGTGAAGATGTACCAGAACCATATTTTAAAAGGCAATGGGTGAGAATTCCTTTTCCTTCGAGTTTGGACATTTTTAAGGTAGAATCATAGAATTCTATGAAGATATCAGTAATACATTGCAGAATTGGTAGGGGCCACTAAGAACCAAATCAGTCCTTCTGAGCTGAGATGGGTATCTCCTGTGCTCCATCCTTTCATTTGTCCAGCACCGGGGATATTTGGATGTTGTAGTAGCTTAGCTTTTCATATCTTACAAAGCCAGTGTTGGGGACCTTTGGCCCTCCAGATGTTGCTGTACTACAACTCCTATTCAGCCCCAGCAAGGGATGATGTGAGTTGTAGTTCAGCAAACAATTGGAGGGCCAAATGCCATCCCTCCACTGCCGCCCACACCTGCTATAAAGAATTATTCATTGTGTTAAAGCACCTTCCCTCCATCTTCAGGCTCCATTTGTAGCAAATGAATATTGAAGGTGGAATCCCTTCCCATTGGCACTGCTGTTTTAAGTGCTCTGCTGCTTTAATTACCTTGGCTTAGGCTAGCCTATTCTGTCTGGTTATCTTGATGCACTGGTACCTCTCCTGCGAAACTACGGTGCAGCCAGATTTCACATTTTAGTGCCATGAAAGAGGAGGGAGCTCATCTTTAGAGAGGCAAACATCAGGCTAAGGAAGGTGGTTCAGGCAAATGCTGCCTGCATCTGATCACTTCAGACTTGTGCTGAAGTCTCGAGGGGCAGTGATGAAAAGCTAGAGACTACTGTGAATCATAGTGAATATATGATCAACCTTGAATTTCTGTGGCTTTTTATGTAACCTTTGCAGAAAACTTGATGTAAATACAGATTACATTCCTAGTTCCATCTTCTTGAAATCTATTCCACTATTGTATGGCATTGGCTGTGGTCCTTCCTGATATCCTTCACTGAGGAGAATAATTTAACTGTGATTTGATGAGGAGTCTGAGCCACCAAACCTTTGCACGTTCATGCTTGCTCTCTCTTTCTCAGAGCCCTAGGTGACCTTTCTCTTGTACCTTTGGCCTCAAATAGCTGCCTGGTTCCTTTCTGGCAGCTACAGGGTGGCCACTTGGCCTTGCAGAATGGTTGCAGGCCATTGACTGACTTGAATGTGGGAGATCCCTTTGCCTCCAGCTCCTCCTGCCCACCCCCTTTTCCAGAATCTGACTTACATTTGGCCAGGCCAAATGAACTCTGTTCTTCCTTTTTGTTGAAGTGATCTCAGAACCGAGCATATGTGCTTCCTCTCAGTTCCTTCATCAGGATGGCATCTTGGTATTTTGTTTCTCAATTTCACAGCTCTAATACTACAAGTTCTGATCCCGGAATTGGCTTGGAACCTTCTAAGCCAAACAGAGTGCGCTCCCAAATGTCCTCCATGAAGCTCAGGGAGGGCCTCTTCATTCCATTTGTCTGCCTCTGTGTTGCAGTGTCAATAGATACCTTAGCTAAGGGCTTCATCTCTGTATAAGCCATGGAATAAATTCTCATGCCTGGCAACACCTCAGTTCAGTCAGAGGGAGCATGTTATAGCATCAACCCAGGTGGGGATAGGTTTATTTTGTATATGAATGATTTTTAATGAATGCAATATTATTCCTTGCAGATGAGCAATAAATCATTACGCAAAATCTAAATAAAATGATTAGAAAAATACCTCTGGCTTGAGTTTTTAAATAATACTCTAAATAATCAGTGCCACAGTTTGCACTGTCCAAGGAAACACGTTGCCAGCACACTTTCAACTGCAAGATTGCAGTTTTAGTCCATCCACAAAGCAAATCATTTATCTCATAGGATGTCTATGGGTTGAGAAGATATACAAATCCCTGATGTCAGAGCTCAAGGAAGAGCTTGGTATCTCTGCTTCTCTTCCTCCCCGAAGTAGACTTTACAGCAGGAATGGAGAAACCCTACTCTGTGAGTCAGTTGTGGCCTGTCGTTAGCCCTTCAGGGGTGCTCAGTGGGAAGCAGCTGAGGGGGTAAATGCCATGGTTTTTTAAAACATAACAAAACATACCAAAAATATATACTATGCAAATATGGGTAAGTCCTAATAAAATGTTATCAGTCTTTATGAGAAAACAAAATTCTGTATAAATTAACTAGGGTAAATGCTTTTGTTGGGTGAAATGCACAGTTTCAAAATGTTCCTCTGAAGTAAGATCTGTTGGAAGAAGATCAAAGTAAATTTTAAAAATGTTTCAGCAGAAAGGTAGATTACTGTTCCTTGCGAAGAGGCAAAAAAATGTCCAGGCAATCTGCAGTTGCACGCATGCAATTTTCAGGATGCAGGTGCATTTTGAAATTTTAGGTTTCAAATAGCTGTAAGACACAGCTTTGCAGTTCCTCTGTACTTTAAACATTGCTTGCATTTCTCTGATGGAATTACTGATTACTCTTTGCCCTTTGCACAATTAGCATAGAGACAACAGTGAATAGGAGCTTTACTCTTTTAAAACTGTTTTTTAAAGCTTATGGAGAAAATGGAAAGAAAATGGAAATTTGAGTGAAGTTGCTAAGAAAAAAGCCCCTTGTTTTCATAGGAAATACCATTTTGTATGTCTCTGTATATGTTAAGAATGTGTGATTGGTGTGTTGATATGGCCCCAGCCCTACTTTTCAGGAAGGGAATAACTGCCATTAAGTTAGCATTAGAAACTCTGTTGAAATAGAATCCTATATCCAAGCTTCCAGAAGCAAACACACTTCTATGGCTGTCTAGCCACACTGGATGCAAAACAAACCTAAGCTTGTTCCCATTGCTAATAAAATAGTGATAGTGTTAGGCTTTCCATGCAAGCTTTAGTTGTTGAGTTCACATTAACACAACCTACACTGAACTATTTGGTTTTTAAAAATAAATGGTACGTAAAATTATTTCTATCCCTATAAGTCCACAGTCCATAAAAGAGTGTATGGATATACCAGACATCTTGATCTTGCTTGCTGTAGCCCAAGAAACTCTTCTCATTGTGGTGAGCAGAGGCAGTTCATATTGTTCCCTCATTTACTTCTTTCTTGTGAAGACATTTCACATCTTTAATGCTTTCTGTTTGTTAAATTGTTGTGACTGAATATGGCCTAAAGCATTCTGCAATTATCTACAATCCTTTTCCACAATGGACCATCCCTGATTCCATTGGACCCCCTCAATCTCAGATGTTCCTATTGCTACCACGCCTTTCTGTTCTGCTTCTGTATGGCTACTAATACTTTAGTAGCCTGGTCATGTGCATACTGGTTGGTGGTCCCCAATATTCTCAAGTAGCAGGCAAGTGAAAGGCCATCTCACCAGTGCTACATCACAGATATGCCAGTGATGCTATCACAAGTGTATATTTCAAGCATTTGTGACTTTTGCCAATGTTTTTGATAAGGTAAGATTGTACAGTACTTTTATTAATGTCCTTACAACTACACTACTGCAGGTTTTTCTGTTTGTTAAAAATCAGCTCATTAAAAGATTAAACAAGCCAAAGGTAAAAGTGATAGGATCCACATAGTGTTCAAGTAGGTTTTCTTCTGCACATGAATAAATACTAGCATGAGCTGGTACGTAGGGCTCAGCTTGCAGAGTGTTAATGATGAATGTCCACGGTGTCTCCCTCTTTCCAAGTTCAAGATGCTGTTAAAGTAGTAAGCAGGCAGATATTAAAAACATGCAGCAAACTGTTAACACTGAATAGTGGCTTGCCATGGAAACTATTTAAATACAGTGCTGCATTGCAGTATTAAAGACACTGATGACCTATGTGTTTGGATTCATAGAAATTTGGTAAGGCACTGTAAGACTGCACTAAGAAACATTAGGCCTTTTAAGCCCTATCTCAAAGGCACCACTGTTCTATTTAAATAGAATGCATGGATAATCGTAAAATCCTTATTGAGCTGCTTCACAAGTGCAACCCTAGTTGCTGTAATAGATTTTTCCAACATGTGCATGTAGGAGTGAGCGATCCATAAAGTGTGTCGCAGATGTGCGTCTGGGACCCTTTTTGAAATGTCCAGTTTCTCTTTCTTGCCCTTCCTTTATTTAGATGCGTACCGGTAATTTTCAGAAGCGCTTGCCAAGTTCCAACGAGAGTCTTGTGGCACATAACGAATTTATTGTGCCTTAAGCTTTTCTATTTGAGTCTCCTCTGTCAGATGTACGAAGTGTCCTCAGTTGGCATGAATATATGCGTAAGTGGGGGAAATGTGAACAGTGGAATCGAATGACAGTGAAATGAAGGAAGTGCCTTCTGTATTGCACTGCCGTTTGATTCCGGCGTTCACAATTTTTTCTCTCCGCCCCTGCGTACAGCCTGTGTTTCTTGCACCCTTGTGCACTTGTCCATCATGAAGCTGCTGCTTTTGAGGTGACGATTTGAGAGCTAAACCCTTCTGCATAAGCGCGCTTCACTTGCACCGTCTGCGGGACTTTACGTGACAGCTCCCGGCTATAGCCAAACGAGCCTCCGTCGCCTTGGGAACCATTTCACAGGCTTTACAAAAACCGGAGAAATGCCAGCTTTCAGGCAGCGCCGCCTTTAAGAGGATAACGCGACGCAACCAAGATGGCTGCCGCGCCAGGTCACAAGAGTCCTTTGATCCGCTGGCCATTCTCAATCTGTTCCTGTCGTTTCCATGAAACAACAGCTTCTCATCTTAGCCAAGCCCATCCGCCACGCTCAAGATGGCGTCGCTTCCTGCGAGAACCTAGCGCTGCCTCGGCCCAGTTCGCGCGAGAGCTGCCGGCGCGTCGAGATGGAGCCAGGCGGCGGCGGCGGAGGTCCGGGCTTGCTGATTGTCAACAACAAGCAACGGGGCGCGGGGCTCGGGCTGGCGGCGCCGGCGACGCCGGGGATGAAGGGCCGAGAGCCCAACCGCAACCAGCGCAAGGACTCGGAGGTCAGGCGGGGCGGCGAGGGGCTCCAGGTGGGGGGAAGGACGTGTCCTCGCCCACTCGCCGCTTCCTACCGAAGTCTCAAGGAGCCGGGAGGAGGGAGGGAGGGAGGGAGCGGCTCCCTGTGGGTGACTCCGGCTTCCCTCACCTGTCGGGCCTTGCATGTCACCAGCGGTTTAAAAATAGAGATGAAATAGACGGGGTCGGGGGGGTCGGGATGTCCCTGCGCTGACAGTGGACGTGCAGTGTTTAGTCTCCACCCAAGCCTTGGCTTCCCTCCCCTCCTTTACTCACGCGAAGCCATTTCCCAAATAAAGGCTCTTTCCCATCCCCATCACGAAGAGGAGCCTGCCATGGTCACAAGGCAGCTGCTTCCTCCTCCTGCAAAAAGTGCAACTTTTGGGAAAACCCAAACCCATCCTTTTGCCTTTTTAAAAGGTGTTTGCAGCGCAGAAGCTTGCTCACAAGTAAGCTGCCCTGTGCCCAGGGGCTCTTACGCTCGAGTAAGGGTTGCCTGTAGGGTGACAACCCGGAAGATTATAAATCGGCAGTCCTATCTGTACACATTTACTTGGGAGTTAAATTCCGTGGGTTTTGTAACTCTGAACAGATCTTGTCCAGGTTGCACGGCAGTCTGCGAAACTTGAGTTCCAGGCAAGCCTTAAAAGTGCGAAGTTGCCGAGCAATGTGGCAAAGCAGGTTTCAGGGAGAGGAGCATTGCCGTAGTCATCTGCAAGTTACCATAGTAACAGTGAAGCTGCGTGGGGAAAGTCAAGAGCCCTTTCATGCTGAGCCTAAGTTTTATTTTAAACTCCTCTTCACCCAGGGTTATTCGGAATCTCCAGATTTTGAGTTTGAATATGCAGACACAGACAAGTGGGCTGCTGAGCTGTCAGGTAAACTGTGAACTGCTTTACTCTAATATTGTGCTTTGTTTTGAAACAGTTTCATTTTATTATAATGGATGTTGCTACAAAGTAAAAATCAAGCCTATGTGAAAATTCAACCGATTTGTTTGAGTTGCTGCTTCCTATATTCATTGTTAGTTGCTTTCAGGTTTTATCTTGTGATTACCGCTGTGTGAGGAAAGTTGTTTCGAGTGGAAGTGATATCCACATAAAAGCTCTCAGTTTATATTTTCTGACCCACCCTGGATAATTTTTTAATGAAGAGCAAGTTAGAGGTGTTCTAAATAAAAAAATAATTCTGCTATAAATAAATAGTGTGTCTTAGATTTTGCTTTAAGTATACATATGTACTTTTGAATATTCAGTCAATATTATGTGTTCCTATTTTACTTTAATAGGAGAGTTGTGCAGACATTGCCCTGATTCATCTATCATGTTCCACTTGTAAAACCCAGTGCAAGGACAACTGCTAGAGCAGTGGGGCTCTTCCACCTCCACTGTGAGCCCCCTGCACCTTCCCAAATTCACTCAGAAAGGTATCCAGTAATAGGAGATATCCAGTAACAGTGCAGGGAGGGAGGAGAGGAAAGATGGTTCCATCAGGCAAGCAGAAATCCTTTCACCGATGGAACAATTTCCTTAGCGCTATGCAGAATCCTACCCATTAGGCTTAACCATTGCTTGTTTCTGTAACTACAGTTAAGTGTTGCTTACACCTGAATACCTACATCATGGTTAAGGGTTGTCTGCAAACTACTTATGTTAAGTCATGAGTCTGAAGTAGGTTTGTAAACCATGTTTTGTATTAACCATGGTACATCTACATCTATCAGTTTAGTTCTCCCTGCATCTCCAGGATCTTCCCTTGCAAAGTTATGAGCAGGCCTCATTGGTGTGGTTCCCACCCTACAGGGGCAGGGCTTAGCTTGAGACAGCTCACCCATGGTAGCAATTTTCAAATAATGCCATCTTCTCTAACACTCTGTGTTATGAACATTCTTCCACTTGTCATGACAAATGGCTGTCTCCAGTCTTGTTGCTTTAAACCGTGCTCAGGTATTGTATAACATATAACTTGGTTTTGTGTATTTATTATCTCATGGCAGAACTGTACAGTTACACTGAAGGTCCGGAATTCCAGCTCAACAGAAAATGCTTTGAGGAAGATTTCAGACTGCATGGTAAGAGTGATGTATTGTCTTTTTGCTCTGAAAATGTCTTGTAGAATTGCTTTGTGTGTGCTCTAGAAGTTGGTCTTTGTGTGCTCAAAATGTAAGATCTTTCTCTTTGTGATAGAAATAAAATACCAAAGGATTGATTGCTAAATCAAGTATGTTCTTACATCTTTCCATGAAACTTTGCTTTTATTTTAATCTATTATTATTATTATTATTATTATTATTATTATTATTATTATTTTGTATACCTCCCTTCATCCAAAGATGGTTCGCAACATAAAAATACAAAATGTGAGCACAAAATACATACCGTATTTTTTGCACCATAACACTCACTTTTTTCCTCCTAGAAAGTAAGGGGAAATGTCTGTGGGTGTTATGGAGGGAATGACTACAGGTGGCGGGGGGGATCTGCTGCAGTCGTGAGCAGAGGATCCATGGTTCCCCTTCCTTCCCTCTTCCGTGGCTCGCTTTGAAACAGCAAAGCGGGAGAAGAGCCGCTGAGTGGGAGGAGAGAGGGACAGAGAGCCTGCTTCTTTAAAGGAGCAGTTCCGGTTGGTTCCTTTAAAGCAAGTAGGCTCTCTGTCCCTCTCTCCTCCCCACTCAGCTCGCTAAATAGCAGCAAAGTTTTTCAGCTTGCTAAGCCGGGGATGAGCTGGGAGCAGGGAGAAAAGCAGAGCCTGCTTGCTTTAAAGGAGCAAAGCGGGAGAGGAGAGGAGCCTTCTCCCCTTATACCCCTCTTCTTCATTATTAGCAGCATCCTTCACCCACCCCACGCATGCTCCTTGTCCCTTGAGTGCTTTTCCTTCCCTCCCCACTTAAAATGTGGTTACAAAGCACGGATCCACATGGATCCTCAGGATTTTTGCACTGGGTCACCCCAAATTCACCATCAGATCACATAGCATGTCCATGGCTACATCTTGCACCAAAAAAATCACACACCCACTGTTGCCTGGGGCCGCAGTGGTGCAAAAACGTGGTTACAAAGCATGGATCCACATGGAACCTCAGGATTTTTGCATTGGGCTACTCCAAACTCACTGTCAGATCACATGTCTGTGGCCACAGCATGAACCACAAAAATCATACATCCACTGTTTCGTTTAGAATATTTTTTTTCTTGTTTTCCTCCTCTAAAAACTATGTGCGTGTTATGGTCGGGTGTGTGTTATAGAGCGAAAAATACGGTAATAAAGAACCCCCAAACAAACCAATAACACCCCTCCAAACCAATGACACATTTAAAAAGGTATAGAATGTTTCAACAGCCATAGCCCTGGTTATAGAGAAACCTTTTCATCTGGTGCCTAAAGGTATGTAATGAAGGCTTCAGGCAAACCTCTCCATGGAGAGCATTCCACAAATGGAGAGCCACTGCAGAAAAGGTTCATTCTCATGTTTCCACCCTGGACCTCTCATGGAGGAGGCAAACAAAGAAGGGCCTCGGGTGATGATTGCAGTGTCTGGTATTGTGGTCCTGAGCCATTTAATAGTTTGTATTTTAAGCAAATCTTGAGTTTTTGGAAGCAATGGAAGGCATTTAAGGTAAATGAGAGGGCCTGATATCATAGCATAGGATCCTTATTTATGAATTTTCTGAATGTTCTAGTGTGCCAGTCTGAAGGGTGCTTACCACAGCTTTTAACTCATAAGAATTGTAAGGGCTTTTGGGTTCTTATGAATTCAGCCTGACCTCCCAGACTCTTCTAAAGCAAGGTTGCCCTGTGACTTGTGAGGCTAAAGCTCCCTGATCTTTGAGGGTCTGTTTTGTAGTTTCAGAAAGCAGCCTTATATCAAACTGTTTGACTTTACAGTGCTGGATAAAAAATGGACAGAGTTGGACACCGATCAACATCGTACCCATGCCATGAGGCTTCTTGATGGCCTTGAAGTCACTGCTCGGGAGAAAAGACTGAGGGTAGCCCGAGCCATCCTCTATGTTGCACAAGGTATACCTTTATTACTGCCAGAGGAAATTCTCAGTTATGAAATGTTTGCTAGTTGCTGTGTAATATCTTCATGGAATATTTATTAACATGGTACTTGAGTGAAACCAAGCCTGTTTTTTGAAAAAGAAAGAAAGAACAGAGATGAAGAAAATTTGTTTGTTACTACCTTTATTGCATAAATGACTGAGAGCAGTATCCTACTAAATAGATCCACTAGTGCAGAGATTTCCACTTGTACAATGAAACCTCCTCCCTCTCTGCCAAATATGTGTGCCAAATCTGTTCCAGAGAGTTGAGGAGAAACCCAGAACAGATTTAGGAGGTATGCAAGGAGAGGAGAGGATGGAGAACTTCTGTTGTACAAGCAAAAATCCTTGCACTAGCAGATCTATTTAGTTGGATACCACCCTTACTCAGTTTCATTTTTATTTTTAGTTGTTTGGGGCTAGATTCTAGACTTAAAGCCACTTTTCATAGTAAACCAAGATGGTTGTCCATCTTTGCTCATAGTGTGCCTGAACATCAGAGCTGACAGAGACAGCAGTTTTTAGTTGACTATCACATATGGAGATATAATTAACCTGAGTAGTTGCTATTATTATTATCATCATCAAAGTTATATCCCACCCTTCCACTCAAAGGAGCCCAGGGCAGCAAGCGCACAAATAAGGAAACAGTTTAAACATTTAAAAGCAATTCCAATTGAAATGCAACCTGTAAAAGGCTTGTTGAAAGAAGAAGGTGCCAAAAAGACAACAGAGGTGGTCCCTGTGTAATATTTAATGGAAGGGAATTCCAAAGAGTGGGTGCCACACCACAAAAGATCTGATTCCTATATTTTGCAGAATGGACTGACCCCCATGCTCAGTTAGTTATCTGCATGAGGCCCTCACCTACAGAGCAGTTATTTGTTGGGTAAATAAGGGGCAAGACGATCTTTCAGGTATCCTGGTCCCAAGCTGTATAGGGCTTTATGCACCAAAACCAACACCCTGAACTTAGCCCAGTAACTAATTGGCAGCCAGTGCAGTTCTTTTAGCAGCTATGTAACATGGTGGCAGTAGCCTGCCACAGTGAGCAGTCGAGCCATCTCATTTTGCACTACCTGCAGCTTCAGGACTAACTTCAAGGGTTGCCCTGCATAGAAAACATTGCATTAATTCATCCTGCAGATTACCAGCACATGGGTGACAGTGGCCCAGTCCCGAAATGGCCATAGCTGTCGTATTGGCCAAAACCGGTAGAAGGCACTCCTGGTCACTAAGAGCACTTGGGCCTCTACTGACAACTATGCATCTGGGAGCACTCCTGGATGAGCCTGCTCTTTAAGTGGGAGTACAACCCTCTCCAAAGTAGGGAGTTGGCCAGTTATTAAGAACCTGCCACCCAAAACACTTCCATCTTGCCAGGATTCAAAGTCAGTTTGTTGGCCCTCATCCAGCCCACCACCAAGTCCAGGCAGTGGTCCAGAGCTTGCATGGTCTCCATATTAGTACAGATGCATGATATTGCATTAGTGACATATTTCCATTGCACCAAATATTCAGGCAACAGAGGTTGTTCGGTGGGATTATCCCTTGAGATGTTGGTGTGATCAAGTGCCATCAAGTCCCACTGGAAGCCATGTTTCATTTTATAATTGTGTAACACTCTTGTTCTCTGTCCTGCAGCAGGTTCCAGATGCTGCAGGAAGCTGACATTCTAGCCGGTTGTTTTCATAGTACTGTATTATAATTTTTGTGTTATTTTAATTTTGTGAATTCTCTGCCCTTAGGCATAAGAATCAGGAAAAACATATCAGTTATGAAGAACAACAACATGCTTTATCTGTTAAATGGAGAGCAAATTGGTATGATTTTTGTTTTTATGGCTGCAGGCACATTTGATGAGTGCAGCTCTGAAGCTGAAGTTCAGTCCTGGATGCGATACAACATTTTCCTTCTGCTTGAAGTTGGCACATTCAATGCTTTGGTGGAACTTTTGAACATGGAAATTGAGTGAGTTCCATGTTGCTGTAGAGTTGGGCCTCTGAGAGGAATGTAGGCTGTTTAGATAGCCTGGTTATGATCTGCCCCACCAGGGTATATATTTTTACAGCTTGTGAATGATCAGGTGCCAGATTCATTCTGGTATTCATCCAATTTTTATCTGATTCCATAGAAAGCCCTAGAGTTTAGGACTGGAGTATTAAGGCAGTAGGGTAACACTGCAAGTTCTTTTCACCTACCTTTCCAGTATCTGATTAAGAAATGCTATCTTTCTGGTAATGGAAATAAAACAAGTAATCTAGAATAATTTGATTTTTAATTATTCATTTATAATAATTGTATTAATATTATTAATGATACTATATTATAATACTTTGTAGTGCCAAACAAGAATCACTTACTTTTGAGGATGGCGTTGTTGTTCTTGCAGCTAAAAACTAAACACGGATCGATAGAAAGATTAGTATATACTGGACTCAGATGAAAGCCTCTCTAGCCCACTCCTTTGATCTCGGTAGGATCAAAAATGTTCCTACTCAGTTATCTAAAAAAAAGGAACACAAAGTTGTTATAGAATGTCTAGTAATTTGGTTCTATGGAGCAGATGCTTCTCTCGTAGTTGAATTCAGTCCAGTTTGTAAGATCTCATAGCAACTGTTTTGGGCAGCTGCTGTTGGATATGTAAAGGAATTAGAGCATGTGCAGAGTGGTGCCTAGCTGCAGAGAAAGACCACAGGATATGCAAACTGTACGCTGCTGTTTTCATGTTATAATCTTAATGTGTAAAAAAAGCCTTTGATCCCAGATTGTAGGCAGCAAGAGCTAAGTTGATGTTGCTTCTTTTCTCTCAGCAACAGTGCTGCCTGCAGCAGTGCTGTGAGGAAGCCTGCCATCTCCCTGGCTGACAGCACCGATCTGAGGTGAGGAATATTGGCATATAGGCCACAGGTGTGATGAGATTTCCCTGTGAAGGACTCATGAGTTTAAAAGAATGCTTTGCTTTCCTTTCCTCCGCAGCCTTTCCTCTATTTGCACATTCTCTTGTGTTTTTTTGAATCATGGCATTTAGAGGTGGGAAGGACCTTTTACACCATATAGTGCAACTACAGCATAGCCTTCCAGCAGGGGTGGTCATATTTTTTCAGCCTGAGGGTCACATGCCAATAGTGGACAGGACAGAGGAAAAAGTGGGCAGAGCAACTAATGTGAATTTGTATACCTTTGTATACCAGGCAGTTTCTTCACACACATCCCTCTGTCTTCCATCCAGGCAAGCAAGAAGCATGATCAGAGTTCAAGGGACATATTCCAGCTAGGCAAAACACTTAAGGAGAGGCCAGATGAGGGGTATGGCTAAGGAAGAGACTTGAGTACCTGACAGAGAGGCCTGAGAAACTGCATGTGGCCTCAGGTCTGAGGTTGCCCATCCCTGCTTTCAGTATCTACTTGAATACTTCTCTGACATTTGTGCAAGAATAAGATTTATAGATTTGATGCAGCATACTGTTGTGCCTTAAGTTGTCTGCATTGATCTAATGGACTTGGGGGTGTGTATGAAAAGATAGGTAACCAAACCCAACGCAGCTTTGAATAGAGTATGTTAGGAAGAAACACTGTGTACAGTGGTACCTCAGGTTACAGACGCTTCAGGTTACAGACTCCGCTAACCCAGAAATAGTGCTTCAGGTTAAGAACTTTGCTTCAGGATGAGAACAGAAATCGTGCTCCGGTGGCATGGTGGCAGCAAGAGGCCCCATTAGCTAAAGTGGTGCTTCAGGTTAAGAACAGTTTCAGGTTAAGTACGGACGTCCGGAATGAATTAAGTACTTAACCTGAGGTACCACTGTACTAGCTAACACTGTGTGCTAGTGGCGGTGCACAGTATAATCACCTCATCTGTAGTGAAACCTCTATAGCTGGAAAATGGCGAGTTCTTCCAGGAGATGCTTGTGGTTTATGTAGAGATACACCCACTAGAATGAGTACATTTTTTTTTTTTCAGAAATACAGGTTGCTAAGCAACAGTCACCTTGGCAATATAGACTGGGAGCAGGAGGAAAATGCTGGCTTCTTTCAGTAAAACTTGTCATCTTCTCGTTGCGCCAAGCATATAATGTTGCTACTTCTGATGAAGCCGGGGGTGGGGGGGGACACATCACTTGTGCACACTTTGCTAGTCTAGCCCCCTCTCTCCCACCCCTGCAGTTTTGAATAAGCTGAGCCATATTGTCCGAGTTTGCCTTTCTAACCTGCTTGGTCTTTGCAATGCATTTTTGCAGGGTGCTGCTGAATATTATGTACCTTATCGTAGAGACTGTCCGTCAGGAATGTGAAGGAGACAAGCCTGAGTGGAAGACCATGAGACAGACCTTTAGAGCAGAACTAGGTAAGGATTCTGTTGCTGCCCATTTTGTGTTTGTTAAGGCTGTTTTATAAGTCTCTTGATTTGAAGTAGGTATCAGTAAGCCAGTAAGGTGCAATTACTTTGTTGCCAGAAAAACTGCCTAGCCAGGTGTGGAAAGGTATCTTTTTTCATTTGAGCTAAATGGGCAGGATGTTTAGAACTAAACTGAAGCAGGGACAGTGTATACATAGACCAGAAGAAATACAGTGGTTATGGACAATATAACGGCTGTTCTGTTGGACCTACTAGTGAATTGACGGCAGAGGATGGGGTTGGAATATATACAGCTGATGGGGTTGGAATATATACAGCTAGAACTGAGGCATCTGCATGTAACAAGGCCATCGCCAATGTATTGCCTTTCAGGGGCACCTCTGTATAACAATGAGCCATTTTCCGTGATGCTTTTTGGAATGGTGACCAAATTCTGCAGTGGCCATGCCCCACACTTCCCTATGAAGAAGGTGTTGCTGTTGCTCTGGAAGACTGTCCTGGTAAGAGGTTGTTGCCTATGAATAATTGGTCTTTTAACAGATTGCTTCTTTTGCTGTAACTAAAAACTCTGGCCCCTTGGGGATATAAACAGGATTCTACAAAGTGATGTGGTGCTGCTGTTTTAATTTCTTGACTGAGATCAGTTCAGAGACAAGCATGCTTAGCGTTTAAGCTGTAGGATGTGCATAGGTCCGGAGTCCTTTTTATTATTAAAAGCTCTATTGTAGCTAACCAATAAATGTAAACCACTACAAGGACGTCTGTGTGTTGTATGATAATATCCTAGGTTGAGTTTGTCACCACCTTTGAAAAATCTCGTGGAAACTTTGCAATACACAGCAGTGGAGTTTTGGGGGTGGGGATATTATACCCACAGGCACAGGACCAGTCCCTTTTCATGCACTGTGCATTGCACCTACAAGCTATGAACAGTGCTGGGTTGAAGCAGGATCTTAGATAGTGACTTGGGGGGAAAAATCCCTTGCTGATCTTTTCCATCACTGTTGACAAAACAGACACACAGGAGAGCTGCTCTGTAATTCTTATTCAACTCCTTTCATATATGTCCTGATAATGCCATTTGGCACATCCCTGTAGCAGTGCTGCTGGTTTCTTATGCTGGCTGCTAGCTGAGTCTGGGTATCCTCAGGGCTTTTTGATTGCTTGAAAATAGCAGATGGCATCATGGATCCAAGCCTGAGCAAATCAAGCTGCCATTGACACATTGGAAGGAAAATCATTATTAATGTGAAATGAGGCTTCTGGGTTGTTTTGTTTAAATTAACAAATTTATAGATATTTTGAAACTCAGAAGAAAGAGATGAATATTTTCTTGCTAACTAAAGTATCTTAGGAAGAGGTTCAGTTTACATGGGAATCCTAGGACTGACAAAGAAGCACACTTGCTGGCCTAAATTTGAAAACCAGACAGTCCATAATTTTATTTAATTATGAAATGTTTATCCCACCACACCAAATTGTTTTAATTTTTCATATTTAAAGAAACGATTTCTGGATATTGATTAGGAAAGTATCTCAGGTTAGTTAATAAATGGACTTGCAGTGCACTAATGCATAATCTTTTTAAAAAGAGCACAGGAATAAAAGAAGTTATTCTAGTTGGTGCCATAATGAAACTCGTACTGCATACATTTGGCTTGCTTTTTGTTTTTCTTTTTGAACTGCTGAAATGTATAGTTTAAAGACGGTGGTGCTACAACTAGGATGCTATAATATAATCCATTTGTGGATGATAAGGACATATTTTTCAGCTGTTTAAGACTAAGTGATCATGAAATCAATAAAGTGCAGTGTTGTTGCTAGTTTTCAAAGGACCTACCGTATTTTTCGCCCTATAGGACGCAATTTTTCCCCTCCAAAAATGAAGGGGAAATCTGGG
Organism: Podarcis tiliguerta; assembly: GCF_965153285.1. NCBI lineage: Eukaryota > Metazoa > Chordata > Lepidosauria > Squamata > Lacertidae > Podarcis > Podarcis tiliguerta. The sequence goes on from NC_139539.1 coordinate 47,525,849, forward strand.
TGCGTCCTATGGGGCGAATGCAGGCTTTCGCTGAAGCTTGGAGAGCGAGAGGGGTCGGTGCGCACCGACCCCTCTCGCTCTCCAGGCTTCAGGAACACATCCGCAGCCTAGGCAGCCCTGTGGGAGGTCCCGCAGGGATGTCTAGGCTGCGGATAGCAGCCTGCCGCCTGGCGCGAGGGGTGCCCTGAAGCAGAGCGCCCCACGCGCCGGACAGACATCCACAGCGTGGGGAACCCTGCCGGAGTTCCCTGCAGTGCTCCCCACGCTGCGGATAGCAGCCTGCCGCCCAGCGGGTGAGGCGCCCTGAAGCAGAGCGCCCCGCGCGCCAGACAGACATCCGCAGCATGGGGAACCCTCCAGGAGTTCCCCGCAGCGCTCCCCACGCTGCGGATAGCAGCCTGCCGCCTGGCGGGTGGGGCGCCCTGAAGCAGAGCGTCCCGCGCGCCAGGCAGACATCTGCAGCATGGGGAACCCTGCAGGAGTTCCCCGCAGGGCTCCCCACGCTGCGGATAGCAGCCTGCCGCCCGGCGGGTGGGGCGCCCTGAAGCAGGGCTCCCCGCGCGCCAGGCAGACATCCGCAGTGTCGGGAGCCCTCCAGGAGTTCCCCGCAGGGCTCTCCACGCTGTGGATAGCAGCCTGCCGCCCGGCGGGCGGGGCGCCCTGAAGCAGAGCGCCCCTCGCGCCAGGCAGACATCCACAGCGTCGGGAGCCCTCCAGGAGTTCCCTGCAGCGCTCCCCACGCTGCGGATAGCAGCCTGCCGCCCGGCGGGCGGGGCGCCCTGAAGCAGAGTGCCCCGCGCGCCGGGCAGACATCCGCAGCATGGAGAACCCTGCAGGAGTTCTTGCACTCAGCAGAAGCCGCATGGCATGTTCGACTTCCAAGGCATGTTGGAAAACCGAAATGTTCATCGACGGAGATGTTCAAAAGCCAAGGTACCACTGTATGTGTGTCTGCTAGGAATGTGGAGCTCTCAGCTTCATGAGTGAATGTCTTTAACTTCATTTGTTTGAAAGTTAGCTGTGAAAATGTTTCATATGAGCACAAAGACAGGTTTAAAATGCTATGTTCTTTGGTCTCTGCTGTGCCTTCCCATATACACAAATGGTTCTTTGAAGAATGATGGACATTCCTATAACTGCAGCGAGTCCTCCATTCCCCCGTCTTAGTTTACCTTTAAAAAACTGGTTTTTGAAGGGTTTATGAGTGACCAAAGAGATAATGGAAGTGAATGACCTGCAATTATCCTCTTGCCGTAGTGCACCCTTGGAGGATTTGAGGAACTCCAGGATATGAAAGCAGAGAAAAGGGAGATGTTGGGGCTCCCCCCACTTCCTGAGGATAGCATAAAAGTGATTCGCAACATGAGGGCTGCCTCCCCTCCAGCATCTGCTTCTGATTTGATTGAGCAGCAGCAAAAACGGGGTCGTCGAGAGCACAAGGCAAGTCAGGGTACAATCTGGGAGGGATGTAATCTTCCTTTGTTTAGGAAGACACTGAACTTAAGGAGAAGGCAGACTATAACATCATTTGCTGTGTGTGTATTCTTCCAGGCTCTCATTAAACAGGATAACTTAGATGCCTTCAATGAGCGAGATCCCTACAAAGCTGATGACTCCCGGGAAGAAGAGGAGGAGAATGATGATGACAATAGTCTTGAGGGAGAGACATTCCCTCTTGAAAGAGATGAAGTGATGCCCCCTCCTATCCAGCATCCACCGACTGACCGACTGACTTGCCCAAAAGGTTTGCCTTGGGCACCCAAGGTCAGGTGAGCACCTATACAGGATTGTTGTATCTAAAGAAAATCCCAGAACTGGAAGGCTCTCGTCTTCAGCCTCAAACCAGTGCTCAACTACTTGGTTAGCGCACCTAATAGATTTCTGAATGTTATAATTATAATGAAATATGTGCTCTGGCTTCTCTCATTGACGTTGTGATGATGTTTGGGAGCCTTGATGTCTTTGAAGATGCTTGAGATCAGAAGAGCGATTCTCATTTTTTTGTGTCTAGCATATAAAGGAACTTCATCTCTCCAGGGCTTTGTGGTGAATGAAATATGCAATAATCTTGAGGTGCCCTTAAGGTCTGTCTGAATATGATTCTCTTCTCTTCTCTTCAGAGAAAAAGACATTGAGATGTTTCTGGAATCAAGTCGGAGCAAATTCATTGGCTACACCTTGGGAAGGTGAGTTAATGGAGCCCGAAATTTGTTGCCTCTTGTGCTTAGCTTGTTAGTAGGGGATCTCTTCTTACTATGCAGTTAATGTGTTGGGTAACTGGCAGCATAGACTTTTTCCTGAAAAAAAGTAAAGACAGCAAGCTGTTCAGGCTTCGTTATTTTTTTTAAGCATTCACATAATCGTTTCTCATTCTGTGTTAAGCCACTACTGTAATACTGTTCGGACACTGAGTTTCTGCTGCCCATCTTGTCAGTTCCTGAAATCTCAGGAGGTCTGTGCATGCAATCATACATGCATCTCAAAACTATAAATGCAGCTATAATGTTTTATGGTATTGTGCTGTAATTTGAGTAACCAAAAGGACTAAAATTCTTAAACAACTAAAATAAGGTGTGCCTGTATACACAAACACACACACAATATTGCTACGGACAGATGAAGAATAGGACCAGGAAAAGACTTAGGACACCCACCATGTGTAGAGTTGCTAAATAAATTAGCATATCAAGTGGTAACAGACATTTTCCAGGCTTTTGGCTGGTACAACTAAAAGCTTAATAGGAGTGGTGAAAACCTGCTACACTAAGTCACAAAACCATATTGCAGAGAGTACATATGAACTACAGATTGAATCCAGATAACCAAACTTTTTCCAAGTCTAAGAAATAATATTTCTTTATTATGTATTAGTGCTTCATTTTAATAGGAAAAAAAATCCTACATTTTAGATGCATCCAATTAGATCCTCCTATTTATTTCAGGTTCTGTTCCTGATGCATAACTAATTACACAAACTGAACATTCTTAAAAATCTAGCATGCTTTTATATTTTAAAGTTGAGAGGAAGGTTCCTATAATTTCCAAGCATTCCTGTTTTTCAGGTTGCTAGTAGCCTGAGAGAATCATATCTGACCTTACTAATGAATAATTTTTATTGGCTCAATAGGAGCAGGAAGCTCTTGCACAAATGAAAGAGAATTTTTTTTCTTAGACAATTTATCAGGACATGCCTAGCAGGTATTGTAAGCTGCCCTGTGATCCTCAGATGAAGGGTGGTATAGAAATTTAATAAATAAATAAAAATAAAATGTGCTGTTTGAAAGCATTACAGAGAGAAGAGTGAAATCTCTTAATCAGATTGACTAGCTTTCTGTTCACAATTTTACCAAAATAGCTCATTTGTATCACTCATGATGTTTACTGGCTGACTGGTTTTGCTTTCACCCCCTCTAGTGACACTAACACAGTCGTGGGCTTGCCTAGACCCATTCATGAGAGCATCAAAACTCTTAAGCTGGTGAGTACTCACTGTGTGGACTTCTTAATTTGCATGTGTAGAAGACATCTCATCTAATTACTTACTGTTTGTCCAGGCTAAGAAATATATCCTAAGCAGGAAAAGTGCTTGAATTTATGGTGCTGCCAAGATGATGAGGCTAACTTTCTTTGCTCGCTCTCTTTATAGCACAAATATACATCTATTGCTGAGATTCAAGTACAAATGGAAGAAGAGTATCTGCGTTCTCCCTTGTCAGGGGTAAGTACCATAGGGCAAATGTTCAAAAGGGGGAAGACTTGTGGTTTAAAAAGCATCTGCATGAAGAAGTGGAAGGGGAAAAGTGTGAATCTCTAATCTGTAACTGCACATTTGGCTGATCTTTGCTATCAGCATATGCTGTGAGTTGGTCAAAGAGTTGGTCCCTCCTGATTCCTAACCTGCAAATCAGATCATTGGCTTTGGATCATGAGAACTCTGCCCATGAGACACTCTTATTGGAAAGAGAGACTTAGGATCCAACCCTTATGTGGTATGATGCTGTGCAGCTGCCTCTGGAAGGAGTTTTTTATTAAGGAAAGTTTTGCTGAGTTTCTGGATGAATGCTCTTAATATTCAGACTAACTTAGCATGCACTTGAGGTAGGAATGAATGATGATATTATCTCCTTGTGTTAATAAAGGGGGAAGAGGAGGTTGAACAAGTTCCTGCAGAAATCTTGTACCAGGGTCTACTTCCTAGCCTGCCACAGTACATGGTGAGTTACCATTTCCTCCTAATGTTCATTCCCAAGGCTTCAGCACACCCTTTTCCTATTTCTTAAACTCTATCTTCTCTACCATTTTCAAGATGGGAGAAATAGCTAGACTCAGTTTGCATTTCACTGCTGGCTTATGCAAACTCCCATTCTGATATATCTCTTCTTTGCTTGCCAGTATGTGACAAGCTATTTCCTTCGATGTTTCATGTTCATCTCTTCCCGTTATGAGTTTCCTTCTCCTCTTTCCTGTTCTTTGGCACTTCTGAAAGCCTTCTTTGCTTCACTCAACTTTCACCCACAGATTGCCTTGCTGAAGATCCTGCTGGCTGCAGCACCCACCTCCAAGGCCAAGACCGATTCCATTAACATCCTAGCAGATGTTTTGCCAGAGGAGATGCCGTGAGTCTCATTCTTAGAGGGAAAGCATATGGTGAATGAAGGGCAAAGGCAATGAATGGATGTTTACTTGACATTCAGTGGTTGGGCGTTGAGTGGGCAGGCTGACATTTATTTGTATATTTAGACATTCCTTTCCTGCTGTTCTTTATAAAAAAAATTCAAATGCTTTTCATATGATGGAACATTTGATTGTCTTGAACCTTGCAAAATGATGTGTGCAGCCTAGAATTAAGAGATCTGGTAGCAGAGAAAAGAAGTGTTTGGACTGGACCTGGAAAGCTGTTTTAAAATGGGTCTCCTTAGAAATAGCAGGCCTCTTAAGTATGGAGGGGGATGTTAAATCAACAATCTCTTGAGAAGCTTCAAGGCAGCTTAAGTGATGATGCTCGTGCTTCAATAGAATACCTTTTTTTCCTGAATTTGAATGTGTCATTAATACATGCACAGTACTTCTCCATGTCTGGAGCAACAAAGATTTCATAAGATTGGTAAATAGGTTCTGCCACATAGCATACATGGGTTCAAGGCAGTACTTTTTTTAAAAAAAACTTTTGTTCTGCACAGTACACCCTGAAGTGCTTATGTTGGCAAATGGAGCCACACACAGCTTGTTGAATTCTTCATTTTATTGACATATTAAACAGAGTCAGGAAGGGCTTGGAGAAAAGTATTGAGGAGTTGCCATCTCTTCCTTGATCACCCATATATTAACTAAAATTAAAGCAACCTTCTTCACTGGCCTGTAGAAAAGAGAGACCATAAAGTGCTACTTAAAGGAGAATTGCCCTAAAATATAAATAATAGCATTAAGCACAGACAGATCTGCCCTACCACAGTCACCATCACAGGCTGTCGAAGCTAATACTGCTGCTTTGCCTTCCAGAACAACTGTGTTGCAGAGTATGAAACTAGGCGTTGATGTGAATAGGCACAAAGAAATAATTGTAAAGGCCATTTCTGCTGTTCTGCTTCTACTGCTTAAGCATTTTAAGCTAAACCATGTTTATCAGGTAAGCATGAAATGGCATGAGCAATCAGCATTGGAATTGAGAGATTGAAGTGAATCTGGAATTTGCTTGGCTAACCATTCTTACCACATGTTTCCTGCTCCAGTTTGAATACATGGCCCAGCACCTAGTGTTTGCCAACTGCATCCCCCTTATACTGAAATTCTTCAATCAAAACATCATGTCATATATCACTGCCAAGAACAGGTAGGTGGGAATATCTCTAGCACACCTGTATCCCAAAACGCTGTGACAGGAAATGTGACACGCTATTTTTGCAGTGGGACACCTGGATGGTATCCAGATGGGATATCTAAGAATAACTAGTTATCCTCCACAATTTTAACTTGCAGAAAGGAAGATGTTTCATCCCGCTGATAAAAAAAACCTGCTGAGAAATTATTCATCTCCACCAACACTACCACTTGTCTGTTAAATGGATAGCTTTAAAATGTGCTTGTTTGAAAAGACATTGAGTGACGTTCATGTAGATCCCATGGCCATGAGTGTCACTGGACTCAACAGACACCATTGCCCTAGTGGGTTAAAACATTACTAAGCAGTTGATCTGCTTATTTTTCTTGGCAGTAGGTAAGTATCTGGGATAGGCAGATATGGAAAGATGTGCATGCATGAAGCCTCTTGGTTGTTGCCAACTGAATAGCAGCAGGTGGAGATGATGTCACAATCATTTTTCTCATATGTTTGAACCTGGCAGGGGCAACCATTTTGGACATGGTATATTTGACTAGATAGGTCATCCATTCTGATCCGTTTGGGGTGTTTTGTGTTTTTTAGCATCTCTGTTTTGGATTACCCATACTGTGTGGTGCATGAGCTGCCTGAGCTGACTGCAGAGAGTCTGGTGAGCTAAACTACCTGGACAGAAACATATATAGCAGAGGGATGGAGATGGCATTGTCAATAAGGGGCAATTTCTCACTTTCCTTACTTGGTAATATTTCCTTTGCTTTCCTTTTTTTCCTATAGGAAGCTGGAGACAACAATCAGTTTTGCTGGCGAAACCTGTTTTCCTGCATTAATCTACTTAGGATACTGAACAAATTAACAAAGTGGAAGCACTCAAGGACTATGGTGAGTAGAAAGGCCTCCTCTTCATAGTGCTGTTAAGGCTTTATTGATCATGTACCATCATTTTGGCCTTAAGCAAATGAATGGTGACCAAGGCACAGATGAAGTCTTGGAAAACTGAGAGTGTTCCTTTGCTTTCTCAGATGTTGGTGGTATTCAAGTCTGCACCCATTCTGAAACGAGCCCTCAAAGTGAAGCAAGCCATGATGCAGCTTTACGTTTTGAAGCTCCTCAAAGTGCAGACCAAGTATTTGGGGCGACAGTGGAGGAAGAGCAACATGAAGACCATGTCAGCAATCTACCAAAAAGTGCGGCACCGGCTCAATGATGACTGGGCTTATGGCAATGGTATGTCCTGGATCTGCCTCTCCTCTTTCCACCCACTCCAAGTCTTTCATAAGCCTTTAACTGCTATGCCAAGCCAGTTCCCTTAAATCACCCATCTGCCTTCCTGTTAACAGATCCCATCAGTAATTGCTAGGAGCGTATGGTGATTGCTAGGAGTGTAGCAGTTCGAAAGCACCCCCGGGTGCAAATAGATAAATAGGGACCGCTTACTAGCGGGAAGGTAAACGGTGTTTCCGTGTGCGGCTCTGGCTCGCCAGAGCAGCGATGTCATGCTGGCCACGTGACCCGGAAGTGTCTTCGGACAGCGCTGGCCCCTGGCCTCTTGAGTGAGATGGGCGCACAACCCTAGAGTCTGTCAAGACGGGCAGGGGTACCTTTACCTTTTTATGGTGATGGCTCCACTTATCCTAAACAGAGCAAGCTGAGGAATGTGCTTCCCCACTTCTAAATTGATGTTGCTTGATAGACAATGTGGTATAGTAACTATAATGTTGAACTTGGACCTCATAAATACGTGTTCAGATCCTTGCTATGAACCATATAGTGTAGTCTTGGAGAAGTCACTGGGTCTCAGCCTTAAACCTATTTTCGACAGTGGAACCTCAGTTTTTGAGCATCTTGGAAACTGAATGATTTGGAACACAAACACAGAAGTGATTGATTCTGGAAGTGATTGGTTCTGTTTTCAAACGCGCCTTGGAAGTTGAACTGCTTCTGCTTCACGTTTTTCCATTTTTTTCAATGGATTTTGCTGACCGACCATTAATACTCAGTTTTTGAACGTTTTGGAAGTCAAACGGAGTACATTCAAAAACCGAGGTTCCATTGTACTAGAGTGACCATAAAGGACAAGATGGAGTCACTCCATACTTCTTCATACAAGGTTGGAATAGAAATGTGAGATATTATTGATGTCTGTGTCTGCTGGGAAGTCCCTTTGCATCTCATCCTTAGAAGTTGTATTTCTTAAAGATCTGCCAAATGGGATGACATAATGCTGGACTGTCTGTATGACATTGTATGGCATTTTCATTGTGGGGGTATGACTGGAGCTCTTCTGCTCCCTTAGCTGATTGTTTGCTTCATGACTTTTGCAGATCTGGATGCACGTCCTTGGGACTTCCAGGCTGAGGAGTGTGCTCTGCGTGCCAGCATAGAGCGTTTCAACTCTCGCCGTTACGACCGGGCACATAACAATCCTGATTTTCTACCTGTGGATAACTGTTTGCAGAGTGTTCTGGGCCAGCGCGTAGAACTGCCTGAAGATTTCCAAATGAATTATGACTTGTGGCTGGAAAGGGAAGTTTTTTCTAGACCCATCTGTTGGGAAGAATTGCTCCAATGACGTTTGAGAAGAGGGAATCGGAGCTAGTACGTGTGCCCAAGGACAAGGCAGCTTCTCTTTGGTCAACCGGGCATAGAGAGACGAGATAAAACTGGTTTTTCATATGGCTTGTAATCTGCCATTCTTTCCTTCTCCTCCAGGTGGTGGCATGGATTTATACTGCTCTCAAGGTCCTAGCAAATATGGCTTTCCTACATCTTTTGGGCTGCTTCAATTACTGATTGGTTTAGAAGGTGCTAAATGGATTCAGAGTAGTTCACTTTGAGACTCAGATCAATTGAAAAACGCTGAGCAAAATACCAGTGTCAGCTTTGATTGCTATTCACGTGATCCTTGTTGGGCTTCTGTCCTTTGACATTGGCCAGCTGTTCTGCTCCAAAAGTAGTATGGCAGCTTTTTTCTGCTATGCCCCCACTCTTATCCCAAAAGGACAGAACCCTTTCTCTGTTAGCTCCTAGGATGGAAAACAGTATCATGGTGGTGTGAATGAAAGGAGAAAAGATAGGTGGTGCATACAGTTGTTCATACTAATAGGAAAAGGAGCTATCTGGAGTCCCATCTAGTGCATGTAGGGACCTTGTATAATTGAGAGGATCGGGAGCAGGGAATAGGATGTGTTCATAGCAGCTGCTTCCACTCTCATCTGGTGGCCCTTCACAGGGAAGGCAATTTAACTGGATCAGGGATGTTACCTTCTTTTGTTCCTGTAGTGGCACCAAACATCTAAATAACTGCTGATCATGTCCCAGTATAATTGAATATTAATATCTATTTCTTTCCATTGAGCAATCTTCTGTTTTGAAGGCTTCACCAGGGAAAGAGAAACTCTTGACATTTTCCCATTTCCATCAATGTGCCATTCTTTCTTCCTTCGTTTGCTTGAAAGCCTCAATTTTTGAATAGCTTTGCTGCACAGATGTACATGCCAATGTAGTTTGCTTGATTTGACCCCTTGCCAGGGCACCTTCTTTGTGCCTGCGCTTCTTGGTTAAATGTCGCATAATCCTAGTCTCCTCAGTCTGGATGTTGGTGACCCAGGCAAGTAACTCATCCTACCTTGATGCTCCATCCCAGTCTAGTTCACATAAACAGAAGATGAAGTGGCAAGCCTGTGTCTGGACTTTCCCACTGCAAGTCACACCCACAGCCATCTGGAATAGTACTGTCAGTCCAGACAAAGGTTTGCCACTTCCAATGATGTTTTGTAAGAACCTAGTCTCTGGGTTCCTGCAAACCAGGACTGTGAATGTGGTAGAAGTAAAGGCATTTACTTTAAGTACATAAGTGGACCTGACAACAAAGTAGGTGCTTTCACTTCCCTAGGAGATGGTATCTGCTCTGAGAAGACTCACAACCAAATCTAAGTGTAGCCTGTTGTATTTATAAACATTCAGGAACAGGCAAGTGCAGTAGGTCATCACCAGGTGCAATACAGTAGAATGCATTTTCCTATTTGTTTGTTTGTGCTTTGTAGTCTGATTATATGCTCAGGCTACAATTCTAACGTATTTGGAAGAGAGCCCCATTGAACAGACCACCTGAGTAAATATGTTTAGGTCTGGGGTGCCATTAAAATGCTACTGTGGGAGTGGGTGGGACTGCTCCAGCACTCCACATTGAGCCTCGATTACTTGTCCCCAAACACTCCCAGCTGTTTAGCTTTCATCACTGAGGTTACAGAGTGTCTCTCAGGTAGACAGCATCAGGGACCAAGACACAGTGTCAGTGTAGAATAAGAATGAAGTTTTAGCAAAGCCAATTCATTTGTTTTGAGCAAATGTCACCAGGCAGACATTTGCTCACAAATTGTAATGTAGCTACAGATGGGGCTCCAAGTTTCTTCAAGGTGTAACATACTGAGACCGTAGGGCTCCCCCCTCCCCATCTCTGCATTGTTAACAGTGTGATGGTGACATGATCATGCAACAGAAGCACATGGTCGCATAAAAGAATGAACAAGCATTAAAAACAACAAAATGCCTATCAACTTACAGTGGCTACTTTTGTGTATGAATCCTGAGATCTGTACATATCTCCTGGAAAGAAATCCAGACAATTTCTGCTCACTGGAAATTAGGGACTTCAATGGGTGAGTACAGCATCTTTCTGGCTTTGCCCTCCTACTCACAGACTTCATAGAGCCTGGTGGCAAAATTAGCACCTGGGTGGATGTTGCCTCTTGACAGATGCAGCAGATAAATAACTCTTCTTTCCTGGGTTCAGTCAACCTGTCTCTTGGCTTACACCTCAGCTATCTCAATTCCTCTATACCATAATGGGAGATAGAACTGGAGACATGGGGGTGAAGACCTGGGTTGAATTGGGAGTATTTGGGGGAGGCCTGGTTGCATGGTGGTTCCTTCATATGTACTTGCTCAGCTTATCTGTAAAATTTCTAATACCGGCAAACATCTGGCCATTTTTACCTTCTGGAGCACTACACTATTGGATTTTGTGTTTAAATTACAGTGAAAATGAAATCTTATGGATAAATTATTCTGTGAGCACTTGCTGGTCTGTGACACCGCTGATGGGGACAGCTGCATGATGGGGACAGACCGCAAACTTGAAAGCTGCCTTCCTCTCCCCCACAAGTGCATTGATGTCTGTGGATGGAGAGGAAGGATACTTGCATTTTCCTTGGACATTTCAAGCAATCTGGGTTATGTACTACAGAAATGAACCAGGAATGTAGGCAGTGAAGATCTCTTCCAGCACAGTCCCCTTGCAGTAGTAGATTTGTTCACTACTTAAAGTTTTAATAGAAGACTCTAACCAGGTAGAAGAGAGCTTTCCAAACTTTTTATATTGGTGACACCCTTTTTAGACAGGTATCACTTTGCGATGTAGTAAATTCATTTTGCATCATTTCACAACACAGTAATTGTTTTACTAGCAAACCAGAGGTTAAACTTAACCTCTTTTGAGCCTCGGGAACAGCATGGGGAGCATTCATGTGACACACCGACACACTGATGTGTCGCAACACACAGTTTGGAAAGCTCTGTGGTAAAGTAAGGAATTGCAAACTGTGGACAGTATCCAGCTAACATGTCCCATCATCACAAGGATTTATACTTACCCCCTGCACATGCCCTGAAGGGGTTGCAGGAACCCCTAGAAAAAGCTTCCTCAACCTCAGCCCTCCAGATGTTTTGAGACTACAATTCCCATCATCCATGACCACTGGTCCTGCTAGCTAGGGGTCATGGGAGTTGTAGGCAAAAAACATCTGGACAGCTGAGGTTGAGGAAGCCTGCCCTAGAACATATTTAAGGGGCACACAAGGGGAGGAGAGGGGAGATCCGATTGTGCCAAGTGGAAATCCTTGTGCTGGAGGGTTATGTTACTCAGGGTTACTTTAGATAACCCAGTTTTTTATTATTTACTCCTACTTACTCCTCAAAAAAAAAACCCACCAACAACACCTCGGGGCATCTCAACAGAAATAATTTTAAATGGCAATGAACAGTTTTATGCCTTTTCGGTGTGATCTCTAATCTTTCTGAAATGTGTCCAGCAGAACTGCTCTAATAGTGTACAAAGTTAAATTCTTGCTAAGCTGCTCAGACCATGGTTTTCCTTGTTGAAAAATGAGAAGAGTCTCATAGCAGTGTAATTAGATAAGAAGAAACAGTTCCCCTTTCTGGAAATGAGACAGCGAGTTTATTCTATTTATTATGAAGATTTATGTTCTACCTTTTTACAAAATACCTAAGTTAACGTACTATCAAGATACAAATACACCATAATACAAGAGAATGGGCAATCACAAGTGGGGAGAGTGCTCTTTGACTCATGTCCTGCTTGTGGGCTTCCCATAGGTATTTAGTTGGTCACTATGAGAACAAGACGATGGAATGAAGAGCTTTTGGCCTGATCGAACAGGGCTCTCCTTACGTTCTTAATATCATATGGATCCTGCCCCTCAGTTGCTTTGTTTTCTACAAAGGCAAAGGCCCAGAGATTATGTATTGATGACTGGAATTCATAAGCAGTTTTTGAGAGATGAATTGATTCATCTAATAATACTTGGAGTGCAGACAAGGCACACTCAGGCTGCTCCTTTGGCCCAGAGGCAACTCATCAGCATTTTAGTGCACATTTCTCCAGATGTAGTGTTTTGTGTGCAACATTCCCCAGTATACACATTTTTGTGTATAACATAGTGCGTCTCTATGCACACTTTCTCCTAATGTTTATATATTTTGGCACACATCATTTCACTGCATTGCAAAATGCAGAGAAGTGTGAATTTCAAAGAATATCGATTTCAGTTTGTGCTGTATCAGGAAGTGCAAATTAGGGAGTAATCATATCAAAGTGTAATCTGAATTGAAATTATCCCCCATCCAAACTTCCCCCCTTTGTCAACTGCTAAAGTTCACAGTGACCGGCCGTGGTAGAATTGTGACATCAGAGGAAAATCACCCAATCACTGCCTTCCTTTTTTGACCCTTCGCATTCCCTCATTCAGGCAGGGCTTGATTTACTAGCCCATCGAACAAGGCAATGCTGCTCACAGTGAAGAGGCTGCTTGGGCAGCAGTGCCGCCTTCAGGTATCTGGTGAGGAGAGGATCTCTCTGGTGAAAAGCCTGGTGTGTGAAGAGCTCAATGTCCCTGAGAACCAACAGACCCTGTTGTTCCAGGGGAAAGTGCTGGAGGGGGAGCACAAATTATCAGACTATCTCATTGGCCCAGAGTCCATCCTCTATCTGGTCATTAAAAAACCTGAGCAAGCTCATCCTGAGGAGCCCTCAAAGCCGACAGCTGCCCAGCCCCACTCAGTGTGGTATCGACTCTCGCAAGTCCTGGAGAAACATTTCAGAACTTCCGACGCAGTGAGGGTTCTCGAGCGGGTGCTGAACGACTACTACAAAGGCCTTGGCTTGCTGAGCCTGGAAAACATCGAAGAGTTAGCAGGGGACCTCCTAAGTCCTGAGGAAGGTGAAGGTGAACCGGTGGCTACAGGTGAGCTTCCCCAGCAAAAGGGGCACCCCACAGCCCCAGTGTCTGAACCCAGGAAGGATAAAGCGACCCAGACTGAGCCACAAGAAATGCTAGGAGGAAGGTGGTGCTGGAAGAACTCTTGAGTAGACTTATTTAGAGAGGTCTAAGCGAAAATTAAAATAGTGATGGTGTATGGAACATGGAGCTGTGTCTTTATGTACCAAGGAGGAAGGAGGTTTAGTAAATGAAGATGACCATTTTTAAAAGGACCAGAGCTTCAGTTGGTATTGCCAGGTTTTTCACAGGCAAACAGTTTTGGCATGAAAGGGAAGGCTAAAAGTTCACTGAACAGACCCTGAATGCGTTTACCCTTACTGACTGCTGCTTTGGTGCCATTCCCCACCCCCCACCCCGCCCCAGGCATCTCATTTCTGGCTGTGTGATCCCAGCTAAGTGGCTGCCTTCTTCCTAGTGTGGTGATGTCATGGCACCACACAGCAAATCAGAGCTGGCGATGTCCAATTTTCCTAAGGCCAAATGAAGCCCTAATTTACACTCACTTGAGTGAAGGAAGCCTGCATTGCCTCAGTGCTCATAGAATCATAGAATCATAGAATCATAGAGTTGGAAGAGACCACAAGGGTCATCGAGTCCAACCCCCTGCCAAGCAGGAAACACCATCAGAGCACTCCTGACATATGGTTGTCAAGCCTCTGCTTAAAGACCTCCAAAGAAGGAGACTCCACCACACTCCTTGGCAGCAAATTCCACTGTCGAACAGCTCTTACTGTCAGGAAGTTCTTCCTAATGTTTAGGTGGAATCTTCTTTCTTGTAGTTTGTATCCATTGCTCCGTGTCCGCTTCTCTGGAGCAGCAGAAAACAACCTTTCTCCCTCCTCTATGTGACATCCTTTTATATATTTGAACATGGCTATCATATCACCCCTTAACCTCCTCTTCTCCAGGCTAAACATGCCCAGCTCCCTTAGCCGATCCTCATAAGGCATTGTTTCCAGGCCTTTGACCATTTTGGTTGCCCTCCTCTGTACACGTTCTAGTTTGTCAGTGTCCTTCTTGAACTGTGGTGCCCAGAACTGGACACAGTACTCCATGTGAGGTCTGACCAGAGCAGAATACAGTGGCACTATAACTTCCCTTGATCTAGATGCTATACTCCTATTGATGCAGCCCAGAATTGCATTGGCTTTTTTAGCTGCCGCGTCACACTGTTGGCTCATGTTAAGTTTGTGGTCAACCAAGACTCCTAGATCCTTTTCACATGTACTGCTCTCAAGCCAGGTGTCACCCATCTTGTATTTGTGCCTCTCATTTTTTTTGCCCAAGTGCAATACTTTACATTTCTCCCTGTTAAAATTCATCTTGTTTGTTTTGGCCCAGTTCTCTAATCTGTCAAGGTCGTTTTGAAGTGTGATCCTGTCTTCTGGGGTGTTAGCCACCCCTCCCAGTTTGGTGTCATCTGCAAATTTGATCAGGATGCCCTTGAGTCCATCATCCAAGTCGTTGATAAAGATGTTGAATAAGACCGGGCCCAAGACAGAACCCTGTGGCACCCCACTAGTCACTCTTCTCCAGGATGAAGAGGAACCATTGATGAGCACCCTTTGGGTCCGGTCAGTCAGCCAGTTACAAATCCACTGAGTGGTAGCATAGTCAAGACCGCATTTTACCAGCTTCTTTACAAGAATATCATGGGGCACCTTGTCAAATGCCTTGCTGAAATCAAGGTAGACTACATCCACTGCGTTCCCTTCATCTACCAGGCTTGTAATTCTGTCAAAAAATGAGATCAGGTTAGTCTGACATGACTTATTTTTCAGAAATCCATGCTGACTATTGGTGATCACAGCATTCCTTTCTAGGTGCTCACAGATTGTTTGCTTAATGATCTGCTCCAGAATCTTCCCTGGTATTGATGTTAGACTGACTGGGCGGTAATTATTTGGGTCCTCTCTTTTCCCCTTTTTGAAAATAGGGACAACATTTGCCCTCCTCCAGTCTGCCGGGACTTCGCCTCCCTGTGTTATCATACTGCTCCCTGTGTTATCATACTGCACTGGCCATTTAATTGTCTGACAGCACAGCAAGGCAGGATGCATCAGCACCATTGTCTTGGCAGCAGGTTGATATGTTCTGTCTTCTCCCACAAATAGTTTTTTTTGGGGGGGGGAGCCACACCCTGAAAAATCACCATAAATGGGGCATTCTGAGGGAGGTGCAAAAACACCTATGAAAACAGTCTCCCCGTTTCAGACCTGCCTCTATCATAGGTTTATCTCCTCCACCGCTACCATCAAACTAGGCTTGTATCCAGGTACATGTAAGGCAGCATGTGCTTCACTGATACATGGTCCTTGGTTCCATCTTTGGCATGGCTATTTAAAATACTGGTGTCCAAACAGTGGAAGATCTCTAGCAAGACTACATGAACTGGTTGAGCCTGAAAGCCCTGGCTGAGATGGACAATTGTCCTTGTACACCCTCTCTCTGTACATTGAATCAAACATCATTTTCTTAAAGTCAGTGTGTCATATGGGAGCATATGGCTGGCTGGCTTCCCAGGACCACAGGCAGGAATTCAAGCATTTCTGTGGCAGCTTCCCAATTTTGTGCTGGAGCTGAAGCAAACAGTTGAAGAACCATTCCCAGGATCCATTTTACATGTTTCCCCCAGCAAATGTATTGGATTCTGCATGAAAAGTGACTGTTCCCCTACCTCCAAGTAGAGCTATTCCACTCCACTTCCCAAGAAGTGGAGTCTCCCAATTAGTAGTGGGTTGTTGTTTCTTCACATATACTAAGCTGGTATCAGCAAGCTGCTTCAGAAATGCTCGTTTTGACATGGTTCCCAGCTTGTCATTGCGTTCCTTCACTGAGTTAACTATCCAAGAACTCAGCAGAAGTGAAGGAATGTTTTCAGAACTGGAGATTAAAACTGACATTTCACTACAGAGGTAATGGGGCAATGAAAGCACCAGACTTGTGAAGAGTGCTACACCCTGCTGTGGAGATGAGATTGCTGTCTTCAAACATCTAAAAGGTTGCCATGCAGAGAGTGGAACAGACTTATTCTCTGTTGCTCCAGAGGGCAGGACCAGAGCCAATGGGTGGAAATTGCAGCAAAGCAGATCTTGCATAAAAATGAGGAGAAACACCCTAACAGTAAGCGCTGTTCAACAACGGAACAGACTGCCTCAAGAAGTGGGCGGCTGGGGAGCAGGGCGGCTGGCTATCTTTTGCGAGAGGAATTTGAGCAGGGCCTGCATCTCTCATGGATGCTGTAATTGCATCCTGCATTATAGATGTTACATTGAGGCAGCAGGTTGGACTCGATGACCTAAGGTCTGTAGCAGGAAACCCCCCCCCCCCAATCATTCAGTTTGTACAGACTTCACACACACTCACACACTACATACGCTACACTTCTGTTATAAATTCATAGAAAATCAACCATACATCAGATTTGCACTGTTCCACTTTTATTCTACTCCATATCTCAAGGACTAGCTAAGGGGGGTGACCTGGTGACGGTCAGCCATAATCCCCTGTACTGCACCTGGAGGGGCATGACAAGCTAGATAAGCATCCTGATGGGCTCAGACTCACCGCCTTCATGAACACAATGGACTGCATATGGTTGTATATTCAGGGCAGACAGCAACAAAAGGACCATGGCCGGATTCCCCTCAGGGGGAAGGAAACTGCACCTTTTCTTTGTTATTCACAACTGGTTCATGGGAGGGGGAGAAAGGAGGAACCAGCCAGGTGACAGGACACTCAGGTTACTACCACAACTCCTCCCTCAACCCCTCCTTTCTGTAATGTATGCATGATGTTTCTGGGGGTGGGCTTGACCTAGAGGAGGGGAATTTCAAAAGTTTTTATAAGGTCTTGCACACCATTGTTCTGGGTCTTTCCTCTCTCCTGCGAGTGAGAGGAACACCCTGCTGCAACAGTACAATAAAGGCCAAGCCTACAGGCTGCTGATTTGCTCCAAGTTACTCTGGTTGGTGTCTTTACTTTTGTCCAAGGGAGCCCTCGGATTTTTCCAGTAACAGGTCTCATCTGACTTTTTGATTCACATGCGCATGACATCAAATTGTCTCATGGGGAGGGACTTACTTTAAACATAAAACCCTACAAATGTTAAAATGGTATCTTCATGCCACCACATCTCTTAACAGCCAAAGCCAACCTTTTTTAAAAAAAAAAGAGTTTTACATTGCTTTTGGGCTATATTCACGTAAGGGGAAGGATATTCCACAGCTGAGAGATAGACATGGAGAATACCTCCTTGTCTCCTTGCAGTTCTTACCTGGCATATATATGGTAAATTTAGTCCATCTTAGAAAGTGTGATGGACCATAATTAGAGCCAGGCTCAGGTATAGATGTTGAATCAAAGGTGTAATATGTGCCAGCAGCTCCAATAGAGCTATTCAGATCAAAGGACGAGCTTTGGTTTGTCTGAAGTGATTCAGTGCATGATGAAGTCTGCAGCCACCACATTTTGGACAACATTTGAGCTTGCCCAAACATTGATTGCTGAAGAGAATCAAGAAAACTTAATTCTTTTTTATTCTCATCACTCAGTGACTGCAGAAGTCATCAAACCACCCTGAGATCTACAGATGGAGGATGATCTGCTGCTGCTACTACTAAGTACTGGAAAAAAGAGCAACTATGTTTGCAGAACCATAGTTTGTCTCCCAGCCCTAGGGTATTATTATTTTATGTCTTTTCATAAGAGAAAATTAATGCCCATGTAGAAAAAGTGTCCCTTTGATAATATATAAAGGGTTGCCTGAGTGTCATTTTTGCAACAGGTACATGCACGTCTGTCATGACTGCCCATCCCATGGATCCACCTTCTCTATACATTACAAAATGCACACCTTTTCCTGTATTGTGCAATGGCCACCCAGATGTTCTTGGACTCCTGACCCTTGGCCATGCTGGCTAGGGCTGATGGGAGCTGGGACTGACAAGAGGTGAATCTGGAGGATCACAGGCTTCCCACCCCTGCTAAATGGAAATTGATTTTTCATATATGGAAAAGTAATATGGGAAGGAGCCAAAGATCACATATTTATGTAATATTGGCTGTTACAGCAAGAGTGCTGTGCATTGAACTTTTCCTAGGCATTGAAACAATCAAGCTCCGCACCATGCACCACTGGTCTAATAACAGCGTTGTAGGCACTCTGCCCTCCACTGTTCCCATCAAACCACCAAACATTCCTTTGGGGTAAAATTAAATTGGCAGTAATCAAGTGCTTAATTAGCATGCAGTAGTAATTCTGTTTGTAAACACCAAAGCCAGAGGAATGAAATTTGAAGTAGCCGTGGAAGGTGGAATTGTTTAATGAGATGAAACGCATAAAAAGGACTGAGGGAGAGAAAAATCTGTCAGTAATATAGCCAACCCTGGAGCTAATATGTCTGCATCTGTGCCTATATGAGGAACACGAAAAGTGGGAGCTTTGGCCAGGCAGTGTCCCCTCAACAAACAGGGCTGTTGTATGCTGGCGGCAGGCTGCTCCACAAACTAGATGCTGCCTTCAACCCCAGCTTCAGCTTCTTGACCAGACCTCAGGGCAGTTTCCCATAGAGTGCATTGCAGTAAGCTAATGTTGAGGTTACTGCTGCATGAACCCCTGTGTGTCCAAGCTTTTCCTGCCCAGGAATGGTTGTCGCTGGCGTCCCAGCCAAAGGTGAGAAAAGGCACACAAGCAGTGATGATGGATCAATGAGGATTGTTGTTGTTTAGTTGTTTAGTCGTGTCCAACTCTTCGTGACCCCATGGACCAGAGCATGCTAGGCACTCCTGTCTTCCACTGCCTCCCGCAGTTTGGTCAAACTCATGCTGGTAGCTTTGAGAACACTGTCCAACCATCTCATCCTCTGTCGTCCCCTTCTCCTTGTGCCCTCCATCTTTCCCAATATCAGGGTCTTTTCCAGGGAATCTTCTCTTCTAATGAGGTGGCCAGTGATGATTACCTCCAAGCTATATACCTGATCCTAAGGGAAAACAGTCCTTTCCAGAGCAGCCAACTGATCTATCACTCAGAACCACCCGCTGCTGGGCCCCATTCTTGCCAGGATTCAGTCTCAGTTTATTGGTCCTTGTTCCACCCAGCGCTATATACACCAAGGTGCTTGTATGAAATTGCACAGCCTCACCTGATTCAGATGTTACAGAGAAATAGAGGGAAATGGGGGAGAGTCATTTTGTTTGACTAAATATAGATCTTAAGCACCCTTCTGAGCACTTGCTTTTTCACGTGCTCAGAGACGCTGCTGTGGTATGGTCCTGATTTAGGGTGATTCGGGAGGAAATGATGCTTTCATGACCACCAAAGGACAATGGTGAAGAAGAACATCACCTCCCTCCCTCCATCTGCTCATACTGCAGTTTAGTGAGCATTAATTGCCTTATGATGGGAAGAACGAGAGCACGCCGGACAGTAATAGTCTAATCTCTGAAAACCGACAAAACAAGGTCCTGTTGAGATGGAGAAGCGCGTGACGTCAAGGAGAGGCTTAAAATATACTCCCGGGTTGAGGGAAGAAATCACATGACAGTTGTGAAACATGAGCTGCCCTTTTGAAGCACAAACCTAGGCAGAAGATTAAAGGGTGTGAGGGCAGGAGAGTAAAATTGCAGCTACTAAAACATTGTTTCTTTTCCATCCTTTTCTGAAGGCTCTGGCAGCATCCAGGGAGCCAGAACAGAATTATTTCATTCAGTGTACGGCCTTTTTGTACAAATGGCTGGCTAACCAGTTCCCCATCTGCTTTGCTTAACTGCCCCAGCTAGGCAGCCAATGAAATAAAAGCCGGGAGCAGTTCCTGGAAAGGGATAGCATTGAAGGGACCAGCTGCTGGTTCATGTTTGACTGCCCCCTATTAGCTGTTGCGGCTGGTTGATGAATGGAGCTCAGAACTGCATCCTTCAGCTTGCTTGCTTGCTTATTTGCAATTAACTATGGACTGTTTGCCTCGGCTTGCTTATTGGCTTGGCATTAAATCTATCCCTTCGTTTAGCTGAAGGCTTATATATTTTGTGAATTTTAGCCAGAATCATTAGAATTAGCGCTGTGTAAAAAACAAACAAACAAAAGCCTCCCAGTGTTTTTCAGTTATTCTCCATCAATAAATAAAGAATGATTTTCTCCTAGGTGGGGTGCTGGGTTTTTGCTGCACTTAACTTACTTTGGAGGTGGCTGGAGGGTATTTCTGTGAGTGTTGTTTTTTCATTCTCCAAATCATCTCGCTGGTGGTCTGCACTCTGCAACCTTCCCAAGTGCCCCTACATATGGTTTTGAGGAACTTCAGGATGGGAAGACAACAGGCCATCCAGGGGTTGTTCTATAATGGAAGAGGACATTAATTCATGTCCTCCCCACCCCAAAGCCACTTGTAAGTAAATGCAATCTCTTCTAAACCTAGAAGTTCCTAGAATTTCACCTTGAGATAAAAGGCATATGATAAACCACCCTCTTTCACAAGAGATAATGATTATCTGGAAATTTAAAGGCAGGACTTGGCACAGGGCTAGTGAAAATGGGATCATCATATTCAAAAGCTGTGAGCCTGTAGTTGATGTGGTGGTGTCTACCTCTCTCATTTGAACGTAAGAACTCAAAAAGATATTTCATGGATCAGGCTAAGGGCCCATGTAGTCTGGCATCCTGTACCCCCAGTGAACAACCACAAGTATGTAGATAGCCTGTGAGCAAGAACTGAGTGCAACAGCCCTCTCCCTATTTGTGATTCCCAGCAGAGACATACTTCCTCTGACAGTGGAAGTGGTGTGTGTGTGTGTCTTTGGACTTGTGTTTGTTGGGGTTCTGGGCAA
This sequence comes from Podarcis tiliguerta, assembly GCF_965153285.1. Taxonomy (NCBI): domain Eukaryota; kingdom Metazoa; phylum Chordata; class Lepidosauria; order Squamata; family Lacertidae; genus Podarcis; species Podarcis tiliguerta. The sequence goes on from NC_139539.1 coordinate 47,547,086, forward strand.
GATGAGCTTTTGCTCTGACCCAGCCAGGGGTGGGGAACCCAGTGGCTTCCAGATGTTGCTGGACTAGGGCTCCCATCATCCCTTCTTATTGACCAGGCTGTGTGGAGGAGGAGGAGTTTGGATTTGATATCCCGCTTTATCACTACCCTAGGGAGTCTCAAAGCGGCTCACAATCTCCTTTCCCTTCCTCTCCCACAACAAACACTCTGTGAGGTGAGTGGGGCTGAGAGACTTCAGAGAAGTGTGACTGGCCCAAGGTCACCCAGCAGCTGCAGGTGGAGGAGCGGAGACGCGAACCCGGTTCCCCGGATTACGAGTCCACTGCTCTTAACCACTACACCACACTGGCTCTCGTGTGGGAAAGGTGGGTGCTGGAATCCAAGAACATCTGGAGGGCCACTAGATTCTAATCCCTGAGCAAGGCAGTGCCACATTTGCATGCAAGTTGCCATGCTAAAATCTGCCCTGATAATGTAGGGCTTGTTCCCGCAGTCACATTCTGTGTGATGTAGTTTCTTCAGCAGCAGTAATGTGCCTCTGCAATGAACTTTGGGAAGCTGAACTAGTCCTGTGAATGCTTTGATGCTTGTTGCAGAATCTGCTCCCTACTTATGTCATGAAAAGTATTGTGGAAAGTAAGTCAGACCATGCAGGATGTGAGGAATTGTGAACAGGATACACACTGGATTCACTGGATACACTTTAATCTGCCAGGAAAGTTAACGTAGTTTTGGCTTTCCTGTGTAAGAAATGGTTGTCTGAGTGAGCCCCCAGACAACTCTACAGAAATCCAGGACATTCAAAGGTGGGGGCAATTTACTTCCGGAAAAAAAGACAGAGGCTCTTTTCTCTAGTCTAGGGAATAGTTCTTCCTAGTTTGTCCATAGGGTAAACCCAACCTTATTGCATTTTTCATTCAGCTAAAATTAGAACAGAGCACCGTACTAATTAGAAGTGTAGTCAATGCAGAATAACATTACACGATTGTTTTCTACATCTTTCTGAGCTTAGTGCTTCTCAAATAAATCGGCACTTGCTATTCCCGTAATGGCATCGTGATGACTCATGTTCAGAGTGTAACTCTCTGTACCACCCCAGTTGTAAGTGTAAAGTGATTCCTCATTTTGCCTTTATGTAGCAGCAAATTATTTCTCATTTTGTATGTCGGCATAGCAGTGTTGCACTGCATGCATGTACACTAGCGTCAGGGGGCATTCCCCTTGCCTCAGTGGCGTAGCATGGGTTGTCAGCACCCGGGGCAAGGCAAGTAATTTGCGCCCCTAACCCGGGGCAAGGCAAGTAATTTGCGCCCCCTAACCCGGGGCAAGGCAAGCAATTTGCGCCCCCCCCCCCGCTGCACTGTCCCTCCCCCAGATAGTCCCTTGCTCTCTCTCCGCACCGCACCGCACGCCTGGCACCCTCCCCTCCACAGTGGGCGGCGACCCGGCAGCTCGGATCAGATTCGCACAGCCAGCACTGCAGTGAGAGAGAGTGAGTGAGCCAGGTAGGGGCAGAGAGCTGCGAGTGCGAGCGCCCCCCCCCCCAGATGTTGCGCCCGATGCGGCCGGCCCCCCCTGCACCCCCCACGCTACGCCACTGCCTTGCCTCTAGAAACCTCAGAGAGAAACACCTGAAACCTGAAGAAAATCATCTTTGTCAACTCTCCTGGCATTTTATAAGGCATCCTCAGGATCTCTAAAAGACAAAATAACATGAGGGTGCAGATTCCAAAGGGGACGCTATTTCCTTGCTTCCAGTCTCCTCCTCTCTGTACCATTGAAAAGGGGCTTCAATCCAGAGCAGGGAGGCATAACATTTTATTCCTAGCGTGTTCATGTCTAGCACACTGGGGCATCCACTTACCATGTTGCTTCTTCAGCAAGCACTAGCAGTGTCTGCTGCTGGGACAGCCATCTAAATGGGTTACTGACCTGACAAGGTGGGCTACTTCCTGGTCTTAAAGATGGCAGCCGAAGCCTGAAAAGGCGCAACTTAGAGAAAACTCAGACAGTCAAGATGTCTGCATCGTAACCAAAGAAACTGCGCTTGCTGAGCATTTCCCTGCTGCATACAACTCTCAAAGGGCTCATGGGATGAGGAGATGGCAGCTTCAGCTCTGACCCAGTCTTGTTACTATTAAAACACCACCTTTTTCCTGAATGCTCGCCTGTTTCCTAAAAGAGCAGCCTGCAAAATCCTCTCTCGTCAGCATCCATACTTGCCAAGATCAGTCTTTATCTCCTTGTGTTTTGACTTTCCTTCCCACAAAGACCGAAATGTTGATTTATCCAAATTATTGCCCCCCCCCGCCCTCATCCTACCTTCCCTCTCCGTCAGCTTGAAACAGCTATGAATGAATGGCTGGTGGTCATGTGATTCTATCACCATGGAGACACATGGCAGCTGTAAGATGTAAGAATCAGGATCATAGGAGGGCGGCTGCATAACCAGCAAGTTATTTATAGGTTGCTGTTTGTGAATTTATGGAAGCACATCTGTCTTTGAGCATCATGTTTCATATTCACTCTGATTCCGGTGGGCCAGGGCATTATTCTTTACAAGCGTGCATTATACAAATCCCCCAAGTCTATGAATTAATCCAGAGAAGGAAGGGTTCTCGGTAGTTTATACAATCCCTGAGCAAGCTTAGATCAGGCTGGTTTAAAATTCACATTAATGTTTTCATCATGAGATCCTCTCACAAACCTACTCAGACTTCTCAATACATAGGTCAAACCACATCTTTGAACATAAGCTGCTGATGGCTGCTCCATGATCACATGAAGGAAAAGCCATACAGCAACCCATGATCATTTCTTAAACAAAGAGATTTATTTTTGGTCTTTCCATGCAAATAGGAAGCAGGAGCCAGCACAAGGCGAGATGTGGGATCACCTATTACAGGGTTGAATCTGAGAATTTTTGGTTGCTCGGTTTCTCATTTTTCAAATCTTAAATTCAGTTCACCACATTTCTGCAGCAATCTTTGAATTAAAAAAAAATTGCCATGAAAATTATTCAGTATTTTAATGCAAATTTCTTCTAATAAACACATTTTTGAATGAAATTTTAGCTGATGTACACATTTTTGCAAACATTCTTCCCAAATATGATGCATATTTGTTTGCTATTTTCACCAATATATTCTTTTTTATGCACACTTTAACCGCATATTTGATATTTTGCAAACACTGGTTGGTTGGGAACTGCATCACAAAATTTGGATGAGTGCAAATTTCAAAGTTTAGTTCTGTTTTGTTTCTTGCCTTGTTTTGGAAAGTGAGAATCTGATGGATTCACCTCTAAATGTGAACTGAATCAATATTCTCCCCCATCCCTAACTATAGGTACCCATTTCTGCCCCCTTTCTTAGAAGGTGAACATAATCTATTCAGCCCAACCTTAAACATTTTGTTATCCCCTGGGTAAAATTTGAAAAATGTGATCCAGCAGGCAGAAAGTTGTATCTGGATCTGGAGAAATTAGCAGTATCCATAAGCTTTCTTTGGCAGAGCAAACAACAGTTTGGGGTGGGGACTGCTTATAGCAGAAAAATGATGGGAGAGGAGGGTGAGGGGGAAAGAGTTAACCCACTGCTGGTTATTGCTGCTTTAACTTACCAGCCATGGGGAAAGATGGGTGGAGGTGTCAGGATATTATTTTCTTAATTTTTGCTTTGCCAGTTCCATGCTTGCACAGCAGAGAGATGCAGATTGAACTCTTCTCTGGAGGCTAGACCAGCTTAGGGTCCAGTGGATCCTTGCTAGCCCAGCCCTGCCCTGCCCCCATTCTACCCTATTTAGGACTTAGGTCATCAGTAGTTTGTGCCATCAGTGGGCACAGTAGCAGATCCTCACCACCACCAGCAGCAGTGCCCCAGCCGAGAGAAACACCTGGCTCCCTCCTACAGCACATTTCTGGGACTAGGATTGCTCTGCTCAGTAGGACATGAGAAGCAATAGGAAAGATGGCTTCTCTTTTTAATGCTGCATAGCCTTTCTTCCTTAAATTGTCAGTGTAGAACCACAAATTTGTTAAACATCTAAATGAGCTAGGTTCTGCACAATGGATAAATAAGGTGATAGCCCTGCTGGAATGTATTTTAGTGGGGACCTTTTTCTTACTTATAAAATAATCCCCTTTCCACCAAAGAGAGAAAGAGAGAAAAGAAAAGACTCCCACCAAACAGAATGAACCTCTTGTCACACTTAAAGCCATCCAGCACTTTGCCCTAACTCAGAGTCCTGCCTTCCACACTGCTTTAGAAAAAATATAAACAAGAAGAGAACATTTGATTTATGTCTCCAAAGACACAGAACTTGACAGTATTTTGTGAGATGTCTCAAGGGACATAACCCACTGTCTTAAGCACACAGGGAAAATTCTGATAAATTGCCATTTAAAAAACCAAGGAAGCCAAATGTCAAAATATAAATAACTTTATTGGACAGGCAGGGTGGAGGTAAAATAAGGGAAAAGGAAAGGTAACAACCATCTATAGATACCCAGCCCAGCAGATAAAATGGATAATGAAAATCTAACTGAGTCACCAATGTGCTATGCGCTTGGATGAAGTCTTTACCCACAGGCAGTTTTTCTTTTTAAATACCAGCACCATCAAGAAAGACACCCATATTGAGGTTATTGCAATATGGGTGCAAATGCATTTATATTTAATATTTATTTGTTTATTAAACTTATATCCTGCCCTTCCACCCAAAGGAAGGAGCCCAGGGCAGCAACCAACAACTGATATAACAATAAAACGCCCTTACATTATTCCAGTAGAGATGTAGACTGGGAAAGATCTTGACTTAAAGGCTTGTTGGAAGTAGGTGCTGAAAAGACAACAGAGATGGCACTTGTCTAATACTTAAGGGAAGGGAATTCTAAAGGATAGCACTAAGACACAATTGTGAGAAGCAGACCCTCCTGATAATGTGGCATCTGCAGGAGGACTTCAGCTGCACAGCACAGTGATTGGTTGGGTATATAAGGGGCGAGGTCATCTTTCACATATCCTGGTCCCAAGCTGCATAGGCTTTATACACCAAAACCAGCAGCTGGAACTTGGCCCAGTAGCTTCACATGTTGGCAATATCCTGTCCCAGCGAGCAGTTGAGCTGAGCTTTTATGCTCCTTGACCAGCCAGGAGCTCATGCAGGAGGCTGCAAGATTGAATGCACCCTCTCTCCAAGCTCTGCATCAGACAGGGAGGGGGCACTTGCCCCAGTCCTTGCAGCGCTTATCAACTGCCTCATCAGGGAGCAAGCAAAGTGCTCAGGAACTCGCTTCCTTCTCCAGGTTCCTGGTGCTGCAGTTTTTAATAGATTACAAAACAGATGAAATAAAGTTATTTCATTGATGGCCCTCATATTGTTATGTACAGAACAACACTGAGGGTGTTTAAACTATAATAACAACAGCAACTTCGTACATTTAGTGAAGTTGGCGTGTTATTAGATGCACAAAAATGGCACCAATGCAGCAGAATCATCTGCCATGGCTGGCCTTGGGCTAATCACTTGTCTCTTAGCTTCAGTGTTCCTTGACTGAAAAAATAGGGTGTTCTTTGTCTGCCTTTGACCTGTTTTAGGGGTTGGTGTTAGAATTCCTGATCAGTAGTAGATTTGTACTTATACATGCAGGCTATCTCATAGCTCAGAAAGAGACACGGGTGGCGCTGTGGGTTAAACCACAGAGCCTAGGACTTGCTGATCAGAAGGTCGGCAGTTCGAATCCCCGCAACGGGGTGAGCTCCCGTTGCTCGGTCCCTGCTTCTGCCAACCTAGCAGTTCGAAAGCACGTCAAAGTGCAAGTAGATAAATAGGTAAGGTAAACGGCGTTTCCGTGTGCTGCTCTGGTTCACCAGAAGCGGCTTAGTCATGCTGGCCACATGACACAGAAGCTGTACGCTGGCTCCCTCGGCCAATAAAGTGAGATGAGAGCCGCAACCCCAGAGCCGGCCACGACTGGACCTAATGGTCAGGGATCCCTTTACCTTTACCTTATCTCGTAGCTCATGGGGCTCAGCAGGCAGTTGACTCCACTCTCCATGTGCACTATTACTTTGCATCTGGCTGAAGGTAAGTGGACCTTAGGATTTTTAGTGAACAAGGAAGTTGGACCCACAAGCTTGTAGTCTGCCTTTGTTGATTGGTGCATGAAACTGGCAGCATAATTAGCAGAATATTTGCCTTATGGACAAGCTCTGCTGTCCTTTGCACAGCAGTTTGGAATCAGAGCTGCCACCTTTTTATGTCAAGAGTGCCATTCCCCTGGAACCTGGGGATGGCGGCGGATCAGATAGAACCAATACAGAATCTGGCAGACTGGGGGGCGATGCCAGAATGAGACTGGGTGTTTTATGGTTGGGTGGGTCATGGTAGCATTTGGTCAACCATGAGTGGTTAATTACATCGATTGCTGCTGAACTTGGCCCCTCCCTCTCTGCCCTTCGGCAGTGAGCAGACCTCCATTCTGGGGGGTGGGGGAGTAAGAATTGCACCACCATGCAGCAGAACCAATTGCCACAGCTGGCTCTCCCTCCCTGCTCTTGGTCACTGAATGCCTCCAGTTCTGGGGGAAAATGATTAAGAAGCTCACAGCTGGACAACAGACCATCAGTTGCCAGTAATGGGAGGGGGAGGAATGAGATGGGATGGAGGTCAATGGGTGGGCACACTCATGACCAGATGAAAATAGACTTTGAGTGGAGGATATGCCATCTGAGCAGCGGAATGTGTAAGAGTGGCTAGGAACGTGATTTACATTGCATCGTTTTATGCAATGTGCTTAGTGGATCCTTCAGAATAATACTGCCATTCGGCCAAAGGCGCTTTACCATTTAAAACACCAAAACAAGGACAAGCGGTCTCAGGGCATTGGTGCCACTTCAGGAGCTGACGATGGCATGAGTTCCTTGGTTTGGGCTTCTTCCCTTCTGCTTTCCTCTCGGAGCACACAACTTTTTAGACAGATCCCTGTCTGTGTGGTGAGGATGCCCTGGTTGGATCTTTTCAAGTGTGTGGCCTTTAGACTGCTCCAGAGGTTGAGCTCTCTGAGCTGGGTAGTTCCTGATTCTTTAGACCCAAACTCTGGGCCCTTGATAATACTGCCTTGCCTATATGCGTTGGAACTCTTCTGATCTTCCAGGTGGCAGCACGTCCATCCACACCACAGGCTGCTCGCGATTGCGGACACTTTCCCGCAGTGCCCAAGCGGCTCGCCTGAGGCATGCCGGGAAAAGCGCGCCTTTCACCGAAGCATCAGGTGTTGGTTGGCCCTGCCGGGGAGGGGCCTCGAGGGTCCGCGGAGCAGCAGCAGCGTCTAACCCCGCTCGGGCCCCCATGCCGCCGCTCTGGGGCGCCGGTGTGTGGGGGGGAGAGGCGGCTGGCTGCTCCCCCGCGACCCCCTCCCGCCGCCGGATCCCCGAAGGGCGGCGAGCCCAGCCCGTTGCCAGCCGAAGCCCCGCGCTTTCCCACTGACGCGCGTCGGCGAGTGACTCAAGCCTACGTCACGCGCGCCCGGCCAAAAGACGCTCTCCTTGCCTGGGGAAAGGCGAGCCGCGCCAAGGTGCTCTCGCCTCGACGACGACGACGCAGCCTGCTCCGTGGTCTCTCGACGGCGACGAGCCGACGGACCTGAGAGAGCCGCAGAAAGAGCGAGCCTTCCGGTAGGAGGAGGAGAAGCGGCACCAGCAGCAGCGGAGCAACTGGGCGAAGAGCGGCCCGAGCGCAGCGCGGCCACCTGGGGAAGCCGAGGCGCGCGTCAGGTCAGGGCGCGCGGCTTTGCCTTCTTCCCATTGCCCAGCCGCCAGAGCACTTTCCCCGGCGAGTTGTCACAGGTCCGCCCGGCCCAGCGCAGCCGCCTTCCGTCCTGCGTCCCGGAGGAGTTCCTCGACGGCGCGCCGACGGGGCGGGCAGCCCACTGGTAAGGAAGGTAAGGAAGAGTGAGCCCTTTGGGGTAGGTGCAGCGCCTCCTCGCGCCTTCTCCTTCGTCTTCCCTCTGTTTCTTCCCGGTACGCAGGTAGGATCTGCTTGTTTCCATTGCTTTACCAAAAGGACACGGGGGGAGAGAGAGGAAACTCCGGGTTGCTAGGCGAGGATGGAAAAAGGATCTCGCCTAGCAACTGGGGAGGAGGAAGGCAGGTGGACCAAGGGTGGAGAAAAGGGAAAAGGGAGCAAGGCGAGGAGGCGCGTCACCTGAAGCCTAAAAATAGCCAGCGATGCGGAACGGAAGGAGGCACGTTTGGGCGAGATAGATGGGGGGGGGGCGGGCGGGAGACGAGCAAATCGCTTTTTTCTGAAGCCCGGAGGGATTGCCACGATCCCTTCCGAAGAGATGCTTGGAGAGCTGACATTTTAAGTAAGTATGGGGTGGGGAGCGGGGTGTATAGATCGTCAGTGGCCATCCTGAAATCCACGCAGCCCGAAGTGTGACCTTGATTGTAACATTGGGAAAGGAAGCAGAAACCACTCCGTCCTCATGAATAATGAAACGCAGGCGCTTGAATCCTGGCTCGCTTGGCCCCACCTCTCTCTGGGGCAATTCATCACAGAAGTTAGGGGTATAGAAGATGGGCCACAAGAAGCTGCATTCATTTGACTCCTAAGCTGTGGATTAGGGTGGGGGAGAGGATGCTAGAGGTTTGTCTTGTTTTGTTTTTTTTAAAAAAAACCCTGGGCATTTGTGAAAATGTTGGCTGCATTGGGAAGCCAGTTCTGGATCTGCTTTTAGCCTTGGTGGGGGGGAAAAGATGCCATTGTATTTGATATAAATCCTATGCATGGAATCTTCCTTTTTAGTATGCTCTTTTTGAAATGATCAATAAACCCTTTTAAAATACAATCCAAGTCATCAGCTATTGACGTACGTACTTGAATGGGGTTTGGAAGTGGAAAGTGACAGATCCAAATAGCCTTCCTATTAAGAAGCAGCTCTGACTGTAACATAACTGCCTTAAAAATAGAATGTGTTTATGGTGTTTGCTCCTGATTTGCATTTGCAATTGGAAGCATGTGTGCAAAGCTCCATTAACACTTTTGCTTAAACCAGAGTGAATCTGGAATCAAATTCTTATCTCAGGAGCTATGTGCAAGTTGTGTGGGTATTTTAGTGCCCCAGAAGAAATGTTTAAATGGTGCTTACTGCACCATTTAATGGCACCATCCTCAGGCTGCTGGAGGATCATCCCCTATCCCACCTCACCTGGTCCTTTGGCTTGTCAGTCTCTGATAAGGCCTCCTTCACTACCATTCCAGGTCCTGCAGCTGGATGAACAGACCCCTTATTGGACTATCTGGTTTCCATTTCCTCCAATATGCCCTGCACTTAATGCCTTGATGTGCCATGACTTCTTAACCATTTATGCTTCATACCCAGCCTCAGACCACTTTCCCACCTCTTCCCTCTGCTCATAGCATCAGGTCCTCCAACCTCTGTTCATTCCTTGTTGTGCATAAGCAGCAGAAGCACATGTGCCAAGAATTCAGGATGTACCTTTCCTCTTCTACTGCAGCAACAAAAGTGCTGTTCCATATTAGTATGTTCCTAGATCTCCACCACGACCACCTAATTGTAAGGCTAGCATAGTCTCTACAAATGACATTGAATTACTATGCAGCATGCCACTATAACTTAATAATGAACTTAGAAAGCTTGATATTGTCCACACTAACTAATAGCAGCTCTCATGGGCTTCATACAAGGGTCTTTCCCAGGCCTATCTGGAGATGCAAGGGATTGGACCTGAGACTTTCTGTATGCAAAGCAGATGCTCCGCCACTGAGCTATGGCCCTTCCCCTGGTTTTGGCCCTTCCTGTTTGCGGACATATGTTTCACAGATCCTAAGGTTAGATAAAACTGTCGGATAATCCAGCAGGGTCTCTTCTGTTGCACAGCCCATATGGATCTTCCCAGCCTGTGACTTATTTTTAGCTGCAGAGAAGCATCCTTTTAGAAGGGCATCTCTATCCATCTTGATGTTCTCAAGGGAATAATAAAGTTTCCATTTGCTTGCCTGCCTTCTAGAAAGCTTATTCTCTGATGCTGAGAGTCAATAGGGACTCTCAGACAGAATGTTGGGTCTAGGAGTTCAGGGTTCCATCGCTAGCTTAGCCTCTGCGTGGCCCTGGGTCTGCTCCCCATTTCTAATGTGAGAAGAATAATAGTATCATAGAATTGTAGAGTTGGGATGGACCACAAGGGTGCAAGAATATTTTTGCCCAGCATGGGGCTCAAACCCACATGAGATTAAGAGTCATGCTCTACTGACTAAACTACCCCAGCAGTGATGGAACTCGCAAGGTTGTGTGTGTATGTGTGTGTGTGCGTGCGTGCGTGTGTGCGCAGAAGGAGGATGAGAGATTTAAAATGAGTTTTAAAATGGCAAGGCACTTGGCGCAGCTAGAAGTGCCACATCCATTATTAATCATGGAGAATGCATTGCTGGTGGCCTCTGGGGGGGGTCCTCCTGACATCATTCAGCAGTGCCATCTCTCCATCTGTCCCTCTCCTCTTGCCCTTCCTCAAGGGTGACCTTTTCTCTTTCAGCAGCTTTGGGCCTCACACCTGCATCGCTCTGCTCCTCCTCTGTCTTCATGTCTCCCAGGGGAGTTAGCGAAGCCATTTTTTTTGCCTCCTTTCTTTGTTATCACTACAGCAACCCTCCAAGATCAGAGACAGAGGGGAGGGGAATGCAAGGGGAGAAAGTGGGTATGTATTGGAAGTGAACCGTATTCCTGCGGGTACATATTGGAAGTGAACCATAGTCCACGAAAGCTTGTGCCATTGTAAGTTTTGTTGACCTAATTTAAGGTGCCACAAGACTCTGTTGCTTTTGCTGCAAGACAGTAAGATGGTGAATATAGTTTATGTTGGCAATGCTGTCTTTCATGAAGGTGCAGCCCCCAGTTTTAATCCTGAGTCCCCTGCTTCTGATTTCCATGGGAAGATTAGCCTTCTGTTTTTGTAGTAAAGAACCAATTTGCCCTCAGGCTCTAAATAGAAAAACTCCACCTTGTGAATGCATTCTCATCATTAAGGGGGTCATATGATTACTGGCTTTCACTGCCTTCAAATACAGGGTCATATTGTTATAACTTATATATGCTGCTATGATACCAAACAAGAAATGAACATGGCCTGTATTGGATGAATAGCCCCTTTTTACTCATTTTCTGGCCAATGATGGTGCAAAGTCTCTCTCTCTCTCTCTCTCTCTCCTTTGAGATATGAAAACAAATGGAGACATCTATGAAAGTATTGATGTGGGGACACGAAGAGTTGAGATGTGTTTTGTAAATGACTCCCTATCTCTCCCTGATAGACTCCCAAATGCAATGCTGTGAAATAAGTCTTGCCTTGAGCCCCTCATAAGAGTGCTGTTGAGTAAGCTGTGACGTCTTTTATTACTAGTAATAAAATTATTAATAATAAAGGCCTACAAGTGGAATTCAACATGGCATTAATTGGGGTATCTGTGAGTGGGATGAGGTCTGCTTGTCAAGGGAACTCCCACATGCTCCTGTTTTGGGTACCCCGCCCCCATCCTCCAGAGCAAAGATTTAGGGAGCACAAGGGGAGGAGAGGCAGCTTAATTCTTGTTCAGTGAGTGGACTTCATTCTGCTTGTGCAGCAACACAGCTGAATCCTACCTGATAGCACTAAGATGCTAAAGGTGACCACAGACCAGCCGGGCAGCTCTTAGATGCAGCATAAGTGCTTCTCTGCTGCCAAGTGGAAAGAGGCTTGCTGTTGGGATGTCCCACACAGAGGGGGGAGGGCGGGGGGGGGGAAGGGATCCTTGGGTGTCTCTGTGTTGAGGATGCACAGGATCCTAAGCACCCTCATTCACGTAACATGGCCTTAAGAGGAGCCCTTTGCCAGCCTGTACACTGCCATGGTTAATTTCCTCCCACTGACGGCAATGGTGGTGGGAAATGGCAAAAAAAAAGGGTAAGAAAAAGCCGTCCCCTGACCCCCACCCTTGCCTGACAGCAAGCTGTCGGGGTTTAAGAAGTGTTTTTAGCTCCACTGCAGAATCCTTCCCTCTCCCCAATAGGATTGTTCTGCCACCCTGCAAAAACACTATTTCCCCACCCCCACCCCTGTATTCCAGCTCACAACAAACCTGTGCCATATGTTGTTATTATCCATGTTTTGCAGCGGAATAATTGGGGCTGAGAGAGTGTGATGTGCCCAATACCCAGTGAATTCATGGCTCGGCAGGGATTTGATCTCAAGTCTCTAAGGTCCAAGATTCTGGGCATTGGCCCATTTTTAGCATCCGATAGCAGGTCTTTGGAAAGAAGATCCATTATATTGTTAACAATGCCTAGGGCAGTATAACCAACAGCAGCAACAAAATTCTTCGCCAATTTTGCTCAAATTCGTATTGAAAAATCACACTCCTGAATTGTCTGACTGATGCAAATTTTTAAAGCAGGCCAATTTGACTATTGTTGCATGTTCTGTAGAATTGCTTCTGTTTTAGATTATTACTGGGGAAAACAGAACAAATCCAGGCACTAGAAATCCTGCTCAGCCCTCCTCCTGATATTTGATAGGGGAGTGCCACTCATCTACTTCCAAGCTTGTCTTCATAGCCTCTTGAGAGCTCGAAACTCTGTTTTCCCCATATGAAAGCTGTGGGGGTTTTTAGGGTGCTGAATTTTGTGCCCAGTGTCATTTTTGCACTTGAGAGATACAATCACACCATTGAAGGATATACTTAGCTCTGGCAATATCCATTCAGACACAAGGCCATGTGGGGTGAGTTTTGTGGGTGGTTTGTGTGCTAAAGGTCACCAGTATAAGGAACAACCCCCCTCCCCAAAGAAGCTGGAAGGTGTGACTAGAGAACCTGTGCTAACATTGCACATATTAGCATACAAAGTGTGTCTCTTGTGATACCTCTCTGCTATCCATTGTAAGGCACCAGTGCGAGCTGGACAGTGGGCTCTGCTCTTAAGCAATTCTTACTCACTTCAGTGAGTGCTGCTTGCAGAGGAGATTTTCCCCTGTGAATTGTGCCTGAAATAAATGAAACAGGATAACTCTATTTCTTCTCACTCCCTGGGTTAATTTCTATTATTCACATCCGTGCAGCATCAGTGTAAGAAATTAGGATCAGTGGGACTATAGAAAGCTGACTTACACCAAGTCAGACCATTGGTCCATTCTGTATTACACTAACAGTGGCTCTCCAGGGTTTCAGGCAGGGGGCACCCCCCGTCCTGCCTGGAGATGCAGAGGATTGAACCTGGCACCTTCTGCATGCAAAGCAGGTGCTCTCATGGCTTGACCTCACAAGAAATTGCACTAGGAAAACTCATTTTAAGACTGGGAATGCCAACGAGCACAATAGCACAATGCCTCTCATACAGAAGCTGACCCAGTTTGGAGTAGCACTTTTTTGCCAAGATCATCAGATGCCATGTATGAGCATGGCAAACTATAGTATCCCCAGGTGTGTCTACTTTACTGAGCATGCAGAGGGTTGGTGCAAGAATAACATGCCTTGGGAAACTACTCTCTTCAAATCTCTGCTCTCACATGAATTTATTGAGTGGCCTTAGGCACCCCCACCCTCAATCTGCCTTAGTCATATGTTTTATGGTGATAACACACACCTACCGTACATAGCTGAATGTAACAGCAGTTGCTTGTGGGCCTTGGGGTTCCAGCTGTGTCTGCTAAATTCTCTTTAGCCCTCAGCTGCATGGTTTAAGGCTGCTGTCTTTGCAACATCAGAGCAGCTGAGTCGAAGACAGCCAGAGGACTGATGGCACATCACTTACAAAGCCCCATGTGGACTTTGGAGCAGATCAGCCAATGGCATCATTAAGAGGGATGGCATGGCAGACAGCAGGATGAAGGAGGAGTTTGCAGGAACAGATGACATCAGAAGACAAAGAATATGTTTTATGGGATAATAACCATGTAGCTCATTGTGCTACAGGCATATAGCTATATTGTAATAATATTCTTTTCATGACATCTAACCTTGATTCAAGACTTGCTTCAAAACAGTTCATTTGATATTGGCACAGAATGAGAGAACTGTAGAGTTGGAAGGGACCCTGTGAATAATCTAGTGAAACCCCAATGCAGGAATATGCAACTGTCCCATACGGGGATCAAACCTGCAACCTTGGTGTTATCAGACCATGCTGTAACCAACTGAGCTATCTAGGCACAATCTTTTGGATCTGATGGTAGTAAAAGGTGTATTGGTGGTTGACTTCCCAAACCAAGCTGATGGTAAGAATGTAGGTCATTCTAATAAGCTTACTATGCTTATATTTTGATAATTGGGATCAGTGAAGCTTTCTGATGGGCTACTGGCAAATATGAGGAGATGTATATACTTTGGCCACCTCATGAGAAGAGAAGACTCCCTGGAAAAGACCCTGATGCTGGGAAAGATGGAGGGCACAAGGAGAAGGGGACGACAGAGGACGAGATGGTTAGACAGTGTTCTTGAAGCTACAAACATGAGTCTGACCAAACTGCGGGAGGCAGTGGAAGACAGGAGTGCCTGGCGTGCTCTGGTCCATGGGGTCATGAAGAGTCGGACACGACTGAACGACTAAACAACAACAACAATGGCAAAAAGAAAACAAAAGAAAGTCCATATTCTGATATGGCCTGCATGCAGTAAAACAGGAAGCTTACATTGTCCCAAAAGAAGGAAATTATGACACATGGAGAAAGAATTCTGTCCTTGGTGCTGAACGTCTCATCTATTGCAGCATTAGTGTTGAAAAGATAAGCTGGTATCAGATGCAGCACTGCGTAACTGTCCTGTCAGCACAAGGATTCTGTTTGTACAATGGGATTTTGCACAGTCTGTTCTAGGGGTTCCTCCAACCTCCTGAGCAAATTTGGGGAGGGTGTGGGGTGCACACAGGTCTTCCCTCTGTGTCCAAGAAAAGTAAATAAGCTATCCACTGCACAAGTGGAAATTCTTGCGCTAATGGGATGGTTACTTAGCACTGTGCTGGTTACAAATCTCATCTTTTTAGCACAGTCTCTCTAATCATTTATAACTGTATGCTGAACTGGATGGAAGGATCAGCACCAAGGACAGCAGCTTCCTCCATGTGATCACAGGCCTTTCTTATTTACCAGCCTCCCCACCCCCCTTTACTCCAAGGCAGCCTTACCTTATAAAATCAAATGTATTTACTTTGCCATTGCATGAGGTGTGGAATAAGAAGAATCAGGTCTTCTGTCCGGGAACAACCTCTCCCAGAGATCTTGAAAAGCTGTTTCCCGTCAGACAGTGCCAGGCTAGATTCATCACTGGTTTGGCTCAGTATAGCACAGCTTTGTCTGTTAAACAGCACACTTTCTGCAGGTTTATGCATTGCTGAGAAAGTTATTCTTTGCTTGTGTGGGTACTATTGGAGAGTCCCAGTTCTCCCTAGTAATGTTTATGGAAACCAGCTCAGACAATAACTGTGAACTTGCAGAAGATCCAGTGAATTGCTTGTGGTTTTTAGAGAGCCTCACGAGGGGATAGGAATGCTTAACAGTGAGATATTTTAGACTGGTTTGCTTCTTCACCTCATTATTTCCTTCCTTTTGAGAACTCGCAGTTCAACCATCCGGTTCCTACTTCTATTAGAAATGCTATTTTAAGCTGCCTGTTGCTAAGATACACTGTCAGTTCTATGCACTTGCTGTATCGGTAGTGTCTAAGAACGATATATCCAATCAGTTTAATTAGTTTCCCCAAATTAAATATAATTTACAATAGGATTAATTTGGTAAAAACATGCCATTGTGTTCTCTCACTGCTTACAACAGTCACTTCAGGGATAAGTCACCTTCAGAAAGTGCGTCCTTTTCTGAGTGCCCTCAGATCTCATGTTTCATGGCAGGATCACCATGGGACCAGGAGGAACCTTTTTCCTGGTACCTAGTAAACAGCTAAAACCTTCCTTAACCTAAGGCCCACAGGATGTGTTGAAAGGTTGTCATTGATCCAACCTTTTCTGTTGTCTTTTTTCCATATTGGCTTAAATATGACTTATTCTTAGAACTTGGTGTACTACACTTCCACATCATCACCTCAGTGATAAGGAAGACTTTCCACGATAGAGCCTTGTGACTTTCCCCAAGTCACAGAACTACTGACCTGGTTAGGAACATTCGTTTCTTTGAAGCACATGAAAGGAGAAGGCCAAGCCAAATGAATCATTGTTCTTGCTATGATTACAGGTTAATAGCTAGCCAATTAGGTGAGGTTTCTGCAGTTTGATCCATAAGAAGTTGTGTACCATTCTCAAATGAAGAGTATTTTCAGATTCTCTTGCTTATTGGGATAGGAAGGATCTTGGTTGCTGGTAAAGAAAAAGAAACCTGTCTTAAATGATGCAGTTAAATGTACTAAACCATGCACATTGAAATACAGTGTTGTATAATAGGAAGAGTGTTGGGTGTAGAACAGGGAGAGCTGGGTTCAAATCACGACTCAGTCAGTGGCTTTACTGATGACCTTGCACAAATCTTGGTCTTACATACTCCACAGTGGTGTGATGAAGAACAGGAATAATCTCATGCACAGTACCTTGCCCTTCTTGGATAGAGTGCTGGAAACAAGTGTGATAAATAAACAAACATTGTCCCAAGCTTGGACTCTATAATGCGGGTTCCCTCAACCTGGTGCTTCCAGATGTTTTGAATCACAACTCCTATCTTCCCTGACTATTAGCTCTGCTGGCTGTGGCTGAGAGGAGTTGAAGGCATAAGGTTGGGAAGGCTGCTATAATGGATTGCTGGGATGCAGCTACCAACATTCTGCTGTCTCATATTGTGTGTTCCAGTTTCTCTCCAGGGTGTTAGATCAAACTAGCAAATGGTCATGGAAACTTCTGCTCCACTTGTTGCACAAAAATATTGCAGTTACAGGTAGCTATGGAAGATGACACCACACACACAAAGGGTTAGTAAGGGAATTATAGTGTCACATATTCAATGAATTAGTGGGTTCCTTTTCATTCATGGATCTCAGACATTCACGACATTATATGTGGCATCTGGTGTGGAGTAAGTGCAGATGTGGGTCCAAAGGAACAATCAGAAGCTTGAACTGAACTCTGCTGATGGGTGGTGTGTGTGTGTGCACGCCCAGCTCTAAGAGGGCAAGGAGTTTCTTTTGATGGGCAGTGAGGGGACTCCTTGTTCTGGGAGCATTTTGGAGGCATTGGCTGTGTGAAAAGGAATTCCCTCATGCGGCCAGTGCCTGAAAATGCAGCATTCCCAGCTGGTGGGCAGGAGAAATAACATATTTACTAGGCCTATGCTCAGTGCTTCCCAAAGTTCCAGGCATAGAACTGGCTACACCTCTTGTGCTGTAGTTCCCAAATACCAACAACCAACTGGCTATTGGGCATTTGGGAATCATGCACAAGGGATTTTGACAGATGGGCCAAACAACACAGCTTTCAATCATGGGATTTCCGCGGTGATGTCACAGGTAGATTGTTCTGCCCATCTGTCAAAACTGGTCCCTGGAGCAGTAAAGATTTTCAACCCCTGGTTTAACCATTCATGCACTGCATCAAGATCAGCAAGTGTGCCAAAGTGCAATCACACAGACCCATTCTATTTTATCAAGTGCATTTTTTTGGATCAGTTGACAATAATGATAATGGTTGATGGGATTTCTGTCTTCATGGTTGATGAGTCATTCAGTTACAGCTGCAATAGTTAAGAGTTACTAAGGCCTTTCACTGATTCATACTGCATTAATTTGAGACTCAGAACTCAAGTAGTATGGTACTGTGTGTTCTGGGGAGAAATTATTCTTACATATATCAGCTTTTCACTCTGTATGTATTTTGATGATACTTGGATGGTTATTTTCTTCTTAAGAATACCCTGAGACATGAGACTTTATTATAAGGGCATATGTGTGTGCTTGCCATGAACCTTTCTCAAAATCAACCTCCCATTGACATTCTGTCCCTTCTGCATTTCTGACAGCATAGTGGTCTTCGCATAGGCTGCCTGCCAGGATTCTGAAAGAAAAATCTTTTCCAAGCTGGGATCATGAGCCGCTTTGTTGTTGTTGCTGCTGTTGTTACTGCCTTTCATGAGGAGCAACCACTGCATTCTGAGTGGTGCAAAAAATAAATAAATATGGCCAGTGTGGGGACAATTATCATGG
Organism: Podarcis tiliguerta; assembly: GCF_965153285.1. Lineage (NCBI taxonomy): Eukaryota > Metazoa > Chordata > Lepidosauria > Squamata > Lacertidae > Podarcis > Podarcis tiliguerta. Next base: position 47,565,268 of record NC_139539.1, read on the forward strand.
TGAGACTTTGTTGCCTGGTTTAGAAAGTATTCTTTGGCAAGTACATCCCATATAAGCAGAGTGAGCTATATCTACAACTGATAGCTCGTTCTACATGAGAAAGGCAATAACGTATAGTCAGATGTTGTTAAGGTAACTCCCACTCTATGGGACCTGAGGTGAAATTTCTCAGAAAACAAATTTCTGAGCAAGTGAAGGGGAAATCGTAAAGTGTGGTTTTAATAACCAAACCTGATCTCATCTCCTTTGGGGTTAAATCATCTTGTGATGTGGACACAATGTCACACCATTAAAGCAGATTAGAGCCACCATTTTACTTATTGAAAAAATGAGGAGGAAAGCCAGCCCCTTTTACTGCCCTGTTTTATAAGTACAACCGGGTGGATCAAGAATGTAACACGATCCTAAGTATTTACCCAAATATATTATGACCATAAGAATAAGTGCAATCTTTGTATAAGTCATCAGTCACCTTTATGAAACAAGTATTGCATTCAAGGGCCTTAGTTGCTCCTAATATTGTCAGGAATATGCTAATAAAACCTGTTTTTAAACGACCTTTTCATTGCCTTATTCACACATGCTTTCAAGGAAACCAAATCCCATAAATCCTGAAATAGTTCAGTATAAGAATTTTGCAGAGTGTAAAACTGGCAGGGTTTCACTGAAGTCCAGGGGACTGGGCTGGTTTAGCTCTGTTGAAAGACAGCAGCCCTTGAATGGAGAGGCAGGAGTAATCAATGGCTTTGCATGCAGTGCCAAACATTTTGCAGATACTATCTGTTGTAAAACTGTCATGGGCAATTTAACCTACAATTCCTGGCCATCCCAGTTGCTCTGATAATGTCATCAGCTGAGAGATAACCTTGGTGCTTGCTGTTGTCATGGAAGAACTGCCGAAGCCTGCCCAGTTCTTTAGTGCAACAATATTTTAAGCTAAATAGCACCTGACACATTGTTGGCACTAAGCACAGGTAAAACAGAAGTTATAGCACTTAGCTATTGCCAAACCTCAGACTTTCACAGATTCCAGACAACAAGGAGGAGGGACTAAGAAAGACAACCGGGTGGTGAGTCACAGTACCTTATAGGGTACAGCATTGTGAGAATGTAACCATTTCACGGTCTGTCCGTCCCCAGACATACCCCTATACATATATTGCTTCAGAAAAATTCTACTTAAGTCCCAATTTCTGCAGCAAGTAAAGCTTCAGTCTCTATTGACTATGCAAATAGAGCAAATTTGCATATTTATTGAATTTATTTGCTTCTGCACGACCTATGCAGAGCACTGCAATTCTACCTCCTGTATCTCCTATTCAGCCCTACCTCCTCCCCGGAATCCAGGATTTCACCAGGCATTGCTTGCACACTTTCAAGCCTTGAGGACTAGAAGTTTGCTTTGCTCTTTTAAAATGAAAACTGAATTCTCAGGCAGATGCCTTCTGGAGCCTATACCCTTTCTGAATTTGCATATTGATGAATCACATGGCTCTGGATATTCAACAACGCCAAAGATAGTAGAGAAGTGTAATGTTGTAATTCATTTGTTTTTTGTTTTTCAGATCTTTCGTAGATGACCAGGATCTGAGAGCTGACCTTCAAAACCTGCACCTGCCCTAGCAGATACCCACTCCATCTTGGGCTCCCCTCCGCCCCCAAAATCCCTTCCTACATAGGAGTGGCTCAGCCAGACAGTCTCGATGCCTAAGCACAGCAAGGTGACCCAGAGGGAGCAAAGTACTGAGCATGTCACTGAATCAGTGGCTGACCTGCTGGCCCTTGAGGAGCCTGTGGACTATAGACAGAGTGTCTTAAATGTGGCTGGAGAAAATTGGAACAAGCAGCAGGATGTGGATGACACTGGTGAGGATCGGCCAGCGTGGAACAATAAACTGCAGTACATTTTGGCTCAGATTGGCTACTCCGTGGGGCTGGGGAATGTCTGGCGCTTTCCATATTTGTGTCAAAAGAATGGTGGAGGTAAGTGAGCAAGGGAGTATAAAAGTCATCTGTTATGGACACATGTTCTGCTTTCCTAATATAATAATACAAGAGGAAGGGAGCATAGGCTTGAAGGCCATAGGATGCTATCTCAAACTGAGGCAGACAATACATAGTACTGACCATGCTGACTGGTAGTAACCCTCTAGGTTTCAGGCAGGATCCTTTCCTGGCTCTTCCTGGAAATTCTGGGTAAATCATGTGCTCAACCATTAAGCTATGGCTTTCCCTTCAATGGATTGTTGTAGTCACTAGTCTGCATCATTAAAGAGTTAAATGAAGAACTGTTATCCTGAATCTTATGACACGTTCTAAGTTTATCTATTCTATACAAACCAAGACTACTCCTCCACCATGCTCAGCAAGTCTCCTTTCTTGCTTGATAGTGTGCAAGTATTATTTACCTGGTCATCTTGAGTTCAGCTAACAATTTGTGATGGTGAAAGGCTGCCATTATTCTTGGACTGTGTCTTTTTTTATAACAGCCATGTATTTTCCTTGATTGTGCACTGCAAATCCATGCCTGAACCACACTGAACCATTCTTATCTCAAAATATGTGAATATATAAACAAGCCCTTGCTACAAAAGGCATTCCTCTATAGCTTGGTAATAATTTTCACAAAGTTGAACTCACCCAACTCTTCTGTCTGTTTGAATTTGCCCTAGTTGAGCTGATTATGCACTGTTAATTTATTTCAGATTTACAGGTTGTGCTCTATTTCCTAACAAATTTGCTTTCCATGGTGTGATTCTTGCTCTCTGTGACATAGGATGATAATATTCCATTAATCTTTTCCTTTTTTTTAGCCACCAAGTTGCAGGAAAAGCAGATTAAAGGCATAATTGCAAAGGATGACTGTGTAAGGCACATTGCCCTTTGGTTGGCTGCACAGATAGAGGTGACCACTGGTGTTTTCCATCCTATCTGAGTCTTCAATGTGGTCAATAGAACATTAAATGAATGGTTGTTGCACTTTGAAGGCTTACCTGCTTTCTATTAATCATATGCTTCCTGGATTATCCATGGATGAAGCAAAGTGCTGGCTGAGTATCAGTTGGCTGTAATGCTACAGGAATGGATTATTGATAGATAGATGCTTTTGTGATAAATGCAATTCCTTGGTTGATAATGTCCGTATCGCTTCTTGGTTCAGCAAGCTTTTTCTGCTAAAAAATACTGCTGTATGTGAAAGTAGTAATTTGTGTGTTGTTTTCTTCTCAGTAATAAAGTGTGCATATGTCTAGCAGAGAGAACAGATTTTCATTAGGAAAAGGGTGGTATTGGGCCAATTCTTTGGAACATTGTGTGCTCAAGAACTTACAGGATGATGCTGCATGGGCTGAATGCTTTGTTGAAAGCTGAACACCCAGGTTAGGGTTGCAAACGGGAACCCTCTAATTGTACCTATAATCTTGTTACAAAACCTGGTTTTCCCATTATGTGTACTGATGGCCACTGTGTGCCCTAAATGTGTAGGAAGCACCTGAGTTTCTCTGTCAGATGACTTGCCTGTCTTTGGAACTGGAGTGCATTGCTTTGCTAGTGTATATGGAATTTTGAAAGCCATTGCCTTTTGGGGTCACCAGAGTCAGAGGCAATGACATAATCAAAGACAAGGCAGTTCTAGGTTCCAAGGAAGGAGGTAGACAAGGACTAGAAGCAGATGACTGGGTCAGGAGGCCCCAGACTAGGCAGAAAAGAAGTTTGAGGCAAGGGAGCTGGTGTGGCTGCTCAGGGAGACAACTTCTTCAGGGTAAAGAACCAAACCTGTCAACAGTTACATAGAACCAGCCAGGCCCTTACTGGTTCCTCTGACCTAACTTGGTTGGAGAGCAGCCATGCTGTCTCTGACCAGGACTGGCCCAATATATTTTGCTGCCTTAGGCAAAGGACAAGGTGGCACTACGCCATTTCCCAGAGAGAAGCTGACTGGACTGGCAGTACTAGCAATGGAGTAGTGTTCATCATAATGCCTGAAGGCAGCAGGGTAGAGAAAGGGCTCTGCCCTCTGACAGAAAGCACCACGGAGACGACGCCAATCACTCACTTCTTCTGCTGTCTAAATTACATGAGATGTGAAGTTACATGTTTAAATAAGAGTATTCAGTCTGGCTGCTTTTTCTTTAAAATAAAAGGGGCCCTGATCCAGAATGTACTCCTCTTTCTTGGTATGCTGTGAAGTGGTTGGTTTTCTTTATTCTGTTTTGAGGTCTTTTTCATATTTATTAATATTTATTAATATTTATTATGAGCCCTGCTGGAAATTATTTTAAATAGTGTCATGGAGGAGTTTTATGTAGAGTACTGAGTTTGAGTTTATGGTAGCTTGTGCTAATAGTGGTTGCTTTCAGAGCCCTGAGCTGCTTCGGGAGGAAAGGTGGATTAACAATAACAACAACAACAACAACAACAACAGTAATAATAATAATGAAATTAATTGTAGCTAAGACCTTTTTCTAAAGGGGAAAAAAGAAACCTTGTTGTCATTTGCTTTGATCAGAGTCTTCCAGTGGATTCTTGTCAGGAGCTGACCCAGTTGTGTGAAGGATTTTTATATCTTTTTGAGAAGCTGTGAGTTGTGTCAAGAATTAACTCGGTGATGTTGTGCTGGCTGCATTTAATCGTTTCCAGCCTGCTTATCTGACTACCCTGAATATGAAGCAGGATCAAAATCCTGCCTACACAGCTTTCCTGTCTTATTAGAATTATGAACGTGCCAGGAATATTGATTTTTTCTTTTTCCTTGAGTTTTTGGTCAACAGCTCTGTTTTCCAGCATGAGAGTTTTTGGCCTCTCTGCCCAACTGTTTATACTTCTCAGACTGCCCATTTGTTTCGTACTTTCTTCAACTAGCCAGAGATATATGGCCCTGCTATTTAAGTAGAGTCCTTTATGAAGCATTTTCATCTAGCCCTTCCAGGAATTGTTCTCTTTAATTGCATAGCTGGCACTGAAACAGCCATTGTGAAGGCAGAAAATAACCACACTGTATATACATTTATATATGGAGTGTTAAAGTGATCCTGTGTGTTGTAGTTGTATTAACCTCTCCCTCTATTGTCACGGCACCATTTTAAATTAGGAGACTTGCTTCAAATAATGTTTAGAGACAAATGCTAACTGGAGCTGATGAGAGCTGGATGGGCCATACAAGTAAGAAGTGGTTGTCTCCTAGGAGCAGTCATGGTCACCTTCTCATGCTGGGACCTGTGTGATCAAAGACGGGCATCTCTAATGACCTTTTTCTTTCCTGCCAGGTGCCTATCTGGTTCCGTATCTCGTATTGCTAATCCTCATTGGCATCCCTCTCTTCTTTCTGGAGTTGGCTGTTGGCCAGAGGATCCGCCGGGGCAGTATAGGAGTGTGGAATTACGTCTGCCCTCGGTTGGGGGGCATTGGATTTGCCAGCTGCCTTGTAAGTGCTTGCAGAAGGCTTGTGGTGGCTTTGGGACAGTTGTGTGGATGGTAGACAGGTGGTCTTCCATATGTGCTGTCTAGCAGACATGTGCATAATAGACCCATTTCCCACTGTCAAGAGGGCTTAGTTATTGCAGAATATAATTAGAAGATACCAGCCTGTGAAGGTGGTTGGTTAGAAGCTCAAGACTGATGCCTTGAACAGTTCTTTCCCCCAACTATGGAACAGGATCAGACATTTACCATCAAGTTTCCTTTGATTTCCCCGCATGGTCATATATATATCTGAACTGAAAGGAAGTGCCCTTCAAGAACGTGTCCTAAATGATCCACTGTTCACACCTGTCAAAACAAACCTCTTTGTAGTTTAGTCCTGATGATTCACTCTACAGAAGGTCAACTGATGGGCAGGTGGTGCTAGCAAAAAGACCATTTCCCCTCTGGGATTGATACTGGAACTCAAGCTTAGCGCCACAACTCACTCATGCCCCCTAAGCACCATTGTGCCATTCAGCATCTTATATAAACTGCTGGGATGACAACCAAAGCCCCTTGATTGATGTGGCCCTGGATCACCTGTGCAAGAGCAACACTGCTTCCTTGATATCTGGCAATTTTGAGGGAAACAATCACTGGACATGCCCACATCACAGGGCAGAGCAGATTTTGAGAATGCATGGGGAGACAAGAGGAAAGAGAAGTCCCATTCCATAGCATTGGATATAACCCAGTGCATTTCAATGTTCCATTCTCCACCATTCATTTTAGTATCGCTTTGTTTGGAAATATGTTTTGCTGTCCAGGATCCAAACATTTTCATTCTCCTGTTGCCAGGTCTGCTTGTTTGTTGGGCTCTACTACAATGTGATCATAGGATGGAGCATCTTTTACTTTTTTAAATCCTTCCAGTACCCGCTGCCTTGGAGCGAGTGCCCCGTCATAAGGAATGGCACAGTGGCAAGTGAGTCCTTTACTGCTTTGCATGTGGTAGAAGGGAAATGAGGCACACTTCTTTAGGTGATAAACAGCATTCAGCTCTGTGACTTCTAATCTTCCAGAATCTTATAATTCAAATGTGATAGTTGTTGCAGTAGTAATCAATGTTGGCTGATACCACACAGCACAGATGGGTGGATGCATTCATTTATCCTTTTCCATTTTTTTGGGTCCCAAGGAGAAATAAGTCTTCACTTGCCCTGTACTCTGTAGTTACTATAGTTAGGTAATTCAACATTACTTTCTCTAGGGGTATTGAGAGTAGTGGCAGAGAACGACCTTCCAGTCAACAACTTAACAATAGTTCAGGTTTGTTTCCAGCTGATAGGGTGTGGGAATTGCGTTTGGGCATTGGTTGGCAGGAAATGGATACTTTCCAAAGAATGCTATAGAGACACTCTGGAGGTTAATGGAGCATTTAATAGAATGTGAACAACTCCCAGAATATATATAAATCTTTTATTGTGGGTGTAAATTGCCCCATTTATTTAACTTTTAGTTTCAGTGTCAAGATCTTGGATTCTTATTCCTTTCTCCTAATGTGAACTCCGGCATCCTTCCTGAAGTGCCCTATGAATGCTTGTCTCTCCTACTTAGCCTTTAAATGCTGCCTTGCTTGCTGCGGCACAGGTGTGTCTAATTGAGAAGTCAAAGCTTGTAAAAAAAAAACTCCATAGCTTTTGTCCCTTTTCAGCCGTGGAACCAGAATGCGACAAAAGCTCTGCTACCACTTACTTCTGGTACCGGGATGCCCTGGACATCTCCAACTCCATTAATGAGAGTGGTGGGCTTAACTGGAGAATGACTTTATGCCTCCTGGCCGCTTGGAGCATTGTAGGCTTGGCCATGATCAAAGGAATTCAGTCTTCAGGAAAGGTAAGTGTTGATGGTGGCAGCCCAAAGCAGAACAGAGATTGCCAGAACCTACAACAGGTGGACCCACTTATAAAGCGGTGGATCCAGGGATGGGAAACCTGTGGCTCTCCAGATGGTGCTGGACTACAACTCCCATCATCCCTGCCCATTGGCCATGTTGGCTGGGGCTGACAATGTCTGGAGGGCCACAGCATCCCCATCCCAGACCTACAGGTTACGGAAGACAATAACTGCTGTTTGGGGCACAATCTTGTAGCCAGGAACAAAGCGTTCAGCAGCTTCCACACATCCTGAATGGTTCATGGGGCCCAGGTAACCACAGTGGAATAAGAAGCTAGGAAAAAGGAAAGGGTGAACACTTTCCCAACCACCTGGTCCAGGAGGGCTTGCTCCATTTTGCTTGGCCTGTGCCTCAGAGCAGCCACCTGAAAGTAAGAATAACATGTGAGAGAGCCCATGGTTGAATGAATGAAGTCAGCAGTACCCGATAGCAATCACAGGCACAGCTTCCTCTCTTTTGGGATACAGCTGCTCAGTTTACCTATCTTAGGGCAGATCCACATCAAACCAGTTAGCAGTCACTTATTTCCCCATGGAGAACCACAGGAATTGTAGTTCTGTTTGGGGAGAGGGCTCAGGATCTCTAACAGTAAATTCATTAAAGTACCGCATTGGCCTGAATATAAGCCACACCCAAATATAAGCCACTCCTTTAAAATGGGGGGGGGGTACCCGAATATAAGCCGCTCCCTTCCTCGCTGCTCCTTGCTGCATACTGGGGGGGGGGGGGGAGCCGTGCTGCATTGCCAGCAGCCTTTCCCCTTCCTTGCTCTCTCCCTTCCTGGCCTTGGGGGAGAGTATGGGGAACTACGCATGGGGCAGGCACCACTTTGCCGCACTCCTGGCGTCGTTTGCCCCAAGCTCCTAGCTTCATACCATATGGTCACGAATATAAGCCGCACTTTAACTTTTCACGGTTGGAATTTGGGCAAAAAGTGCGGCTTATATTCAGGCCAATACGGTATCTCACCAAACTACAGTTCCCAAAATGCTATGTAGAAAGAAAAAAATACTGACAGAAGTTTCCAGTAGGGTAGATTTGGGCTTATTGTTCATCCTTAAGACTTCCTTTATATACAGTCTACTGCTGGATTATATAAAGTAGGATCTCCCGCTTTCTCTCCCTCTCCCACTCAGGTGATGTATTTCAGTTCCCTTTTTCCTTACGTGGTACTGATCTGTTTCCTGGTCCGGGGATTGCTCTTGAGGGGGGCGATAGATGGGATTCTGCACATGTTCACTCCCAAGGTAAGCCCACCACACTCACCATGTGCCTTTGGACCAGTCAGAGAAATGTCTCTTACTGGGAACTATAGCTAGCAAGAATCCTATGTCTCTGGTGATCATCACAATCCATGCCCTATGTTAAACTGATGCCTCTGTGGTGCTGCCTGGATCGCACCAGAGCAGAGCAAATTTTATGTAGGTATAGGTGTTGTTTTTTTAGTCAGTGGTGCTACTTTCTCTGAAACTGAAATGCTGAAGATTAATTGCTTTGGGCATGCCAGTCCAGGTCTGTTTCATTATTCTTCCTGCTTGTGGTCAGAATTGTACCAAATTAACCAGGTTTGCCAAAGGACAGCTACAAAATGGATCGACTCATTAGCTGTTTAATTAATTCATTAAACAAAGATGTAGGTGATTGAGATTATGAAGCTGGCATTAATCCTGATTAATTTTGAATAAGAGATTGTAAAATACAAGCCCCAGTGTCCAAGTTCTCATTGTAGGTAGAATGATTAGCAACCATATATCTTCCATTTGCAATACTGTGCAGGCCCCGTCTGTAAATGGCATCTACATCAGGTTTGTCCAGATTCTTGGCAGCAGAAGGTCCCACCAGTATCACACTACACACGATCAGCATGCGATGGATGCTTTAGCTGAGATTCCTGCATTGCAGGGGGTTGGACTAGATGGCCCTTTGGGTCCCTTCCAACTCTACAATTCTATGATTCTAATTTGGTAGGGCTCACTTGCCATGCCACAAACCATGGTGGACTGAAAGGGGGTAAAGTGCTTAATAGTTTGCTAGTACATTAGTTTGCAGAGAGCACTTGCATAGCTTGCTAGCATAAGTGTGACTATCCTGTGCAGTCTATTAAGTGTGTTCTGTAAGCAGCAATCCTTAATCAATAAGGTTAATCAAGCTTTTCTTGATAAAGGGATGGGGCTAATTCTAACGGGCATGGGTCATTTTGAAACACTGAGTTTGTTTTTTCTCAACTTTCATTTGGACACTACCTGTGATTTCAAGCTTTCTTCCATAGGAATCATAAGGGCTAGTGTTTTTTGTTTTTGTTTTGCTTTTCTCTTTTAAAAGATCGTGACATTTTTTCAGGCATGATATTCCATACCTAACTGGGTAAGCCCACAAAGTGCACAGGCAGTAAAAAATCTAAAATGTAATGAAGAATAGGGCATTCACAGTTCTGCATCTGAGATCCATTTATTTCCATGGGACCTGATTCCCTTTCTATTGTGCCCTTAGGCATCAATGATTGAATCAACAGAGGAGAAAGATAGAGAGCTCTCTCTAGCATATGCACAAAGAACAGATACCCAGGCAATGGTGTGCTGTTCTCAGCTGCCAATGTTATACATTTAAATATAAATGTGCCATATGTGTACCAAGCCGAGCATCTCTGATGCAGGATGGATGACTTGGCTTCCCTCTCATCTCTCTTTACAGCTAGATAAAATGTTGGATCTCCAGGTGTGGCGAGAAGCAGCCACTCAGGTCTTCTTTGCCCTCGGACTGGGCTTTGGCGGAGTTATTGCTTTTTCCAGTTACAACAAGCAGGACAATAACTGCCACTTCGATGCAGCCTTGGTCTCCTTCATCAACTTCTTCACCTCCATTTTGGCCACACTGGTAGTCTTTGCTGTGCTGGGCTTCAAAGCCAATGTCATGAATGAAAAGTGTGTGGTTGAGTAAGTACTCATTCCAGTCTCTCCCTCCCTCCCTCCCTCTCCCTTTCTCTCTCCCCAAAAGGCTTCTCTAGAGGGCACAACCACAGCAGCTATTTTTCAGGGTACCTTATAGTTACTTTTAAAAAAGCATCCAGTGCAGCGGGTGCAATTCTGTTCTGGCCTGAAGCTTTGATAGCCAGAAACTGTCGTTTCCTTCTGGCCAGGTGGCAACCTAGAGTGCTCTCTGGAACTAGGAAAGCAGCTTTTCACCTTATTATTTTTGCAGAATGGTAGGTTAGGCTCAGAGACTGTGACTGACTCACCCAGTGAACTTGATGGCTGAGTGGGAACCAGAACCCTGGTCCCTCTGGTCCTTGTCTGACTTTCTTGATTAACCACTGCATCACACTGGCTCCCATCAACTGCTGGGGTTCATTTTGCCTGTTTTGCTGGAAGAAGATGCCCTTCACCCAGAACAAGGTGAACAAGGCCAGGCAATGGCTCTGTAATGACCTTTAGCTTCTCCTCCATAGGAACGCTGAGAAGATTCTGGGTTATCTGAATACCAATGTCCTCAGCCATGCACTCATCCCACCCCAAGTGAACTTCTCCCATCTCACGGCCAAAGACTACACCGAGATGTATGGTGTGATAAAGACAGTGAAGAAGGATCATTTCGATAAGCTGGGCCTGGATCCTTGTCTACTGGAAGATGAGCTTAACAAGGTATGTTTATAGCCAGACTTTGCTTTTCACAGTATATTTATAGCTGGGCTTGCTTTTCATGGTCATTTTCGACCCTAGATGCTGGTTCCGCTCTTGTACATCATTGAAGTCTCAGAGCGAGCCAACGTGCTTGGGAAGAGCACATGGTAGAGCTCTCTTGGGATTGTACCACTTCTGCATGGTGCAAGTGGGGGATCTCATGCTCATATGCACCCCATTTTCTTGTTAAAAAACAACCACCTCTCATTGCATATAGAAAATTAACACCTTGCATATAGAAAATAGGCTATTAGGGAGCATATTAGGAAGAAGGCTAAGGCATAAAGCTTGTGATTTCTGTTTAAGATCACTCTTGGTTGCAGTTCTTACCATGTGCTGATGAAGACTTCACTGACATAAGGAATAAGGAACTGAAGTTTGTCAAAATCATTGCAAGAGTTGAGCTTGTGAGAGGTGGCCGACTATAACAGTGTTATGGAACAGATGTGTTTGGGTGCTATGAATAGTAGAGCCTATGTTTCATATGCTGAAGTTCCCAAGTTTATTCCCCAGCATCTCCAGGTGGGGGTGGGAGTGCCCCTTGTCTGAAAACCTCAAGAGCATCTGTATAGGCGATGCTGAGCTAGATGGACCATTGGTCTGACTTGGTTTAAGAAGGACTCCTGTCTTCCTGAGATTACTGAGGGAGGTGAAACTGAGAAATGAATACATCATGTAATTTCTATGGGATACATGCATTGAAAAGTCACAACTTTCCATGACTTCTCAGAACATGTACAGATGTAGTGAAACAGATGCTTGTGTAATCATTTGTATGCATTATGCATCATTTTCCTTATACCCACAATGGTTTAGCTGTTTGGTTCTGAGAGCCTGTGATTTTACAGCTAGAAATCTATTTACATGAATACATGCACACCTGCTTTTATGATGTAATCTTCTGCCCAGAATAACGCAAGCATCTTCTTTTGGCTGTGTACAGTCAGTGCAGGGAACTGGCCTTGCATTCATAGCTTTCACAGAAGCAATGACCCACTTTCCAGCTTCTCCTTTCTGGTCAGTGATGTTCTTCTTGATGCTGATAAACCTGGGTTTGGGGAGCATGATTGGGACCATGGCTGGCATCACCACACCCATCATTGACATGTTCAAAGTGCGCAAGGAAGCATTAACAGGTAAGTTCTCTCTTGGGGAAACTCAATAAACCATTCACAGAGTAGCACTGTTGTGCATGCAATGACATCATTTAGTTCTGGCCAAGACTTGTGCTACAAAATACGTTGCCGGATGGGATCAAACTGTAATTCTTAAAAGTCATGGCATAACATCAGAGCTGAAATATATTTGCTGTCCCCAAAAAGAGCAGAGGGATTTGGGGGTTAAGGGGTGCCTGTCAACATTGGAAAGCTCACACACTGTGATAATGTGGCAGTATCTGATAATTTTGGGTCATTTCATAAGACCAAACTGTGGAGGGTTTATGGGTGAGTAGATCTGGGCTGAGTTTGGAAAGTTGCAAAATGATTTTGTGATTATTTCATCAAACCCCCACATTTATCATACCACTACAAAGCTGATCCAAATGGCTGCTAGTAGCATATTCACCGTGCAATCCAAGAATGCTTTGATTACTTCAAAGTAAATCACAGTGGTTTCAATGGATTGTAGCCCAAATGTGCCTCGGGTTATGAATTGAACACTTCATTGCATGCCAAACTCTGGTAGAATCAATTCAATGCACATGTCCAAATTAGCAAGCTATGTAAAAACCCAATTAAGCAACGCAGGGTATGAAGCACTGGTAACAAATTCCATTGCAGTGACAAAAGCAAAAACCAGCATTTAAACTCATCATTCAAAGCATCCACATCTGAAGCCTGATGTGAGCCTTGCAGTCAGGACCTATCATTGCTGATAAGCTCAGTAAAGTTAAGTTAAGGGGGAGTTTCTGAGGTATATAGTACCTTCTGTGATCTCCACATGCCTACCTGCCTAGATACTTGCAGATTTGTATGTAGCAGATTTTGTTTTACATTTCTCTAAAGATTACATTGCATATTAAAAGGTTAAGAGCAATTTATAGGGCACTCCTATGAATGTTTGCTTAGAAATAAGCCACACAGTGTTCAATGGAGCTTAATCTCAAAGAAGTGTTGATAAGATTGCAACCTTAAACTTTTAAATAGTGAAATCAAGTACTTAAAATTCACCGAAACCAAATGTTGTGCTTGCCTTAACTCTGTTTCCCCATAGTGGCCAGTTGGGGCTTCTACGCTTAGGATAAAATTTCTTGCATAGAAGCCACATGTGGAAAGTTGGGTGAATCCCACACATAGCTTGCCACACACGTGTCTGTTTTACCATGATCACCAAGTAGAGGAGGTGCCAGTGGTGGCCTACTTCTGTCAGGTATATGCACATTAACAAAGTCGATGTGCATTCATTTATCAGCAAGCTACATGCAGGATATATGGCCTTGTAGGTAAGACATTTTGTCTTGTATGAAACTGGCTTTGGAGTTACATTTTCTGCAGGAGTGATATTATAGCCATAGAGCAACGGACATACCGACCCAACTCCATGATATAGGACAAACAGGGGCAACAAATGCATAATTTTTTGAAGTTGTCTCAGTCTGAAAAATCAGGAATCTCATCATCACAGCTCTATTGTATCTTCAGCACGGGGTCATGTTTTCCATGCACCTTAGTATATATTCAGACTCCTATGGTGAATTGAATTGAATGAGTCGTGTTGGAGAACTGACATGTGGGTACTATTATGACCAGAGGTGATGTGAAAGATGTTTTGTAAGATAAAGAGGGCATTAGACTGCAAAAGTCAGAGTAACCTGGGTTACTAACATCCAAATCCAGTTCATCCTGGCCTGGAAATTGGGAAAAGGGTGCTTTTGTCAAGTGAATCAAGAAATGGGTGATTCTTCAAGAGGAAATTAAGTTATAATAATTTTTGCAACAATTCCGCAAATATAAGGAACTTGGGATCTAGTTAGTATTGCACAGGCAGACATGAATTTGGGACATTTTAAGTGCTGGACTTCACAGCCTGAATAACACTTAATGAAGAGAAGATGTTTCCCTACATCGCAGTGAGCAACAATGTGATAACTTTAACACTTTCCCAGATTATCTAGTATAGCCTCAAACTTTCCCCTGTCGAATTAGAGCGCTTGTCACAGATATACCCTGAAGCACTTTTTGTCCATTTGAATAGCTCTAACATATTGATGCACTGTTTGTGTATCTGAAGAGCTCTAATCTCTCTCTAATTCCTGCCCTTAAAGTCTTTCCCATGCACACGCATCTCATGATACTGCCAGGGGCCCTTGTAATACGTTGCTGCTCTTCGGTAGAAACAATATTATCAGTTTGCCTTTTGGATCCTGCAGCAGTTTTGCATGCCCTCGTGTAGCTGACGGTTACTATGATCTTCTCTTTACAGTTGGCTGCTGCATTTTTGCTTTCTTCGTGGGGCTGATCTTTGTGCAACGCTCAGGCAACTACTTTGTCAACATGTTTGATGATTACTCTGCAACGCTGCCACTCACCCTCGTAGTCATCCTGGAAAACATTGCGGTGGCTTGGATTTACGGCACCAAGAAGTAAGCATTTATTTCCAGGAGGGTTAGCCTGTTCATATTCCTACAGGCTTGTCTGAATTCCTAAGCATTTGGCTTTGAATGCTTTGCCCCTCTTACCTACCACTACATGGGTTTCATTGTTCTTGAAGCACTCAGGCTTCTTGATTCTTCTTTGGACTTCTGGCCCCACCAGACTTCCCATCCAAATCTCTCCATCCAAATCAAGGGGAAGTAAAGAGCAAGGAACCTTGTGCTTCAACATCTGTTTGTTTGCTTTCTTCCTTTCTTCTTCCTAGATTCATGCAAGAATTAACAGAGATGCTGGGTTTCCGCCCTTACCGGTTTTACTTCTACACATGGAAGTACATCTCGCCCATTTGCATGGCTGGCCTGATGACAGCCAGTGTGATCCAGCTAGCTGTCAGTCCTCCAGGTTATAATGCCTGGATCCGAGAAGAGGTGAGTTGGCAAATAAAAGCGCATCCCCCAAAGGCTACAAATCCACAGGCTTTGTACCAGTTGGCAACCAACCCACATACTATACAGTGAAGCAACAGGGTCCTTGCTGCAAATGGCTGTGATCATTTGTGCAATTGTTAGGCCAGCATCCACCTGGAGGACAGAGAGGCATCATCCTTATACCTGAGTACCTTGCATTTCCTCCTGCTTCCAGAGCTGTGGCCGTGGAGGTTGCAGATACACCATAAAACCCAACTAGCCAATATCCTGCTGGAGATTATTCCAGACAGAGCTGGCATGGGATTTCTGATCACCCTGCCAAGGAACTGGGAGTGAGAGGCTATCTTAGCCATGTAGAGTGACAGCGGTTGAAACCCCAGTGTTGCAAATGCTCCCTTGCTTTTTAGGGTAGTCCAAGGTTAAGGAGCAGTATTTCAAGGTATGGAACCTGAACATTCATGTAAACGTTTATTTGTTCTGCAGGAAAATTGTTGGTCCAGCTTTGTGTAACTATGGGAAGCTACTGCCTCTTTATTAGCATTTTATTTAAGTGGGGGTTGCCACCTGCAAGAGCAAAATGTTCCAATGCAGTGTGCTCTTGAGAGATTAACCCTTTGGCAGGTATTTCAGGGTGCGTATGCAGAAAAGGGAACAGAGGGGTGAGAAAGACCTTTTGGCAAAAATCCTTTGCATGTATAAGATTTTCCCCTTGCAGTACATGCTGGCCCTTCTCTTGGAGATGGGAATATATGCAGCATACTTTACTTGCCTTGGTGCCACAGAAATAGCAACTTGATCACTTCAAGGACCTCACTTGTGTCGAGGCTGACGAATGCCAACTGCCAACTGCGTTTTCCCTTCTCTTCCAGGCAGCAGAGAAATATCTCTATTACCCCAAATGGGCAATGGGTGTCCTTGTCTCACTGATCATCCTGGCCACCCTCCCTCTGCCGGTCGTCTTCATCCTCCGCCAGTTTCACCTGGTGTCAGATGGTTCCAATGCTCTTTCTGTCACTTACAAGAAGGGGCGTATAATGAAGGACATCTCCAACTTAGAAGACAATGATGAGACACGGTTCATCTTGAGTAAAGTACCCAGTGAAACCCCTTCCCCAATGCCTACACATCGTTCTTATCTAGGCCCAGGGAGCACATCCCCAATGGAGATGAGCAGCGTTGCCAATGGACGCTACAGTAGCGGGTACCTTACGGCTACCACTCCCGAATCTGAACTGTGACCGTCAACCAGCAACCTCCCTCTGTTTGCTGGGTAAAGGAGAGGAGGTCCAGGAGAAGGAACCTCTGCTTTAGAACCCCTTCCCAGAATTTACAGCAGACAGGGACTAGATGATGTCAAGAGAGGGTAGACGTGGGAAGGGGCCTTCTCCAGCTGAAATGCCAGATCCCTCCTCAGTGAATAATAGTAATAAGACATTGCAATAAATTTTTATGGGCATAAGGAAATTTTTAGCCAATTGGCATTGAAAAACACAAATTGCTCCTATATAAGAGGCTGGAAAAGGGGGATAAGTTAAGGCAACAGCCAAAGAAAAGAGCACCATGTTTTCTGGATCTCTCTCCTTGTCCATCCCGTTCCTCTAGTTGGGAAAAGAGATATGCCTCATTCCACTGAGTATGTTTAACCACCACCATTCATAGCACAAGGAAGATCAATCCTCTTGGTATGGATTCTACCAGGCCACCTGTGGTTTTACACTCTGATAGTCTCCAAATAGCACATTCTTGGTCAACACTTCTTGCAAGTCTGGGCCAAGATATATTTTATGTAGGCAGCACATTACAATGCCTGGCGATGCCATCATGTGATACCTGCCACGTCATTGCTGATGTTGGATCAAAAACAGTAAGGAACAATGGGATCTCGTTTCAGTGAAGTTTGCATTGGTATGCGTGCTAATGTTACTTGCAGTATTCCTTCACCAAACGTCTGCTCACGCAGCGGTACAAATTCAGGTATGTGCCATGTGCATAGGCCAGAATCAGAAAACTGTTCCATCAATGTAAATTTTCTGGAATTTGTGGTGTCACTCCTGATATCTACATAACTCTGAGCAGGCTGTGACCGCAGCCATTTTATCAAATACACCATCTGACATAAACTTTATCAGTAGCAGCCATACTCTGCAAGCACTGTGAGTGCATGCTGGAGTCTTTTTGCTGTCAGTTTTGCGACATTAAAAGCACCTTAAAAATAAAAATAAAAATAATAAAGGTTCTTACTGAAGGGAGTGCGCAACATCTTTCAAGGTAGTCTAAGTGTGTTGGGTCTGTTGCATTTTCCATCAGGTGGTGCAGTCATTGCCTTTTACTCTTGTGAATGTGGCTGTGCATGTGTCACTGTCATCTAGGATGCAGCCGATAACATTTTTAATGAACAGTGATTCAGCTCCATCCAACCTCTGG
Source organism: Podarcis tiliguerta (assembly GCF_965153285.1). Classification (NCBI taxonomy): domain Eukaryota; kingdom Metazoa; phylum Chordata; class Lepidosauria; order Squamata; family Lacertidae; genus Podarcis; species Podarcis tiliguerta. Next base: position 47,582,747 of record NC_139539.1, read on the forward strand.
TTAGTCACATTCAGCTGGTGACTGAACCCTATCTTAAAAGCTTTCTATTATTTTCATTTTAGTAACTAGGAGGTCATGCAGTTCCTGTGTGGGAGTACACACTTGATGGGATTCTTTAAAATAATGTTGCTCATATATGACACTGAATTTTAAAAAATCTCTTAAAGGTTTTTCTTTCTTTCTTCATTTGCACTTCCCTCTGCACAGTGAGTCTGTGGGAGCGCACATTTCGCCTGCTGGAGAACAGCAGAAGGGCACCGCTGCCACAAACCTGCCCCCGAAATGTCAAAGTGCAACAAACTCTTGTGCTGTTGCACATGATATTTATGCTGCCAATGGCTAAATGTGCAGAAGCTGCTTTAAGTGCTTTATGGTTAAGATGATTTGAGAGTATATAGTCATGGTCATTGATCTGTAGAAAGATCCATGGCCATAAGTTATATTGTTTTCTCCTGCTGGAAGAGTATAAGATGAGGAAAATGGAACTCTGAGAATCTTTTCATGCTTGCTAGCTAACATGGGGGCAGCTTGTCTCATGAGCAGCTCTTTCGTGGCCTTAAGTTAGGGGACATGTCTGGCTCTGGAAGCGCATGCTTGCAGCAGATAGCAGTGGTGGGTCCAGTGACAATTGACTTATCCAGCCAGCCGTGCTGTGAAAACCAATTTAAATGGCTACCCACAGATACTATCTCCATGCATTCATTGCAACACAGCCTGAGCTTACAATCCTGTGCTCAGGCATTTGGGAGTAGGGTTGAACAGATTGGTCTACTTCTCATCCATGTCAGCTTTTCATGTGTTTATTCATAAACCAGTTCTACCCTGTATCCACATTAATTTTCAGATTTCTTTTTTTTAAATCCATATAAAATTAAATGTAAATGTAGATTGAAATACATACCTAAAGTGTCTGGGGAGGCCCAGCCAGATGGGTGGGGTATAAATAATACATTATTATTATTATTATTTGCATAGTTCATATGAATTTCATATGAATTTTATATATTTATTTGGATTATATATATATATCTACACATAAATATATTTCAAGTGTTTCAAAACATATTCAGTATGAAAATAAAAATAATGGCTAAATGCTACAGCCCAGCTACTGTAATTTACAGTACAGGACTGTAATTTACAGCTACCGTAAATAGTAAATATATTGGGTATTATGTTACTCCTTTTCCTTTCTCTAGTTGCAGGACCCCTTCTCAAAACAGGCACTCAAATTCGGTAAGATCCCCGTCCAGATGCAAAAGGCATGTTAAATAGAAAGAAAGTAAGTAAGGACTAACACTAAGTCAAGTTCTGCTGCAGAAAAAAAATTTGTGAATTATGAGTTCCATAGTCTTTTTTAAAAAACAACAACAACAGCAACCACATTTTGGTACATTTTTAGGCCAAGAAGTGAATTGTAAAATTTGGAGAAGTGTGAAATCCAAAGCATAATTACTTTTCAATCCATGTATTAGTCTGGGAGGTGTGAATGAGATCAGTTCACTCAAAATGCAGACTAAACCAAATTCTTCTCCATCCCTACCTTGGTGTAAGCACCACTGAACACAGTGGGAATTCTGAGAAAAAATTCACAGGATTGCACTTGTACTGGGAATTTCTCCCCAAATCACTTTCATCTCTCCCCGCCCCATCCAATCAAACAGGCTTGTTGTAGCTCAGGAAACGTCCCAGACCTGGCTGTTACATATTGTGAGCCTTGCACTGGGGCAGTTGCCATGGCAAACAATTCTGTGTTACCTGACCAGAGCACCTGCTGTCTTTTGCCATTAGCAGTAGCTACCCTCCGCAGAGTCTCAGCTTGCGAAAACTTTCCAGCACTTCTTAGACTCCCAGGACCTAGAGTACAAAAAAATAGGAAGACATTTAGTGAGGTGGCAATCCATCCTAGGTCCTGTTGGAACCGAAGGGAATTCCTCATATCAGATGGAAAGCTCCTCATGTCCTGGTTTGATTTTGTCTCCTCTTCGGCATGCAAAATCTCCCTGCTACTCTTTCCCCGCTCTCTGCTTTACCCTCTTAAGGCAGGAGTAACCAACGTGCTGTCGTCCAGCTGTAGCTGCACTCCAACCCCCTCCAGCTCCACGCAGCATGGCATGGCCAATGGTCCAGGAAAATGGGAGTTGTAGTCCAGCAACGCCTTGAAGGCATGCCTCCAGATGGCTATCCCAGCTATCATTCTTCTGATTCAATTCACCGGAAGCCTCTTGCAGCCTCCTTGAATAAATTCCACTCTCTATTCTTTGTTTAGAATTTCTCTTGAGTTGCTTCATGCAGACTTTGGACCTCTGGGGAGTTTAGGTGCTTTGGAAACTAATCCCTTTGCCTGAAGATATTTTTTAATAGATTCATCTCTGAACCCCCTAAGCAAAAATTAGCTGAACTCTACATGGCCCTTTGAAAGTGAGGAAATGGAGAGATTGTCAAGTCTGTTTCAGTGTGAGTCAGCAACAGAAACAAGCGATGAAGCCTTTTTCTCTCTTGCCTTTATCCCTTTAGCTTAATATAGCTATAAAGGGTATGGGTATCCTCTTTTTTAAAAAAGAAAACCCTACATTGAGGCAAACCAATAAATGTTAGTGTCTATTTTGTATGGGAATGAAAAATGTCAAGGCTTATTCATTATGGAACAGCAGGTTGTGTTGTCAGGAAAATGCCAGGCACGTGAAAAGGGAGCAGAACACCAGACTGTCTAAAATCCACATTCTCTCTGGTTCCTGAAACAAAGAGCTGCTTTTCGGGATTAACTGATTATTTGGTTTGCCTGTGCCATTGCATATGCATGCCAGTAGTTCATTGCTTTTTACACTTTGGCAAGACAATGGCCGTCTTTCTGTTCTCTGTTCTGATTTGGCTTCACTCTGGTTTGTTTTAGTTTGGTCTGCTTTTTAAAGCAGGAATATCCTGATTTGCATTTCCTAAATGAATACATAGATTTGGGTGCAGACATCCTTTTGCACTTCTTTGAATTTTGTGATTTTTACACTCAAAATGTAAAAATACGTAAAATGCATATTTTAGATTAGAATGTGTATGAAAATTTGTGCACTGTGAAAAAATACATTTAAAAATAATGTTGATTTTTCTGTTGTTGTTTTTTAAAAAAACCAGAGATTGCTGCAAAAGCATAATGGAACAGACTTATGAATGAACACATGCAAAGCTGATCAATCCATCCCTAGTGCCAGTGGGTGGCAGTGTTTTGCTACGTCCAACCTCAAGGTTGCTCCACACATTTGAGGCTCCCTTGTTTTCTCTGTACAGTTTTGCATGCAGCTACACGGCCAAAGGATGTGATTTAAGCAGTGCGCAGTAGCACGTTTGCAGGATAAGTGCAGCACTTCCAGGCCCCACCCTGCAATTATGGGAATTGTTCAAAGCCTCTTCATGTACTGCTGGTTTACACTAATATTTCCCCACACAGTGGTGTGATCCTGTAAAGAAAACACGTGGAGACCTTGAATATGTGACATGACCCAAAAGCATCTAAAATAGCAGGGAAGAAGGAATGGTGGTAACCTGCAAGGCACAGTGTGCTTTTTTTACCTAATGACAGCCTGACACACTCTTTTGGAGATCATGACACACTGCCAGCTCTGTGTTGCTTTTTCCTTAATCCAAAACACATTGCTAAGGAAATAAGCCCCATCAATTCCAATGATACTTCTTTCCACCATCAGAATGCTAGTTGTAAAGGTGTAGTGAATGCCTATTGCAGGACTTGGATTACACAAATTGCGAGGGGTTCAGAGGAGACCCAGCCCATTACCTTTTGTGATGGTTGCTGTTTATAGAAGGTTAGGGTGTGTGTGTGTGTGTGTGTGTGTGTGTGTGTGTTTTGACTAAAATTGAGGAGCATGTTAATATAATTGATTTGATCAAGGCTTGGCAGAGACTTGTCCCGGCACCATCTTCGTCAGTCGGAAGCAGAGAATAAATGAGCTTTGAATCTGAGCAATGAAATGGAACATTGTCCCCAACACAGTGCCTATCTTGTGATGGGATTTTGAGGCCTTATGTTCTGGGTTGAAGAGGAGGCTTTAGCCTTCCACTTGCTGTGTGGTGGTGGCAACTTTGGAGTTGTGACAAAGGAGGGGTGTAGCTGAAAGATTTGCTATCTAGAAGTTTCCTTCTTTTGTGTTTCTTCCTTTTGTGTGTCTTTCTATGGCCCCTCGTTGGCATCCATCTGTCTTGAGAGTCAATGAAAGAGCGCACCATTGTGGGTAAAGCCAAACCGTTGGAGGGTTACAGCACCTGCTGTGGCTGTACAGATATGAGAGAGACTTGTTTTATTGCAGCTAGGGCAGATGAAGGCATCCAATTTCGCTGTTGCAGATGCACCATGGCGTTTCCTTGTTTCCTACCTTACAAATATGGTTAATTGAGCTCAGGAGGTGGCTACTGTAGCCTAGTGGGGAACTATGGAAATCAGCTTTAGAAGGTCTGCTGATGAGCTGTTACATAATTAGCCCCCATAGGAAGTCCATTACTAGTTCCATTGTTCTCTTTCCCAGCCTATACTCTTTCTTCCTCTTCTTCCAATGTTATCTCCTTTAGAATGGAGGTTGCTAGGGGCTTGCAAACCTCTTCATCTATATGTATTTCTGTTGCAGTACATTCTCAGCTTATGCACATTGGCACATTATTTTCCAAGTTCCATGGGACAGACTAGAACCAATGTAAACCAGTGCATCTCCACTGGAGTGAGTAGTTCAGATGCTCAGGTGAAGCAGATCTGTGCCATGTTGCTATGGTTCTTGGCCACCATTTGAGTGGGTCATGCCTCTGGTTCTGAGGTGGGTCCATTGCATTTCCTTCTCTTATCCTGTGGCGTAATGCCAGCAGCAATGGGAAGAAAAAGAAACACTATAGTATATGTGTGTATATATATAGAATAACCTATAGTTTCTATTTCTATTGTATATTCTGTAAATGTTGGTGTAAATTCTGTTAAATGACAAAGCATATTCCAAAGTGATCCGTGAACTATTTTCATTCTCAGTGCTGTACAGATCTATTTTACTGTATATTTGATATATTTATAATTTTTTAGTGTACGACTGGTGACCACACCCTGCTGAGCTGCCCACTTGGGGGTGGAGTGGGTGGGAAGAGCACAGAAGGGCACTGCCTTCATTATTTCTGTGGAAATATAACAGTATTACATTGTGGCATTTTGCTAGGCATTAGAATTGGGAAGTGGTGGGATTAAATGTTAGATGCCTTGAGCAGTTGCTCCATTGAGTCTCCTTGTGTTAGGGCTTGTAACTGCTGTTGTTTGTGTGTGTGTGTGTTTTATTAGGGTTAGCTCTATCTATAACGCAGTCACTTTCAAAGCCATTCCATAGCTTTATGTTATGATGGATGTTCTCAGTAATGACCATGCCTTGAGGGTGTCCGAAATTTATGGCTCATTCCTGTCAGGGATAAACCAGGCACACTACATGCTTTTGTGACCATGTCCAGGCTATATTTCATAATTACAAGAATGAGCCAGAAATTATGATCACTGTTGAACTGAAGTACAGAAATGGGTGGTGTTATATGGGGCGCTTCTGAAGTCAAATTTGACCTTCCTCTTTAGTGTGGGGAGGGCCAAGTGACCTTTATATAGATATACACACCTGTTGTTTGCATGACCCAACTTTGCAAAAATAGTAGCCATCATATGATGACGGATCAGTTGAGAATATTCTCAGAAAAAATAATAATCCTGATCTGCCATTGAGCTGGTCCCTTTAGTTGACACCTGATCCGACCACTTAGGATATCTAGTTTCTTATAGCACACACTACAACTTCCAGAAAGCACAAAAGCCCAGATGGGAAAAAGCAATATTCCAGTGGCCCCTCCATTCAATGCCCCTATCTGGAATGTATCCCGTAGTTCTAGTATTTTCACTCTAAGTACTCAGGAGCTATTGAGTGAATCCACTTTTTAGGGGTCCTTTTCTTTTATACATTCATTCTATGTATCCTGATCCTTCAGGCACAATCAGGTCATACCAGGTTTCTGCCTTTTGGTGTAGCCGCATAAATACTGAAGTTGCTGAAATGTTTACCCTGAGGAGGAATGCCAGTCATACCCAGCACACTAGTTTTATATGTTTAACTTGGCTAGCAGCCTCCAGACAATAGCACAGGCAACAGAGGAAATTTACATTCCAATCCAGAAAATGAAGCTTCTATGTAGTACCAAGTTCCACATGCAGGTCTAATTCTTTGGATCAAGATCTGTGGGCATAAACTGGCTGCATCCAAATGTGAGTGCCATCAGTTTGTGCTGCGTTGCTTTTGGTTTGATACAGATCCAGGTGTGCATCTCCACCTGCAATGCAAATCAGTCAGATCAGAGCTGAATGGACTTCAGACACCCTCGCTGCTTGACAGTATATGCCTTTTTATCTTGTCACGAGAAGGGCTTGAAGCCAAAGCCTTCCAATTTTAACCACAGCGCCTCTGTTGCTTTAGAGTGGAACAGGTGAGCTTTTAAGAGTGCAGGGAATGTAGTTGCCAATGAAATCTGAAAGCATAGATCCATAGATATGGCTGGTTTCACAATGTGGGGAAGAAAAACAATGAATTGACTGTAGATGGAGCAAATAGTCTTATATTAACAGTCCAATCCTATGCAGAGTTAAATGTGCTTCGTTTTGCATAGGTTCAGCCTGCACATTGACCACATGGTGGGTTCATCCTGTGACAAATTGAGTAGAAAAGAGCCCAACGTTCTTAGTCCTTGGGTTTCATCCATTGGAGCTTGGCTGAGCTCATCAGTGTTTTCTACCTTAAATTACGTACACCTGGCATTCCAGGAGTTGAGGGAAATGCTAATCATTTACCCAATAATGCCGCTCTGGATTAACTTTACTCTTACCAGCTGATAGTTTTCACATTGCCTCAAAACTGCTTAATAAACCTTGGCAACCCCATCCTCCATCACCTTTAGATCAAACTGCCTGTAACATAATGAGCTGCAGTTTTAATCAGATATATAGCTAAAATAAAAAAAGGTAGCTGCTAATGCAACAGGGAATCAGGTTTCTGACCCTGCACTCTTAACCAATTGTCCCCCCTTCCCCTGATCTCTTACAGGGGCAAGCTTTTTCTAAATGATCAAATATTACTCGATCTTCTTGCTAGAGCCATGTCTTTTAGATTTCTAAAGTAGCAGTGGGTCCAACAGGTAGCCATGAGGGATGTCAGCACAAGACAGGAACTCTGGATCCTTCACTCTGCTGTGAAAGGATTCTTACCTCCAGCTGTGGAGCATCCCCTTCACCGCAGCGCAGTGGCATCACATTGGTGTACTTGAGATAGCAGGTCTATGCAGAACCACTCAGAGATCTGTTCCAAAAGAAGCCCCCCCCCCATGAGATGTTGTCTTGTTCTGGGAAAACACTGCGCTATTAATACCTTGGCAGAATGGGGGAGGTTTCCCAGAATCCACTGTGGAGGTTGTTTGGCAACCAAAGGCCCGATTCAGCAGTGGAATACAAATATCCATTGACTTCATAGCAAGCCCCAAGAGGTAGATGCAAGTAGTATTGTTAGCCTGAAGACAACTCGGGTGTCCTGGGGGAAAGAGGCAGAGAGAGGGTGCACTTGAGCCTAGCATCCAGTGCCTGACAGGCTGGCCTCCATTGCTGGGCCCTAAATCCCTACCTGGGGATGCCTCTAACTGCAGTGAGGAAAGCAGAACTTGGAGCAGGTGTGGTGGCGCTGGCGAGTTTTCTAAACTTTCATGCAATGAAAAACATGGAAAGTACATGTCTCTAATGAAACTTTGCTGTAGAAATAAAAACAGCAGCACAGATTGTAGTGATTTGTCTCATATACAGTGTAGCCAGTGTAAGCACCATATGCACCCTGTGTCAGCGGGAGAATTCTGTTGTATGGGAGAAATACTGTAACAACTCCACAGCAGCCTGCAATTAAAAGAGTTTCTTCTTTATTACCATGCAATGTCTCCTGGGTCTCCTTTTTTGCTTGTACATAATGCCAGGTCATTGGGGAGCACTTGCCGTTAAGCTCTTGAGGAAAGAATGGTATGGCCCGGTGCACAACTTTTAACTCACAAAGAAATCCTTTATTCCGATCACACCAGGACTGAAGAGATGATGATGCTACATCAACAGAACAGCTGTTGTATCCAGTGCATGCTAGGCCAAGGGGGGTGGGGGCCACAAAACCAGAAAATGTAAAAAAAAATGGCATCAAAGTGGCAGGCATTCAACACACATACACACCGCGGTGTCCCTGGAAACTCCATCAGTGTCCAGAAATTGTGGATTATGCTTGTAATTTTTGTTTGTTTGTTTCTTTTATTTACTTACTGAATTTATATACCACCCTATCCCTGGGGGTCTCAGGGTGGTTCATAGAATAAAATCAGGATATAAAACCACAAAATACATAATAAAAATAAAAACAACCACCAAATAGCCCCCCCAACACATTTTAAAAGGGGATAGGATTTAAATCAGATCAACCAAAGGCCTGGTTAAAAAGGAATGTTTTGCCTGGTGCCTCAAGGTGTTTAATGAAGACGGCCACCAAACCTCCCTGGGGAGGGCATTCCACAGATGGGGAGCCACTGCAGAGAAGGCCTGTTCTTGTGTTGCCACCCTCCGGACCTCTCAAGGATAAGGCACACGAAGGAGGGCCTCAGAGGATGATCTCAGGGTCCAGGTAGGTTCATATGGAAAGAGGCAGTCCTTGAGGTATTGCAGTCCTGAGCCAGTTAAGGCTTTGTAGGTCAAAACCAGCACTTTGAATTGGGCCCGGAAACTAATTGGTAGCCAGTGCAGTCAGACCAGTATTGGTGTAATACGCTCAAATTTGTATTATTAATTTGGTATCCCTCCCTTCGCCCCACAGGAGCCTAGGGTGGCAAGCATCAAGAGGTAAAAACATCAAGAGGTAAAAACAGTACAATTTAAAATAAAACACATTTAAAACACTTCTGGTCCATGGGGTCACGAAGAGTCGGACATGACTAAACGACTAAACAACAACAACAACAACAAAACATTAAAAAAAACACAGAAAGCACTTTAAAAACAACTTTAAAAAACAAAAAACAGTTTAAAAACATTTAGAACTTATAAAAACATTAAAAACCAATACACTTGGTTATTAATGTTATAGTTGCCATGGCCAGTATCTGTTACCCATCCTGGGTAAACAGGTATGTTTTTAGATTTCTCCTGCAAGTCAGTAATGAGGGAGACAGGGAGACCTCTCCAGGGTGGGCATTCCACAAATGGGTCACCACCAACAAGAAGGACCTGTACACACCAACTGGAAAGGAGCTGCTGGACTCACATGCAGCCCAGACTTAGAGGGAGCCAATGGACTCATGACAATGGGGACACGTGCCCAGCACACAGTCTACATTGCAACACACAGCAGCATAGCACTGACAGTTCTTCTGTCCCAGCAGCATATCCAGGTAAGAGCCCATTTCTGCCTGTCCTAGATGTTCCTACAGGTAAGGGCCATCCTTGCTCTGGCAAAGACAACTGCTTGAAGAGGATGTATCAAGTGGTGTCAAATGCTAATTGATAAAAAGCCATTGTTCAATGCCCAGTGTTGGGAAGTAGGGTTGCCACTGATTCCAGAATGTAAAATTTCCTATCTGCCACACTGCTCCAGGGAAACATGCCTGGGCTCGTGGTGCGCAGGCTGATTTCTGCATGCACATCCATCACTTACAGTGTCAAGCCACAGGAAAATATTTTCCTGACAAGTTGTTTCTAATGTGGAACATATTGTGGCCATGTTATTAGGTTTAAAATGCCGAGAAGAGGGATTTATTTAATTTCTGATTGATTCTACAGAAATTGTCGGAAGAGTTCTGCACTAACAGCAGCCTCGTCCCTGGGATTGGTGAAAGAAGTGACACCACTGTGGTGTTAGTATAAGCACAAGATGTCTCCCTGCTCCATGGGAACTGGCCAAAGCTCCTCTAATCTTGTTGATTTCCTCCCTTTCCAATACGTTGGCATTTTTGTTACTTTGGCACAAAAAGCATAGACTCCCTACTTTGTGTACCAGAAGAGAGCCAAATGTTTTTTACTGTGACAATCTGATGTGGTTTCTGAAGGATTTCAGGATAATATTACCCCGTTACTTTAGGAACAGATAGCCTTAGCCTCAACAGCTGTTAACCAGCATAGCTCAATTGACTTTCACAATTCCAAAATTCAGCATCTTTGAGGGTGGGTCATGGTGAGAACTGTTTACTAGTATTCACTGTCTCCTTACTGGCAAACAGAACATGCCAAGTGGGGAAAGGGAAGGTACTTGCTTCCAGGCCCAGGGCTGTCTCTTTAAGGACTTCACTTCTCAGCCAGCGGAGTGGGTATGGAGCTGGACCTAAAAGGATATAGAAGGCATAAATCAGAGCTAGGACTCCATCATGCACGGTGATCTGTCCATGGTCCTGCAAAGCTTTGTGCTTCTATTCCTGGGCAAAAGGGTGAGCCCTAAACCAGTCATAGGTAAACTCTGGCCCTCCAGATGTTTGGGACTACAATTCCCATCATCCCTAGCTAACAGGACCAGTGGTCAGGGATGATGGGAATTGTAGTCCCAAACATCTGGAGGGCCGGAGTTTGCCTTTGCCTGCCCTAAACCATTGCACTCTCAATTCATCACTCCATCTGCAAGTGATGAATTGGGAGAGGGGAGGGTTGACCTTTTTTTTTTTCATTTGAAGGGGGTTGCAATTTGGGTCCTAAAATACCTCCCAAATAGTTTTTTTGGGGGGCTTGCAATTTTAGTGGGGGCAGTTCTTATCCTTCCTGCTCTTTTCTTTCCAGTTCCTTCCCGATTTTCTTTAACTTTGTCTAAAATTGCCTCCTGTGTTGGCTGCTGCCATAGCACATGGGTGGTCGTCAGAACATTGCTGCTACACTATCAAAGCTATTAAAATCTTACAGAAAAGAAGAAAACAGTTCAAAAGAGGCAGGAGGAACATCCCACTACAATTGTAAGCTCCTCCCCATAATCATTAACACCCTCCATTTTGGTCTATCTTAAGAGTTTTGGTCACAATGACACCCCAAATTTGGATGAACCCCTCAACCTCACCCCACACATATACATACAAAACCAATCCTACTCTGGACCTGTATTGGTTCTTGCTATCACCTGACGTTGGGGTAGATCCCTCATCCCGCCCCCCATTTCCCTGACCGTCCATAATCTCTGCTGCCTTGGTACAGGGTAATTAGCAAGGCATTATCCTTGCTTTATGTTGATAGAGGAGTACAATGCTTTGGCAGCCCAAAAAAAGCAGAGCAGCACCACTAATAATTAGTCAGAAATGAGAGATAATTTGATAAAGACTTACTTTGGAATCTTCCCAATTACACCGGCTCCCTTTTAATGTTTCATGTTTTTGTTGCTGCTTCTAGAGATTAGCCAATTAGTTAACCATGGTATTTGGGGTAGAAAATCTATGCCTAATCCATTCATCATACCAATGATTTCTGCCTTGATTATAACAGTGTTACAGGCTGGCACTTTCTTTAGTTTTGGGGTTGAGCTCTGCGCCCTTAACAGCAGACAGCATTGGCTGATGGAGCATCATTCCAAATGTGCAAACAGTGAGCATAACTGCAGTTCTAAATGCAGAGACTGTGCCTGGCTGGATTGCTAGTCCTTGCTCTGCTAATTTAATTCCTTCCATTTACCAGGCTCCTTTGGCTCAGGCAGAACTAAGCGGAACCTTTTCCCCATAATACAGTTCTGAGCTGCTCTTTATGACTTAATTACAATCTTTTTTAAAAAGAAAAAAAAAACCCCTACTTTCTTCTGGTGATGGAAATAAGCCCAAAGTATGAGGCAGTCTGGGCTAGGGAATTGCACTTAAGTAGGCAGGTACTCAGTGGGAAGAAGCAAAAAGGGCTCTCTGGGAAATCCAAATATAATCTTATAGATGATAAACCCCACCTCCCATCATCTTTGGCCATTGGCCATGCTTGCTGGGACTGATGGGAGCTGGAGTCCCACAACATCTGAAGGACCACAGGTCCTCTACCCCCGGTCAACTTTATACCTGGCTGAGCATTAATTAATGCATAGATGTCACAGAAATAAGCCCATTTGCTTTGAAACAACAAGGTGATAGACCTGTGTTGATAACATTGCTAGAGTTACTACAATTTTCAGAAACACACACAAAATATACTCTCAAAATATACAGGTTTTTTGGGTGCAATACAATATTGAATACATCCAACAATAAGCTACTAGCCACAATTGCTCTGTTCTGCTTCCACAACTGAAGGAAGTATACTTCTGAATACCAGTTGCTGAAAACTGCAAGAGGGGAGAGGGCTCTTATACTCAGGTCCTGCTTGTGGGTTTCACCCAAGCATCTGGTTGGCCACTGTGAGAACATGATGCTGGACTGGATAGTCATTGGCCTGCTCCAGCAGGCTCCTCTTATGTTCTTGTGTTTTACTCTAGATAATTTACTCCATCTCTGAAACTCATCATCTGTAAAAGATGAAACTTCGAATTTCCAGCAAGGCTTCCTAGAGAAGTCTGAGTTGGGTGGGAGGGAGGGATATTTACCTGGAAGAAAGGCTCAGTTTTCTACGTGAAGCAGAATTTTCACTATGCACCATTAGGAGCAAATAGGCAGAGATAAGTTTTTCTCCCTCTCTCATAATACCCAGAGGTGTCCATTGAAGCTGAACATTGGAAAGATTCAGGATAGAGAAAAGAAAGTACTTACTCATGCAGCGCACAGTTAAACAATGGCATTTGCTCCCACAAGGAGGAGCGGTGGCCACCAGTGTAGATGTCTTTAACACAGAATCTGAGAAATTAATGGAGGATAAGACTAGCAGTGGCTACTAGCCATGATGGTTATGTTCTGCCTCCACTGTCAGATGCCGTATGCATCAGAATACCAATTGCAGGGGGTGGTAAGTAGGGGGAGTTCTGTTCCATTTGTGCCCTGCTTGCAGGTTTCCTAAAGGCACCTGGTTGGTCACTGGAACAACAGAATGCTAGACTAGATGGGACTCTGGCCTGACCCAGCAGAACTGAGGTTCTTATGAGGGCTGTGTGTGCTCAGCATCCTGCCCAGGTAGCTGGGTGGATACTGTGCCCTGTGGTCTCTCCTTCCTTCCCTTTTTGTGTGCTGCCCGCCAAACCTATGCTGGGGAGGAGAATAAGGGGATTTGAACCCATTCCTGTATCCCTGCCTGGAGATTGGCAGTTGAGGGTCATTGCTGCCTGCAGAGGCGGAGCTAGGTGCTCTGGCACCAGGAGTGGCGTGCACCCAGGGGGCAGGGCTAGGCGCCCACGGGGGTGGGGTGAGCGTCCCAGGGGCAGGATGAATGTCACAGGGGGTGGGGCGAGTGTCCTGGGGGGTGCAGGAATACGCGTCCACTGGGTGCAAGCCTCTGGGGGGGGTGCTGCCTGCCACAAGCGCTGCAATGCCACCCCCCCATAGGGATGGCACCTGGGGCAGGCTGCACCCACCTTGCTCCACCTCTGGCTGCCTGAGCTGCTGGGACTGGTGAATTGGGGATGCTCTGGCATCATTGTGCATGTTGTGATGTACCCCATCATTGTGAGTTTATTGGTCCTCTCTTTGTGTGGGTTGTATGCAGGCATCATCACTAGCAAAGTTCCTAATTGGTGGGTTTTGGCAGTATTTGCAGAGATGGGGGCACCTGTTGTTTTCACACCATTTTTGGATGGTGTGTGTGTGTTTTTTGCATGTTTTCTCCAGCTGAGCCCAGCAGCTGTTCTGCCAATGTAGCAGCAGTGCGTCTCTCTCCCCCCCCCAGCATAATTGGTGTATAGAATTTTTCTGTTTAAGTGATTTTTCTTTTCTCTATGTCTGCAGTTTGCGCATAATTATAACTCTTACATCAGCTCAAGTGCCCATTAGATTTAAATAGAGGAAACGCTTTTCTAGTCCACATTAACAACACACACAGTGGTACACAAATAATATACGAGAAGACACACTCTTATTCTTGCCAGCAGGGGAACAGTCAATGGTAATAACAGCTACAGTCTAGGCACATTGGCCTAGGGAGCTTCCAGACTGTTGCTATTTTTGAGTGGGATTCAAACATGTACTGGCAAACTCAGGTTGCATGATCACAGCTAACTGGGGGTTGGTTTGCACAACAAACCCACTTCTCTTCCCCAAAGATTGGACTATAGGCAAATAATGAAGTGACAGGGAAATATACTGGAAAGTGTATTTAACCTCCCTGAAAACAAATCAGAACAAATGCTCGTTAAATAGCCAGCCACTGTCTAACCTTCCTGTGAACAAATCAGAATGAATGCTCAACAAACATGTCACCTTAGAAACAAATTTTGCTGAGTCTGATGGGGCTTCCCTTGAGTAATTTTGCATAATAGGGTTATGCAGCACAAGGTCTTTTCAGCATCAAAGTTTTGCTTTGCTATGTAGATAATACATGCCCACTTAAAGACTATATCGTGGGTGGGCAGATCAGGATCTACTGATAGATTTCTGGGTGGTTTGCAGTAAATTGGCAAGAGGTTCTGACCTTCAAGTGTTTAACTACAGCCAGAAGAAAACTATTCATTCCACCTAAATTTAGCTGCTGAATCAGGTGGGGGGTGGAGTGGGGTTGTGTGAAAGCCAGAGAGCTCAGTTCTTTTCTGGTTCTGGAAAAGAATCCCTATGTTCAGAATGTGCTCAGAGGCACCCTGTTCTTTTAATGCTAACTGTCTGCCTTTTTGCACCTGACTCTAGATGTCAGATCTTGGGGTTCTATTGGAAGAACAAAGTAGGTCTCACAAGCCTGAAGACTGCCCACCCTTTCCCTATATCCAACTCTCAGGCTTGAAAACAACAGAGACTGGTGAATTGGCCCAAGGCGCTCTGCACACAAGATTGATACTGCCTCCAAACTGTCATTATTGTGGGGGAGGGATTCAAGTGCACATTGCTACTTTAAGTTTGCACAGTTGAAGTGCATTAAAGGGGTTTCATAGTGCAACAAATCTTCTTTAAAAACGAATCGTTATTACTATTATTTTGCAGTTTGGGAAATGCATTGAAAAGCATGGGATGAGTGAATGACTAATAGGAAGACGTGGGAACACCTTGCAAACAAATCAGGGTGGATGCTCATTGTCCTATAACTGCCCCACAAACAAATCAGAACAAACTCTCAAGAAAGACCAGAAAGAATCGAACGTCCCCATGATTTTTGTACAAGCAAATGACTGACTGTTCAATAAACAGCTCGTCCAGAGGGGCCCAGTGTCATAGATGCAGAGGAAGCAGCCTTATAACCGAGTCAGACTATTGATCCATCTAGTACAGCCTTGTCTACACGGCTTGGTTAACGGATCTCTAGGATTTCGGACTGAAGACTTTTCCAACTCCCCACCCAGATGGACCAGGATTGAAACTGGGACCTCTAGGCATGCAACCTGCTTAGACTTTGCTTTCACCTGCCATCCTGGGAGCTGTGGGTGGAAAGCTGGGATGCCCCATTCTCAGAACCTCCAGCTGGGGGGCGGAGCAGGCAGAGCTGGCATAGCAGGATGTTCCCCACGTTGAAGGTGCTTCCTCTAAGACGCCGAAAGCTGTGGATGATTTTTTTTTGGGGAGGGGACCCTCCTCCAACCTCTTTCTCACGACCGCAACTTCCTCCTCTGAATCTGAAAGCCGGAAAATTTACACTGGTGGGGTTTTTGGGATGGCCTCGCTCGCCCCCTCTCTCATGCCAGCTCCTTTGCACTCGGACCCCAAAGAGGACTCTCCGCATCAGCTCGCCCCTCCCTTCCGAGGGCAGCTTGTTCCCCGTCTCGAGTTGCCCCCCTCCGGAGGAGGAGGAAACCGCGCTGAAGAGCTCAGGCAGCCCCGCCCCGTCCACACCCCCTCCGGCGCCGGAGCTGCCAAAGCGCGCCGGCACCGACGGGGTTAATCGCTCCCCGCGCAGCTCCTGGGAGGCGAGGGAGACGAGCCCAGCCGAGCCGGGCTGGGAATTGAAGCGCCCAGTATCCGGGCAACAGGCGGCAGGAAGCCACTGGCTGCGGAGCCGCCGGAGCCGTCCTGCTGGCGCTGCCCTCCGCAGAGCGCCCCCTCTGGACAAAGGGGCGAAATGCTCCCGCCTCCGTCGGCTGCCTCGAGCCGAAGGCCAGGAGGAGGCTGTGCGCTCCGGCTCTTCCGTGGAGCCTCGACGCCGCGGGGCATCGCGCAACAGAGCGCCTGGCGCGGGGAGCGCAACTCGGGCGGCAGCTGTCCATGGCCCCTCTCCGCCCGCCCCCAACTTCTGGGCGGCCCCCCAGTTGCCCCTGGTGACCAGCCCCCCCTCTCCCTGCAGGCTGCCCCTCCCAGCCCTGTCGGAGGGGAGGGGTGGCAAGAAAGAGGCCAAGTCGCCCAGGCTCTGCGCGGTGCTTCCTCCCTCCCTCCCCCCTCCCTCCCTCTCGCCCTCCCACCATCCGACCATGAGGCAGCTCGGAGCGGGCTCGGCTTCCTCCAGTTCTTTCGCAGGCGCACCTGAAGGCCGGCAAGACCCTTCGCCGTCTCTCCCGGCAGGAGCTGTGAGGAAAGCGCAGTCCCACCTGGACCCGACGACGGCCACCTCCGACGGAAAGCGCGTCTTGCCGGGAGCTTGAAGCGGCTTTTCCTCATCCGCCTTACTTGGACCTCGCCGACGCCGCGCCCCCCTCTCTCCTTCCCTGGGGGTTGCTGGAGGGGAACCAGCTCAGCCAAGCAGAAGCAGCGGCGGGTGGTGCGCCTGGTTCGCTCGGCTTTCCTCGCCCGGAGGCTCACGTCTAGGAAATAAGCGGTGGCGGCGGCTCCTTCCTCGAGCGCGGGAGACGTCCATGGTTTGCTTGTTTGTTTCTCGATCGCGCGTCTGACCTGCCTGGGAGCCAAGGCGAAGCTCGGCAATCCAAGACGGCAGGAACGGCGAGACCCCGGGAGTGAGTTGTTGGCGGATCTGTGTCAAAGAGAGAGAGAGAGAGAACCAGCGTGGGAATCCAACACTGGAGCTCTTTCAAAGTTTAAAGTCAAGTCAAGCCCTCTTCTCTCCTCTCCACGTTGGGAAGACTCAGCGACCTGCTGAGGACCAGAAGAGAGAAAAGAGGAGAGGAGATGATTTCCTCCTCCTCCTGTTCCTCCTGCTGCAATATCCGTCTGATTTGTTCCTAACACGGTGTTTTTCTTTACCAGACTCCTGTGCCCTCGATAAACACGCGCGCACCAGTTCCGTTGCCATCTGCTTCCAGTTCTGCCTCAAGGCAGGGGGGGCCGAATCCTGTAGCTCTCCGGCTCGCCAGCCAGGCCCCTTTCCTTCCGTGTCTGGTCTTCGGCTCCCCCTCCGTCGAGGCACTTGTTGCTGCTCGGTGGCTGAGGAGCAGAACACTTCCCGCTGGCCTCCTCCACGGCCACGCACGCACACACAGAGAGAGACACGCGCGCACACAAAGACGCTCTCCCTCTCGAGAAGGACTGTGCCTGCTCCGAGCTGAATGCCAGTCCCGGCCCACCTCTGAGACCCACCGCTCCTGCCTGGGAGAGAGCGAGAGCGCGCGCCCTCGCCCAGCCGCCCAGCGCAGCTCCTTGCCGGACGGGAAGGGTCATCCGAGGGCACCTGCGGGCCACCTAACCTGATCTATGATCAGCTCGGTGTGTGTCTCCTCTTACCGCGGACGCAAATCCGGGAACAAGCCACCGTCCAAAACATGCCTGAAGGAAGAGATGGCCAAAGGCGAAGAGTCGGACAAGATCACTATCAACGTGGGGGGCACCCGGCATGAGACGTACAAGAGCACCCTGCGCACCCTGCCAGGCACCCGCCTGGCCTGGCTGGCCGACCCGGACGCCCAGAGCAACTTCGACTTCGACGGGCAGAGCAAGGAGTTCTTCTTCGACCGCCACCCAGGCATCTTCTCCTACGTGCTGAACTACTACCGGACGGGCAAGCTGCACTGCCCCGCCGACATCTGCGGCCCCCTCTTCGAAGAGGAGCTCACCTACTGGGGCATCGACGAGACCGACGTGGAGCCCTGCTGCTGGATGACCTACCGGCAGCACCGCGATGCCGAGGAAGCCTTGGATATCTTCGAGAGCCCGGAGCCCGGGGCTGGCGGGGCTGGCGAGGAGAACGAGGAGGAAGGAGCCCCGGAAATGTCTCTGCAGCGCCTGGGCTTGGACGACAGGCCGCCGGGGGCCACCGGAGCAGGAGGCTGTTGCCGCAGCTGGCAGCCCCGGATGTGGGCACTCTTTGAGGATCCCTATTCATCCCGGGCAGCCAGGGTGAGTTGATGGGCAATTGGTGGGGGCACCTATGGGAACGGGGGGGGGCTCCTCCCACACTGGCCAGATCCTCATGGGCCCCCAATCACTCTGTTACCCTTCCTGCGCCACCCCATTGTTATGTCTTCTGTTTCTCTCCAGATACAACAGTTGCTTCTCCTTTCATTTTTAAAATTTGTTTCAAAATGTTGTTACTAAATTATTTCCATGAGTTACATTCAGTTTGAGACATTTTTGTTATGGGCAGTATGGGATTTCATCCACTCTTGAAGGCTTTTGAGTCGAGTTTCTTTTCTTTGTGATGACCCTCCTGTTCATTCGCGGCTATTTTCTCTTCCTCTTTCCCTTCATGTGACCTTCTCTCCTTGCTCTCCCTTGCTGGCACAAACGTGAGAGGGAAGCGTCTCGGTTCTTACTTTTTCTCTCTCTGTGTGTGTTTCTTTTCTTTTTATACACACACATAGAGGAGTAAAACAGCACCCCTGAATTTGTATGGATGTGGCTTGCCCCCACCCCAGACAATGATCATCCACCCGGTACAATTCTCAGTAGGCAAACACAAGGCCTTCAGATTCCCAAGGCAGCCTTGGAGCAGTCTGCCCCAGCATTACGCATGCTGTCCCCTCTTCCACTCATGGAATTCAAGATCTAAAATATTTTTAGGAAAACCCAGTAATAATTACCTCTATCAGTGGGGATCACATAACAAAAACTACCATAGAGAGATCAAAATTTTCATAAGTCGTGGGTCCATGACTTTTGAAAAACAGGGTCTGTAGTACTTAGGGACCACTGACCTATATATTTCCCTCCTATGCTTCTTCCAAGTTCACCACTGGCTTACATGTGTCCTTTCACACCTCTCTCTTGTGTCTATGCTTACATGCGTGTGCACAGAAATTCATGTCTTAAACAGCCAAAGAAAGAAGAAGCTGTGGGTGGGAGTTTGCCCTTGACGACCCAAGGAGGGTGCATTGCCCCCAACTTTTATTTCTATTTATTGTCCTCTTTGATCCACTATTCAAAAACAAGCCTTCCTTTTGTTTAAGGAAGCTGTGATGCGACCCCCTGGTTTCACCCATGATAGCAGTAAATTTAATTTTCATCTTTTAGAATTCTAACTTTCAAGCAGATTAGCGATACCTGCCATTCCTACCTCTTTGCAAGTTCCAGAACAAGAAATACAGCCTGATGGGAAGCCACCTGCTACTTGCTTGCTTTTTCACTTTGAGAGGTACTTTTTCATGCCTACTGATGGAGACACACCCACTTCATTCCCATTCAAACCCACACAAATTAATAGAGGCAATCTCCACATGCTTTTGCTTTTTAATGTACGCATAAATCAAATGCATTATTCACATCCAGCCATACGCTCTTGCTTTTATACTCAAGAAGTAGTGGTTCATATCTCTGGTTCCTTAGTCACACCTATCACGTAAATGCTGGCACATATACTCTTAGCAATCTCTGTCTCACATGCAGAAGCATTGCTGGCATTTAGAGGTGTAAAAAATGCAAGGGAACACTCTGAGCTCAGCCTAGATCCTGGCAGAGTTCACATTAAAATGTGCGCGTTGGTGGGGGGGTTGGACTCTCTATAACCACCATAAGCAGCAAATATTCTTTTGGCACCTTAAAGACTAACAGGTTTTGGTGGGCATAAACCTTCATGGACTGGGGTCCACTTCACCAGCTGCATGAAACATTATCCTCCATTGCAGGTATGGTCTAGGTGTATGCACATACATCCAACGTGTTTTCTTCCAGCCAAACAGCCAAATCCCGAAACCAGACATTCCGAAGATGGCATTACCGGCTCCTTCTGTAGTCTCAAAGGTCTTAGATTTCCAAAGCTGCTCTCAATTTATGAGAGGGTCCAAAATAGACTTGCTGAAAACAGCCTCCAGGGATTTTCCCACACTGCCTTCGCCTGTCTCTCGTCTTCTTCTCCTGGAAAATGCTTTCCCCAGCCGTTGACCTCGGTGATGCCTGATGATATGATTATCAGAGCTAGAAACGAAAAAACCTGCCCCAATGTAGTGATAAGTACATCTGTCCCTACCTTCTCCCTGCAAACCTTTTAAGAATATGACCAGCCCAGGTCATTGCACGAAAAAATCTCAGTACCTCTTTTGTTTTGTTAAGGTTTCAGTTTCTTGGAGAAAGCAAAGCTTAAGGGGCTCTCATTGTCAATGGCAGATGGAGAACCTGGCAGGAAATGTGACTGTCCTCTCCCAGGGACCAAGGCACAGGGCCATAGAAGAATGGCTTCAGAAAGCATCTAAATTAAAAGGGAGAGGATATGTATTAAGATTTGGCGGGCATTAGCTAGATGGCATGACCTGGCAGACTCTGCTGTACTCTGGGGAAGCTGAGAGCAGTTGACCCAGGAAACTTCATTTACCTCCATCTCCAAACTTCCTTACAACTGTGATAAGGATCCTCATATGGTATAAACAGGTGTTGTTCAACTCATTTCAAGCTCTCGATTACCGGTATCTCAATTTGTACCAGCTAAGTATCCAGTACTGCTAATGTTACATACTAGTGTTGAGAAGGGTGTTTTAAATGGTTCATGAAATATGAATGGTTTGTCTTAGAAAATGCCCATGTGCTTCATTTAGGTGGTGTAGAAATAACCCCCCCTCCCCTTAATGGAATCCTGCTCTCAAAGAAACAAGTGTCAATGCATTATTTGTCACAGAAACAAGACCTCTGATCTTTGTTGTCTACTAAGGCTTGACTTTCCAAAGACTGCCATAGATTCCATCTTTTTCATCACTGGAATAAATGCTAGCTGGCCTTAACTGGCCTTATTAACCCTTGTTCTTCATTGGGTACATGGCGTTTTGATTTGCTTTCTCACCATTTTCCCTTTGCTGGGGTTATTTCCAGTCTTGCAGCCCAAATATGAAAAAAGAGGAAGGGTTTGTAGAAGGATCGGTGTCGATATACCGGTTTTGTGGTGATGGAATAGACCCCATAGCCTTCTCAATAGCATACTCACAAAAATAACTCTTGCTAAGTCTGACCTTTAAGACATTGAACCGAAATGACTGAGAATTGTAAGTAAGCAACGAACTTTACTTTTTTTCTTCTTCGCTCTCCACTCCCCTGCTTCCTACAATACTCTCTAAGGTGTATTAGGATACTTCCAATTATTGTGGATATTGCTTCTAATCTCCACTATGGGCCATGGCAAGCGGCCAAGGGACCTGGATGAGGCAATGCCTCCCCCGAGGCCCAAACAGTCCAAGATTGATACTTTTTTTCTTAACTGTAATAGAAATAATGAGGGAGTTAGCTACATGGTTGAAACTCACAATCGTTTTAATCCTTTAATTGACCTCGCAGCCGATATAGAAGTGGAGGGGATGAACTCGAAGACAACGAATAATGCCAACGATAATGACAAAGAGGTGAGAGCCACCTCGAAGGGGGAGCCCGAGTTGGCCCTCGGCGATGGCATGGGACTCGATCATTTCCAATTAATAACCAGGACCCTGCGCTGCATCTTTAAGAGCATAAATGGGATCTCCATGCAGGTGGATAATCTCCACCAAAAGCTTGAGGCCCATTTGCTAGAGCTCCAGCTCAACCACACTCTGCCTCCGAGGGATTTAAAGGGACAGAGGTATACCTCCCTTATTAGACATGAAAGTGGTACTGGTGGTCACCTCCTAAAAACTCAATTGGACTCTCAATCTCTGATTTTACAACCAAACAAAATATGTCTAACTATACACAGTAGGGACCCCAGGTCCCCAAGGTGGAATAATTCGAGAGATGTCAAAGATCATCTGAGGCAACTCCTTCAGATTTGGCCTCCGCTAATAGACCTCAGTACAGTGAAACTTTTAAACTACCACCATCGGCTCCAAAAAGTATTGCTCTCCTTCCAGTCTCCAAAAATTCCCTCCATACTGGTTAGGCGTAAAGCGTTTCTGGCCACCTGGGGCATCTTCCCAACAAGAGTCTTTAATGACACCAGGATTAAACCTCTCTTCCGCAGCACCGTACAAAAAGGTAGCTGCTCGCCAGACAGGCGCGACTCAGTCTTGAAACTCAAGTTGTCCACCCGGGAACCTCACCCTCCCTCTCAGCCCAAGCTTCCTGGTTTATCTACTCCAGCAACAAAGAAGCATGACCAAAGCGGGCCCAGCCATCTGGATATCTCAGAGGAGAGGGACCTTATTTCATCCTATGGCGAGTTGCCATTAGTAGAACAGCAGGAAGTTATAAACAGGCTTGATACACTCAAGCAGCATCTTACACATGTACTTCAAGAGAAAATCTCCTCAAATCCTGGACATAGCAACCTATTAAATCAAAGGAAACCAGTTATGAAGGGGCTAACACCCCAGAAACCCCTGCCAAATACTGGGACTCCAATAACGGATGATTTGGCAGTCTGCCTGGCGGAAGCTCCTCATACACCGTCGCAACGCAGACCCCCTTCACCTCTACTAATAGATCTGCAATCAACTACCTCGTCCTCCGCCTTAAAGAGTAACGCGCCAAACACACCTCATCCTGGTAATCTGTCAATGTCCTATTCTTCTATGCCTGACCTGGAGTCTTCATTCAGTGCGGTCCAGTCAAATGACTCTATATCCTCGTCCTTTGCCAGTCAACCTCTTTTGGTAGAACCTCATTTATCCGCAACCTTTTCAAGCCAATATATAAACGTTAAGGAACCCACTGTGCAAAGAGACAACTTAGGTTTTACTGAAGACCCTGCTGGTCACATCAATCAACTCACCACCCCTTCGATACCTTCGGTAGTACCTCGCCTGGAGCTGTCTCAGACCCCTGGCAATGTCCTTCCCACCAGCAACCAGAGCAATTGACTAGCACATAGTCCCTCCTCAAATTGCCTTAATGTGCTATCCTGGAATGTGGCAGGATGGACGTCCAAACAGGATGACGGGGATATGAAAGAGTTTTTAGCGAAATTCCAGATTATGGGTATACAAGAGACCTGGTGCTTAGAATCTTCACCCCCCCCATCCCTACCGGGCTATGACGCCTTTGTGATTCCTGCGACCAAAACACACTTGTATGGGCGCCCTAGTGGAGGCCTGGTAACATTTGTTTCGCAGGAGCTTCAGCTTAATATCTCTCCTATCTTTTGGTTAGAGAGTAATTACATTCAAACTTTGCACATCACTAACAGCTCGCTTGGGGAATTCATATGTGTAAACTTGTACAATCCATCTACCTACTCCTCCTCTCACTCAAATCAGCTTTGGGAGGATTTAAGATTTATTCTAGATAAATCTGGGGCTGAATTTCCAAAGTCAGAGATCCTTATAATGGGGGACTTCAATGCCAGAATCGGAGCAGATATAAGCTTATTCACCGATAAGTCGCAATTATTCATAGAAGAGGAGTGGTTTCCTACGTGGAATTCACAGGACAAGACCATTAATAGGGCTGGCATCATACTGCTGGAGTTCACTATAAACTGCGGGCTGCACAGCTTGCACGGCACACCCAAAGACTGGTCCGGGGGATACTATACTTTTCTAGGATCTAGAGGGGCAAGTGTTATAGATTACATCTGGTCCTCCTCAGCATTTAATGATGAGGCATACTGTTTCAATGTGTTCAACAGAACCGAAAGTGACCACCTTCCAATTGCCATCTCCTTTCACCACACACAGCTGGGGTCTCCCAGCTCACCACACCCCCAGGATTCATCGACCCTGGCCCCCGGACGCAAGAAGTGGGACATCTACCTGGAGCAAGACATAAAAGTCCTCCTAAATTCCCCTGAGATCCTAGCCCTGAAAGCTCAGCTGTTAACAACGAATGTGAATCATTTCTCAATTTTCCAGCAAATTCTAGTCTACTTGCTCCCTTTGCTTACGAAACCTTCCCGTGCGATTCTATCCTGGAAGAATCAAACCTGGTTCGACCAAGAATGCAAACAGTGCAGAAGTAGGCTTAGATTTCTCCAGTCAGACATGAAAGCAGACAGCACTCAGAGCAAAATCAGGGAGTTAGCCCAATTTCGTTCATACTATAAGAAGCTGCTCCAACATAAGAAATTGCTCTTTGCGAAAGAACGCTGGTCGGCTCTGTCAGTGGCCATTAAAACCCGTGACGACAAGAAATTTTGGAATTTAATTAATGCAGGTCTAAGACCCCCCTCATTCATTGTTAATAACATCACAGCAGCCAGCTGGCACTCTCACTTTGCTCAGCTGTATTCCACCTCAGATTCTGACGTAAATGTAGTCACCACCCTTCCAGCATCTGCCTTGCCCACCTGGGAGCCAGTCTCCCCAGAGAGATGTACTCAACTAATTAGCATGCTATCAGGGGATAAATCCCCGGGGGAGGATATGATACCACCTGAGGTATTCTTATCGAACCAGTCGTGGTGGGCCCCTATCTTAGCATCTCTCTTTACCACCATTAATGCTACTCTTAAGATTCCACCTAACTGGAAACAGAGCATAGTTATCCCAATACATAAAAAGGGGGACCCACAAGATCCGCGCAACTACCGACCTATCAGCCTGTTGGACATATCATACAAGGTTTACTCTAGATTCTTGCTAGAGAAATTAATTGAGTGGGCAGAAGAAACAAAGCTATTCCATCCGGAACAGGCTGGCTTCCGCAAAGGTCACAGCACATCTGGCCAATGTCTTGTTCTACTTACCCTGATTGATAAATACCTAAACAGGTTCAACTGCAAACTTCACGCGGCTTTTGTGGACCTGACCTCCGCCTTTGACTCCATTCCCAGAGATAGGCTATGGCAGAAGCTTAGTCATACCAGCATAGATAAGAGACTCCTCCTCCTTCTTATGGAAATTCATAATGACATATCGGCCAGAGTAAAATTCGGCCCTCTGGGAGCTCTTTCTGATTCTTTCCCTCTGAATAAAGGGGTCAAACAGGGCTGCCTCTTGGCCCCTTTTCTATTCAATTTCTATATCAATGACATCGTCACAACTACGAAGGCCCTAAATCAATCTGCCCCCTCCTTACAACAGCTCAAGATCCCCATATTACTCTATGCGGACGACATGGTGATACTGTCATTAACCAAGCTGGGCTTAAACAACATGCTCAGAGGGCTCATGACATATTGTGATACCAACTCCCTTAAAATTAATTTCGCCAAAACCAAAATTCTTACTTTTGGCATGAAAACTCGGAAGTCACTCTGGAATTTTGAGGGCCATTCTATTGAACATTGTTCAGCATTCAAGTATTTGGGTATCATTTTTCAGCATGGGCTTAGCTGGTCAGCTCACCTAAATACAACCATCCTGGCTGCCCGCAGAACCATCAAAGCCTTGGAGAAATTCTACTATGCAAAAGGCGGCCAGCTGGTTCCACCAATCAGAAAAGCATTTATCAGCAAAGTCCTCCCGATGTTATTGTATGGGGTTGAAATCTGGGGGTGGAATTTAAAAACACTACAACGGCTGGAGATTCTACAAAACTCTTTTGCACGGAAGATACTGGGTCTCCCCAAGGGCTCGGTTGCAGCACAGTTAAGAACAGAACTGGGCCTCCCCTCCATTGTTGCGAGAGCCCACATTAGAATTATTAGCTTTTATTGTAAATTAATCAATGCCCCAGATCCCCTACTAGCCAGGCAAGCCTTTTTAACGTGTTCTCAAAGCAATAAATGGTCCAAGGCCATGGTGACTATTACTGCACGCTACTCTCTCCCAAATCTTGACTCGCTGTCCTCTTGGGACAAACATAAAATCCGGGCCTGGATTCTTACAAGAGACGAGGCCATGGACCGGGCACAGTCCACCTCAGCTCGCCTCTCCATGTGGCTCCCTAAAGTGAAAGTGGTAAGATCACTTGCCAACTACTTGATAGACCTGACGGAGCCCAACTTGAGAAGAGCGTTTACTATGGCCCGCTTCCATTCTATACCCACGGCCTTCCTGCAGGGGATTTATTCTAAGACCCCTATTACCCAGCGTCTATGTCCATGCACAATGAATGAAGTAGAGGACTTCATACATTTCTTTTTCTACTGCCCTATTTATGAGCCAATAAGATCTAAGCTCCTCCTTTTGATCCCGTCCACCATTACATCTAAGGAAGACTGTTTGAAATCGCTTCTTGTGGACGCAAATCCCCAAATCTCACGTGGGGTGGCAATATTCATAGTGCAGGCTCTGAAACTCAGGGCTACTCTGACAGGGTAGCGTGCCCTAGACCTGGACCTGTTTTAATTTTTTTATTACTTTTAACTCAATATGCTGAGTCTGTTCTGGGGCCATTTTGTGCTTTATATATACCCGCATACTAGTTTTTGGGCGCTGGCTATTATATCTTTGCATTATTGTCTTCGGGTAACTTAAATGTCACTACGCCAGCCAAAACACCTGAATTTTGCTGGGTTGCTTGTCTCTAGTTTGTCTTTTTTCTTTTTTGTATTGTCTTATTTTGCTATGGCAGTTTGCTAATGCAATAAAGGTTTTGACTTTGATTTGCTTTCTCAGGCCAGAAAATGTTTTTAATAATAATAATTCTGTATTTTTCTTGACTAAGACAACATAGGGGGAAAGGTACAAAAGTGATGTTACTCAGTCTCACTCCTTCAGTGTTCCTGCTCAAAAGATGTTGCCCTTTGCATGTAGTTGTATGAAAACGTGGGGAGCAAAGGACAGTCCTTTGTGGCCAAGTTGTTCATTGTAATCAATATTATTCATGCTTCCCTGGCAAGCAAGAATGTCTGTGTTTTTTAAGCAGATGGCATTGGGATCAGCCCAGACAGGCCCCATTACTGGCTGGACCCCATTACTCTCAGCCTGCCCCCAATCTCTCCCTCCTGCCACAAACCAACATCATAAGACATCTTGGTCTATAAGGTTGTGCTGTGAAGGGGAGGAGCCTGTGGCATCATTATCAAAAGTGACAGTTTTATTGGTGCTTTGGCTGGAGCTAAGAGTCCCTGCTGCGGCATTGACTTCTGAAGGTTGGGTTTTGAGAGCTGTTTTTTCCACACACCTATGGAAGATATTTATCAGAACACAAAGTGGGCAATGAGGCACAGGGCAACAACAGAGTTCATACTTCTTCTGGAATTACACTAACTCTAGTTAGGAAGTCCCTCAGCACAACAGAAATTGATTCCTCCATACAAAATGCAGAGAAAGCAGCTTTGGCTGCAGGAAGCAGCTGACTTTGGAGTAACAGTAGGAATTGGTGCTTTGTGCTGGGAAGGAGCCCTGTACCCCTGCCGCGATGAACAAAGGCATGGCATGCTAGAGACTCACACAAACAGCTGTAATCATGGACATGAAACACTGCAGCAGTCTGCTCAGCAGGAGAGAGCAGAGTTTAAAAGCCCCAAATGAAAGCAGATCTCCCACCTTAATTTCTGCTGCTCACAGCCAGACATAATTTTGCATCCTGACTCACTTGCGGACTGTGAAGAACAGTAAAGGCAGAGCTGTGTAGTGGGCATAGCTCACCAGGAATTCATGCAGAGGTTCTTTGCTCACACTTTGCCTGCCACTAGAAGGCAAATGTTTCAGTAGTAGCAGAGATACTAGGATCTGACAGTGTTGGCCAGTGTGATATTGTGGTAATTGTGTCAGACTAGGCACAGACAAGGGGAGATCTAGGGTCAGTTCCCCACTCAGCCATGAAGTTCACTAGGTGGCCTCGATCTAGTCATGTTCTGTCAGCCTAAACTGTATTGCAGACTTGTTGTGAGGAGAAACATTGGGGTATGTGGGCGTATGTCCCTTAGGTTCCTTGGAGTAACAGAAGGGTGGGAATGAGATAATAAATAATGCTGCTAGACTACTTTTGTTGCATTGCATATTGCATAGAAACAGGAGGAGGAAGAACAATACCTGAAAAGGCCTGCCTCCACCAAAATGATACTTCCACACCTGGAATATACCCCAGGCCAAAGGGAGACAATGGCAACAATGTGGTGGTGGGTTTTTTCTTCCTCTTCCTCTTCTTCTTTTCTATGCACAGAGAAATGTAACAGAAAAGGTAACAACGTGCTTAGTAAGAGTGGCAATCATGTTAGCTACTGTTGCTGTTCAAGTAGATTGGGGGCAGCCCTAGAAACTACACTGAGGGCTCAGCTATACAGTGGTAAATAAAATGTTTTAAGTGCTTTGTAAAGTGCAATATACAAAAGTGACACTAGATTGTGATGGTGAGCTATGGCAAATTCAATATATTTTTCAAATTTTTTTTTATAAAAAGCATTTTCACAGCGTTTTTTTTATATGTGTGTAGATTCCACCTGAGTGCATAAAACCACCAAAAGAGGAAACGAGCATGCCAGCAATGCATATACAAGCCACAGGAAGAGGCTTCAATGACTCTTTGTGTAATCAAGAAAGTGCATGATCTAGAAAACAGGAACAAGCACAGTGTATATGTGAAATTAAGGCGTTTCCCCACTCCTGTAATGTGCATCACTTTACACTTGCTTACATTGAATTGTATTTCCATTTTTACTACTCATTCACCCATTTTGGAGAGATCCTACTGGAGCTCTTCATGATCTCTGTTTGCTTTGTTTTAACCACCCTAAACAATTTGGTATTGCCAGCAGGTTTCCTCACTGCTCCTGAACTCTAGGTCATCTAAGGACAAGTTTAAAAGCACAGGTTCCAATGGTGATGCTTGGGAGCCTCACCTTTCTACATCCCTCCATTAAGAGAAGGGTCTGTTTATCCATACTCTCTGCTTCATGTTTCTTAACCAGTTAGTGATCCTCTCTTATTCCATGACTGCTAAGCTCAGGATTCTGTGGTGAGATGAGGTACTTTGTCAAAAGCTTTCTGAGAGTCTAAGTACACAGTGTCCACTAGATCACTTCTATCTATATGCCTGTTGACATTATTGAAGAACTCTGAAAGGTTATTAAGGCAGGACTTTCTCTTGTGGAAGCCATGCTGGTTTGGCTTCAACAAGGGTCTTTCTTCTGTATGGTTGGTAATTTTGTAGAACAATGTTTTCTACCAGTTTCCCCAGATGTTGAGCGAACCAATCTGAATACCATATGAAAAATGGATGTTACATTGGTCACTTCCCAGTTCGCAGGTGTGGAGACTGATCTTAGGGGCAAGTTATGTGTTTTTATTATAAAGTCAGCAGTTTCACATTTGAGTTCTTTAAGAACTCTCAAGTGATGGATGCAGTGATTTGTCAGCTTTTATTTTGTCAAAAAGACATTGAATGTCATCTCTTGACATCACTGTTTGCCTCAGTTTCTCAGACTCCCTTGCTGTGAAAGTTAGGCACAGGGATGTGCCTTATAAGTGAAGACAAATGCAAAGAATTCGGCTTACTTCACAAAGTTCACTTAGGATAGTGGTTGATCCACCATTCAGAACAGATGGGAATCAACTTTACCCCAAGTATCTAAGTGGAGATGGCTAATTTAATAGGGTTGTGCTTAGAGACTAGGGCAATTGTTCCACAACCCCATGAAGTATTATGAAATCAATATTTGCCTTCATATCACAGGGCTGATGAGTCTCCTCTTGAGCTAAAATCAATGATCCAATGCAATGACTAGATGTTAACTGAGGCCAAGCAGTAAAAATGAAAAGCTCTGCAAGGTTCATCACCAACTTGGTAAAATTGTTAGGTGCACTGATTTGTTAAATAAAGCATCAAATTATTCTGAGAGAAATGGAGTACACTTGTGTGTGTGCATGTGTGCCTGTGCTTATTTCACATTTGTTCCAGTTATTCATTTTCTGAAACATCTTGCATACTATGGAGCTTCAGCCAAGAGTATGAATTCTTCATTAGTATGTAGAATGGAAAGGCCATCAGCTTTGGAGGCAGGGTGTCAAAGAAGGGTGAACTATTGTTATTTTTTAATTGCTTTAGAATTTAAATATGCTTTTATTTTCATTCTACGTTTCCGTTACCTTGTGAATAGCAGAAATGTATGCATGTATATTCAGTAGCAAGTCCCACTGAAACCTCTCAAGTAACTCTGTAATTCTATACACACTTAGCTGAGAGGATGAGGAATATTTGTGGACAGATATACATAGGACCGCTCTATTACATTTCAGTGGAAATTACTCTCAGGTACGTATGGCTGCAGCCTTAATGCCAGCTACACACGCACACACCACTAGCCTGCTTTAAAATGAAATCTGAGTTTAATGCAAATAAATACGTTAAATATTTACACTAATAATCTCAGAAAAATTCAATTGATAACTTTCTGTGAAACACATTGAATTAAAGGTTGAATAAGCAGGACAGGAGCGCAACAGAACTTTCTGATTTGGGATTCTCAGCAACTGGCATTCAGAGACATATTGTCTCTGACACTGGAGCTAGTACTTAGCCAACATGACTAATAGCCATTGATAGCCTTTTCATGGATTTGTCTAATCCACTTTTAAAGCCAACTGAGTAGATGGCCAACTCATCTGGCATTTATTCCTATACCATGGAGGAAAACTGATTTGCCCAATAACCACCAGCCCTTGCTTCTGGAAAGTTTACAGTTTCAAAGGCAGTTTGCCAAGTGACAGGGAGAGTTGTGTTGTTTGGGGCAAAGAAACTTAAAACTCCTCTGTGCTCTCTGAACTAGTTTTACTCAGGATCCTAGCCTTAGCCTTCAAGCAAATCATCTGGCTTAGTCTGCTCTCATGTGGACAGGAAAAGCCAAGCTAAAATCTGTGAATTTCACAACAGATTCCCTTGTATCTAAATTGTAGGTACTGTATATATTCTGTAGTACATGTAGCCTCACAGTTTAGGGTTTTGGATTATACTCCTAGGTAGTATGAATCATTTATTCATTGCAAACCAATGCTTTAATTAATATCGCATCAAAATGAACTATCAAACTTACTACTTCTTCATCAAAGCTACCAGACCTTTGCTCCAAGTCATCATCAACCAAAGCACAGAAATAGCCTTCTTATGTTCATATGGGTTTTAATCCATGCATTGGTTGGCAAACTAATGTGCAGGGGGGGAAACAAACAATGAGGTTGGAACACAAACAAACACAAGTAGTCCCAACAGGGTAATTGAGCTCTTCCTGTTTATTGTTAGTATCAGTGGTGTGTGAGACTGGCTGGCCTTTGGGATACAGGAGAAACCAAAACTGCTGATGAGTTTCATTGCCATCAGAGGCATGGAAATTTCATGCTGCCCAACGATTTGGTCCAAAAAGGACATCATAAAGCAATGAGGAAGTTGAGTATGGCATGTTCCGTCCTCGCCTAATCTTGGTACATACTTATTAGTAGTATTTCTTTAAGGTTAGCACAGTATTGAAAGTAAAAGAAAGGAGACAGACTGCCTGCAAGCTCATAATTTTGAGGTATGAACACTCACTGTTTCCACAGTCTCCTCCCTCCAACTTCTTTGACTGATCAATCTCACTGAGTTGGTGGCTGGAACTGAAAACTAAGATTCATTCATGAAGGAAAGGATCCATTCAAAAAAGACTCCTCCTCTCCTCAAAGAGCACGGCCACATCAAGTGGGTAGAGAAAAACTCCAAGCTTGTCATTTGATCATGACTATGCCTCTGCCTAGGTTCAAATCAAGCATACATCTTCATTCTGTATCTTCTTTGTAGTAATTAATAAGTGCACTGGAGAAAGATAGAGATGTTGTTTTCTACATATATATTTTTTCTTCTCCCATGGCCTGTTCATTTTAATCACTGAGCTTATTTTCTCGTCCTCCTGCAGATAATTGCTTTTGCCTCGCTTTTTTTCATTCTGGCGTCCATAACAACCTTTTGCCTGGAGACGCACGAAGCCTTCATCATAGATGTTAACGTGACTGAAACTCTGGTGACGGGCAACACAACCGAGACCTTTGTGATGCGAAAGCTGGAGACGGAACCCATCCTCACCTATGTTGAGGGAGTCTGTGTCCTGTGGTTCACTCTGGAGTTCCTAGTGCGCATTGTTTGCTGCCCAGATAAATTGGTCTTCATCAAGAACCTTCTTAACATCATAGACTTTGTAGCCATCTTGCCCTTCTATTTGGAGGTGGGACTCAGCGGCCTATCATCCAAAGCTGCACGGGATGTGCTGGGCTTCCTGAGGGTAGTACGTTTTGTTCGGATCCTGCGGATCTTCAAGTTGACACGCCATTTTGTGGGGCTTCGGGTACTGGGCCATACACTTCGGGCCAGTACCAATGAGTTCCTCCTCCTTATCATCTTCCTGGCTCTGGGGGTTTTGATCTTTGCCACCATGATTTACTACGCTGAAAGGATTGGAGCCAAGCCATCTGATCCGAGTGGAAGTGAGCACACCCACTTTAAGAATATTCCCATTGGATTCTGGTGGGCAGTGGTGACCATGACCACATTGGGCTATGGCGACATGTACCCCAAAACCTGGTCGGGCATGCTGGTGGGGGCTCTTTGTGCACTGGCAGGGGTGCTTACCATTGCCATGCCTGTCCCAGTTATTGTCAACAATTTTGGAATGTATTATTCATTGGCGATGGCCAAGCAGAAGCTGCCAAAGAAGAAGAAGAAGCACATACCTCGCCCAGCGCCACTTGACTCACCAACATACTGCAAGTCAGAAGGCAACTCCCCCCGCAACAGCATTCAGAGTTACAACAGCCCTCCGGCAGCTGCAACGGCAGGGGTGATGGAGAGAAAAAGATCAGGTGAGGTGCAAGTTCTTGGGCTGAACTAAAGCCAGAGAGAGAAAAATTGGTGGTAGGAGACTGGAAGCAGCTAAACACCTTGCAGAGACTAAACAGGCAGATTCTCCATCATGTATGTTCCTGCATTAGGCCGCTCATATCATTATGCTGAATTCATAGTTAAAACAGAGGTTGGCTTTGAACAATTCTCTCAGCACGTCCCTCTATTAGATGTTCCCTTTTGTGTTTATGGATCAGGGTAATTGGATATGTTTAGCCAAAGCTTCTGACTTGGTCAACATGTCAGCATGGTCTCATTGTACCAGCTAGATCTTGAGCCAAATTCTCTACTTTGATGTAAATGAGAAGTAGCTTTATTCAATGAATGACTTTGATCTCAATATCTAATGGCTCCATGTAGCGTCAAAATTACCAAATGTGTTTGGTGTGGGGGACAGAGATGCATTATGATCAATGATCAAAGACATTATGATACATTTTTACCAATGGCCTGCTTCCACTATTTATTTAATAAATTTATTTTATTAATTAGTTAAATTTCTATACTGCCCTTCATCTAAGGATCAGAGGGCGGTTTACAATATAAAAAACCAAAAATATGTAACATAGTAACAAACAAAAACAATAACCCTGCCCTTGTAGTTTAAGAGGCCATAGATTATTTAATTAGCTGAAGGCCTGAGAGAAGATATGCATCAAAGGCGCCAGGTGAGCCTCCCTTGGAGGAGCACTCCACAAACAGGGAGCCACCACAGAAAAGGCCCATTCTCAATTGGAGGAGACACATGAAGAAGGGCTAATCTTCCAAGTGTCAAATCACCAACAGAGATCCCTGAACTGCTGAAGAGAGTGAATCCTCAGCATAACTACTGTCATATCGCAGTGTCCAAAGCCACTCAGTATCATGTGAAACACAAGGAAAAAGTACCTTACATAGATCACTGCAAGGGGCAGTGTTGGCATTCCTCTCTCAGGGGAGTTGTGCAAGCTTCTTCTTTGGACATTACATCAAGGATGTTCTCTTTTTTGAACCTGTGGGGACCCTGATCTGGATCATGTCCTGATGGCAGGGGCAGAGGGGGGAGCTAAGCTGTTCCCTTTATGCTGTTTTCCAATGGAAAATCACCCCCTCCCAGCTGCTATTTGTCCCCCAAAGCTGCTATTTGCTGCTGTTAATAGTGCAGAAAGATTCCACAGGGAAACAGTGGGGTGGGGGTGGGAGGCATAACAATCCCCTGTTCATGGTACTTCCCACAACTGCTTTGAACCATGGGATTCAAGTAGGTTAAGAAGTTTGCACAGTTTGACCATGTAAAAGCAAAAGAAGATGCATGGTCTCTTGCCCATCACCTTCCAATATCGTGAACCATTTGACCTTTTCTGCAGCAACAAGTATTGATAACGGGTGCTCTTCAGCACCCCAGAGTCAGCCAAGAAGCCCTTGATATGTGTCATGCGTGTGGAAAGCTTGTGAACATGACAGGCAGGTGATTTGTTTCTGATTGTTGCAGTGCTTTCCCCTTTCAGCAGCTGGCACTTGTTGTTAAGCGAGGCCCAGTTGCTGCCCAGGGCTGTGGCTCTCTAAGGGATTCCTCTTGCAGGCTCCTGTCTAGCAGTCGGAAGTGCTCTGGGACCTCTGTGATGATCCTAAGTGTACAGCACCACTTAAAGGGGATGAGAGAGAGAGAGCTTGAGAGAGGGAGAGGGAGAGAGAGAGCTTTATTGTCCTTTGCCACAACAGAGGCAAGAATTTGCATGCAAGAGCCTTCCAGTAAATGAATCCTAGAGAAACTGAGGTGGACATGTGCCCATGCACGAATGGAACTCAGAAGAGCATTGATAACATTAGAACTGGAGCATCTTACACCCGCTGAGGATCTGCCTTGAATGGATTCTCTCTAGATTTAGTAATAACAAAGGGCTTTCAGACACAGGTCTCAGGAGGATGTCCTTGGCTCACCCTCCGCATCACTGCTAGCAGGAAGCCAGCCTTTCAATTTTGTTCTTAAGATTTCCCGCCTTGTTAGTGGCCGGATAATGCTTTTAGGCTGGCCTGTCAAAGAGGCTCAATGGCAGGCTGATTGGAGCCATTCTCAAGTGCCAGTCTTGCCACCCAGGTGAAGGAAGCTGTCCGGATATGCAAGCTCTGTTATTGGCAGAAAGTTGGACCAGGTATGACATAACTGGCACTAACTGGCCTTCTTGAGGAATCCAAGAATGTCAGAGCATGGTAGTTGAGCAGCTCACTTGGTTCCTTTAGACTGTGGCATTGGTATGAGGTAATGAGTAGCACACCTGTCTATGAACTGGAACAGGACTGCAGGGACGGAATGTAATCAGAGGCATCTCATACGAGGCTTATCAAGTACCTGATACAGTAAGCTGCTTGCAGGAGACTCCAGTTTCTGTAGAAACCATAGAGCCATTGCCATAGCAGTAACATTTGCTATATTGGCAGGCAGTTTCTGCAAGTGCTCTCTCTTTCTGCAGACTTATGGGGAGGAGTTTAATGTAGCACTCAGCAGATTGCTCCATCAGTGCAAGCATTTATATTTGCCTAATGGAACCATCTGCCCTCTCCTCTCCTTGTGCCCTATTCTGGGGGTTCTAAACCCACAAACCAATTGGGGATGTGGGGCATTTGAGGGCAGAGAAGGGTGGTGGGGGAGATGCCCCATTGTGCTAGTGGAAGCCATTGCATTATAGAGTTAAATCTTCCATATGCATTGCATTTTCTATAGCATTCAGTATTTGATAACAGTATTGGGGAGCATTTGGTATGGTATGTTTTGCAATGGCGAAAGAGCTGAATGCAGACCACCACTAACCCCAAATCTGGAAGACAAGAATTTGATCCTAGATTGTATTGGAAGCATCCCAGGATCATGGCCGGACCATCAGATGGTATAAACTTGAAGGGAGATGGCAGGAGAAGAACGACTGCCTTGTCTCCCACAGCACTGAGGGACTTAAAGTACATGACTGAGTTGCAACTTGGTAGGTCTAACTTGTGCTGCCCATGTAGTCTCCACACTGCGGCTGCTGCTTTAGCATCATGAGAGCATTACCCTTCCCCAATCCCCTCCATACTGTGCAGCTGCCAGGTATGCCTCATCTTCTCCAAGGACCTTGGCCGTTGCGCTAATGTCCAGTTTGCATCTTCTCAGAGGCATCCTGTCAGCCACTGTGAGAACAGGATGCTGAACTAGGTGGACCACTGGCCTGATCTAGCAGTCTCACCTTATGTCTACCTGCTTGCACAACAAAAACCTGCTTTTGTAATGGGACTTGTGGCTTCTCTTCTACGCCTACAGACCCTTGCACATATCCCCAAATGTGCACCAGAGCCCCCCACCTTGAGCAGATTTTGTGGGAACCTGGGAGAGAAGTGCAGGGGGCAAAAGGAAGGAGAAGCCCTGCTGCAAGCAAGGATGCGCTGATTATGCTGTGTTGGCTCTCTCAGTAGCACATGCCTAACATTTTCCAGCAAAGTGAAGATTTACTTCAGATTCACTGCCTCTTTTTTTCTCTACAGAACTCCTCAGTTTGCAGGGCGGGCAGTGAAAGAAGAGCTGAGGGACAAAACCCTCCCCACCCCAATTTATTGCATTTATATCCCACATTTTTCTCCAAGGAGCTTGAGGTGGTGTACATAGCTCTCCCTCAGTTAAATCCCACAGCAACGCTGTGAGATAGGTTGTGAGGCAGTGACTGGCCCAAGGTCACCCAGTCAGCATTATGGCTGAATGGGGATTTGAACCCTAGTCTCCCAGCTCCTAGTCCGACACTAACCACTAGGCCGGCCCGCCCATTGCTTCACACACTGTGGGGAGCGAACTCTCACTGAGCCTGCCAGAAGGTTTTCCAGAACCTTCTGTGTTTTTTGCTTCTTTGCCAAGCAGGTACAGATCCAGTCTCCTCCCCCCGAAACACTTACCTCTTTGCCTATTCTTTCTCCTTTCCAAGACACCAAGCAGAACGGCGATGCCAACGTGGTGCTGTCAGACGAGGAGCAGCCTCTTTCGCCGCCTCACGAGGAGAACCAGCCCATGAGGCGCTCCAGTACCAGGGACAAAAACAAGAAAGCAGCTACCTGCTTTCTTCTGAGTGCTGGAGATTTCTCTTCCACTGCTGATGGTGGCATCCGGAAAGGTATGAAGGAGACCTAGAGGCGAGCGCCGGTGGATGGAGGGGAGGTTGTGGACGAAAGAAACATAAGGCAGGAATCCCAGCTGGGCTGCTTTGCAGTCTTTGTCACAGCTGAAAAGGGAAGAAAATATTGCTTTTTAAAGCCCACAGCCCTTCATGCTCTTTTCCTGCCTGTGATAGAGTTGCCAGGTTGGGACCTAGAGGACATTTATATAAGTCTCCCAGTGAAGCAGTAAACAAAGGTCGCATCCACCCCATGTATTTAACCACTTTAGCAGTCACAGCGTACCTCCAAAAGCACCCTGGGAACTGTAATTTGCTAAGTGTGCTGGGAATTGTAGCTTTGTGAGGGGTCCCCTCTCAGCACCCTTCATGAACTGCAGTTCCCAGGATGTCTTGGGGGGGGAGGCACATCTGTTAAAATGTCCTAAGAGTGCTTCAGAAAATGGCATGGATGTGACCAGGGCAGCCGTGACATCTCCTTCCCTCTACCTTCTTGGTCCTGTCAACAACCCTCCTCTGACACCTGCTGTGGCAAGCAAGACTCCAGGTATGGTTGGGAAGAGGATGGAGGGCAAGATCAGGGAGGTAATGCATGAGAGAAGCTGTAGCTGCCTTGCCCCTCATGGCAACAAGAGATTTAAAGGCATATGAACACTCGGGCTGCGGCTCCCTTTGCCCACAAGAAGCAATACTCTCCTCTTACATTCATGTAGCTCATCAGAACTATCTTTAACCAAAGCCACACCTGATTTGTGCTTCTGTTCCATCTCCAACCATGTAGGCTATGTATCTCATGTCTTTGGAGCAGATTTGTCAAGGTGTTCAGGTTGGGTTTCATAACCTTCCACCCCACCACCTCCTTTCTTTCAATTTTCATCAGACTTTGAGCGTGGCTGTTTTTGATTTTACTCTTCTTCATTTCTTCATCCATCTGCCCCACCATATGTCTACACCAGAGCCCCTCTAGAGATGGTCCTTCACAGTTTCTTTCCTCATGGTTTGTTGCCCCTTGTTCTTCCTTGATGTTGCTTTAACTACTCTTTGTGCAATGCTTGCCTCTGTGTGCTTCCTCCTCTTTGACCGTAGGCTGTTATTTTGGTTAATAGCTATTTTACATGCGGAAGAGGCCCAAATAACGCCTATGTACTCTTACATTTGCATTGAAGTGTGAAAAAATATCAGGTTGCACGCAGCCTCCATCTCTGAGGGAATATAGAAACTGTTGGAGCTGTATAATGTCCTGAAAAACAAACAAATAAAATGAGGTGTCTGCTTGTAGGGCAGAGTACGTGGATGCATAGGTAGAAAGAAGAGAAACAGTGAAAATGGAGGAGAAGTGAGACAATAGGGTGAGGACATTGAGAGAGATACATACACACAAATATAGGCAATAGTTCTGGAATATGCGTAGCTGCTTAACTGTGGTGTCAAATTTCACATGGCGGGGGTGTGGGATCCTTAGAATTGTTACATTAATCACAACATTTCCAGATCCACCAAGCGTCTCCAT
This sequence comes from Podarcis tiliguerta, assembly GCF_965153285.1. Classification (NCBI taxonomy): domain Eukaryota; kingdom Metazoa; phylum Chordata; class Lepidosauria; order Squamata; family Lacertidae; genus Podarcis; species Podarcis tiliguerta. The sequence goes on from NC_139539.1 coordinate 47,621,357, forward strand.
TTTCTAGGGACAGTCCAGGATTTACAGAAGCCACCCCGGTTTCTGATCTGATCCCAGAATATCTTGCTTCTCCTTAGAACGTCCCTATTTTCATAGGAGAAATGTTGGAGGGTCTGAAGTTATCTAACCCCCAAGCCATCCGAAGGGCAGTTTCTTGCATCTGTCCCTTACATCTTTCTTTCAGATTTGCCTTTGCATAGAGACTCAGGTTAAATGCATTTATCTGATTCCCTTCCACTTTATCTATTAAGCCCATCTACCTGTTTAGTTAACTTCCTTTGGTCTCTGCTCTATTTATGCCTGCCAGCCTTTATTCCAAATGGCTTTTTAATATCCCTTCCCAGCAATAAAGGCATATTTTTCTCTGATTTACAACTCTTGTCCTTGTTAATATCCTATGAGTTCAGAGCATTTGAGCTCTGATTTACACTAGCAAGCATAGGAGGAGAACAGTGGGTAGATTTTAAAAAAAGAGAAGCAGTTCACAGTAACTAGCCTGGGTAAGTTTATTGATTTCAATAACACCAGCAGTCAGCAGCTATTGGCAGTACTTTTAAGACAGACACAGTTGAGAAAACATAATCAAATAAGGCTGAGTCATTAGTATGAGCAGTTCTGCTGGCTCTTTGCCTCTTTGTTGAGAACTGAAAAGCAAGCCATAGCTCAAGGACAGGGAGCCTGTGGCCCTGTTCTTGTTGCTAGACTGCAGCTCCCATCTTGCCTGATCATTGGCCAAGTCCAACAACCACTGGGTTCCCCCACAACTTTCCCCTCCCTTCCCCAGCCACTTAGATTTGAAGCCTTGTCAACACACAGCAGCAGTCATACCCTGGGGAATGGCTTCGACCAGCCAGCTAAGCCAGGTGTTGGTAGCCAATGGGTCTCAAACCCTTGGTAAGTTAGGGACTTCCTCTGCATGCGAAGAAAGGCTCCAGCAGATGGAGCAGACAAGACCAATAGTGGGTCCAATGGTCAGGGAAGCTGTATTTGCATGAGATGTAGAGGCAAGATGGGACTTGTCCACCTTGGAAGGTTGTTCATCTCGGACAGTGGTTCTCAACCTGTGGGTCCCCAAATGTTGTTGGACTACAACTCCCATCATCACTGAGCTCAACCCACAGGTTGAGAAAGGCTGGTATAGGAGAAGGAAAGCTCTGACCCTAAACCTCCACTGCCTTGCCGATCATCTTTAAGAAAAGGCTAAGGAGCAAACCCTTCACAAATCTGGAGTGGGATCACCAGATACTGTTTCACTATCTGCTCATCCCTGTCTCCAAATCTGCAGGTCAGCCTGTCCTGTTCCTGTCTGACCTATGAAGTTGACAGGGACCAGCATGGGGTATGTAGTCTTCAGAGGTAGCATCCCACAGTGAACACTTGGACTTGTCCCAAGAGGAAAGGATAGGTGTCTGTCTCAAGAAACATCTAGCTGCATTCTCCAGTGCTCAACTGGGGACATGAGAAGCTGGTACTGGTGCCACCTACCTGCAAAGAAGTAGCAGAGGAGTTTCGATGCTTTCATAGCATGGTGAAGTGAGCATCAACAAGGTTGCAACAATACTTTCATTTGGGACTGGTATCTAGATGGGGACTAAGAAGGGTATTTTGAGCAGGCTATTTAGATCATGACATGTTTCTATTGCTAGCTTATAACAGTCTAGTTGCACCTACTCATCAACTGGAAAGGCCCTAACTATGGGATTTGTGTATTTTATATATTAACGCTCTCTCTATGTATATATATAGAGAGAGAGAGAGAGTGAGAGAGAGTTACATATTAATTATATATTATATATTAACTATATTTAAAATGCAGATGAGCAAACCACATATGAGATATTTACATTTGATATACAATGTAAATCACACCTTTGTTTCTGTGAATGTAGTGGGTCTCTGTTGCAAGAAAGGATCATTTAAAAGCATACTGAGGGTCTTGGATTCAGTCCATGATGGGTCTCCTGTGCTTGTAAATAGTTTTGCAGAACCAGGAGTTATATTGGGTGCTGCTTCTTACAACAGCAGAAGACTGTGGGCTGCTATTGATTCTGGCAGTCTCAGCTGAGCTCCATGGTGTATGTCTAAGTGCACATACATGGATGTGGAAGTGAGTAATTGATCATGAGGCAATGCAACTCATTTCATGTCTCTTTCTCCAGCATTAACGTATGCCCATAAATCTGTGTGCTCCTGTGCGATGAGTGCCTGCACGCCAAACCTATGAAGTATTGTGATACCAAAGAATGATCTCAGCTCCCTTCCTGGTGGCCCAGATCTCTTTGTGAAATGCCTTCACGCAGTTCCCTGGCAACAAACAAAACCCATTTTTAACCACTTAGGGTGACTTCAACCAGTGTCTGTGTGCATTGCTGGGAAAGCTGCCTGTCTAGTTAAGCTGCACTCATAGCAATTAGCAGAGCAAACAAAGCAACAACAAAAACACCTTCTCACAACCATCTATTGCTTGGCAAATTTTCTTATAGTTGTTTCAGAAGTAGTTCTGGATCATGTGCTTTTTTGATATCAGTTGTCTATGTGTGGACAGGAGTTTCACTTGCTCCTTCTTGACACAGATATCAAGAGAGAAAATGCAAATACGTGCAGTCTGGTACAGTACAATTGTATTCCAACACCATACTGCTTTTTTTGGTTCTGGCATTTCCAGGTCGATGCAGGTTGGTTGTGCATTAGAGTCATGGAATCATAGAATTGGAAGGGACCCAAGGGTCATCTAGTCCTACCCCCTGCAATGCAGGAATTTCAGCTAAAGCATCCATGTCAGAAGACCATCCAACGTCTGCTTAAAAACCTCCAAGGAAGGAGAGTCCACCACCTCTTGTGGGAGTCTGTTCCACTGTGGAACAGCTCTTACTATCAGAAAGTTCTTCTTGATGTTTAGTTGGACTCTCCTGTCTTGAAACTTGAATCCATGGGTCCCTCAACCATTCCTCATAAGGCTTGGTTTCCAGACCCGTTATCATCTTGGTTGCCCTCCTCTGCACACATTCGAGCTTGTCAATCTCCTCCTTAAACGGGACACAGTATTCCAGGTGTGGTCTATTACTTCCTTTGATTGGGACACAATACTTCTATTGATGCATCCTAGAATAGCATAGCATTTGCGCTTTTTTTTTTTTTTTTTGCTTTTTTTTTGCTGCTGCTGCATCACATTGTTGAATTGTGTTAAGTTTGTAGTCTTCCAAGGCCCCTGGATCCCTTTCACATGTACTACTGGCAAGGTGTCCCTCATCTTGTATTTGTGCAGCTGGTTCTTCCTGCCTAAGTGCAGAACCTGACATTTGTCCCTATTGAAATTCATTTTGTTAGTTTTGTTAGTTTGATGGCATCCATTTCAAAACTAGGTCACACCATGGAAACAGCACAACTGCAAGCACAGTCTGAAGCAGGACTGGGAAACCTGTGTCCCTCCAGATGTTGTTGAACTACAACTCCCATCATCCCTGATTGCTGGCCAGGCTGATGGGTGATGGGAGTTGGAGTCCAGAGCATCTAGAGGACCACAAACCCCCCACCCCTGGGTCCAAAGGCTTGTGGAGATGTAACAATGACAGCGGCTGGTGTATGCCAGCATAAGGCATACAATTTGAAGTTAGCCTATTTTTTAAAAAAGGATAGCTGTCTTTTCAAAACACCTGCTCCATTTGCTTCCCACGCTAACAGTTTAGCTTATGAAAGCTGAACTTATGCCATGGGGAGCTATTGTTTGGACACAGCTTTAGGCACAAAAATTGAGCTGCCAACCTTTTGTTCTGATTATTACTTCCCATCTATGCTGTGTAAAATGGAAATGCCTAAGAGGCTGGGCTCTGTCATGCTACATCCCCTCCTTCTAACCTCTCCATCTTCCCCCACTGGTCTCTTTGCCCATCCTCCTCTCCTGCCTACTCTCAAACAAACACACAAATATTGTACTGCTGATACTTATTACCATTGCAAGGTACAGTATAGACACAAACAACCAGCAGGGCACTTAAGCCTGCCCCAGGGCAGACAGGTGAGAATGTGGCACAAGGGATGCCTCTGCTTTAGCTGCCTTGCAATGGTAGTCAAACCTGCTGCCCTCGTGATGCCTCTTAGCTATCTCATACAATCCTAGAGCTGGAAGGGAGCCTGAGGATCATATAGTCCAAGCCCTTGCAATGCAGGAATACACAGCAGTCAGGGATTGAACCTGCAACCTTGGCATTGTCAGCAACATGCTCTAACCAACCGAGTTATCCTGTTATCTTGGACTGCAACTCCCACCAACCTCAGCTAGTATGGACATGTTGGCTGCGGATTATGGGAGCTTTAGTCCAAAGCACTTGGAGGGGACCACGTTGGTGCAGACCGATCAAGGATTTCTAGACGGCCTGAGCTAGAAGATTCCTCAGCTTCTGCTTTCTAGCTGCACACATCCCTTTAACATCAAATGGAAATCATTCTCGGAAGTGGCTGAGCTTCCTGTTTCTGAAACTTGAGGAAGGTGAAAGATAAAATGCAAAGACTTCCATCAGCCTGTAATTCCTGTGCTTTGGTAGCTCTGAATGAACTCTGCACTACACCAGTGAATAATCCGCTGCTTACATCCGGCAGGTTTGTCAGGCACTTGTTCCATAGGGGCATACTTGACACTTGTGCAATTTTTAAAAATTACCATAAGTGTATTCATTTACCTATTAAGCTTGCCATTCTCAACACTTTGTGAGTCATGCAGTAAATATGCTTAATACCGCACACTCTGTTCATTGGAGAGAAATAGGATTCAGCTGATCAGAGAAATGATACATGCTTCTTGTCATCACTCTGCTGTATCTGAGAAGAATATCATTATTTGTAATCGGCTCAGCTGCATAGCACCCCGATGTGGAATAAGGCCAATTTTGCAAGTCAGAAGTCACACAAGCATGCATTTGAGGGATTGGGTGCACTACAGGTGACCAAATCCAAAGGAGGGTGTGGCATTTGGAACCTTAACAGTTATGTAGACGAGGGAATTTTAGCAGACACAACTATTCTCAGCCCTGCAGGTCAAGTTGCACTTGCTGAAATGCTATCAAGGTACACTCAGGGCTTTCTCACCCATTGGGCAAAAACGGTCCACCACAGGTGTGCACAAGAGTCCAATCTGATCAAATGTGGGAGCTGAAATAGCATCCTTGGTTAATTTAATTTAATTTTAATATAATTGTAGGAGGTGTAGTTTGCCCAATCATATTTAAATAATCACCTGTCAGCTTTGTTAATTCCTTCTGTTTTGTTATGACACCAACATTTGGGATATTTTCAATAGGTTTTTTTAAAGCACCACTGAGTTGAATCAGCAAATTTTTTTTACCCTTGCTGAAATTTGTTTTCTTTTTTATTAGTTTCTACATTTCCATCTTTTGCTCATCCAAAAGGAATGGCTTAACATCGAGGGCTGCATAAAACCCAAATAATCTATATACAGGAGCCTTATTCTGCTTCACATCTCATCACCCTCATTGCTCTTGTACACTGTCTGTAGCACAGAACTGGTGCCCAAATGAACAATGCTGTGGACAACCCTGTGGACTGAAACATTTGGTAGCTGGTTAGCCAGAACTTTTCGCCATTTGGACATAACTCAGAAACATGGAAAGAAAAGGGTGCCGCTCAGTGAAAATCCCCTTGACCTTGGAACTTAAACAAAAATCAGTGCAACTTGAAGCTCCTGTCCAGTGCCCTGGCTTTTTAAATGCTGAACATGCATAAACAAACCCCTATGCACTTTTACACACCCTCATTTCTATTAGCTGCCTTCCTACCTGCCATGCCTGTGAGTTGAAAAATAGCTTTTGAGCAAGTTGCGGGGCTGGGAGGTATCCAACTTTCAGTGGTATTTAACTAAGGTGTTCCATCAGTACAAAGATTTTCCCTTGTGCAATGGAACTTCTCTCCTCTTCCCCCTGCCCCACCCATAGATCTGCACTGGAGGGTTTGGGGAACCCCAAAACAGATTTAGGAGACCTATGGAGGCAGCAGAGAGGGCAAAGTTCTGTTGCACAAGCAGAAATCCTTGTGCTGATGGGAGTCTTTCTTAGTGCTACTTTGGACAAAGTCCTTAGTTTCATTATGTCTTGTTTTTATATGGGGCAGTCTATTAACACAGCAAAAATGAAAATTCCCTGCTCCCCCAGAAGCTTACATTTCAACAGTTAGGGAGGACAACAAAGGAAGCAGCCAGTTGTGTTCTGTTAGAGCACCTCTGCACAACTCACAATTCCCACCCCCAAAGTCCACCACAGACCTCCAGCTTTATATTGTGGCCTATTGGGTGCATAAAACACCTCTGCTTTTGCAGTCCCAGACAGGCAATGAAAGCAGGGAGGAAGGGGGAACCTAGAAAGTTTATCAAGGCCCTGGTAGGCCAGCATACACAGTGGTGGTTTTGTGGTCTGACATTTTGTGGAGCTGGGCTGCTGCATATGTTGCTTGATAGGTTTTTGCCAACTTGTAGAACATTGCTGCTTAGTGTCATTTAAATGCAGGCTTCTAGCTCCCCATAGATGAGTTGCAATTATCTGTTAATATAGCAGTCAAGGGTAAAATGAGGTGTGTGTGTCTGCCCTGAGGACCAGGGGTTTAGCACAGTCACAAGCAGCTTATTCGTTACTGATGAGACAGCTGTGGCCTTTGTCAGGCAGGAAGTCCAATTAAATTACCCCAATGAGCCTTCTCCTTCACCATTCCACTTCTGTGCTTGTATGAGGTGCTTGCAGGAAACCTGGAAAGGACACTGGGATTGAAAAGTATGTGGAAAATATTTTCATGGTTGTTTTCACAGGGTCTTTGGCACTGAACAAAAGAATGGGAGCACCCAAGTGGGTTTAGGAGCCATAATTGGGCGATACATAGCAAGGTGGCTTCTGTTATTGGCTTTCTGGTGTTAGATAGCCGGGGGTCTGAATCTGATTTCTGTTTGAACCAAGGACAAGCCTGTTGCTATTTGACATGGAAAATCCTCTGTGGACCAAGCATTCCTAATCAGCAAGGATAATATTGTTTCAGGCAGCGCTTATTAGAACTGACATGCAGCTCTGCTATGCAATTTTTAGACTTGGCATTATGCAACTTGGTATATAAGGCATGACTAATAGCCCTGCTGCTGTGAGAACAAAAACCAGAATTAGGGAGTGAGATACCAAGAGGCTTATTGGAAGCCTCCTCACTGTTGATAAATCAATAGGTCTTGCTCCCACCCTGCCCTGCTCTCCTTCTCAAGCTCATAACATGTGGGGTCTGTCTGTAATATCCACACAGTGGCAGTGCAAAATGTTCCCTAGAATGAGCCTCCCCAAAGAGACACAGTGAGAGGAAAATTTCAAGTTAAGAAGAAACTTCCATGGAATAAAATGGAAGGCCAGAGGCACAGAGTTAAAGCCACAAAAGAGGGATTACACAACCCCCATTCCCTCATCATTGTCTTCTGGTGAAGGCTGCAATTTTAAGTTTATTTATCTGAAATGTTTTCCCCTAACACCAACGCACAAAGGTGAAGAAAGACTCAAGTGATCAAGATGTGGCCTCAAGGGGTTGCCAGACTGCAACCCAGAGAACGAGCAATTACCATTAAATGTAGAGATCAAGTGAAAGACAGTGGTTGATCTTATGTTCCTCCCTTGTCACCTTTCACTCTTCCCCCACCCCACTTACAGCACCAACCAGGACTACATGGATACCCCATAGGAGGCTGTGGAGTGGGGAGGGCCAGCAAAAGCCAGCAGCATCTGCAGCCACCTCGCCTTCTAGTTGATTGATCAGTTTAAAGATAAATGTTTACTTTTCAGCTATCTGGCTGCCATAGTCTTTGCTTGCTTTGGCATCACTGTGTGTTGCAGTCTTCACAGGACTGGGCAGTGCACAACAATCCATCACGTGTTAGACATGTGACTCAGTTTCACTGGGACCATCCGCCTTGGGTTTGCTTCTGTTTATTTTGGCAGGGACTCCTGTGCCTTTACCGGCTTTTAACCTCAACAGCCTTTCCTGGCATGAGAAAACTTAGTTGCCTGAACTGAGCTGAGAGCCCTGAATACTCCGCCTCTAGCTGATGTACAAAGTAAAAATGGCAAAAGTGGCATCTGCAGGTAGAGCACCTCACCACTGTCTTGCTAGTCCGAAAGCTCTAAATTGATCTTCAGGTTGACCTACTTTTATTGAGACTTATCAGGAAGGGGAGCAAGAGAGATGTTTGTTAGGCATGCTATGCCAAACCTGCTAATTTCAAACTTTGTGCAGGCCACTGAACCCGAAAGGTATTTCCTTCCCTGCTAATTTAGATGGATTAGATCTCATCCCTTGGGAAAGGCCACACTCACCCGTGCAACTGCTGATCTCCTGACCCATCCCTGGGAACAGGATGCAGCTGCCTGCAACCAATCAGCTACAAATGTGTCAAGTGACTGAGGTTTGAATGCAGAGCAGTCCCAGAGGAGCTGACCTGGGAAAGCATCTTAAGCCCATAAAACAAGAAAGACGTGCTAGTTGGGAAGGTTAATACACTTCTGTACCAAGAAGGAAGTGCCTGTCCTCTGTGATGGAGTTATTCTTACACTACATAGAAAACTCTCCCAGATCAGTTCAAAGCAGGAAGTGGGCTCAGATTTGGTGCATACGCATACATGCATTCAGGGAAAACCTTGTGCGTAAGTGGTCTAACCCAATGACAGGGACCATCTCCGGTTGGCTATAAAAGGAGACCAGACAAATTAATGGAGGATGAGGCTATTAGTCAAATGGTTGTATACTACCAACAGGCTCAGAGGCCAGTTGCTGGGGTTCATGAGCAGGAGAGTCTTGTTTGTGGGCTTCCCATAAGCACCTGGTCATCCACTGTGAAAAGAGGATGCTGGACTAGGTAAGCTTTTGATCTGATCTAGCCAGACTTATGCTGTCTGCCCTCCCAATTACTATAACTATTCTTCTTTTGAAGTTAAATTACTTGTGCCATTGCAACTGCCATTGCATGCAAGGGGATAATGTTGGAATTCTCCCTGCTTGCACTTTGATTGGGTCTGCTTGCTTTGCTTTTGCAAATCACGTTTCAGCTCACATTTAAAGGCAAGCCTACCTGATTTTGCACTTTACAAACAACGTGAAAACCAAAGTGCAGCCATCCTTTGAAATGTGCACTTCTCTGAATTTTGCAATGCAGTTCTCCCGCCAAGGGATGTGTACAAAAATGCATATTTTTACATGCTACCCCAATCTCTGAGCAATGCAAGATTCCAGGGGTTCCAGGAGCTTAAACAGGGTTTGTGTTTCCTTCAAATTGTTTGGGTGAGGGTTTTATTACATTTTTTATAAACAGACTGGAGGAGGGGGATGCCTACAATATTGTGTGTGGAAATTGCACAAGTGTCTCTTTTGCTACATGTACATTTGCTTGAAATTTGCATCTTGCAACAGCTTCCAAGCATGTGGATGAAACTACATGTGTGCATTTTTCACACATGAAAACCTGTGGCCCTCCAGTTGTTACTGGATTACAACTTCCAGCATCCCTCACCATTGCCCACGCTGGCTGGGGCTGATGGGAGTTGGAGTCTAACGTCATCTGGAGGGTCACAGTTTCCTCATCTCTGATTCACACTTTCCTCACTCTACCCTTGTAGGGAAAACATTGGGTGTGAAGCAGCCCTAGTATTTTGGAGTCTCAATATATCAAATACTGAGTCTTCGCACCAGTGCTGTCATGGCTACTAAGACCTATGAATCCAGATAGCCAGCTGAGGTACCAAAAGAACCTCTTTGTCCTGCTGAGTGAGGAGAGGTTCCCCTTCATTTTTATAAGCAACAGCAGAATTGCATGGGAAGTCTCTTTCCTGGTAGAGGCCCCAATAAGCTTACAGCAAGTCCACACATTCATCACTTGATGGCTGCACACCACATGGTGCATTTTATGTGTGAAACAGCCATTGCAAATGAAACACTGCAGCAGAGACTTCAGATCACAAACACCAGAATTTTTGATCCACGAAGTTCACGCAGCCAGATGCAAATGAGAGTGCTTAGTCTTCAAGAGATGTGACATTAATGATGCATGGCTCAGTTAGTTAGAAGGTGCTAATAACACCAAGGTTGCAGGTTTGATCCCCATATGGAGCAGCTGCATATTCCTGCCTTGCAGGGGGTTGGACTGAATGGTCCTCAGGGTCCCTTCCAGCTCTACAGTTCTGTGATTCTTTGTGTGAATCTACCCATAGCTACTTCTGACTACGGCCAGATTAAAAGCCCATGAAAGCTTGAAGCAGAAGATGCTCCATTAATGTTCATGTTCATGCACACGATTGCCGTTTCCACCCGGGTTTTGCTTAATGCCTCCCAAAAGAAGTATGACAGGCAAAATTCAACAGAAGAAGCATTACCCAGCAAAAAGCCGCAATAATGGGGAGAGCAGCGCTTGCTGGATAGCTCTTATAAAGCTGTTAATGGCACACACTTACATCCGTAAAAAGGGTTATGAACACGCTGAAAGCTATTCTTCTCATAATTGACTGTGCTGTGATATCAGTAACAGAAGGATAACCATTAGTGGATTCCAAGCAAAGACCGGCCTGGCAATTAAGGCTGTGGATGAAAAATCCAGATATTGGCATTTAATTATTGACTGAATGCCATAAAAGCTTGGGCAAGCCACTCCATTTCTCTACACCTAAGTATCTGGCTTGTAAATTGAGGGGAATCCAGGCAATAATTTCTTCTCATCCAAATAGATTCTCTGCAAGAGGCATATTCTATCTATTACTGTCTGGTTCACAGTCATTCAGAAAAGGGAGGGTAGGAGCTGTTTGCTCTAAGCATTTTCACTTTCAGTTCTCGTACCTGAAATATGATGAGAAATAGTTGCCTCAAACGGGCCCTTTTACTAAAGATGTGCACAATATTTCCACTTTGTTTGTTTATAGCATTGTCAAATATCAGAATTGTTTCAACATTTACTCTAAATATAAAAAAGCTATGAGAATGTTTTCAAAATTCCTACCAAAACACCACTCTGAAAGAACATGACAATTCTGTTCTATTGATGTCCCTTTCCTTTATATATCCAGCTCTACTACCTGACCAGGTCCTGCTAATATCTAATATAAGCTGCTTCAAAACATTTATAATTAAAATAAATTCTCTCTCCTTCCTTCCTTCCTTCCTTCCTTCCTTCCTTCCTTCCTTCCTTCCTTCCTTGAACTCCTGAATCAATGGTATAGAAACTAGACCAACAGTGATTATTGATTGATATAGGCATTGTAACTGACAAGTGTCTTTCCAATTGACTTCCCAAGCAGCCTCTGCTGCAATTTACAGGAGCTCTTAAGCCCCAGTTTCATTTCATTCAACTGGGTTGTGTGTGTGTGTGTGTGTGAGAGAGAGAGAGAGAGAGAGAGAGAGAGAGAGAGAGATTCTGTTCATACTTGACCTTTCTGTATAGTTAACAAGGTGAAAAAATTTGAAATATTGTATAATGAAATAGTCAGATGTGTAGAGCTGAAATATTCTGCTACTCAAAGTAAGGGCAATCTGACCCCTCAGTTGGGATAATTGGGATACCTGCCTAGGATATAATCTCAGGCTGTTTGTCCTGCATATTTTTAGTAGGCTCAGTCCAGGGGGCAAATCACAGCCTAACCAGAGTATAGAATGTAATGCTCAAGAGCATTTATTGATGTTACTTTTTTAATACCTAATATCTACAGCAGAGTTATCAAACTCAGACAACACCCCCAGCCCCATGCACACCTTTAAGGCATCAAAGGGTATGAGCTTTCGGCATGCATGCCTAGTACCTAGGCTGATTCAACACTCTCCTGAAGTTCCATCAAGAATAGTCACTCTGTGCAGAACTAGTGACTTGTACAGAAATATACATGCTCCAAAATCCTTACATGAGGTCTGAAGCATGGAGTCTGTCCTGGCTTTGGACAGATGCTACTATGAAAACAATTTTTATTCATTGGAAGGTCCTACTTCTTGTCTATACAATGATAATATGGTGTTAGTAGGCATTTGTCCAGGGTCGGGGGCATACAGGTAGGGTAACAATGCTTTAACCCTCTCTGTGGTTGCTTCGGCATGGTGCTGTCAGTCTCCACTGAGCTTTTGTCTTCTCCCTCTGACTCAGCCAAGCTACCATATGTGCTGTCTGGGCAGTTTCTCCAGCCTTTAGAAGGCCGAATGACTCACCACCGCTCTTCCCTTTGAAGCACCTCTGGATTCTCCAGCGCACAGCTCTGATTTTCTCCCTTACTATGTTTTTGTTTTTTTTATAAGCCATTCATGTCTAGGAATCAATGGGAGGAAAAAAAAGTATCTAACAGTGTTTTCAGTGCCAGGTCTCTTAAATCAAAAGAGCTGAAAAGATGCCTTCCTGTCTAACCAGCTCCAAGGAAAGCTTATGTCATGGGACACAGAGACAAGCATACATGAAGCATTGATTGGAAAACTATTTTTCCCCTTTTCTTTTCTTTTTCCCCTTTTTGGAATCTTTTGCTGGGACGGAATCTGAAAATGCTTGTTTTTGCAGGACTGTTGAATCCTCAGTGACTGTCACTAGAAGCTGGGATTGGCTCGAGCAATTATCCTGTTAGAAATGTAAACTGGGAGCATGTAAGCTGGGAGGACCTTCCTGTTTGCTGTAATCCTGCTTGCTATGTATTCAATGTGTGAAAACATGTCACGGGCATCCCAGGGTTTCTCCACACTGCCAGTGTCATCATGGGCTCTCGTCCTGTACCAGCACCTGAACTCTCTTCCATCAGCAGCAGCAGCAGCATCCTCTCTCTCTCTTATTGTGTTAACTGACCTGTTGGCTGGCATAGCTACTGAGCTCCACTGTAGTAACTTAAATGGTTCCTGGACCTTGTCATAGATGGACGTTGCTAATCTTAGATAACTTTCTTGCAGGCTCCTGCAGATGCTTCAGTATGTAAGTGCCAAGCATTGTCTGCAGCTCTTGTTTTTTTAGACTCTGCCGTATGTGCGCCAGACTTCTTCAATGGAAATGTTCCCTTTCTAAAAATGATATTCGTGGAATTGTTTGGGAACTGGAACCCACGAGATGTTGAGAGGAGAAGTCCTGACAAAGTAGCTTTGTGGACTATTATAACAGGGAAAAGGCAGGACTGTTAAACTGGAGAGGTCGCTATGTTGTTTCCCCCTCAGTGCTACTACTGCGTCCCAGACAGTATTTAGTACTATTATCTCCTGTGCTGTACACATGCCTCTTCCTGTCAAACTGTACCTAAAAATCTTAATAAAGAGATGTGGGAGCTGAATTCTAACTTTTGGGTATTCCTGCTGTTGCCTTATTCTTGGTTACTGGGAAGGTTCAAGCAACCTAGCCGTTAGAGTGAAGTTCTACTGAGCTGCTGTGCCAGTGATATAGACTGTAATTATCTAGCCAAGAAGACTCTGATGCCCGCGGCATGGCCATCTTCTGCATCCTGCAGCATCAGTGCAGTGCTCTTGCGGCAAAAGTGAAGGCACACACCAACTCCCTTTTGCCCATCTCACTTCATGTGTTAACCCGACTTCATAGCCTTGCTTAATTGAAAGGGCTTGTACAAGGATGTCACCGCATGCTATCTGTTTATCAGCAGCAGTGGAATTGGCTAAGTCAGCTGGCAGCCTCCCTATGGAGGCCTGAGAAGTTCCAGGCAGGGTGGTGGCGATGGGGCTGAGGTTGTTGCGATTCAGATAAGAGGCCAAGCACAGACATGCCCCTTTTCTATTCCACCCCCCAACATCACACAATAACTCTAGCAGTTCTTCCTTCCCAAAACTATTATGCTAGATTGTTTGCATAGCTGGAGAGTCCTTATACACAGCAACCTGGATCCAGCTCCAACAGATTGCAATACAGCATGAGAGCCTGCTCTGTCAGGTGGCTTAACTCTCACAAAGCCTGAGGCTGTTCAAGGAAATGGGACTGGAACTGAGGAATGTTGCTTTAAACCCAAACCCTACCCAGCCCTGCTGCTTTCCATGAACTGAGGTGAAACTGTAGCTTCAGTAACACATTCCACAGGAGAGCACTCTTTTCTTGCCTTTACCTTTAATCTTACAGACAGACACACAGGGGGGGCGTTCTGCCACCCCCGCCCTGGCACACTTTTTCTCCAGCTGCAAAAATCCTAAGGCTACAACTGCTGCTTCTCAGCATCAGTTGCACCCTTGATGATCCAGCTCAAGAGGACCCTGTGAGGAAGTGTCAGGAGGATTAAGGTGAGGACCCTAACAAAGTGCGAGTGGGTGCTGTAGTTCTAGGAATGCAGCTGGTAGCCAGAGAGATTGCCAGATCCACGGGTTCCGGAGTGTGCTGCTGTTTTTCACCTCAAGTGCCAGACCTTGACTGAGAGAAATGTCTTTCCAGCTTTCCTGCAGCAGCATCCTTCTCATCCTCTGCTGCAGGCAGGAAGGCAACAAGCTGTAGACAAGAGCCAGAACTGAGCTGTCCCTCACCTCTGATCCGAGGTCCATCTTTGGCAACAACAGTAGCAGACTGGGTTCAGCCCTTATTGTATCTCCCTGCCCTAGAGACCAAGGACCTTGGAGAGCTGCCAAGGTTCTCTGGCTGCTGGCACCAGCCCTGCTCATCTGAAGCCAAGGCCCTCAATTAAACTGGAAAGAAAAACAGCATCAAATCCTGAGCAATCCAAGCTTTGTGGCTGATGGCCAAACCTCAATTACAGATAAAAACTCTCTGACGCACAGAGAGAAACTGTATAGTGCCCGCTGAGATGGGGAAAAGCCATTTGTAAATCAGGATGGCCTGAAAGCTGCACTGCTGGGTCCATAATGACATTGAAGGCATTGCTGGGGTGCTAATGATATTATACAGCAGGGCTTGTTTCCAAAATTGCTGCTGATCAATATAAGCAGATGCAACTTTCGATGCCTGAGAAAAATATGGGAGCTGCTCTGTACATGGTACCAGCTTCCTCAGTGACCAAGGCACTGGTTTAAGTCCAGGTAAGTTGAAGGGCTTGTCCACATTTGAACATTATTTAGCAATTTATCCACTTGTCCCTCGTGCAAATTAGACCAATGTAGTCCATTCCCACATTGTATTTGAATGAGTACTAAAGAGCAACTTCAATCTTTCCTGTTCATATCAGTAGGCATTCCCCTTTGTGCTTCTATCCGCCTTCTGATTTGTTGATTCCATTATGCCAATTAAGTACTGACAGGGCATGCATTTGCACCTTGTTTTGTCTTTCTAGTCTACCCAAGATGTATGCAAAAGTGCACAGGAAATTATAGATTTGCTTGTGCAGTTTTCTAGTTTTGTGCAAATCTGAGGAATCCAAAGAAACACACACACAAGCTTGTGATGTGCCCCTACTAGCATGTTAGAAAAGAAATGAAAGCAAATGTAAATTTTCAGCACACAATTTTTCAGACTGCTGCCCAATATATGATTCTGGCATAGGAGTTTTTTATGTCGTTTGCTTGTGCAATGTTCTGGTTTTGTGCAAATCTGATGGATCAAAAGAGAGAGAAAAGAAACCCTACTGGAAATCATTCCAAGCACAGCCAGAAAAGTAATGGAAGCAATGAGGAAATAGCAGACATGGAAAGGGGAATAGCATAAAGTGAAAATTAATCCACCCACCCCAAAAGAATGAAACAAATAATCTGCAACCCTGAGTGAAGTGGTTGGAAGCTTGAGTCTCCATAACTTATCAGATTACCTCTATCAGGTAAACCCCAAATTTACAAGGGAAGAATTATGTTGTTGGAGGGTAATGTTATGTGGACTATAAAAATTAAATGGGAATGCAAACACACAGTAAACTCCAGTGTGGACGAGCCAAAAGAGCTATTTAAGTACAGAATGCTCCTTAAATGAATCTGTCATGAAACTCACAATCCAGCATTCAAATCCAACTTGACACCAGTGAAATAAAAGGAACATTAGAATGGTGGAGGAATCAAACTATTAACCAAGGTTAGTGACTCAAAGGATACAGCTAAAAATGCAACTGTGCATGCTTACTTATGTATATGCTTCCATTGGGCAGAATGAGGCATCTGCCTCGAGATGCTGATTTTGGATGTCAAAGGGTTACTTAATTTATTATGATTGTATGGGTTTTTTTATTGTCAGGGGGTGGTGGAAAGGCTTGGGGGAGTTTGTGCTTCATGTGCCAAAATAACTTGATTCTGGGTACCATGTATGATCCCTGTAAGACGGTCACTGTTTGCTGCTATTCCTCAAACAATACTGAATTGATCAAAGCTCCCTGCTTTGTATAAGCAGTGCTTTTGCACCAAAACTCCACAGACTGTGCTCTTGTCTTACTGTTTCAGATTCCCTGTACATCTCCCTCCTGTATGCCACCTGCTCCCTGAACTTGCCTGTGGCTTCCTCCTTCCTCTTCTTACTCACCCCACCCTCAAATTTCTGTTTTACCTTTCACCTATCCAAACCTTCTTTAAGTTGTCAATTGTAATTGCTCGTGCAAAGACTAGAAGTCGCTTGATTCAACTAGAACATGAACATTCAGATCTCTGTTGTGACCCAAAACACTCTTGGCTATGCCACCAAGAGTTGCTCTGCAGAGGCTATGGTCCACCAGCTCTCTACATGACATTTTACTATTCTCGACAGATACCACTGCAAAGGAAACACATTTTTGCAATTTCATCACCAAAGGGTAAGATATCGGGAATCACTTTCAACTCTCTGTAAATATCTCATAGCCCAGCAAGACTGTATGTGCATCAATGACATCTCCATATAGACTTAGGAGCTGTCATTTGAATCTTCTCCAAATCTCTCTGCCTGCCAAATTTGATTGGCAGTGGAAGGAAACTCTTTTTACTTCCTTTATACATTTACACTTACTGTCTTCTACCAGCACTTAGGAATGCTTCCGTCAAACACAGTGAAAGCTTGTGCTGAGTGGAATTCAAATGGTTTGCCTTAAATTCCTTCTTACATAGATGAGCCAACGGTGCTAGCAGAGTGGGGTGTTAACAAAAAGCTAGGTTGCAACATGAACCATGGGACTAGGCAAACCCATATATCTGGGGTACTGATATTGTGTGTGTGTGTGTGTGTGTGTGTTTGGTTAGATTTGGGATGGGCCTAAGCATTTGTTTGGGGGACCTGTGTGTGTGTTGAAAATATTTTTATAGAGCGGGTGCTCATTACAAGATGAAACATGGTGATGATACTAAAAGCTTCTAATGTACCATGCTTAATGGCTCACTTATGATGGCCACACTGAGACAAAGAATTCCAGAGAATGCCCCATACACTGCATAATGCCTCTATATACTCAAATAAATATTTCAGCTCAGTTTATTTGCAGGTCTTACTTCCTGGAACAAGAGCCTCAAGTTCGGGTTCGATGTACCCAAACTATATGCTTTCGGTGTCTAAAATATCAAGCATTCCAGTCAGGCTTTAAGGGCCAGAAGGCATTCACAATGTTCTTCAGCAGCAGCTGGTAACTACTGGGCCTGGTGGAGCATCTAAGGGGTCCCTCGAGGCCAAGGGGTCACTAGACGGGGACCCAACTTTTTATGGTTTTCTCCCCGCCCTTCTCCTTTGCAAAGATACTGTTACACACCACCCCAATATCCTAGCAGTGTGAAATTCCAGGGGTTCCAGCACTTACCCAGGGTCCATGTTTCCTTTGGAAATGAGGCACAGCAGAGACTGGGGTGTTGTTTCTTTACACATATATACAACCTGAGCCTACGGTGGAGGGGTTCACAGTACTGACATCCCAAGAGGGTCTTACTTCTCCCATACTTGCACTATTGGACTCAAACTGACCTCAGCCATGGTTCAGACTCTCTCTCCAGCTTGCTTACTTTTACAGAATGTCACATGTACCAGACATTATGCAAAAATGCCAAATCCTAAACTCAACTTTAAAACTCTACTTACTTCAAAACTCTTTTTTGTCTTCTAAACTATCTCTGAGTTGAGGCAGGGCCCCCTCCCATTTGGCTTTCTTAATGGCCCATTACCTTTCCATCAACTTTTTAATGGCTCATCTCCCAGGCGATTTACCTGCCTATTCTGGCAATTGAATAAGCACTAGAGCCAGGAATTACAAAGGGGTCCAGGCATTCATCCTACCCACACAACTCAAAGTAAAATGTGGATAGGGCTCTGTCCCTGTTGACCAGACCTCCCACGATTCTTGTATATGTTCATTTAAGTGTGTGTATGCATAAGTAGATATTTTCTTTATGAAGATTGGGGACAGTTTTCCTTAAAAGTTCCCTCAATGCCACAAAGCCCTAGAGGACAAATGGCAGCTCATTGTCTTTTGGAATAAATTTGCCTCTAGACAATATCAAAGGGGAGTGTGTATAGATTTGTTAAGCAGACAAAAGTACTGATTCAATTCCCAGGGAAAGAAAGGGGACAAGCAAACTAGGCAGAAGAGGGATTAGCAGCCTTTTGAGAGTGTTCGAATTTTACAGAGAATGTTAGGAGGAGAAGGAAGGGAGGAAATAGGTGAAACCTAAAAGGTAATGGGAGCTAGCTAGCATAGGAGAGGAGATAAAAGGCCATGAGACAGACACAGAGGAAGAGAAAAGAAGAAAGCGCAGAAAGCAATGGAATGAATTCACAAACCCCAAAATAGAATCTTCACTCAGCATGCCTGGGTTTTTTGAACTTGTGAGTAGTTGCTGAATATAATGAGAACATTTTGGTAAAGAAAAGTACTTTGAAAGGGGGCTCAAAAGAGCTGATGAGACAAAGACTTTTGATCTAGGAAAACAACCCAAACCGTCATCTAACGGGATTGAATCCAAACAGATGTCAACTTTGTTTTTTATTTCTAGTCCACAGTTCAGACATATTTTTCCCCCAATCAGAATTGAAAGACAGTATTTGTGTAGCCTAATCGCAAACTTGTGGCAAAGAATCAAAGAGAGAAACTGAAACCTGAGCCTAGATTGTTGCTGCCTTATGGGGGAAACATCATGCCATCAGTTTCATCTTGGCATGGAGAAGAGAAAACTCGGGGGTCATATTCTTCGAATGTCCACCCTCTGCTGCAAGACTTCCTATGGGGGAGAGGCCACCCAGCCTCTGGGCAATTACTTCCATTGCTGACCTGCTGTTGCTGTGAAGATGCTTCTACTAATGTTCAACCAAAATCTGCCCTTCTGCATCATGTTCTAATCAGGGGACCACATGCCATTGCTACAAACATTTGCACAGTAGTGTCAGGTGGGGGGGCTGCACTGCCCTCCCAGCTTCCCAACACCATGGGTTGCTACTGCTTACCAAGAGGGATGCAGGTGGCACTGCAGTCTAAACCACTGAACCTCTTGGGCTTGCCGATCCTAAGGTCGGCAGTTCGAATCCGCACTACAGGGTGAGCTCCCAGTGCTTTGCCCCAGCTCCTGCCAACCTAGCAGTTCGAAAGCATACCAACATGAGTAGATAAATAGGTATGGCTGCGGCGGGAAGGTAAATGGTGTTTCCGTGCTGTCTGGCACTTGTCATGGTGTTCCATGTGCCAGAAGTGGTTCAGTTATGCTGGCCCCATGGCCCAGAAAAGCTGTCTGCAGACAAACTCCAGGCATAGCTGTCAACCGTCCCTTATTTGGCAGGAAAGTCCCTTATCCCAGCACTGTGTCCGGCTGCTGTCCCTTATTGATGATGTCCCTTAAATTTCCTGGGTTTCAAAGGAAGCAGCTCCTCTCCCTCCCTCCCTGCCAGCCAGGGAGGAGGGAGGCTCCAACTGTGTTGCTTGGCTGCGTTGCTCACCCAGTAAGGAGTCTAAGGATGACTGGGGGGTGGAGCTTGCATGCCTAGTGCCAGTCAAATTGGCCGCGTTGCCTGGGGACTCGCCTTTGCTCAGCGCTTCCCAGCGGAGAGGTGATGGTGGTTTTCCTTGCTGCATCCCCTTTGCTGGGTTGTTGCGCTGTGGGAACCACCTCTTGAGGCTTCGTTTGGCTGCTGGCTGGGCTTTCTGCCTTTGGCTCGGAGGGGCTCAGAAGTTGAACATACCTGTGCTCGGAAAATCCCTTATTTTGGCTGCTGATTCCTTATTTTCGAGGCTGCTGGTCCCTTATTTTCAAATCTGTAAGTTGACAGCTATGACTCCAGGGCAGGGCAGCAGGGAGCTTGGCACAGTGTGAATTCGGCGGCAGAGCCAATCTGACCCTCCAGCCACTGCGCCAAGCGTCCTGCTGCCTTGCCTCTCTCCCTCGGGAAGCAGCAGCAAGAGGTTGTGTTGGGAAGCCAGGAGAGCAGCACAGAGCCACACGACCTACTGCCCTCTCCTGCAAATCACACGCTCCTCTCTATCCTCCATCCAGACAAGCAAGAGGCATTATCAGAGTTCAAAGACACATCCGAGCCAAGCAGAAATACCTGGGGTGCAAAGCAGAGATCTGAGCAACTGAACTCAATTAAAGCAAGACATAACAGTGGTGGCAGTCGGTGAAGAAAAGAGCATATTTTCTTTCAGAAAACTGAAAACTGCCAAAGAGAATTTGTTCAGGTTGTCATGTTTAACCATGCTACCTCTCCAAAGGTCGCTGGTTCTCCCTTCTTTCAAGTGCCCTTAAAAGGAGAAGCAGAAAGCCACAGCTTTGTTCCATACATCTTCGCTGTGCCTTGGCACAGTGAGATGGAAACTAGAAACAAGACCAGTGCCTGAACTTATTGCAACGTGAAATCATGTGACATTGTCACTGGAGGTGATGAATGGTCATGATCCAGCTAAAGTTTGCTGGGGCTAAGTCTTGCTTTCAGTAGGACAAAGTAAAGTCATAGGTGAGGATTCAATGCTGATCTTACTCTGAGGAGACCCACTGAAATTAATGAACCTGACTTTCTTTTCTGCCTGGCCTTTGGATCTGAATTACCTGTGGTCTCCTTCAGTGGGTGTTAAGCAGTTTTAACCCTGCTTAAAAAAAATATATGAATATGTTTTAGATTCTTCCTTTTGTTTTATACTGGTTTAAATGTACATGTTGTTTGTTTATTGCTGTGTAATAACAACGTAGTTCTATTTATTTCAATGGGTCTACTCTAAGTAACATTTAGTTGTTTAAATATGGTGGTAGAACATGAGACTGTTTAATCTCAGGGTTGTGGGTTCGAGCCTCACATTAGGCAAAAGATTCCTGCATTGCAGGGGGTTGGACTAGATAACCCTTCCTGTCCCTTCCAGCCGTACAATTCTATGATTCTATGGATGTAACCCAGTGGCTTTAGTCATACCAACACTAAAAGTTAAGTTCTGTTTAATTACCTTCTGGGCTGGAAGAGCACTCTCATGAGATACCCACACCACACACAGTAAAAACAGATAACAATAACAATAGTTGCAGCGTACAGTCAGAAATACTATGGAAATATATTGATCTCAGAAACGGGAACCTCATAACAGAGGGTCCTGGTTGCGCTCAGGACCCAAGAGCTCACCTGACAAGGTTAAAATGGGGGGGGGGGAGGAGCAGGAAGTCCTGGTCATTCCCCTGGGATCATGCCAAGCAGTTTTAGCCAATAGCCAGTAGGTGGCGTGATCCCAGGGGCTTTAAAAACAGCAATGTGATGCAAGTGGGGCACTTGCATTTGCACGGCTGAACACCCGCCCACCCTCCCTAGTTTAGGTAGAGTCGCTTGCCCTTGCTTTGGTTTGGGTTGCCTGTTTTAGAACAGGGGCTGGGTAGGAATTTTTTCCATGTGGCAGATTGGCTTTAGCCATTTGGTTTTCGTCTACCCCTTAGCAAATCATCACAACTTGTAAGGTGGGCATTGGCTCAGTTGGATTGTGGGGAGGGGAGAGGAGGCCATCACCTGCCCCTCCAGGAACTGGGTATTCTGTTAAAGGAATCTGGGGGTCCTGGATCTCGTCCGAAGTCTGGTTGAGGGGCTAGGGCCATGCCAGGACCACAGGAACCCCAGGGTGAGCTTAGGTTGGTCCTCATTGACCTTGCTCCCTCGTTTGGTTTACCCCATTTGACGATCACCATGAGAGGCGGAGTCAGTTATAGTGGGGAGTCAATGCCTAAGCCAATACCACTCACGTGATTGTATTTCAATAAAGTTGTGGCCAAAATTTGCCCAAAAACTTAAACTAATATAAGTCTCCATGTGTATTTATTTTGTGGGTGGGTCTTGGGGCCTCAAGATGCAGTCAAGAAGTACACAGTGTTCGTGGTCTAGATAGACTAGATAGATTTAACTGCAATGCACCTCACTTGTTCCTGGGGTAAGAGCCCATTTCATTTTCCCATGAACAGTGGCAAATTCTTAATCTAGTCTGCAGTTCTTTGGTGCGACACTCCTTCACGTGTTCCAGTCTGGCTTAATTGTAGCTGATTCATAGAAATTCTGAATCTCAGCAGAAGCTACAGCAAAAGCAGAGTCAGTTTAAGATGCTTACTGAAGTTCAGGAAGAGAATGAATGGTGTGTATTTTTAGCCCATGGGGTAGCTGAGTGGTATTAAAATTCAGTCTGTGTTACAGACACTTGGGTTAAATCAGTATTCCAGCATGAGTCTCGCTCTCTTCATACTAGCATTTTCAACTGAGTGTCTGAAAAGCGAGTGTTACCATGGAGACTCGGCTCCAGGGCAACAGCACTTCCTGTCAGAAAGCGGCTACACAGGTAGAAATATGGCCCAACAGAAACCTAAGCAGCTTAGAGAATGTCATACAGTCCATCTCCACAAAGCAAATGTCTTTAATAAACTCCATCTGGGAGATACAGGCTAAACAAGAATTAGGATTTTTGGTCTGAAGATCCCCTGCAGGAAAACAGGCTTCAAAAGGCATCCATTGAAGCACTGGGCATTTCCCCAAATTTTATTCTGTTTTTTTCATAGTTCCAAAAAACCAAAGACCTTCTTGAGAGAGAGTCAAAGACATTCCTGGAAGGAATCAGAAATGTGTAGATGAAATGAGAACAGACAAGTGGCAAGATTAGAATAAGGACAACAATTTCAATATTAGAACAGCAGAAAGTTGAATGGGTAATGTCCTACCCTGAGGCTGAACATACTTTTGCATACACCCCAGTTCTCAAAATCATGCAGTGTTTCAGGGGTGCAGTGCTTGTCCGGGTTTGCTTTGCTTTGGTAGGAGGTCATTGGAGGCTTACTGGCATTGTGTAATATTTGTGTGTATTTATAAACGTGCAAGGATGTGGGTGGCGCAGTGGTGTAAACCACAGAGCCTAGGCCTTGCCAGTCAGAAGGTCGGTGGTTCAAATCCCCACGACGGGGTGAGCTCCTGTCACTCGGTCCCAGTTCCTGCCAACCTAGCAGTTCAAAAGTGCGTCAAAGTGCAAGTACATAAATAGGTACCTCTCCAGCGGGAAGGTAAACAGCATTTCTGTGCGCTGCTCTGGTTTGCCAGAAGCGGCTTAGTCATGCTGGCCACATGACCTGGAAAAACTGTCTGCGACAAATGTTGGCTCCCTCAGCAGTAAAGCAAGATGACCGCAACCCCAGAGTCGTTCACAACTGGACTTAACTGTCAGGGGTCCTTTACCTTTTTTATAAACGTGCAGGTTAAGCATCAGCACCGTGAATCTGCAACAGATGCCTCCAAACCTGCTGCATCCATGTCAGATTTCATGGAGAACAACCAGCATCCTAAGATTTCCTTTCCTCAGCAAGGTCCACCCATTTCTTCGCTGCACTGAGGTCTTCACATCAGGCAGCTGGTTAGGAAGGGCATAGAGTTTGAACACCCACCGCCACCATTTAGCTCTCTAGGAATGCTGCTGCCCCTTTGTTCTTGCAGAATAGTGGTCAGCTGTGCTCCTACAGGGCTCTTCAGTAGCAGCAGATCACCCATATCTTGCTCTGGGGAAGGGTTCAAAGATTGCCTGCTCCTCTGATGCTTTGCCACAACAAATACTGTTTAAGGTTTGACTTTTAATGTTTAAACTTTACTTGCTACTCTTAAATCTAAAAAGGATTCGCTGAGATATCTTTGAGGCTGCCTGGCCCACCTTGCTTTGCTCCGCAAGAACCCCACATTCCCTAGGGTCATTCATCAGAATGAGGTTTGTCAGCTGGGAAACCTGGATAGCCACAGAACATCTGCACTGCCACCGCTGCTGTAGCTGCAAAGTCAAGAGGAGGAAGAGAAAGGATGAGGTCAGCACTGGGAGGGAGCAGCATGTGGGGTGGCAGCAGCTTTGCTTCAGGTGGTAGAACGTCTAGCGCTGGCCCTGTTTCCCATTCTCCCTTTCTCCAAACTGAGATTTCTTCACACACATAGCTTGATGACATTGCCATCAAAGAAAGGCATGTTCCCTTCTCCAAAATGACTCTCCCCCTTTTACAACTGTCTCTGGCCAATAACTTGCTCATCAGCTCATCTCCACCCAACAAAGGGAAGGTACTGGCAGATTTTCCAGAACTATTAACAAGTCTATGTTGGAAAACAAGCCTTCTTCGGGAGAAGCTGGCAACTCTCCCAGACTCCCGGCTTGGTCTCCGGTGACCTCCCTGGCTGCAGTCCCCGCAGGATCCAGGCTAGGTCTCGATAGGCGATACCTCCCAGCGTGGGAAGTACACACCCACTCCCTCCTGCTTCCCTAGCAGGGAAAGGAGATAGACAGAAACGTCTATTTACATGCTTTTATTTCGACTTTTCAGCACTACAGAAAACATGTCTGTTCACTTCAAACTCCTTCCAGCAAGTAGCAATTACTTCCTTTACATACGCAAGAGGAAGGTCTCAAATTGAAGCAACAAGAGGAACAGCCATTTTAGATCTGGTCCTAACCAATGTCGATGACCTGGTTAATGGGGTAGAAGTGGAAGGATCATTAGGCGCAAGTGATCATGCTCTTCTGAAGTTTACTATACAACGGAAAGGAGCAGCCAAGCATACTAGGACTCAATTTCTTGACTTTAAGAAAGCCGACTTCATAAAACTTAGGGAAGTGCTGGGTGAGATCCCATGGACAGTAATACTAAAAGGAAAGGGAGTTCATGATGGCTGGGAGTTTGTTAAGAGGGAGATAGTAAAAGCACAACTTCAGGCAATACCAATGAGACGGAAACATGGAAGGTGCCTAAAGAAGCCAGGGTGGCTATCTAAAGAACTTTTAACTGAGTTAAGATTAAAAAAGGATGTGTACAAAAAATGGAAAAGGGGGGAAACCACCAAAGAGGAATTCAAACAAATAGCCAGCACGTGTAGACACAAAGTCAGAAAAGCTAAAGCACAGAATGAACTCAGGCTTGCTAGAGAGGTTAAAAGCAACAAAAAAGGCTTTTATGGGTATGTTCGTAGCAAAAGGAAGAACAAAGAAACAGTGGGGTCACTCAGAGGAGAAGATGGTGAAATGCAAACAGGGGACACAGAAAGGGCTGAACTCCTCAATGCCTTCTTTGCCTCAGTCTTCTCCGATAAAGAAAACAATGCCCGACCTGAAGAATTTGGAGGAAATGATTCAGCAGAGGAAACACAGCCCAGAATAACTAAGGAGATAGTACAAGAATACTTGGCTAGTTTAGATGTATTCAAGTCTCCAGGGCCAGATGAACTGCATCCAAGAGTATTAAAAGAACTGGCAGATGTGATCTCAGAACCACTGGCAGTCATCTTTGAGAATTCCTGGAGAACAGGCGAAGTCCCGGCAGACTGGAGGAGGGCAAATGTTGTCCCTATTTTCAAAAAGGGGAAAAGAGAGGACCCAAATAATTACCGCCCAGTCAGTCTAACATCAATACCAGGGAAGATTCTGGAGCAGATCATTAAGCAAACAATCTGTGAGCACCTAGAAAGGAATGCTGTGATCACCAATAGTCAGCATGGATTTCTGAAAAATAAGTCATGTCAGACTAACCTGATCTCATTTTTTGACAGAATTACAAGCCTGGTAGATGAAGGGAACGCAGTGGATGTAGTCTACCTTGATTTCAGCAAGGCATTTGACAAGGTGCCCCATGATATTCTTGTAAAGAAGCTGGTAAAATGCGGTCTTGACTATGCTACCACTCAGTGGATTTGTAACTGGCTGACTGACCGGACCCAAAGGGTGCTCATCAATGGTTCCTCTTCATCCTGGAGAAGAGTGACTAGTGGGGTGCCACAGGGTTCTGTCTTGGGCCCGGTCTTATTCAACATCTTTATCAACGACTTGGATGATGGACTCAAGGGCATCCTGATCAAATTTGCAGATGACACCAAACTGGGAGGGGTGGCTAACACCCCAGAAGACAGGATCACACTTCAAAACGACCTTGACAGATTAGAGAACTGGGCCAAAACAAACAAGATGAATTTTAACAGGGAGAAATGTAAAGTATTGCACTTGGGCAAAAAAAATGAGAGGCACAAATACAAGATGGGTGACACCTGGCTTGAGAGCAGTACATGTGAAAAGGATCTAGGAGTCTTGGTTGACCACAAACTTAACATGAGCCAACAGTGTGACGCAGCAGCTAAAAAAGCCAATGCAATTCTGGGCTGCATCAATAGGAGTATAGCATCTAGATCAAGGGAAGTTATAGTGCCACTGTATTCTGCTCTGGTCAGACCTCACCTGGAGTACTGTGTCCAGTTCTGGGCACCACAGTTCAAGAAGGACACTGACAAACTAGAACGTGTACAGAGGAGGGCAACCAAAATGGTCAAAGGCCTGGAAACAATGCCTTATGAGGATCGGCTAAGGGAGCTGGGCATGTTTAGCCTGGAGAAGAGGAGGTTAAGGGGTGATATGATAGCCATGTTCAAATATATAAAAGGATGTCACATAGAGGAGGGAGAAAGGTTGTTTTCTGCTGCTCCAGAGAAGCGGACACGGAGCAATGGATACAAACTACAAGAAAGAAGATTCCACCTAAACATTAGGAAGAACTTCCTGACAGTAAGAGCTGTTCGACAGTGGAATTTGCTGCCAAGGAGTGTGGTGGAGTCTCCTTCTTTGGAGGTCTTTAAGCAGAGGCTTGACAACCATATGTCAGGAGTGCTCTGATGGTGTTTCCTGCTTGGCAGGGGGTTGGACTCGATGACCCCTGTGGTCTCTTCCAACTCTATGATTCTATGATTCTATGATTCTATGAAATTGCACTCTGAGCAAATTCCGGTGCATCGCCCTGTGAACTGACTGTAACATTCTTTCCCACAGTCAGTCCCATCATCCCCATCATGTGATGTTTTCAAGCTACCAGTTTGCAGCTGCGTTGCTTCCATATCGTAACAGTCTAAAACACTGAGCCTCTTGGGCTTGCCGATCAGAAGGTTGGCGGTTCGAATTTGCACAATGGGGTGAGCTCCTGTTGCTTTGTCCCAGCTCCTTCCTACCTAGCAGTTCAAAAGCACACCAGTGCAAGTAGATAAATAGGTACCACTGTGGCGGGAAGGTAAATGGTGTTTCCATGTGCTCTGGTTTCCATCACAGTGTTCCATTGTACCAGAAGTGGTTTAGTCATGCTGGCCACATCAGCCGGAAAGTTGTCTGTGGACAAACGCCGGCTCCCTCGGCCTCAAAGCGAGATGAGCACGTAACCCCATAGTCGCCTTTGACTGGACTTAACCGTCCAGGGGTCCTTTACCTTACCTTTACTGGTAGCTTTGCCAGAATGATTATCAAGTCCAATGCATGCCTCAGGCATGAAGCCCATTCACAGAAATCTTAAGAATCACAAATCAGTCAGCTGGAAGGGATGCCAAGAAGGGATCTAGCCCAAACCCAGCATTACAATCAAGACATGTTGACTGTCACAGTAAGTCAAACTATGGCATATCCAAACCATGCAAACCTGCAGCTTCCCAAAGAAGACCTCACAGCTACTTTGTTCCTCCAGAGTCCCCCCCCCCCCACATCATACTGAGCTTGTCGTCTGAATAGCCTAGCTTAGCCTAGAGAAAAACCTTGGCTGCAGTGCATGGTTATTGCGGAGGAAGCTTAACCATGAGCCTGGCTTCAGATAACACACTAAGGCAAACATTGGCTTAGCTCAGCATGCTGTGAGAACAAAAAAAGACCAAACCAGGCCACTCTGACAACAAATGGCCTCCATCAAAAGCATTCTCCTTTGCTTGTGAGCCACCATTGGACCTGGAAGTCCTCCTTGCCGTATATTTATTATTCCTGCTGCATTCTAAATGGCATTAGCCACATTTACAGGAGTGTGAAATTGAGCTGGTTATCCTCCATTGCATGTTTAGTTAGTCTTTCACATGAGTTTCTTGCATTTCATTCTATTGATTTTTCAGAGTTTACCATGCCTAAGTTGGTGTAATCCCTCCATTTTTATGCCACCTAAAGAAACGTTCCACTTCAATGTATAAGTAAATCCATTTTGGCTGTTCCTAATGGCACACTACTGCTATGTGCACAAAGGGCAGCTGTTTCATATTCTAGCATACGGTTAAATACTGAAATTAAAGTGATTGGTCTATAATTTCCTATATAATAATTTCCCCCATTTCAAAACATAGGAATTATCCTTACCTTTTCCCAGACTCCCAGCACCATGTCTATCTTCAATGAAGGCTCAAAATAACTGCCAGCATTTCTGAGTCAGTTCGTTGTTTCAGCTTTTTGACTCCTAAGGTGTGATTTAAATCCATTCAAATGTGGCAAATATTCTTTGTTACCAGGAAGTTCGCTTCTTCCTCCCCTCCCCTCTTTATGTTAATGTTGTTGATTTGTCGCTTTACCTTTTCTCTTTTTGTGACAACAGAAGTACAATCAGCATTGAGCTTTTTTAAAAAAACAACAACCCAAAAACTGGTTAGCAGTTCATGTTCCCATTATATAACTGACCCCCTTATGTTTAAGGTATATATTTAAAATCCTGCTTCTTTTTGCTTGCACCCTCCCATTTTGTTTTTTCCCTTTTTCATTTTATTCAAGGGTATGTACAGATGTATATAGAAAATAAAGGAAGGAAGGAAGGAAGGAAGGAAGGAAGGAAGGAAGGAAGGAGTCATTGCACTATGGCACACAATTACCACATTGTTGGCTATGTACAGAGGCAGATTTAGGGCAGTGTGAGTGGTGCGGTCACACTGCGCAGCTGAGGAAGGCACCTTCTCAAAGCCCATTTAGCCCTGGACCAGCTTCAGGGAGGAGGCGTAGGGCTCTGACAAGGTTCTAGAGTCCTCCTTTCTTCTTCCCAAAGCTGAGCAAGTGCTTATCGGGCTTTGGGAAGGAGGTAGGTGGGCTCTAGGACCCTGCCAGAGCCTCATGTCTCCTTCCCAAAGCTCAGCTTAAGCTGGCACAGACAGGGTGGCATAATACCAAGGCAGTCTATGCTCTGCATTAATAAAATAATAAAATAAAATAAAATGTTTAGCCCTATTCTGCACCAATTCTGTGATCTGCATAAATTATTAATTTTTTTACATAATTTTGCTTATTTGGAACAAGTTATTCTCTTTCTGGTAACCATGGAGAGAAACGAGGAGCTATGTAAGACTGCAGCCCTGACCCCACTTACTTGGGACTAACCTGCATTGAATTGAATAGGAGTTACATCTGAGTAGACATGGTTCAGATAGCACTGTAAGCCACTGAAGCCATAACTGCTGAGCATTGGGAAGTTTACTGGGCTCCTCTGTAGTTTCAGAGATTTCACTAGAGGTTGCCACAAGCCAGCTTTGCAACTATGTGGCCTAGAAACTTGTTCTTAAAAATTAAATTCTGGATTCAGTACCCAGAACCAAATTCTGTAGGTGTTTTTTTGGCACTCGCCGTGGAATTCACCTGCCCCCTAAATGTAGTCTGAAAGATATGGACTAATATGTAATAAGTATTTGAGTGGCATGTGCCATAGCGAGGAGTAAGTGATACTATAGTGGTCAGACTTTTCAACAGTCAGAACCTTTCCAGCACAACTGTTCTTTCATTCTATAAATGATGGATCCAGAAAATCCAACCAGTCAGAAGAGCCAAGCCCATTCTTCCAGAATAAGAAAGAAGCAGAAAAACATCACTGAAAAAGATTGGAATTCAAAGATATAACCATGCTTATTATATGGAAATGAATAAATAAGTACACTGGAAACAAAAGGGTTTGGACGGTTTGGAGTTATTCTGTATTTTGTGCGTGAACAATTTCTCTGTAGTTGCTCTCTGTTCCCTAGTTCCCTAGTTCATATGTCTGCCTTGCACTAAATGTAGCCTCTCTATGTTGGAAGAGAAGGGAAAACTCACCTTAGATACCCACAGTGCAAGAAAATAGAACCCAGACATTAAAGACCTTCATTCCAATCAGAGGTGACAAGGCACACATCATTAAAAAATGTTTGAGCAACAAAATAGCTTTGAAACATTTCACATTACAAAGAACGCATTTCAAGATCGGGATGGGGGGGGGGGAATGACTTCTGCACATTTTGAATCATACCTGCCAGCTCTTGTCAGGTCTAACGTTTGTCTCCAAAGGAAAAAAGCACAATCTCAAACAACATGTGGGTATGACTTTATAAGTTAAAAGAAAGAGAAATTGGGGCGGTGGAGGTGGAGGGAGAGAGAACACAATTCTCTAAAAGATTGTTTTCATTTAATTGAAGATACCCTTTTCTGTGGTGGATGTGATACCATCGTACCAGGCATTGAAGTCCAAAGAGTGTTTGTTGCTAGAAGTGAAAGGGTTTATACTAGCCTCAGAGAGATTATCCTTAGCTTTTGTTGTACAATAAATGCTTGTCCATTTATAACCCAGGTTACTGGGTAGAGGGAACAATGTGGAAACGGCTGTCTCGAGGACACTGCGTATCGTATCTGGATCGAGGATCCTAATTGTGTTTTTTGTATTAGGCACAGTTCAATCTGCAGCAGCCAACACCATCTTGGCTCTGTGACCTTGTCAAAGCTCACCAGTGAGGCAAGGTCAAGGCTCCTTCATACATCAGGCATAGGACAGCGGCCGCAAATCATTTCTGTAACGTGACGCACGTTGTATGACTGGCATATGCATGGAAATTGCTTCTTGCTAAAACCTTGAGCTCGATCCTCATGGGAGCTGTCCCATTTCTGGAAACCATGTCATCTGAATTCATCCTTGGGGGTGCTTCATCAGAAACACAAGACATCAAACTCTTCTGAGAAAGTACAGTGGTACCTCAGGTTAAGTATTTAATTCGTTCCGGAGGTCCGTTCTTAACCTGAAACTGTTCTTAATCTGAAGCACCACTTTAGCTAATGGGGCCTCCTGCTGCTGCCCACGCCGCTGGAGCACAATTTCTGTTCTCATCCTGAAGCAAAGTTCTTAACCTGAAGCACTATTTCTGGGTTAGCGGAGTCTGTAACCTGAAGCGTATGTAACCTAAGGTACTACTGTAACTTCCTGGAGTGTGTGCAGGTACAGAGCAGGTACTAGAAGCACACTTCTAGTAGTTCTGAGGAGATCACAACATCGGGGATGGCACAACTCAGGGCTGCCCCACACATGAGGCAAGGTGAGGCGACTGCCTCAGGCATCAGGCTCCATTGCGGCAGCAGATCCCCCTGTCAATCTTTCTTCCCCTTATTCCTGATGTAGGTCTTCCCTCACTCCTTCTTCCCTGGTGGGGAGTGGGGTTCCATTTTGGGCTCCAACTCAAGTGCCAAAATGTATTGGGCTGGCCTTGGCACAACTTAGCCCCTTTGTGTTAATATGCTTGATGCTGTTTAGTGGAGGGTGCCCCACTGAAGGAAGCTAAATGGGTGGCCTTGGGTTTGATTGAAGGTATGTTTAGTATTCCCCCCCCCCCCGGCTATTCTTAGCATCTGAGCTTGTTTCCTGTTGCTTGAAATGCCTGTGCACGTCTTTATGTGTTTTCTGAATAAATGTGTTTCTTCCTTTTGAATCAGTAGGTGGCTTCTGGCCAGAATTATTGTTATTATTTTTTATAAATGCTAAATGTGCATAGAAAACAGCTGAATGCCCCTATAAATATCAAAAATGTTTTTTTTTCTAGAGTGTGCGTTCTCCCTCCTGCAAACAAAATTGAGGAGTATGCTTGTTTGTCCACACGAGATCAAAAGCCGAGGAAATGGAACAGAATATGCGTCTAGAGGTAGAGAGTTTGATGCAGAGATTGGTTTGCACAAAAGGAGCTTTGATTAAGATGGAGCTTGAGGGTTAGGACAAGAGCTGAAGTGAGAGGCATTATGGTGTGTTTGCCCAAACAATCATAAGAGACTTCTCAGTGAGGTTAGCACACATTTTATGAGGTATTGACTTTTGTGCTAAGAAACGTGATGGGAGTGGAATGCTAATTAGATGCAAAGTGCCCAGATGACTAAAGGTTTTTACTGGCACAAAGCATCCCAAACCCAGCTGCTTCAGACACATTGCCAGAGAGAATACTATGGCCTCTTCATCACTTCCTGTCTGAAATATCTGTGAATAACATACACGTGTGAAAGAGCCAGAACACAGGTCA
The DNA here is from genome assembly GCF_965153285.1 of Podarcis tiliguerta. Classification (NCBI taxonomy): domain Eukaryota; kingdom Metazoa; phylum Chordata; class Lepidosauria; order Squamata; family Lacertidae; genus Podarcis; species Podarcis tiliguerta. The sequence goes on from NC_139539.1 coordinate 47,653,716, forward strand.
TACAGTACGTTTCCGAGCATAATTCAAAGTGTTGGTGCTGACCTTTAAAGCCCTAAACGGCCTTGGCCCCGTATACCTGAAGGAGAGTCTCCACCCCCATAGTCCAGCCCGGTCCTCCTCAAAGACCTTCTGGAGGTTCCCTCACTGCGAGACGCGAGGTTACAGGGAACCAGGCAGAGGGCCTTCTCGGTGGTGGAGCCTGCCCTGCGGAACACCCTCCCATCAGATGTCAAGGAAATAAATATCTGACTTTTAGGAGACATCTGAAGGCAGCCCTGTTTAGGGAAGTTTTTAATGTTTGATGTTTTATTGTATTTTTAATATTCTGTTGGGAGCCGCTCAGAGTGGCTGGGGAAATCCAGCCAGATGGGCAGGGTATACATGCATGCATACATACATACATACATACATACATACATTGTGGGCAGAGCTTTTCCATGCCAGCAGTTCATCCATTCAAGGGCAAGCTATAGAGACCAGCGATCAAGTGACTTTGCGCATGTGTGAATTGACCCACTGTCCTTTATCTATTACAATACCACTCGATCTTAGCCCAAAGGCTGAGAAGTGATGATGGGCACAGCATGAATGAGGCGAGAAGAAGAAAAACCAGACTGGTGAGCCTAAGGTGGCCTGAGTCCTGTTCCTGATTCCATAATGAGAATCCTTTACATCCCTGCTGTTTTTCTACACAGCTACCAGCTTTTCTGCTCTCCCACCTGCTTAGAGCATATTGCCCTGCTTCTCATCAGCACCCCATAGTGAGTAGTCAGCAGGGGTTGTTTCCACAGCTCTGAAATCTTAAAACACCATTGGATCAGAATGTATACAAAATGCAAAGTTCTGTTTTCAGATTTGGATTGCTTCCCACTGCAGTCACAGTGGACCTGCATTTCAGCTCAATTGCTGTCATTTGCAGTTCCGACAAATCGCTCTCCATACCTGCTGTTTGTACCTGTTGCCGCCTGAGACTGGGGACAGTGTGGTGTTTCAGCTTTGTCCATCTTTATATGCTGATAAGGTTTTTTGGCTGTGTTTTCTGAGCCAAGGGGTAAAATATCAAAATAGGAGACAGCATATGCCCAGGGCGGGTGCGCTCCCGAGGGGGGCGGGGCACAGAGGGTGCCCTCCCAGGTGTGGGATAGTCGCTTGGGTGCATAGAGCAGTGCGCGCACCCTGCAGTCAGGGGCAGAGCGAGCGACTGCCAAATGTCACCCCCCTCAGCGAAGACACCCGGGGCGATCCGCCCCCACCGCATGCCCCTTCCTCCGCCCCTGGTGGGAGATGGCATTGTTTCTCTTCTGATGGAAAGTGTGCATGCATACAACAAACAGATTTTTAAAAGTACAGTGGTACCTCAGGTTAAGTACTTAATTCATTCCAGAGGTCTGTTCTTAACCTGAAACTGTTCTTAACCTGAAGCACCACTTTAGCTAATGGGGCCTCCTGCTGCCGCCGCTCCGCCAGAGCACGATTTCTGTTCTCATCCTGAAGCAAAGTTCTTAACCTGAAGCACTATTTCTGGGTTAGCGGAGTGTGTAACCTGAAGCGTATGTAACCTGAAGCGTATGTAACCCGAGGTACCACTGTAGTCATGTTAAACTGTAGCAGCAGCAACAGGAAAACCACTGTGATGTTTTAGAAGCTGCCTGGTTTGCTTAACACAAACTCGCTCAGGCAACAAGAACTAATGGAACTGTGGAGCAATGAAGCTATTCAGGAAGGAGTGGTTGTAGTCTGTTTGATACTCAAAGTGAAAAAGCAACAACAATGACAACATTGCTTCTCCCTGTACTGGTCTCCTACTCTGCTTCTGCCAGTCAACATCCTATATATAGTTTTTATTTGTTTTATATATATATATATATATATATATATATATATATATAGTTTTTATTACATTTTCTAAATTACATTTCAAAATATACATTTAAAGGTAAAGGTAAAGGACCCCTGACCATTAGGTCCAGTCGTGACCGACTCTGGGGTTGCGGCGCTCATCTCGCTTTATTGGCCGAGGGAGCCAGCGTACAGCTTCCGGGTCATGTGGCCAGCATGACTAAGCTGCTTCTGGCGAACCAGAGCAGCGTACGAAAACGCCGTTTACCTTCCCGCCAGAGCGGTACCTATTTATCTACTTGCACTTTGATGTGCTTTTGAACTGCTAGGTTGGCAGGAGCTGGGACCGAGCAACAGGAGCTCACCCCGTCATGGGGATTTGAACCGCCAATCTTCTGATTGGCAAGTCCTATGCTCTGTGGTTTAACCCACAGCACCCTTAATTCAATGACTTCCCTTCTTCTCTTTTGGTGGTTCATTTTACATACCATACAACCCTGCATATTTTACATGAACTAAACCATTCAATAATCCCTTGTTACATCTATCAAAACTTAGTTACACTGTTGAATTTATCTTAATGTTACCATCATTTTTAAATGAACACAGTTTTTACCCATACATTCTGTAAACATTTTCCAGTCTTCTTTAAACGTGCATTCTTCTTGTTCTCTTATTCTATATGTTAAGTCTGTAAGCTGCACGTATTCCATTAGTTTACGTTGCCATTCTTCTTTGACTAGGACCTCACTTGTTTTCCATTTTGGGTCTGACAAGACATGGGCCGCGGTAGTGGCATACATAAATAGTCTTTTTTGACACCTGGGAATTTCCCTCTGAATTATCCCCAACAAAAAGGACTCTGGTGTTTGTTTGGGGTTTTTTTTGGAAAGGTACTTTTAAACATTTTTTTCAATTCATTATATATCATTTCCCAATATTAGAATATTTCCAGTCAACATCCTCTTCTGGATGTGGTTGTTGTCCTTTAGCCCAGCAGTAGTGGTGGTGAAATACTTCCAAGATGTTATAGGGCATGCACATTAATTTACAGTCATATTGAAGAGCTCTATAGAGCGGTGGGCAATGAAGGGCAATTAGCTAGGGCTGTGCCAAAAATTTATTCCCCATTTTCTTTGGCCATTCTCCATCAGCTAATGGGAGAAGAAACTGAATTCACGGGCTTATATCCAATGCAGTGCTAAGGAAGCATCCCATAAGCACAAGGATTCCCACTTGCACAATGGGACTTCCCTCCATCTCCTCCCCCTGCCCTCCTCAATTCTGCTCCAGAGGTTTAGGGGAACACCCAAAACAGATTTAGGGAGTGAATGGGGAGGAGGGCAGGGAGGAGGAAGCGGGGGAAGCCCCCTGGTGCAAGTGGGAATCCTTGTGCTGATAGGATGCTAATGTAGAACTGCACTGGATACAAGCCAACCATTATCAAATAGGAGGATAAATTCCAGTGGCGATCCCATTCATAGGGTGTAGGGTATTTGTTGTGCTTGCCGTGCCTTTCAGGTGACCAAATGAGCATCATTTCTTTCTTTCCCCAAATCTTATCTCCAGTGCTGTGCATTCTGCAGCCTTGCCAGGTGCCCACACTTTCTGAAAACCCCATAACTTCTTCAGATGGGCTTTCATTTAAGCAGGGGAGTCCTGGGAGGCTGTCTACCATGCTCTAGACAGCTGTTTATTTTTTAAATATATCATTTTTTCAAAGAAATCATTGTGGAACTGTTTTTAATGGTAAAAGGCTCCCCTTAGAAACAAAATCACTGAGTGCACTGAACTCAGACACAATAACCAGCCTCCAGGGCTTCCCACACCTTCTTCAAGCTGGAGGAAGATGTTTAAATGACTCCTCCCATTGGGCTGTTTCAGATCAGGAAGTGTGGGCAGCTAGGGAGACTACAAAGCATTGGAGAAATGTTTAATGGAAAGCAGAAGGAGGAAACACACCACTCTCGTTTACCTCACAACACAACAATAATGTAAGCTCAGTGCCAAATAGGGATAGGTGAACATGTTAATTTCAATTTCTTTTGGTTTCTCATTTTTTCCAACCTTCAGTTTGCTACATTTCCATTTTAGTCTGCAAGTTGTTGTTGTTGTTGTTATCAGGGCTGTCTTAAGCATATGCAGTACTGGGGGTGCAAAGATCCGCCTGGTGCGCGCCCCCCCCCCAGGTTGCCCAGTCCCAGGTGTGCAGGAGGGCGGAGCCGGCCGGCCGCCTCAGCGTCTCGCTGGCTCAGTCACCCCCAAACCCGTGGCGCAAAGCCGCCCACAGCAGAAGAGCCCGCCGTGGCGCTCCAACCACCGGGTGGGCTCTTCCCCAGACTCGACTCTCAGCCTGACACCCTTGAGAGCCCGGCACCCCGGTACCCCGCACCCCTTGCGCCTATGGGTAAGACGGCCCTGGTTGTTCTTGTTGTTTTAAAAAAGTTCTCATGATGAAAATTCACCAGAATTTTCATGAGTATTTATTCTAATATATGCATTTTTGCAAAGCAAATTCCCCCAGTATCATACATTGTACTATATAGTTTTCACTAACAGAAACATTTCCCTTAGTGTATGCACTTTTGTGCACAATACTCAGCTGGAGAAATGTGCAGGTTTGGAAGGATGGCTGCATTTCAGTTGCCGTTCTCTTTTGAAAAGTGTTAATTAGGCAACTTTACCTTTAAATGTGAACTGAATCAAATTTCTCCTCCATCCAGGAAATAAAGAAAATGGATCGAATGTTTCCTAATATTGGAGGCGACGTTGTGATGTTGGACTGGAGGATAACTATTGTAGACGTTTATAATTTTATTTGGAGAATATTCCTTGGACTTCTTGAATTGAAAGAATTAATGATCCAAGTGATCTCATGTAGAATTAGGCACCAGAGCTAGTATCTTTCCGGTCCCAGTTCAGAAAGTGAGCTGGCTACATCCACCCCTTTGGAGAAGGTATTTTATTTGCTTGCAGGGGAAAAAAATGCATTTCATTTTGGATACTTGTGCATGGAAATGTTTGGGTTTCTCTCTCGTCATGCAGCTCTTGGATGGTCCCACAGGGAGGCTGTCTATTCTGCCTAGCTAGGGTGGTTCACGCACCGTCTTGTTGCCGTAAGCTTGGAGCTGCAAGTGGGTGCTCATTCCCAAGGAGACTAGAATTCTGTTCAGTGTTATGTTGCAGCAAATGTGCTAGACTAGAGTGAATGGAAGGCACCCTCTCTGCCTCTCAGCTCCACTCCTCCTTGCTGCCAGGGGCTACAATTCAAAACAGATGTTCTGTGTTGACAGGAGACCAAACAACCTTCCTGTGTTCTAGAATGAAAACACATGGATGTGAAATCAGGGTGTTCAGGATGATTAGACTAAGTTGGACGGAAACTAAATTTGCTTGTGAGGGAAGAGGAAATGCAAGCACACTGTTGACATCAGTCACATGAGCACAGTTCTCCTCAGGGGAAAACACTGCTGTTACTGCAACTGAAGAACAGACACTTTCAAAGTTTTTATACCCATACACAGGTTGATGATATAATTTCTCATTTTGACTAGGGGACATACTTTGGTTCAACTTTTTTCTCACAGATGGATGAAACCAAACCAAACCAAACCAAAAACCCATCAGAGGACACTTTCTAAAATGGCTTAGGGAGTTTTGTGGGGTGGGGAGCATTGTTGCTGTCATTGTTATTCATTTTTTGAATCTTTATTTTAGATCTGATTTATGTGGAAACCATTTAATGTGTATTTTTAAATGTTTTATTTATTGTCCATGACTACTTTTGTTACGTCTGTAATTATGTGATTTTCCTTTACATGTTGCTAGCCACTTTGAGAGTGGTTTTAACTTTGGAAAGGCACCAAACAAATAATATGATTGATTGATACCAGCAAATTCAGGTTGCACAATTAGAGTGTATTTAGTGCTCTTGCAGAACAAACCCATTTCAAAAAAGAGAAGTATTTCTAGGATAAGGGAAGTGACAAGAAAATGCACTGCAAAGTGTGAGGTAACAATTGCTTGTCACAACTTTATACAATATAATCTTCTCACAATCAAATCAGAATTAATGCTCAATAAACAGGTTGCCTCGAAGCCATCATAGGAATATTTTGAGTAGTTTTGAATTTTTAGAAACAAATCTACTTAGTTTAATGACAGCATTTTGAGATGAGTGTCATTGAATCAGCCTTGTACAGTGGTACCTTGGGTTAAGTACTTAATTCGTTCCGGAGGTCCGTTCTTAACCTGAAACTGTTCTTAACCTGAAGCACCACTTTAGCTAATGGGACCTCCTCCTCCTGCTGCGCTGCCAGAGCACAATTTCTGTTCTCATCCTGAAGCAAAGTTCTTAACCTGAGGTAGTATTTCTGGGTTAGCGGAGTGTGTAACCTGAAGCGTATGTAACCTGAAGCATATGTAACCTGAGGTACCACTGTACATGAGGCTTCAGGCAGATTACGCCCCCCCCATCAGTTGTATTGAGTGATGTTGGCTTCTATATTATGGTCCCCACATGAAAGCCACTTTATGTCCCAAGGCAGTTATCACATAAGGTGTCCCGTGGTTCATTGTGCAGAGTGGCCACTTTCTCTTCTTCTTCATTTTAGCAGCTTGCTGTGACATTCAAAGTAATTACTAAGTCTCAAGTGGTGCTACACATGAACACATGTGATAGTGGCCATCCTGAGGACTGATTTAATACAGCCCAAACTGTGCCCAAGAGTTGTTTCAACATGAGTGCTGATAAAGTGCAAAACTGCTGTCAGTCGACAGATGCCTTGTACAACCCAGCACTCATAACCCACAGACATATCCTGTCCATCTCTCTATCATATCTATACAGGCATATTCGCTTCCTCTTTTTTCCCTTCCCCCATCTCCTTCTCAACTGCCAAGAATGAGCCTATCACCACTCCCATGATCGTTAATCGTGGGATCCTCCTAAGGTAGCTGTTATCGCTTACAGGTATTTAGGCTGGGATCCTCCCAAGGTCAAACCTCGGTTCCAGAATGCCTCCGTTATCATACATTTTGGCTCCCTAACGCTGAAAACCTGGAAATAAATGCTCCGGTTTTCTAATGTTTTTCGGAACCCGACCGACCAGCTTGGCTTCCGCTCAAGTGCAAGAAGCTCTTGCAACCAGTCAGAAGCCATGCCTCGATTGTCGAACATTTCAGAAGTCGAACGGTCTTCTGGAACAGATTACATTCAACAACAGAGGTTTGATTGTACACCCATACACTATCTCTTGTAGATGTTTAGGCTGGCAAGCAGACAAGTTACATGATTTATCAGAATAAGGCTGCTTAGCAAGATAAGGCGAACTGCTGCCTAGGAGAGCGGTGAAGGCCTCATATCAGTGAAGAAGCAATTGTGACAGACCACTATGCCTCAATGTACAATACAGTGGTACCTTGGGTTACATATACTTCAGGTTACATACACTTCAGGTTACAGACTCCGCTAACCCAGAAATATTACCTCGGGTTAAGAACTTTGCTTCAGGATAAGAACAGAAATCGTGCTCCGGCGGTGTGGCGGCTGCAGGAGGCCCCATTAGCTAAAGTGGTACTTCAGGTTAGGAACGGTTTAAGGTTAAGAACGGACCTCCAGAATGAATTAAGTACTTAACCCGAGGTACCACTGTATACATTCCTCTGCGTTTCCCATACACCCTTGCACTACGAATTTTGTCTGCATCTTAACACAGCACTGAATTGCAATCACCACAAGTGGTAGCGTGTGCAGCCATGGGCATTCAACTCCCCTTCCCTCCTTAAATGGCTTTGGGATGTCTCACGCATCAGGCAGTTTACCTGAGCAGGTGAGCACTGTGAAAGTGTTTCGGAACCGCTGTTAACAAAGCAGAATCTAAGCACAGCTCCACATTTTAAGCAGGCACACGCTTACTGCTGGTGTTCCCCACAACAGATGCATACATAAAGTGTTAGTGACAGATACTCTTCCTTAATGGGTCATAGGGCTGTACCAAATCAGGGCTCCCAGACCAGTGTATATGGGTAAAGGAGCAAATGTGCCTGTTTTCCAACACTGCATTTTCGGCAGGAAACCACAGCCTATCTGCAGCAAACACAATTGCTGATAAAGTACCAATCCACTGTCATTTGGTGGATGACTTGTAGAACCCACCAGCCATAAGCCACTAGTGTATCCTGTCCAGCTCACTATCATGCTTGTACAGGCGCACTCACTTCCTCTCTTTTCCTTTCCCCATCTCTTGCTCAACCAACTCTTGCACAAAGCAATCCCAAAGCAGAAGCTGTTGCTTTGGCTGGGGGTTGGGTGGAAACCCTCCACAGTGGCTGCCTGCCAGGAATGCTTCCACACTGCTATACTTCTCTGTCAGGAAACCCCCTTGAGCAAAATGTTGCCCTTATTCCTTAGAAATGCCTCTCCTGTCCAACATGGCCAAGGAAATATGGTAAGGCTACACTGAAAGCAAGTTGGAGGCAGATTAAAGGCAGTCAAAAGGCCATTTCTGATTTAAATGCCCAATGTGTTCAGGGACAGATATTTTCTAGTGATCACATGGGCACTTCTATATAAAAACGTTACATGTAGACTAACATTACAGTATAATATCATAAATAGGATCTGTCAGGTTCTGTTCCTGGATTTAGCTCTGGAAAACTTTAACGGGTGATTAAGCATGCTATAATGGAACTCCTTGCGGGCACTGACAATATCATTTTCAAAAATGTATCAATAAGCACACGTTTGAATTTTACCAAATTGCTTCTGCCACTATGCCCCAGTTGAGGCAATAAGAAAACAACATTGTTTCCTACTCAGTCCCCCCTTTCTCTCTCTCTAATATTATCAAATTTATCAAAGGTTTTATTTATACTTTTCAAGTTTATACATTTCATTAGTTTCATTAGTATTACAATCAATTTAACATCTCAAAATTTGACTTCCTTCCCCCTCTTTCTGCGGTTAAATTTATTTTTAAAAATATCTTCTGAATATCCAAATTCATTTAACTTGCTCATTTAATTATCTACTATAAATATATACTCTTATGAAACTGCAGGTTGTTACAATAATCCTGCTAATGTTTTTATCTGTTTACAATTTACCTGTAAATATTAAATAAACCATTTTTTATAAAAAAAGTTTGTTATCTTGATTTCTTACTGTTCCAGTAAGTTTCACCATTTCTGCATATTCCATAAGGTATTGTATCCATTCTTCCTTTACTGGGACTTCTGCTTCTTTCCACTTTGGGACAAGTTTCCTACTCAGTCTCAGCTATTCAGAGAATGCCATCAACAGCCTCAGAAACAATCCTGACATCATAATTAAAGAAGCCAAAAAAGGGGAGGGGCTGTCATCATAAACAAGTTAAACTACATATGAGTGTCTGAGAAATAACTCTCCAACAGCATGTCTTATAGTCCCCTTGTCCTCATACCCAGATGAGGAATACCAGAAGGACCTACATAACTTGATGGAGGAATTTCCTGCAGATGTGCAGGCCGAAGTCTGCATAGATAAGATACATCCCTGGAAACTCAGTGAAGGGTCTTCTATCTGTTACTGAAAGTGCACAAGGCAATCCCAGATGCCCTACAGTTTGGGGCATCAGTACTATCACAGTTGGGGTATCTGGGTATGTAGACTTTATTCTCTGATCAAATGCCATCAATACTCCTAGAGTGAGATCCTAGCCCTACTTGTGAGCTTTGCATAGAGAAATGATTGACCACTGTGAGAACAAGATGCTGGACTAGATGTGACCAGCCGGGCTCTTCTTAGGTTCTTAGGAAAGTGTATTTGCTGGATGTGCCTCCAGCTACAATCTTATATACAGTGGTACCATGGTAGTCAAATGGCTTGACTTCCAAACAAATCGGCTCCCAAACGCCGCAAACCTGGAAGTTAGTGTTCCGGTTTGCGAATGTTTTTTGGAAGCCAAATGTCTGATGCAGCATCCGTGGCTTCCAATTGAGTGCAGGAGGCTCCTGCAGCCAATAGGAAGCTGTGCCTTGGTTTTTGAACCGTTTTGACACTCCTGGAATGGATTAAATTCAAGAACCAAGGTATCACTGTACTCTTATGTCACATTGCGATGAGTGGGACTTACTGTTGTGTAACCATGCATATGATTGCACCCGATTCTCTGTTTCCAATATAGAACTTCTACCTCAACACAAGGTGTGAATCTACATGACTTGCCCACTCTAACAGCACTATAATTTTCCATCATTTCAATGAGAAAACATTCTGAGCACAATAGCCAGAACACAATAAAACATAAAATTAATAGTGAATACAAGAAAATCAGGAAGCAATTAATGCCAAATGGTTACATTCAGAGCGCCCTATGATAGAAATATTCTTCACTGTAGACAAAAGCTTGGCAGGGATCAATATAAAATTGATGTATGAATGGGGGGGGGGAGTAATAAACTTACCTACCTCTCCAGAAATATGCCCATTTAAGGCAATACGATTAAATTGGGAGATTAGTAGTACTGGTGCCATGCCAGAAAAATGATAGGGTATCTTTCATGCAATCTTTCAGGGGTTTTTTTAACCCTTTTACTTCTGAAAAATAAATCAGTGCTTCTGGTCAAGGCTTAATTGGCACTGTTAAAGCAATTCTAGCATGAGTATTCACAACATTCTCTACTACCAGCCCAAGTAGTTCTTAATTTACTATAACAATGAAGAGAAAAGTCAGATATATATATATATATATATATATATATATATATATGCATAAAAGAAAGAAAGGGCAATTAATGATCCAAGTTTAAAGCGCTGGCAGAAAGGCAACATTACTATAAAGGTTTTTAGTAGGAGAAATCTGGAAAGAGTGAAATTTGAGCAAGAGATCAGTTCATCGTTGTTGCTTAAATTGAATTTCTATTGGACCTTGTGCATGGCCTATATCTGCCTGCATTGCAAATGAGATTTGAAGTGGTTTGGCAATGCAATGAAGACCCCTGTCAATGCTGAATTCCCCCATGCCACATGTAAAGAGGCAGGTCCACTAAAGAGAAGGGAGCATCAGCCTCAGTCTGCCTTCAGTAAGGAAGAGGGGGAATTAGTTGCCCCTGCCTGCATTTGACTTCTGGCTTCACCTACTGTTTTTGGCCCAAGCAGTCCCAATAGCCAACAGCCACAACTGCATACCGGTGGCGAAGGCTGGCCCATCAAGGCAAATGGGACAGTGCTCCACTAACCAGCGTGCTGCCATCTGCCTTATTGCAGGGCAGATTTGAGGGTAAACCATACACGGAATGAGTCTGCCTCTGCGGCTTGATGGAGGTAGACATTGTCTCTCATGCCTTGTTATGCTGCCATTTCTACGAGTATATACGCTCAGCATTTATTACCCCTGCTATGCAAAAATCTCCAAATGAATCCGAACTTCAATGTCTAAAATTCCTCATAGAGGACAAGAATCCTGAGATCACGTTAAGGGTAGCCAAATTCTGTGCGATTGCCATAAAACTTAAGGAACAAGCTGTACTATCATAATGATTAAGGTTTTAAATGATATGTTAGTGACTAAGTTTTAATTTATATATTTTTAAACTGTTGCTATATCTGTATTGTCCCTGTTATACCTAATTGCAAATTCAAATGTATCCCCATCATGTGTTATGACTTCCTTGATATTGTTTGTGGGTTGGAACTGGTCTGTGACCAAAATAATAAAATTCATTCAGTGCTCCACTAACCAACCTCAGTCTGCCCTTAGCCAGACCCTACCTGCCTGCCTTTTTACTTGCAACCTGTCTGGGGTGGGGGGCACTACCTGTCCATTTCTTCCTTCTTAGCACCAGTGTTGGCATTATAGAACCCAGTAGGGGCAAAACTAGAATTGGCACTGTCATTGGCTCTGGCTCAAAATTACTGTTGGGCTACCTGTGTTCTGCCCCACTAGCCTCAATGGGCACCAGGTACCACTGCATAGCTCCTTGTTTCTCTCAATATGAAGAGATATTGGGTGATACTACTGCTTCTGTTGTTAACAACTGTAGCAGAGCTAATAGTACAGACTTCAATAAAGAGTCACTGGGGGTTTGGGGGCTAAAAAGTGTTTAAAGAGAAGGAATGAATTTTAGCACTTCATTCACAACACCATCCCAATATATTTTAGACTGCCATGCAATCTTTTGACAAATTGTGGTATGGATTTTTTTAATTAAAAAAATATAATTATCAACAGCTTCTAGGAAAGGAAGGAACTTCTGCCATCTTTCCGGTTCAATGAGTGCTCAATTGCCTAGGGCTGCCTGTTCTGCCACTTTCCTCAACTTTTGTCCATTAGTCTCAGAACACTAGAAGAAAGTGGCCAATGATTGCATTAATGGGTCTCTCATTATTTATTAAAACTCGGCACCACCAGTCGTCATTTGACTGAGCTGGGATTGGTACAATTAGGCAGAATTACTCTGGTGAGATGAGACATTTCAATAGATTTTACAGTTCTTGTTACTATTATCTGAGGTCAGGTCATCAACCGCAGATGGAAAAGCACATTTGGAAAAGCAACAGGGAAATTCCTACACGGTTTCTGCCCTCTGCTGGTCAGTGCCAACGAAAAAACATGGTTGTTCCAATACTGTACATGTATTAGACATATCATAGTGCATTTGTCTACCCCAGTCATCCAGTCATAGACTCCTGAAGGGCAAGGGTTGTAGGAGGAATCCCAGCCAGGTGGAGCAGCTTATGATGTATGCTCAGTACAACCCAGGATTGAATCTAGGTTATTACCTCAAATTAGGAAAACTGGTTAGGTCCTTTTAACAATCAGGAATACCTGACCCCATCAGGAGTGCTGCATGGACCAATCAACTTTTTTGGCCCACTGCTGGCAACCCATGTGACCACCCCTTCCTATTTTACCTGATGGGCTGAGCAGATCTCATTGTCCTCTTCCCTCATCATCCCAGCCTCTCTTCTTCACCAACTGACTGCATCCTATATTCTGCAAGGCTTGCCCCATGCAGGAACCTGCATTGGATAGAGCATACATTGGATATGGTGGCTGTCCTGTGATGCAGAGGCAGCATATCTCCACTCCTGGCATGATGTAAGTAAAGGATTGCTCAGTTTTGTTAAAGCACTTGGACTTTACCAATGGTTTTCTGACTGCTGAAGTACACCGGACTTGCTAATGTGGCCCTGATAGTATTCTCTGCCCTTTCCATGTCCCAGTAGCTGTGGGACGGCTCCTCTCAGAAAGACCTACCCACCCTACAAAAACAGCACAATGTAACACTGGACTGAAAATATTTTTTTAATGTGATTTTGACAAAGGATATCTTAGATAAATATTTTTTATAATACTAATTTGCAATTGTAGAAAACGTTGCATTATTACCTTCCTCGTGAATGTAAAGAAACTTACTCTAGAAGCATTTTTAGTGATAAAATGGTCATTTTGCATCTCTCAAGACTTTAGGTACATTTGAATGCTAAACTTAAAAAAAAAGAAATGGGGGTGAGGAAAATGGTTGAGACTTTGACAGATCCAGCATAGTATTCAGTAATGCTGTATACAGTAATACTGTATTCAGAAGTGATGCTGAAAAACAGTTTACAGCTGATGACAATCTGGTCTAAATCCCATTAAGATCAAAGCTAGTTGTCTATGCTTTTCTGCTATGTCATCCTTCTCCAAACCCAGTAAAGCTGCTCAAAATAGAAGTTAATGGAGGCTCTGTCAATGTGATTTGAAAATAGATTCATACTAACCATTAATTCGTTTCTATGACACCCAGTCTAACTGAGTATGTTCTTCTGCCTGTCTCCCACACAGATTCGTAAATCTTTATCCACATGAAAGTAACCTATATTGAAATATGAAGTTATCGGCTCTATTGTCTAAGATTAATACATATCGGACTAATTCAGTGTAATATTTCAGTGTAAACTTTGTAGCCCAATTCACTATAGATCTAAGCTAAACATACTTGCATTTAGCCCCCAAAGGACATTTACATCCAATTTCTACATTGGGTGAAATTTCTATGTTTGGATGGAAATTTCTCATGTATTTCACTTGGACGTTTCCCCTCCATATGACCAGATCGGTATGACCGGTAAACAGATGTCACCGTTCACCAATCACAGCGACAGACATCAGACATATGAGGCTACAATACAAATACCAGTTAATACTGAACTAGGCAATTTAACACTGTTATTAAACAGTGGAGGGGCTAGAACAGAATTGGGGAACCTCTGGCCTGGGGGCCAAATTCAGCCTTTCAGGCCTCTCTGTCTCAAGGCTACAGCCTGTTTCCTTGCCCCCCATTTCATCCCGGCAAGCTAGGAGCCTTAATGGACAAAATCCACCCAGGCAAAAGCATTTGATGAGGGCATAGTGGCTCAGGAGGCACAAGGGGCAAGGACCTCTCCCATAACACCAGTAGTAGAGACTCCCATTACGGTCCCTGTCAATCCTGCAGTCCCTCCTGTTCCTCCATCTGCAGGCAGGGGGACTAAAATGCACAGCAAACACAAGACTAGGGGGCATAACAGGAGGTGCAATATGTCCCCATCATTATCACCCTCACCCTCCACCTCTTCCCATTCATCTGCTAGGGGGCAGAAGAAGGGGGTCACACTAAGAAGTGTAAATACAATACCAAGAGCAGACATGGCCAGAAGCTTAGTCTAGTCTGGAAGTAAAAAAAATCACGAATACCTGATGCTAGGTCCACCTTTTCTGAGAGGCTGCTACTTGTGAATCTACTGAAATGATTATGATCTACTGGCAACTGTCTCCACCTGAGCATGCAGGGAAAGCATTGGGTTGAAGAGTATTCCCAAGTGGTATGCCACTCTTTCAGGGAGTGTACAGGCCCATGGAGGGTAAGATTAATATCCTTTTCCAGATCACCAGAATTAAGGGCTGCCAGTGTAAAACAGGACAAGGCTTCTGTACCTTGAACAGTTCTGTACAAGAGGGTCTTTCAGCAGCTGTGATTTTGCATGGCAAGTTACACCTGCTATAATTATTCACACAACTACTAAAGGTGCAAGAGCCCTGCCCTCTTTTGCACCTGATCTTGCTACCAGAATGACTGATTAACAATATCTCCACCTTAAGTTTTAGCTTATTTACTCCCATCCCCTCCTGAACACCAGATGCCGATTCATCACTTGCACTGAGCTGCTTACAATCTCTCAGTTTCTGTTTTTTCAGATCCTAAGTCAGTTTGCCACATCTCAGAATTACTGTATTTTCTGATATTTTTAGGTAAAGGTAAAGGTACCCCTGCCTGTACGGGCCAGTCTTGACAGACTCTAGGGTTGTGCGCCCATCTTACTCAAAGAGGCCGGGGGCCAGCGCTGTCCGGAGACACTTCCGGGTCACGTGGCCAGCGTGACATCACTGCTCTGGCGAGCCAGAGCCGCACACGGAAATGCCATTTACCTTCCCGCTAGTAAGCGGTCCCTATTTATCTACTCGCACCCGAGAGTGCTTTCGAACTGCTAGGTTGGCAGGCGCTGGGACCGAACAACAGGAGCGCACCCCGCCGCGGGGATACAAACCGCCAACCTTTCGATTGGCAAGCCCTAGGCGCTGAGGCTTTAACCCACAGCGCCACCCGCGTCCCCTTTCTGATATTTTTAGTCCTCCTGAAAATTCTTCAGCATTTTAGTCCAGGTTTCTCCTAATATATACATTTTGTATATATGCAATTTTGCCTTTTGCAAGCAATTTCCCCATATATTTTTTGTATGTTATTTTGCTTATGCAGTTTATGTAATTTACCCCCTACGTACACAATTTCATATGCATTTTTGGATAGGAGAACTGGAGCACAAAATGTGAAGAAGTGGCAATTAGAAAGAATAATAAGAAATTCAAATAATTGGAATGCTTTAAATCTTTTAAAATCATGTAAGTTGGCGGTAATCACCACATCTTGTGCCAATGAATTCTAGAAATTAATTTGATATTGTGTGAAGTACTTCCTTCTGTATTCTGAGGAAGACCATCTCGGAGCCTGATGCAACTGAACTCCCTCTCTCCTCAACCTGGGCTAAATACCACCACATGCCCTGTGGAAAGGATCCTGGTAAATTATTATATTCCAAATTTATTGCTGTGGTTTTATTAAAGTATCTCTGTTACTTGTATGCCATCTTAGAAGGGTTTGTATCCTCAACCCTATATACACATATAGTGTGCCCTTAACTACTGCTAATCAGTTTCATTAGATTATCCCTGGTTCTGGTATTACGGGAGATTTTGTTCACCATCTCTACACTTCACATAATTTCCTAAATCTCCCTCATACCCACTCCTACTTTCCCCCCCTAAACAACCCCCTACCCAGTGTACTGGCCATTCCTCCTAGCAAAATTGCTCTAACTCCCTTATCATTTTTTTCAGCTGTTTTTTTGAGATGGAGCAACCAGAACTGTACATGTGCTTGCACCATAGATTTATAGAAGAGCATTATGATACTGGCAGAAATAGCTTTTTCTAGGTAAACTGTTCCTTTTGTCTTTTCACAGATTATCATGATTGGGATAATCACTGGGCAGAACATAACTCTCAAGCTATCCATCTGCCAGGAAATTTTCCTATGCAAATCTCATTGAAGTGAACCAGATCTTGTAAGAAATTATTGTCACTATGGTAGAACTCTTCCACACCTCCCACTAATTTCAGTGCAGCTTGTGTATTGAGGCTGAGCCGGATGTTATTAACACTTTCGGGGCTTGCTCCTGAGTATACACAGATAGAAGACATTTAAGATGAAATGAACTGTCATAGACAGCGAGTTTTAATACAACAAATACATTATGTGTGGAGTTTTAATACAACAAATACATTATGCACAATGTATTTTTTTAATCAATTAAAAAAAGGCTCAAGAGAGTAAACTGTATAATTTATTCACCTGTTTTTGCTTCTTTTTCTGCTTTAAAACCTTTACTAAAGAGAGAACCCATTAACCTGAATTAGAACTAGGACATGAAATTAAAGCTGAATAAACATGAATTCTGTTTGAACACTTTTTGGATGTTATAAATTATTTTAATTAATTTGATACACATTGTCTGAAATCCTTAAAAAGCCAATTAGAAAAGGGAGAATTATTTTAAAGAATTATATAAAATCCCTGACTCTACCTAATTACTATAAACAGCTTCCACTGTATTCAGGATGTAAGGAGTGTTTTATGTATGGTCAGATACAAAAGATTACAGGGCACCTGCATCTTTAATACTTGTGTACAAGAGGGAGAAGCTACACCATTAATCCCTGACCTCCTTTGCATCTGGCCATCCTAACAAGACAATCTTATCTACATCCCACTGTGTTCAGTGAGACTTACTGAAGGAAATAATCACGTGACTCCTCCCCAGGCATCTTAAAGATGCATCAAACTGTTAGGATTTGTTGCATTTCCAGGGTGAGGTGGTATTTATAAGGATTTATTAATCCATACACAGTATATGTTTTTGTATCAGGTTTTCCCTGCTACAAATAATGTCAAATGCTATGACTGTGAGAAGTTAGTAATTCTGCTAGAAAATATTTTGATACTCCTCTTTGGGTACCATCTTATACAGTTACTTGGGGGAAAGTTCCACTAAACTCAATGGGGCTTACTTCTACATATATAGGACCACATTGTAGATTATGTGGATTCTGTTTGAACCGTACAATTGCTCCTGAAAACTAGGGTCATTACCTGCAAATATTGTGTATATTGCATGGATGGAAAATTCCTGTCCAACTTCAAATGTGGTCTTCAGTGATCTCTGCTCCGCCTATGCATCTCAGGAGGTGCATTTTATTGCAGAGCAAGCAGCCCTCCACTTCCCAGGAATTGCATGTGGGGGTAATGAACCTCCACTACTGACCAGGGCCGGCCCACCTTGGGCGGCAGGATCCACAGGAGCAGCAGATCCCGATGAAGATCTTTATCCCCCTCTTGTTCCTGATGTGGACTTTCACTCAGCTATTCTTCTTCCCTGGCAGGGAGGAGGATGCTATTTTGTGGTTCACCTCGGGTGTCAAAATATCTTGGGCTGCTCCTGCTACTGGCATACCAGGGCTTGTGAAAACTGTACCATTGGAATACCTGCATCAGTTACTGCACGAAGCAGCCTATTTAAAATGTTCAGCGGGGGGAAAAACAAAAGGGGGGGGGGGCTGCAGCTGTCGCTAGGACTGCATGGAGGTTTAGGATCTGGGTACCACAGAAGAGTCCTCCCCAGTTGCAGAACTTGTGGTGGGCTTTAGGACCTAAGCAATTTTTTTTATTCGTTTGGACTTTAAAGTTAACGTTTATTATTTCGAAGTATGAACGTATATTCATGTTACGGTGTTTTTACTGTATGTAAAGTTTTATATACTACTCTCGGAGGCAAGGCAAATATATTTTTATGGACGTTTTATCAGTGCGGGACTCTGGGCGGTCCTCCGCATTTCTGCAGCGGAGGCAGGGCTAATTCTGAGGGACGAAGGCCGGTGACGATGGAGGAAACGCTGTGCACAGGAAACGCTAGACTCCGAGCTTTTCCCAGCGGAACCACCGACGCCGCCTTGCCTTCGCGCCTCAGCCAAATCAAACGAGCAAGGCCGCGCCTCATCTCCAGCGACAATCGTCGACAGGCCAATGAGCGGACGGCTACTGAATCCCAGCCGCCAGTTGAAACGGTCGAGTTGGGCATCGCCAACATCCAATCAAATCAAAGTTGCAGCGCGAGACCTCCCCGCCCCGCCCGGTCCCACGCTAATAGGAACAGGGAGAGACAGGAGCCCGGATTCGAAGAAAATGGCCAATGAATGCCTGGGCGACTCGGGCTGTGACGGAGGGAGAAATAAAGACGACTGACAGGATTTTGGTCCAACCCAATCCCAGCTCCTGCTCGTAGTCTCTCCATAGCTGGCCTATAGTGTGACTCTCCTGCTGCCGCCGTTCAGCGGAGCTCACGGACCTTCGGAGTGACGGGCGCCTCGTCTAATAGGATGATGAGCGCTAGTTAAGAAGGAGGGTTTCCGCTTCCGGGGCTCTGGGCCGATTTTTCCCTTCCCCTCGCCTCACGCTGACAGACTTTCTGTGCAATTAGAATAGCGGACCTCGGTTAAGTCGTCCAATGGATGCGAAGTGGGCGGAGTTGCCGTGTGCAGGAGGGTTCCAAGATGGCGGCGGGTGCGTGAGGCGCGATACTCGGCGCGCGATTCCCTCTTGCTGGCGCTCGCCGCCATGAAGGGCAAGGAGCGTTCCCCTGCCAAGGCCAAACGGTCCCGGGGCGGCGAGGACTCCTCTTCGGCGCGGAGCGAGCGGAGCAGCAAGAAGCCGAGCAACGGCGGCGGGAAGTCGGCGAGCGGCGGCTCCGGCGAGGGTGGCGGCAGCAGTCGGCGGAGCCTTCACTTGGAAAAGGCCAGCCGAGCCAGCAGCCGCGAGTATGACTCCGCCACGGTGGGCAGCTCCGGGGGCGGCGGGAGCAGCAGCCGCCACGGCTACAGCAACAGCAGCAGCAGCAGCAAGAACGCGGAGTCGTCCTCGCGGGGCAGCCGCGGCGGCGGCGGCGATTCCCGGGCGCCCCCCTCCGACTCCGGCAGCAGCAGTGAGTACAAGACGCTGAAGATCAGTGAGCTGGGCTCTGCGCTGAGCGACGAGGCGATCGAGGACGGGCTCTTCCACGAGTTCAAGCGCTTCGGGGACGTAAGTGTCAAAATCAGCCGCCTGCCGCCCGGCACCGGCGCTGGCGACGAACGGGTGGCCTTCGTCAATTTCCGGCGCCCCGAGGACGCCCGGGCTGCCAAGCATGCTCGCGGCCGCCTGGTTCTCTACGACCGGCCGCTGAAGATCGAGGCTGTCTACGTGGGGAGCAGCAGCGGAGGGGGGAGCGGCCGACGTCGCGCCAGCCGTTCTCCTGCCCTTTTGGACAAGGAATCTCCCTACGGAGCCGCAGCGGTGGGTGTAGCAGGTGCGGCACCTGCAGCTATCAGGCACCCCTCGACTGGGGCTACTCAGAGGGCGCTTTCTCCTGCTGGTGGAGGAGCTGGCTTGGGATACAGAGACTTCAGGCTACAGCAGCTTGCCCTGGGCCGCCTGCCTCCGCCACCGCCACCTCTGCCTAGGGAGTTGGAAAGAGAACGAGATTATGGGGGCTTCTATGACCGTGTGAGGCCCGCTTACAGTCTGGATCGAGTTGCCGGGGTGGCGGCAGCTGCATTTCGTGGAGTTGGTGGCACTGGAACAGCCAGTGAGGAAGAGATTAGCCCTGAAGATGACCAGAGAGCCAATCGTACCCTATTCCTCGGCAATCTGGACATATCGGTGACTGAATCGGATCTACGCCGAGGTTTTGACCGCTTTGGGGTAATCACTGAGGTGGACATCAAGAGGCCATCCCGAGGTCAAACTAGCACCTATGGATTTCTCAAGTTTGAAAACTTGGACATGGCCCACCGGGCTAAACTTGCTATGTCCGGTAAAGTGTTGCTGCGTAACCCTATCAAAATTGGCTATGGTAAGGCCACCCCAACCACACGACTTTGGGTGGGTGGTCTGGGGCCTTGGGTACCATTGGCTGCTCTTGCCAGGGAGTTTGACCGTTTTGGCACTATTCGCACCATTGACTATCGTAAAGGTGACTCATGGGCTTACATCCAGTATGAGAGCTTGGATGCTGCACAAGCTGCTTGTAGCCACATGCGTGGTTTTCCTTTGGGTGGGCCAGACCGCCGTCTCCGGGTGGACTTTGCTGACACTGAGCATCGTTATCAGCAACCTTATTTGCAGACATTGCCACTTCCACCCCCTCCTCACTATGATCTGGTAGCAGAGACATCTGCCTTTGGGGCACATCGTGGAGCCCCATCAGATCCACTCCGAGGTGCTCGGGATAGGACTCCCCCCCTAGTGTATGGCGATCGTGACAGAGATCTCTATCCTGAGACGGAGTGGGTGCCTCCCCCACCTCCAGTTCGGGACAGGGGGAGCAGAGCAACTGTTTATGATACACTAGAAAGTTTGGAACGTCGACGAGATGGTTGGTCTCTAGAAAGAACTCGTGGGGAAAGGGAGTTAGTCATAAGCAGTAGAGATCTACCCAGGAAGCGAAGGCTAGTGGAAGATGGGCGGCATTTGGACCGTTCGCCGGACAGTGAACGATCATCTTCATCTCGCAAGCGTCACTGTCCTGCTGCAGCCTCTCCACAAGATCGTAGTCCTGAGCCAAGTCTGGGCAGAGACCGCTATAGTAGCGATGCAGAACGACCAACCTCTCGTTTGCTGTTGCTGGAGCGCCCTTCACCCATCCGAGAGCCACGCAGGGGTAGCTTGGAGCGAAGCCAGAGTGAGAAGCGTGACCGCAAAAGCTCTGAGAGGGAAAGAAAGCATCGCACACTTACCACTGCTACCACCCAAGAATGCAAGAGTCCAGCTAAAAAGGATGAGCATGCATCTGAAGGCAGCAGTGGTGGAGGATCTCGGCTGAAACCTCCACCTCAAAAGCAACAGCAGCAGGATGGAACCTCAAAGTCTGGGTCATCCCCCAAACTGTGCCTGGCCTGGCAAGGAATGCTTCTATTGAAGAACAGCAACTTTCCGTCTAACATGCACCTACTTCAAGGGGATCTGAGTGTGGCCAGCAGTCTCCTGGTGGAAGGAGCAACTGGTGGCAAAGTGGCCCAGCTAAAGATCACACAGCGCCTCCGTTTGGACCAGCCCAAGCTGGATGAAGTTACCCGTCGTATCAAAGTGGCAGGGCCCAATGGATATGCTATTCTTCTGGCTGTGCCTGGTACCACAGACAACCGTGCCTCATCTGGGGCTGGTGAAGCTAACACCACCTCTACACAGCGGCCGCTCAGAAACCTGGTGTCCTATCTTAAACAAAAACAGGCAGCTGGGGTGATAAGCCTCCCAGTAGGGGGCAATAAAGACAAAGAAAACAGCGGGGTCTTGCATGCTTTCCCACCCTGTGATTTTTCTCAGCAGTTCCTGGATTCTACAGCCAAGGCCCTGGCTAAATCAGAGGATGACTATTTGGTCATGATCATTGTCCGTGGTGCATCTTAAAGCCCTAATACTTTCTATGCTCTCTCCTGCTGCTTCACACAGCCCCCTTCCCCTCTGTTCCAGTGTCTGCCAGGTGCTATGCGATAAGCCTTAGCCACTTCCCCAAGTATAATTTTTAATTAGATATGTAGTTAATCTTACCTCCCCCCAGTTTTCTATAAACTCTCTAGAAGGCAGACTTGTTAGCTGTTCTTTAGTATGGCTAGGCTACCATGACTGTCTTGCTGATGTGCAGGTAGCAGGAATGGAAGGTCTGCTTCAACTAAAATATGAATCCCAGAACAAGCGTATTTCTTTTTCCCCTCCCCCTTTTTAAAAAAATACCCTTTAACTTCTTGTCCTCTTTCATTTCATAACTTTAAAGTAGACATAAAAACTTCCCTACATTTACAAATCTAAATGGCCAGATTTAAAGCATTTGTGGCTCATACAGAATCACATGCCTAAAGCAAATGCCCATTGTGAGCCCTATGGTTAAGTGAAGGCCTTGGGCTTGTAGCCTTGAAATCAAAATAATCCCTCCATCAAGAACCTGAAAATAACATCTGAGTTTGAATTGATTCAGGATTGACTTCCCCAAGGCAGATGATACTTTATCTTTTGTGGTACACTAGGCTTCTTTCACTGGGTATTAGTTTTGTTGCCAAGTTCATAGAAGTGCATGCCCACAAAGAATGTGTACACAGGTGTACTTTTGAATCTCTTATTCATTTTGGGTTGTAGTTGTGATACATGATAAAGAACCAAGAGCATTGCTATAATCCATGAACATCTTGCGCTTCGGTATGTAAGAAGCAGGTGCTTTTAAGACAACTGTGATTACTTGCATTTTTGTTATTGCCCTTTGCTAATTGTGGTAGGGACAGTGAATTCCAAAATGTAACTTGGAAATATAATTTTCTGAGATGGCACTTAACTTTTGTAAAAAGTTCTGCCACATAACCATTTCAATATCATTTTATAGCCATGAAAATAGAAGTGAATGCTACCTGGTAGTTACTTTCAGGTAAAAAATGGGCATTATGCAAGGTTTTATAGTCTGGATTGCACTGTTTTAATCTTGACATTTTTGCAGTCTTGTATTTCCAAGTGTTGGGGAAGCAGTTCAGTTTATTCAAAGAACATAATTTGTTTTTTTGGGAAATGAGGTTTTTTAAACTCCACAAAAACATCTTGATATAGATAGGGGGGAAGTAGTTCAGACATGTGGCTTCATTTTTCTAATCTTTTCATTCAAACATTTTATTAACCCTCTAAGGCATTGTACCAGCCTCTGAGTAATGAAGAGTGCTGTTTTCCACTTGATGTAAAATGGTTTTGCCCAGGTATAAAGATTTACATTCTTTGAAATGTGGCTTGGTGAAAGCAACATGTTGCTCATTGTAAGCTTAAATTGAGAAGCATGTTAAAGTCACTTTTTAGAGTGAAGCCTCATTTCTGAAATCAGTCAATCCTTTCACTTTTTCAGGAAAACAGCTTTAGCACCCTAAAACCCATTGATGAGTAATTGCAAGTTTCAAATAACCACCAGCACACACTGAAAATGTCTGCTGTCCTGTAATAAAGGAAGAAAATTTTGAACTGTGGGCTGAAGAGCCCTTCAATGTGCATGCAAAATCTAGCCACTTTCCTTACTATTAATGAGAATTCTGTAGGGAGTTGTTTCATATATTCTCTGCTTCCAGACGAAGTCTCAGTAAGATAGGCCTATGTTGCCAGTTAGTGCATAACATGACCGTTGCTGAGTTATCCATGTTATTGCACTTGTCAAGCACTGGTGGCATATAGAGTGGATTCTCTTATGGTTTTTGTAACAGAGCTTGATCTCTATGTTAGACTTCTGAGTCATTTATGGAAGGCCACCTGTGTAACCCTTCAAAACCTTTATACTTGTGAACAATAGTACCCATTCTCCAATATGCAGTGCTCTTTTGAGAAAAGCCCTACAGAACTTGAATTTGCAATAAATTGTATGAAATAAGTCTTGCTTACAAGCAAGCCACTGACAACTGGTGTCAGAAAAACTCAACACCATGGGGTTTCCTCTTTGAAAATGGAAACAAATTATGTTCATTGCTGCTTATCTTCATGACTTGAAGTATGTTAAGGTTATGTGAAATGGGCAATTTCAATTTCCAAATCCTTACTTAGATTTTTTTAATTATTATTTAGTAAAAAATCTGGTTCATTTGTTAGCTAAAAAAGGAACCTAGCATTTTAGGAGCCCTTTGTAGGGTAAAACAATTGACAAGCAACATTAAATGTCACAGCACTTAGTTAAAACCGCCATAAAATCTAAATACAAGTTTGGGGGGCTGTATTTACTTTTGAGTGCGCATAGCAGAGCAATTATCCCTTTGAGCCATCTGGGTAAGAGTTCAGCACTAGCAAATGTTGCATTTAATGCCACTTTTATACACAACAGATCAGAGTTATTTTCTCTGTATATGGCATTATGGAGCTTCAGTATGAGCGATGCACACTTGATTGGTGCATATATTCACAACTGTTTTCATTCATTACAGTGTATTGCTTTAGAATGGAGAATTATCTTTTTCTGATACATCATTTAATAGCCACTTTTTGTTGCTTAGGGGAAAAAACTTTTAAGTGGCATATTGCCATTAATACTTTTTTTTTTTTACAATTGGAAACTTTAAACAGCGGTTTGGCTGTTAGCCAGTGACTGCATGCTTGAAAGTTCAGCATAAAGACTGCTGTTGACTGGCAACATGGCATGAATTTAAGGCTACCTCATTATTGTGAGATCCACTTCTGTGTTCTGTAGAATGGCTTCCTACATGGGCGGTCCAAATGGGAGCAATCGAAGTGGAGGCAAGATTATAGCATTTTTAAAGCAATCTTCAGTGTGGATTACTT
This sequence comes from Podarcis tiliguerta, assembly GCF_965153285.1. Taxonomy (NCBI): domain Eukaryota; kingdom Metazoa; phylum Chordata; class Lepidosauria; order Squamata; family Lacertidae; genus Podarcis; species Podarcis tiliguerta. Next base: position 47,678,493 of record NC_139539.1, read on the forward strand.
CCCTAGGAGTTTAATAGGCAAAAGAAATAACTTATTTGGGTGTCTTAAGCAAGCAGCTGGAGCCTGGCCATGATTTAGAGTGAAAAGGTGCATGGAAAAACCTCCTGGAATTAGATGGTTAAATGGAAAAGCTAGAGGTTACCACAAAAGTGTATTCAGGAACTATACTTGGGGGCACTTGATAAAATTTGAATACTAATTAGAAGTGAAGAAATCAATGTAAAAATAAGATGTGTAGTAATTTACCCTGGCTTCCATTTATTTTGTGTAGATAAGAATAGATACTCCAGATGTGTCATGGAATGTAAACATTTCCAGTTGTATTTGACCAAACTGCAATACTTTAGAAAAACTGGGGGGTGGAATTGTTCAGATGTAATTTGGTGGAATTTGATGTATATCATTGGCTTCCCCTCCCTCCTGCAACTAGTGAGCTTGCTGCTAGTAATATGCAGTAAAGTGAGAAAATACACATACAAACAGAACAGTTAATTTTCATGTTCTTGTTTGAGTTGCCTTTTTGAAAAAGCGAAATTGTGTGAATTGATTTTCCTCCTGGGTTTTTACCTTTTTTTACCAGTTCAGTTGAATAACTTCAAACTGTATTTTATGTTTTAAAACCCCTGGGCTATTCATTGTGCATCTATATATAGATGTTAATTCATTTCAAAAGTTTTGTGCCAGTGAAGGGTGATTGGTGCTTTCAGACTTTCCCTAGAATATTCAGGAAAAGCCTTGTAGTTCTATAAATTATCTGTTATTGTAGGGAGAGGACAACTCTGTTGTAAACACTTGTACTGAATAACCTCTTCTTTCCTCCTGAAAGCAAGGCTGGTGAACTGCCGAAGACAACAAGGGATTCCAAGCTCTAATGGACCTTTGCGAAGAAAAGCTTTGGCTTGTGTGGAATTTACATGGGCCTCGTGGAAGAAAGCTTATCTGTTTAGTATTTGTGCATTTTACTAAAATGGCAGCTTAAAAAAAAGTTGTGTATCTGCTATTGTGATGCCAATGCCCGTGTTTTAAGTGGAAAATTGACCTCTTTGCTTTGTGCTGTGTACACAAGATTTCTGCAAAAGTAAAGGAAAAAAACCTTTTTATGGCTCACACAGCTTAAACTAGCTGTCACTCAAAACATGCGCTCACAGTCGAGCTAATTTTGTTTCATTCTAAATAAATTGTTTCTTTTGAGGAAAGTGGTTTTTCTGCCTGGAAATGAATTGACAACAAACCTTTGACCCCTTTGTTTGCAGCTGTGGGGGTATTTTGCTGCTGCTGCCACTGCCGCCGCTCCTCCTCCTCCTCGATCTGATAGTTGTGGGTCTCAGACAAGAAGCAGGGAGACCTACGCATTGATATTGACCATCCTGTTGTATCAGATCTGAAGAATCTAGTCTGTTGTGTTGCTGTGTCCCATTGTTTACAGTGAATGGGGATCAATGGCTGCTATCTCCTCATCTTTACGAGGAAATGGTGCTGTTGCTGGCATGCAAGAAGCAGGGAAAGCATCTTTAAGTCTCAGAACAGTGTACAAATCTGGGACTTCATTGATTTTGAAGAGCTGGAGTTCCTGAATTTTAAGTTCTTGATTTGTTTTGTTCACCTAACTTGTTTGGCCTTAGTTCTGATTTTAGTTTGAAGAAAGTTTGAAATTGCTTTGCATCTTGCGCATAGAAACCTTTCCACCAAATTGAAAAAAAGAAAAAGTAACTCAAAAAAATTTAAGTGATAGCGCGTTTCCAGACAGCTTGAAAGAGCTCCTCCGCATCCAGGGGCTTTTCACCAGAGTTGTGCAGTCCTGGGTGTAGTTCTGAATGGATGAAGAGTTCCTGAGAGCTAGAATGCTGTCATTAAAACCTGTACCATTGGTATTGGTGCTCTTGACCAGTTTTGAAGCAAATTGTCTACACACCTTGGATGTGCATGCAACCTTGATCGTTTCCTAGGTACCACTGCAAACTTGTAGTTTGTAGTACAGATGATGAGAGGAGGAAAAAAAGTGGTGACACTTTGAAAAATGTGTCCCTGCATTTGGGGACCTTGAGCTTTGGAAAGCTGTTCCCACTGTGCAGGAGTACAACTCTTTGCTGCAGGAGACTTCGGGGCACGGTTGACGTCACACCACCAGAGGTCAAGAGGAAGCGAACAGTGCTGCACCTGCACCGTGGCTGCAGAAACCGCATATGTTTGCCATTCTGTCTTAGAATTAACTAGTTGCCATTTGACATGCAGATGGAAGACATCTTGAAATACAAGCTTGCTCTGGTTGCCTTGAAATGTTTAACCTATTGTGGATAAAGAACACTAGCACTGTCCTGTATTCACGCAGGATGATTGCTAGGCAGCAGGTGCTTATCAACACACGGATGCAACGATTGTGTTCCACAAATTATGTGTTCCCAAGGCAAACTGCTGTTTAAAACACTTAAACAGGTAAGGGATTTTAAGAGGTCAAACTAAATTGTAATTCTAGGGAGCTGGGTTTACTGCTTTAGGCTTTTCTCATTATATTATAGCCTTCTAAATCCTTAGGTAACTGGTATATCTCTTACTAACTCGCTTTTATCTAGTGCTATGGCTTCCAGGATGGCTGAGTACTAATTCAAACTTGTCATTTAATGTCACTTTTAGTTGATTTCTGATTTCCTTTTTTTAAATCTGCAAATAGTTGAGCGGTCAAGCTATTGGATGGTATCTAACTTAGTAGTACTGAGAATAGACCCATTTAAATCAATGGACTTAAGTTAACTTAAGTCTGTTGATTTCAGTGAGCCTACCAAGTATGACTAGTTGGATACCACCCATTGTTCCTAATAATAAATGCGGATATTTCTGTTGGGTAAATTAAAGTACTGGCTCAAAGGGCTGCTTCACACGTGGCTTTCTATATGGTCCAGGACATCACTTTTCTGTATTAAAATCAATGCAGTCATGTGAAAATGCACACTTGGTGTTGTGTGCATACCTAGAAACATAAGCAGATGCTCATCATTTGATCATGCCTTTTCCTGCATGGAATATATATAGGAAGGTCATTGAATGTGAAGAGATAGTCATACTTAGATTTTAAGTGATTCAGATATTGTGAGGATATTGAATTCTGGCAAGTGATACAACAGATCTGCTTGAGTAATGATGGAGCATATTAGAAGACAGCTTGGTATCAACAGGCACAGTTTAAATTTTTGTCACAACTGTCTGGGTTTTGGCAAGTAATTTGAATTTCCCCTCAATTGTCTTTTAAGTACTGCAAGAAAAAAGACCTTTTAAATAAAGAAATGGAAAGAGGTGGTTACACATCCTTTATCGAAATATGAGTAATTAGGACCATCATCAGCACAATCCTGTGCATGACTCCTTGGAAGTAAATCCTGCAAAGTTCAGTGGAACTTACTTCCAAGTAAGTGTGTGTAGGATTGCAGTCTACTCTGATGGTGTGAATGCCACAGCTGATTTAGATGTTCACACTTGAAATGCAGTCTGCTATATTTACAGTATTCCTTTAATGATTTTTTTCTTAGAGGATCGTTCAGGTGAATTGAGTTGATTCACTTTGAATTAAAACTACACAGTTGTTTGTACTTTCCCTCTTATTGTTTACTCCAGTATCTTTTAATTGCAGTTCATTTGTGATGCTGGGGGATGCTCTAATGGCTGCTCCATAATAGTGAGTTATTTCTTCACAGGATTGGTCAGCCCCTCTGGATTGGTTAGAGGGACATCTTTGTCTGAAAGGTAAACTGTACATTTTTCTTAACATACTGAATTCCTGCTGCTTAAGTTGGCTTGGGCTATGGCATATAAGAATATGAAAAAAATTGATTTAACTCTAAGCATACCAAGCAGAGAGAAAAGGATTTAAATACTGAACCTGCTTCTTTATAACTATGCATTCTAGGGTAAGAATATTTTTGAAGTTCTTTGCTTATCGTGAACTGCACACCAAGTTTGCCATTCAGTATATTAAGAGCATGATCCAGCAAAAGTTAAGCCTCATTAATAGACTTTCATTAAGGGGGAGTGAAGAGCATACGTATTTTTTCTCAGAAATCAATGGGACTGAAAAGTCCTTAGCCATTGCTCTTTAGCATTAGTTAATTTTCATAAGAAAACGATAACAAACAGGAAAATATTTAAAAATAATGTACAACCAATTTAAAAAATATAACTGACACAACTGAAAGTGGATTGGTAGATCAGTGTTTAAGGTTCTAAATCTTCAAGCTAAGCATTTCATTATAAAACGTATATAAGATACACCAAACAATATAAAATATTTCTGCACCTAAATAAGAGATGGTTTGTAGTTGTATGCAAACTCTTACTTCTACATTCTGTCTCTGAATATTTGAGAAATAGCAATTGCTTACACTTCACATTTAGTAGTGTCTGAAGGAGGACTGGGAAAAACACCTATTCTTAATTAAAAGAAGTATCAATTTGATCCCCATAGAATTCACAAACCAGTGTATAGTTCTAGATGTTAATGTTACCTTTTCGCAACAAGGGCTACAAAGAACTTTCTTTGTATTCGTAGGCTCAATGGACTTGGGTATAACTTAGACTTGGGTATAACTTATAACTCAATGGACTTGGGTATAACTTAGTTGGATACCTCCTGTTGCTGTTTTATTAGGTTGTAAAGAAAAATAGATTGGTTGAAAGCTATTATCAATGGAAGCTTATCTAAAGTGTCTCATCTAATACAAATTTTAAGTTTAGCAATTGGTAAAATGTAGAGGTATGGACATATGTTAGTGTCTCGAGTTATTCTGTTTTAGGTAATTTGTTAAAACTAAGACGATAAAAAGTAGGCTGTGATCTGTGAGTGGTCTTAGACCACTGATTATTTTCTGGCAAATCTCCTTGTACCTGCTGCTTTTTGGGTTATTGGAAAGAAAGCTGGGAGTGTGTAGACCTTGGTCAGCCAGCAGGGCACTTGTTGCACAGGTTAGTTATGCCCTAATTTAAAGATACTCTTAAGTATGTACTTTTGCTTTGAAAATTTAAAAGAAGTTGGTGGTCCATGGGGATCCATGGTTAGACCAAACTTCGCTAACTTTGTGACCTCCAGCTATTTTGGACTGATGGAAGTTTCAGTCCAAAACATTTGGCCTGCACCAGGTTGGTGAAGACTAGATTGGATTCAACATGTAAGAAAGACTAACATTGTTCTTCCCTTAGCTCTTCCCTTAGCTTCCCTTGTGCTCTGTAAAGTGTCTTCTCCAACCTTTCCCCCCAAGATGTTATTGGACTACTGATTTCCTCAACCTTGACAGTTGCCCAGCTGATGGGACGATGGAAGTTGTTGGACTACAACATTTGCGAACAAGGTTAGGGAAGGCCGCTATAGAACATTGGATCATGAGAAATCAGTTACAATTAGCACTAGATCAGGGATGGAAAACTGTAGCCCTCTAGCTGTTGTTGGGTTTTTAGCCAGTGGTGAGGGATTGTGGAAGTTGTCCAGCTGCACAGGTTCGACATCTGCATTACATAGTGTCAGTACTGCATTTGAACCCGAGAAGATGGTGTGAGCTTTATGGATCCCATTTTGGACATCCTAACAATGTGAGGAGTTTGCCTTCTGATGCTTCCTGATCTGGGGTTTTGAATCAGAAGAGAGTGATCCAACTAACTGATCTTTAGAGGCAGAGGAGAATGAGCGCATAAGGTATGCCAGGTTTCATACTTGAAGAGTATATCAAACAAGCAGGTAATACTAATAAGGTGGCCTTAAAAGTGCTTATCCAAATAATGGAGGGTCTTTTGGTAAGAAATCAACCTTGTGTGTGAAATTACTTATACAGTGGTGCCTCGCAAGACAAAATTAATTCGTTCTGCGAGTTTTTCCGTCTTGTGAATTTTTCGTCTTGCGAAGCACGGTTTCCCATAGGAATGCATTGACGGTTTTAAGAAAAAGGCGCAAAACGTTTTCGTCTTGCGAAGCAAGCCCATAGGGAAATTCGTCTTGCGAAGCAACTCAAAAAACAAAAAACTCTTTCGTCTTGTGAGGCATTCGTCTTGCAAGGTACCACTGTATGTTGGCAACTTAATGTCAGGGGTGTCTGCAGTTATAGGCTGCATCCATTTACAGCTTTTATTGGGCATGTGGCCCTCCAGGCCTCTAACTAGCACTCGGGACTCTCTCCAGGCCACACTCCCTCCTGAGCCACCAGTCCTGTTTGCACTCTCATTTGAGTACTTTTGCCTGGCTGGAATGTTTTTGATCATGCTCCTTGCTTCTCTGGCTGGAACGTAGTAAGGGATATGTGGATGTGAAGAAATTAGCTTAGTATACAAAGGTAAAAAGTTCACATGCATTGCTTTGCCTGCTTTTTCCTTCTGGGCGTCCCCAACAGTGGCACATGGCTTCTGGAAAGTTGTCTAGAAGGGAATGTGGACCTTGGACGGAAAAAATGTTCCCCACCTCTGGCTAATATTCAGGCTTTTGTTGTATATTCAGTGGTATCTCGGGTTAAGAACTTAATTCATTCCGGAGGTCTGTTCTTAACCTGAAGCACCACTTTAGGTAATGGGGCCTCCTGCTGCGGCTGCACGATTTCTGTTCCCATCCTGAAGCAAAGTTCTTGACCCGAGGTACTATTTCTGGGTTAGCGGAGTCTGTAACCTGAAGCGTATGTAACCCGAGGTATCTCTAATGCATCCACACTGCAGTCTCCTTTGGGGCAACACTTAGATGTATTCAGGGCCTGCACAGAGGCAGATTTTAAATATTCTGCCCAGAAGGCAGCATCCTGAGGCACTCTGCTTTCATGGTTTAAAGTGGGAGTGAAGATGTGTACAGACATGCCTACTACATCTTAAGTAGAGGAGTGGGGACATATGAATAGGATTCCCACTGGTTAGAAGGGTAGGGTTTTGATGCCCTGTGTAGATTCTTGTTCCTCATTAATAATGGAACCAAAATAAATTATGCAAGATAAGCAAGTATATGTAAGCATGAATAATTTATAATTAGCTAAATTTAGATTTTCTGAGTACAGAATTTTGATTTTGGTGCACACAGCCCTCCATTTACAGCCAGTCAGAATTTAATCTCTGGGACCTTCGTCTGTGGCACCTGAGCTTCAGAGAAAATGTAAATGCAAGAAAGTGCCATATTTGTTTTCCTACATTAACTTTCTGTGTTTTTCTGATCACTTGGACCTCTTTCACTGCTTAGGTCAGGATGCAAAAGACAAGAAGCTCAGATGTGCACACCAAGCTGTCTTGCATAGCTTGCATATCAATTTCTGCTTTCAATCCAGCCTTGCGTGCTGGAGGTAGATTTTTAGTCTGCTTGGTGTGCGTTTCTGAAATTGGGACTGCAAATCTAATTGGAACAGTTTAAAAAATGAACCAGTGTAAAATGAAAGGCTACCGCAGGTTAGATTCTGGTTGCAGTTGAGCTGTTTTATCCAGTAGCCACCAGTCAGTGATATATTGAACACTAGCAATATAGTGCATTTCTCTTACTTCCTGTTCTGGGCACCAAGGATTGGGGGACCTGAGAACCATCTCAGTTGTTAACTGAATACAGAATGGATTTGGGAGCGTTATGCTTTTTCATATTCAGTACTCTAGGACAAGAGAAATAATTATTCTGTTATATCAGCCTAGTTGATGGTAAGGGAGAAGAGGTATCATGAAGGTCAAGGATTTCTGTAGCTCAGGGGTAGGGAACCTGGTGCCCTCCAGATGTTACTGGAAAACAACTCATCATCCCTGAACATTGCCCATGCTGGCTACCACTGATGGAGTCCAAAGATAGATTCCCCACCCCTCCTACAGCTGCTTCATACCCTAATTCTATTCTAAATACCTCACCTTGACATCTTTCTAGTTGATAATACTGTAGTCTTGCTGAAATTGAGAATTTTTGCTCTGGGGAGTGAATGACTGGGGGTGGGAGAGGAATTAGCAGTCAATTGCTATTTTAATGGGAAGTGGAAGAGAGCAAAGTGTGTAGAAAAGCACTTTAAGGGCATGGTGATGCTCTGGTCATTTGCTTCTGCTGTGTAACACAGGACCAGTAGTGAGCAAAACAACAGACTAATTTGTATATTACCAAATCTGGCTGTGTAAAGAACAGTGTTTCTTCTGATGGAGCCAACCAGGCATTGGGGCAGTGACGTGGAGCATAGGACAAGTGTCTTTAAAAATGCCTTAGTCATAAAAAAAGAAAATGTGCTAAAAGGTTGTGACATAGAATTACGTTCATGGAATTAGAGGTCTTGGTTGTTGTTTAGTTGTTCAGTCGTGTCCGACTCTTCGTGACCCCATGGATCAGAGCACGCCAGGCACTCCTGTCTTCCACTGCCTCCCGCAGTTTGGTCAGACTCATGTTTGTAGCTTCGAGAACACTGTCCAACCATCTCGTCCTCTGTCGTCCCCTTCTCCTTGAGCCCTCCATCTTTCCCAACATCAGGGTCTTTTCCAGGGAGTCTTCTCTTCTCATGAGGTGGCCAAAGTATTGGAGCCTCAGCTTCACGATCTGTCCTTCCAGTGAGCACTCAGGGCTAATTTCCTTAAGAATGGATGGAATAGGTTATTTTGGAAATTTCCCAAATATTGGTTCAGTAAATGCTGATTCACATATTTCAAGGAAGATCTGGGACTCTTGGAGCCCTTGATCATTTTGGATCTTTCTTCTATAGTTGCTTGGACTGCTGCGTGTAGTAGGACACACTAGGAACCAATACTTATACTAGTATAAAAATGGATACTCTGGCTATAGATTGTGAGAGAACGTTATTGTCATTCAACTTTTGGAGGCATAAATGCCCCCCTTTCTACATGGTGGGCAGGCAAGTTAGTTTGTTTGTTTCTAGAAAGCTTCAGGAGTTAGGATATACTCCTAGGGTTCTGAAATCTTACTGTCAGTCTCATGGTTGCATATAATAAATGGCTGACCTAGGACTGCAGCCCAGGCATTCATGAGTAACAGCGCCCACCAGTTACCCTGTGTTTGATGTGACTGGTTTATGGAAGACCTGAATGACTGGGAAGGGAGACTATTGCTGCAATAAAAGCATCAAAGGGATCACTGATGCTTTCTGTAGTGTGTGATTTGGCCGAAAATTCCAGTTAGCAAATAGATGTGTGAATCTGAGCTTTGCCTACCCAGGAACTATGCGTTTCTACACACACTTGCTGCTATTGTGTATACCACTTTCAGTTTGCATTGAAGGATTCTCTTATGTACACAATTGAGAATGCGCAATATTTGAGGTTCAGTATGCATTGCATCCTCTCAGATATATGGGATGTCTCTTGTCAGTTAAAGTCATTCCTGTCCTGGCTGACAAGGCATTGAAAAGTGGGGTCCTGTGTTTGGAAGTTAAAGTTTCAAGGATGTCTTGAGTAATGAGCAGCTGCTCATTTGCTTTCCTAGGCCATTTCCTGTAAAGTTCTTTCAGATGGAGAAAGATGGTGTTTGGAGCAGTATAATAGCACCAAGCTGTTTCTTCTTTTCATCCAAATCAGATACTTCAGTCTTGATACTCACTCTGTTTGGAGACTACTGACTGTAGTGGAGTAATTAATCAGACATGGCACGAAACATTCAGTGATAATGCCTGTTTGTGGAATGGAAATGGACTTCTTCCCTGCAGATCCCAACAATCTGGTTTCTTTGTCCTCTCTCCAGTGCCCTTCATTCTCCCTCAACGATATCTGATTTGGGGTGTGTGCAAAGGGCTTCAGGGGAATGTGTAAGTGGACACTCACATTGGATCTCACCCACTATTACTCAGGATGGACCATGATTTAGCGTGGGGATAAATTGCAATGTAACTAGTGCAATTATTCTCTGACGAAAGAGCAATAAAATGTCAGGAGATTTAGTGTAAGTACAGAGGCAATATACAGGGGAAAGTCATTGTGTTAGTGCGAAGAATCCTGTCTGTGCAACAGAATTTCCTCTCTTCTCCCTGTCTGTTCCTCCACCGTCAAATCTCTTCTGGGGGGTTCTCCCAACCCTCCAGAGCAGATTTGGAGATGATGTGCCAGAAGAGGAGAAGGAGAGCAGTTTTTCTTCTGCATAGAGAAGTCCTTGGACAAATGGGATGACTTCATTGGATACAAACCATGGATATATACTTGCAGTAAGGTAGAATTTTTGTTCTCCATTGAACTATATGTGACTACCTATTGACAATACGGTAGGATCTTTAGTGACTAAGTCATTGCCCAAAGGTGGGCAAATCAGCTTGGGGAAAGAGACTGAAAATAAAACAGACATTTCAATACATATTTAGGATATTGATTCAGTGGTTCAGAAAGGATATGAATTCGTCCAAAGACTTTTTTCAAACTGTTTAAATTAGTAGCCGATACATGTTATCTAAAAGTATCCCTATGTCTGTCCTGAATCTACTTCTAGTCAACTTTGTTGGGTGATGTCAATTTCTAGTAGTGAGAGAGAAGAAAAACAATTCACAAGTTGCTACTTCTCTATAGTATTCACATTTTTTTTAGAAATTACAATGATTTATTTTAAATAATTTTTATAAACTGTCAACTCGAAAAATATCAAAGTGATATAAAATGAAGTCACTTAAACATAACATTAAAGATAAGGAACAAAGTCCAACACTGAATTGAATTAAACCAAATTAAGTGATTCCATTTACTTCCCTCCTCCCCACTTTATAAACTATAAGGCCACAAATGTTTTACAACTTCTTCCGAAGGTATGGTTACCAGTTTTTTTCCCCAATGAATCCGGGGACACCTTTCCCCCCCTCTTTTTTTTTTTTGAAGCTGTGTAGCAACAGGGAGTCAGTAGTGGGGATGGTGATGCAAAAGACCCTGGGCCCAAGCACACATACATATTGTATAAAGGTGCAAAGCCCTTCTTTCGCACCCTGTGAAACATAAATGCGCAGAGTTTTAAAAAAACTGGGCAATGGCGTGCTGCCCGCCCATGACTCCCAAGCCTTCCCCGATCTCCTGACCCCTTCCCCCTTTGTTTTGACAGATTGGGGGAGGCTCTGGAGTCACGGGCAGGCAGCCGTTGCCCAGGAGGAATGCACAAGGTGCGTGGTTTCTCTGCTACACAAGGTGCAAAGCCCTTCTTTCACACCCTGTGAAACAGAAATGCACAGGAGGGCAACGGCCACCTGCCCACAACTCCCAAGCCTCCCCCGATCTGTCAAAACAAAGGGGGAAGGGGGCAGGAGATCTGTACCGATGGACGTCCCCAGTTCCCCTTTGGCAGTGGCAGCGAGCAGCTCCTGAAGCCAGCCAGAGCCAACTGCGCTACCAGGCTGGCTCCGGGCTGCTGAGGCTGCCGCTGCCACGTTTCCCGGGGACAGATTTGCAAATCCAGGGACTGTCCCCGGGAACTGGGGACATTTGGGTAACCCTATGACCTAAGGGAGATGCATCATCCCATTACATCATTACAGTTCCTTCTCTATTCCTTTCTATCTAACAATACACATTTTCTAGATAAGTTGCCTGAACTGTACATGAAATTCTAAAAGTTTCTGTGCCATGTATCTGTGTAATGGCATGTCTGGACCGTAAAGTTTTATTTTCATTAATTTCTCCAATACTTAACTTGCCCTTTTCAGTGCTATGATACCCTGAGCAGAGTTCTTCTATGACCTTAAAACATTTCCTGGAGAGTTACTGTGAATTTAGATCAACATCATCTGAATGTGTAAAGTTAGAGTGTGTGGTACTTAGGTATGTCATTTACACTCAATAAGATTGAGGGCTCTGCTCAGAAGAAAATATTTGGTGATGTACAAAGCAGGTTGGTTTGCCTTGTACCACTTCAGAGAATCCCAGCTTGGATTTGGGTCTAAATCAGAGCCTTGCTGCAGAAAATCTAAAGCTTTCCAGTGAACAGGCTGGGGTAATCAACAACTAGCTCTTTGCCCCCTCTTTACAATTAGATGAAGTTAGCCTCTTCTAAGTAGACAGGTAAAGGTAAAGGTACCCCTGCCCGTACGGGCCAGTCGTGTCCGACTCTAGGGTTGCGTGCACATCTTGCTCTAGAGGCCGTGAGCCGGCGTCGTCCGAGGACACTTCCGGGTCACGTGGCTAGCGTGACGAAGCTGCAGCTGGCGAGCCAGCACCAGCGCAGCACACGGAAACGCTGTTACCTTCCCGATATAAAGCGGTACCTATTTATCTACTTGCACTTAGGGGTGCTTTTGAACTGCTAGGTGAGCTGGGACCGAACGATGGGAGCTCACCCCGCCGCGGGGATTCGAACTGCCGACTATACGATTGGCAAGTCCTAGGCACTGAGGTTTTACCCACAGCGCCACCCGCGTCCGCACTAAGTAGATAAAGCTTGCCAAATTTCATACAGATAGGTGCAGGGGTTGTTTTGCTAGGCCCCCTTTAAAGTTGTGGGGTGGATTTGAACTGAATTTGGCATTTTTGCCACTCCTCCCAGTCGCTGCCTTGGGGCAATGTGAACTTTGCCCCCTCCTACTTTTTCCTTGACAGAGAGGATGACATTTCCCTGAAGCATGGAAGTATACTGCTTGTCTACAATTATGACATCATAGGCTTCAGGTGCTCAAAAAGCAGGTACAGGTGAGAAGGGGACATGTGCATACTTAACCTGCACCAATGTCCTTGCTTGCTCCACTCACAACCTTCTTGTGTGAAGTGGAAGGTCTGAATGGGGCTTGGTAAGCACATTCAGACTCCCTTCAGACCCACTTTTTGGGAGGGGAGAGGAGAGTAGGGACATGGGGATGAAGACCTCTATGCAAGTCCTTGCACCACCTCTGAATATCTGAAAGGGCACACTCACACATAACAAAGTACACACAGGAAGAGTACAGTACTACCCAAACACATATAATGTTTTCTCTCTCTTTTTTTAATGCTGAACTTAAATGCATGTACAACTTGGGTCACAGTGAGGGAGTCAGGGGTGAAGGCAAGTGACTTCAGTATAGGAACACAGGAAGCTGCCTTGCACTGAATTAGGCCATTGGTTTATCTAGCTTAGTACTGCTTGGCAGTGGCTGTCCAGCGTTTCTGACTTTAAGGCTCTCTCTGACCTCTACCCGGAAATGGAACCTGGGACATTTTTCATTAAAGGAGCTGCTCTTCCAATGAGCTATGGCCCTGCCTCGCAATAATAAATGCCCCACTAATATGAATAATGAGAAAGACACAGTAAGTGACCTGAAAAATAAGAGCACAAGGGATTTGTTGGGGAATTATGGAATGATTTTGAGAATGATTTCTCTGGATATAGGGAATGACTGGTTGGGATTGGAATAAGATTGGATGGGGAACCTGTGGCCCTCCAGATGTTTGACTAATGTGCCTGTCATTCTTGGCAATAGGCCATGCTGGCTGGAGCTAATGGGAGTTGGGGACACAGGAGGGCCAGAGGTCCCCCAACCCTGGTTTAGATAACGTAAGACAAAAAGCAACCACCAAAACTTCACCATAAACTCCTTTGTGATCTTTGGATGAAGGGCTGTATAGAAATTTAATAACTAAGTAGTAAAATAATTACTGTTTCTAAAAGTGAACTAGCAAACAACAATGAAGATTGGTGGAATTGTTCAGATACATCACTCGCAAAAGCACTCATGAGTAAGCCCTAAATGGAAGCTGGAGCTGCCAATCACAAAACTTCAACCACTTCACGCAGGGTGCTTTCTCTTTCTGGAGAGCTTGGTTGTATTAACATTTAACTGACTGTTTTGGGGTGTCTATTTCACTCTCCATCTTGCTGACTCCAGATGATTCAGGAATACATTCAGTGACACCAGTGCTAAGACATATCAATGAAACTTCTGTTTACGTACCAAAAGTTAGTTGCACTTGTAGGATTCCTGTGTGCTTCTTTTCTTACCCCACTGTTATTAAACTAACCTACTTACCTACTACCTCGTTTCACTAAACTTGTCCTCCTTAAGCACTGCATTGGAAGATAGCCAATTTAACAGCCAGTTTATAAAACAAGATGCAGGAAGAGATCCAGGAAATTACGCACCTGTCAGTGTAATGTTGGTCCCTTCTCTACTGTAAATCCACTTTGCCACAATGTCTTCATCAACCTTAACCATTGTTAAAATGAGGCCAATGAGATTCCCTGTTAAGCAGGGGTTGAAGCAGTTTTGCAAGACCAGAGTTAAAAGGGTGTTTGGTTAGTACGAATAGTTAATGTCAGGGCGGACGTATGGTTAAGGCTTTGAAGGGAAGAGCAGAGATTTATAGATCAACGTATTATGGCTGCAGTGACTTTCAGAAGCAGAAGTATGCAAAGTAAGAGAAGCCACTGCACAGTTAACATTCTTCCAGATGAAATCAGTAGACATACGTAATTAAGAAATGGCAGGGCATAGTCTACTAAGGCCTGTCCTGTCTGCAGCACAAATATTATAGAAAACCTTGTCCATTCTTTATGAATATACCTTTAACTTTTTATTAGAAAAAGTAGGATTTGAGGCTTTTGAAATACTGAAGAACCAAGGGGGGAAAATGATGCTAATGTTTTAAAATACAGCAAAACTTGTGGGAATAACCAGGTAGCATCCTCCCCTCCTGCTGCTTCATATACAAGAATTTCCTTGTTCTACCTACCACCATCAGTAGCATGCAGTCTCTACTCATTTTCAGTTCTTACATGGTTCTTTTTCTGGAGGTTGCAGGCTTTTGTTTTGCTGAAATGACATGGATAATATACAATTATTTCTGTACAGATGTTTGTACATTAGTTGCACTATAGCAAAAGATGAGGTCATGAGGACTTAAGACAAGATTGTAAAGCAGCTGAGTTCTAGCATTATGACACAGTCAGTTGCACATCAGATAAATTAGCATGATGTCTACAGTGAATAAATGCACAAGAAAATACTTTTGAAAAGGAAGTTGCCAGGAAGAAGATGGCTCTTTAAACTAGTTGTGGAATGTTTGTCTTCTTTAATGACAGATGTCTACACAACTCCCCAAAATGAAGCTGTGTACAGAAAAAGGGTGACCAATACTACATTATGGTGTAGTTGACAGCACATTGTGTATGTATTAGCAGCAGATCATGTGAAAAACAGCTGATCTATTTTCATGCACACATACACATTCTGGTGAGGACAGGGAGCTGATGATTCCATGGATGCATGGGCTACACACAGCCCTGAAAATAGCTAGCAAATGAGCTATCACCCAAAGTAAAGAAGAAGTGTGTATCTGTACATAAACATGAACAACAGAAACTAGACTGGTTTTGCCATCTTAGTGCGACTTAACGTTTAGGTGGAAGGTATAGGATGCTTTTGAGATGAAGCAAGATTTTTGGCCATAATTAGTTTTCACATTGCCATGCTGATGTTGAAAATCTGGGATCAGTGCATTTCCCTGATGGAAATAAAATGGATATCTGTTTTGGTGTCCTTGTGAAACTGTCTATACAGATGGTACATATCAGGAATTGTTCCTCTTTGCTGGACAAGGTCTGCCCAACTTGGAATTGCTGGTGATGGGGTTCCCTTCTATATCTTTTTGTCTGCAGTTCAACACCACTCTACCTCTATTTAGTAGAAGCACCTTCAGATCTGGCCTGCAAACTTAACTGCAAAGTGTCAAGTCTAGGTAAATATGAATGATCCCAATTTCCTTCGTATCTTTGTTGGATTTGCATGTTTCTCTGTTCGGCTCGTTCCATTATTTTACTGAAACATCTTTAGTAGCATAGTTAATCAGTCCAACTCAAATGAAACTAAGATCAGCAGGCCATCTATTCTAGTGCTGTCTGTTAGGCTGTACAGTGAAAGACTTCGCAAGTCAAACCCAGCCCACCCATCATGAATGGTGATCCACTTGGCCGCGATAAAACTAGTGTCTGGAACTGGGAAAGCAGATTGTCAAGTGTGTTGTCAAGCCACTGTAGGGAAACATTAGATTTTTAGCTGGAGTTGCCTGCTAAAATATGCACCATATTATTGGCTTGTGCCACCTTACAGGGTTTAATACCTCACATTTAATACCTCACATTTTGGTCATGGCTTCCTAGCCACCCTCATGGCTAGGAAGTTTTAAATGCCTGCATGAAGTTAAATACAAATGGTAATTCTCTCTGTGCATCCCATTCCATTTGAATAGCAGCATTATGTACAAGGATAGATATTCCATTGCTGCCATCAAGTGGGTATTTGCTGGTGGGGTATTCACAGGGGTGATTAGCAAGTGGATACTTCATTCTTGCTGCCTGGAAAAAATGTTCTCACATGGAGCCACTTGACATGTTACAAACTTCCTACATGAAAGAACATGGATTTATATTTGATATAAGAATTATTACATTTTATAATCACTGCTACTAATAGGTAGGAAACCACCTCACACCAGGTGATACTTTTGTCCCTGACGCCTTGTGCTGTGTGCTCTGATTGGTAGTGTCGTAGGCAGAGATTTCCCCTGCCACTGAATCACCTACTTTTTGACTTTGAACATTGGAAATGTGAGGTATTGAATCTAGACCTTCTGCATGAAAAGCATGTGCTTCACTTCTGAGCTATGGTCCCTTCCCATAGAATACGAAACGTGTGTCTCAGTCTTATATGCCAAGAAGTGGTGATGTGTGTGTTTATGTACATGCAGCAAAATGTGTGTGTGGTGATCAGAAATGACTCTGGGCATTTGTAACCTGTGAACTAAACAAATTAAGGGGACTGTTGACAGATTTCCTTGTTCATTTTGTGTGATAGCCCCTGTAGGTCATCAGAAGTGACATGATCGTTGATCTTTTTCTGGCCCTTGTTTCCTTTTGAGTATAGGAAAAGATGCTTTCCTGTAGCATATAGAATTACAGGTTTACATATGGAAGCTTGTTCATTCTCAAACTATTATCCCCCCCTATTAAACCACTTTTAACATAACCTAAAAGGCCAATATACCACATTCTGTAATGAAAAGGTCTGTTGCACCAATATATGGTACTTGATAAAATTTAAAACTTGATGCCTATGGTTAACTTACTCTCTAATCCCTTCTAGGAGACGGTGTAGTGCGAGCCAGCAGTGTTGTCTTCTGTCCAGATTCTGAAGACAGTTTGTATTTCGCAAATTACTGTTGAAATGGAATTGACTTTTGGAGGCGGGAGGGGGACATTTGCAGTTAAATGTCTTTCATCCCCTTAAGCAGCTTTTCCTCCTTGGGTTTTCTGCTTACTCTTTAAGTAGTGACCTCTTTCACACTTTTAGGTCACTAGTATTTGGACCTTCAGAGGTGAGTTAGCTTTTTCTGTGTTTTGGGATATTGGGAAGGCATGGGATACCAGGCTTGTTAGACTTGGCTATTAAAAATGTTTCTTGCAATTTTGTTTGTACCTAACAATGTGTTAAAAACTCGGTTTTATGGCAGAGGCATTCAGTTGTATGTTCAGGATTTGAAGGTATACTTAATTTCAGTTTTCATAGTATATAAATTTGCTATCACACTGATATGTTAAGGCACAACAGCTTCAAAAGGATATCTTTTGGAAAAGTCCTTTAATTTATTTCTTTTTATTACATAGTCAACAAACTGTTATAAATGTTACATGCTATGGCTTCTTCCAATTGCTGCAGAATTTTGCTTGCTTATGTAGTCAGTTCAGCTATTTTCTTGCCTCCATTTTTGGGCTACTGGTGCAAGGAATAGTGAAAGGGAAGAAACAAGGTAACAGCTGCCCGCAAAAATGAAGGAGTAAGCATATGTCTGAGTGTAATCATGTAGCCAACCTGTAGGAGGGAATCAGAGTTCAGTTACTTAAGTTTTTGATATTTCAGTTGAATATCACTTCATTTCACACAACATTACTACTGCAGAGCTTATGTAGAAGGGCCAAGGAAAATAGTTGAGAGTTTAAATGTTTATTCTGCAAGACTATAGAAGTCCACAGTACAATACTCAATATTATTTTTGTCCCATCCAAAGCATTTGTTGTACAATACATTTTGGAGCATGAAACAAACACCAGTCTGGCCACACAGCAATCAGATGAGATACGCTCTTACTTTGAGATATCTGATTGGTGTACCATACATATGAATAAATAAATAAATCCCTGTGGCCTTTTTTAAGTAACTCTACCAGTTTTCCTCTGAGCAATATTTTTGTCCTCTGCCAAGATGTTCTTAAAATGTGCCACCAGAGGGCCCACTCTTTTTTTCTTCACTGGAATACATGTCTGTTTCAAGGTATTCTGAAATGAACTGCCAATGGAGGACTATTTATACAGATTTCCATTCACAAGGTGCTTCCACATGCAAGTAGATCTACTGCATTCAGGGGCCAATTGGCATTCAGAGGCAGGCTCTATTTAGCTATCAAGGCTAATAGTTGCTGATGGAGTTGTATGAATCTGGTTTTTCTGTGCAGTTCTATGCTGGTTTACTTTGGAAATAAGTCTTACTGTGTTCCATGGGGCTTTTTTCCAGGAAAGTGTGCGTAGGATTGCAGTCTTACCCATTATGTGAAAGAGTACTCCTTTCTGAATCTACTGTGTGTCCATTTTTCTGATTGACTCCATGAAATAATTACTTTTTTATCAACTTCCTCTACACCATGCATACTTTTATAAACCTTTTATGCCACACCATAGTCAACTTCTCCCACCAAACTAAAACACCTTAAAGCCTTAAATCTTTATTTTAGGGAAGTTTATCCAGCCCCCTATCATTTCAGTTGTTGTTCTTTGTACCCCTTCCAGTCCTTTTTGAATTGTGCACAATAATGCAAATGCTGCCACACTAGATTTATACCAAAGAGAGAGACAGTGACTGTTTTAGTTCTTCTAATAATATTTCATGTTTTATTGCTACTGTGTCCTGAGCTGACATTTTCAGTGAGCTGTGCACTCAAATAAATGCATTTTCCCCTCATTAGTTTCAGTTAAGACCCCATTGCTGTGTATAAGAAGTTTTGCACTATCTCAGAATTGCCTTTGCTATTCATCTGTTAGTCATTCGCCCAGTTTAGAGAGATCTTTCTAGAGTTCATCACAACCTGTGTTTCACTACTCTGACTAATTTTGTGTTATCCACAGTCCTGGCAGCTCCATTGCTCACCCTTGGCTCCAGGTTTATGAAGTTGAATAGCATTGGCCTCAACACACATCCTTTGAGAACCCTACTGCTCCATTGTGAGAACTACTCTCGCCTTCCTGTTCTTTAACCATGTTAGCAGTTCAGATCACCCCCTTATCTCAAGCTAAGTTTACTTTGCCTTTTGTGACACTATAATGGCTGTATGATTTCTCCTATCTGCTGCTTTTGACCCAAATAATTCTAATTGATTTTAGTCTTTTAACTTGATATTCTCTCTCTCTCACTCACACACACACACACACACACAAAATTAGCCATCTTGAAAGTGCTAGTAAAAGGAGTACTATCAGTGACCATTATGTACGTGTTCAGTAATTTCATGTTCTTTCTTTTAAGAACTCTCAGGTAATGTGACTGGGTTGCGCTCCAGTGACTTGTTAATTTGTAATTTGTCTGTTAGCTTTAAACATCTTCATTTGTTGCCTATATTGACACAGCACCTCAGATGCCCTCCAAGATAACAATAGATTCTGATTTGGATCTCTCTGCAGCTTCTACCACAGTGACTAGTGATGCAAAGATTCCGTTTAGGCTCTGCAGTCTCCCTCTCCTTATTCAGTACTTCTTTTACGCCTTTCATTAAGGTACTATGTCTCCCTGGTTGGTTTCCTGCACCTGCTGCATTTAAATACATGTTTTGCTCAAGCCTTTAGCAGTTTCCTCTTCATTGCTTTGATTGTTTGCTTTCTTGTTGCTTGATTCCCCCTCCCCCCCCCCCCCGGCAAACCTTGTGTTCTTTATTTTCCTCATTAGGGCAAGTCTTTCTCTTTTCAAAGTGGAGGTAGCCAGTGTAGAACCCTTCAGTTGCTACTGAACTAGAGCTCCCATCAGCCCCAGGCAGCATGACCAATGTTGAGGGATGGTGGGTGTTTCGAGGGCACCAAGTTGCCTTTTTCTTCACACTGTTGTTTAACCATGCCAGTATCCTGTTGGACTTGTATGCCACAGGTTAGAAAGGGAATGAACATTTTATCTGAGTTTCTATTACAATGGTTTTAAACAAACTCCAAGGTTACTGAAGGGATTTGGCCATCCTTTCAACTTCCATTTTATGTTTTCAGTTCTGCCTGCTACATAAGTCCTGAGGCAACATCTAGCCATTTTGAAAAAGAGATCGAAGACTAAAATCACACACAAAGCAGGCAACTCGGGGCAGAGTTAAAAGGCATAGCAGCTTCCTGGAGATGAGGCACAAGCAAAGGCCTGGGAGCACAAATGTGTTTTTAGAAGTTGCCAAAATGACATTAACTTTGGCATTTTCCTGAACTCAGAGGGCACGTGGTTCCACAGCACGAACACTACCACAGGAAATGTGAAACTACCCAGTTCCAGGAATGTGAATGTGGGGTTGTAGGTGTGCTTCCCCATTCACATTCTCACCCAGTCATGCAGGACTAAAGACAGCTTGAGGTGAAAGTCTCTCCTAGTTGGCAATGAAATTTGCCAGCGTTATAGGACAAGCCAGCATTGGCTGGTTGCCTGGGCAAATGGGATTTATTTTCTCTTTTCTTCCCGTCCCCCTTTCTCTTTCTCCCTCTATCACATGCAGGCTTCTCAGAGGGCAACGAGGTGCCTTTGTTTTCTCTCTTGTATTTAGTCCTTTTGCTAAATCTCATGGTGTGTGGTGCTGTGACATCATTAAGTGTGTATATTTGTTAGGTTGCTAGGCTCTCCAACAGGTTCCCAGAGCATTTTCTGATAGCAAACTGTGGCTAACTGCATTGCTTTCTTCTTAGAAAATGCTTCATAGTCCATTGCCCCAGATAATTGTTTACTTTCTATTTAGAGATGACACGACAAGGGTCTTGTGTCCAGGTTTCTATAATCTGGTGTAGCGTTCATGGGACTTTATAACCTTTTGGAAAATTGTATTTCTGGTTTTGAATGGGTCTGTACCACCTTAAAAATCAAACAGGTCAAGTACATTGGATGTCACAGAAAAGGGGCCTTGTATTTCTCTAGTCCCTGTGAGGACATAAAAGGAGAACCAAGATTGGGTGCCTACTTCTTGCTGCTATGGAAATCACTGCAGGGTGTTGGGAGCAAACCGAGGGAAGAATTGGATCCAAAATTGGATCCTTTCAATCTAGGGAGGAAACTGTCAGCCCTATAGCTGGCACAGTGAGAGTGCTGCTCCACTTTTTCCCTCACCTTGCTGGCAAGACCTAGCAGGAAAGTAGATGTGACAGTTTGTTTGCCTTCCATTCCCCTTTTAAAAAAAGGATTCCAGCCTTATTGAATTCAGTGGGACTTACATCTCAATAGGCATGCAAGGGATTTGAACTGTCAATGTCTGAATACAGCCCCCAGCTTTTCTGGATTATCTGTCATTTTGTTCCTGGCTGCTTTCTATGCTGCTGCAACTTGCTTGGCTAACAGTTACATATGTTCCTTTTACTGGTGTGTCAGTTACATGCTAGAGATGTATTAATTTTTTTCCAGGGGAATGAGGCAAAGGAACCCTTTATCACATGGGGCTGTGAGGTGGGATTTAGGGCCTTATTCCATGATCATAATTTATCCTAATGTGCCCATTAATTCTATTCCAGACGACTCTACACAGAAAAGGGAAAGACAAAGTAGGAAAAGGCTAGTCCATGGGGATAACCAACACGATTCCCTCCAGATGTTGTTGAACTCCCAACTCCTATCAGCCTCAGCCAGCGTGGCCAGTGATCAGTGACGATGGGAGCTGCAGCTCAACCCCCAGAGGACACTACGTTGACTACCACTGGAATAGACAGTCTAGGGAAGACCATGAGAGCAAGAGAGGGCCAGAGCTGTGAAGAAGGAAGGTAGGAAGCAAATACCGTATTTTTTGCTCTATAAGATTCACTTTTTCCCTCCTAAAAAGTAAGGGGAAATGTGTGTGTGTCTTATGGAGCGAATGCAGGCTGCACAGCTATTCTAGAAGCCAGAACAGCAAGAGGGATTGCTGCTTTCGCTGTGCAGTGATCCCTCTTGCTGTTCTGGCTTCTGAGATTCAGAATATTTTTTTCTTGTTTTCCTCCTCCAAAAACTAGGTGCGTCTTATGGTCTGGTGCGTCTTATGGAGCGAAAAATACGGTACCCAGCCTGCAGCAACCGTGAGCAATATTTTTCCTTACTATTGTTATTTATATTGCATTATCCATGTACCTGGTGTTTCACAAAGGTGCTTTACAATAGACAAAAGGGAAACAGAGGAAGTGGAAGGATATGAGATTGTTTAACATTTAAACAGATGGTGCTACACAGTTGCTGCCTTTTATTTCCCTTGTGGGTGGGCAACAGTTCACTGTTACTTCCTAAGGATTTTTTCCCCTTCTAGGGAGCTTGTACCCCACAGGCAAGAGGAAGGATTAAAAACACAAATGCATGCTTTATTTTCCTTTTCCACACACCTTGAACAGGGTTAAGGAAGACCCTTTTTTGTGCTGACTTTTACTATAAAATGAATGAAAGTCCATAAATAGGTTGGTCTGTTGGTAGTGTTTTGGAGGGGGAAACCCAATACAGAATCCAGTGAAGTCGTGTGAGTGGAACAGCTTAACCCTTGTGCAACTGAACTTTCCCTTCCTTCTCCTCTCCTAGAGGACTCCCTGCACCCTTTGAAATCTGCTGGGGGAAACATCAGAGCAGATATCAGGGGATGTGGAGGGGAAGCAGCTGGAGGAGGAGAGGGAAGGGAAGTTCTGTGGCATGAGTGGAGGTCATTCAGTTTGTGCAGTGACCTTGTTGGAGACAAATTTTACTCAGACTTGCTTTTGACAAGAAAGGAATTCTAGCACTCTTTCAATGGAAGGAAGAGGTTGTTTTAAGTTACCTGCAATAGGAGGTCCAGCGAGGACTGCGAGGCCAGCAATGAATGAGGCATGTCCCAAAGCACTGTGGAATCTGGAGGCTCCTACAAACTCTACCTGTTGAAGCAATCAGTGTTATTTATATGTTTTATAAATATTTTCAACACATTGTCCCCCATTTTGAAAACTGTTTGCATGTTCCCTTCATTTGCATGTTTAGAAATACATTTTTAAAGTTAATAATAAAAATAAACCATCTAGACTCTGCAGTTAAGCCATAGGTGACCAATCTCTGGCACAGCCAGTAGAGGCTTATGTGATGTGATAGGCACATGGGTCTTTCTCTGGCATAGACTTGAGCGGGGGTGACAAACCTTTTCCAGCCAGAGGGCTACATCCTGACCCTTCACATACCCCAGGGCTACTTTGACACCTGATGCCCTTATGGTGATGTCAGGTGACATCTTCAAAAGAGCTCACTGTCAGCCCCAATGAGCTTCTCGGTGCCCACAGTGAGTCTCACTTTTTTCATTTGCAGATTCTGTTTGGATTCAAACTGCACCTACAGATGGAGACTTTTCTGTTGCAGAAAAGCAAAGCTATCTACAAGGCCAGTCTGTAGAAGAAAAATGTCCATTTACAGGTACATAAACTACACTTGCAGCAGATGTACAACTTCAAATGAGCTTACTGTCAGCAAGCCTCGTTTGATGAGGAACAACCTGAAGCACACTTTAAGCTCCAGATCACAACCGTATGTTTATCTATCCCACACTCCTGACCCCATGTATAATATCAGGTGGGTGAGGTTTGGGGGAAATGACTGCACAGAGCAAATTAGCGTCTAATTTGTTCTGTGGGTTGGAAGTTCCCCATGCCTGGACTAGAGTCATATCTCTACTCCTCCCTGTTTATCCAGCGTTGTACCACTGCATTCTCCCCAGCTCAGTATATAATAATTGAGGTCAAACCAACCCAAGGACTATAAATGTATGTAGCTTGCAGTAGAATGGAACAGTCTCATATTTTAGAACTGTGACATGCTTGCTAAAAAAAGATTGGCCACCACAGCTTTAAGCAATCTGAAATTAGAGGGGATGACAATGAAGGGGATGATTTTCAGCAGGGAGAGAGCAATCTAGACTGGGATAACATTTCATATCAGAGCCCTATAACTGATTCCCCCACCCTGCCTAAGTCAAAGGGGTTCAATTAAGCACACTTTCAAAAGTGTGACAGAAGTCATATGTAGTTTGGTTCTGAGGCCGTACAGAAGGCTTGTTTAATTAATGCTTTGGAGGCAGAATCACAGACTCAAAATGCATTGGGTTCAATCAAATAGATCTTCAGAGCATCTGTAAGGTTTTCTCTCTCATGGAGCCTCAGGTATATCATGTTCAGATCATTTTTAATTTTCTGGTTTATCCTCTGTGTACTGAAGTAGGTGAAAGTTTTGGATGGGTTGTGCTTTATAATAATTCTGGATCGCTTTGCTGTTAGCCTTTTGATGATTAATTGCTTTCTTCTGCTTACCAGTACAGGAAGTATCAGAGCCAGGTATCCACCACTGAAAATGGCAAAGCCTACAGAATAGGTCATAAGTAATGGGAAGGTTGTGGCAAGAGGACACAGCAGGTTAGTGACACCACAAAAAATGAGGTACATCTTGTGATAATGATACTTCTTGATCCAGTTCTGATCTGCAATCCAACCAGAGAGCAAAAGGCTGACTGTCTCTGTTATACCTAAAGGGAAGCAGAAAAATAATGAATTTTCAAACAGAATTTATGTAGTAGAAGCTTTGAAAAACACAGATAAAAGGTCAGAAAGGAAAGAGTTTGTACCCTTCTTTTATTTCTGTAAAATACATGTGAAAATTCAAAATTTCAAGCCCAGAGGTTGGTGGCAGTTTACATGAAAAAAATATATGTTATTTTACTACCTTTTATTTCTTTAACATTTAATATTTCCTTGCAGAGATCTAATACTTTTTTTAAAAAAAAAGGCTTTTGATTTAAAGAACAGTTAAGAACATGCATTAAGTATTATCAGAAGAATCTTTCTAATTTGTCAATAAAATTGAGGATAGCTCGGTTGTATTTATTTGTGCAATTTTAAAATATCCTCCCAAAATAAAATAAAAACAGCTCAGGAAACTTTCTGTCTTTTTTATGCCACTTCAAATTTAGCTTACTACTTGGTATTCTTATGAAAACATCAGTGGCTCACATTGATTGTTTTTGTTTTTGTTCAGGACTAATTTGTTGATCTGCTTAATTGAAAGGTAAGTGCCATCCATTAGAATTTTGTATTTCATCACTACTAATCGCCAACAGTGATATCCTGGTAATCTACCCATGGGGGGGGGGGGGCTCAGGAATTTCCAGATTGTTATATGCCATTTGTGAAATATTTTTTGAACAAATACTAAAAATATTTTCAAAGCCCTAGCTGTCTTTTCCCCTCCTTTAATTTTACAACAAAGTATACTGGCTGCAGTCTAGCAAACTTGTTTATGTAGAAGGTTACATGTATATATGCAGCCAGTTTCTTTGTGTTTTGTTTTTTTGTTAAGAGAAAGTTTGCACATTTGAAATTATGGCCATTTGCCATTACCTTCAGTCTGCATGACTCATATTTTGTATCCCTGCTCAGTAACTAGCTTTCTTAAAACAGTCACTTAGTTGCATGCAATTGCTGGGTTAGGGCCCAAGTCTCCAACTCCTACCTCTCGAAATTGCTTGCTGACAAGTACATTTGCCACAGATGTTACTCCCTTCATATGCCACTCTTGGCTTTTGGTTGGCAAATGTCAGATTGGAGGGGAGGGGAATATTTTGGGTGGGTGACTGGCTTTGGCCTTGGAACTTCTACTTGCTGATCCCTATTATGTATCATTGTCTTACAATGGGAGACAATGGCTTCATTTAATAAAGTCTTTTTAATTACTGGAGTTTGTTTCTTATTTCATAATACAGATATCAAATGGGGAGGGGAACAGATTCTGTTCAGAACAATTTACTTAGAAATTGATTAAGACACATTTAAAAAAATAGATGAGGTGGCAGATTAAACATACCAGTTGGCATATAAAACACACATTTGAGACAAAGAGATGAGATATATTCCATTATTCAGAGTATTGTATTTACTATTAACAACACTCTTTTACATTCTTGATGGCTGCAGCACACCAGTGTCAATGTTTCTAGGGAGCTATTTATTAATCCAAAATCAGATTCAATTTTCCCCAGGATCATTTCTGTTGTGTTGTAATTTTTTTATCCTTTCTTGTATTGCTATGAGATCTTTTTATAACTAATATTTTGATTTCATACTTAAAAACAACAGGTCTTTGGGTTGTTGTTTTTAATAGAGTTGTATGTTGAGCCATAAGCAGTGTTACATTTCTTTTCTACAGGAATTAGTTTCTCTTCACCCAAAGTGAATTATTAGTGAAGCTGTCATGCAGAGATCTTAAGAAAGCCACTTTAAAAGTTGATTTTTTCTTACCAGCCACTGAAATGATGTAAGCAGTATCCATTGGCTCAATGCCCAGTGTTTTAGCTCTGGCTGCAAGGTGGAAAGTGGGGATAAAGTAGGCTAGCTGGCTGAAGAGAAAAGACCATGTGAAAATGTAGAAGAAAGGGTTTTTTAGCTGGGAAAAATCAACATGGCATTGCTTGCATGAAAAAGGCTGATGCTTGGAATTTCCCTCCTTGTTTGTTGGAAAGCAGTTTTGATTACCATTCTGATTGGGATGTTTGTTTTTGTGGCTCCCGTTCTCTGGCACTTCAGAACACTTGTCGTTTTCTGGGGCTAATTGTAGTCCAACATGCTGTAGATTGTTCATACTGATGCATTCATGATCGAGGGGATCTGATCTGTTCGGTTCTGTGGTGCCAATTTTATCTTGGCTGTCTTCAGTGGTCTCTGCAATTTTTAGGTGCACAGGTGTTTGTTTGTCTTCGTGTTTAATACTTACAACTTTCTTTTTCATCATGTTAATCGGTCGTAGTAGCATGCTAGAAGGAACAAGGTTCAACATCACACCACCATATATCAGTAGGGCACCTAAATGATGAGACAGAGCTTGAGATGTGACATTCTGCTGCAATAACAGGGAAATAGAAATGTTAATAAATTTTATTAGCACCCCCTCTGAAGGAACTTTTGGTGACTTTCAGAGGGTCTAAAATAAGTTACTTTTCAGTCATGCTGGGAGAATTGGCATTCTTTAAGGCAAGATATCAGAGGCTTTTCTACTTCCTTCCCAGGACTCCCCAAGGAGTCTTCTTCCACTTGCAAAAGGTTTTCCTGGTACGGAGATGATTTGGGCCTTGAATGACAAAGACGTACACAGGACTACCGCAAAGCTATGCGCTTGTTCCTTTAAGGAGCAAAGCACACTCCCTCAGTGCTACTCTCTAGACTTGACTGTGCAGGTGGGAATGAATGTACTAATAAAGTGCCTTCCTGACCAGGAAGATACCATGGTCAATAGTATAAAAAGCCACTGAGAGATTGAATAAGAGTAGCAGGGTTGCACTCCCCTGTCCCACTCTCAAAGCTGATACACATAAGGTGGTAATTACCATGAAATGTGGGAAGTGGAAGCTACCAACCTTGCCATCCATACGTTTCTATCAGGACTTGAACAAATGGTGTGAGTATAACACTCAGTCCCATTCCTGAACGGCCGATTGCATTGGCTAGAGCCAGGCGTTTCTTGAAGTACTTGACAATCATCACAGCTGCTACCTGATACAAGCTAGCAAAACCCAATCCTAAAATGAAAAGAAACACATAAGAAAGATGCTCCTTCTCCTGGGCCCATCCGGAGGGTGGTAGGCAACCCTAGATTTGGGTGCCACACAATGAAAGGAAAGAGAGGGAAGCTTCTGTTGTACAGGTTCAAGTCATTGAGTGAGTGGAACTATTTTGTTGAATACAGCCCGAAATGTAACATCTTGATATTTTAATAAGCAACAGTGTGTGTGTGTGTGTGTGTATATATTCAATTTCAAAAGTAATCTTAAGTGCTGACAAAAAGAACTCCAGATGATGTCTTTCTCACCTTCTTCAATGTAATTTTTTTTTTTTTTAGGGGAGGGCATGTGCAACAAAACATTTTTGTCTACCTACTGGGGCACATATGAATGAAAGGGGGCACTTGCCTGTAGGTGCCTCCAGTAGCCCAACAGGTAGAGTACCTCCCTTAACTTTTTCTAAATTGGGCCCTGTGTCTCAGCAGTGCAGGGAGACCATTATTCATTCTGGTGGGGAAGGCCTTTGCAAAAAATAAACAACCCCCCCCCAAAACCAACATTAGCCTGACTGTTACTCAGTTTTTCTATTTCCAGTTAGACTTTTCTGTTACTGTGGCTGATTTTTAAGGTACGCTCACCTGTCAGGAATCCCATAGACACACAAAGAAAGGGGATGTTTGTGGCCAATATGCTGATAAGACAACCAATGCCAACCAGGCAAGCCCCAATCACTGATGCTGGTCGTTCTCCTATAAATTCACATACTACGGTTACCAGTGGTGCTGCAACAGAGAAGAAAAACAGCTTCATGGTGGCTTGGGGGAAAGGGTTGCAACTGGCAGAAGGAGAGACTTGGAGGTAGGCATTTTTGCCAGTTTTAGGGAATATTGAACCTGGCATATGCTTAACTTTTGGAAACTCTATAATAGAGCTGTCAGGAGAATGTTTTCTGCTGTCTAAACAGAGCTGAGAGAAAAAACTTGCTTCAACATGGCTGATGAGAATAGTCCTTAATATTAGTGGACTTATCACATGTGTATCCTCTTTTCTCCAGGGAGTTCAGAGTCGTATGCATGGCATTTCCCCTTTCTATCCTATGTGAGATAGATGAGGCTGACAGACACCCAGTACGTTCTGTGGGCAGTGTGAAGATTTCAGTGCAGGTGTCTCCAATTTAAGTCCGGCACTATCCACTACATCAGGGGTGGCCCAAAGGTGGTCTGGGATCTACTGGTTTATCTCTGGGCAATTTGTGGGAGACCAGCAGCAGTTTATGTCCTGGGGAGACCTTAGGGTTCAAGGAAAAAATGAAGTAGATCCCCTAAACCTGGATTTTGCCACCATATTGACAGTGTGGATGCCGTTGATGTGCATTTATACTAAACAGTAATTTACACATTGTCTGTTCTTACATCCTGGTCTTAGATGCTTATAAGCTTTCAAGTGTTTTCAAGACGGCTGTACACATAGGTTAATGACAGTAGTTACTTAGGCTTTGCTTTGTTATTGTAAGCAGCCCATGGGGCAGCAAACAAATGCCGTACATGTGTAAAAAGTTCCACTAAAAGTGGATTATTTCTTCAAATAAAGTATTTCTTCACCAAGTCATATTCAACCGTATTTGTGCTGACCTGCTAGGAATCGAAGTGAGGACATGATAGAGCCAATCCAGCTGATTTGTTCAGAAGAACCGCCAACATGCTCTTGAAAGGCCACAAAGAAAATGGCAAAGTTTTTCGCTGTTCCCATTGTAGATACATTTACCTTAAAAGAAACAAAACATCCAGTAAAATTGAAGCACATGTATTGCCTGCTGCCACTTGTCCCTGCCCTACAGAATGTAGCATTTTCCATTTTTAGAATAACACCTCTTATTCCCTGGGCAAATTTGTGATGGCTTTTAACTTTGGATCACTCACAGTTGATGTGAAACTAAATGAAATAGTGCTGAACTCCATTGAGATTTCCCAAGTCCAGAAATTAGCTGACCTAGGAGAAAAAGTAGCCTGGGAGGAGAGGAATGGGAAGAGAGGGATGGATGGTGCAACATCCCCTCCCAACTCTCCACTTCTCATTCCCTGACCCATCCACTGTGCTCAGTTTATGGCTTTTAAGCAAGCATTGAAAGACACAGATTTGCAGCTGGTGGTCTAGTTCCATCCTGGCAAATTGAAAGGGAAATTTTGTTATGCTTGAGTATTGAAAGTGTCCCATAGGCTGCCCAAGGAAGTTCCCAAGGGGGAGAGTTCTTACTGGGAATGGCTTTAGTAAGAGAGCTCTGTCAGTGCAGACCAGCACTGAAAGGGAGCCCTACTTGCCAAGGAGCAATTGGGAGCAGACTTTTAAGCTCAAGGTTGCTCCTTTTCAGCCATGTCTTTACCTGCCTACATAGGTTGTCCAGTGTTGGGTAGATGGGTCTGGTCTGGGGAAATGTCTCACAGGCAATATTGGGACCCCTGCTGGGTCTGAGGTCTCCCCCACCACTCTGTGATTATAAAATGTTAGGTGGGAGATTTAATCTCATGGTGTGCACCCCTCCCCTTAATGTTTCTCTTCTTGGCTATTAACATGTTTTGGGGGGTTGAGCATTCAAATTCTGTCCCCCCCCCCCCGCTGCCCCCAGTTTTATTCTGTGGCTTCTGAAAATGTACAGAGTGGCATTCAACTAAGTGGTTGCATGCATGGAACAAAGTCCACCTGTGCAATGGAACACTGCCCCTATGTACTCCCTGCACCCCCTTAAATTTGTGGGGAGGGTTAAGAAACCCCAGAAAAGTCGACAGTAAGGTCTTATTTCATGTGTGAACCTCATTCCCTGTGCAAATACCCCCATTTTTTTTACGTAAAATGCAATATACATAAAGGTGAAGGACTGTAGCTCAGTGGCAGAGCATTAGTCTCCCATGTAGAAGATCTGTTTCAATCCCTTGTGTCTCCTGCCTGAAACCCTGGAGAGCCTCTGCCAATCAGTGTAGAGAATACTGAACTGGCCCGGTATAAGGCAGCTTCCAATGTTCCATAACCAAACCTCCACAGACTTTGTCACAATTCTTACTTACCAGAAAAAAGTTAAGCATAATCATCCACCCCCAGCCTCCATCGGGAGCTTCCGCACCGTCGTGTTGTTTGGTGCTTTCTTCAGCTTCTGGCTCACCCTCTGTTCTCTCCATTCCTGCTGCAGATTTGAGCTCCAGCAAGTAGCTGCAATTGACTTTGTTAAAGGGCTCTTACACCCAAAAGATAATAGTCCACATTGCTGACAAACCCTCAAAATAAAAGCTGCCATTGCTGCTTTAACACGGTCTGCAGTTTTTCAACTTAAACATTAACCCAATGTTTTTAAACACTAAAACGGTGGTATTACCCTAGTGAACAAGATGGACCTCTTAATTTTACTGCCTTCCTAGTTGTTTTTACTGCTTTGACATTAAAAGAAAAATATATCAGAGTGGTTTTGTTTTTTTAAAGCTCTGTGGCGGTTAAGGGGTATGTTTTATCAGCTGCGACTTTTGCAGCAAGATCCTTCTGCTTGACAAGGGAAGCCTCGGAAGTAAATGTCAGAACCTGTCCTGTATTGTGAGTCACACAACTGCTGCCTCTCAGGGAAAAGGCTTCTGAATTGACCCTAGTACATCCTGGGCAGGAAATAACACAAAAAGGCTTGTCTCCATAGTGCTTTGCTGAAGCCTGGGCTCTAGCATGTCTTGCATGCTTTTTAATTCAAACTCCATGTTTCCCTTTCATCTTAATTGTGCTTTGGTCTCAACTCTTTCAGCATACACCTGGTGAGCAAAAACTTCAGGCATCCAGTAGGCATTAGTTTAAGGAACAGCCCCAGCACCTGAAAAGAAGGCTTGTTGAAGAGGACAAGAAGCAGTTGCTGTTCTTCTGCACAGGCTTTTTAAGCAACTGCTTGCCGCCTCAGCTAACTTCTACTAGGCCCTGCTTATTTACTAGCTTCCCCTGCTCAGGTCCCTCTCCCAACCAAGGTCCGCTAACAGCAGAGGAAGGAGCCTGGCCATGCCTCCCACATTCTTAATTCCTTCCTGCTAAAGGGTTCAGGAGCAAGGCAGGATTCATTTATACAGAATCGTTGAATTGTAGAGTCGGAAGGGACCACAAGGGTCATTAGTTCATGAGTAGGCAAACTAAGGCCTGGGGGCCGGATCTGTCCCAATCGCCTTCTCAGTCCGGCCCACGGACGGTCTGGAATTAGTGTGTTTTTACATGCATAGAATGTGTCCTTTTATTTCAAATGCATCTCTGGGTTATTTGTGGTGACTATCTGGTGCTTTTACATGAGTAGAATGTGTGCTTTTATTTAAAATGCATCTCTGGGTTATTTGTGGGGCATAGGAATTCGTTCATTCCCTCCCCCAAATATAGTCTGGCCCACCATATGGTCTGAGGGACGGTGGACTGGCCCACGACTGAAAAAGGTTGCTGACCTCTGTTGTGGGGCATAGGAATTCATTCAAAAAAAAAACAAGATATAGTCTGGCCCCCCACAAGGTCTGAGGGACAGTAGACCAGCCCCCTGCTGAAAGTTTGCTGACCCCTGTTCAACCTCCTGCAATGCAGGAATCTTTTGCCCAACATAGGGCACGATCCTGAGATTAAGAGTCTCATGCTCCACTGACTGAGCGATCCCTTTTGTTCAGTGTTCCATTTTAAATGCCTGCCTGCACCTGTAGAAGCTATAAAGAGAACCTACAGTGCCAGTATCCCTACTAGGAAATGTGTGTTTGGACTAGTTATGCAATGTTCTTTGGTATGAAAGTAAATAATTGCAAAATAACCGTGACAGGTCAAAACACTGGCCATTTCCTCTTAATGGCTCCGTTGTACCTTTAAAATAAGAAACCCTGCATGTTTGAAGGTCAGCAGCTGAAACCTAGCTTCAGAGGAAGCCCTCTGTACCCTGATTATAAGAGTCTTGATATCATTGGCGAAAACAAGGTCTTTTTTCCTACAAGTGGATTGAGCCAGTGCCCCTGGAGGTAAAGCCCTTGTCCTGGCTCACTTTGAATTATTATTATTTTTAAAGAAATAGTTCAGCATACCACCATTGGCATGAATTTATTTGATTTTTAGATTACACAATAAAAAATATTCCCTAGCACATGAAAAGGTAGGTTGGTTTTCATCTTGAGGAATATGTAATCTTTCCTTCTTTAAACAAGTATCCATAAAAATAAATTTCTTTATTCAAGTATTCTAGGTTAGAAATGTGCTCTTGTTTTTTTAAAATAAAAACTACAGAAATTTGATTAAGATTTATCCCCCTGGGGTAAACACTTTCCATTGAGTTAACCTATGGCAGAGTTTGGTCTGAAATGTATTGGTCCTCAGGACTCCAGAGGGGATTCAGATTTGTTCGTTCTTAGGATATCCTAAATGCTAGATGTCTAGGTCTCTGGAATTAGAACATAAAATCAAGAATTGTAGAGCTGGAAGGAACCGCGAGGATCGTCTGGTCCAACGTCCTGCAATGCAGGAATCGTTTGCCCGTGGAGCTTGAACCTGCAACTCTGAGAGTCCCATGCTCTACTGACTGAGCTATCCCTGATCCATGAAAAAGCCAGATTTACTATCAACCCTGTGTGTATCTCTTGATCAGCTAGTGGAATTCAAGAAACTCAGAAGAGAGAGCTTTACAGATGGTAGCTAATACACTGCCATCAGCTAACAAGCAGATGACACAAAACAGTTTGTCTCATTAGTCATGCAACTATTATGGTCAAGTCCCTTTTAAATATGTGATTGTTAGTTTTGTACATAGAAGGAAGCTCAGTATACCAAACAACTGCATTTTCTTAAGACAAGTGAATGTCATTGCCTGGCTAGACACACCAAATAAAACAACATTAAGTCAAACGGTAGTGAACAAGCAGTGTGTTCTAGTTTGTTTATTTATTGATTTATTGAGTATTGGGGCCACCTGACAAGGTGTTCTCCCCAGCCATGTAACAGGAAAACATTCCACACATGATAATATGAAATGGCACAAGTTCAGAGCAATTAAGATTCCATACCAACTTGGGAGAATGTTTACAGTCCAATCCAGCTGGGTTCTACCTAGTGATACTGGATATTCAACCTATGTTAATCTGTAGAAGAGTAGTCCACAAAGGTGCATAAATGTTGAAGAGCAAGGAGTATTGTAGATGTATAAGGTTAAGATGCCATTTTGTGTACTGCTACTGTGATGCCATCATGCTTCTGGATCATGATATTGCTGAAAGAAACAGAAGGTTTGTTTTTAAACACACCACTTTCATAGAATGAAACAAGTCCCAAATGTTAACCAAAATAACTGCAGCCCACTGTCATTGCCTTTAGATCTGTTGCTTTTCATATCACACAGATTCTCTTCACTTGTCATCATTTGTAATACAGCTATAGATATTTTGATGACACCCCTTTAATCACCATTATTTCAAATATTAGCAAAATCAGGTAGACTTTAAACCCAGAATTATTTATTAAACCTTTTTCCTTGTAAACCTTATCAGTGCCCTATTTGGGCATTGGCTCTACTCACATGTTGACCAACATGGGAGTTGGGGTGCATCACCACCTTTAGAGCACTTCAAAAGTTTTGAGGCTCCACACATACACAGTTTAAAGCCCTGTGCTACTGGAGAGCTAAATCCACAGGGAGACTCCGTAAGTAGAAGCTTCCCACCTCAGACCTTCACCCTCAAATTCATGGAAGGCTCCAAATGTGGCCATTGTGGCGGGAACAAGGCTTGGAAGCACACCCCTGCTTACAAGAAACTTAACACTTAAAATAAGGCTTAAACCAGCCTTATATTTGTGCACTAGCCTGGTACCCATTTCATGTAGGCAACTGAGTGAACTGGCAGAGGAAGGTTGGTACACTCCATCCCTCATCAGTGCCCAACACAGAATGCAGCTCTTCACCCCTGCCAGCCCCAGGCAGACTAGTAACTGGGAGGTGTATTTACAAGGCTTCAATAAGTATATGTTTAAAGCCTAAAATTAGTCCTACAGAACTCCAAAGTCAGTGAAGCCACATGCACCAAGGAAGAATCTTTCAATTTATTCCATGATATCAGCATCCTAAACAGATGATCCTATTTCCTCTTATGTTTGCCACAACCCATTAGCAGAAGAGAGCAAATTACTCCATAGCAGAGGGGAAACTACAAGGACGAGGCTCTTGCAACATGCAATATGATCAAAGGAGGGTGCAGCGCTATAGCTAAGAAAAGTAGGAAGAACAATAACCTACTTCCCAGATACACTGAGAGCCTGATGGCAAAACACATTAACTGAGGCTAGTTAAGATCTTTGTGCCTTCTTCATTTTTGAGAGTACTTTTGCAAGTCGGCTCAAATTCCAAGAACAAAAGATCAGAAATTGAAGCTGTTCTTTCCAAACAAGTTACCATGCACATGGAAGACAGAACCCAGAGAGCAGCAAGGATTAACCAATTTATCCATATGAGAAGGCAACTTAAGCAATGGGCCTGTCATGTCAATTAATTTGTCTTAAGTAAAGGAACTAATAGCTCCAAATACACATACCCAGTATCTGATTCGAGGCACACTACAGGAATATCTGTTGGATCAGACGTTAGTTTGGCTGCTTGCTGGGCTAGAACAGATATCACACCTGCATGTTCATCTGAGAGGGTACCACGACCTAGAAGACAATGGTTTATCATTTAAAATGAGTAAAGAAATACAGGATGTGGTCAGTTCAGGGATGCAAAACAAAAAATGCTGACTGAAAAGGGGGAAACCAAATGTCCTTAACCAGAGAATTTTCAATTCCATAAACTGAAAATAATAACAAAGAATGGATGCCAATTGCAGTATTATGGAAGCCTGGCAATTACAAAGTAATAATGTTTTTCAGGCAATCATCCAAGTGCTAGCATTTTACATTTTTATGAATATTTTTACACAATATAACATTTAAACCACATTAAATGGGCTCTTAATTTCCCCATCAAATATTTCAAATTAAATATATAAAAGTACTGAGACAAAAAATCTGAAAGTACTGAGGGTTTTTTTAAAGCTTTGTTTACTTAATATATGTAAAATAAACATACTAAGTTGCATCACTCTCTAAGGCAACAAAAATTTCCTGATGCAATTTACCCTAATGGGCAAATATTTTTTTCCAAATAAAAAATATTTAGAAAACCCAAATAACTATTCCTTTCCTACTTCTTCTGCCCTTCTTCCTCACTCCTATTCCATATCCCATTTTAGCACCCTTTCCCCATATTTCCTTTTCCCCCTGCCTGCCCACTATCTGACAGTCTGACTTGTTTACAGCTGCTAGGGAATGGTTAAGTGAAGGCCAAGAAGGTCTCAGACATAAGGAACATCTGTCAAGTTTTCTAGGACACAGAGATATTATAGAGGCAGCCTTAAGAAACAGAGCCACTTGAGGAAGAAAGATGATATGCAAGATTTGTTAGTGTTGTTGCATAAGAAAGTGAAGAGCGTGTGCATAGGGGGTTAAGGTATAAATGAGCTGAATCAAGAGAGGAGGAGAACTAAGTCCCTGCCTTGCCAAAGTGATCCCTGTGTCATCACTTTTACAGGTCACCTTTAAAGAAAACTAATAGCAGCAAGAATTTTGTAGCTGTGTTGGGTTAGTGATTATTAACTAGCAGTACGTTTTAATTTGTCAAGCCTTCACAAATCTTAAATAGAGGTGTTCAGAAGATACAGGAGCATCCATTACTGATTTACTTGAGGCTAGCTGGCTGATCTAAAGTCACTCACTATAGCTGTGCACTTTAGAACCGTGCAATACAAGGAGATTGTATTAAGTTGTACAAGTCGTCTAGATAGCAATGCAGCTACCACATAAGCAAGCAATAGGAGGTCTCTTATTAGACTCTCTTTGCTGTTAATGCTATAACTACCAATCTGACTTTTAAATAATTTCTTTGTATACACAGCACTTTAGATTAAAACAAGGTTTTAATCATTGCCTAATTTAAACTAGTAAAAACGATGCTCAGAATTTATGTAGATCTCTTTTCAGGCACCATCTTGAGGACATTTGGCAAAAAGGGAGGATGTAGATGCCACAGTCACATTTATCACCGCTTTTCAGCTACATAGGTAACTATTATGCACATACACCCAACCAGTGCTTTTTTTTCTAAAAAAAAATGTTTAAGGGTACTCTCATTTTCCTACTCATATTGAAATACTGCCCCTCAATGAGGCCAAACTTAGATTCACAAAATGTTTAGGGGTATGCGTATCCCTGCGTCCCGTCCCCCCCCCGAAAAAAGCATTGCACCTAACACCAGCCACCCCACTAAGTTCCCAGTTGTGGCCAAAGGTAGCATTTTGGTAAAGAAACCGTCTGGGTTTCTCAATGCAATAAGAGACCAGGCTAGGTGCTTGAAGAGCTCTACCTTGGTCTGACACTAGGAGGAGACGAGAGGAGAGAACAAGTTGAGGGAGAACCACAGAGGAAGGCAAGGGGTCTTCAAGGGGGCAGCAAGCTATTTTTAAAAACACAGGCAGCATCTTGGACGTCATGGGAACATGCGACAACAAGGTGTCGGCGTTACTTACAGCCCAGGTTGAGGCCCTGGGAATCGGTGCATAGGACTCCTGCAATTGAGGGGTTCTTCATTCTAACGGAGGAGGAAACAGCAGAGATCAGCGACTGCTACTGTACCGGATGCACCCGAGGAGAGAGCCGCGTCACCCTCCCCCTGCCCCACGACTCCGACGGCCCTTTGGCAAAAGGGAGAAGGAAGGGCCGCCCGCCGCCTCCCTCCCTCCCCAGCACCTACGTGTCTTCTAAATGATGCTCCAACGCCCCCTCCATCTTGCCGAGCACCGCGATCACTTCCGCATGCGGGAGTGGTTTTTTTTATCAGCTGACTTGTAATCACATGATGGCAAGGGGCTGGTACGGTGGCTCATCAGGGTCAGAATTCCTGGAGGCGAAGCTGTAGCTGATGGGGCCGCATGTTTTTAAACGCCGGCTCGGCTCTCGCGAATCACAAGGGGGTGAAGGGTCGTTCCTTTTCCTTTTAGCAGGAGGTCCATCAGTGGAGCTTATTTCCCAAAGAACATGTTTAGTAACAGAGTGTCACTGAAGTTCATACCACAGTCCTTCTTTGTTTACGAGCCTGTTTATTTTTATCCTGTTTTTTGGGGGCAAGTGTTGTTGCCCAAAATCCTTTCACATCAATAAAACGGAGGCCAGACCCTGATTTAAAGGGTTTTACTCTCAGAAAAGGGGAGCGGCTGGAAAATGTAGGAAAGATTCTTAAGCCCCAAAGTAGAGAGCTGTAAACGAAGATATTTTTTTTAATCTGTTTCAGGCCAGGTGGCTGATACTCAGTGCGTATAAGCTAAACAAGCTATATGTTAGGGCCCCACTCTTGGGGGCCCACCAAAAATTTAAAAGTATTTCACTTTTAATATTCTTCTTCTTAACTGTATTTCAGTTCAACAATTATTTTGATAAAATACATACTTTATTATGTGCAAATGGCTTTATATACCTATTAGGTCCATACATTACCATATAGCAGACATGTCCAAAGTCTGTCTTGGGGGCTTTATCCAGCCTGCCAGTCGGTTTAACCTGCATAGCTGTCAACTTTTCCCTTTTCTTGCGAGGAATCCTATTCGGAATAAGAGAATTTCCCTTTTAAAAAGGGAAGTGTTGACAGCTATGTTAATCTGACCCCTGTGGCAGTTTATTTTCTGGGGTAAAATTTCCTAAAAAGTTCAACAACACTGGGATAAAATTGTAGAAAAAGCTCAACAATTTCAATCCTAAAAAAATGTCAAGAACTTTGGTCAGCCCTCATGCATGTTCACTTCATCAAATCTGGCCCTCTTTGAAAAAAGTTTGGGAACCCCTGCCATATTGTATATATTCAACACAAAAAACAGCGACAATTTGTTGTTGACAAAGGACAGCTGGACATATAAAGGGCCCCATTACCTTCAGTAGCTTGGGGCCTCATCAAACCTGAATCTGGCCCTGCTGATTCTTCTAGTGATATATATTGGAAATTTGTGTTTCTAAAGCAGATTTCAAGCATGCAAATTCTCAACAATCATTACAACCCCTGTGTAAAGGAGGCCAGTATTTACTAAGGATGGTGAGTGGGATGAGGTAGTGCTCTGAGAAGTGGTGGCTGTGAAGCTATTTGGATCCCCTTTACGGACACTATATCAGCACAGAGATAATGAAACAGAAGGTTGTTCTTAGATCCATATTCACTTAAAAGTGCAGATAATAGTTTGAATAGGGAACTCTTGTCTTAAACAGCTCCATGCACACACACAAAAACACACCATGCATTTAACACACACCGAGAGAAGAATCCTTATAACCGTGGCTTCCTCCTCACAGAGCTGCAATTCCCAGCACCCTTAACAATCTGCACTTCCCGGGATTCTGTGGGTGGGTGCTTTAAATCTATGCAGTCCCAAATTACTCAGGACCCCATTGACTATGAATATGTAATAATAAAGACACATTCAAATGAATTTTGGGAAGGGGAAAAAATTAGCAAGCAATCTTGCTCAAATTATCCTTTTTATGCTGCCCCAGATTTTGTGTTAATCCAACCCCTTTGGTTTAGGCATAACAAAATATGATTGCAGGCTTCTTCTTCTTCTTTTAAAAAAGACTTACTTTTGTTTAGATTTCCTACTTTAAATGTAGGGATATTTGGTTCTATGCTTCTGAGATGGATGTAATTTAAAACTAAGATTCATGCTCACTCTTTTCTCTTAAAAATGGCTACTCTCAGAACTGATTTTGCAAACTCCTTAGCAGAATCAGGCTGCAGTCCCCACTCCTTTACAGCTCCAGCTGACTTGCCCCAAAGACATATGTCATTACTGGAATTGAGTACTGGGTTCTGTGTATTAAATCAAATGCCACATTAATTCTTTTGCTTCAGCACTATTTCCCTGATGAGCATGTCAGAAGCGAAAAGAGTGATGTCTCTATTGATACTCCCAATCGCCTATGAGGATGTAAGACATACATAATTCCATCCATCTTAAAAGCACAAGCCGAGAGTGAAAAACCAATTGACTTACTTGGGGGAAATAAAGGTTTATCATTTTGTGGACAAGTAACTATGAACAAGAGAGAAAATTCCTTCATCATTCTCCTCAGTCCAGAATCCAGTGTGTTAAACAGCTCTGGAAACAGCTCTGATCCTCTCTACCCCAGCAGCTATACTGTATAAGGCCACTCAGCTGACAAACAACATCCGAAAAAGATGTTTCACCTATGCACACTGGATACCCAAACATGAAAATCCATATATATTCCACCTCATTCTCATGTGCAGCATACAAATGCATTCTGATTACAGCAAGCTAAACATTTACTGCAACTCTCTGCTCAACTGATTTATATCAACAAGGTGCTATTCCAAATCGTATACCGCTTTTCAGCAGCAACAAATAAAGTTTGAAAGTGGTTTCCATCGTAAAATAAGATTCTATCCAAAGCAAGACTTAAAACTCATAAAAATCTAAACACAACTTTAATACTTTAAATCAGCTAAAGCAACAGCAAGATACGAAGAAGAAGAAGAAGAAGAAGAAGAAGAAGAAGAAGAAGAAGAAGAAGCTCCTCACAAATCTGTCAGATAAAAAATAAATGATATAGCTGTTTGTGAAGGTTGCCAAAGAACATGCAGCCTTCCCCCAAGAGGGCATTCCACAATACTGTAGGCACATCAAAGAAAGCCCTGTTCCTATTTGTTGTTTAGTCGTTTAGTCGTGTCCGACTCTTCGTGACCCCATGGACCAGACCACGCCAGGCACTTCTGTCTTCCACTGCCTCCTGCAGTTTGGTCAAACTCATGCTGGTAGCTTCGAGAACACTATCCAACCATCTATTGGATGTTGCTATTAGATGACAATTTAGCATGCAGTTCAGTAGTAGGGACATGGGTGGCACTGTGGGTTAAACCACAGAGCCTAGGACTTGTCAATCAGAAGGTCGGCAGTTCGAATCCCTGCGACGGGGTGAGCTCCCGTTGCTCGGTTCCAGCTCCTGCCAACCTAGCAGTTTGAAAGCACGTCAAAGGGCAAGTAGATAACTAGGTACCACTCCGGCGGGAAGGTAAATGGCATTTCCATGTGCTGCTCTGGTTCACCAGAAGTGGCTT
The DNA here is from genome assembly GCF_965153285.1 of Podarcis tiliguerta. NCBI lineage: Eukaryota > Metazoa > Chordata > Lepidosauria > Squamata > Lacertidae > Podarcis > Podarcis tiliguerta. Next base: position 47,719,294 of record NC_139539.1, read on the forward strand.
AGTCATGCTGGCCACATGACCCGGAAGCTGTACGCTGGCTCCCTCGGCCAGTAAAGCAAGATGAGCACCGCAACCCCAGAGTCAGCCACAACTGGACCTAATGGTCAGGGGTCCCTTTACCTTTACAGTGGTACCTTGGGTTAAGTACTTAATTCGTTCCGGAGGTCTGTTCTTAACCTGAAACTGTTCTTAACCTGAAGCACCACTTTAGCTAATGGGGCCTCCCACTGCTGCCGCGCCACTGGAGCACGATTTCTGTTCTCATCCTGAAGCAAAGTTCTTAACCTGAAGCACTATTTCTGGGTTAGCGGAGTCTGTAACCTGAAGCGTATGTAACCTGAGGTACCACTGTACCTTTACCAGTAGTTTGGCCACACAGGTAGATCTAAAAGCTTTAGTTTTATGAGGCTGTATTTAACAAAAGTTGCACACAGACCTTCGAATTCTTATCCTAAAACCTCCAAGGTAGCATTTAGTGACATGGCCTGAGTTTATTTATCTCTCTGTGATATCAGAGGAGCTAGGGCAGTGCATACGCAGATCACAGATTCATTAACTAGAAGTTGGTGGGGAGGTGCAGACATGGGGAAACAAATCAGGTTATGCAGTGAAAACATCCCTGTTGTGTACAGCAGGGAAAAAATGAGACTTGAAATGCAGTTGGGGGGGGTGGATACACAACCTCAGTGGTTTCAAACTGCTAATATGTACATAGCTGTAGTGCAGCTGAGTAATTTATTATTTGGGGTTAACACAAAATCCAAGTTGGACACAGATTTATCTCTCAAACAAGCACGAAGGTTGCTAAAATAAAAACACACCTGGATAAAACTGAACAAAATGCTTTCAGACAACAAGATAAAGTGTAAAGCCTAAATAAGCCCCCAATATATATTTTTCCTTTGTTTTTCTGACATGGGCAGGATAAGAATCTCACCTGCTTATCCTCCTAAATCCATCAATCCATGCCATGGCTCTCTTTTCAGGCACCAGTATTACACCTGCCTGGTCCTATCCTCCAGAGCAGGAGAAAACAAGTTTTCTCCATCTTCCATGTGACAACCCTTTAGAGATTTGAAGATGGCCATAACATCTGCTGTGTCTCCTCTTTACTAGACAAAGCATACCAAATTCCTTCAACTGTTCCTCATAAGGCTTGGATTCCAGACCCTTTATCATCCTGGTTGCCCTCCTCTGCACACATTCCCACTTACATTGTGGCACCCAGAACTGGATACAGTATTTCAGGTGTGGTCTGACCAAGGCAGAATTAAGCAGTAGTCTTACTTCCCTTGATCTGGACACTATTCTTCTGTTGATGCAGCCTAGAATAGCAGTAGGTTTTTTTGCTACTGCATCACACTGTTGACTTGTGTTAAGCTTGTGATCTTCTGAGACTCCTTGATCCTTTTCACATGTACTTGCAAGCCAGGTACCCCCCCCCCCCCCATCTTATATTTGTGTAGCTGGCTCTTCCCGCCTAAGTGTAGAACCTTACATTTGTCCCTATTTAAATTCATTTTGTTACTTTTGGCCCAGTTCTCCAACCTGTTCAGATCATCTTGAATCCCTATTCTGTCTTCTGCAGCATTGGCTACTCCTTCCAGTTTGGTGACATCTGAAAATCTGATGAGTGTCCCTTCAATACCTTGACCCAAGTCATTATAAAGATGTTGAACAACAATGAGGGATCTGCGGCATCCCTCTTGTCCCTTTTTTCCAGGATGACAAGGAACCATTAGCAAACACTCTTTGGGTTTGGTCAGTCAACCAGCTACAAATCCACCTATAACAGTAGCTTCAACCAGCCCACATTTTACCAGCTTCTCCACAAGAATATCGCTGGAGACTTTCTCAAAAGCCTTACTGAAATCAAGATACATGACGTATATGCATTTCCCTGATCCACCAAGCTTGTAACTCTATCAGAAGCAGAAATGATTGATTTATATACCGCTTAATAATCATTTAAAAATCTCAATGTGGTTTACATAAAATGGTATACAATATTAATTAAAAATAGCAATAAAAGCAGACTTTTAAAGCAGTAGACAACATAAAGTTATCAAAATATAAATAAAATCAAGAGGGTTTTTTTAAGGTAGACTTGCCTAAACAAAAAAGTTCTTAGCAAGTGCCAAAACATTGCAAAGAAGGCATCTGCCTAATATTAATAGGCAGGGAATGCCAGAATGTAAGTGCTGCTTCACTGAAAGATTGATTTCTGCCGCTTCTCTGCTCTCCCTCAGGGCAAGAAGCCCCTGTTGTAGCAGCTGGAGGAGGGAGGAACCATTTCTGGGCACTAGATGGCGGCAGTTTCCAAACTGTTTCAAGTTCTCTTTGGGTAGCAACAACAGCTATGAGAACATCATGGGATATATTGGTTGAGAGTGCACCAGCCATTAGGTAACATCGCTACATACACTTCTTTTTTTAACAGTTTCTTAAGTACTATTTCTAAAGTTCCTTAACAGTTGCAACAGGTAGCAGGCAAGAACAAAAAAACCACTTAAAGGTTTTATGTTCAAACAAGTGGTATATAATGGTTATTAATTAAAATAAATTTAAATAAAATAAATAAAATAATATTCTCCTCTGCCCCATCCCAGGAATACCCTAGAACAGCACTACACTGAATACATTGTCTTTGCTCCTGAGCTTTTTGAGTCTTGCATCATGTCTCCTGCATTGGCTGCCACATGCTTAAGTTTATTCATGTTCCTCCGGTTCATCTCAGGTCTACCTAACAGCATGTACCAACAATCTTCAACCTGCTTAGCATGGTTGAATCAATGTCCTTGCTTTGCAAGAAGGATGAATACAGCTGTGATTGTCAAGTGGGCCATGATTGTTGTGTGAATATAACTGCATCAATATGGCCTAATTTCCCCAGGGGCATTAAAAGAAGCTCTGCTGCTTAATCCTGCTCCTTCCTCCATTCTGACTCTGACCTTCCAAATCTGGTGGGGCCATCAGTAGATTTTAACTGATGAGTTTCTGGTGCTTCCTTTACAACGCAGCTCTTCAAATTTCCAAGGGGACCCATCCAGGGTGAGGCCTAACAATTCATCATCGGATATTTCCGACAGAGAGTAGATGTTCACCTCACACTGCGAGGCGTCAAAGGCACCTTATTGAATTGCAGCTGAGCTTCAGATGATATAAAGGAGTTCTAGGAAGAACTGCATGAACGCAGAGAACTGACTAAACAATACCATCTTCTGTTTTAGTGTGTGAAAAGCCAGACATGATCCATATGAACAGTAACAAAAAGATTACTCCCCCCACAAGGATGCTCTCATTTGGTGCTGCAGCTATAGCTGGAAGCAGTTTTCTGTTATAACACTTTAGACTGTGTAGTATTTAAATAGTGCCTAGTGTGGTGGGACAGAGCTGTTCTCCCTTCCTTACTCTGACAAGGTGAGACAGGGTGGTGGCATTCTTCATTGTCTGCCTGTGTTTATTTGGCAAAAGTTTGTGCTCCTGTTCTCATATTGACAAGACTTCCATTTTCTGAAGCCTTCTTATCTCTAACAGCTTCCTTGACTCTTCATTAACCACTGTGGCACCCTCTTGGCCTTGGTGGTCCATTTCCTGATGTGAGGCATACATTCTAGGCCTGCAGTTGAAGAAAATGGCTCTGTTGCTATTAAATCTAGTCAGGAGATAAGCTAATATAGCTTTTATGAAAACACATTTGCTTACACGAGCTGTTTAAATTGGCCTTTTGGTCCCATCTTCTTTTCGTGGTGGGAAATACATTTTCATTGGCTTATCCAATGTAGATGACTTACTGTTGCTGTTAGATAGAGCCTGAGCAGTTAAGGCTGCTTCCTGTAATTCACTTCATTAAGTCAGAAGCAAAGTGCTTTGAAATACATTGATGCTTCACTAAAATAAGTCTTTTCTTTACAATTGTGTCTATCACTGTGAGGAAGATATTGCTGTAGCAGAACTTGCCAAGGAATGATGCATCTATTTGATATAAGGAATTGGATGCTGGTCAGGAAGGTTCAGGTTGCAATCCTATTTATGCTGAAAAATGAGTAAGTCCCAGTTTACTTCTGAGTAAACATGCAGAATATCTTCTTAGCCCCAAATTGTCTGGGTGGCCTTGGGCATGTTTTGTGAGCCTGTTAAAATGTGTGTCTGCCAAAGTGGAAGGATGGATAGAATTTTAGATTTGGAAGGGTCCATGGTGATCATCTTTTAGATCCTCCTGCTCAATGCAGGATCTAAACTGTAGGATACAACAACAGCATCTCTTGAAGAATGCTATGTAACTTCTGCTTAAATAGCACCAGCATAGATGCCACCACCATCTTCCAAAGCAGTTTGGTCCAGTGTCAAACACATCCTATTTAGGAAGGTTTTCCTCTCATTTAGTCAAGATCTGCTTCTCTGCATCTTCCACCCATTGGTTCTCATGCTGCCCTCTGGGGCAACCAAGAACAAATTCCCTTCATCTTCTACCTGACAGCCCTTCAGATATTTGAAGACAGTTATCACATCCTCACTGGGGAGGGCATTCCGTAGTTGGGGTGCCACTACAGAAAAGGCCCTTTCTTCACTGCACCTCCCTCTCCCTCATTTCAACAGAACCTGTGCAGGAGAACTTCCTAGAGGATTGTGCCCAGTCTTTCCACCCCTCACAGCTGAGAATACAGTTAGGTTTTATCTATTCTCATTTCCTTTTGCTGTAGATTCAAGCTCCGCAAAGCAAATAATTTTTTAAGCTTCTCTCAGACTCAAGCAGTGTTGTTGTTTTTCAGAAGGCACACTGAAAAAAATCACTGCAAGCCAGTAAGGTTCTTCTTCTCAGAAAGTAAATGTGCAGAGTCAAAGGTAGATACAAATAGACTGCCAGTTACAGTAAATTCCCATCTTGTGTGTCAATAGATCCAGCCTTGTCAGATGAGAAAATTAAAATGTTATTGATCAGGGAAACTAAGCAAAGCTTTTGAGAAACTCTCTGTTTGAAAAATGCTCCTTGTTCTGCCTTGCCAGGGCAGGTGCCTGGTTGAAGAGGCACTGGGCAAAGTGTCCTTTGGGCACCTTTTGGTCCCCCACCCCAGAGTCAGGTGTGGTGTGGATGATGCCACTGCTGCAGGCAAGGTTTCTCAGTAGAGCAAATGCCTCTTCTGAGGCAAGTGATCTCATTCCACCACACACACAACACCCAGGCAGATCAGTGCCTTCATGTCATACTTGTGGACGTTCCAGAAGCAATTGGTTGGCCACTATTAGAAACAAGACTACATGGTGCTTTCTCTGAGCATGCAGGGCTCTTTTTTGTTCTCTTCCTCTTAAGGACTCTTAAGGGCGGGGAACCTTTTTTTGCCCTGAAAGCCACATTTATTTCTGGGCAGCATTCTGAGGGCCGCATACTAGTGGTGGGCAGGGCCAGAGGCAAGAAGTGGGCAGAGCAATGAATGGCAATTTTACCTTTGTACAAGAAGCTAGGTTATATGCGCACTCTCACACCCCTCCTTTATCCTCCATCCAGACAAGCAAGAGGTGTAATCACAGTTCAAGTTCACACTCTAGCTGGGCAAAAGCAAGGGTGTGTGGGTGGGTGGGTGGGGAGGGAGTAGGACCAGTGAGGGATGTGGCCTGAGGAAATTTCTGAGGGCCAGATGGACTGCCAGATGGACTACGCCCAGGCCTGATGTTCCTCACCTTTTAATAATAATAATAATAATAATAATAATAATAATAATAATAATAATTTATACCCCACCCTTCTGGGCGGCTTCCAGCAAAATATTAAAATACAATAGTCTATTAAACATTAAAAGCTTCCCTAAATAGGGTTGCCTTCAGATGTCTTCTAAAAGTCTGGTAGTTGTTTTTCTCTTTGACATCTGGTGGGAGGGAATTCCACAGGGTAGGTGCCAGTACTAAGAAGGCCGTCTGCCTGCTTCCCTGTAGCTTGGCTTCTCGCAGTGAGGGAACCGCCAGAAAGCCCTCGGTGCTGGACCTCAGTGTCCGAGCAGAACAATGGGGGTGGAGACGCTCCTTCAGGTATACTGGGCCGAGGCCATTTAGGGTGCTTTTCCAGTGCTTTTCTTCTAGGGGGGGGAAAAGTGCTGGTACTCCGTACCCTTGAGTACTCTCGGGGGGGGGGGGGGGGACAATGTCTGTTTCTTTAATAGAATAGTGGCATCCTTCCTGTGGAACACTCTCCCTTCAGATGTCAAGGAGATAAGAATTACATAACTTTTAGAAGACATCTGAAGGCAGCCCTGTATTGGGAAGTTTTTAATGTTTGATGCTTTATTATGTTTTGATATATGCTGTAATATATCAGGGTGGCTGGGGAAACCCAGCCAGATGGGCGGGGTATAATAATAATAATAATAATAATAATAATAATAATAATAATAAATGGACATCAGAGACTGGATGAATGGTGTGTGTGTGTTCACGCGCACACACATACACACACACATATTCATGCATGTATGTGAATTATCTCATTTGTGAATGACTAGAACACAACCTCCAAGGGTGGAGTCACATGCCTTTACAATCCATTGATCCCAGTTCATAAATTAAATGAAGGAAGTGTGGTTGCCAATGGGATGAGAAACCCTAACCACAGGACACAACACAGGCAACAGGTCAGCTTTGCCTCACAGGATGTACCTTTGTATTGCCACATTTGATTTCTGCTCACTTGCTGGGATAAGCTCTTATTTGCTTGGTTTCTTCGGTGGTTCACGGTAATTAACTCACAGCCATGCACCCTGGGATGGTATTGAAGCACCAGGGCAATCTAAAAAGTCCCATCTTCTAAATAATTACTGGTTCCCAGCAGAGAAAGTTGCTGATGCACTTTTAGAGAACTGGGTAATTAAACATGGCATGTGATCATCTAAATTAGGAAAAGGAAATGTGCTTCCAGCTATATAGTTCAACTATCTAGCATATATTCCATTGGTGTCAAATCTGTTGCTAAATTTCCAGTAGATTTCTAACTGCAATAAACATGAAAAGGCTTGACTATAAGCTCCATTCTGACATTTCCCCTTCTTCAAGCTGAACAGTTTTGATAGTTTTGTTTTCAGATTCCGCCCTGGTCTTTCCATTTCAATTGTTAACAAACAAAGGAGTTCATTCTTTCCTTTCTTTTGAATTTCCTTTCTGTTTTGGTTCGTTCTTTTACTTTGCTTCATGTTGCATTACTATGATACCATTTTACAACACAAGCCCATGCAGAACTACTTGGAATTAAGCCCCATTGAGTTCAATGGGGCATACTTCAAGGTAAGTAAAAGCAGGGTGTAAGATGTTCCTGCTAAACATCAGGAAAATCTTTCTGACAGTAAGAGCTGTTCAACAGTGGAACAGTCTCCCTTAGGAAGTTGTGCTTTTAAAGCAGAGGTTGGGTGGCCATCTGTCATGGATGCTTTAGCTGAGATTCCTGCATTGCAGGGGGTTGGACTAGATGACCCTTGGGGTCCCATCTAATTCTACAATTCTATGTTTCTATGATTTTATGACTTGATTGTTAAAAAAAAAATTTCATAGAGATTTACAAATAAGATAAACAAATAAGGCTACATAAAATTACAAATGTCTAGTTTGACTCCCACCTAATCTAAGGTTAAATTGTTATAATTTAAATTTCGGCATATTTCTTTTCTTCCTCTAGCTTAATTTATTTGGTCTTTTGTAAATACACCATATTACACAATATATTAGATTACAACCCCATCTAGGCAAGACCTATTTTTCTTAGGCTTATATCTTTTAGGTGTTCAATACATTATGAATATTGGTATTAAACACATCAGTTTCAACTGAGTTATCTTTAAAGAATTATGCTGAGTGCATCAGACTCCTTCATGCATTGCTTTGTACCCATATATCTGGTTGGTCTAGTACGCATATTAAACAAGGATTTCCCTGACATATTACCATTTCCTAATTATGTTGGAGTAAGACTTGGAACTTGCCTTATCAATCAAAAACTGAGTAATACACCATATTACACAGTGTCTGGTGATCTTCTGAGGAGTGTTGCATACTTGAACATTTTCTTAGTAGTGAACATTTTCTTAGCAACTCCCAACCCAATCAAAGAAATTGGATTGAATGGAGCAATTTTTACCCCCACAATTTACAGACGATTTGCCCTTTAAGGATCTGAGTTCAATACAAGGAGGCAGCCTGGAAGAAGTAGTCTGGGGCAGGGGTTCAGAAAGAGGCTTTGTCAGAGCAGGCTTCAGGACCATGGATAGCTGTATTGGAGCTATCCATTGTCCTGCAACTCCCAACTCAGCTTGCCTTGTGGCATCTGGCATCCAACCAGAATACACCACTTTTCTTATGTTCTTATTGACTCACTAGGGTTCAAACTATCGCCTTATGTTCTGTGATTCTTTCCTTCACATTTTAAAGCTAAAGTAGCCTGTGGCGGGTCAAGTCTCCTCTTTCAGAGGACAGAGCTGGGATGGAGGAGAAAGTTGATGGAGGGAAAGACAGGAGAAAAATAGAAGAGGAGGAAGGAAAAAAGGAGAAAGACAATCATATGTGCTGAAAACAAATTAAAGCACATCTCTTGGTGTAGGTGGGTGTAAGTGGTGGGCATTGGCTATGAAAAAGATAGAGCCTAATGCAATAGAAGGACAGATGAGCAGCAAAGTCAGTCCTCAGGGAATGTGCAGGCGACCTTGGAACGGACCGCTCACGGAAGAACCCTGACCAAACCTAAGAGAAGGCGTGTAGTGGTGATAGGGGATTCCTTACTGAGGGGAACAGAAGCAGTGATCTGTGGGCCTGACAAGATGTCTCGGGAAGTGTGCTGTCTCCCCGGGGCCAAGATCCAAGATGTAACTGAACGACTGCAAGGAATCATAAAACCCACTGACAAATACCCCTTCCTCTTGGTTCATGTGGGAACCAATGACACTGCAAGCAATAGCCTCCAGAAGATCAAAAGAGACTACGAGGCTCTGGGCAGGAAATTGAAGCAATTAAATGCACAAATCGTCATCTCATCTGTCCTCCCAGTTGAACGACGGGGCCCAGGGAGAGAGAGGAAAATAGTGGAAGTAAACAGCTGGCTTCGCAAATGGTGTAAACAGGAACGGTTTGGATTCTTAGATCACGGACTGCAGTTTCTTGAGGATGGACTTCTGGCAAGCGATGGGCTGCACCTCACAACGGTTGGGAGGAATGTTTTTGCCAAAAAACTAAGAAACCTCATCAGGAGGGCTTTAAACTGACTAATGCGGGGGAGGGAGACAGTGCTCCTGAAGGTAGGAGTCTATTAATTGATGAAGATGATCATCCAAATGTCATAGACCAAATGGAGCAAACAGCAAGCAGACCTAGTGGTGGGAGGAAAAAATCCTTAAATAAGAGACACGGGGGAATGACTAATGGACTTCAATGTCTGTACACTAATGCACAAAGCATGGGAAATAAACAAGATGAGCTTGAGCTCTTGGTACAGCAAACTAAATATGACATAATAGGCATCACTGAAACCTGGTGGGATAAGTCCCACGATTGGAATGTAAAAATGGAGGGATACAATCTATTTCAGAGAAACAGACCAGACAAGAAAGGAGGAGGAGTGGCGTTATATGTCAGGGATGTGTATACCTGTGAAGAGATCCAAGATTTAGAACCTCAAAGCCAAAGTGAGAGCATTTGGGTCAAAATTAAGGGAGAGAAGAATAATAGTGACCTCATTGTGGGAGTTTACTATAGATCCCCAAGCCAAACGGAGGACATAGATGATGCCTTCCTGGAACAGATGGCCAAGCATGCAAAAGGAAGGGAGATAGTAGTAATGGGGGACTTCAATTACCCAGATATTTGTTGGATGTCAAACTCAGCCAAGAGCATAAGGTCAAACAGATTCCTCACTGGCCTTGCAGACAACTTCATTGTCCAGAAAGTGGGAGAAGCAACAAGAGGAACAGCCATTTTAGATCTGGTCCTAACCAATGTCGATGACCTGGTTAATGGGGTAGAAGTGGAAGGATCATTAGGCGCAAGTGATCATGCTCTTCTGAAGTTTACTATACAACGGAAAGGAGCAGCCAAGCATACTAGGACTCAATTTCTTGACTTTAAGAAAGCCGACTTCAGAAAACTTAGGGAAGTGCTGGGTGAGATCCCATGGACAGTAATACTAAAAGGAAAGGGAGTTCATGATGGCTGGGAGTTTGTTAAGAGGGAGATAGTAAAAGCACAACTTCAGGCAATACCAATGAGACGGAAACATGGAAGGTGCCTAAAGAAGCCAGGGTGGCTATCTAAAGAACTTTTAACTGAGTTAAGATTAAAAAAGGATGTGTACAAAAAATGGAAAAGGGGGGAAACCACCAAAGAGGAATTCAAACAAATAGCCAGCACGTGTAGACACAAAGTCAGAAAAGCTAAAGCACAGAATGAACTCAGGCTTGCTAGAGAGGTTAAAAGCAACAAAAAAGGCTTCTATGGGTATGTTCGTAGCAAAAGGAAGAACAAAGAAACAGTGGGGTCACTCAGAGGAGAAGATGGTGAAATGCAAACAGGGGACACAGAAAGGGCTGAACTCCTCAATGCCTTCTTTGCCTCAGTCTTCTCCGATAAAGAAAACAATGCCCGACCTGAAGAATTTGGAGGAAATGATTCAGCAGAGGAAACACAGCCCAGAATAACTAAGGAGATAGTACAAGAATACTTGGCTAGTTTAGATGTATTCAAGTCTCCAGGGCCAGATGAACTGCATCCAAGAGTATTAAAAGAACTGGCAGATGTGATCTCAGAACCACTGGCAGTCCTCTTTGAGAATTCCTGGAGAACAGGCGAAGTCCCGGCAGACTGGAGGAGGGCAAATGTTGTCCCTATTTTCAAAAAGGGGAAAAGAGAGGACCCAAATAATTACCGCCCAGTCAGTCCAACATCAATACCAGGGAAGATTCTGGAGCAGATCATTAAGCAAACAATCTGTGAGCACCTAGAAAGGAATGCTGTGATCACCAATAGTCAGCATGGATTTCTGAAAAATAAGTCATGTCAGACTAACCTGATCTCATTTTTTGACAGAATTACAAGCCTGGTAGATGAAGGGAACGCAGTGGATGTAGTCTACCTTGATTTCAGCAAGGCATTTGACAAGGTGCCCCATGATATTCTTGTAAAGAAGCTGGTAAAATGCGGTCTTGACTATGCTACCACTCAGTGGATTTGTAACTGGCTGACTGACCGGACCCAAAGGGTGCTCATCAATGGTTCCTCTTCATCCTGGAGAAGAGTGACTAGTGGGGTGCCACAGGGTTCTGTCTTGGGCCCGGTCTTATTCAACATCTTTATCAACGACTTGGATGATGGACTCAAGGGCATCCTGATCAAATTTGCAGATGACACCAAACTGGGAGGGGTGGCTAACACCCCAGAAGACAGGATCACACTTCAAAACGACCTTGACAGATTAGAGAACTGGGCCAAAACAAACAAGATGAATTTTAACAGGGAGAAATGTAAAGTATTGCACTTGGGCAAAAAAAATGAGAGGCACAAATACAAGATGAGTGACACCTGGCTTGAGAGCAGTACATGTGAAAAGGATCTAGGAGTCTTGGTTGACCACAATCTTGACATGAGCCAACAGTGTGACGCGGCAGCTAAAAAAGCCAATGCAATTCTGGGCTGCATCAATAGGAGTATAGCATCTAGATCAAGGGAAGTAATAGTGCCACTGTATTCTGCTCTGGTCAGACCTCACCTGGAGTACTGTGTCCAGTTCTGGGCACCACAGTTCAAGAAGGACACTGACAAACTAGAACGTGTACAGAGGAGGGCAACCAAAATGGTCAAAGGCCTGGAAACAATGCCTTATGAGGATCGGCTAAGGGAGCTGGGCATGTTTAGCCTGGAGAAGAGGAGGTTAAGGGGTGATATGATAGCCATGTTCAAATATATAAAAGGATGTCACATAGAGGAGGGAGAAAGGTTGTTTTCTGCTGCTCCAGAGAAGCGGACACGGAGCAATGGATACAAACTACAAGAAAGAAGATTCCACCTAAACATTAGGAAGAACTTCCTGACAGTAAGAGCTGTTCGACAGTGGAATTTGCTGCCAAGGAGTGTGGTGGAGTCTCCTTCTTTGGAGGTCTTTGAGCAGAGGCTTGACAACCATATGTCAGGAGTGCTCTGATGGTGTTTCCTGCTTGGCAGGGGGTTGGACTCGATGACCCTTGTGGTCTCTTCCAACTCTATGATTCTATGATTCTATGATTCTATGATTCTATGATTCTATGACAGGATTGTTGTCAATGATTATGGTGAAGGTGGGAATGAGAAGAATGAGAACAACTGTAGCAGCAGCAGCCTCTGCAGATCCAGGATCACACTGGAGGATTTCAGTGCTGGCAAAAGGCAAGTAAGGTTAGTTGAAAATAAATGTCATCCTAAGGCAAATGCCAGGAAGATTAATAGGAGGAGTCTAGGGGCTCCAGGCTTATAATTCTAATTCTAATTATAATTCCTGACTCATCAAGATGCTGCAATATAAATACATCAGTGGTTTATTTATTACCTATTCTGACTTAAGCAGATAGGTGGGTACTGACAAATGACTTATAATAGAACGGAAGCATTTCTCTCCACAGTTAACTAATTTGCGCTTGCAATGCTCTTGCACATAATCAAGCCATACTTTGCATGTTATTCTGCAATCGGACCTTGGAACCCTGTGGACGAGTTGCTCTTTTTTCACATTTCATGTTCATTTGCCACAAGAAGATGCTGTTGTTTTGCTTGCTGCTGATCAATGCTTTGGGGTCCCTTGAGACATCCTCTTTACAGTGCAGTCATGATGATTTATGCACATGATGGTGTCAGGGCTGTTATACAGCATTCTGCTTTCAATACTGCCTGCAAAGGTTTTGGGGTGAACATACTGCTTCATTGCCAATCACTGCATGTCCCATAAGGTCCTGCTAAAATTCTGCAGCTTTATTTTAACTAAAAATGTGCCAGGATTTTCTTGTCCCACTTTGGTTGCACCACAGTGCAGGGGTGCCCCTCCAGATGACATGATATGCTGCAGAAAACAGCGGCAAAACAAATCTCCATTCTGGAGGGGCCCTTACAGCATTGAGTTGTGACTTCTGCTTATGGCTCTCCAGTATTAAATGGGAGGCAACTTCTACTGTTAGCTTAGTGACTATCCACAAATACCATGAAAGGCACTTTAAGAAAGATGCTCAGGTGAGCATGAACTCCCCTTCTTATCTCAGACAACAGTGACCCCCACCTCAGGCATATAAAGTGCTTCTCACAATTAGGGCCAAATTAGATGTAACATCAAATGCATTTAATACAAAGATGCATCATTGTATTTCATTATTACTTTAAATATATATATATATATATATATATATATATATATATATATATATATATACAGTATATAAATACTGCACCTGGGGAAGGCTCCCTGAAAACTATCAGAATCACAGCAGATAGAAAGGCAAAATACAACTTTAAAATGGCTGTTTGCATTGGTGCCAAAAGGGTATTTCCTCCCAATATGGACTTTCCTCCCAATGGAAATAGCAGTTTCAGATGAGCAATTGTAGTTTGGACTGCAGCTGCAATTCTGATAATTAGCAACAACCACCCCCCAAAACATTGTGTGCATTTTTACAAAGAGCTGTTCAGGGTGAATGCAGACACATTTAATGACCCAGAGTTTAACTGGGTGCAGGGGATTGCCCTTTCTCTGCTAATTTCTGCCTTTGCAATCAGCTACTTGGGGTGGGTGAGAGGTGTTCACCGTTTTCTGGTCCATTCTTCTTTCCTAGCTGCACTTCTATATGAGGGAAGCAGCCTGCAAACTGCCTAGGTAAGTCAAGAAGGAAGGGACCCTCTCTGCTACTTGTTGGTAGTGGGGCACTAAGTTTGCATTGTTTGTTGCAACAATGACAGTAAAGCACAGAAATTGCATGTGCTCTTGGACTACGCAGTTCATGTTTTCCCTTGAGATTTGCTGGCCACACCAGATACTGTAACCAGGCCATCCAAATTAGTAGCACTCTGAAAAATCCTGAATTCATGAATATTTTGCAAGGAAGCAGTCCTGTAGGGAGACCATTGTTTCCCTCACTTCTCTGAGAATAGTATTTCAGGAGGATGTCTTGGAAACATTTGTTTCCCCAGCAAAAGGAGGGGTGATGGGTGCAGTGGTGATACTGCTCGATCAAAGCACCCTTTTAGAATGGAGATTGAAAGAGGTGGGTTAGTGGAACCTATCCTGCTCTCTAAGTCCCAGAACTCTAACAGAACTCCAAGGGATCAAAACACGGGCCAGAGTGGCCATGTGTCCCTACTTTAGAAACAACATCTCTCTCTTTGAAGGGCTCTGTCCAACTGCATGAGAAAGAGGCATCGGATGGGAGAGCTTCAGGGGCCTTGAAGTTGCCCATCAGACGTCAGCGCCTGGACAGCAAACACACATCAAAAGCCCCCTCGTCCCAGTCTTTCCCACTATGGTGAGATGCAGTGCATTTCCAGTTAGATTCTAGTGTTTGTTTCTGAATTTGAATCTCTATGTATAAATTAACATGTGCTCAGAACTCATGTGCCCCATTTTGTCCTCATTGGCTGTTCATAACTAATGTTGAAGTTCAACTGCCAATGCAGCAGAAATGGGGGAAGGGTGCCATCATCTTGCCCTTCACATTAGGCAGCAAAATGTCTTAGCCTAGCCCTGCTTTGTTGTACCTCTGCATGCAGAAGGCCTCAGATATAGCTCTGGACATCTCCAGTTAAAAGAATTGGGTAGACAGTGATGTAAAATCCCTCCGTTTGAGATCCAAGGAAGCCATTTCTGGAGTAGACATCTATGGGCTAGAACCTGGTATAAGGTAGATTTCTGTGCTTCTAACCATGTGCTGGTCTCAGTAGAGGAGGCATAGGCAAACTCGGCCCTCCAGATATTTTGGGACTACAACTCCCATCATCCCTAGCTAACAGGACCAGTGGTCAGGGATGATGGGAACTGTGGTCTCAAAACATCTGGAGGGCCAAGTTTGCCTATGCCTGCAGTAGAAAATGTGTCTTTTACTGGTTGGTTCTCGAAGCTACAAACCTGAATCTGATCAAACTGCGGGAGGCAGTGGAAGACAGGAGTGCCTGGCGTGCTCTGGTCCATGGGGTCACGAAGAGTCGGACATGACTAAACGACTAAACAACAACTGGATGGATAGGACTAGAAGGCTGAGATTCTCTTTCCAGGTACAGAGTTCTCAAGCTTTAGCTATGGTGGTGTAACCCACTGCTTATGCCAACTCAGCTACTCTGCATCAATTAGTGTGATCTAACCACAGTTGCCTCTGAGGAGACCATGTACTTCTAGTTTATATTCTACCCACTCCTTTACAAAGGCCTAAAGGTGCACATACGGACATAACACTGGTGATCCACTGTAATGTAATGGATAGGGTGTCAGAGTAGGAACTGGGAAACCAGTGTTCAAATCCCTACTCAGTCAGTTCAGTGGGTGACCTTGGGCCAGTCACTGTCTCTCAGCCTAACCTACCTCACAGGGTTGTTGTGATGGCAAATGTTTGCCACTTTAAACTGCTTGGAGGACCCTTTGAGATATAATGGTAATG
Source organism: Podarcis tiliguerta (assembly GCF_965153285.1). NCBI lineage: Eukaryota > Metazoa > Chordata > Lepidosauria > Squamata > Lacertidae > Podarcis > Podarcis tiliguerta. Next base: position 47,734,917 of record NC_139539.1, read on the forward strand.
ATAATAAGTGATAATAAATTGGTAAATTCATAGAAAGGGATAATGAAAGCCACAGGACTTCAACGTCTTGTAAATCCACCAACATTACATTAAAAATAAAGCAATCTTAAAAATGACGTGCGATTAAATTCCACATGCAATAAATCTTTCAAAGCCCCCAGACTGCTGTCATCATCGCCCTCCTCCTCTTTTGCTATGTTATGGATATGAGCCTTGTCTGTGATATCGGGGATCATCATAGCAAGTCTCACATCAGTAAAAGAGATTGAAAGGGGCTGAGAAGATGTTAAATAGAGAGGCAGGAGAGAGGGGTGTGATCAGCTCTCGTTGAGAACCTAACAAGGCAGGAGGGAGAAGAGGGACTCGCAACACCACAGTGCAGCCGTGACATGAAAGAGAGGCTGTGAAGAGGAGGCAAAAGACAAGGATCTCCTTATTCTTTCAAGCACCATGAAAATAACTATCCAAATCATGTGCATCTTTCTGTTGATAACCTTGTATGAGTGTGCAGTAATCACAGGGGTAAGTTGTTCTTTTCTTTCTACTTCGCTCGCCTGATTCTAATTGTGGCAGAAGGTCTGGCTGGGATGTGTGGGAACTTGTGCCCCATTTGCTAGGAAGATGGGAGCATGATTTTGGCAAGTGTGGGGCAGAAGCAAACTAGAAGCCTGTTCTCCAGAGCAAAGGTCTTTTTGGCAGAAGCCCCAAATCTGCATTTTAAAAACTAGAATTGCTATCATTTAAGGTCACGGCAATACTTACAGTAGCAATTAGAAAGCTGTGTTACCTTCTATTGTCAGCTGATATAAATGGCGATGCTTAATTCAGATTTGGGCTCCACTACTTAGGTCTAACCACTGCATTGGTAAAGTTGATGGGGAAAGCCTGACTGAAAGAAGTGAACTGTGATTTGCATGTTAATATGTTTAAAGCCAGGGTGGAAGAAATGAAGGGATGGCTTTCATTTTTTAATATGACAGTAAAATTGTTACTTTACCCTTTATTAAGGACGTACATTCATTTAATGCAACTTCAGGATTGAAAAGGGGGGAGAAAACAAATCTCAGCCTGCAAAATGACAACAAAAGAAATCAAACATCAAAAGAAATGGACAAGAGTTACACAATATATTTTAATTATTTAAGGCTTGCTGTATTTTCAGCTTCACAAAGCTTCAGGTCCTGGAATCATGGAACTGGGTGCAAATATTGACGTTGGGGGGGGGGTTGAAAAATATTTGTGATCACAGAGGAGGGTGGGGAATTAAAATGTGACCCTAACCCATTTATGTAATGGTTCAAGAGTTTAGTGTGCAAGCTAAATGAATGTCAAATTATTTTTCCATCTTAATTTTTAAAAACAACAATGCTGAATTTGACTAGCAACACTGAATAGTAAGAATGGCTTTTTTTGTCTGCGATGCAGAATAGTTCTCTAAATGTTCACTATAAACACAACCTTAATTATTGAAATGCTTTTCTTCCTTGATAGTGGGTAGAATCACACTAAATCAATTCAGAGCAAACCTATCAAAATTAATGGACCTAAGTCCATTACTTTCAGTAGGTCTACTTGAAGTAGAACTAACATTGGATACATAGCTTTTGCCGCTCAGTATTACTGATTCTGTCAAATTTGTTTATTTCCAATAAAGAATTTCCTACACAAAATGATGAGAAAACTCCCCCCCCCCCAAATGCTGCTGTTTCACAACTTAAAGTAGCTTTAAAATGCCTATTATTACCAGAGCTGGTGCAAAATTTATATTTAAAGTATATTTTAACACCTAATTAATACCTCCATGTGTTAATTAAGGCCTTTATAGAAGATTGCAGCAGTTTATTCTGTGTTTAGAAAAATGGCAAAGGTAGCCCCAGAGATGTTTCATAAGTCTCAGTATTGCATGGTACACTACTCATGTGAGAAGAGCACTTGCGTGAGCAGCTATTTCCACACAGCAGCTGATTTCTACATCAGCTCTAAGGTGAAATTCTGTTTGTGGTTGGAGAAGGGCTGTGGGTCAATGGTAGATTGTCTGCTTTGCATGCAGAGGATTGCAGGTTCAATCCCCAGCATCTCCAGGTACGGCTTGGGAGAAATCTCTGCCTGCAATCCCAGAGAGCAGATGCCAGCCAGTGTTGAGAATACTAAGCTAGATAGAGCAATGGTCTGGTGCAATATAAGGCAGCTTCCTATGAAGCTGCTGGGAAATCTCTTTAGATCTGAAGGCTGCTTAAGTGTTTAGAAAGCCACTGTTATATATATAAAGATGGCATAGAGGTGGCAGGAAAGCCAGCTGATAAAACAGCAACAAAGCATTAATAAGGTGGCTTTCTAAGGCTCAAGGCAGCTTGTGCTAAAATTGATGTAAAAGCACAGCATGGAAACTAAGCAGGATAACCACCCAAGCATTTCAATGCATATATAAGTGAAAAGAGCATATAAAAGCACCATATTATGGCAAATTGCTTTGCAAAAATGTGTAACTATCAGTGGGATTTGCCTACGGAGTCCCATCAGCTGCTGCAAGGACTTCCACTTCTTCAATGGACAAAAATATTACGCGGTTTGGAGTAGCCTATTCTTTTGAGAAAAAAAACAGTATTCTTCTGTGAAAAATAAAGTTGCTTCCAAAGATACGGAGCACTTACTTAGATGTGGCATGGAATTTTTTGTGATATAAATGCTTTTAAATAACTTCATAAATACTATTCTATATAGGTCTAAAACAAGCAGAGTTCAGATTAATTCAAAGTCAAGTGTCAAGTACAACTGTTTCGTCAACACTCCATCACAGTCATCTTCCCCAGCCCCCGTCTCAAACAAGGATGAAACCGTCAAACATCATATTCTAATAACTGGGTTGTGGTAGTTTCATTATTGATGGGTTACTTCCTGTTCCTTAAATAATTCTGATGGCTTCAATGTGATGTCTCATGAATAAGCTTGGCAGAACTTGATTTTTATTTGTGTGGCATTTCCTTGAATAAGACTGATACTTATTTTCCTCATCTTTACTTAATTTAAACTATTTGAATTTTAACAGATGCAGCAAATTGCATTATTACGTATTTGTCCTGACTTTTATCTATTTAAATTGTCACAGCTGTGTGAGTGAGTCAGATGGTTTTTGAATGACAGTGGAAGTAGATGTTTTAAAAAGATCAACCCACTTTAGGGCTACATCTATAAACCAATAACCATTTTTTTAAAAAAATATGCAAGGTTATAGCTAGAAGGGATCTTATGACATATTATCCAATGGAGTGCTCAATGGCAAGATCCATTATGTCCACCCCACCTTTCAGAGGGTAGAATCCAATGTAGCACTGAGTCTCTCCTTCACTCCTCCCCACATGCCCCCTAGAACTTTTCTAGATGTTTCCCCAACCTTCTGGGGAAGTGTAGGGCAGACACTGGGGGGCGGGGGGCGGGAAGGGAGTTCCTATTACACAAGCGGAAACCGTTGTGCCAATGGGATACCAAATACAGTCCAGTGTAACCAATTCATCAGATTTTCAAGCTCCAAAAGAAAAAGAAAAACAAACAAGGAGTAGTCAGGTGGGATTGCAGAGTGGAAATAAACAGATTTAGTAAGAGCTGCACCAAAGGCAAATTAGAGATGAGCTTGCAGTATCTCGAAATCTGGGAGAGTTGTGTACCTGATGGGATACCTGCCAAAATCTTCAAAGTGTGAGGAATTGAACTTACACAACAACTTCACAAGCTCATTGGAAAAATCTGGGGAGAGAGATCCCAGCAGACTTTAGGGATGCCAAAATTATCAATCTCTTTCAAAAATGCGATAGAACGGATTGCAGAAACCATCGAGGCATCTCTTTACTAGCTGCGGACGGCAAAATTCTTAGCAAACCGTCTCATAACACTATCTAAGGCTACTCTTCCTGAATCCCAAAATGGTTTTAGAGCTTCTAGGGGGACAATGGATATGATTTTCACCACTCGATTACTTCAAGAAAAATGCAGAGAGCAAAACCAACCCCTGTATATGGCATTTATTGACCTGACTAAGGTCTTTGACACTGTAAATCGCAATGCCCTGTGGACTGTCCTTCTGAAAATCAGCTGCCCCAATAAATTTGTGAGCATCCTTCAGCTCCTCCATGTTAATATGACAGCAACAATCCTAGCCACTTTCTGGATGTTCCCACGATGCCACAGAGAGTTGCTACATGCTGGGGAAAATAGAAACAATGGGTAGCTCACAGGCACCCACCACAGATCGCTGCAATGCTGTCACCTTCAGGAGAGGAGCTACTGGAGAAGGCACACTGGGAGGCACTTTATCAGAAAGTCCCTTACCCTTGGTGCCAGCCTTGTCTAAATGTTACTACTGCTTACACAAAAACCTGTGCCCCTATAATCGCCACCAACATGGCTACTCTTCCTACTCTGCAATGTCTCTGAGACATAATGGTTTTCTTTCTATCCTAAAAAGCTCTTCACCAGAGATGGGCACCACACCTTTAAATTTCCTAGATACAATTGCACCTCCAGACAAGTCAGTTTGCTGCCAGGAATAGTAGTTTCCTCCATGTTGCTAATTCATACTACTGTGGCGCATCTTTCTTCTAGGCCTGTGAAAGGGACCTCCAGTGTGGAGTTGGGACATGCTGCGCCATCAGCTTGTGGCTCCGGGGGCTCCGGATGTGCACGCCATTAGGACAAGAGGGAGATGAATGCCACCCCATCAGTCATAAGGTATTTGCAAGTGGCCATGGCCCACAAACCAACATCCTTTGATTTTAATGTTCTTAATGACAGCTGGTGCACTTTTTTTTTTTTAAACAGAGTTGGTCAGATGGAGGGGAGCACATTTGGACAGGGTGCTGCCATGCCTGAAGGGGTGTGGAATGTCTCTGAGCAGTGGTTGGCTTGTCTGCTTGTCTTCAGGCATGGAGGCAAGGACAGAGTGGAGACAGAATAGGGGCAGAAGGAGAGGGACATGATACATCTGATGTGGTTGCTTTCTGTCTGATCTTTGTACATGTCTGCTGGCTAGTATTAGAGTCCAACTTGTAGTATTTGTAGATGTCTATTTGTACTCATATTTGCAGTTTAGTCCAGTGAATAGCTTTTGGGATGCCATAGTTAATTGCTTCCACCCCTTGAACCAGATCTGGCTGTGGACCTGGGCGTTCTAGCAAAAACACAAAGTAGATTCCACAAGTCTGCCCAGCTCTGTTCTAAAGCATTTCCCTTGGGTTTCACTGATAGCATATTATTAACATTCTTCATTTTTTGTTTTCTCTGAAAGGTCCCTTTCTTTGGAAAACGGCAACATCATACCTGTCCATGTTTGCCAAACTTCATATGCTCCAAATTCATTGATGGTCGATACCGATGTTCAATAGACTTCAAGAGCATGGACTTTTAATGGAAAGGAAAGCTGCATAGTCCTTCCTAATCTGCAGTGCATATTAAACACATCCTTATGTCTTTTACATCCTATGAGAACAATTCAGTGTCCATTCACCCAAGCATTGTCTATTGACATTAATGGAGTCAGTGATTTATCAACATACAAGAATTGTTTTCACAAATGAATCAGGGGAGATTTTAGAATATAATTGATTAATTGAAATAAGTTTGGGGAATGGCTGTTTGCACTCCATCCTAAAAAGGCTGTTGATCAGTTGGGTTTGTCCAGAGCAGACTCTCCAACCCTACACATGTTTCAAACTACATCCCCCATCAGCCTCAGCCACTGGTTTTTAAAGGTTTTCACATGCCACTCTGAGTGTGTGTGTGTGTGTGTGTGTGTGTGAAAAAATCAAATCAGGATTGCAATATGGTTCAAACCTTTCCCCCTATAGATTTCCCCCAATAAAATCCCCTCTGCAACTGCCAGCTGCCCTGTAGGACAAAACCTGTAGGTACGTTCCCCTAGTACTGTGGTCTTGGTTATTTGGTTATATTTCTTCCTCCTCGTCATCCATGACTGCTATTAAATCTTTAAAGTTCAAAGTCCCATCTAGTTTAGCCCTGCCCCAATTTTCATTATTAAGGCCTGAATAAGTATTATAAGTTTTTCTGCTATTGGGTGAGCTCTGCAGTTGACATGCACCCCTCTACTGACACACAGAGAGAGAGAGAGGGGGAGAGAAGGAGAGAGAGAGAGAGAGTGCTGTATTCTTCCAGTACCAGTTTCCAGGCTTCCATATGCTCTGGACATATGCTTTTTATCTTGACTCAATTTGACAATGTGTACATACATCGAAAAATGGGCTGAACGTGAATTCCTAGCAGGCTCACTGCTGAAGATGTGTATATCCGAATCGCAGCCTCAAGAACATTGCTTTGACTGTGGATTGAAGCCCAGAATTACGGGGCCTGAATATGCCATATAATACGGAATGTTTCTCTGTAATGTGTACATTTGTTTTTTTAACCATGAAGTGTGCTGTATTGTACTTTGAATTATTTTCCTGCAGTCATTCATAATATTATATATGTATGGAACTTCTGTCTTGTTGTGAAATTGTGGTGTTTTGGGAACTCTTTGGCTGTAGCCAGAAGTTCAAAGCCTTTTCATAGATGCTTGAAAAAGAGGCCACTTCTCATGACATGGACAATTCTCCTACTTTTGCCACTGATAAATAGGTTTTACTGTTTTTGTACAGCTTCAGATACCTGTTTCACCAATAGGACAAAAAGGAAATTGTGCGAATGCACTATGGGAAGAAGACCCTGCAGGATCAGGCCAATGGCCCATCTAGTCCAACATCCTGTTCTCTCAATAGCCAACCAGATGCTTGTGGGAAGCCTGCAAGCAGGAACTGAGCACTCTTCCCACCTGCAATTCTGAGCAACAGGTATTTAGAGGCATGGGGTGTCTGTCAGTGGCAGTAGAATATGACCATCATGGCTAGTAGCAATTGGTAGCCTTGTCCTCGATGAATTTGTCTAGTGCTGTGCTGGTTGGCCCTGCTATCACCCCTGTCTGCAATATGGATAAAACAGGGACTGAGATTGAACTAGTCTCTTACACAGAAGTCTAAGGAGCAGGTAAATGGCCCATGTGCCTATGTTTGTGGCCTATAGATATCCCTGTTGTCTATCCCTCTGGCAAGCCTGGGTTCACGTTTCACCCTGTCCTTGGGCAAGTCTCCATTTTTCACTTGGCTCCCCATCTGTAAAATGTGAATAATAGTGGTGTTCCTCACATTATCATTTTGAATGTGACAACTTTGCACATTTAAAATATCATGCAATAACCCGCCCCCCTCCATGTGCCAGACAATGAGAGGTTTGTGCAAGAGGCGATGGCCTGCTAAATGAATTCACACTTGCCACGTACAACATCCTAAAAAGGTTGCTTTGTAGAAAAGGTGACCTACAGCACCAGAGCTCTTTATTTATTCACTAAGATAAAGTTGGTAACTAATGTGTTTTGACTCATTTAAGTACTTCAGTGTCAAATTCAAATGCCCTGTTGCATCATGACAACTCACACACAAATCTAATAAGGGAAATATGCAATAAAATTGAATTGAGGAAATAGAACAAGAGAATAGGGAGCCCGGTTGGATCAGGCCAAATGTTTGTCTAGTGCAAATGCCTATATTGTACCAAGTTGAAGACTAAAAGTGCGAGAAGAGGGAGGATAATCCCATTGCATGGACAGAAATCCTTGTACTGATGGGATAAAGGATATGGATATCACCCATAGTTTTTGTTCTGTGAGGGCACTGGCAATGAAAAGTAAGTATTCACCAAACATCAGATCACAATCCCTAAAAGCTGCTGAGATTTAAACAATCTGTCCAGCTGTGGGGCACAGCTGTGCGGGACGAAATACCCTTCTGGTGTTAAGAACGTCAGAGCAGCCCTGCTGAATCAGACCAAAGACCTATTTTTAGTCCAGCATCCTGTTTTTCACAATGACAAACCAGATGCCTATGTGAATCACAAACAGTAGCGTGATCCCGTTCATCAGAGTAATTATGTCAACCATAAGCATGTGATAGAATTTTTTAGGAGGCTGCATCACAGAGATGAGCATCATAACTCTGATAACTGCAGGTAATGTGTAGTCATCAAGACTAGTAGCCACTGATAGCCAATCACTTTAACCTCCAAGAAGTCATCTAAACTGGTGGCCCTGAGCACATCTTGTGATAGCAAATTTCATAAACTAATGCACTTTTTTTATCCAGAAATTAAGACAGATTAGAATCACTGTGTTCATTCACACAACATTTAAAAAAGAAGACTCAATCATACAATATTTGTCCCAAAATGCAGTTACAAAATGGCAAGGAAAACTGGCAGAGTTGTGCAGAGGTCACATGCAATATCTAACACTAGTCCCTGGAACTCCTGTAACCACATTCCACACTGCAATGAATGCGCTAACAAGAGAAGGGACCTCATTTTCCTATCAACATTGAAGTCTTGCATGCTCTGAAGATGTGATATTGCACCAGAAGATCAAATTGAATGGAATATTTGAGAAATGAGAAGCAGTACCACATATTTTGCATTAAAACGGGCCATTCATACCAATAATGTTTCTGGAGTGCAAACAGGTGCTAGTGGAGAACTTCCATCTGACTGGTATACAGAATTAGTTGGAGCCACGTCATGGCATGAAAAATGTCAGTAAGAAACAACCTGTATGAGGTGAATGTTGTTGGAGGACAGATGAATAGGTGGAAATGCTCAAACAACAGGAATGTTCAGATATTGGAGGAGCAATGGAGGAATAAAGGTTGGGAGGAGACAGGTCTATATATTTGCATACACTTGAATGAATTAATACAAATATTATTTATTTGCGTAGCAGAAGACATTACAAAAAGCAAAATACATAAAACAGAATCACATACCTTATACAGTTAAAATAATTATTAAAATCAGGCAATCTGTCAGGTAAGAGTTTGCTCTGTTGAAGAATGTAGCTTATCTCTACAATTTTTTCTCCTTAAAATTGCTGCTCTAAAGGCAAAACAAGCCACTTTCTCAGAGGTGCAGAGTGACTTTTGTCCTTTCAGAATTTTTAGTTTTTCTTGCACTGCCAATTGACTTAAAATTTTCAAGAGTCTTCTTAACCCTTGTTGTGTTTGAAACAATTGAATAGCACACACTTGAAAGACATTTACCCATCAGGTTTGGACTTTAACACCTTGGAAGTAGAGCAGAATTCAGGATGTTGTGCAGAAGTTCATCACAAGACATTAAGATTAGGTGCAAATCCATGAGAAAGAATTGGTTCAGATATACCCTAACACACATCTAGAGACACGGGTAGCACTGTGGTCTAAACCACTGAGTCTCTTGGGCTTGCTGATCGGAAGGTCGGCAGTTTGAATCTCCATGACAGGGTGAGCTCCTGTTGCTCTGTCCCAGCTTCTACCAACCTACCAGCGCAAGTAGATAAATAGGTACTACTGTGGCGGTAAGGTAAACAGTGTTCTGTCACACCAGAAGCGGTTTAGTCATGCTGGCCACATGATCCGGAAAGCTGTCTCCAAACAAACACTGGCTCCCTCAGCCTGAAAAGTGAGATGAGTGCTGCCACCCCATAGTCGCCTTTGACTGGACTTCAGCGTTCAGGGGTCCTTCACCTTTTGCCTAACATGCACCTGCAAAGGTATTGAGAAGCTTATCTCATTGCATTTTGAGCAGCTTATCAAATTTCCATTAGAGTGCTTAGTCCAATAGCAGTGTTAAATACGTACATACGTTATTAATAAGACATCAAAGTGATTGTGCTCAAATATATGTGTTGAGGACCTCAGATAAGAGTGGTAAATTTGCTCTTTGGACATACAATGCCTGTAGATATACCCATCAAGGGCATGAGAACATTCGCTGATATAATGTAGGTGGACTAAAAGCTTGGATCTGTATAAGGTATGGTAGCTTTCTCTGTTCTTAAATGGCTGGCTGCCTCTACCCCTTCCATTTTGCCCCTGTAAATTTGCTGCTGTCACAGGAGAAGTTGGAAGGTACAAATTTCACCGTGTAGAGGAAATTGCACCTTTTTCCTGTTTTGTTTTCACTGCTGTTATTTTTCCACCACGTCCTCCGATGAACCCAGTAAACCATCACCCTTAAGGAAATGACAACTCCCAAAATAAGATTGATTCATTTCTTTTTGTGCAATTTCAGGTCCTTCCTGGCATCCACCCCCCCCCCCATTTTTTCCTCTTCTTTTGAAATATATGATGATTTGTGCTCATGTGCTGTTGAGGTGGTCACATGTGGTCCTGATTTTAATTATGTCTGCACGTGAAAAAAGTTCTGGAGTGCCACAGTGCTTCATTTGCAAGCAATGCATATTCTGAAATCATTTACACACAAATAGATAAATAGAATAAAACCACCACTAATGCACTGTTGTTGTGCCAATAATTTGTTGTGGAATACACCTGCAAGAAATGATGGCACCACATTTTCTTGTGTTTTTTGTCCCAGAGTCAGTTCTACTAAATCCTTTCATTTTTCTATCTTCTCATAAGAAGGTACCCCTGCCCGTTCGGGCCAGTCTTGCCAGACTCTGGGGTTGTGCGCCCATCTCACTTAAGAGGCCAGGGGCCAGCGCTGTCCGAAGACACTTCCGGGTCACATGGCCAGCATGACAAGCTGCATCTGGCGAGCCAGCGCAGCACACGGAACGCTGTTTACCTTCCCTCTGGTAAGCGGTCCCTATTTATCTACTTGCACCCGAAGGTGCTTTTGAACTGCTAGGTTGGCAGGCGCTGGGACCAAACGACAGGACCGCACCCTGCCGCGGGGATTCGAACCGCCGACCTTTCGATCGGCAAGTCCTAGGCGCTGAGGCTTTAACCCACAGCGCCACCCGCGTCCCTATCTTCTCATAGCAAAAGCTATTTTTACTGACCATACAGATCCCCGGAATCTCCAGATAAAACCTTTCTCATGGTTAATCTAGCAGCTAAGTAAAAAGAAATGCAATCAACAGAACTTTCATAAAACCTACCTGAACCAAAACTATAGTTTCCCCTGAAAATATAAAACATTGATCGAGTTCATGTAAACTGGAACAGGCCTACATTTATTTATTGCTAGTAGATTATAGGGGAATCCTAGTGAAAAATCAGAACAGGAGTTTTGAGCCTGGGTGTAGGAGGAAATTTGGCACCTGGAGGCTTGATGAAGACTGGAATCAAGGTTTGGGGGGGGAGAAGAATATTTCTAGGCATTCCTTGTCCTTGGCAGTACTTAACAACATTGGAAAGCAGCCTGTGGCTGCTCACTGAGACAATGTATTTGTCATGTATTTCTGTTACACCCCTGTTGTAAACATATTTATTTGAAGTAAATCGTCTTGATTTAAATTATTCCCAAGGATGCAGCTTTTTCAAGCATCAGGGGCCTGGAGGTCAGGGAAGATTGGGGAGCTAACATTTAAAGCCAGAAGTCTAGCCTGATAGGTAAGGACAGAACGGCTAAAATTAATGGCATGCATGGTTTTGACTGGAAAATAATAGGCTCCTGCCTTTGTTGTGGCTCTTTATTAACCTGAAAATTAAATGTATGAATCCTGACAATGAAGTTCAGATCCCCATAGCTCTTGAGCCTCCAAAGAATAAACAGCATGCCATAACAATATGCAGAATTACTGAGATTTTGATCAGACGGTCCAAATGAATCTCATTGTGTACCACTGATCCACTAACAATTCTGCTTGTATCTTAATCACCTGCCCAGGAGGACTCCAGTCCTCCTGCTGAATCAGCATCTCCTTTGCTGGAATAGCATCCCCACAACTGTCTGGGAAAGTGCAAGAGATCATTCTGATTTTTAGTGGACTCTCCAGAGCATAAACAGAGTTGTAAAGGGCTCCTTCAGTAGAGGCTTTGTGCTGGTTCTACTCCAATATTTTATGAATGGATCACTCTCCATGGAGCAGAAAAGGAAAACGAAAACAGGTATAGTGTTACAGACATCTTGCATCTATGAAAGGTTCCTTTCAATCTTGCTTCCATCTTTTTGTTGCATCCTTGCCTGCTAGATAAAACTCTTTCCTTCCCCGCTGTGGGGTGTCTTTCTGTTTGTTGACTGCAGAACAGGGCAAGTCATGTGAGCAAAATGCTCATTAAAAACACAAAAGCGTAGCCATAGCTGGTTTTGCTTCTGACCCCTCTCCCAACACTTTCCTCAGTAGGGTAACACGCCTTGCCTTCTGCCACAGGGAAAAGGCAGGCGACCCAAATGCAAGAAGGGCAACACACATAAAGCATACATTCTGTGCTCCAGTCCTCAACCATGATATGTTTCATATACTTGATGACACTTAAGATAAGGGTCATTACAGGGAGGAGGGTTTTTGCTTTGCTTTTGCTTTATTACAAAATTTGTGTTGTCATTTTCTATTTATATGTTGTGAATTGCACTGTGATATTTGAATGAAGGGTGGTATACAAATTTAAATGATAAAAATAAGCGGTTTAATACAGAGTCAAGGGACGCGGGAGGCACTGTGGGTTAAACCACAGAGCCTAGGACTTGCTGATCAGAAGGTCGGCGCGATGGCTTGAGTTCCCATTGCTCGGTCCCTGCTCCTACCAACCTAGCAGTTTGAAACCACTCCGGCGGGAAGGTAAATGGCGTTTCCGTGTGCTGCTCTGGTTCACCAGAAGCGGCTTAGTCATGCTGGCCACATGACCCGGAAGCTGTATGCTGGCTCCCTCGGCCAATAAAGTGAGATTAGCACCACAACCCCAGAGTTGTCCGCGACTGGACCTAATGGTCAGGGGTCCCTTTACCTTTAATACAGAGTGAGACCACTGATCCCTCTAGATGAGCATAGCATATGCTGACTGTCATCAGTCATCCAGAATTTCAGACAGGAGATGAAACCAGAATGCATTGCAACACATTCACTGACTTCATTGATATTTATATTTACACTATTATATGCTGGATGTATAACTTCCTCTTTCATCGTGTTTACAAAGCAAGGTGACTGTTCACTTCTCGTTTCCAAGTATGGGCTGGACTTTCTGTGATGAAACATGATCTTTAGATGACGGTGGGCACTTCTCAAGCAGCTATAAAATAACGAAGTTTCCTCAACAAGCACCAGAAAAACTAGAGCAGCCCCCACTGGACAAGCAGGATGAAGTACCTTGCAGTTCTCTTCACCATTGTTGCTCTCGCCGAATGTCTCGTTAAGTAAGTTACCGTTTTGTTGCTGATATTTACTCTTCTGACAGCTATACTTTCTGATTAACTAATGAAGAGGAGAGGGAGTGTGAATTATAACTTCAAATCTTATAGAATTTTTCAGATATAGACACATATATAAACACATACACACAACTGAGAGGAGATTAGTAAATGTAAAATGGTCCTCTGGCAGCAATTACAAGGGTTGAAGCACATAGACTCACTGAAGAAAGCATGGCTAATGTCTAATTTGAGATGGAACAATATTTTGGGGCATTTGTGTGTGTGCTTTTTTTATCCCTTGCCTTCAGTAGCGCAGTAACAGGATGATGCTCAGCACCTGAAGCTCACCACAGCATGTGCGAAGTGACAAGAGAAAGTGGAATTGTCAAACTGTTATTTGTAATCAGCAATTGAGGGCCCAATAGCAGACTTTGAACTGCTGCTGACACTAATTGAAACAAAAGGAGTCTTTAAAAATGGGCTGCAAAGAATTCATTTTATGTCAGTCAAATATTAAACACCCTACACACCTACAGTTGTTTTTCTTTCAGCTATCTTCCTTAAAGTAATTGAGAGATGAAGCAGATTAACATCCTTGTCTTGTATCACAGCAGGAGCTGGGATCCTAGCACTCCATATGCTGTGGGACTTGAACCCCCACCGTCCCTGACTATTTGCCTTGTTGGTTGGGGCTGATGGGACATGGAGCTCAACAACCTCTGGAGATCCACAGGCTTCTTCCCCCTGCATAAAAGCTGTTCAAATCCCACCCATTCTATGGAAACGATGCATGAATGAATGTGTGCAAGATTATAGGCTATAGTACTATTTCTTGATGCTAAAAAAAGACTTTGATTGCATTGAGTGGGTGCGAACTTTCAGTTCAATTTCCTAAGTGCTCCCCCCCCCTTTTTTTTGAGTAGCTTAGATCTAGTAGTAAAGAGAGTTTAGATGAGGTGGTAATATTAAACCCATTATTATGTTTGGAGTTATGGAGTGGAAAGACAGGTTGCAAAATAAGCAAATTTTAGGGAGACAGAAAATCCAAACCTAGTATTTTGTTTCTTATGTTCCAGGATTCCCTTGCAGAGAGGGACAAAAGTAAGAGACACTCTCAAGAAGAAAAATCTGCTGGAAAATCTTCTTCAGAAACACCGTTATGACATTGGTACAAAATACAACTCAGCTTTTTCTAAGGCTGCCCTGGTGGCTGAAGAACCACTTCTGAACTCCTTGGATGTGAGTTGATGCTTTGCTCTTATCAATTTGCTGTGCTGCTGAACAACATTTCCCTAAAGTTTTCATGATGCTCAGTTGAGATACTTCTTCATATTTCTCCTGACACCCAGAGGTTATCAACATAATACCGTGGTACCTCAGGTTACAAACGCTTTGGGTTACAAACACTTTGGCTTATAAACACTTCAGGCTACAAACTCCGCAAATCCGGAAGTAGTACCTCAAGTTGTGAACTTTGTGCCAGGATGAGACCGGAATTTGCGTGTCGGCAGCAGCGGGAGGCCCCATTAGCGAAAGCGCACCTCAGGTTAAGAATGGTTTCGGGTTAAAAACGGACCTCTGGAATGAATTACGTTCGTAACCCGAGGTACCACGGTATGTTGCATGTACTTAGCACAGATTTATAGTGATTACCTTGCATATCTGTGAGGAAGTAAAATGTTCAAAAGCCTAAAAAGAAGGAAAGTTTTGCAAATTGTGTTTATTTTATGAATTAACAGACTGAATACTATGGAACAATCTACATTGGAACCCCACCACAGAAGTTCACTGTTGTGTTTGACACTGGATCATCCAATCTCTGGGTACCCTCTGTCTATTGCACTAGTCCAGCATGCCGTAAGTAACTGACTATAAAAAAGTCTTCAAGCATGTCACTCTGATATTAAAAATGACCTGGGAGGGCCTATGAAGTTGTGTAAAGGAATGGATTCATTATTTCACTCAGGTCATAATTCTATTTATCTATGAGTAGGGTTGATTGAACTCAGTGAGGCCAACTTCTAAATCAAAATGTGTAGAATTGAAGGTGGGCTTGCAATCCTATACCCACTTACCTGGGAGTAAGCTCCTTCAGATTCAATTATGGGGCATGCTTCTGAGTAAAATTGTGTAAAACTTTACTGCAAATTATGTGGATTTGGTTTTGCAAAACTTAATTCCCATTTTTTTGTCCACTATTATTTTTAGTAATGTGTACAAAAATGAAAATCCTAAAAAGAATATGCTTTTTTGAATATATGAGTTTTTCTGCTAGATATTTTCCAAATGCCCTACACTTTACATTGTTCCAATAGTTTTCTTCAAGCAACCAAATTTATACTGTAGTCTTATATCTATAATTAAAAGCCATTTTTACATTAGTTAAACACTGTTTTCTTTTTCTTTTTAGAAAAGCACCAGAGGTTTAACCCATCTCAGTCTTCTACTTTTCAAAGCACTCGACAGACCATATCCATTCAGTATGGGACAGGAAGCATGCAAGGGTACTTGGGATATGATACAGTGAAGGTAATTCAACTCAGTTCAGTTGCATTACATGAGTACAGTACAAACTGCGAAGACAATGTTATAGGCATCTCTAGAACCAGTGCAATTCAGTCTCCTTGAATCCTGGAACAGGAAAGCAGTCTTTCCTCTAAAGATGTGTAGATGGATGCACATCAAGTAATTCAGAACAAACTATCCAAATAATCCAAATAGTGTATATTTTTAATGGCCATTTAGAGAATCCCAGCCATGCAATATTAAAGCTGGAGTCCTTAAGTCATAGGATCCTAAAGTAAATTTCTGTGAAATAGATGGGACTTCCTTCTGAATTAACAGATTAAAAAAGAGGGTGCAAGCCTGTTAAACAGAAGCAAACATTGATGAACGAATATAAGACACATGCCCTGTGGAAATTCTCTGACAAAAGGGAAGCCTCCCAGATGATCACTGTATGAGGGGTACATAGGAGACGTTATTGATTCATGTACAAAATGTCAAGACACAGTTGGTCATATAAAGAAGTTTCATCTTCAAGAAAAAAGCAAGTTTAAAAGAGCCACTACTTGCTCTGCACCTTTTTACAGATTAATCTTGTTCTATGGTTAAAAGAAAAAGAGAAATAAACCCTACCGGGTTTAGTTCGCTTGCATAGAACTGAAGCCTTAATACATCAGTAGTAAAAACCTGCTCTGCAGATCACAGCTTGACATGAAAGTAAAGGTCTACTCTGTTTCTCTCCTAGGTATCCGGTCTTGCCGTTTCAGATCAGGCATTTGGCTTGAGCAGCAGTGAGCCAGGCATCATATTTGTCTATTCTCAGTTTGATGGGATCCTGGGCTTAGGCTACCCAAACATTGCTGTTGATAGTGCGACTCCGGTCTTTGATAACATGGTGGAACAAGGCTTAGTTCAGCAAAACCTGTTTTCTGTTTATCTCAGCCGGTAAATGGTGTTTTTATCTCTTGGTAATATTATTTGTTTTGTATAGCTGGGAGGAATCATGTGCCTGATCTGACACAGCTTGTCTTTTGGCTATTGCTCTGGCTGTTGTGTTGTAAATCAGGCTGGCCAATCCTGTACTCTAAGTAAGATGGCTGCCACTGTGCTGTACTTGCATTGGTATAAGGCAGGGACCCCAGAAAATGATTGGCAGAGGGGGCTGGAAGCCCCCCTCAACTGGCCAGGGCGCCGAGCCCCTCCAGAGGTGAATGATCTATTGTTGTCCATGCTACTTGATGAAGAAGGAAAGGTCCATCCAGTTTTCTAGGACATAACTGCACCCTCTTGCTTGTTGTGCCTTGAGAGCAGGGTTTTGCTATGAAGAGAGGGGCCAAGCTCAGGGAAGCTAAGTGTTAATGTGGGAGAGAGGGAGGTAGACAGAGTTAAGCAGGGAGAGAAGAGGCCAAGACTTCTGCTTCTAATTTCTTTACTATTCTATAATTTGTGAAATTGTAGAATAGATAATTAATTAATTAATTACTATCTCATCAGTAGAGTTAATATCCCTTTTGATTTCAATTGAACCACCTTGATATCCCTATAAAAACACTTATGGAGTCTTTGCTCCAAATCACAAACTTACCCCATCCAGAATAACTGGAGGGCATTATTGCAAAGATAATTTCACCTATTTCTGAGGTAGAGGAGTCAACAAAAAGTGTCAATCTTTCCCCCTCACCATGTGTATAATATGCAGCCCAGATCTATATATGCCAGCTTAGAAGACAGTGCTACTCATGAGTTAGTGTGCACAGGACTGAAGTCTTGTGAAAGGACGACTGCAATCTTCCAGGTGGTGACAATTCTAGTTCTTGTAACACTGACACTAAGGAGGAGGAAACTGAAAGACATTATGAGATTATGAAGGGGGAAATCAGTTTGTGATATACAGACCAGAGTTGCCAATATTATGATGTACTTGACAAGACTGGAGAAATGTATTAACAGAATTTGCCTTTCGAAATTCGCTAACCACCAATAGATACTTATTCACTGTGAGATATTATACACCTTCCTTCTCTCTCTCTCTCTCTCTCTCTCTCTCTCTCTCTCTCTCAATGGGAATTGGGACAGAGGTACAGAAGTAAGTGACATTCACATTTTAAATGTGTAGTTTATCTTATTCTGAATGAATGGATTGCCAACAGCACACCATATATTTTTGTTTCAGAAAATCAAGTGGGAGCATGGTCATTTTTGGCGGAGTTGATCACTCTTACTTTACTGGTCCTATTAACTGGATTCCTGTCACTAAGCAAGGTTATTGGCAGATTGCAGTGGACAGGTAAGCAGAAATTGTTGCTGCTGCTGCTATTATTACTACTACTACTATAACTATTTAAAAAGATTAAATACAAAAAGAAAGGAAGAGATAGAGGACAATGAATGTGAATACTAATGTTCAGTTTTTTGTATTTGCTAGTTGGCAGTTAGGTCGAGCTGATTAGTTATTATCATTATCGAGTTATATAGAATCCTCATTAACAGCACTTTTACAGAGTGTAAGAGGACAGGTCCCTGCCCAGAACAGCTTGCAAGCTATAGTGCCTGTGGTCTTATTGCCTCCTACAATTTCCAATGATGTAATATCGGCTAACACAGGCGAGAACGTTTCCTTAATGAGAATGGAGAGCTACCTTAAGGCAGTTATGACATCCCGCTATCCATGTTGTTTTAAGTTCATGTTTGGGGGAAGGTCCTTTGCTCAATGGCAGAGCATTTTCATTTTGCATGCAGAAGGTTACAGGCTCAGTCACTTCAAGTAGGGCTAGGAGGAAGACTTATCTGAAGCACTGATGAGCCCCTGGTAGTCAGCTTGGAGTTTACTCAGTGAGATGGACTAATGGTCGGTATATGGCAGTTTTGTATGTTCCATGTCTAAATCTAATGATTTCCAATTTCTCAGCATTCAAGTGAATGGTCAGACAATTGCCTGCAGTGGTGGCTGTCAAGCAATTGTTGACACGGGGACGTCCCTCTTGGCTGGTCCGGCATATGAAATTAGCAAAATCCAAAATGCCATTGGAGCTACCGCAGCACAGTATGGCGAGGTAAGATTTACTCTCTCAGACCAATTTGTTGCTGAAAAAGACTCAAAAGCACCCTAGCATCCACACTCAATACTCAAATCCTGGGCCAGAGTTTGGGTTTCAGATACGTTCAACGTAAGATGGTTAGGATTAGACTTGATCCCGGTTTCCTCCAGGGCTACAGCTGCTGGCATCTCAGTCCCATGCTTCATGTTTCTTCATGATACTGCAGAGGCACACAAATGTGCAGAAGCATAAGGAAATACGGTGTGTAAGACTGGAGTAGTAGCATCCCTTTGAGCATGTATAATGAATGCAGAAGGAAGAGACAATGGCAATGGTAGGAAAAGGAAACAAGCTGAGGTTTGGCTGAGCCTGGGTGACATCCAGGGAAAGAAACAGCTCTAGTGGGCCTAATACTGAATTCACAAAGATAGCTGAAATGATGGCATTCATTCGGAAAGGCTTGTAAATTGCCCTCTGTTGTTAGATCCTGATGTAATAAGAGGATGATCTGTGAAATCTTCTATCTGACTGGAATTTCACATGTGACCTTCCCTTTTTCATATGACAAGGGTAACCTGAGAATGTCCCATGAATTTATTGGATTGTTGTTTGATCTGAGAAGGGTTTGCAATTTATGTAAGGGGACCAGATGCAGAATTGGACAGGGCTCTTGCACCTTTTAAAGTTGTATAGAAGAGGGATTTTCAGTAGGTGTAAGCTTGCAAGACAGGCTAAGACATTTGCTCTTTTACACAACTATGAAAGGCGCAAGAGTCCTGTCCAGTTCTGGATCTGACCACACTGCCCGCAGAGAGAGAGACACACATCTTACTGTCATTAATTTGTACTATTGTCTCTCTATCCTGACTGATAATTGTGAAAAGGGGTTCTTTCCCTCAAACAGTGTTCTTCAGCACAAAGCATACATAGGCATTCATTACTTCAGCATGCAAATAGCTCCACCTTCAGAATGAAGAGTCTAGACTCAGACCAGAGTTTAAAATGCAGTGAATTGGTTGGGGCACATGGCTGTTATGTATGAAGTTTAGATGAGAAATTTTAGGTTGATTCACTTGTAGTCTTCAGTGAGTTGCTTTGCTTTTATGTCACAATGTTCCGCTCAGGCCTGTGGGTTATACCAGATGTTTATCTGAGTGAAGTCCAGAAGTTTCAGAATTTCACTTAAAGTGGAAGGTGTGGTTTCCTGAGGCAGACTTTGTGGGTGAGGGGGAACCACTGCATTTCTTGAGCAAACCTGAGGTTTGCCTGTTCATTTCCTTCAGAATAACTCAACACTCCTCCTTATCTTTTTCAGTATAAAATCAACTGCGGTAACCTCCCCAATATGCCTAATGTTGTTTTTGTAATCAACGGAATCCAGTATCCTCTCACCCCTTCAGCCTATACTAATCAGGTACAAAACAGATTTGTATTTACTGAATTACGGTATTGTATTTACTCATCAGGAGCACAAGTTCAAAAGGGTTTGGGGGTTTATCAGCAGGGCAAAATCTTTATGAACAAATGGGCTGCAAACCAGAAAAAGGAAAGAAATCTTTGGGAAGAAATATTATTAGATATACAGACACTATCAGAAGAGCTGGGTTGATACCTCTGTATCTCACGAAAAAAATGGTCAACCCAGGTACAGAAGATGACTCTGTCCTGTCAATGAAGAGACTCTCCACCAACATAGTTTCGTGCCTGTTAATATTGTATCTCTGACCACAGATGATTCCCATCCTGGGAAAGGCTCCCCATTAAGGTGGAAGACCTGGGTGCCCGGTCGCTCCCAGGAGGACTCACATTACACCTTCCACCAAAAAATAGCCTCCTGAGATCAAGCTATAAATACAGTGCTCAAATGCTACAAGTTATTTGTTTTGCTGTTGCAGAGATGGCTGAATGTGGAAATATGCTCTGTTTTTCTCCCCTTGTTTCCTCTTATCAGATATTGTACAATCTAGAGAATTTCAAAATCTCACTCCCCGCATTATCCTATTTCCCAGTGTATCAAGTTTAACCTTGGAATGCAAGAAAAAGGGCCCCTTTGCACCCACTGCCCCTGACTGCTCCATGTATAATAGCTCCTCCATTTCCACACCAAAGGCTTGAAGGCAAAGTATTGCCCTAAAGCATTGATAGGGAACCTGTGGCCCTCCCAATGAGGTATGACCCCAGCTCCCATCATATCGGACCATTAGACATGCTGTCTGGGGTTGATGGGAGTTGGGAGTCTAACAATTTCCCCACTCCATCCGAAAGGAAAAATAGAAAATAACCTGGATTCAGCAGCAACGTAACATCATACAAACCCTAGCATACAATATGTTTTCAGTATAGGATGCCTGGCCGATTGATTCTATGATTGTGCTGTGCCAGGTAATGGTCACTTGCATTGGCTTGAATCCCATGCTTTGATGTAGCAGAGGCAGGTGGGAGGAAGCAAGCAGGACTTAATAGAATCAAAGAATCACAGAATTGGAAACAACCCCCAAGGATCATCTAGTCCAACCTTCTGCAATGCAGGAATCAATGCATTTTTCTTGGGCCCTCCACTGGAGTCCCACAGGGAAGGGTTGTAGCTCAGTCCTAGAGCATCTACATTTCATGCTAAAAGCCCCAGTTTCAATTTGTGGCATCTTCCATTTGCGGCATCTCCGAAACCCTGAAGAATTGCTACCAGTCAATTCTTATTATTGTATACAATAATAAGATGGATGGAGCAATGGTCTGTCTCAGTATAAGGCAGCTCCCTATCTTCTTATGACTTCAATGGAAGTATCCCCCCCCCCCTTTAGACAACTTCTTTTGCAGGCATATTGTCACATTCTCTTGTCATCCAACTAAGCTCTTTTCCCTATCAAATGTCGTCCCCCCCCCCTTGTGGTGGTTGTGATGTCAACCAGGAATAAGGTTAATGTCAGTGCAGCAGTGCAAATTCGCCACACTGGCACGACCTTTTCCCTATACGAATTCCAAGGATAGGATTGCATTTCCATTCAATGATTGTTTTCAACAGAGCAGAACAAAAGCAATGTCAGAATCATGATTTCCTATAACTTTTAAATACTTTCCATACTTGTACAATTTGCTTATTTGAATTGATTAGGATATCGAATTATTTATTGATAGAGTGAATACATAATTTGCACCACTGTCTCTTTTGTTGTTGAATTTGTGTTATTTCTCTCCATTTCTTTTGAGACTTTTTCAGAGAATATCCTGCAACTTCCTTTTTTAAATGTTGGAATGTTACCCTATGCATTTTTTACCTAGATGGGTATTTATGTAGAATAACGCCTATCTGATTGCTGTCCTTTTCTTCCCTTCTAGGTGATGCAAGCAGAATGCACTAGCGGTTTCCAAAACACAGCTGGGGACCTCTGGATCCTAGGAGATGTGTTCATCAGGGAATATTACAGTATTTTTGACCGGGAGAACAACCGAGTTGGACTGGCAAAGGCAGTCTAGAATAACTGTGCTTTTAAACAACAGCATGTCCTATAATTGCTCATCTAATCAACTTACTCAGATTGCATCTTAACTTCATAGCTATTTATCTGAGCAAATAAGCAGCGACTCCAGTTATGTACTTTTAAAAGCAATATCTATCTAATGTCTTTAAAGAACCTGCAGATGATAGCACTGTTATGCCATATATGATCTGAATATGGTGAATTTCAAATTAATAAACTGTCCTAAAGCTAAGTTTTTTTGTTAGCGATTTCTGTGTAAAAGCCTATAGTTAATGTGAGTCAGGGGTGCCTATTTGAATAAAATAGGGGGGGCAGGTAAGCCCCACCCTGCATAATCAATCACATGATGCAGTGCGCACACACTATTTGAATGGCAATGCCCATTAAGGGGGGGAGCTCAAATATTTTATTGGGGGACCAAAGGGACCTCGCTGCCTAGGAGTTGATATGAGTGAAGTTGGGGTGCCATTTCAGAGGTCAGCAAGCAGAGCATGGGAGGGGAGGGGAAAGCCAAGGGCCTGGGACTCACTCTCAGAATCACTCCAGTGCAAGTTATACAGAGAAAAAACACATCAATATACTTTATTTGTTGTTATTTCTTTTCTTTTTTATAGCTTATAGATATAAATTACTGTGCAATAAAACAATGCACAGAATTGGAGAGTGACCAGAGATATAGGAGCTCCTAATTCAGGAATGGGGAACCTGTGCCCCCCCCCCAGTAAGTGAGTTGCAGTCCAGCAACATCCAAAGAACCACAGGTTCACCATCCTATTCCTAATTGATCATCACATTTTGCCCTAAACTGGGTGGAGAGGATACATCTGTGCCACCTTGCTGCCCTAATAATTTCAGGTGATTCCTATCTTAGTTATCCTTAGAGCCACCTTGTTAGGCAGGCAAGAACAGTTTGAAAAGTGAGTGTATAATCAGATGTTATTAATAATAATCCATTTGGATCAATTGAACTACAACCATATCTGGATCCTGTACTGAAAACATCCTTTCTCCAGGAAGCTTCACCACCAGGGATGGGCAAATCCACCCATTTAGCTTTCTCCCAGTTTCTTCCTTTTCCAGCCTTAACTTCAGTTCTCCACATTTCCAGAATTTAAAAAAAGTCTTCATGAAAATTCACATAATTTTAGTTCTAATGTCTCCTAATATGCATGTTTGCATGCCATTTTGCCAAATATGCATATTTTTTCAAAGCAAAAGTGTGTTTTTGTATGTTATTTTCACCAATACATTACCCTGGGATGTGGGTTTTTATTTTTCTGCACCCATCGCATTGCGGGAGAATTGTCCCGCAAAATTTGGAGAAGTCCAAATCCTGAAAGGTGGCTGCATTTTGGCATTTGTTGGGTGGCCTTTCAATGTGAACAGAATCGAATTTCTCCCCCAACTCTGCTCACAACTTCATGTGCATTTGTACTGGCAAACCCACAGCTGGCATGGCATGCTGAAAGAGTGACAGAAATTGCTCATTAAATAAGCACCTAGGTTTCTGTGCATCCTGTTTTGCACAGCTTTTCCCCAAGAGCCCATCACACAGGCAAGATACTGGGCAAAGCCTTGCCTGGTATTTTGCTGCAAAGGTGCCCCGTGCTTATTGGGTGTGGAGCTAGGGATGCAATATTAATATTAATCAAAAAGAGCTTTAAGTTTTAAGAGGCTTTTCCTTAAAAATATATATAGAAGAAACAACTAAATTTCAAAAGAAAAATCTAAACCACTAAAATATATTGTAAGTCGCCCGCTCGCCCCCCCATAAGAAATTACTTTATACAGCAAATTGTGATACTTTGCGAAGAAAAAATTAAAGTAGATCCAGTTGTGCCTTTCTAAAAGTAATAACTTTAAAGTGCCTGTAGATGGAAGCATTGCTATGGCACAGACATTCTGAAAATTATGAATTGTGAAACTGGCTCAAAGCTTGGCTTTCTGTAGTGATTCGTGTGTGGAAACCTATAGTTAATGTCAGCCTATAGTTAATGCCAATTAACTGGATGAATTGCTCATTAGATTGAGGGGACTGATCTTTGAAGTCCAAACACATTCTTCCACAGTCCTCATTTGCTTTTAAAGTTGTATCACACTTTTCAGGTTGACAACAACAAACCCAGCCCACACTCAAAGATAGCCACATTTGTTTATGTATCATTATTGTTACTTGTGTAGGTTTTTCGGTACAGACTTCATCAGTGCCAGTAGGGCACTGTTTGCTAAAGCACTATTGAACAGCCCTAGTCAAAGCCGTATGTCCTCTCCCCTGTGTTTGTTCAAACTTTGTTATGATCAAACATTCTGTTATCTAAAAATTTAATGTGAATGTATTTGAGATATATAGTGTATTTTTTAAAAAGTTACAGAGAGAAAATTCTGATAGCACTAAGAAATGTCTTGAAAATCAGAGTACCCACAGTTCTGGATTCCTAGTACATTCAAAAGATGGGGGGTAGGGGTGGCTACCAAACCAGGAATAATTGCCTGGATATGAAAAATTCCTGTAGTCTGTCCAGCTTCATTTGAATTTTGGACAGCATTCAGTCCAGATTTCAGAACAGGGAAGCCTGCCTAGCTTTAGCATAGAAATTTATTAGCAACTTCCACCTTTCAAAAGCAAATATAGGAATTTAACTGAAAGAACCACACTGTAAGGGAAGAGGTTTTTATAATATTCATGAAGACCTACCACTCTCATAAGAAGTGCCCCTTTTTAGACCTGTATCTGATAATATTGGAGCACATCAATGGTTTCATGATATGAATGGATCAGAGTCTGGTGTCTAGACTGTATAGTACGCTAATCCTAATAGATATGGGTACATCTGATGGTCTAAGACAGATGTGGGAAGCCTACTGTCACTATTAATAAAGAGGTCTGGGCATCACTGTGAGGAAATTTCCTTTTAAATCTGTCTCAACCTCAATGAAAGATAGCACTTAAAATATTGCAAAGATGGTATCTCACGCCTATATGTTTAGCCCATATTAGGTTGTCTTATTCACCAAACTGTTGGAGAGGATATGGCCCGTTTGGCTCTAATCAACATACATGGTGGACATGTGGGGAAGTGGTTCAGTTGGGGGGCCAAATATTTGTCAAAATAAAAGCAATTGCTGGACAATATGTCCAGAGTTTCTGCTGTTCCATTTTTCCACACAAGATAATACTAACTTACAGTTCAAACCCTTAATAGGTTCCATTTTGCTAGAGGACAGGCTTGTAATAAGGAGACACTGGAAGAATGTGGAGATTATCTCTTTGACAAATTGTTACAATCAAGTATGGCAGATAGCAATTGTGGAAAAATTGACTAATAACATGAAATTGGCACAAGGCTTGAAGCATAACGACTCTCTTGCAATGTATTCTGCTGTATCATTATATATATATATATATATATATATATATATATATATATATATCACAGAAATAAAACTATACAGTCATACCTTGGCTGCCGAATGCCTTGGGAGTCAAAAGTTCTGGCTCCCAAACCATCGAAAACTGGAAGTGAGTGTTCCGGTTTTCAAACGTTCTTTTGGAAGCCGAACGTCCAATGGGGCTTCTGCGGCTTCCGATTGGCTCCAGGAGCTTCCAATCAGAAAGCCACGCTTTGGAATGTTTCGGAAGTCGAACAGACTTCTGGAATGGATTCTGTTCGACTTCTGAGGTACGAGTGTCCCTCCCCCAAAAAAGCACCATTAAGAGGCAAGAAATGAAAACAGAGGACTTTCCACACATTAGAAAATGTTTTGACTCATATAAGCTGTATATTGCCTTCTATACAGATGCTTGTCAGGACCTGAACTAATTGTGTTATTTAAGATAAATAAATATTTTTAATGGAAAAAAACAGTTTCATAAAATTTTTGCTCTCTAAAATACTTCTGTAACAGAGCACTCCAACCTTCTCTGCACTGGGCTTGTGGGGAGAGTGAATGGATTAGGTGGACATGTTCTTTCACCCAAGCCCAGGCTGGTGCAGTGAACTGCCTGTCCCCCCACCTTCTGCCCTGGCTGCTAGCTGCCAGGAGTGGGTGTCAAAAGCAGGTCAACAATAAATCACACAGACTAAGTGAAGTTAATTCTTTACCAGAAGAAACAAGGTCTGCTCAAGAGGACCAGGCCTAGTGAGCACAGCAGCTCTTCTCAGCTGATCTTGCCCCTATGAGGCAGTTGTGGGGACTGCAGGTCTTCGCCTTCCCACAGCTGCCTAAGTCTCCGCCTCTCCCAGGTCCCTCCCAAGGAATCTGAGATTCCACTGGTGCACCTATCTTTGCTCCTCTTTCTTCATACCTCTTCTAGTTCTGGGAGATCAGGAGGGAGGGTAGCTTGTCGCAGCAGGAGTGGGAGACATCCTGGCTTCATCACAAGCCTGACTCATCCCTGCCTCTTGGCTTCCCTCCTCTCCTGTTTCTGCTTCCACATTTCTCTCTGCCACAGACTCTCCCTGCTCAGTAAATTATTATACTTTGGAAGAAAAAATAAATAAAGTAAAAATGGAAAGATGGGAATTCTTAAAACTAGCTTTTTCCAGATGAATATATGCAAGAATGATCAGTATCTTATCCAGTATAAGCTTTTTTTGGTTTCAACATCTTCCTATAGCAGCTACTGAGGAAACAGTGAGAATGTGGCAAAGTTTGAGAAATGAATTCCTATGGCCTAATAAAAAATCAGTAATTAAATCTAGGCCTTGAGGTCATTAAATGAGTTCAAAAAATTCATACTGTATAAACCAAAGTAAGGCAACGTAAAATTTATCAAATTATGAGGAACTTGGGAAACAACAATTAACTATCATTCATTTACATTTTTATGAGAAAATATGGCTTCACTGCAAATGGCCCTCCTATTTGGTAACAGTAATTATCAAAGGATCTAAATTCCAAATTATTATTTGGTATAAAGGGAATTGCTATTAATTGTCAAGAATGCAATCAGTTGCTATTGTTACAGGGTTTTTTTCCCCTCCAGGGTTGGCCCAAGACATTTTGGCACCTGAGGCGAGCAAAAACATGGCACCCTACCCACTGCCAGGGAAGAGGGGCCTGGTCTGAATCATGTTGGGTGGATGCACAACCTAGGAGACTCAAGATGGCAGCCTCCGCCATTTCCTTCCTGGGCTAAGAGGAGACTAGTAGCTCCTCCAAGCAGATCTGGCCTCCACAGATCACATGGCAATAGTATGAGGAAAAGCCACAGAATTCCACTGCAAGCAAGACAACTTCACAAAGACAACAAGCATGCAAACTTTGGGTTTGTTTGGTGCTCAGATCACCTGTATGAATTACTCCAACATTAAAAAAAAAAAATTATTATTACATGATTTTAATAATTATAAAAATTATTATTAAAATAATTGTTTTGCTCAGTCATTATTTGTCTGGACTGGTTGAAGACCACTGGACTACACTGACTGTCAGTGAGTCTCCAGGGTGTCAAACAGGAGTTGGAAATAGAATGCATGGCAACATAGAGACCAGGGAGAAGAGACGGTGAGGGAAGATTGGAGGAAATTTAAAGACTATTTACAGAAATACTGCAAGATAATGAACACTTGAAGATATCGGACTGAAGGTGACTGGTTTTTAGCAAGAAAGGTGAACAGAAAAAGATCCAAAATTTAGATTGAAGGAAATATAATTATGGGATATGGATTTAAGATGATGAGAAAGTAAATTATGATAAAGGGAAAGAATTTGCAGACAGAACATTTGATTTGGAATACAGAGTAGGGAGGTTGGGGGAAGTCGCAGAAACAAGTAAACGCAAGGTTATTATGAAGGTTTTTTTTTTTTTAATTTTCTTTATTTTTATTGTTCATTACTGTTGTTTTTGTGTTTTATGTTTGTGTATTTTTTCTGTGTTATGTGTTGTTTATGCTGTTTTTTATTGTTTATGTAAAACTTAATAAATATTTATAAAAAAAAAAAATAGAATGCATGGCAACATATTCAATGGAATTGTTTATATTTACAGTGGTATACGCCAGGCATTCCCAACTTTGGCCCTCCAGATGTTTTGGCCTACAACTCCTATGATCCCTAGCTAACAGGACCAATGGTCAGGGATGATGAGAATTGTAGTCCAAAACATCTGGAGGGCCGAAGGTTGGGGATGCCTGGTATATGATGAAATCTTATGTATGATTTCCACATATTTGCAAAGAAATGTGACTGATCAGTTCTGGTTTCCTGGAATGGGCTGAACTTTCTGTGATGAAATATGACCACCTTTTCTTTAGAAAATGGTGGTTACTTCTCAAGCAGCTATAAAATAAGGGAGTTTCTAGAGCAATTAGCAGAGAAACTTGTGCAGTCTCTGATGAACTAGCAGGATGAAGTGCCTTGCAATTCTCTTCACCTTTGTTGCTCTCTCTGAATGTCTTGTTAAGTAAGTGATCATTAAGTTGCTAATATTTACTTTATTGACAGCTGTGTTTTCTGATTAAATAATAATTCAACAACATCTGGAGATCTACAGGTACTCTAACCCCGAATTACACCTGCTCAAATCCTGTTGAAGTCAATGGAGAAGATGCATGAATAACTGTGTGCAATATTGTAATCTATATTAGACTTTATTGATACTGAGAAAGACTTTGGTCATGTTGAGTAGATGTGACCTTTAAGTTTCATTTCCGACATGCCTTAATTTTGTTGAGAATGTTTGGATGTGGTGATGGCATTAAACCTATTAATTATGAAAGGCTGATTTCAAAATAAGCACATTTACAGGAGCAGAAAAGAATCCAAGCATAATCATTCAATTATTTTGTACCAGGATTCCATTGCAGAGAGAGAAGACGCGAAGAGGGATGCTCAGGGAGAAAAACTTGCTAGAAAGTTTTCAGAAAACCCATCGGGACATGGATACAGAATATATCACAGCCTTTTCTAAACGTGGCCGATTTAAGAAACCACTTAAGAACTTCCAGGATGTGAGTCTGCTTTGCTTTTATCAATTTGCTGCGCCATTGAGCAAAATTTCACCAATGTTTTCCTGATGTTTGATTGAAATACCTCATATTTCTCCTGACACCCAGGGGGTGTCAACATAATCAGTTAAGCAAATCACACCCATGATTCATTCCCACTGAAAGCATGGAAAGGGGATTTAGCCATGGCTAGAACAAAGCCCCATTTATTTCTATGGGACGAGTTGCTGGATTGCACCCAGTTAAGCACTATCCAAAGTTAAGCACTTTGGAACCCCATTGAAATCCCATTGGCCAGATGCAAAAGAGAACAGAGTTCTTGCATCTGTAATATCTGTAGTGGTGTAGAATACAGTGCTTCAACAAGAGTGGTTTGTTGTCTTGCAAGCTTCCACTTGCTCAGAGTCTCTTTGCTAAAGACCCTTAAAGGTTTGTCAGCCCTGCCAGCTAAATCAGGTGAGGGGAGCCAATGGGTGTGAGACCCTTGGTGAGTTGGGAACGTCCTCTGCATGAAAAGACAGGCTCTGGTGGATTGAGCGGATGAGACCAATAGTGGGCGGAACTGTCAAGAAAGCGGTTTCTGTACATGCTTTAGGACAGGGGTTGTCAACCATCCACTAGTGGGCGTTTCAGGATTCTGGGTGGGCGGTAGGGGCACAAGCTGAATCCTCATTCCACTGAGCACTGATGAGCAGTAAGGAAATTTTTACCACCAAGAAAGATTCATTAGTGGATGGTAAGTATGAAAAGGTTGACTACCCCTGCTGTAGAGGGAAGTGAGGGGCAGATGGGGCTTGTTAACTTGGGAATGTAGCCCATCTAGGAGAAGGAAAACTCAGAATCTAAACCTCTGCTGCCTCTGATTCTAAGTTTTTTCAAGAGAAGAAAAGGCAAAGGATTAAGTGAGATAAACGGTATTTATTGCCCATGCACAGATATACATGGGAAGGGCATGTCAGCTCTACTGCTGCATCTTTCAAGTTTCAAGAATTTATACTGTTTATTTTTCATTTATTTGAACAAGGTCCTTTCCACATTACCCTATGAAAGACTGTGATTTATTTCTGCCTCTCCCCCACCCCACCTCTTAGTTAAGTACTCAGATTTACAGGATTATTTTGCATAAGTATGAGGAACTAAAATGTAAAGCCAAAAGAGAGAGGCAGGGTAGTGCTGCAATGCATATTTGTTTTATAAATCTACAGCTGACATACTATGGAACTATCTACATTGGAACCCCACCACAGCCGTTCAAGGTTCTGTTTGACACTGGATCATCCCCTCTCTGGGTGCCATCTATCTATTGCAAAGAGAAAGCATGCAGTAAGTAACTGAGAATGTCAAAGTGTTTAAGCATGTTAGCCAGGTATACAAAAGGAAGGAAACAAAGTGGCATAAAGGAAAGAGTTCATTATATCATAACCAGTCTGGTTGAGGCCTTAATTCTATTTGCCTAAAAGTAAGACTCATTGAATGCAATGAGACTACTAAATAAATATGCATAGTCTGCAATCCTATATGCTCACTTACCTGGGATAAATTAAACTCAATTATAGAAGTTACTCCTGAGTAAACACGTATTAGAGTATACAATAAATCGAGTAGATTTGGTTTTGTAAAACCCAGTTTTTAGTGACAGGTACAAAATAATGCTAAAACAATGTGGTTCTTTGAAATATATATGGTGGAAGAAGAGACAGAGCTGGCCCACCCATGAGGCAGCATATGGTAGCTACCCCGGGCAGCAGAAGCAGAAGAGGTGGCACCCGTGGGTGTCCTGTTGGCCGGCGCCAGCAGCAGCACCAGTTTCCGGTGAGATCCCATGAGATCTCATGGAGTATTCAAGATCTGGCAAGATTTTGGTGAGATCTTGCTAAATATCACTGGAACCAGCTGTCATCAGTGCCCCCACACAGCCCAAGTAAGGGTGGCAGTGGAGGAGTTGTGGGGTGGGGAGGCAGGGTAGTAGAGTGGGGGCACATCCCATTATGCTTCAAATGGCAAAATAGGACACTCCATTGCTGGAGAGAGATATCTCAGTTTTCAATGATCAGGGAATAATATCTAAATGTTTCCCAAGTGTTTTCCAGTGTTCTTTTATTACAATTTTTCTCTTCAGAAAATTTTTACCTTCAGTTTGTTTCTGCTATCGATCACAGATTAAAAATTGTTTTTTATATTAATTAAATTCTGTTTTCTTTTTACTTTTAGTAAGACACCAGAGATTTGACCCACATAAGTCTTCTACCTTCCATGGAAAAGGAAAGCTACTCCCCATTAAGTATGGGAAAGGAAGCGTGGAAGTGATCTTAGGACGTGATACAGTCAAGGTAAACTAATACAGTAGTATTTTATAGATACAGGACAAGTTGGGAATACAAACTTATAAATAATTAACTGTTCTGTGTATTTCCAAGGCCAATGCATCTCAATGTTTTTGAATCCTGGAAACTTTAAAACAGTAAAAACAGAATCAGCCCATTATATTACTTGGATATATTTATGTATATATTCATAGAATGGCTGCTCCTCAAGGAATTCAGAAAACAATATATGGTAACCAAGAAGTTTATTTTAAATTGTCGTTGTTAGAATCAAAGTAGCACAAATTAAAGCTGCAGTGCTAAGGTTATGCAATTCTGAAGTAAATATCAATGAAATTAATGAGACCAACCTCTGAATAAACAGGTTTAAAACTGGGACCCAAGTCGCTCTTGCCCACTCTCCATAGGAGCCAATTCTTATGGGCCATGGTCCCTTCATCCCCCAAATATTATCTGACAAGGGCCGCCGCCCAAAGTTAATGGGCTTTGCCATTCAAATGGTGTGCATGGACTGTGTCTTGTGATCAATTATGCAGGATGGGACTTACCTGCCACCCCCAATATTTTATTACCTGCCACTATCCATGTTTGAATATTATTGTCTGAAAAGTCAAATGAGGTTTCCTTTCATGTTAACATGCACAGGATTGTAGCCTGAATGCAATGCTCATAGAAGCCTGCTCTCTACTTTACAGCATGATACAAAAGTAAGGGAATATTTTGTGTTTCTCCTAGATATCCAATCTTGCTATTTCTGATATGGAATTTGGATTGAGTACCACTGAGTCAGAAGACCCCTTTTCCATATCTATATATGATGGGATCCTCGGCTTAGGCCCTGGGCGGAGAAGTTCCTTCATTGATAACCTGATGAAGAAAGGCTTGCTTGAGAAAGACGAATTTTCTGTTTATCTCAGCGGGTAAACATTATTTTGCTTTACTGCTAAGTTGATTTGTTGTGTGTACTTGGAGGATTCATGGAAGGAAAATGCACCTGAGATTATTTTACAGGTTGGCTTTTGCTTTGCCTCCTGTACAATTCTGTCTGCCACTGTGCTTTGTTTGCACAGAGGTTGATGGGTAGAGGGGACTGGAACCCCCATCCTCAAATTGGTCAGAATGCTAAGCTTCTCCAGTGATGAATAAGCTATTGTAGTCAAGGCTACTTGATGATGAAGAAGAAAAGGTCCCTCCGGTTTTCTAGTACCCAGCAGTCGACTGCACCCCCCTTGCAGCTTGTTCCTTGAGAGCAGAGCGGGAGCCAAGCTCAGGTGAGCTAAGTGTTAATGTGGAAGAGAGGGAGGGAGACAGAGTTGAAGCAGAGAGTGAAGAGGCCAACCCCCCTGCTTCTAATTCTTGTACTATTCTGTAATGCATGGAAATATGGTACACACACACACACACACACACACACATCCATGTAGCTACCTTTCCTTGTGATTTTAATTTAATACTTCTGGAGTCTTTGATCCAAATCACAATCCTACCTCATGCAGAATAATTGGAGGACTGTAATGCAAAGGCAAAGACCTTTTCACCTGACTATTTTTTTTGGGGGGGGGGGTAGATCAATAACAATAAATCTCTCCATCACATTAGGTGGATAATATGCAACTCATCCTGTACATGTCAGTTCTACTGTTGAGTAAGTGTGCCCAGCACTGCACACTTAATGGTTTTGTGAAAGGAAGGTAGCAAGCCTTTCTTGGGCAGAAGGTGCTAAGGGAAGCAGTAGGTGGAAGTAGAGCCAGGCACAAATGAAGCCGGCCAAATCTCCCTTTCTCTGCATTCTCCACAATAATGGCAGCAATGAGACTGAGTAAAGTGGAGGAATCTGACAGACAGTGACACGCCCTGGACTGGGTGCAAGCAAGCCAGCAGGCAGGTGAGGCTGGCTGAAGGTAGACTGGGGTTGGTGGAGTAGAATGGCCTCCACTGCCCCAAACTGGCTTGCTTAAAATCACAATGAAAACCAATTAGAAGAACAAAACGTATGAAGATTATGAAGGGGGAAGTCAGTGTGAGATATACAGAGCTGAACAGGAAGCATGGTGATATATAGAACAAGAAAGGAAAAGTACATGAACAGCATTCACCTTTCAAAATCTTAGAGCTTTCATTGTCCAGTGTTCACCAGTAGATACTGGTGCACTGCAAAAGTTCCTTTCTCTCTGTCTGTCTGTCTAATTTGGACAGAGGTACAAGAACTTGGTACATTCACTCTTTTAATATGCAGTTTAGCTTATTCTGAATGAATGACTTGACAACAGCACACTATATATCTATGTTTCAGAAAAACAGATGGGAGCATGATCATTTTTGGTGGAATTGATCAATCCTATTTTACTGGTCGTATTCACTGGATTCCTGTCATATCTGAATATCAATGGCAGATTGCCGTGGACAGGTAAGCAGGAATTATTCTTATTAGTAGTATTAGCAACATTATTGTTAATCTTAACATATTGACTGGGTACAATAAAACTGAAAAGTTTCTCTGAATAATTTTAATGGCTACTATTTAGCTAAACAGGAAGAGATGGAGGGCAATAAAATGTAAATACGAATGTGCGACTTACTCTGTGTTTTCTAGTTGTCCCTTGTTAGGATGACTTATATAGAACCATTCTTGTAAATGGCATTAACAGAGTATATGATTGCAGGCCCTTGCCCTGAGCAGCTTACAATCTGTAGTTCATGTGTTTTGTTTTATGCCTTCTACAATTTCCAATGCAACTTCCTGAAAGTACTTATCACATCCCACTCTCCATTAAAAAACCAACAACCCATGTTTGGGGAAGGGCCCTACCTCAGTGGCAGATCAATTGCTTTGCAAACAGAAGGTCACAGGTTCCATAACTGATATCTCCAGGCAGTGCTATGAGAACTCCCTATCTGAAATCCTGGAGAGCTGCTCCATACAGTGTGGCTTTAAAATGTTTCATGTCAGAAACTAAAGAATATAATGATTTCCAATTTCTCAGCATTCTAGTGAATTCTAAGAAGATTGCCTGCAGAGATGGCTGTAAAGCACATCTTGACACAGGGACGTCCTTATTGCTTGGTCCAAAATCTGAAATTAACCAAATCCAGCAAGCCATTGGCAAGGTAAGATTGACTTTTGCTGATTTTCTTCATACTGTGGCTGAAAGAGGCCCTGTATCATCCATATCACTCTAGTGTCCACACTCCTTGCTCTGTTAGACGGCGCTCCAGTTTCAGAGGCGCACAACCAAAGGTGGTGAGGATTAGGCACTGGTACAAATCCACATCCAAGGCCTTGCGGGGCCTCCTGAAGCGACTTTCAGGAGAAACCGGAAGTCATGTTGGAGGTTTTGCGAGACCTCAGACGTGACCCCGGAGATTGCATTGGACATCATAATGTCAACACGTCATGTTACGTCGCAGGTTCCATTGGGCACCCATAATCTGGGGCCCAAGTCGGTGCCCCTGCCTCCCGGACTACAGCTGCTGGTACCTCAGTGTTAGCCTTCATGGTTCTTCATGATACCTACTGCGCATGCATGCAAATGTGAATGAGCATCCAAGCTACAACAATGGAAATGGCAGGAAAAGAAAATAAGCTGTGGGATCCAGTAAAGGAAGGGGGGGAGAGAGAGCACTGCTGTTATTTCGTATTGTAGTCTGTCTGCAAAATACATTGGCGTTTGTTTCTTCCAAACAATATCTCTCAACACAGATTGTACATCAGCCTGCCATCAGCACCCATTTGCATCATCTCCATTGCTTTAGACTGTGAAGTTTAGATGTGAAGTGTTGAGATGATTTATTTGTAATATTCAGCTAGATGGCGTGCTTCTGTGCTACAGTGTTCTACAGTGTGCTGTTCAAACCTGTGAGTTACACTAGATGGTTATTAAGTTCTCACTTAAAGCGGTACGTTTGCTTTCCTGAGATTGGCTCAGGGACAAATCCACGACATTTCTTGAGCAAACTTGAGGTTTGCTGGTTCAATTCCTTCATGATCAGAATAATGTCCAAACTCAATTCTTTTCCTTATCTCTTTCAGCATTTCTTCAGCTGCAGAAACCTCCACAAAATGCCAAATGTTGTTTTTGTAATCAACGGAATTCAATATCCTTTGACTCCACAAGCCTATACTCGTAAGGTATATGATAGAACTGGAATATTATCTACTTGCCATAATAATGCAGGTTCAAACAGTTTGGGTCAGATTAGAAGTGCAGAATATTTACAAACACATGGGCTAAAGACAGGGGAAAAAGAAATACGTTTTGGGGCAGAAAGCCAATTAGATATCCTGAGACAGTCAGAAGAGCTGGACCCAAACTTGCATGTCTTATAGAAAAAAGGCCAATGCAAATTCCCCACCAACATACTGGTAGTTTCATGACAGTTTAGTATAGTATCTCTGACTACAGATGATTCCCATCCCAGGAAGGTTGCCTCTGACATGTTATATAACATGGGTGCCTGATGACCCTGAGAAGGACTTAAACCTTCCATCACATATAGCAACATATATACTGTGTGCAGCTCTCAGGTGTGTTTGCTTGGCAGTTGCAGATTTTGAAACAAATAATGTCCTTTCTCCCCTCATTTCCTCTTGTAGTGGTGACACAATCTAGAGAATTTTGTAATCTCACTCTCGGCACCATCTTAATACACCACATGTATCCCTGAAGAAGGGCTTCTATTGGCAGGGGGACACAGTGATCCTATCCTTTATAGCTAGCAGGAGAGGTGGAGCGAGGAGGAGATGGGAAATAAGTCTCTTGTGATCTCCATTGACTCCATAGGGAGGGGCCATAGCTCAGTAGTAGAGGATTTGCTTTGCAAATAGAAGTTCACAGTTTAAACCTCCAACATTTCCAAGTGGGCTTGGCAAAGATTCCTTGTCTGGAACTGATTCTATCATCTTTAAGACGGCATAATTCCGGGGATAAGATGGCATTTCAATGCAATTATTTCTTCCAACAGAGCAGAGCAAAAAACATTTTGAATTGTGGAGACTGCCTATAATTTTAAAAATAGTTTGCTAACTTGTACAATTTGGTTGTTCATTATTAAGGTATTGTGCTAATTATTATAGACTGAATACAGAATTTACAACACTGTGTGCTATTACTATTGTCCTAGTGTTACATCTACAATATTTATCTCCTTTTGAGACTTTTCCCCCCAGGGAAAAATCCTTCCTTGTCCTTCTTTATGTTGGAATGTCACCTTATGCTAGGGTTTAAAATATGGAAACCCTTCCTTGTGCATTTTTACCTCGATTAATTTCTTGGTTGATATGGAAGTTGAATCACCCACATCTTAAGGATATCCTTTCCTTTCTTTCTAGGATAACGGCCATTGCAAGAGTGGCTTTGGCGTTGGCAGCAAAGATTACCATCACTTGATACTAGGAGATGTGTTCCTCAGAGAATACTACAGTATATTTGACAGGGGGAACAACCAAGTTGGACTGGCAAAGGCAGTGTAAAAAAAATTCTGCATTTAAACTATGCAAGTGCTGTAGTTGCTCATTTAATCAACTAATGTCAATGTTGTTGTAACTTCATAGCAATGTATTTGAGCTAATACTATCACTCGGTGTCCTATTAAAAATTATATTCGTCAGATGCCTTCAAAGAAGATGCAGGTGGTAGCGTTGTTGTGGCATATATGATCTGAAAATTATGTATTTCACATTAATAAACTGTTCCGTGGCTAAGCTTTTGGATGTGATTGAAGCTGAGGTGCCATTCTCATGGATAATCACATGTTGTCCTAAACTGTGTGGCAGTGAAAGGACTGTGCCCCCTCACCATCTAGTGGTTTCTCTGGGGCAATATCTGTTTTCACTGCCTCCTTTCACAACTTCACATTCTGACCAGATGAGACATCTGATTCAAGGGTCAAACTTGGCAGCCTTTTCAACATGCTAGAACATGGGTGAGTCTTTTGGTCAAGGAGTTTTTAGGTTGCTTCACCACCCACTGACTGTATACAGTGGTGCCTCCAAGACGAAATTAATTCGTTCTGTGAGTTTTTTCGTAGAGTGAGTTTTTTCGTCTTGCGAAGCACCACGGCGGGGAGTGGTGGGGAGAAGCAGGGCAGCTGCCGCAGCCGGTCCTTGGACTCACCCGCGCCTTGTGGACACCGCACGACGTGGCTGCTGGAGGGCGGCGGGGCTCAGGAGCACGACTCCGGCTGCAGCGCTGGCTGCTGGCGGCAACGGCTCCTGAGGGGAGCGCGCGAGGGGCGGTGGGGAGCGGCGTGAGGCAGCCGGAAGGTCGGAAGGTCGGCCGGAAGGTGGGAGGGAGCCGGAGGAGCCATCAGCAGGAAGGTGGGAGGGAGCCAGAGGAGCGGGGAAGCGATCGTCGCAATGACAGGAGAGGCAGGGCTGTTTCGTCTAGCGAAGCAAGCCCTTTGGAAAATCCGTCTTGCGAAGCACCTCAGAAAATGAAAAACCCTTTCGTCTAGCGGGTTTTCCGTTTTCTGAGGCATTCGTCTTGCGGGGTACCACTGTACTACAGATCAGGAAAGATACCATGAAAGCCCTAAGGATACCAGCATGGTTAAAGAGCAAAGTCAAATAAGCTACTAGAGGCGAAAGGCTTCCCTTAACAAACAAAGTCTTGTCCAAACTGAGAACAAAAATAACACAAACTTTGGTGAGGGGGGAAAAGAAAAGAAAAAAGTGCAAGCAGACAGTAAGGTGGGGGGGCTGGGGGACCGTGGCCCTGGGTGTATTGCTTCGGAGGGGGTGCAACCAAGTGCCCCCATGACAGGCTCACTCAGTGGATCCTCGTGTAAGCTCCACTCCCGGGTGAAACCTGACCCAGGGGCGGAGAGCCCTTGGCTGCAGTGTTGCCACCTCCCTCCTCTGCTTGGCTGCGGAATGTGAGTGTGTCACATGTGCCACTTTGCGAGGCAAGCTGCAGTGGGCTTCCTCCTTGCCCCACCACCCTTGAGGGTTTGCCCCACGTACCCACCCCGGGTAATTGTATCTTACACTCCATCACTGCAAACATTGGGCAAAAAATAAATAAATGTGCAGGTACACCATAAGGGATGCTAGAAAGGAAATTGATGAACACACATAAAAAATTAAGACGAACAAGAAGAACTTCAAATATGCAGGGAGATGGCTGGGCTAAAGGGAGTCAAAGGAGTGCTAAAGGAGGATGAGGGAATCATAGAGAAGCTGACTGAGTTTTGTGCTTCAGCCGTCACAACAGAATATTTTGGGCAGATTCCGGAACCATAATTTAACTTTTGTAGGATCAACTCTGAAGAACTGATGAATGCTGATAAGAAATGAAGTTCTAAGCCTAATAAACAAAATAAAAATGGACAAATAACTGAGTCTACATGGCAACCACCCAAGAGTTCTCAGTGAATGAAAATGTGCAATCGCTGATCTTCTAACAAAAACATGTTACTTGTCCCTAAGATCATCCATCATACCCAAGACCTGGAAAGTGGACAAGGTATCAGCAATTTTTAGGAAGGGATCCAGGGGGCCTTAGCAGGCTGCTTACCATAACAATTCTCCAGGGAAAACTGGTAGAAAGTATTATTAAGGATAAAATGTCCAACCTTGGGGTGTCAAGTTAAATAAAATATTGGGGAGGCAGGTAAGCCTCACGCCACATAATCAATCATATGATGCTGTACACAAACATCATTTGAATGGCAATGGCCATCAACTTTGGGGTCCACGGGTCCACTCAAATATTTTATTGGGGGGGGGGGACCTCAGCCTCAAGGAGTTGGCTCTTATGAACCAAGCAAGGCTCCTCCAAGGGAAAGAGTTGTCTCACAAACCCTACTAGAGTTCTGAGAAAGTGTCAACAAGCACATAGATAGAGATGATCTGGTCAACAAAGCATACTTGGACATTCAAAAACCTTCTGACAAAGTTCCTCATCAGGGACTCCTGATTAAGCTTGGCAGTCATAGGCTAAGAGGAGAGGTCCTCCTCAGCATCAGGAATTAGCTGGGAAGCCGGAAGGCAAGAGTAGGAATAAATGGACAGTTCTTCAAATGGAGATATGTAGAAAGTGACATTACAAAAGGACATTACAAAAAACAAACTACATAAGCAGAATAAAATACTTTATACAGTTAAAATAATTTTTAAAACCAGGCATTCTGTCAGATAAGAGTTTGCTCTCCTGAAGAATTTTTTCTCCTTAAAATTGCTGCTCTGAAGGCAAAACAAGCCACTTTTTCAGAGGTGACTTTTATCCTTTCATAATTTTTAGTTTTTCTTGCACTGCCAGTTGACTAAAATTTTTCAGAAGTCTTCTTAACCCTTGTTGTGTTTGACACAATTGAATAGCACACACTTGAAAGACATTTACCCATCAGGTTTGGACTTTAACACCTTGAAAGTAGAGCAGAATTCAGGATGTTGTGCAGAAAATCATCACAGGTCATTCAGATTAGATGCAAATCCATGAGGAAAAATTGGTTCAGATATACCCTAAACCACTGAGCCTCTTGGGCTTGCTGATTGGAAGGTTGACAGTTCAAATTCACGTGACGGGGTGAGCTCCCGTTGCTCTGTTC
The DNA here is from genome assembly GCF_965153285.1 of Podarcis tiliguerta. Taxonomy (NCBI): domain Eukaryota; kingdom Metazoa; phylum Chordata; class Lepidosauria; order Squamata; family Lacertidae; genus Podarcis; species Podarcis tiliguerta. The sequence continues at coordinate 47,774,924 of NC_139539.1, forward strand.
CAGCTTCTGCCAACCTAGCAGTTCAAAATCATACCAGTGCAAGTAGATAAATAGGTACTACTGCAGTGGAAAGGTAAACAGTGTTCTGTCACGCCAGAAGAGATTTAGTCATGCTGGCCACATGATCTGGAAAGCTGTCTCCAGACAAACTCTGGCTCCCTTAGCCTGAAAAACGAGATGAATGCTGCAACCCCATAGTCGCCTTTGACTGGACTTAAGCGTTAAGACTTAACCTAACACACACGTGCAAAGTTATTGAGAAGCTTATCTCATTCCATTTTGAGCAGCTTATCAAATTTCCATTAGAATGCTTAGTCCAATAGCAGTGTTAAATATGTACATTTGTTATTAATAAGACATCAAAGTGATTGTGCTCAAATATATGTGTTGAGGACCTCAGATAAGAGTGGTAAATTTGCTCTTTGGACATACAATGCCTGTAGATATACCCATCAAGGGCATGAGAACACCGGCAGATAACGTAGGTGTACTAACAGCTTGGATCTGTATAAGGTAGATTTCTCTGTTCCTAAATGGCTGGTATATCACCCTTAAGGAAATGACAACCCCCAAAAATAAGATTGATTCATTTCTTTTTGTGCAATTTCAGGTCCTTCCTGGCATCCCTTTTTCTTCTTTTTCCCCCATTCATGATGATTTGTGCTTATGTGCTATTGAGGTGGTCACATGTGGTCATGATTTTAATTATGTTTGCACATGAAAAATTTCTGGAGTGTCACAGTGCTTCATTTGCAAGCAGTGCATATTCTGAGATATATATATATATATATATATATATATATATATATATATATACACACAGTGGTACTTAATTTGTTCTGGAGGTCCGTTCTTAACCTGAAACTGTTCTTAACCTGAAGCACCACTTTAGCTAATGGGGCCTCCTGCTGCTGCTGCTGTTCTCATCATAAAGCATTATTTCTGGGTTAGCGGAGTCTGTAACCTGAAGCGTATGTAACCTGAAGCATATGTAACCAGAGGTACCACTGTGTGTGTATATATATGTGTGTGTTCTCTCTCTTTTGTTGGACATTCTTGCTCAGGTAGACCTTTCTAGAAGAATGTGTGGCCTCCTTTTCCTTTCTTCAGTTGTTCCTCGCCTGCTCTTCGAGTTTCTTGAAGTGCTGTAATATTGATGTTAAAACATTGCAGCTCCCTTGCAGTGATGGCAGTTCTCCGCTCAGGATGCTCATGGTCTGTGTTACCCGACAAAGACCTTATATTGCATGTTACTAAGTTCAATTGTCTTTCACGACCACTGGGTGGTGACCCCACTGGGCATGGTAATCCAGTCAGGGGGAAAGGGAGGCAGACTATGTTTAGGGCAACTTTTCTAGCCTTCCCCTTTTCGGGGTGAACAGAGTGGATCCCATATAGAGCTGCTCCATCATGGATACAGCTGCCGAGCTGCTCAACTGCCTCATTCCTTGAGTCAGAGTGACTGAATCTGTATCCACCACCCATGTGCCAGTTCATGACTAGGGGCTTCCAGATTTCATTGTCCTGTCCCCATTACCATTTGCCAATGATCATGGGACTTTGGGGGTTTGGGTTTGGGATGGGTTTTTGGAAGAAACCTGTGTGTGAATTTGTTTTATGTATGTAGATCAGTGCATGCTGACCAACACTCAGTCTTCACAGTAAGGCTCTATTTCGATGGCATGAGTACCACGACAACCGATAGATTCTTATCTGCTGCAGCCTTCATCCACCTTCACAGCCATTGTAACATACCTTGTTATCTTCCACCTGTTCAGCTTTTGAGGACTTCTTGGATCATTCTTTGTCTAGCTCCTCCCCTTTGACCTTACCGTCTTGGGTGACTCTGCTGGGAGTACGAGACTCCTGATGGTTTTGCTCACAAGGGTCATAGGAACGTGCAAGCCCGCTCACCCCGACAAGGTGAAAACCCAGCGAGTGAGTTATTTACCCTATTATATGCTGAATACATGACTTCCTCTTAGGTATGATTTCATTGTGTTTACAAAGCAAGGTGACTGATTACTTCTCGTTTCCAAGTATGGGCTGGACTTTCTGTGATGAAATATGATCTTTAGATGATGGTGGGCACTTCTCAAGCAGCTATAAAATAACAGAGTTTCCCCCAACAAGCACCAGAAAATCTAGAGCAGCCCCCACTGGACAAGCAGGATGAAGTACCTTGCAGTTCTCTTCACCATTGTTGCTCTCTCCGAATGTCTTGTTAAGTAAGTTATTGTTTCGTTGCTGATATTTACTCATCTGACAGCTATACTTTCTGATTAACTAATGAAGAGGAGGGAGAATGTGAATTATAACTTCAAATCTTATAGAATTTTTCAGATATATACATATATATAAACACATACACACAGCTGAGAGGAGATTAGTAAATGCAAAATGGTCATCTTGTAGCAATTACAAGGGTAGAAACACATAGACTCACTGAAGAAAGCATCACTAACGTCTAATTTGAGATGGAACAATATTTTGGGGCATTTGTGTGTGTGCTTTTTTTAGCCCAATAGGTCTCCTTGCCTTCAGTAACACAGTAACAGGATGATGCTCAGCACCTGAAGCTCATCACAGCATGTCCGAAGTGACAAGAGAAAGTGGAATTGTCAAACTGTTCTTTGTAATAAGCAATTGAGGGCCCAATAGCACACTTTGAACTGCTGCTGACACTAATTGAAACAAAAGGAGTCTAAAAAATGGGCTGCAAAGAATTAATTTTATGTCAGCAAATATTAAACACCCTACACACCTACAGTTGTTTTTTTTTCTTTTCAGCTATCTTCCTTAAATTAATTGAGAGATGAAGCAGATTAATATCCCTGCCATGCATTACAGCAGGGACTAGGATCCTAACACTCCATATGTTGCTGAACTTGAACCCCCACCATCCCTATTTGCCTTGCTGGTTGGGGCTGATGGGACATGGAGCTCAACAACGTCTGGAAATCCCCACTGGCTTCTTTCCCCTGCATTAAAGCTGTTCAGATCCCACCCATTCTATAGAAAAGATGCATGAATGAATGTGTGCAAGATTATAGGCAATAGTACTATTTCTTGATGCTAAAAAAAGACTTTGATTGCATTGAGTGGGTGCGAACTTCCAGTTCAATTTCCTAAGTACCCAAATTTTTGTAATAGCTTAGATCTAGTAGTTAAGAGAGTTTGGAAGGTGTGCAGGGCTGTAACTAGGGGGTGGTGAGGCGGGCCCCCACCAGGGGCGCAGGCAACGGGGGGGGGGGCACAAAATTGGCTAAAATATGTCCATAAATATGTCTATAAAAATATTGATTATTGCCTCATAAGAAAAGGTTTTAAATAGAGGGTGAATTGAAGGGGGGATAGAGGAGAGGTGGAAAGAAGAGCTAATTTGTCAATGGCTAAGGGGCACAATCTGGACAGTTCTGCCAAGAGCGCAAGATTACCTAGCTATGGCTATGATGGGGTGGTGATATTAAACCTATTATTATGTTTGGAGTTATGGAATGGAAAGACAGGTTGCAAAATAGGCAAATTTTACAAAGACAGAAAATCCAAACCTAGTATTTTGTTTCTTATGTTCCAGAATTCCCTTGCAGAGAGGGACAAAAGTAAGAGACACTCTCAAAGAGAAAAATCTGCTGGAAAATCTTCAGAAATACCATTATGACATTGGTACAAAATTCAACTCAGATATTTCTAATGCTGCCCAGGTGGCTGAAGAACCACTTCTGAACTCTTTTGAGGTGAGGTAATGCTTTTCTCTTATCAATTTTCTATGCTGCTGAACAATATTTCCCCAAAGTTTTCATGATGTCAGTTGAGATACTTCTTCATATTTCTCCTGACACCCAGAGGTTATCAACATAATATGTTAGATGCAATTCAGCAAAACACAGCCACAACTCAATCACACAATGGGACTTAGTCATGACTATCACAAAGCCCTCTTGTTTTCAACATTGTTGTTGTTGTTGTTTAGTCGTTTAGTCGTGTCCGACTCTTCGTGACCCCATGGACCAGAGCACGCCAGGCACTCCTGTCTTCCACCGCCTCCCGCAGTTTGGTCAGGCTCATGTTTGTAGCTTCGAGAACACTGTCCAACCATCTTGTCCTCTGTCATCCCCTTCTCCTTGTGCCCTCCATCTTTCCCAACATCAGGGTCTTTTCCAGGGAGTCTTCTCTTCTCATGAGGTGGCCAAAGTATTGGAGCCTCAACTTCACGATCTGTCCTTCCAGTGAGCACTCAGGGCTGATTTCCTTAAGAATGGATGCGTTTGATCTTCTTGCAGTCCACGGGACTCTCAAGAGTCTCCTCCAGCACCATAATTCAAAAGCATCAATTCTTGGGTGATCAGCCTTCTTGATGGTCCAGCTCTCACTTCCATACATCACTACTGGGAAAACCATGGCTTTAAGTATACGGACCTTTGTTGGCAAGGTGATGTCTCTGCTTTTTAAGATGCTGTCTAGGTTTCTCCCAAGGAGCAGGCATCTTTTAATTTCGTGACTGCTGTCACCATCTGCAGTGATCGTTTTCAACATAAGAAGTTGCAACTAACTTTTGCTGGATTGTGACCCATAGAGGAGTTATGATCCAGCCAAAGTTAATTACATTGAAATCCCATTGACACCTAGGGTAGCCAGATACAGTAGAGAACAGGGTTCTTGCACCTTTAATAGTTGTGTGGAAGAGGGAATTTCAGCAGGTTGTTGTTGTTGTTTAGTCGTTTAGTCGTGTCCGACTCTTCGTGACCCTTCATTCAAGTTCACAGATGCTGAGTGCACCTTTATTACAGCTATTCAAGGTGTGAGAACCGTGTTCTTTTTTGCATCTAGCCATCTTATTAAAGGACAGAGCAGGAAAATGATGAAGCCAGGGTGTTGTGTAGGCCAGAAAAATAGTACTTTAGCTTGCTTTTTGTGGTGAACATTGTGAGAGCTCTTCTATGGCAATAAATGGTACTTACTTGTTTTTTAAAAAAATATTTATAATTTTCAATTGTAACAAAAAGGAAAACATTTCACAAATCAATCAACAGTAATTCTTACACTTTGAATCTTGACTTCCCTCCCCCTTTTTCTGTAGTTCCTTAAAATTGTTTTCATCTTTCCCTGCATATCCCAGATTGTCTCAATCTATTCTTTTTTTAAAATCTGTTATTATATATATTTTTAGAAACTGCAGGTTTTTACAATGGCACTTATTTCTTATGCACAGAAGTTATTTGAAGTGGGGGAAATGTCAGTTCTGCTGTATTTCTCCTGTTTGTGAGTTATGTTAAAGCACATACTGCTTTTACATTATGTGATTTATTATTTGTTTATTTGAACAATTCCCTTTTCACATTATCCCACTTTTGACAGGAAATAAATTTCTCCTTTCTAACTTTTTTTTTAAAAAAATGTAGCACTTAGATTTACAGTGATTACCTTGCATATCTGTGAGGAAGTAAAATGTTCAAAAGCCTAAAAAGAAGGAAGGTTTTGCAAATTGTGTTTATTTTATGAATTAACAGACTGAATACTATGGAACAATCTACATTGGAACCCCACCACAGAAGTTCACTGTTGTGTTTGACACTGGTTCATCCACTCTCTGGGTACCCTCTGTCTATTGCAGTAGTCCAGCATGCCGTAAGTAACTGACTATAAAAAAGTCTTCAAGCATGTCACTCTGATATTAAAAATGACCTGGGAGGGCCTATGAAGTTGTGTAAAGGAATGGATTCATTATTTCACAATCCATCATTGCAGACTCAGGTCATAATTCTATTTACATATGAGTAGGGTTGATTGAACTCAGTGATGCCAACGTCTAAATAAATATGTGTGGAATTTGCAATCCTATACCCATTTACCTGATGTGGGCTTGCAATCCTATACCCATTTACCTGATGTGTCATCAGTGTCCCCACACAGCCCAAGTAAGGGGGGCAGTGGAGCGGGGGCAGGGTAGTAGAGTGGGGGCACATCCCATTATGCTTCAAGTGGCAAAACAGGGCACTCCACTGCTGGAGAGAGGGATCTTAGTTTTCAGTGATCAGGTGTAATGATCTCAGGCAGGCAAACAAGCTCCCAAAAGAAGTAATGAGTTTCTTGGAAGATTTACAGTAGTTTACAATTAATACAGAGAGAGCAACATGAGCCTGCCATTCTCAGCTACAAGGTGCTCAATCTGAGTCCCCACCTTGTACATAGCTGGCAACTCTCAGATTTGAAAATAAGGGATCAGCAGCCTCACCTGTCCCGGGGACAGTCTTTTGTTGCTTAGTCATTTAGTTGTGTCCGACTCTTTGTGACCCCATGGACCAGAGCACACCAGTCACTCCTGTCTTTCACTGCCTCCCGCAGTTTGGTCAAACTCATGCTGGTAGCTTTAGGAACACTGTCCAACCATCTGGTCCTCTGTCGTCCCCTTCTCCATCTTTCCCAGCATCAGGATATTTTCCAGGGAGTCTTCTCTTCTCATGAGGTGACCATCTTGTCCTCTGTCGTCCCCTTCTCCTTGTGCCCTCCATCTTTCCCAACATCAGGGTCTTTTCCAGGGAATCTTCTCTTCTCACGAGGTGGCCAAAGTATTGGAGCCTCAACTTCACGATCTGTCCTTCCAGTGAGCTCTCAGGGCTGATTTCCTTAAGAATGGATGCGTTTGATCTTCTTGCAGCCCATGGGACTCTCAAGAGTCTCCTCCAGCACCATAATTCAAAAGCATCAATTATTCAGCAAGATTAGTAAAAAATTGTGTTTGGTGAGATTAGTAAAAAAAGTAATACATCCAGCTCCTGTTATCTAAATGTTTCCCTAGTGTTTTCCAATGTCCTTTTATTACAATTATTCTCATCAGAAAATTTATACCTTCAGTTTGTTTCTGCTATTGATCACTGATTAAAAGCTGTTTTTGTATTAATTAATTTCTGTTTCCTTTTTACCTTTAGAAACACACCATAGATTTGACCCACGTAAGTCTTCTACCTTCCAAGGAACAGGACAGCCATTCTCCATTAAGTATGGGAAAGGAAGCATGGAAGGGATCTTTGGACTTGATACAGTCAAGGTAAACTAATAGTATTTTATAGATACAGAAAAAGTTGAGAATACAAGCTTATAAAAATATTGACTCTTCTGTGCATTTCCAAGGACGATACTTCTCAATGTTTTTGAATCCTGGAAAATTTAAAGCAGTAAAAACTGAATCAGCTTTTATATTCTGTGGAGATATTTATGCACAGTATATATACATTGATGGCTGCTCCTCAAGGAATTCAGAACACAATATGTGGTAACCAATAAGTTTATTTTAAATTGTCGTTGTTACAGTCACAGTAGTACAAATTAAAGCTGCAGTACTAAGGTTATGCAATCCTGAAGTAAATATCAATGAAATTGATGAGACCTACCTCTGAATAAACAGGTTTAAAACTAGGACCTAATTTGCTCTTGCCCACTATCCATAGGAGCAAATTCTTATGGGCCATGGTCCCTTCATCCCCCAAATATTATATGACGAGGGCCGCCCCTCAAAGTTAATGGGCTTTGCCATTCAAATGGTGCGCATGGACTGTGTCTTGTGATCAATTATGCAGGATGGGACTTACCTGCCACCCCTAATATTTTATTACCTGCCATTATACATGTTTGAATATTATTGTCTGAAAGGTCAAATGAGGTTTCCTTTCATGTTAACATGCACAGGATTGTAGCCTGAACGCAATGCTCATAGAAGCCTGCTCTGTACTTTACAACGTGATACAGAAGTAAGGGAAGACTGTGTTTTTCTCCTAGATATCTGATCTTACCATTTCCGATATGGAATTTGGCTTGAGTACCAGTGAGTCAGAAGACCCGTTTTCCAGAACTAAATATGATGGGATCCTCGGCTTAAACCCTTGGAAAAAAAGTTCATTCTTTGAGAACCTGATGAAGAAAGGCTTGCTTGAGAAAGACGAATTTTCTGTTTATCTCAGCGGGTAAACACTATTTTGCTTTACTGCTAAGAAGATTTGTTGCATGTTGATGGAGGACTCATGGAAGGAAACTGCACCCGAGATTACTTTACAGATTGGCTAATGCTTTGCCTGCTGAATCTTGTAGAACAGGCCGTCTGCCACTGTGCTTTGTTTGCACAGAGGTTGATGGGTAGAGGGGACTGGAACCTCCATCCCAAAATTGGTCAGAATGCTGAGCCCCTCCAGGGATCAATAAGCTATTGTAGTCAAGGCTACTTGATGATGAAGAAGAAAAGATCCCTCCAGTTTTCTAGTACCCAGCAGTCGACTGCACCATCTTGCTTGTTGTGCCTTGAGAGCAGAGCAGAGCAGGGGCCAAGCTCAGGTGAGCTAAGTGTTAATGTGGGAAGAGAGGGAGGTGGACAGACGTGAGGCAGAGAGTGAAGAGGTCAACCCCCCTGCTTCTTTTACTATTATTTAATGCATGGAAATACGGAATTAAAAAAATATTGTATTTCATCCTTTTCATTTTAATTTAATATTGTACCAACTTGAACCCTCCCCCAAAAAAACACTTTAGAGATTTGGAGTTTTTGCTCCAATTCACTATCCTACCCCATGCAGAATAACTGGAGGATAGTATCACAAAGACCATTTCACCTGACTATTTTGGCGGTAGATCAAGAACTGAAGGGTATAAATTGCTCCCTCCCATCGGGTGGCTAATATACAGCCCATCCTGTACATGTCAGCTCAGAAGTCAGTGCTACAGTGCCTGGCACTGCAACCTTAATGGCTTTTGAAAGGGAGGTAGCAAGCCTTTGCAGGGCAGAAGGCAGGAAGGAAAGCAGTAGATGGAAGCAGAGCCAGCCACAAATGAAGCCAGCTGATTTTGTCCGCATTCTCCACCCAGCTGAGGATATAATGGTAGCAATTAGACTGACTAAGGAGGGGGAATCTGACAGACAGTGACACTCCCTGGACTGGGGGCAGGCAGGCAGGCTGGAAGTAGACTGAGGTTGGTGGAGTAGAAGCCATTTCTGCAGAATGGCCTCCACTGCCCCAAACTGGCTTGCTTAAAAACACAATGAAAATCAATTAGAAGAACAAAACTTATGAAGATTATGAAGGGGGAAGTCAGTGTGTGATATACAGAGCTGAATAGGAAGCATGGTGATATATAGAACAAGAAATACAGAGTTGAATAGGAAGCATGGTGATATATAGAACATTAACAGCATTCACCTTTCAAAATCTTAAAGCCTTCATTGTCCAGTGTTCACCAGTCGATACTGGTGCACTGCAAAAGTACCTTTCTCTCTCTCTTTTTGTCTAATTTGGACAGGGGTACAAGAACATGATACATACACTTTTTAAATATGCAGTCCAGCTTATTCTGAATGAATGACTTCACATCATATATATATATCTATGTTTCAGAAAAACAGATGGGAGCATGATCATTTTTGGTGGAATTGATCAATCTTATTTCACTGGTCCTATTAACTGGATTCCTGCCACATATAGGAAATTTAAGATTGAAGTGGACAGGTAAGCAGGAATTATTCTTATTAGCAACATTATTGTATTAGCAACATTATTGTTAATCTTACCATATTGACTGGGTACAATAAAACTGAAAAGTTTTTCTGAATAATTTTAATGGCTACTAGTCAGCTAAACAGGAAGAGATGGAGGGCAATAAAATGCAATTGTGAATGTGCGACTTACTCTGTGTTTTCCAGTTGTCCCTTGTTAGGATGACTTATATAGGACCGTTCTTATAAATTGCATTTACAAAGTGCTCCGAGCACTTTACAATCTGTAGTTCATGAGTTTTGTTTTATGCCTTGTACTATTTCCAATGCAGCTTCCTAAAAGTACTTACCACATCCCACTCTCCATTTAAAAAAACCAACCCATGTTTGGGGAAGGGCCCTACCTCAGCTGAGAATCATTTGCTTTGCAAGCAGAAGCCTCCAGGGACATAGCTATACAGCTGCAAAGAAAACGTTTTAAGTGTGTTTTAAGTGAAATATACAATGTGATGCTAGATGTTGATTATGAGCCTTACGGAAAATTCAATGTATTTTTAAAAGCGTTTTTTTTTTTTAAATAGCATTTTTTATTCCACCTAGGTTGCATAGCTGATATTTCCAGGCCATGCTATGAGAACTCCCTCTCTGAAATCCTGGAGACCTGCTCTATACAATCTGGGATTTTTCTGTTTCATGTCAGAATCTAAAGAATCTAATGATGTCCAATTTCTCAGCATTCTAGTGTATGGTCAGGCAATCGCCTGCAGAGATGGCTGTGAAGCACTTCTTGACACGGGGACGTCCTTCTTGCTCGGCCCAGCATCTGAAATTAGCCAAATTCAACAAGCCATTGGAGTTACAACAGTAAGATTGACTTTTGCTGGTTGTCTTCATACTGTAGCTGAAAGAGGCCCAGTACCATCCTTTTCACTCCAGTGTCCACACTCCATACTCTAATTGTTAGCCAGAGCTCAAGTTTCAGAGGCACATAACCAAAGGTAGTGAGGATTAGGCTTGACCTAGGATATCGCCTGGACTGCAACTGCTGAAACCTCGGTGCCAGGCTTCATAGTTCTTCATGATACTGCATATGCATGCAAATGTACATGAGCATACAAACTATGACCATGGAAATGGCAGGGAAAGAAAACAATCTGGGAGGGTGACATCCCGTGAAATAAACACTTCCAGTGAGCCTGATACAAAATCCACACAATTAAATGAAGTGATGGCCTTTTTTTAATGGGCTTATTGGCTCTTGGAAGATTGTTCCCCATTGCTAGATCCTGATGCAATGAGAGTATGATCCATGGAAGCTTCTCTCTGACCGATGGTGATTTCATGTGTGACCTTTCCATTTTTATATGACATAACCTGAGAATGTCCCCTGGGTTTATTGTACTGTTGTATGTGCTTTGGGCCCCTTCATGGATCACTGCCTTGCCGTGGCGAAGGGGCTTGAATAACTCAGAGAAGCTATGAGCTATGCCGTGCAGGGCTACCCAAGATGGACAGGTCATAGTGGAGAGTTTTGACCAAACGTGATCCACCTGGAGCAAGAACCGGCAAGCCACTCCAGTATCCCTGCCAAGAAAACTCCATGGACAAAGACAACAGGCATATAAAAGTTATGATGCTGGAAGATGAGCCCCTCAGGTCGGAAGGCATCCAACATGCTACTGAGGAAGAGCGGAGGACAAGTACACGTAGATTCAGAGCTGATGAAGCGGCTGGGCCAAAGCCAAAAGGACGCTCAGTTGCGGATATGCCTGGAAGCAAAAGGAAAGTCCAATGCTGTAAAGAAAAATATTGCATAGGAACCTGGAATGTAAGAACCATGAACCTTGGTAAGTTGGATGTGGTCAAAAATGAGATGGCAAGAATAAATATTGACATCCTGGGCATCAGTGAACTAAAATGGACAGGAATGGGCGAATTCAGTTCGGATGACCATCACATCTACTACAGCAGGCAAGAATCCCGTAAAAGAAATGGAGTGGCCCTCATAGTCAACAAAAGAGTGGCAAAAGCTGTACTGGGATGCAATCTCAAAAATGATAGAATGATCTCGATACAAATCCAAGGCATCACAGTAATCCAAGTTTATGCACCAACCACAGGTGCTGAAGAAACTGAAATTGACCAATTCTATGAAGACTTACAACACCTAATAGAAATGACACCAAAGAAGGATATTCTTCTCATTATAGGGGATTGGAATGCTAAAGTAGGGAGTCAAGAGATAAAAGGAACAACTGGCAAGTTTGGCCTTGGAGTTCAAAACGAGGCTGGGCAAAGGCTAATAGAGTTCTGCCAAGAGAACAAGCTGGTCATCACAAACACTCTTTTCCAACAACACAAGAGATGACTCTACACATGGACATCACCAGATGGGCAGCATCGAAATCAGATTGATTATATTCTCTGCAGCCAAAGATGGAGAAGCTCTATACAGTCAGCAAAAACAAGACCTGGAGCTGACTGTGGCTCAGATCACCAGCTTCTTATAGCAAAATTCAAGCTTAAACTGAATAAAGTAGGAAAAACCACTGGGCTGGTAAGATACAATCTAAGTCAAATCCCTTATGAATACACAGTGGAAGTGAGGAACAGGTTTAAGGATTTAGATTTGGTGGACAGAGTGCCTGAAGAACTATGGATGGAGGCTCGTAACATTATACAAGAGGCAGCAACTAAAACCATCCCAATGAAAAGGAAATGCAAGAAAGTAAAGTGGCTGTCCAATGAGGCCTTACAAATAGCGGGGGAGAGAAGGCAAGCAAAATGCGAGGGAGATAGTGAAAGATACAGGAAATTGAATGCAGATTTCCAAAAAATAGCAAGGAGAGACAAGAAGTCCTTCTTAAACAAGCAATGCAAAGAAATAGAGGAAAACAATAGAATGGGAAAAATCTGTTCAAGAAAATTGGAGATATGAAAGGAACATTCATACAAAGATTTCCATAATAAAAGAAAAAGTGGAAAGGACCTAACAGAAGCAGAAGACATCAAGAAGAGGTGGCAAGAATACACAGAGGAACTATACCAGAAAGAAATGGATGTCTCGTATACCCCAGGTAGTGTGGTTGCTGACCTTGAGCCAGACATCCTGGAGAGTGAAGTCAAATGGGCCTTAGAAAGCACTGCTAATAACAAGGCCAGTGGAAGTGATGATATTCCAGCTGAACTATTTAAAATCTTAAAAGATGATGCTGTTAAGGTGCTACACTCAATATGCCAGCAAATTTGGAAAACTCGGCAGTGGCCAGAGGATTGGAGAAGATCAGTCTACATCCCAATCCCAAAGAAGGGAAGTGCCAAAGAATGCTCCACCTACCGCACAATTGCACTCATTTCACACGCTAGCAAGGTTATGCTTAAAATTCTACAAGGCAGGCTTAAGCAGTATGTGGACCGAGAACTCCCAGAAGTGCAAGCTGGATTTTGAAGGGGCAGAGGAACCAGAGACCAAATTGCAAACATGCGCTGGATTATGGAGAAAGCTAGAGAGTTCCAGAAAGACATCTACTTCTGCTTCATTGACTATGCAAAAGCCTTTGACTGTGTCGACTACAGCAAACTATGGCAAGTTCTTAAAGAAATGGGAGTGCCTGATCACCTCATCTGTCTCCTGAGAAATCTCTATGTGGGACAAGAAGCTACAGTTAGAACTGGATATGGAACAACTGATTGGTTCAAAATTGGGAAAGGAGTACGGCAAGGCTGTATATTGTCTCCCTGCTTATTTAACTTATATGCAGAATTCATCATGTGAAAGGCTGGGCTGGATGAATCCCAAGCCGGAATTAAGATCGCCAGAAGAAATATCAACAACCTCAGATATGCAGATGACACAACCTTGATGGCAGAAAGTGAGGAGGAATTAAAGAACCTTTTAATGAGGGTGAAAGAGGAGAGTGCAAAATATGGTCTGAAGCTCAACATCAAAAAAACGAAGATCATGGCCACTGGTCCCATCACCTTCTGGCAAATAGAAGGGGAGGAAATGGAGGCAGTGAGAGATTTTACTTTCTTGGGCTCCATGATCACTGCAGATGGTGACAGCAGCCACGAAATTAAGAGACGCCTGCTTCTTGGGAGGAAAGCAATGGCAAACCTAGATAGCATTTTAAAAAGTAGAGACATCACCTTGCCAACAAAGGTCCGTATAGTAAAAGCTATGGTTTTCCCAGTAGTGATGTATGGAAGTGAGAGCGGGACCATAAAGAAGGCTGATCGCCGAAGAATTGACGCTTTTGAATTATGGTGCTGGAGGAGACTCTTGAGAATCCCATGGACTGCAAGAAGATCAAACGCATCCATTCTTAAGGAAATCAGCCCTGAGTGCTCACTGGAAGGACAGATCGTGAAGCTGAGGCTCCAATACTTTGGCCACCTCATGAGAAGAGAAGACTCAGTGGAAAAGACCCTGATGTTGGGAAAGATGGAGGGCACAAGGAGAAGAGGACGACAGAGGACGAGATGGTTAGACAGTGTTCTCGAAGCTACAAACATGAATCTGACCAAACTGCGGGTGGCAGTGGAAGACAGAAGTGCCTGGCGTGCTCTGGTCCATGGGGTCACGAAGAGTCGGACATGACTAAATGACTAAACAACAACAACATGTGCTTTGGGCTATCTGGCTATCCTTTCCTATATGCAGGGTTCTGAAAAGAATCCACTATACAGTACATGAAAAGTGGCCAGATGCAAAACACAACAAAACTCTTGCACCTTTAATAGTTGTGCAGAGGAGGAACTTTCAGCAGGTATTAGTTCTGCTGAAAACCCCTCTTCTACGTCCAAGTCCCATACATGGACAGATAGAGGGTGCTTTTCATCCTTATCACTCTAGTGTCCACACTCCATAGGACTGTTAGCCGGAGCTCAGGTTTCAGAGGCACACAACCGAAGGTGGTGAGGATTAGACTTGACTTTGGATACCTCCTGGCACTGGTACCAACTCCAGGAGGCCCATGGGGGCCCAGGCACCACACACAAAATTGTGGGTGTTTGGCACCCACACTGTGGAGCCTCTGATGCGATTTAGGGTGCTTCACAAGGCCCCGGAAGTCACATCCAAGGCCTTGCGGGGCCTCCCGAAGCACTTTCAGGAGAAACTGGAAGTCACATTGGAGGCTTTGAGAGACCTCAGACATGACCCCGGAGATTGCATTGGAGGCCTACCAGGCACTGCTGCAGCGTGTGCAATGTAACGTGACATTGGGCACCCATAATCTGGGGCCCAAGTCGGTGCCCCGCCCTGCCTCCTGGACTATAGCTGCTGGCACCTCAGTGTCAGGCTTCATGGTTCTTCATGATACCTATTGCACATGCATGCCAATGTGCATGGGTATCAAAGCTACAACAATGGAAATGGCAGGAAAAGAAAATAAGCTGTGGGATCCAGTAAAGGAAGGGGGGGGGGGAGAGAGCACTGCTGTTATTTCGTACCGTAGTCTTTTCTGCAAAATCCATTGGCTTTATTTCCTCCAGACAACATCTCTCAAAACAGATTCAGTACATCAGCCTGCCATCAGCACCCATTTTAGAATAGGGAATTTGGTCTCATACCAGACTTTAAAAATGGATTGGATCATCTCCATTGGGTTAGATGTGAAGTGTTGAGATGATTTATTTGTAATATTCAGCTAGATGGCGTGCTTCTGTGCTACAGTGTTCTACATTGTGCTGTTCTAACCTGTGAGTTACACTAGATGGTTATTAAGTTCTCAGTTAAAGTGGTATGTTTGCTTTCCTGAGACTGACTCAGGGACAAATCTGTGGCATTTCTTGAGCAAACTTGAGGTTTGCTGGTTCATTTCCTTCATGATAAGAATAATGCCCAAACTCAACTCTTCCTTATCTCTTTCAGCATTCCTTCAACTGCAGAAACCTCCACAATATGCCAGATGTTGTTTTTGTAATCAATGGAATTCAATATCCTTTGACTCCACAAGCCTATACTCATAAGGTATATGATAGAACTGGAATATTATCTAGTTGCCATAATAATGCAGGTTCAAACAGTTTAGGGCAGATTAGAAGTGCAAAATATTTATGAACACATGGGCTAAAGACAGGGGGAAATGGAATACGTTTTGGGGCAGAAAGCCTATTAGATATCCTGAGACGGTTAGAAGAGCTGGACCCAAACTTGCATGTCTTATAGAAAAAAGGCCAATGCAAATTCCCCACCAACATACTGGTAGTTTCATGACAGTTTAGTATAGTATCTCTGACTACAGATGATTCCCATCCCAGGAAGGTTGCCTCTGACATGTTATATAACATGGGTGCCTGATGACCCCGAGAAGGACTTAAACCTTCCATCACATATAGCAACATATATACTGTATGCAGATGTGTTTGTTTGACAGTTGCAGATATGGAACGATTTTGAAGCAAATAATGTTCTTTCTCCCCTCATTTCCTCTTTGTAGTGACAACACAATCTAGAGAGTTTCTAAATCTCACTCTCAGCAGCATCCTAATGCTCCACATGTAGCCTTGAAGAATGGCTTCTATTGTCAGAGGGACACAGTGATCCTATCCTTTATAGCTAGCAAGAGAGGCGGAGTGAGGAGGAGATGGGAAATAAGTCTCTTGTGATCTCCATTGACTCCAAAGGGAGGGGCCATAGCTCAGTAATAGAGGATTTGCTTTGTCAATAAAAGTTCACAGTTTAAACCTCCAACATTTCCAAGTGGGCTTGGCAAAGATTCCTGGTCTGGAACTGATTCTATCATCATTAAGCCGGCATAATTCCGGGGATAAGATGGCATTTCAATGCAATTATTTCTTCCAACAGAGGAGAGCAAAAAACATTTTGAATTGTGGAGACTGCCTATAATTTTAAAATAGTTTGCTGACTTGTACAATTTGGTTGTTCATTATTAAGGTATTATGCTAATTATTATAGACTGAATACACAATTTACAATATTGTGCACTATTACTATTGTCCTAGTGTTACATCTACAACATTTATCTCCTTTTGAGACTTTTCTTCCAGGAAAAATCCTTCCTTGTCCTTCTTTATGTTGGAATGTTACCTTATGCTAGGGTTTAAAATATGGAAACCCTTCCTTGTGCATTTTTACCTCGATTAATTTCTTGGTTGATATGGAAGTTGAATCACCCACATCTTAAGGATATCCTTTCCTTTCTTTCTAGGATGACGACCATTGCAAGAGTGGCTTTAGCTCTGGCAGCAAAGATTATGATCACTTGATACTAGGAGATATGTTCCTCAGAGAATACTACAGTATATTTGACAGGGGGAACAACCAAGTTGGACTGGCAAAGGCAGTGTAAAAAAAAATTCTGCATTTAAACTATGCAAGTGCTGTAGTTTCTCATTTAATCAACTAATGCCAACGTCATCCTAACTTCATAGCAATGTATTTGAGCTAATACTATCACTCGGTGTCCTATTAAAAATTATATTCGTCAGATGCCTTCAAAGAAGATGCAGGTGGTAGCATTGTTGTGGCATATATGATCTGAAAATTATGTATTTCAAATTAATAAACTGTTCCATGGCTACGCTTTTGGATGTGATTCGTGTACAATACCCTATAGCTAATGTGAGTGAAGCTGAGGTCAATGAGGAGGGAAAAGGAAAAGGAAAAGGGCCCAGTCTCAGGATAGTCAAGTTTAAGTCATGGAGAGAAAGAGAGAGTAAAAAGCCACCAATGTAAATTAACAGTATTTTTACTCATTTATTTCTTTTTTATTCCCTATAAATAATACACAGCAAGTACTGTACACTAATACCACGCACAGAACTGGAGAGTTGTCACAGATACAAGCACTCATCCTGCAGGGACAGGGAACCTGTAGGCCCCCATATGTTGTTGAGCTGCAGTCCAGCCCCAACCTCCATGGCCAGAGTTCAGGAATGATGGAAACTGTAGGGTCAAAAGTTCGCCATGCCTGCCCTTATTGATAATCACATATTGTCCTAAACTGGGTGGCAGTGAAAGGACTGTGCCCCCTCACCATCTAGTGGTTTCTTTGGAGCAACATCTGTTTTCACTGCCTCCTTTCACAATTTCACATTCTGACCAGATGAGACATCTGATTCAAGGGCCAAACTTGGCAGCCTTTTCAACTTGCTTGGACTTTGGGGAGTTTCTTGATCAAGCAGTTTTTAGGTTGCTTCACCACCCACTGACTGTACAGATCAGGAAAGATACCATGAAAGCCCAAAGGATACCAGCATAGTTAATGAGCAATGTCGAAGAAGCTGGTATAGACAAAAAGGCTTCTTTAAAAGAAATAAGTCTTGTCCAAATGAGGAATAGAATGGAAACAAACCTGGAAAGTAGCCAATGTACCACCAATTTTTAAGAAGGGATCTGGGGGCTCCTGGAAAAAACAGGCTGCTTACCTTAACAATTCTCCAAGGGAGACTGGAGGATAAAAATAACTGTTATTGATAAAATAACCAAGCTTATTGAAGAGCCAACCTGCCTTTCCTTCTTTCTGGGGCAGTTGAACCTTACAAATTTCTCCAGCATAAAGGAAATTGCACCTATTTGCTGTATTCATCCTCACAGCTGTTGCTTTTGCACAACTTCTTCTGAAGAAACGAGTGATTGTGAAAGCTATATCACCTTCCTGATGTTGCACCATTAATGATCACACCCAAATAAAAGTGATTCATCTGTTTTGGTGGAATTTAGATTAGGTCCAAGTTTCCTTGTTTTTCTTGCTACCCAATTCTTAAAACACATTGAGTTGAAAGTTCAGTCCCATGTAAGGTCTGAATCATGTTGGGTGAACGAAGAACCTAAGAGGAGACTAGTAGCTCCTCCAAGTCGCTGTAGAGGTGGCATGGAGGGGGGCTGCTGAGGACGCAGCAGATCTGGTATGCAAGGAGCACATGGCAATGGCAGCAACAGCAGGCGATGCATTCCTTGGAGGCGGGATCTGCTGCCCCTGTGGATCTTTCTGCCTAAGGTGGTCATCCCACCTTGTCTCATGGATGGGCTGGCCCTGGCTCTACCAGTATATGGAGCAGAGGTTCTTGGTTCACTTTCTAGCCTGTTTCTGTGGTCTTCTTCTCCAGGAATGGGAGGATGCTGGAATGCAGAAGTGTCAGTCCAGTCGGAGAGTTTGGTTGCCCATTTGCTGCCATGATGGCATCCTCTGGACCCTACCAGTGATGGCAGGAATCTGGTGGTTGAAGGTGGTAAGAATTGGAGGGAACCGGAACACATGTTTATGCCAACAATACTCCCAGCAACCTGCAATAGGACTGGGTGAAGGGGTAAGTTCCTTACTGGGCAGAGAGAAGGGATCCATTTAGAGGTCTCTCTGTTCAGTTGTCAAGTTCCTAATGCCTCAAGTGGCCCTGCTGCCATTCACCTTCATCCTGCTTCATATGTACCCTTCTCAGGGTATCTGGTCAGGTCATATGCCCATTTCACCTAGCCTCACACCAGCACTTTTTTTTTTTTTAATGTTCTGGTGAGCTACACATGAAGAAAGATGTGCTAAACTTTCCAAGTGCATCAGAAGTAGATTTATGTGTGTGAAGAAGGGGTGGAGAGATGATTTTGGCTAATTCTTATTGGGTCATAGGAGCATGATGGAATGGGTTTGAATGCCTATAAGAAAAGCAATAAAAGCTGGTGAAAGAAAGTGGAATTAAGGTGCGAGAAAGAGAGGACTCCACTGTGTGATTAGGTAAAAAGAAGGTGGACGAAGGTGTCAACAGAGAGGGAAAGGGGACAGGCAGAGAGCTGGCAAAGGGAAGAATTGTGAAAGGAGGAAAGACTTGTAAGTGGCAACAGAAAAAGGACTAAGAAAATGCAGGAAGGAGGCTATAGTCACAGGGGGCAGGGGTGGGAGAGACAAGAATAAGACGGTGAATGTTATTCGTTAATGGCTAACATCATCGCCCCCACAATCAATCAATGAGACTGAAGTTAAAGCAAATACAGATTTCAGCAGTAGCAGGCACTTCAGTTCAGATGCCAAGTCCGACAGAAGCTGATTGAATTGTATAGAAAGCAATGTTGCCATACTGGCAAAATTCTCAAAGACAAGCAAGCAAGCAAGCTCAGTCCCTGTATTGGAAAGCCACCATATTTCTCTGTAAGCAAGACCACAAAGACAATAAACATGCAAACCATGGGCCTGTTCAGTTTGCCTGGATGAATTTCTCCACTATCTCTAGGCTTGAGTCTGGACGGGTTGAAGACTACTGGCCTACACTGACCATCAGCACATCTTCGTGGTTTCAAATAAGATATGAAAATATAATGCATGGCAATTTGTTCACTGGATTTATTTATAACTGAAAATATTTTATGATGAAGACACACCTTAGGGAGAATTTCAGCATATTTACAAAGAAATATGACTGGTCAGTTTTGGTTTCCTGGAATGGGAGGGGCTTTCTGTGATGAAATATCATAATTCACCCTTTCAATAACATTGAATACTTCACAAGGAGCTATAAAATAAGAGCCTTTCTGCAACAAACACTAGAGAAACTGGAGCAGCCTCTGCTGAACAAGCAGGATGAAGTGCCTTACAGTTCTCTTCACCATTATTACTCTCTCCGAATGTCTCTTTAAGTAAGTTATCGTTATATTGCTGATATTTACTTCACAGACATATGTGCTTTCTGATTAACTAATCAAGCAAGAGAGGAAAGGGAGTGTGAATTGTATCTACAAATCTAAGAATATACATACATATATAT
The DNA here is from genome assembly GCF_965153285.1 of Podarcis tiliguerta. Classification (NCBI taxonomy): domain Eukaryota; kingdom Metazoa; phylum Chordata; class Lepidosauria; order Squamata; family Lacertidae; genus Podarcis; species Podarcis tiliguerta. The sequence continues at coordinate 47,795,121 of NC_139539.1, forward strand.
ATATATATATATGCTTTCGTAGATTTTCACGGGTACAGGAATGCAGGTTTTGGTGTCCTCGGGTGTCTTCCCGTGTAAAAGTTGGGGTGTCTAGGCGACGTTTCGACGAGGTCTCACTCGTCATCTTCAGGCTGGTGCTTTCGGCTTCTTGTTACTGGAACAGAGCAGGATCTCAGTGTTTGAGTTCCTATAAATACCGTTGAGGAGGTGTGGTGTATAGCCTCCAATGTTCTGGGCAGAGACGAGGTTCCCAGGCTAGTGTGCCTTTTCTTCTTTTGTTCCTTAATTACTTGAGGGATATCTTGAGTGATTTCTTGAGTGATTTCCTGAATCCCACTTAGGTGGGTCATTAGGTGTGGATTAGTTGCTAAAGCCTTCGTGTCTTGAACTCTTGAACTTTGTGAAGAGTTTTTCTGAGAAGATGGCTGTACTGCACTTGGTTGTGCTCTGGCTTGGCTTCGTGTATAGGGGCGAGCTGTGGTTTTGTGGTCTGTGCCAGCCAGATCTGTGTAGGGATTGCAGGGGAGTGCAGCATCCGGAGGTGCCACCCTGGTTTGGCTACTGGATGGTGTCTGTAGTTTATCTGTGGAGAGGGTCTGGGTTTGGGTCTGGTGTGGTTGATTGGTGATGGCGTTCTGTGTGCCTCTGGATCTGGTGTCAGATTTTGTGGGGAGGGCTAATTTCCAGATGTCTGGCAAGCGGGATGTGTCGTCACGCTTGTTCATGTTGTGAGGGTGTTTCTCTATCTCGATGGCTTCCATGATTATTCTCTTGTGGTGATGTTCCATGTTAAAGAGCAATTTGGAATCTGCAAAATTAATTTCGTGTCCTGTTTCACATCCCGCTTGTGAGACACATCCCGCTTGCCAGACATCTGGAAATTAGCCCTCCCCACAAAATCTGACACCAGATCCAGAGGCACACAGAACGCCATCACCAATCAACCACACCAGACCCAAACCCAGACCCTCTCCACAGATAAACTACAGACACCATCCAGTAGCCAAACCAGGGTGGCACCTCCGGATGCTGCACTCCCCTGCAATCCCTACACAGATCTGGCTGGCACAGGCCACAAAACCACAGCTCGCCCCTATACACGAAGCCAAGCCAGAGCACAACCAAGTGCAGTACAGCCATCTTCTCAGAAAAACTCTTCACAAAGTTCAAGAGTTCAAGACACGAAGGCTTTAGCAACTAATCCACACCTAATGACCCACCTAAGTGGGATTCAGGAAATCACTCAAGAAATCACTCAAGATATCCCTCAAGTAATTAAGGAACAAAAGAAGAAAAGGCACACTAGCCTGGGAACCTCCTCTCTGCCCAGAACATTGGAGGCTATACACCACACCTCCTCAACAGTATTTATAGGAACTCAAACACTGAGATCCTGCTCTGTTCCAGTAACAAGAAGCCGAAAGCACCAGCCTGAAGATGACGAGTGAGACCTCGTCGAAACGTCGCCTAGACACCCCAACTTTTACACGGGAAGACACCCGAGGACACCAAAACCTGCATTCCTGTACCCGTGAAAATCTACGAAAGCATATATATATATATATATATATATTATAATATATATATGTATGTATGTATGTATGTATATTTGTGTGTATATATACATATATACACACTGCATCAAACTTATTCTTAAGTTTTGGGCTATAGAGTGGAAAGACTAATTGCTAAATAAGCACATCACGGGGAACCAGATAGAGGGCCTTTTCAGTAGTTGCACCCTCCCTGAAGGAACGAGGCAGAGGGCCTTCTCGGTAGTGGTGCCCGCCCTGTGGAATGCCCTCCCATCAGATGTCAAGGAAATAAACAACTACCTGACTTTTAGAGGACATCTAAAGGGAGCCCTGTATGTGGAAGTTTGAAATGTTTGATATCTTACTGTGTTTTAATCTGATGTAAGCCACTCAGAGTGGCTGGGGTAACACAGTCAGATGGGTGGCATATAAATACATTGTTGTTGTTTGTTTCTTTTGTACCAGGATTTCTTTGGAGAGGAGGAAGAGTCTAAGAAAGATTCTCAGGGAGGAAAACTTGCTGGAAGAGTTTCTTTTGAAACACTGTTATGGCTTCTTTTGTGCTCAATGGCCTTTTGCAAAAAATGGCCATGTGTCTAAGGAACCGCTTCTGGATTTCTTGGATGTGAGTTCATGTTTTGCTTTTATCAGTTTGCTGTGCTGCAGAACAACATTCCCAAATATATTCATGAGGCTCAGTTGAGACCCTTTTAACATTTATCTTGGCATGCAGGCTTAAGAACATAATAGGCACAATTAAGCAAGACATAGTCATTCCCACTAAAAGCGACAGAATACGATTTAGTCATGACTAGCCTTGTTGATTTCTATGGGACATGTTGAAACTAACTTTGGATGGATTGTACCCATGATCCACCCATAGTTAAGCATTTTGAAATCCCATTGACACCTAGGGGGAGCTAGATGCAAAAGAGAACAGAGCTCTTGGACCTTTGATATTTCCAACAGGAGTGATTTCTCATCATGGAAACTTAACACCTGCTGAAATGCCCTTTACTAAATAACAACCCTAATTCTACACATCCATTAAAGGTCTGTGAGTCCTGACTTCTTTTGCATCTGGCCACCCTACTGAACCACATGTAGGGCAAGTTGGGGTGACATGAGCCAGAAAAATATTATTTTACCTTACTGACTATGCACAGAAGGACACTGGGGAAAATTGGTATTCCTACTGTTGTATCTTTGCTGATTGTAGGTTATGTTTCTGTGCATTCAGCTTGAACATTTTGATGTTTATTCTTCATTTATTTGGGGGGGGGATCCCCTTTCTGCATGAACCAATCTTTGCCAAGAATCTATTTCCTGCTTCCACCCTTCAGTTAGTTATGTGGCACTCAAATTTACAGTGATTAACTTGCATATCTGGGAGGAACTAAAATTTTCAAAAGTCGGAAAAAAGAGAGAAGTAACCAAAATAAGTGTTACAAAGTGTATTTGTTTTATAAATCAACAGCTCGAATACTATGGAACAATCTACATTGGAACCCCGCCACAGAAGTTCTCTGTTGTTTTTGACACTGGGTCATCTGATCTCTGGGTACCATCTGTCAAGTGCAGTAGTGAGGCATGCCGTAAGTAACTGAGTACCTCAATGTAGTCAAACATGTTAGTCAGATGTAAAAGCGGTGGGGGGGGGGAGCTATAAGGAATGGGCTCATTATTTCACAACCAGAAATCCAGAGTCCAGTTGAGGGTATAATTCCAGTTACCTAGGACTCACTGAATGCACAGGGACTTGCTTCTGAATAAATATGCATTGGATTGACGAGTGAGCCTCCAATCCTATATACCCACTTTCCTGGAAGGAAGTGCCATCAAAGTCCATTAGTGGCATTACTTCTGAGTAAACACGCATAAGAGTATACAAGAATATCAAGTGGATTTGGTTGTGTGAAATTCAATTCCCATCATCAAACACAGACATTTTTAGTTAATGGTACGAAAATGTTAGAATGAATATATGCATGTGTGGGGGGGGAGAGAGAGAGATGGGGGAGGGAAAGAAAGATTCAAGTTTCAATATCAGGGAATCATTTTGTATTGGGTAAAATTTATTCAGTTCAATAATAATATCTCCCAGTTTTATCTAAATATTTCCTGCAGGTAGACTAACAAGATTGCTAGTATTTTCCAAACACCCTTTACTTTAAAATTTTACAATAGTTTTCTTCAGACAGCAAATTTATACTGTGATTTCTGCCTGCTATCTATGATTAATTAAAAACTATTTTTATATCTATTTAATGCTTTCTTTCTTTTTTACTTTTAGTAAAACATCGGAGGTTTGACTCATCTAAGTCTTCTACCTTCCGCAGAACAGGAAAACACTTCCACATTGTGTATGGGACAGGAAGCATGAAAGGAATCTTGGTATTTGATACAGTTAAGGTAAACTAATAATATTATATAGGTACAGTACAATGTTATACTCAGCTATTGGTTCTGTGCATTTCCAAGGCCAGTGAATCTCAGCCTGTTTGAATGCTGGAACTCAAACTTTAACGCAGAAAAAACAAAACAGCCCATTATTTTCTCTGGAAACACACACACACATACATATACATATATACATAAATACATATGTAGATGTAGTTGCAGGTGGATGCATATAAAGGAACTCAAAACAAAATATATTTTAACTTAATAGCTGTTTTGTTTTTTGTTTAAAAAGACTTTACTGAGTAATCGAAACATTATACAATACAACAAAGAAGAACCAACTGGTGACTTACTATGATAGATCTGTGATACATAGTTAGATATCACTTCATAACATAGAAAGGTTCAATCCAATGTCAATCAAGAAAATGAGAATACTATTTTGGGGGAGGAAGCAGAAAGGGCTACTGCCAAATAAAAAAAAAAAAATGATGGGAACATGCCAACCCTGAGTTTATTTTTTAATATACATCAAAGCATTCCCCACGTAGCAGCATAGTCCATTGATTTCTTGATTTTAAATTGCCATTGTTAGCATCAAAGTAATACGAAATTGAAGCAGTACAAAATCATGGGATCCTGAAGTAAACGCCAATGAAATTGTTGAGATTTACTTCTGAATAAAGAGGTTTAAAACTGGGATGTAAGTCACACTTACCCACTATTTACATCTGAATATTATTCTCTGGAAAGCCAAATTGCATACATGTTTAAAAAGAAAAGCAAGACAGAACACTGTTTGATGAGGTTTCCTTTTTGTTAACATGCACAGGGCTGTAACTTCAATACATCACGTGTGTGTGTGTGTGTGAATAAGCAGATGAACATCACTAGTAGAACCCTGCTCTGTACTTCACAGCTTGATATAAAAGTAAGGAGATACTTTGCTTCTCTCCTAGGTATCCAGTGCTTCCATTTCTCATCAGGGATTTGGCTTGAGTACCACTGAGCCAGGTAAAGCCTTTGTCAACATGACATTTGATGGGATCCTGGGCTTAGCCTACCCCTCCCTTTCTGAAGAAAAAGCAACTCCGTTCTTTGATAGGCTGATGAAGGAAGGCTTGCTTGAGAAACACCAATTTTCTGTTTATCTCAGCAGGTAAATACTATTTTGCTTTACTGCTAAGTTGATTTGTTGAGAGCTTTGCTTTAAGGGAAGAACCAAGTTCAGGTGAACTATGTTGATGTGGGAAGGTAGAGAGTTGAGGCTGAGAGTGAAGACGAAGAGCATTCTATAATTTATGTGAATGCAGAATAGGAAATTAGATTACATCTCATCAGTATAGCTCACATCACTTTTGATTTTAATTTAATATTGGATCACCTTGAGACCCTCCTACCTAAAAACACTTATTGAATCTTTGTTCCCAATTGCAACTGTACCCCATCCAGAATAATAGGAGGACAGCATTACAAAGACCTTTTCACCTGACTATTTTTAAGGTCAAGTAGTCAGCAAAATGTATTGTTATGAGTTGTGAGAGGCGCAGGCTGTATGGCAAGACCCTTTTAATTCCTGGGTCCAACAATCTAATCAAGGATTCGAATTCCTGGAATAGCTAGGCTAGCTTCTTTGCTGAAGTGATAGCCTAGGTGATGAGTTATCGAGGCAACAAATGAAGGGTCTCTGTGCTAGCCAGCAAATAAGTGGGACCCCCTCCCTCTACTTGCTAGTAGTTAGACAGACAAAGGCCAGAGTGAAGGGTAGAGTGATGTCAGCTAGCCTGTCTAGGGCAGAAGGCAGGAAGGCAAACAGTATGTGGAAGCAATGACACTCCCTGGACTGGGTGCAAGCAGGCAGGCAGGCAGGTGAGGCTGGCTGGAGATAAACTGAGGTTGGTGGAGTAGAGGCCCCTTCTGCAGAATGGCCTCCACTGCTCCAAACTGGCTTCCTTAAAATCACAATGAAAACCAATTAGGGAAGAACAAATCTTATGAAGATTATGAAGGGGGAAGTCAGTGTGTGATCTACAAAGCAGAACAGGAAGCATGGTGATATGGAGAACAAAACAGGAAAAGTATACAGTATTAACAGCATTCACCTTTCAGAATCTTAGAGCCTTCATTGTTCACAATTAGATACTGGTGCATTACGATTGTTCCTTTCTATTTTTCCTCTTTCGGTAGTAATTTGCACAGAGGTACAAGAATATGATACATTCGTTTTTTAACATGCAGTTCAACTTATTCTGAATGAATGGCTTGGTAACAGCACACCATATATTCATGTTTCAGAAAGAAAAGAGGAAGTGAGTTCATTTTTGGTGGAATTGATCGATCTCACTATACTGGTCGTATTAATTGGATACCTGTTAATTATCAGTCGGGTTTTTGGCAGATTGCACTGGATAGGTAAGCAGGAATTATTATTAGTAGTTGATGTTGTAGCATTAAGGTATTCTTAACATATGGACTGCCACAAGGGAAAGTAGGTGCCGTTTACAATAACACTGGAAATTTTTTGTGACTAATATTCATTGGCCAAATCTATACTGGTCAGTTATAACATTAAAATGTGTTATAAAAATATGACACCAGCGCTGTGCTGCAGAGACGCAATCAGTTGGCAATGAGAAATTACATTGAGAGCTATGTAACTTTAAAATAAAATCCTTCAATGGCGTTTTTACATATCAGTGCAGATCCAGCCCTAGTTATTGGCTAGCTAAAAATATAAGGCACAAAAGGAAATGAAGAGAAGGCTTTGCAATAAAATGTAAATACTAATATGTAGTTTACTTTGTATTTGCAAGATGTCAGTTGTTAGGATGAATTGTCAATGTTATTATCAATTTATTTATTTATTTATTTATTTGTTTGTTTATTTATTATGTTGATGGTGATCTACAGTGTATATAAGGACAGGTTCCTGCCCTGAAGAACTTACAATCGATAGTTCATGCATTTTGCTTTGCTACCTTCTAAAGCTTCCAATATGTGATGTAATATTGGCTAGCACAATGGAGAACCTAAGCTGCATAGGGATGGATAGCTTCCTGAAACCACTTATCATATCCCACTATCCATTTTGTTTTAAGTCCATGTTTGGGGAAGGGTTGTATCTCAGTGTTAGGGCCTATGTTTTGCATGCAGAAGATCCCAGGTTTAATAACTGATATCTCCAAACGTGGTTAGAAGAACCCCGCATTTTAAATCCTGGAGAGCTTCTGCCATTCACCATAGACTATACTGAGCTCGATGGACCAGTGGTCTGATCCAGTGAATGTTCTATGTCACAGTCTAATGATTTCTCATTTCTCAGCGTTTTAGTGAATGGTAAAGAGATTGCCTGCAAAGGTGGATGCCACGGAATCGTTGATACAGGGACATCCCTCTTGCTTGGCCCAAAATATGAGATGATTAAAATCGAAAAAGCCATTGGAGCCACTCCAACGCACTTTGGCATGGTAAGTTTTACTTTTTGGCCATTGTCTTTACACAGTAGCTGAAAGAGACCCCATATCATTAGCTGAGCTTACATTTCAGATACATGCAGAGTGCTTAAGATTAGGCTTGACCTCGGATTCCTGCTTGCATCCCAGTCCTAGTCTTCACAGTACTTCATGGTATTGCTCATGCACACTAATGTGCCTGAGCATAGGGGATATGGCATGCAAGGCTTTGTGAGTATGTAGTGAGAGTGCAGGAAGGAGAGGCAATGGTATGAGCAGGAAAAGGAAACAAACTGGGGTTTGGCTGGACCAGTGTGACATCCAATGAAAAAATGGGCCTAATATTGAATTAACAAAGTTAGCCGAAGTGAGGATATGTTTTTCATAGGTTTATTGGCTCTTGGCAAAAGAGGACCTTTAAGAGTTATGCAGAAGAAGGAAGTTCAGCAGATGTACCTTGTCATGCAACCTTAAACTTGCTGAAGGTCTCTTCTTCAGTACAAATATGAAAGGTGCACAATTCTTTGGCACTCCATCTGCAGGGAGAGGGGGGCAGGCTTTGCTGCTATTATCTAGTACCATTGCCTCTCCTCAAAATAGTTGTATTCACAGTTGTGATATCTTTATTTTCCTCAAACAGTATATTTCAAGAAAGAAAAGACATACAGATTCAGTATGTCAGCATGGCATCAGCATCCCTTTAGAATGGGGAATTTGGTCTCAGAGCAGAATTTAGAATGGATGGTTGTATCATCTGAATTGAGAGGATATGGTTTGGGATATGAAGACTGGACTCAAAGCTTTGAGTTTATTTGTTTGCAATCTTCGGCTAGATGCCCTGTTTCTGTGCTACAATGCACAGACCTGTGTGCTACATTAGATGGTCTGAAGGGAAGTCCAGAATACTCAAGTCCTCTCTTAAGGTTCTTTCCTGAGATTGGCACCGGGACGAGTCCACTGCATTTCTTAACCAAGCTTGAGGTTTGCCAGTTCATTTCCTTCATCATCAGAGCAACACAAGAACTCAGCTCTCTTCCTTATCTTTTTCAGAGTGAAATCAACTGCAGTAAACTCTCCAATATGCCAGACGTTGTTTTTGTAATCAATGGAATCCACTATCCTTTGCCTCCATCAGCCTACACTCTAAAGGTACATAATCGTTCTCGAATCTCATTTACTTGCTATAAGAATGCAAATTCAAAAGGGGTTGGGGCAGATTTAAAGTGCAAAATCTTTATGAACACATGGGCTGAAAACAGAAAAAATGGAATACATATTAGATATGCTGAAAATGTCAGAAATGCTGGGCTAATACATGCATGTCTGATAGGGAAAAAATCAATCCAAATTCGGATAACGGCTCTGCTCTGCTAAGCAGCATCCCGATTCCATACCAACATGATTTATTGATTGTATTGTGTATCTGACTACAGAATTGTATTGTACAATACAGAATTGTATTGTACAATTGTATTGTATCTCTGACTACAGATATTATATCTCTGACCACAGAATAATTATTCCTATCCCCAGAATGTTGCCCCCGTTAGTGCAAAACCTGGGTGCCCAACTCATCCTCAGGACGCATATTACACCTTCCATCAAAATGTAGCAATGTATCTATGGGGCACTCAGGTGTTCCAAGTATTTGCATGGAAGTTGTAGAGAAGACAGAAGGTGGAAGCACACACTATTTTTCCTCCCCTCGTTTCCTCCTTGTGGTGATGAGGCATTCTAGAGAGTTTCAAAATCCCATGGACCAAACAGGAATGTGGATGGGCCCATGCTGTACACCTGTACCGTCACTGCCTCTTGCATTCACTTGAAGGCTGCGTTTGTGGCAGGGGCAAGGCAGGGGAGGAGATAGGAAACCATTCTCTTGTGCTCTTCATCAGCTCCACAGGGAGGAGCCATAGCTCAGTGGCAGAGCATTTGCTTTGCAACTTGAAGATCTCCAGCATTTCCAAGTAGGGTTGGCTAAGATTTCTGCATGAAACTCAGTCAGTCGAACTGTAGACAATACTGTTCTAGAGGGCCAGTGGTCTGACTCAGCATAAGGCACCTCCCTATGATTTCAATGGGAGTGTTCCCCACCCCAGCCACTACCTTTGTAGGCAAAAAGCATTTTGGAATTGTGAAGCATTCCTATCACTTTTCAATACTTTGCTTATTTGTACACTTCTCTGGTTTGTATTGATTGGGAGATCATCCTGTTGATTAAGAGACCAAATACATAATGTACAGTCTTGTGCACTATTACTATTGTACTGTTGTTGTATCTACATTATTTATCTCCTTTGGAGACTTTTTCAGGAGAAACTCTTCCTTCTTTGTGCTGGAATGTTACTGTATGCATTGCTACCCAGTTACTTTCTGGGATGATATTTTTGTAGAACCTCCTGCATGTGATGACTATCCTTTTCCTTCTCTCTAGGAGAAACAAGTTGGCTGCTTTAGTGGTTTCGGATACACATTTGATGGCAGTTGGAACCTAGGAGATGTGTTCATCAGAGAATACTACAGTATCTTTGACCGGGAAAACAACAAAGTTGGACTGGCAAAGGCAGTCTAAAATAATTGTGCCTTTTAACAACAGCAAGTGCCGTAATCATTCATCTAATTGACTTACGCAGTTAAAATGCTTACGCAGATAGCATTTTAACTTCATAGCCATGTATTTGAGCTAATAATAGCAACTCCAATGATGTCCTTTAAAAAGTAATATTTGTCTAAAGTTTGTAAAGAATCTGCAGGTGGTAGCACTGTTGTGGCATATATGATCTAAAAAATATAAATTTCAAATTAAAAAACTGTCCAAATCTTCTTCTTTTTTAGTGATTCATGTACAAAAGCCTATAACTAATGTGAGTGAAGCTGGGGTGCCATTTCAGATATCAGTGAGCAGGCGAGGGGAGGGACAAAGGCCCACTCTCAGAATCACTCAAATAGGCTCATCCACACTTCTGCTTCTCCCATGACTAGAAAGCATGGGTCCAAATGGTTTTCTGCTTGATCCATGCTTACTAGGCATGCTTCAGAGCATTTTCCCCCCATGCCCCATTCCTTTCCCAGAGAAAACCCACTCTTTAGTGCCAAATCAGAGCAAAGATCAATCTGGAGAAAACCCAAACAGAGCACTAAACAGTTTCCCCTGGGGGAAGGCAGCAGGAAAATAGGTGCCTCTGGTTCCTGTAAGCTCAAAGTTCTGCAGAGATTTTGACTTAGTTATGTATCCCCCACCCTCTCTCTCTCTCTCTCTCTCTCTCTCTCTCTCGTGTGTGTGTGTGTGTGTGTGTGAGAGAGAGAGAGAGAGAGAGAGAGAGAGAGAGAGAGAGAGAGAGAAACTTGGTGCAAAGCAAAGTATTTTCCTGTCTATTCTTTAATTGTGAAAAAACCACAAAAATATAATCTAATACCAACAACATAGACAACTTCAAAACAGATACATATTATCTGTTTTTCTATATTTTTTCCCCATGGATAATGGGTAAGGATGATTGGAGTTCTAGTCCAATAACATCTTCAAGGCCACATCATCTCCCTGCATTTTTCTTAATTAAACAATTTTGAGCATTGGAAGCCTCATCTGAGTAAACTGTCATAAATCCACCTATCCCTTACTGACCACAGTACACAAAAGGAAACCACACAGTCTTGCAAAAGGAAAGCACAGATCTTCTCAGGAAGGAGATGCTGTGGCCAAACATGGTTTCAGTTCTTAGGAAGCCTTACCTGTGAGGAAGTTGGTGTCACACCGTCATTCTCACAGAGGGATGGTGGAAGGCTGACCCCATCACTGAGCAGTAGAAACTGTTGTAGTGACTTAAGTGATCCCAGGCATGTTTAAAGGTCTAATATTACTCCAAGCATGAGAAGAAAATCGTTTGCTGGCCAACTAGTGGTTCCAGTCAGTTGGGAGTTAACTGTCAATTGTTGGTAGGATAGCTGAGATTTGTCAGTTGAGGAGAAAGGGGGTGATGAGTTATTTGTGAGGGGTTTTGGTTGGTCAGGCTGTTCAAGCAGTCAGAATTCCAACCAGAGGAGTTTTGAGGTTCGAGGATGGATTGTCCCAAGTGGCTAGCCAGGGTTCTGGGAGTCTTTGGCTCAGATATAGGTTTGGGGTATTTGGACTGAAGTTTGGGTCACTCAGAGGCTCATACTAGCAGCAGTGTCTCAAGTCTTCCAAGGCTTTCAGCAAGCACCTTTGAGAATACGATAGTACATTTGACAGGGAAAACACACAGGTTTTGCTGCCAAGGCAACCTAGAATAATTGTGCCTGTTCATGTAATCAGCTTACCCAAATTTCATTTTAACTTCATAGCAAGATATTTGAGCTAATAGTAGTGATTCCAATTGTGTTGTTTTAAAATAAGCATCTGGATGGTGTCTTTTAAGAACCTGCAGGTGTGAGTGCTAATATGGCATAGAGTATACAATCTGAAAATATGAATCTCAAATTAATAAACTGTCCCAAAGCTAAGGTTTTGCTTTTTGCGATTCAGGTGTGAAATCCTATAGTTAATCTGAGTTAAGATAGGGCGCCATTTCCGATGTCAACAAAAGGGGGGCAGGAAAGGGAAAGAAAATAAATAACAACAAATGTTTTCAGTGTTTCCTGGTGTTTTTATCTCTCTCCACACTCAAGAATCATTGTATTTGTGTATGTATGCATATATGTATACATATTTCATCTCAAGTGGTACAGACTTGATCAGTATATATAGGTACAGACTTGATCAGTGCTACCTAAAGTAAGTAGTTATTGCCATTAGGGTACTGTTGCCAAGGCACTATGAAGCAGTCCCAGTGACAGCCATGAGTCTTCTCCTCTGTTGGTTCAATCAATGTCCATTGCTTTGTTAAGCTCATCATGTTCTATTACCTAAAACTTCAACGGGCAACAGGAGTGTTTGAGATCTAGAGTGTATCATAATAGTAATTGGAAATGTCTTGAATATGAGGATTTCCATGGTTTTTTTAATCCTGGTACATTAAAAAGCTGGAAGGCAACCAAACAAGGAATAATTGCTTGGATATGAAAAATTCCTGTAGTTCGTCCAGTTTCATTCAGTTGTATTTTGGATGCAGAAGGAAGAGACCAAAACATGGTATTTGATTATGGCTCTGCCCCCCATCCCACCGTCTGTTGATTGCCTGAAGCAGTGCTTTCCTCTTTCCTCTGGAAAAGATAAGGAAAGAAGTTCCTTAGGTCACAGGCTATGATACATAAGCAAAAGAGTGCAAAATTCAGAATATGTGAGTCTGTCTTCCTTTAACACAGAAACCTATCGGCCACTTCAGCCTTTAAGAAACCAGCATTTAACAGCAGGGAGAATTTTCTACAACACTCAACCTGCAACTCTAATAGCAAAAAGCAGTCCTTTTAAAAACTGCAGTCCATAATATCTGAACACATTTCCTACGAAACATTCCATGAAATACTGGATCTATAAAATCTGTTGCATCCCAAGTTGGCTGCACTGCAATCACGCGATGGTATTGGGACCAGTTAGGGCGCAATTGCTGTGCGAGCTCCAGGCTGCACAATGAACAACATGTTCCTACCATCATGTTCCTCTCTGTTAAACCCTGCAAGGCAGTGATCAGTACTAGGGTTATAAACCAAATAGTTTATTAAAATATGAGCCTGAAATTAAGGCTGGGCTGAAATTCCCTTCGAGTGGGTGTGGCCAGTGGGAAGCTGCAGTAAGAGCTTTACACCATTTCAGCAGAATGGGATTTAAAAAAAAAAGCTTGTAAAAAAGAAAACCTTTGGCCACCTGATGAGTTAAAGAAAGGAAACCCCTCTCAAAACTTCCAACAAATTTCCTTTCCCCACCCCCATGATATTTTGGGAGTCTTTCATTCTCTTGCAATGAATGGTTGAAAAAGAAAGTTTCCAAATGTCCAGCACAGGACAGGTCAAAGTGATGTTTTTTATTACAGGCAGAGCTCTGATTGCTCTCTAGAGTTCATTGAGGTTGCACTGAGGTTTCACTTGACTCAGCAATTTACTGCTGAACCAGAAAGGTGGAGAAAAACTCCCAGAAATGAAGGTACAACATCATGCAGAGCCTATACCAGCATTGCTCCTTCTGGCCAGGTATATAATAATCCCACAACAGCTCAGCTATCTGTGAATAGATGGTATTTCATAGTAGGAGGAACAAATGTCCTGGAGAAGCAAATCCGTCACCTATAAAGGGCAGATGTCCTAAGAATGTGAAATTCTGTGAATATTAGGGGCTGAGAGATGCAAGGTTAACCATATCACTGCTGGTTAGAGAAAATGTCTGGATCATGCATCTGTCTTACCATGGGGACACTGACAGGTACAGAAATCATAGACATCTCAGAACCTGCAACAGCATTACTCTTTCTAGCCAGGCATATGATACCCAGATGATGGCCCAGCTAACCTCTCCCAGCTACAATCTGTGGAGAGATTATGCTTCTACTAGGAGGATGGCATGTGCTGGAGAAGCATATCTGCCCCCTAAATGTGCAGATATCCTATGGAATGCCATGAATACATGGCGGAAGCAAGGGTAACCATATCATTATTGCTAAGATATCTGGATTATGCACCTTTCTTACCATGGGATTGGTGATGGGGAGAGAAGTCATCGTCATGTCAGAAGCAGGAGGCTCGATATCTTTCTTGCAAGAAATCAAACGCCAGTATGTTTCTCTTACCTGAGGATTCAAAATACAAAGCTACTAGGAAAAGATTTCTAGTCTCCCCATAAAAACACTCCCTTGCATCGCTGCCTCTTCTTCTCACATGATGCTGACATTTGTGACTATCTAACCTTTCTCCTCTCCCCATTTAGTTGCCCCATGTCACACTTTCCGCAAACTAATTTTCCTTTTGAAGTATATGCTTGTTTCTTCCCCACTGCCCCTCTCCTATTTGATTTTTCCTTTCAGATTTTGATGTATGCCCTTCCTTCTTGAGTACTTCAGTATTCACACTAGTGACCATCGTTTCCTCTTTTTCTCAGTGCCTCCTTTGATATCCAGCTTTAGTCTTCCCTATTTGGGGCCTGTCTTTGAACCCATCCTCCACAGAGGGCTGTTTTACCTAAACTTGTACATCACTTGTTAACACTTTGTTTGATGCCTCATCACTCAGTGATTCACAGCTGCAGGTCTGAACCGTCTCTGTTGAGCCTATTGTTCTTTTTCTGATCTATCTCTGGAATGAGCCTCTCTAGCCAACACCACATCTCCTTTCATGTGTCTCAGTGGCTGTATGCTTTTCCTTCTATCACACATCCTTTCTGTCATTTCCAATACATTCACAATGTTCAGTTTTCTCCTGCTTCTCCCCACTCTCAACCTATTGTCTCTCATCTTAACTCTCAGGCCCTCTCTTAACTACATCCTGTCTTCCCTCTCCTTGCTTCTCTAAAATAAATCTCGGGGTTGTGCTCATAGTCCTCACTCATGAGAACTCCAGTATTGCCTGATTGCACAGTGGAGAGTGAAAAAAAAGAGGGAACAGAGTAGTGCAGATGCTAGCTGCTGACTCAAGTTCTAGCCTCAGTCAAATCCTCCTAGACTCTGCAGTCACTAAAGCATAGCCTATGTTGCATGCATATAACAAGCAAGCAAAATGGGACAGATTATTAAAAGTGATTTATACACTCTTAATTAGGTTATATGAAGATGAGAGTGCAGAACAAAAAGAAAGAAAACAGAATGGCACAGATTAAGTTTTACCATCTACCATCGCTGCAATAACCTTTAAACAAATGCATGGAGATGAGGATGCTTCAAACAGAGCTTTTGAGAAGCACTTTAAGGCAGCTTCTGCACCGACATTAGAGCTGAAAGAGGATTGTGGAGGCTACTTCAAAGTGTTTCTCAAAAGCACTCTTTGAAGTAGCTTGTATGCTTCCCATGCAAGCAGGCAGGCAGCAGCACCACTGGGGGAGGATATTGTCACAGTTGCCCAGCCACTCACTTCATAGAAGCATGAGCTGCTTCAAACAGTGCTTTTGAGCAAGATTTAATCCCTATCATCAGACGATGAGCGGAGATTAAACCCTGGTGCCTTGGCTGTGTGCACCTTGTTCCTCCTGGGAACAGGGCACACAGCCAAGGCAGGATTAAACATTGCCCTCCCAACCATCATCTGACATCATCACCTGATGGGTAGGTGGGTGCATTTTGGGGGAAATGACCTCCTCACATGCCAAATTGGATACCTAATAAACCCAGAATAGCTCCCAGACTGTTGGTTCCCCATCCCTGCACTAGAGCATAACCTCTATTGCATGTAACAGCCAGCCAAATGGAAGCAAATTGTTCGATGTGATTTATATACTCTTAATTAGGCTTCATAAAGTCATTCCACTCGCACCAGTTAAGAGGAGGAAGGGGACAAACACTGTCAAAAGTGAGGAGTTTAGTTCTGAAGACCTGTAGTAGCAATATAAATGGTCATTGGGGAGTCATAAGAGGAGGAGGAGGAGGAAGGAAGTTTCTGATTCTGAACCCAAGGTGCACTTGCAGAGCTGATCTGCTCAGTATTGGCTGCCAATCTCATTCTGTTTCTTTGGAGTGAATATTGCAGGGAGCAAGGAACAAAATAGTCCCTTGTTCAACGGTCCACCAGGAGTCAGCCTTGAAAATTTGCACTAAGTTATATCTTGTTGTCAATTTACATTTCTTAGTACAGAAAGTATTGATCTGATGTGTCTTTCCTATTCTACTTAGCTCAAGAGGATTCTTGAAGCTTCTCTGTGTGAAAGAAGCTTCATGATGTTTGAGAAGCTGAGTACAGCTGGTTTAAACTGGTTCTGTTATCTCTTTCTGTCCAGGTCATGCCGACTATAATAGTAGGGCCAGAAGGAGCCTGGGTTTCACTTACTTTCTCTTTCTATCTCTTTTCTGTCTGGTGTGGTGTTCTGTGGGTTAGTGTTGAGTTTAAGACTTATTATAAGTATTGTAAGTTTAAGTTAAGTCTGCTGCAACTGGATTTCTTATGGACAGTGCCAATCCTGGATGTATTGGATTTGAGACCATTATGCTCATTTGCCTTCAATAGCGGTAAAGCTCTGCTGAATGAAATATTCATTGCCTCTGGTCTAAGTTTTTACTCCGCTAACTATATGTTGGAATCTGCTCTGGATCAATATTGAGTAGAATTTAAATGACACTTGTATCCTATTGCCCCACATTTTATTTGACATTGCTTGCTCTAAGTGCTACCCTCTCTTGTTCCATACATTACCTTCTTGTTCAGCAAGCAATGCACCAGGAAGATGAAGAATCCCTGCACACTGTTGGTGATTGTGAACAGGTATGCCATTACCTCAGCCAGAGGGCCAAACTGAAAGAGGCCTAGACACCAAGTCACACCCAGGATGAATACATGGGCCATTGCCTTAAATGTCAGTGACCTACAAAAGAGGAAGGCAACAGCATGGATGTCATGAAAGGGTAAGGGCAGTACTGGGAAGTATTATCTGAACAAATCCCAGACAACCCTCTTTTTCTCAGTGGCTGTCCTTGAAAGTACATGTTCTTCACTCATGTTTAATAGAAGGAAACCAAAGCTTCATAAGACTTGGAAAAGTTGTGGGTAGCAATGGAAAGCAGTTAAGATTTGCTATAATGTCTGAAGTGTTCCAGTAACTCAGGTGCCAAATCACTAAGTCCAGTTTTTTAAACCACCACTTAAAACTGGGCAGCTGGATTTTGCACTACTATGTGGTTTATCTTACCTCGTATTTCTGAGGGTAGTTATCTCAGAATTGAGAGATGCAAGTTTCATACGCAAGATCGTCAGAATAAGGCAGAAAAACATAATGTTGATCTGAGAAAAAGAAAAATAATTTGAGAAAGGATAAAAAGTGCTCCACGGGAAAATGTGAAGCATAATTCTTAGGGCTGTTGCATTTTGTGAGTGGGGTTCAATTGCAAAGCAGTAAATTTATGTTGGGCAATGAAAACAAATTTGGTGCTTACATGCAATAAACCCGCTTGTAAAACACACACACACACACACACACACCAGACCTTTTGCAGGAAATAAAATGATGGGGCAATGTACTGGTAACTCATGTAACTGCTCCATGAACTAAGCAGAAATAATAAACTGGGTATAACCTTCCCGCAAATATTGTGAAAACCAATCAGGATGACATTTCAATGAACAAACTCTCTGGAATTCACTTTATTCATATCCAGCTTCTAGATGAGTGATGCAGATTCACTATCAGTTTGAAAAAGTTTCTAGTGACATTGCAAAATTATTTGTAGCCCATATCAGTGTAGCAAAAAGGAGATATTTCACATTATTGATAACTAATTAAACTGAAGGCATGAGGGCAAATATAGAAGTAACTCTCAGGACTCCTTTCAAGTATTAGATGAAGCCAAAGACCTGGCCTAGATCTGGCTGACAACAAGAATTATGAATTCTGGACCTCAGCCCATAAAAGATTTCCTTTCCTTTAGCAGTTATAAAGCAGAGAGATGTTCAACAAGCAGTCTGTGTTTTCTTGTGTTTTTGCCCCATTTTCCTGTTATTTTTAGAGAATGAGAGCTATTTTTACTGACCACGATTATGGCACAGACAGGTCCCAGGAAGCTCCAGATAAAACCTTTCTCATGGTTAAGCCAGCAGCTAAGGAAAAAGAAATACCATCAACATAACTTTTGGAAAACCCACAAACACCAAAACAGCAGTTACACCTGAAAACACAGCTACATGTACACAACATGATATAGTCTACATTCAGTGTTCACTCAGCTTGTTTGTTTGTTTTCCCCTAACTAGTCCACACAGTCTGGAACTATTCCTCACTATATACCCCTCAAAAACACTTTTTCATAAATGTAGTTTCATTCTGAAAATAGAAACCCAATGCAGATTGATTCTGTTTTATGTCTAATGCCCAGTATGTCCATTTGAATATAGATGGAGGAGGATCCACCGATTGCAGGGAAGGTGGGATCCACATCTGCCCAGTGACGTTCTAACTAAGATCACAGTCACCACTTCCTTATTGTGTTGGGGTGTGTGGAAAGGGCTTGGAAAACCTTAGCTGGTCTTTGTGTCTGTTAGCCCACAAACCTGGGTCTGTAGAGTGATAATAAAATCCATCAGTAAATACATTCAAGATTGAGGTGCACTAGTTACATGGGCAATCCAATTATTTTAAACAAAGGACTTCAAAGGATGACCTTTGCAGATCTCCCTGCCTCCCTATATTCTAAAACGGACACTTACTGATAATGGGTCCCATAGGACCCGGGTGAAATTGCTGCAGAAATGCCAACTATCATGACAGGGAGCCCATAGCCACAGAGGTACATGGATATCTTCATGCACTTGCTGGTACCGCCGTAATTTGCCACTTTCAGGTTCTTGACGATGATGAAGAGGTTCACACCTTCTAAGAACATCCACACAAAACAGGCCAGGAAGAGGTACTGCAGAGTCCCAGCTATGACCGAGCACAGGATCTGGAATGGAAATAAAAGGTGCCCTTTTGTCGGTACTCAGTACTAGAATCCTGTACTGCTTTGGATCAGAGTGCATGACTGGATGGGGTAGTGAGCAGAGTTATCGAGTCTCTGCCATATCCTTCAAGGATGTGCCAAAATACCTTGTTGTGTGTTTTGTCAATTCCGATTAAGAAGATGAGGTCTGCAAAGAAGAGGCACAAACTCAGCTGCAGGTGGATGAAGGTGCTGCTGTTTTGGACGGAGCGGCAAAAGAGAAAGGTAACAATGGACAAGAAGAGGCAGATGAGCGAGATGATCAGTCCAATGTAGCTGATAATGGAGAGGATCAGAGCTCCCTGTAACACAGGACAGTGGCTCTCAGAACCAAAAACTGACTTTTGATAAACATGGCTTTTTTACACTGCATCTAGCAGATTTCGATTCCATAAAGGAACAAAATCCTCAGCTTCCACAAGCTCCAGTGATTCCATAAGGGAAATTAAAGTGATCTTGAGCATCTTGCTGAAATGTCTATCCATATCTATCTATCTATCATCTATCTATCTATCTATCTATCTATCTATCTATCATCTATCTATCTATCTATCTATCTATCTATCTATCTATCTATCTATCTATCATCTATTAAACCTAATAGTTATGCCTTAAATACAATAAAAAGTTGGTGTGCAGCACCTCAGCCTGATTCCACCCCCTCACCAGTGTGGCACATCAGGTGTCTGAATTGCCCTTTTAACCATTAATGATGACAGAGAAACCTGGAGCAGTTTGCAGAAGCATTCTATGAACGTGTTTCTCCACCACTAACTCTGGAGTAGCCTCACACTATCTAATCCATGAAATACAGTACTATAACAAGACCCAAAACAAATGCATTAGTGGTGACTTAGGGTCTGGTCTTTCACTCTTTCCTCCAACAGGGAACTCAGACATTGTCAGGCCTAAGTCTGACTTACCTGCTTGGGAGTGGGGGCCATCAGCACAGCAAAGTTGGACAGGTACTGGCAGCTGCATTCTGAATGAGTGCTGTTAGACTGGAGGAGCTGGCAGCCCTCAGGGGACCAGGCGCCACTTCTGCTTGCAGAGTCCCAGTGGACACAAACCACTTTTTCCTGGGGAACTTTATTCTGTAAGAAAGGGGAAGGGTTGGAGGAAGATCTGGAGAAAGTCCACTGAAAGTAATGCGTCTTTCTGATGCAAAGAATAGGAGCCGCAAAGTAACAGGTAAAGAATACATGACAAACAGAAGGAACTACGGTATGTCTACGACAATATTTCTGATAAACTAGGATACCTGCCTGTGAATCTGAGTGTCAGGGAGCAAAGCTTGGATGTATACAGGGAGTTCAGCTGAGAGTCTTGCCCCAGCTCTACATTTTCCTTGACACTGGGGGAGGGGTCTCTCTCACGTCTTAATAGATATTCACAATATGAACAGAAAAAACACTTCCCTGATCTCCTCTACAGAATTCATTTCCTCACCTCAAGGTGACGAAAGGTGAGGTTGACAGGGCTGGAAATATTCCTCATCCAGCGGCTGGTGGAAGCGCTTAGCATCCTGGAGTTCATGTGGAAGATTTCTCCCAGAATTCCCCTGCTCTGCTGAGTCTCATCATGCAGAAGAATCCCACTCAGTGATCCCAGTCCACTGTATGACATAAAGACCACAGCAACAGGACCTGCAAGAGACAGAAGGAATATCGGAGGCAGAATAGTGAAAATACATGTCACATACCAAAGATTGCCTCGGTATGCACACATGTACTTTTCTTTGGTAGAATAGAGTGTTGCAGGAGTAAGAATCTGATTGTCCCTTAGGCAATTCCACACATATAAATTTCTCATGCTGCTGTCTGCACAATGCACTGTTTGCCCTGTACAGGGACACCACATCCTGATGCCAGCCACAAGGGATAGGGAGGCATATTTTCTAGTTGTCCTGCCACAAGTCCCAGATTCTCATTTCCCAGCCAGGGCCAGTTGTTTGTACCTGAAGACTGGACCTCCTTCTCAAATACGTACAATTAGGTTGCACTTTTTTACTGCTGAGAAATACAGGTCAAATTGATGCTGACAGTCAATGAAACTAGTTAAAAGTACATGGTAAAGATAGTAAAAAGTTTGGTGTGTCTGAAGAAAGAGAATATTCAAGGTACTTTTCTAAGGGATTTAGAAGCACTGTGATAAGTTGCTATTCTTTATCTTGAACAAGTGTTATCTGAGGAATGAGCAGAAAGCATACCTTGGGTGATCCTGTCAATCACTGCTCTGGGATCAATGGTCATTTGGTCTTCTTGAGCCTCTAAATGCAGAACTTCATTTTTTGAAATAAACTCTTCACTGATTATGTGGGTTTGGATCACTACAATGCGCAAAGAAGGGATATGGGTTCTTAGATACACATCATGATGACTATGTGTTTGTGGGACAATGAAAAAGCAAATCCCAGAAGGGACCGCAACAACATACATGAAGGCAGGAGCGCACATGTCATGAAACACAAACCATGAAATACTGACTTTTCCAAACACTAACCATGAAAGTTCACAAAAAGCCTAGCTCATTCCCAATCTAGCCATTGAGAGCTCACCCATCACTATAAATGACTAGGGGTGTATGGATCAGCTTATTTCCATTAAAGTCGGTTTCACATGCATTCAATAATAAGTCTGTTCCATCCCATTTACTGCACTTTTTTTGAAGAAGAAGAAAAATGTTTGTGTAGTTTCATCCATTTTCTCCTAATATACACATTTTGTACTCATCCCCCAACCCCCTTTGTATGCAGGGGAGTTTTTAACTGTGTTCCACTCAAAGTATAAGTCTGTTAATTGCAAATCATGTATGTTCTGTTTAAAGTGCAGACCAAACAGAATTCTCTTCCATCCCTATGTGTGACAAATCTCTCAAAATCTCCAAACCTTCCTTCTCAACCTTCCAATATAGTTGGTAAAAAATCCCCAATCATGGCTTTCTGTTAGCATCACAACAGAAATACAAGAAAACAGAAGGAAGGAAGGAAAGGAGAAGCAGAATTTTATCCACTGGGTTTCAGCAATATAAAATGAAGACAAACAAAACATTCCTCCTCCTGCTGCTGCTGCTTTGAAAGCCCTCTTAAATCTCTGTTGTTGTTTAGTCATTCAGTGGTGTCCGACTCTTCATGACCCCATGGACCAGAACACGCCAGGCACTCCTGTCTTCCACTGCCTCCCGCAGCTTGATCAAACTCATGTTGGTAGCTTCGAGAACACTGTCCAACCATCTCATCCTCTGTCGTTCCCTTCTCCTTGTGCCCTCCATCTTTCCCAGCATCACAGTCTTTTCCAGGGAGTCTTCTCTTCTCATGAGGTGGCCAAAGTATTGGAGCCTCAGCTTTAGGATCTGTCCTTCCAGTGAGCACTCAGGGCTGATTGCCTTCAGAATGGATAGGCTTGATCTTCTTGCAGTCCATGGGACTCTCAAGAGTCTCCTCCAGCACCATAATTCAAAAGCATCAATTCTTTGGCGATCAGCCTTCTTGATGGTCCAGCTCTCACTTCTATACATCACTACTGGGAAAACCATAGCTTTAACAATACGGACCTTTGTTGGCAAGGTGATGTCTCTGCTTTTTAAGATGCTGTCTAGGTTTGTCATTGCTTTTCTCCCAAGAA
This sequence comes from Podarcis tiliguerta, assembly GCF_965153285.1. Lineage (NCBI taxonomy): Eukaryota > Metazoa > Chordata > Lepidosauria > Squamata > Lacertidae > Podarcis > Podarcis tiliguerta. The sequence goes on from NC_139539.1 coordinate 47,817,653, forward strand.
GCAGGCATCTTTTAATTTTGTGGCAGCTGTCACCATATGCAGTGATCATGGAACCCAATAAAGTAAAATCTCTCATTGCCTCCATTTCCTCCCCTTCTATTTGCTAGGAGGTGATGGGATCAGTGGCCATGAGCTTAGTTTTTTTTATGTTGAGCTTCAGACCATATTTTGCGCTCTCCTCTTTCACCTTCATTAAAAGGTTCTTTCATTCCTCCTCACTTTCTGCCACCAAGGCTATGTCATCTGCATATCTGAGGTTGTTGATATTTCTTCTGGCAATCTTAATTCCAGTTTGGGATTCGTCCAGTGTTAAATAAGCAGGGAGACAATATACAGCGGTGTCCGACTCTTCGTCCGACTCTTGTCGTACTCCTTTCCCAATTTTGAACCAATCAATTGTTCCATTTCCAGTTCTAACTGTAGCTTCTTGTCCCACATAGAGATTTCTCAGTGGACAGATGAGGTGATCAGGCACTCCCATTTCTTTAAGAACTTGCCATAGTTTCCTGTGGTCAACACAGTCAAATGCTTTTGCATAGTCAATGAAACAGAAGTAGATGTTTTTCTGGAACTCTCTAGCTTCCTCCATAATCCAACACATGTTTGCAATTTGGTCTCTGGTTCCTCTGCCTCTTCGAAATCCAGCTTGCAATTCTGGGAGTTCTCGGTCCACATACTGCTTAAGCCTACCTTGTAGAATTTTAAGCATAACCTTGCTAGCATGTGAAATGAGCGCAATTGTGTGGTAGTTGGATCATTGCCTTGTCATGGCGAAGTGGTTTGAACAACTCAGAGAAACTATGAGCTATGCCGTGCAGGGCCACCCAAGATGGACAGGTCATAGTGGAGAGTTTTGACTAAACGTGATCCACCTGGAGCAGGGAACGACAAGCCACTCCAGTATCCCTGCCAAGAAAACTCAATGGACAATTCTCCTTACCTATTGAGTTAGTAACCACAGTCTGAGATTGGTGCTCTGGAGATGCAATAGCTTTTGCAACTGCGGCTGAGGCCAGTCCGTCCAAAACCAATGTCACAGCTGATACACGCTCCTCATTTGTTTCAATACTCTGTAGCGAACTGCTGACAAGAAGTTTGTCAACGGAGCCCACTGTGTCCTGCAGCATTACAAGAAGCCAAGAAACCACATGACAATTCAAAACCTTGCTTGCCTTCTTACAATCAGTTCTTCAAGAGAGGCAGGAGGGTAGCTACATGAGAACAGGCCTTCTCTGCAGTGGCTCCTCGTTTGTGGAATGCTCTCCCCAGGAAAGTTCGCCTGGTGCCTTAATTATACACTTTTAGGCACCAGGCAAAAACATTCCTTTTTAACCAGGCCTTTGGCTGAAATTTAAAATGTGACTCTTTGGGGAGGGGAGTGTTATTGGATTATTGTTTTTATTTTCATATATTGTGATCTTTTTTGTGAACCGCCCTGAAACCTCCAGGTATAGGGCAGTATAAAAATTCAATAAATAAATGAATGAATTCTCAGAATATGTACATAGCACAGTAGATTTTGTACGGCTCAATGGGTGTACATTATCCTAGAGCAAAAGAAAATATCTACCTGTCTGTCTGTTCTTTAATTGTGAAACAACAACAAAATTTACAATTTAATATCAACTACATAGACCACTTCAAGACCAAAAAATATTATCTTTTTTTCTGTATTCTTCTCCCATGGATAATGGGTAAGGATGATAGGAGTTCTAGTCCAATAACATCTGAAGGGCCACATGATCTCAATATTTTTATTTGTTTGAAATTAAACAGTTTTGAACATTGAAAGCCTTGTCTGTGTAAACTGTCATAGATCCACCCATCTTTCACTGACCACAGTAGGAAACCACACAGTCTTGCAAACAGGAAGGCACAGAACTTCTCAGGAAGGAGATGCTGTGGCCAAATGTTGCCTCAGTTCTTGGGAAGCCTTACCTGCAAGGAAGTTGGTATCACACTGCCATTTTCACAGAAGGATAAAAAAACATTGAAGGCTGGCCCCACCACTGAGCAGTAGAAACTGATGTTATGACTGAAGTAATTCTAAGGGAAGAGAAGAAATGTGTGTTGGCAGAGATCAGCTGATAAGGAAATACAATGAAATACCCCCCAAAAAAGTAGTATAGGCTGGGTTCAAATGGTCTGATATTGCCCCAGGCATGAGCAGAAAATATTTTGCTGGGCCAAATAGTGGTTATAATGGTTGCACTAGGATTAGAGACACCCAGATTCAAATCCCCTCTTAGGTATGACGCTCACTAGGAGAGCTTTGGCCATGTTGCTGGGCAGATCAGTTGTGCATTTAAGGCAAATTACTTCCCCCAAAGAATTCTAGGAACTGTAGTTCCCCCTTCCCAGGGCTACAATTTGCAGAATTCTGAACAAACTACAGTTCCCAGGGTTTTGTGAAGGAAGTTGTGTTGATTATTGTCTATTGAATACGTTGTAAATGTATGGGGTGGATCTGCCCATTATCTCGCAGCCAAACTTACTTCACAGAGATGTTGGGCAGATAAGACCTATTTCAGTTTCCTCCCTTTCCTTCCAGCAGCTCTTCACAAAAACAGTGGTTCTTTCACAACCCTCCCCCAACCCCTTTCTTAACACACCCTGTCTTTAACATCAGAGTGAGGTCTGGAACATAATAATAATAATAATTTTTATTACATTTATTAGTGACGAACATAAAAGTCTCAAAGATAGAATACAACAAAATCATTTTATAACCAGTAAACTTTAAAACAATGAGCAATACAAAATATTATATATATATATATATATATATATATATATATATATATATATGAATATCGAGGATATATAGAGTAATTAGCTCCGCATATAGAAATCATAAGCAGGTTGCGTCCCACACATGCGTACCACAGGATTTTCATTATGTGTTCCATGTGTGTAGAACATGAATCAAGCATTTTCCTTGTCCAATTTCCTCCTTCCCTCCAGTTCCCTCAATTTTCAACAGATTTGGAGAATGAGAGTGAGTTAGCTAACAATGAAAACATCTAATTTGCATTTAGCACTACTGTTCTAGTGGGGAGAATCACCATTTGCATTTCAAAGAAGAAACATTGACAGTGTTAGCATACCAACCAACCCAGTAAGGTTAAGCATATCAGAGTTACAGAACTGTGTTAATTTCACACATATCACAACGCACATACCTCTGGTTTTGTTGCATTGAAACACACCCCTAGACCACCATTTTGTCTTACCATATCTGGTTGGCAGTGGTAGGGAATTTCTGTAAAGAAAACATAATGTACAACTAACATGCAATGCATGGGCTCCATGTCAACTTGTACGATTTGTGTGCTTGTTATGTGTTTGGAGATGACAGATTGTGCCACCATTTTTTCTGATCAAAAATTATATCTTCTAGTTATTTCTGAATGTATTGAACTGGGGTCTAAAAGAGTTTAGGCTTCTAAATACTAAACACTTTTAGCATGGATTGCTTTTGTATAATAATAATTTAAGCTTATATGTGTAAGAGAAGACTGCTATGTGTGAAGAATATATTGTAGCCCCCACCCTCAACCCACCAGGTTTTCCAGCAATCCTCTGCTGATATCTGTGCCTAAAGAGCTTCGGCTTCTGATCCTGACAGCTGCACCATCTTTCCACCTACAGAATTAGGATTTTATTGATAATAAAGAAATACTTTCTACCCTTTGGGATGGCTAAACCCCCAGTGTTATTTATTAACTTATATACTTCTTGCATTCCAGAATGGCTTGTAAGCAGTTTACAACTATAGAATCAATTAGGACATTCATTCGTGATTATAATACACAATAGCAATTCAATAAGAGAGGAATGAAACGTCATTTATTAAAACATACAATAAAGAAGCCAATTGAAACAAGGGCAATTAAAATCCTCTGAGAAACAGTTTAACATTGACAGAAAAATAATGGCGTATTGCCATTGGTTATGACATTAGCAATGACTGAAAATCAAATTTCATCACTGTGCAGCTCAAGTAGATGCCATTTAAAGGATCTGAGAATTAACACACTTACTCTCACAACTGGTGTGATTGGTTCCCAAAGTTGACATTTCCCTGTATCCTTCTTCACAGACACAGCTGGAGTTATTATATGAAACAGAATTAGGACCACAGTCTACGGATGTGTCATTGTCACTGGTAGTACTGCCTTCATCATCCACATAAACTAAACAGAGGAAAAGATAAAAATGGTATTCCACAGGCAAGCTGTGCCCTCCTGCACTGAGGGCAGAGAAGAACTGGTTGGTCTTAGGAAGATGTGAGTAAAGGTGACCCCCGACCATTAAGGCCAGTCGCAGACGACTCTGGGGTTGCGGCGCTCATCTCGCTTTACTGACTGAGGGAGCCGACATTTGTCCGCAGACAGTTTTCCCGGGTCACGTGGCCAGCATGACTAAGCCGCATCTGGTGAAACCAGAGCAGCGCACGGAAACACTGTTTACCTTCCTGCTGGAGTGGTACATTTCAATCTGCTTGCACTTTGACGTGCTTTCGAACTGCTAGGTTGGCAGGAGCAGGGACAGAGCAACGGGAGCTCACCCTGTCATGAGGATTCGAACCACCGACCTTCTGATCGGCAAGCCCTGGGCTCTGTGGTTTAGACCACAGCGCCACCCGAGGAAGAAGTGGACAAGGAGCAAATATTTAATCCACAAGTATATAAGCAGCATTACTTAGCAATACTAACTAGCACAATGACAAGTATATAAACAGTATGAGCTCACTGATTTTCATGCAAAATACTTTTAGAAAGAACTGCCACCAGCTAGCTATGCAATATTTTCAAACCCTCTCCATTTTATACTGGCTTGATTGTCTCTGAGAGGGTCAGGGCTTTATATCATTTTACCAGCAAGCATAACATGGTGGCAGCCAAGGGCATAGCCAGGATTTTTTTGGGGGGGGGGGCAGGCTTAATATTAGATGGACAAGCTTTATGTTGGGGGAGTGGGCAGAACCGAGTTATTTGCGACACAATTGGTCAGTTAAATCAGTCTGATCCAAGGTGAGGCAAGGCTCGCACTGACACCCAGGTCACTATCCTTTAGGCTGTTGTATTAACTTTGATTCTGTCATGGTTTAATGCGTACATACTGTGACAATCAAATGCATGCCAATGGTCTACATGTTTTTGGCAAATTCTACTGTGTGGTGGGGTTGTTTGTACATGCTTTGTATAACATTTACACCCTGATTCATAACAAGTGCAAATGCTGTGTTGTTCCGTGTCAGGCTCCATGGAGCAATGTGCATTGTGACCCTTTCTTTCAATTGCTCCAGCATGGGATTTACAGGTGCTATCGATGCAGACATGGTCCAAAACATACCTATATCATAAGACTTCAAAATTTCATCTAATCGCCATTGCCGTGGACCACCTGATCCTACAAAGAAGCAGAAAATGTTAACATTTTATAAAGAAGCAGAGTCCCACGAACAAGATATGTTTACATGGCAGTATTTTCTAGTGCATTTGAGGATAGGATGTGCACATCATATAAACGCTATGGACTATTCAGCAGATAAAGGAAAGAAAGGGGGATTAACCTTTGTCCCTGGCCTTCAGCTAAGGAGCTGACTGCTGCCTATATTAATTCTCCCCATCTCACTTTCTGTCAGGATCTTGCAATTGCAAATTAGCTAGCCATCTTCTGAAGTGAAACCCATGCATCAGAAATTCTCCACCCTTTTATTTTCATTCCAAAGTCTGGTACAGAGGACAATGCATGTGCAGTTTGACATTACTTTTAGTTCCTATGTTATGGTCAAACAAGCAGCTACTAATTAAAAAAAAAAATTTATATATTAAGACTATATTTGACCCATAAAAAATATTTTAAAACCACAGATTGAGGTCTATTATTCAGAAATTTCTTTCATCACCTTTTCCCAAAATTTGTACTCTTTTGCAAGACCATCACTTGTGCTGATAGATCATTTGATTAAACACATTTCTTAAATAGATGGATACCTGGAAGCAGTAGGGGCCAAGAACATTGCCCTCTTCAACGACATTAAAATAATAGTAAACAATGGTAAAAATTGAATCAATAATTGCTCCCACATTTTTCCAAATATTATCCAGGAGAAAATAATTTTTTACCTCTTTCATCGTTGTGCGCAACGGCAAATCCAAGACAAATCCCTTGACAAATAACAAATCCTAGGACAATATTTTAAAAATGGTGTTAAAAACAGCTGTTTGCCAGGATAGAAAGCCCCATACTGAGTTTTATTTAAAAGAAGAAACATAGCTGAGGCAGCAAATGTCTAAAGCAGAGAGTTCTTCCTTATAAAATTCTGTACATTCATCTTTAAAATGCCGGAGACTTCTTCACATATTGCAGAAACGGATTTCCTCTAATGTTTTTTGGTTGTTCCGGGTTTGTGTCTGTCCCTTTCCTCTCCCTGCTTCCATCTTAATCATAATTACAAAGGGTTGTATTCAGCATAGCACCAAGGACAATGTTCTGTCAAAGCAAGGGTTTCTTCCAATGCAGCAGAATGTTCCCCCCTCCCCTCCCATTCCACCTAAGTCTTTTCTGTAGGTTTCGCCAACCCTCCAAAGCAGAGTTGGGGGACAGTGTGCAGTGTATACAGGGGTAGGAGGGGGGAAGTCCAATTGCATTAGTGCTCACCCTTGTAAGGTAAAGGTAAAGGTAAAGGGACCCCTGACCATTAGGTCCAGTGCTCATCTCGCTTTATTGGCCAAGGGAGCCGGTGTACAGCTCCCGGGTCATGTGGCCAGCATGACTAAGCCACTTCTGGCGAACCAGCGCAGCGCACAGAAACACCATTTACCTTCCCACCGGAGCGGTACCTATTTATCTACTTGCACTTTGACGTGCTTTCGAACTGCTAGGTTGACAGGAGCAGGGACAGAGCAACGGAAGCTCACCCCGTTGTGGGGATTCGAACCGCCGACATTCTGATCGGCAAGTCCTAGGCTCTGTGGTTTAACCCGCAGCGCCACTGGTGTCCCCTGCTCACCCTTCTAGTAGTGCTTTTATTTAGTTGAATACCACCCAGAATATCAGGGTCTGCCACTTGAGTTGGAAATGGGGTGTGATGGAGGCTTTGGCTAAATGGTCTTGACAGCAGTTCATTCTGCAGCATCACAATGAAACTTGAAAGTTCCTGCACAAGCCAGTCCTAACAGCACAACCTCCGACATTTCTCCAATGAAAACAGGGGTATTTCACATCACCCGCTAGTACATACATACTACCATGCATTTATAACACACTTACAGCATATCCCCTTGCAAAAAGAGAGACAGGGAGGAAGAAAAGAATCCTGAGAACTTTTGCTTCTTGATGGTGCTGAGAATTGTAGCATAAACTACCATGCCCAGAACCATTTGGGGGCGAATGTGTTTTAAATATGCCTTTAAATATATGGGGCATATGCAGCCTGAATCAACAACTTTCTACATGCAATGCATTTGCTCTGCCTCTGAGCTATTTCTCCTTCCTTATGTTGAATGTCTTAGCCTATCAATTTCCTACTCACCCAGAAGAAAGCAGCTGAGTGTGGTCCTCATGGTCTTGTTGGCACTGAGGTAATGAATGGTTTGTTTATGCTTGTGACTACAAGTTAAAGCAAAAAGGAACTAAGAAATGCTGAAACCACAAGTTTAGAACAGTTCCCATAAGTAGTATTCAGGTTCAGTCCCCACTTTGACCCCAAGATCTCTTTCCTGGTCAGTTGAGAGTATATGCAAAATTTTGAAAATTTTGCCCCAGGGCACATGATTTTATACTTGCTTACACTGAGCTGCATTTGCCATTTTACTGACTGTTCATCCCATCTGGAGAGAATCTTTTGGAGCTTTTCACAAAAAACACACTGAACCATTTGGTATCATCAACAACTTCACCACCTCACTCCTGACTCTATATCATTATTCATTCATTTATTATTAACAATAATAGTACAGTGGTACCTCGGGTTAAGAACTTAATTTATTCCGGAGGTCCGTTCTTAACCTGAAACTGTTCTTAACCTGAAGCACCACTTTAGCTAATGGGGCCTCCTGCTGCCGCCATGCCGCCGAAGCACAATTTCTGTTCTCACCCTGAAGCCCTATTTCTGGGTTAGCGGAGTCTGTAACCTGAAGCGTATGTAACCTGAGGTACCATTGTAGTAATAATAACCTACCCTTTACTCTAAGGTCCCAGGGCAGGTTACAACAATTAAAACACAATCTTAAAAATAGTTTAAAACAACTTAGATTCACAGAAATAAAGTGGGTCCGAAAAATATGTCAGAGTAAAGAGGCACATCTTCAGCATTTGCCAAAGGCTATATAATGAAGGCACCAGGCACACTTCTATGGAGAGTTCCACAACATAGGGAGAGAATGCCCTCCCCCCCCGCCGCAACGATACCTATTTATCTACTCACAAACTTTCAAACTGCTAGGCTGGCAGAAACTGGAACAGAGCAACGGGAACTCACCCCATCGGGGGGATTCAAACTGCTAACCAAGAGGCTCAGTGGTGTAGACCACCGCATTCCTATTGCTATTTTTGTAAACACTGATAGGTTGCAGAACTGCGTTGCAAAATTCTGATAACAGAATTCTGAAGGATAGCTGTGCTTCAGTTTGCATATTGTTTCAGAAAGTGTAGAGTTGATAGATTTGGCTACAAATGCAAACTAATTCAAGTTTCTCCCCTATCCCTGACCCCTTCCCTGCCTCAAGCACCATGTTTTGGGGGGTTTATTGGCTAGTGCCAACGAGGATGCAACCTCCCCGCTCCAAAATGGCAGATTGGGGGTTTGAATTCTCCTGTCCAAGACCCTATTAACTGCAGCGAGTTAACTTGGGAGCGAGTTCCCGAGCCCCATTTCTACAATTAAGAACAACTTCCTTCTTTATCTAACTGGAGTGTGAAATGAGGAACAATTTCTGTATGCACACTGCACTGTGACCATTTTAGTTACTGATGGGTTTTCCCCTCCCTAAGAAACCAGAAGGGTTACTAGCAATTATTGTGGCAGTGAGGGTTTAAGGGGCGTAGCTCTGGATGCCACACTGCCTGCCCTGTGGCCCCTAAACTAGTCTGCTGCCCTCAAATATGGTGGAGGGCATTGCCCCATCACCAGTGTTGAAATAAAAGTGCCCATCATATTGAATTATGTGCATTAAATGGAGAATAGGGTGTGTTCTTGTCTTTCACCTCAGGCAGCAAAGTGTCTTGGGCTAGCTTGGCACAGCATCATAGTGGCATTTGGGCAACACTGTGACACTGAGCACAACTTGGCTAAATAGATAACTAAAGTCTCAGTATATTGTTTTGAGAGCTGTGTGGCATTCTTAAGTTGTCGTGCACTAAGAATTTCATCGTTGTTGTTTGGTTGGTTGGTTATAAATTTAATTTAAACCAGGAGTGTATGTTTTTGAGCTTCAATTCTATCGAAATTGGAATTGTATTTTTCGCTCCATAAGACGCACCTGACCATAAGACGCGCCTAGTTTTTAGAGCTGGAAAACAAGAAAAAAAAATCTGACTCAAATGTTGTACTAAACTATTTAAAACAGCAAAGCGGGTGGCTCCTGTCCGCTTTGCTGCTTTAAAGTGAGCCACAATATATAATGAAGAGAATGGGAAAAGGACAGACATTCCATTACAATGTCTCATTATCACTGGGAAGTCAGTATTGGCAACCGTCGCATGAACTAAAACTTGAGCATTTTACTGTTATTAATCAAGAATGGTAATAGTCAGGGATGCAAATGAGAAGTATGGATGAACAAGAAAGAAATCAAATGATTGCGCTCCAGTTCCTAAATCTGTGAAGTTTTCTCAAAACAGGCATGGTTGTTTTGAAAGGAAGATTCAAAATGGAGTGACTGAGCAAAGAACAGAGGAGGAAAAGAGGGCAGATAAATAGCTTCCACTCAATACCAAGAGAACACAATGTTTTTGGTTTGGTGTAGGTGGACTGTACTTGTAAGAATTTGTATAATGGATTATAGATTTGGAGTGGAATATCAGTGTCTCTTTTCTGCAATAAAGATTAGCTGCTAGGAACATGGTCCACACACAAACACACAGGATGTCCGGTTATAGTTGTGCAGTTTAAACTGTTCCTGAGCCAGAAGCCTGCTCAGTTTTAGCTGAGCTCACTATTACTGGTTTGTGGAGATGCTTTGCATGTATTTATGACTATTTCCGCAAAACTGCTGCTTGAAGAAATCCCCAAACTTAATATTTTTAAACTTCAAATGGAGCTCAGAATCCAGTTAGGCAATGAAGCCTATGCAGTTGAATTAGGAGGCACTGAGAGGCGGCAATTTGCTGCTCCCCCACCCCACCCCCAAAGAGCAGCCCAGGAGCACACAGCCTTCCTGCTGCTTGCAAACCTTGCTGGGGCTTCAGGGGAAAGTGGAGGCTGCCGGCAGAGCAGCGTGGCTCCTCCCCCAACCCCCAAAGAGCAGCCCAGGAGTGCAGGGCAAGGGCAATTTGGCTCAAGGGACCACACATTTGTGCCAAAAGACGCACAGACATTTCCCCTTACTTTTTAGGAGTAAAAAGGTGCATCTTATGGAGCGAAAAATACGGTAACTCAAATTGCATTTTAAATTCATAACCATGTATTTGAGCTAAAAATAGCAGCTCCAATGTTGTCCTTTTAAAATTAGTATTTGCTTTAAAGAACCTGCAGGTCATGGCATTGGCAAATATGACCTGAAAACTGTTAATTCCAACTTAATAAACTTCCCCAAGGCTAAGCTTTTAGTAGTAATCCATGTGCAAAAGCTTACAGTTATTGTGAGTGAAGTTGGGGTGCCATTTCTGAGGTCAGCAGGAAGGGCAAGGCAGGGGAGAAAAACACCAAAAGATGTTAAATTCATTTCTTGTGATTTATTTTCTTTTTCATGCTGTATTAATAATGCATAGCAACTACTGTGCAATACAGTGTGAGATACAGGTACTCCTAATGCAGGAAGGAGGAACTTGTTGCCCTCCATATGCTGTTGGACTATGGACAATAATATTATAATAATTTATTATTTATACCCCGCCCACCTGGCTGGGTTTCCCCAGCCACTCTGGGCGGCTTCCAACAAAATATTAAAATACAATAGTCCGTTAAACATTAAAAGCTTCCCTAAATAGGGCTGCCTTCAGGTGTCTTATGAAAGTCTGGTAGTTGTTCTCTTTGACATCTGGTGGGAGGGCGTTCCACAGGGCGGGTGCCACTACTGAAAAGGCCCTCTGCCTAGTTTCCTGTAACTTGGCTTCTCGCAGCAAGGGAACCGCCAGAAGGCCCTCGGCGCTGGACCTCAGTGTCCAGGCAGAACAATGGGGGTGGAGACGCTCCTTCAAGTATACTGGACCGAGGCCATTTAGGGCTTTAAATGCTCAGGGATTATGGGATTTGTAGTCCAGCAACATCTGGAAGGCTACAGGTTCCCCATGCCTGCCCTCATTGGTAATCACATGTTGCCATAAACTGGCTAGAGGGGATAGGACTGTGTCTCCTTGTTCTCCCATTAGTTTCTCTTAGTTATCCTTATATTCATCTCAGAAGGCGGACCAGTATGATTTGGAAAGTGGAATATATAATTAGTTGGTGCTCCTAATAATCCATTCACATTCATTGGAATCAAAGCACATTGGAATCCTGGACTGAAAAGGGCCAGTTTCCAAGCAGATTACCCACGGGTGTACTGGTCCGGGATAACACCGAATTGGCATTGGAAAAGAGTTAGATGAATCGCTCATTAGATCAAGGGGATTGACCTCTAAAGTCCATCCATGCAAAGCCCCGATGCAGTCCAATATAGCCATTCACAGTCTTCATTTATCACACAATTCAACAGCCCAAGCACACACTCAAGGATCACTACGTGTGTGTGTGTGTGTGTGTGAGAGAGAGAGAGAGAGAGAGAGAGAGAGAGAGAGAGAGTTATTGCCAATAGTGTGGTGCTGCCAAGGCACTACTGAGCAGCTCCAATAATAGTGATGTGTTCTCTCTGCTGTGTTTCTTCAATCCATTGCTTTGTTAAGAGCACACACTGTCCCATCGAAAAATAGAAAGTGCAAGAGGAATGTTAGAGATCTAAAAAAGATATTGGTTTTTTAAGTTACAGAGAGAAAATGCTAATATCAATAGGAAAGGTCTTGGCGTTCAGCATCTGCATGGTTCTGGAATCCTGGTACATCGAAAAGATGGGAGCATCTTGACTTTCTGGAGGTACTCTTGTGATGGAAAGGGGGTGTCTTCTTCTATGTTACGTCTACAAAAATGCAAAATAATCTTTTTTCAAAAAAAGGATAAGGCAACCAAACAAGGAATATTTGTCTGGATCTGAAACATTCCTGTAGTCTGTCCAGTTTCATTCTGTTGTAATTTGGACATGGGAGATAGATACAAAAACACAGTACTGGATTATGGCTCTTCCACCTTCTGTTGTTTTCCTGAAGCAGTGCTTTCTTCATTTTTCTGGAAAATAAAAAAAAATCCATTATTTAATGTTTGCAGCAGTTTGTGATATATAAGCAGAGCACGGGGTATATAATGTTTGCAGCAGTTTGTGATATATAAGCAGAGCACAGTAGCTTTAACATAGGATGGATCAAGATGCATTAAAGAAGCGTTTCAGTCAAACGTGTTGTAAACTTCATGAAGGGAAATCACATCGATGAAAGACGGGACTCCACACCGCCATCTGGCGTCACAGTGTTATACACATATACCAGTAAATCTTTTTCCTAGTATTCTTCTTCACAGACTATGCCACTGCCATTGAAGTCCGTGTCTTCCTCATGCCCAGTAAAGAAACCTAGGAAAATAAAAAGTGTGTTTCAAGGGCAGAAATGGTCCCTCTTTCATCCAAATTCATCCAGAAGAGGTCTTATTGACAAGTACTTAGGAAGGTGTGGACAACCAGCAAATAGTTACACCACACATGCAGAAGCAGTACTAACTAGTGCAATGACTTTCATCTGAAAAGGGAACAATGATCAGCTCTATGCAATATTTTCAGACCATCTCTGTTTTATACTGCCTTGGTTCCCTCTGAATAAATGTCAGCTTTTGATTAAGTCATAGTGATAGGATAGAGGGCCGTAGATGACCAAGCAATGAGCAGCAATTGAGGGGATCTGGGATCCACACAAGGCCTCACAGGGTGGTGGACTCTCCTTCACTGATTGGGTGGTCATCTGTCATGGATGCTTTAGATGAGACTCCTGCATTGTAGGGGGTTTGACAAGATGACTATCGGGGTCCCTTCCAACTCCACGATTCTATGGTGGTCCTGTCAGTTGAGTCACAGTGGCAGATGAATCGGACCGTCCTGCTTTACTCAGCATGAGCCAATGACAACGGTGGACCATGGCTGCACTCATCGCTACTAGCAAGTCAGCAGGCATGTGTCCAAATAATGTCACATGGAGTGCCTGTCAATATGGCAAGAGGCCAGGAAAAGTCTCCTCCATTTGACAGGAAAAGTAGTACAGTGGTACCTCGGGTTAAGTACTTAATTTGTTCTGGAGGTCTGTTATTAACCTGAAACTGTTCTTAACCTGAAGCACCACTTTAGCTAATGGGGCCTCCCACTACTGCTGCACTGCCGCACGATTTCTGTTCCCATCCTGAAGCAAAGTTCTTAACCCAAGGTACTATTTCTGGGTTAGCGGAGTCTGTAACCTGAAGCGTATGTAACCTGAAGCGTATGTAACCCGAGGTACCACTGTACTTACTTCATCTCAGTATCTGGCAACTTGATGACAGCTATCCTTGAGACTGAGAACCCTAATCTGGCGATCCTGTCCTGGTTTTTGTTATGATTTAATATTTACATTTTAAATGCTGCTTAGTCAATGGATTTCTGCAGCTGTTTCTGTGGCAATCAAATTCAAGCCAATGCTCTACTAATCTACAGCAATCTACACTGTGCCATGAGGTCACTTGTATATGGTTGCATGGACTTTATATGCTGATTTATAACAGGTGCAATTGCTGTGTTGGTGTCTGTTTAGTGTCAGGCACCACTCCATGGTGCTATGTGCACTATTCAGTTTATTTAGCATATGATTTGCTAATGGTGCAGATATGGTCCAAAGTGTACCTTTTGATTCCAAAAGAATTCAATATGCAGCAGGGAGCTGTTGCTGTGGACCAAGTGCTCCTATTAAAAAAAGAAGAAGCATTTTTATCACTATTTTACTTACTTGCATATGTGTATTATACAAAATTGAAAATGGTGAAAACAGGAAGCTGCTGAACAAGGCACTTTAACACTTTAAGATGGGGGGTTAGCCGCCAGCTGGAGGATTGCCACTAATGCCACTGGGAGAAGCCTGAAAATCACCAGCATAGTCCCTCTTTTGCTGCCAACAATAGCAAAAATGTTTTGAATGTTCCATAAAAATATGGAGTATACAAACACATTGACATAGCTGGAATTGCCCTAGCCGGCCCCCGTAAGTTCAAGTGAGCTCTATGCAGCGCAGGAGAACTAGCATCCCAGACTGGGCTTTGTAAAACCTTATTTTTCAATAATTTAAAAGCTGCTGTGGTTATGGATAACTTTAGAAAAGGGACAACATGATGAAAAGCAGGCTTTCACTGCAAAGAAAATGAGCTGGCATAGATACACTGCACCACAGCCGCAGTAACTTAAGTTATCACTGACCTTCCCTCCCCATCCCGCAGCAGATGAAGTAATTTCGACCTTTTACATTTTCGAGGATGAGAAATCCGGAGATAATCCTGTGAAAAACGATCCAAACACCAAAATAAATTTGTGTTAAAAATCACCTGTTTGCTGGGATAGAAAGCCCTGTATTGATTCTTTTAACAGAACGTTGCTGAGACGGCAGATGCTTGGAAATTAAGCAAAAAGATGTCTAAAGCAGAAAAGTCTTCCTCACAAAATTGAATGCATTCATCTTTAAAATGCCAAAGGGTCCTTTGCATTTTTACTGAAATAAATATCCTTCAAATATTCCCAGGTGTGTTTTTTTCCTGGAAGGGGCTGTAACTCCCTGCCGCCGCCTCCTCCTCCTTAATCATAGAATCATAGAATTGTACAGTTGAAAGGGAGCATGAGGATTATCTAGCCCCTGCAATACAGGAAACTTTTGCCCAACATGGGGCTCAAATCTAAGACCCCAAAATCAAGAGTACCATGCTTTACCGACTGAGCTATTGGGAGAGCCTGGTGTTCAACACAGTGCCAAAGTGAACACTCCATCAAGGCAAAGATTTCTCTTTGTGTGCTGGAAAGTCCTCCCTCCTTCTCCCCTCCCCCCACATGCCCCCTGGGGCTATTCTGGGGGTTCCCTCAAACCTCCAAAGCAGATGCTGGGGGCCGTGTGGGTGCATACAGGGGGAGGAAAGGGGTGGAAGTTGAGTTACACTAGTGCTAATCCTTGCATATGTGTCTACCACTTTCGCTGAAAATAGAGTGTGCTGAAGGCTTTGGCTAAAATGGTCCTCATTGCAGTTTGTTGTGTTGTGGCCCAATGAAAGTTCTTGCACATGCCAAGCTTAACAGGCACTACCTTAAAATGAGCCACACTGGTTTCTCCCAAGTGCATAGAAGCCCTGGCAGCCTTAACAGCTGGAGGTAGTTTCGCACTGCTCCCATCATGATTCCTTTCTGCCTACGGGTAGATCTGGTGGAAGCTAAACTACGGCCATCTCAATGTGGCATACCAGGATCAGAAAGGATCTTTTCCCCACCCCCACCCCTAATGCTCAGTGCGGACCGGATCTAGGTTTGCTTTCCTATAAGATGTTAGGAGCTATCCCAATAGGAACAAACATATTATAAAGATGTGCAAATAATTCAGTTGCAAAAACTTCTACAATAGATTTTTTTAAGTGTTAACTTCTACAGTCTTAGACTCAGTAGGAACGAGGCAGCCCTTCAGATGTCAAGGAAATAAACAACTATCTGACTTTTAGAAGACATCTGAAGGCAGCCCTGTTCAGCAAAGTTTTTAATGTTTGATGTTTTATTGTATTTTTAATATTTTGTTGGAAGCCGCCCAGAGTGGCTGGGGAAACCCAGCCAGATGGGTGTGGGGTATAAATAATAAATTATTATTATTATTATTATTATTATTATTATTATTATTATTATTATTATTTATTAGAATAATAGAATCTGAAGAGACCCTGAGAATCATCTAGCCCAACTCCCTACAATGTAGGAATCCTTCCCTAGGTGGGCTCAAACCACCAACCAGCCAGGCGCACTGACTGGCATGTAGATTTCGTTTCTATGGGTTGCTCACTTTTATCTGCCTGCATAAGAAACACCCTTAAACCAAGTCAGACTATTTGTCTGTCTGTTTGTCCACTCTGACTGACATCAGCTCTGCAGGGTATCAGGAAGAAAAGAGTTATTTCACATTGCCTGCTACTACCTGATCCTCTTAACTGCTGATGAAAGGGACTGAGACTGAGTCTGCCACCTTCTAAGTGTAATGCATTTGCTCTCTCTCTGAGCTATTTCTCCTTGCTTACATTGGATTTCTTAGCCTAGCAATTTCCTACTCACCCAGAAGATAGCTGAGTGTAGTCCTCATGGTCTTGTTTGCAGTGAGGTGATGAATGCTTGAGACTTAAAGCATATAGGAACTGGGAAATGCTGACAGCAGATGTTTTGAACGAGTCATCAGGTTACTCTACACTTTACATAAGGAATATTTAAGTCAAGTGTATTTGGTCTACAGACCATAAACATCAAATGCACTGTAAGAGTATCAAGATAAGTGGGGTAGGGGGGAACAAAACACCTGTCCCCGCACACAAATTGTGCCCTTTTTGCAAGAACATTACAAAATCCAGAAACAGGTAAAAATACAGAAAATTTGGACAAATTTCCCCTTCAATAATTGTGATCTAGTTTTGATGGCCACAGCAAAGAAGTTGGTTGTGCGCTCTGTCATCTTACAATTGGAATCTGCTGTTGAAATTAAAACATAAAATTCATCGGTGTTCTCCAAGTGTAGAGAAAGTGCATGAGGCCATGTGATGTGGCTGTGGAATCAAGCCAAAGGCAGAACTAGCTCAGCATCCTGTTCTTGCAGTGACCAACCAGATGCCCATGGGAAGCCCACAAGCAGAATGGGAGTGCATTATCCACATTTGTGGTTCCCAGGAAGTGCTATTCAGAGGCATTCCTCCTCCAACATTGATGCAGAACATAGCCATAGTGGTTGTCCGCCATTGAGACCCTTGTCCTCAATGAATTTGTTCAATCCTCTTTTAAAGCCGTTTGAGGAGGTGGCCACCACCATCTCTTGGGGGAACAAATTCCTATACGCTGTGAGAAGAGGAGCTTTCTTTTGCCTGTTCTGAATCTTCCAGCACTCAATTTCATTGGATAGCCCCAAGTTCTAGTACTATGAGAGAGAGAGAGAGAGAGAGAGAGAGAGAGAAATACTTTTTCAGGTGAGGCGGCCAGAACTTTATGCAGTATTCCAAGTGCAGTCACATTGTATATTTACACAACAACATTATCATATTGTCAGTTGGGTGCATGTTATATTTAAACCAGCAGATAAGGCTCTTATTACCTAGGATAGATACTTGCTATGTTGTGATATTTTTAGTTCATGTTTGATTCCCTCTCCCTAATAAACCAACACCGTCACCAACAATTGCTGTCATTGTCTCTCTATATATGCATAAAGACTACAGTGGCCTCTAGCGGCCAGGAACCATGACTGCAGTCCTGTATAATTGTAAGGGTCGTTGTTGTTTAGTCGTTCAGTCGTGTCCGACTCTTCGTGACCCCATGGACCAGAGCACGCCAGGCACTCCTGTCTTCCACTGCCACCCGCAGTTTGGTCAGACTCATGTTTGTAGCTTCGAGAACACTGTCTAACCATCTCGTCCTCTGTCTTCCCCTTCTCCTTCTGCCCCCACTCAGCAGTGGCCAGAGGATTGTAAGGGTACTTGGGATAAAAAAGGACTTTGATGTCTCTCAACCTTTGGCCTCTGAAAATGAAAGAAAAAAGCCTGACAAATGAAAAGGTCTCAAGGACAAAGGTCAAGTCAGGGGTATCTATGAAAGAAGTGTAACATGTACAAGAGAATCAGCTTTCTTTGCACTTGCCAGAGCCATCTCCATAATGTATACTTTCCATAAGTTCACAGCTTTGGGGGCATATTGTTAAGAAACATCAGATTTTGACACATCTGGGGAGGGGAGGGGTCATTAGCTTGACTCAAAATGGGTCTAGGAAAACTGAAAGTTAATGGTGGCAATTTAAGAGGTGGAGAATCCCAAGCCCAGTGGCCAAATGCAGCCTTCTAGCCCTCTCTCTCTCTGGCCCTTGAGAGTCTCCCCAGGCCACACCCCCACCAGCCCTGGATCCCACCTGGAAGTGCAGCTGGTAAAATGCTATGGAGAGAACCTTGAGACACTTCTGGCCAGCCACACTTTCTTGGCAGCAAAACAACGCAATGCCTTGGGAGCAAAACAATGCAATTGTTGTGGAGTTGATCCCAAGGCTTTCCAGGAAGTGCAGCCAGGAGGAAGCTGCAGAAGGAGCCTTGTGATGATGTGAGCATTGGGAACTGATTGGGAACTGATTCATCTGACAATTTTGCCCAGAAGTGCAAATAATGACACTGAAAAAATGCTTACCTTGCTTATCTAGAGAGGTGGTTCAGTGTTCATTTTGTTGATTCGTTGTTTATTTTAAGTTTTCTTTTAAAACTTAAAATATTATATATATTAAGAAAACATGAAAAATCCTAGCCACCTCTAAGGTCAAGTCAGATGGATGGCTAACCCTTCCTGGAAATTTCAGAGAAATTCCTTTCCCACCTCCCCATCATGTTGTTTTTTTAGGAGGGTTTTGCTTTAGCCCCCACTCAAGGAATAGCTGGAAAGAAAAATTCAAAATGTTCATCCCACTCCTACATCCTCCCCACTCCCTGTGAAAATCCTTTTCCTGGCAAAAAAGCTGTATCAGCCTAACCATCTCTGTCCCAGCATAATAATATAATAATAATTATGTATACCCCGCCCATCTGGCTGGGTTTCCCCAGCCACTCTGGGCAGCTTCCAGCAAAATATTAAAATACAATAATTCATCAAATCTTTAAAGCTTCCCTAAACAGGGCTGCCTTCAGATGTCTTCTAAATGTCAGATAGTTTTTTATTTCTTTGACATCTGGTGGGAGGGTGTTCCACAGGATGGGCACCACTACCAAGAAGGCCCTCTGCCTGGTTCCTTGTAACTTCGCTTCTCGCAGTGAGGGAACCGCCAGACATAATAATACGAATAAGAATAAACTAGTCCAAGTTAGACTTGCCAGCCAGACTGTGCAAAGGATGACTAATGTATGGATTTTGGTTTCACTTCATTAAAGAGTTCAAGACGAGACATGTTTCTATACAGTTTAAACCACAGGCTGTGCTATTTTTAGCAAAGTGGTGAAATGAGGGGGTTTTTTGGTTTCTTATTCAACCAGATTGTTCTTCATTGAAAAACACTTTGCTCTTAAGCCAAGCAGAGATTTCCCCAACAGTGTGCACTACTGGTAAGGGGTAAGGAAGCCCAACTGTGCTAGTGCAAATCTTTCATGGGCTTCTGCTGGTGGGACCAGTTAGCTGAATCTGTCCCAAGCCATAGTCAGCTTCATTCAGCAGAATGAGGCAAAAGAATGCTGAGATAGTTGAATGGATGGCACTACTTCAGACTTGTAGGTAAAGAGTCGTATTCTCAAAATTTCCCATTTTATTCTGCTGCACATAGTGGCTCAGCCTATCCAAGCTAACTAAGGGACTTTTCAGGTGAGATATTTCTGTAGTTTATGTCTTTTAAAGGATGTGATGTTCAATGTCATTGTGCCACTGGGTTTGGTTTTGTTTCACACAAAGCTGGTGGGGTCTACCCTCAAGACAGGCCAAGGTAGAGAGCTTAAATCTTTGCCCCTGTCTTGCTCTTATCAAAGTGGGAGGGATTTTTTTGACTTTGCTCCTTCTTTATAGATACAGATAATTTAATCTTATTTATTGCATGAAAATCATAGCAATAACTCCAAAGCCAGGGGACAATGTTGCCACACAGTGACTCCAAATTACGAGGGAAATGCATGGCAGGGATTCTCCAGAATCTGTTACTGGGCAAAAAGGCAATACTCCAAAATGTATGGCTAAAGAGCTCCTCCAAGGCATTTGCAGAATATTTATACCTCACCATGAGCAACTGCAGGCTGTATCAACGTGTGTCACTAAGGAGGAGGAATTCCAAGGCAGCAAATCCAAGGAAAGCACCAGGGGTGGGGTAGCACCCCTGCCACACCAGAGATCAGGTTTAAGATGTGGAAATGGCCCCAGCAGGACCACCAATGGTAACAATAAAGAACAAAGGGCTCTGAGAGCTTATTGCATCATTTCTGTACTTCATCATATCAATATCTCGTACCTGATTGTATTATCATGCTTTCACCACAGGATTGTTTCAGTCAAGGATCAAAGTCAACCTTTATCTGGTCCAGAGGCCTGCTGGATTTCTGAGGTGAGGCCCAAGGGACAGCCATCAGCTGGATCCAGTGAGAAGTCCTCTTCCCCTTCAAAAAAAAGCAAAACCGAAAAACAAGACAACCATTCCTGTTTGAGGGAGAAAGTGTGGTGACGGTAACTTGGTGAGCAGTGCTGAACAACCTGATCTGAGACCATTCCCACTCCCCCACTTGTTTTCAAACTCTCCCTCCAGAATGAGGCTGAGGCCACCATAACTATTGCCAGCTGGAAAATATGTCCACAAACCCCGGACTGAAAGAGTGGTGTGGGACCCTTGCTTATTTTCCTCCCTCCTCTTGATCACTGTTGACTTTCCACTCCAGTTGCCCTACTATGTTTGCTTCATTCATTATTGTTAATATACCGTATTGGCCTGAATATAAGACACACTTTTTTTTCCAAATTCCGACCATGAAAAGTCAAAGTGTAGCTTAAATTCGAGCCCTTACAAAAACTGGCTTTTATGATATCGCTGCTGAAACAGACATGTGGTAAAACGGAACAAAAAATGTTTTATTGCTGATTTGCAAGCTTGAGACTGTTGTGCAATTAATTCTAATGCCATTCATCGCTTTCCCCGTATTTTACAGTGCAATACAGTGGTACCTCGCAAGACGAATGCCTCGCAAGATGAAAAACTCGCAGAACGAAAGAGTTTTTCGTTTTCTGAGTTGCTTCGCAAGACCTATGGGCTTGCTTCGCAAGACGAAAACGTCTTGTGCCATTTTTTTAAAGCCGTCAATGCATTCCTATGGGAAACCGTCAATACACAGTGGTGCTTCGCAAGACGAAAAAATTCACAAGACGAAAAAACTTGCAGAACGAATTAATTTCGTCTTGCGAGGCACCACTGTATTGGTTTTTTTATTTGTATTTACAGTGCTATGAACAGGTGTTTAACCCACTTGCGGGTCCTCTCTAGTACCCATAGGATTTTATTCTACATTTGCCATTTACAGGTGTGAGTGCCTATGGATTTGTAGCAATTGAATAGCGATTCACGATTTTAGAGATTGTACAGCAACTTTTGCAGGCGGCTTATATTCAGGTATTGTCTTTTTTTCTTTTTCCCCTTTGAATTTTAAAGGTGCGGCTTATTTGCAGGTGCGGCTTATATTTGGGCCAATTATTATTATTATTATTATTATTACCAGTAATTTTAGGTTCGCAACATTCAGATTAATTCTACTTCTCGGTTCTGTGTGGACTGTGACATTATCATAGACACAGGTAGTCAAAGGGTCAAATAGCTGCCAACTGCCAGATCTTACTGCCTCACCTTCTTACCTCTTGGTGATGAGTTTGTGAGTAAGCACCCTGATGATGATGATGATGATGATGATAGCAGCAGCAGCAATTACTACTACTATTACTATTAAAACTGCCCACTGGCCTTTTTGAATTTGGGAGTGGGGTGACAAGGCTGCTGTTGCTAATGATACCCTTTAAAAAGTAAAGGTAAAGGGACCCCTGACCATTAGGTCCAGTCGTGACCGACTCTGGGGTTGCGGCGCTCATCTCGCTTTATTGGCCGAGGGAGCCGACGTGCAGCTTCCGGATCATGTGGCCAGCATGACTAAGCCGCTTCTGGCAAACCAGAGCAGCACACGGAAATGCCGTTTACCTTCCTGCCAGAGCGGTACCTATTTATCTACTTGCACTGACATCCTTTCAGACTGCTAGGTTGGCAGGAGCTGGGACCGAGCAACGGGAGCTCACCCCGTCGCACGGATTCGAACCGCCAACCTTCTGATCGGCAAGTCCTAGGCTCTGTGGTTTAACCCACAGCGCCACCCGCGTCCCACAGCATTAGAAATAAATTTCTTTGGATTAATTAATACAACGAGCTAGACTGCAGTCCTTGTGTGTATACAGCGCAAGTGCACAGTATCCTTATGGCCTGTGGTGGGATTTGATCAAGCCTTGTCCACTCGTATAATTCTGTAATCAGCAGCTTAAATTCAAGGTCCCAAAATAGCAAGCAGGGCATCGCATTTCCCAACCTTACTTTTACAGATATTCATTCAGCTTTCCGTGTTAGCCTGACCTTTGTGGATTTGCTTTCCATAGAAAGTTGGCGCGCAGTCAGGAGTGAGGGTTTTTTAAACTTAAAAAAAAACGGGTCGCACATTTTGTAATTTAGGAAAGGGTACAATATGCCTGAGCGTAAGTGCAAACCACTTGTGTCGTTTGAAGGAAGTTGAATTACAGAAGGCTATTATGTTTTTGCAACTGAGGGTAATCAGTTACTACGACAGCAAAGTTGTTAAAAATTGAGGAAAAGCTGTCTATCAAGCCAGGCTGTTAACCATCTGACATCTAATCCCTACATGCACATCCGTTATCTAATTGACCTTCTCATGGTTGCCATAGCAACTGAGAGAAAAAGAAGGGATTTCCAGTAAACTGGAGGAAAAAGGGTATCACATGGAGGGGAGAGGTTTTGAGGTTGAAATCAGCAATGAACAGGGGTACTGAAGAGGCAAGTCACAGCCTACGCCCCCAATTCAGACCTCCATAGGAGGCAGACTGAGAGCCACAACCAGCCATATGTGGTTTTTCTTTTCTTTTTAAATAACAGCCTGGGGCATGTTAGTACTCTGCAGCCTCCAGCTTCCAGGCTCCT
The DNA here is from genome assembly GCF_965153285.1 of Podarcis tiliguerta. Classification (NCBI taxonomy): domain Eukaryota; kingdom Metazoa; phylum Chordata; class Lepidosauria; order Squamata; family Lacertidae; genus Podarcis; species Podarcis tiliguerta. Next base: position 47,840,825 of record NC_139539.1, read on the forward strand.
ATTTCAGAAACCAGAAACAGAGGTATGCTCACTTCTTTAAAGAGGACTTCATATTCCTGCTACCTCCATTTTAACTCCTCTCCCCGGATCAAGTCACATTTGGCATATAGTGACCACTGAAAAGCTGTCACCTACTGGTAGGGATGGAAGAGAAACTTGACTGCATTTGCATTTAAAGGTGAACCTACCAAATCTGTACTACCTGAAGCTATACATGAATCGAAACACAGGCATCCTTCAAAAGTCCCTGAATTTTGCAATTCTCCTTTTAGGCCAAGTAATGCATAAGAAACTGCATATACTGGGGTAATGTGTGTATAAAGATGCACATATTGGGGAATATAGCATACAAAATGCATTATTTCAAGGGAAATTGCTCTGCAAAAACATGTATATTACACAGAATTGCATACAAAAGTGTATATTAGGAGAAATTCACTGGTGAATTTTCATGAGGACTTAAACAAAATTCACAAACTGATGTAGAAATGCAAGGAATCTAATTTTTAATGGGGGAAAGACTGAGAGAACCTGAAACTGAGAGATTTGCGTATCCCTGCCTACCGCCTTGGCTGCTTCTAGCCATCTGATTATTTGCAGCCACCATCCTGTGTCAGATTTTACTGCAGGAGTCAGGTTTGTGGTTTTGTTCTTTAAAAGGCATTTGCAGCGGTGTGCAATAGTTCAGCTCCATGCATGAGCAACAGTTGCACACAGTCAGCTACCAGGTATCCAATGGTTATATGAATTGGATCTAAGTAAGAACAGATAGCATTGAAACAAAGGTGTGTGTGTGTGGTGCCAAATTTATGTATAAGCTAAACAAGCTATAGCTTAGGGCCCCACTCTCTTGGGGGTCCCCAAAAAATTTAAAGAAAAAATATGGATGTACATTTCCAAAATCTAAGATAAAAAACAAATAAAATTAAACCTACATACAGCAGCAGTGTTTTGTGTTGCGTAGGTTCCTATGATGTAAGTGATGGGTCTCGCCAGCTAGCCTGCTCCCTAAAATATCACATATTAAAATATGTTACCTTCAGTAGCTTAGGGCCTCATCAAACCCAAATCCGGCCCTGTGTGTGTGCTAATCTGAATTAAAGGTTTGTGTGAAAATGGCCAAGGAGAGGAGTTAAAACAAGGAGATAACAGGAATGCGGAAATTCAAAAAATCCTGAAGTGCTTTTTCCTCAAAGTTTTTTTGTCAGATGAGGGCATTATCCACCTTTTTTGAGAGTGCTTCTGTCCATCACAGAAACCTCACTAGATAATAGAAGAAGTTAGAATTCTGTGATGTGCTCATTCAACTTCATCCATTTGACCTAAGAAATATTTGATGCTCATTGTAAAGAAGGAGGTATGTACTTCTCTACATCATGGGAATGGTTCGGAAAGCGGGTACCCACACTTGAAAAATCATCCACGGTTGCACAAAAGCTTGTGTTTATTTTGTGTGGTTATTTAGGCAAAAACACTCCACGCCCGCAATTCTGAGAAGAAAAGACGCATGTATATGGAAGATACAAGAAGATTATTACGAAGATAAGGTGAGGAAAGAGAATGAAATGAAATGCGACAAGCATTGAGCAACATACCCTGGTCGAGAGGCAGGCTGCCAGTGATTGAGAGCGCAACCCTACACATACCTGCTCAGAAACAAGTCCCACTGAGTGCAAAGGGCCTTGCTCTTAGGTCCAGGTGTACAGGGTTGCCACCTGAGAAAGCAGCAGCAGGCACTCGCCTTTACACTGGGAGCTGAACCAGGTGAAAAGGGATAGGGATGAAAGAAGGGCAAACAGAGGAAATAGGTCTAAACAGGTGCACTTTGGGGTAAATCGCAGACAGTAGCATGCCTAGAAATATTGGAGGGGCTCAGAAAGGAGCAGCAGAAAGAAGAATCTTGTCAGAGTGAAATACAAAAGATGCTACCTGAGAACTGGATCTTTCAAGTTCTCTCATACTTAATAGTTGTAGCGTTGTTGCTAAATAAACAAGACAATCTAGAGGTGGGGTGTGTGTGTGTGTGTGTTTGTGTGTGTGTGTGTGTGTGTGTTTAATTACATACATAGTCAGATGCTCAGCTGGTAAAATTTGCTATATTTAATATCTGTTTGAAACCAATGCTGTGGATTTTGCCCTGTTAATCTGACCCACAGGGCAATCCTATGCACCAGAAGGATTGCAGTCGTTGTCTAGTTTTATGCAGGTTCCCTCTTTCTGCTTCTGTAGCTTTTTTTATCTTATACGCAACTTCTATTCAACAAACAGCTTTTGGTAGAAGCTGTGAGAACAGGGGAGCAATCTCAGATTTCATTGGTAAGGACGGGGGGGGAGAGTTTTCAGCAGTGCTGGCGGGAAATGCATAACAAGGTTCAAAAATATATGCTCAGATATATTCTAAATAAATGCAAAAAAAGAGGTTTATTTTAATAGCACATCTCGTGATCAAAAATGGCTCATAATAACCAGAGATCCTGCCAAACAATTGCATATGGGTCAAATTGAGTGAGAAATCCATTGAGGAAGACCATAAAACAGCATTAATTTACCACAGCAATTCATATCGCCTAATATCATGTATATAGTATGAAAACTTGAATCGATGCCATTAATACCTTTCTAACTGTAATTTGATACATGTCTACTTGCAAGAAAGGGGCTTATTTTCAAAGTTAGTGGCTATTAGATTGCAGTGAAAATTTGCATTTTTAAAAACCTACCTTAGTAATATAGTACTACAGACACTGATGAATATTAGGAATGCTGATGTAATTGTTAATGTCTTAAAGCAAAAATAAAACCAAGTGCTCACGGTCAATGAACTGCCAATTATAGAGCTGAACAAAACATTTTTTGCAGCCGGATGTCTTCTCCGACGCTTCTACATGATTACCAAGTGATTCATCATGCATCATGGGATATTTATGCAAAGTTATTATACAGAAATAGTTCCTTTCATCTCCCTTTCTATTTTAAAGTTTCACTTCTTCTTTCCATCCACAGTCAAAATATTAGCACTAATCATTCTTAATGACTGACTTGAAAAAAATCTTCTTTTGGGGAAGTGGTCAGTTTTTGCCAAAGGAAACTGCATGGCATATTCATGATAGCTTCCCTGAGCAGATATAATTTAGCAGCAGGATTCAGTTCTGAAAGCTGCAATGAAATAAATAATATTTCTGAGCATATGCAGAGTGCCTTCCCTTACTACCAAGGATACCTTCAAATGTTGCTGAAAACTGTAATGAAATGGAGAATATTTCTGAGCATATACAGAGTGCCTTCCCTTACTACCAAGAAAACCTCCAAATTTTGCTGAGATCAGCAATTGTGACAGGCTGACAAAAAGGGCAGCAGGAAGCTTTCCTGTTGCAAGGAGTTGCAGCAACTGCATTTTGGCACAATAGTCAAATTCCTGCTACTTCATCTAGACTAATAGCAATTAAAACAAAGATCAGTTTAAATTTTTCTTGTTGTTAATTTCAATCAACAATAACCCCATTTGTGTAGAGGAGGCACCCAAAGTATCTATGGCCAACCTAGGATTAAAGGAAAGAGCTTGTTTATAAAACAAAGCAAAAACAAAACATTGATAATAAATTCTCACATTAGGGAACAAGTATTGACCTCAAAGCAAAGAAACAAATGTGAGACAGCCTAGCACTTGGTTATAAAAAGAGACAGAGGATCAAGGAAGAGAGATAAGAAATACTCTGTTTATTCGAAAAGTCACAAGAAGTCAGATAGCAAAAATGAAAGACTGGAAAACCCAAACCAAGTTGTTGTTGCTGTTTTTAAAAAAAGAGATTGAGTTACACAGTAGACATGGTTTATCAATCGGTCAGTCAGAGACCCTTAGACCCTTCAAGGCTTTTATCTTCTGTGACTGCTCAATATTTTTTTGTCTTGTCTTGAGAACAATTTTCATTTGTGTTGTTCAGGGAGTCCATACTCCCATTCCCTGTAACCACACCGGTGAGTATTCTTTCTACCTCCCTAGGTAGTACTTGTCTCTCCTCATTCTCTGTCTCCCTATGGTAGAAATAGTTAAAGTTGGAGACAATGACTGGCACAGGAAGTGCAATGGTGAGCACCCCTGCAATAGCACATAAAGTCCCCACTATCTTTCCCCCCAGGGTGATAGGACACATGTCTCCATAGCCAACAGTCGTCATGGTGACCACAGCCCACCAGAAGCCATCAGGTATGCTGGAGAAATGTGACTGTGGTTCGTCCACCTCTGCAAAGTAGATGGCACTAGAAAACAGGATGACCCCAATGAAAAGGAAGAAGATGAGCAAGCCCAGTTCCCTCATGCTGGCTTTGAGGGTCTGTCCTAAGATTTGTAGCCCCTTGGAGTGCCGGGAAAGCTTGAAGATACGGAAGACCCTCACCAGGCGAATAATCCTGAGAATGGCCAGGGACATGTTCTGTTGGCCGTTTAGCTCAGTCTGTTGAATCAGCTCCGTGGTGAGGGTCACAAAGTAAGGAATGATGGACACAATGTCTATGATGTTCATAATATTCTTGAAGAACTCAGCCTTGCTGGGACAAACAATGAATCTGACAAACAACTCAAAGGAGAACCAGACGATGCAGGCAGTTTCTATCACAAAGAAGGGGTCTGTGAAGGTATTAGGGACCGCAATGGCTTTGGTTAGATTGTTAGCTTCAGCCTTGAGGTCCTTGATCTCCCTCTCATCTCTGAACTCAGGTAAGGTCTCTACACAGAAAATGATAATAGAGATGACAATAACCAGAACCGAGACCAAAGCCACCCCTCTGGCTGCACTAGAGCTTTCAGGGTACTCAAACAGCAGCCAAAACTGCCTATGAAAGTCATTGGTTGGCAGAAGAGTGACAGGGTCCTTGATGAAGCCTTCATCCTCTCTGAATTGGTCCATGGCATCTTCGCCCAGCTCATAGAAAATGATCTCGTCAGCAAAGACATCTATAGGGACGTTGGCTGGGCGCCGGATTTTTCCTCCCGATTGATAGTAGTAGAGTATCCCATCAAAGCTAGGCCTGTTTCTGTCGAAGAAGTACTCGTTCCTCATGGAATCAAAGTAGTGTATCCTCTTCTCAGGATCTCCAAGAAGGGTTTCTGGAAACTGATCAAGAGTCTTGAGCTGCGTCTCAAACCTCAGCCCAGCAATGTTTATGATGACTCTCTGGTCGCCCTCATCCATGCCCACATTCTCCAAGCCCAGGTGGTCACTGAACTCAGTAGACAATTTGGAGAATATGGTCTCATTGTTTGTGTTCTCACTGTTGATGAGAATTCTCCAGTTGGACAGGAGGCTGGTACAGCTGGGATGCCCTTTGTGCGATTGGCCAGCAGCCCTGAGGTCATTTGAAAAACAAGGCTCTTCCGCTACCTCGTCGGGGTTGTCAAAACTAACCAGTGCCACCTCCATTTCTTTCCAAGTGGACACGTCCATCATATGGGGGTAATCAGATTAGCGGCATAAATCCCGAGGTTAGATACCGGCAGCTTGCGTCTTTCCCACGCTATGATGATCTGCAAGTGAACAGACAGAGAGACCGAGAGGATTTTATGTCTATGTGTCGCTTGCTCGCAAAGAATGAAATCAAACTGAGTCCAGGGTAACTCATCTTCAAACAAACAGAATTAATTACTTTTAATGCTATTAACTTAGTACTGCTGCTATTATCCCTTCAAGGGAGGATTCGAGTAGGTGTTTTGCATGCACTCGTTATTTCTGCAACACCTCCCAGCACAGCGCTGAAGGTTATAGGGTTTTACAGGGGCAATGTCTTGGATGGTTTCCAGAAATCCAGCGCCTCTGCTCTTTTCCCAGTCACTGTAGGTTATCCCTATAAGAGTTTCAAAGCAAAGATCCTTGGGGCAGGAAAAGAGGACCTTAATATTTAATTTCTTAGCATCTTTTTAGGACCTGCTTTTCCCCTTTCCTTGTTTGGGGTAGAGCAGAGTAGGGCAAGCAACAGAACCCTCAGTGGCCAGTTTGGATGAGTTCAGTCTTAACTTGCTTACTGCAGCTGCCCCCCCCCATCATGGTTTCTGCTCCCAAACATATGGGAAATGCATTGCTCTGGCTTCTTCAAAACAAGCAGAAGCTGCAAATTTTGCATGCTTCCATGTGACAAAATGCTAAGAGGGCAATATGCAGATGTTCAGCTTCTTCTGGTAACAAAGCCCATTTCCCATATGTCTGGGAGCAGAAACTCATGGGAGTGATTCATGGGAGGGTTATTCCCCATGGGCTCAGAGCAATCATCAAAGCCTCAAGAAGAAGGAAATCAGTTGCCACTAGTAAAGGCCATTGTGAGCACTGGACTGGACACACAATGCATTTTTTTCTACTACTACTACTATAACAACAACAACAAAGCAATTTAATAGCAGGACCAAAATCACACAAACTTGGATTTAAACTCATGGCACCCCAGAGATGCCAGTATCTGAGTGGTCCAAAAATAATCTGGAAAGGGGTTTATAGCATTACAATGAAGTATGGATAGTTTTGAGAAAGCAATTTGTGCTACTACAATTATCGAAAAGTATGGCACTCCTCTATAACTGGGATAAAAAAGAGGAGCAAAAGTGCTGAAACAAATTTGGGAGGGGGTTGATTTTTGTACTAGAAATGTTTTGCTCAGCTTTCCAAATTCTCTGTTGGTTTGTAGACACCCAAAGTTCTGACAATCTGACTTTGGAATCTGATTTTTAGTTCTGTGTGGTGCTTGTTTGAGAGAAGCCAAACCATTTCCTCCCATGTCTGCACCTTTTTGTGACTATTTTCCCAGCACAGACAGCACCATTGTAAATGTACTTACACAAAGTCCCATGGAGTTCAATCAGACCTACATCCAGATAAATGAATATAGGATTGTAGCCTGAACACCGTACATTTACTCTTGTGATTTTTCCTGTAGAAAGCAAATGATGTCATGATTGTGCTTGAGAAATATGGCTGAACTTCAGAGATAACTGTCTTAAGTATAAAATGTGATGTAGCACACCCTTGATCATGGAGGTTAATTCCTGATATTCCCAAGTGACATGGGACAAAGCCACCCTCCTCAGCATGCTATCTCTAGCTGCTACAATCCCAAATAGGAATGGACAAATCTGTCAGTTTTGGTTATCTACCTTTCCCATTTTCCCCATTTTAAAATTCAGTTCTTCACACTTCTGGGGGGGGGGAATCCTCATGAAAAATTTTATGCATTTTAATGCAAATGTCCTTCAATGAACACATTTTGATGTGCAACTTTTGTCTAATATACACATTTCTGCAACCAATTTTCTGTAATTGAATGTGTTTAAAATGTTATTTCCATTAATACATGCATTTTATGCACATTTCTCCCCAATATTGTTTTGTTGGAGAACTGTATTGCAAAATTCAGAAAAGTGAAAATTGCTGTGTTTCAATTCATACATTGGCTTGAGAAGTGGGAATTAGGTAGTTTCTCATTAAAATGAGAACAAAATCAAATTTCCCCTCTGCCCCTAGCCCCGGAGGAGGGGTGGGGAGTAGTCAAGATCTAGGAATTGTATTTGCTATGCACCATTTTTATTTTGGTATAGTCAAAATTATCTGGTACACTGAGAAGGAGCACTGGAGTGGTTCTACTGGGGCGCCTGAGAAGCCCCTAATCTCACTGCCTCTTTGTTACACCTCTACACTGTTCCAGAAAATGGCAGTAACACTAGTGTTTGGAGGGCAGCTCTGTAGCCCTGGTCTGTCTCACTGACCACTCCTAAATGACCCCAATCCCTCCTCTACAGGAGTACATAGAAACAGATATGAAGAATGTACACTATTCAGAGTTGTGTAACCATAGTTCCCTCCACCCAGCATATTTGGGAGCAAAATAAGAATTTTAAAAAACTTGATGTCTGTGTGCAGTTCTAGTGGCTAGAACTGGCTTTTTTTTTGCACTGGGTGTGTGGTCATGCATGTAGATGCGTGTGCATATATTTGTATATGGCTCTCTTTAATACAAGGATGGGGATCCAGAACTGAATATCCCTCCATGAGCCACTTTGACAGGTAGTGGGGTCGCCCATCTGCCAGTCATCTGATGCCATAGGACATCAGGCGGTTCCAATTAAAACCTGTGACTACAAAGAAAGTATCAGGAGCGCGCCTGATTATTCCTTTAAAGCTATAGCTTGAGTTAAAAAATAAATAAATAAAGTCACAGCTGCACAGATTCTTCCTTTTCAACCCATGGCTTCAAAGGAAGAATGGCACATAGTCTCTCTAAGCAGGCTCCCAATTCTTCCTTACCAGCTTGGAAAATTCAGTGCTTTTTTAATTTGTTTCATTTTCTGTCACAATTCAAAACATTCGGAACTCAAGTAGCAAACTCCTAGTTTTCTTTTCTTTTAATTTTGCACCGCATCATCTTCTGTCATACATACACCTGGCATCACAGAGCACCAGGTGGGCATAGCCTGGGCCAAATCGGAGCATGAGCAAAATGCAGGAGGTGCTGCAGGACATTGTTAGGTCCATAGAACAGAGCTTCTTGATTGCTGCTTTGATGGAATCCAAAATCTGCTGCATTACTCTGCCTTGGCAACACCGGCAACACAAAGGGAAAAGCTATTGTTACTGAAAGCAGTCACTTTGCATCCATCTGCAGATGCCACAGAGCTCTGTTACCCTCTTACTATGCAAAAGCAATACTTTGATGATGATGATGATGATGATGATGTTTCAGAGCACACCAAATTAGCCACAGCTCTCCCCTTAATGGAGGAAAGCAGAGCTTGTTCAGCCTGTGTATGTACAAATGACTGATGAGTCTTATCTGTGTGTATTGGTTACAGTTTGCCGTCGCCACTATTGCTGCACTCTCTCAAGATAGTAATACAATACACCATTGTCTGAGAATGGCGAATGGCAGGTGAAGTTCTAGAACCACCAGACAACCAGACTCATGTGCCAATGAAACTGCTGATATGAAACTGTTTCCAACTTGAGTAATTGCAGCTGTGTCCATTATGTGAAATGACACTTACAAACATCTCCCCACTCATTTTCCCCATGTATGGTCTTGGATCACCCTTTCTATACACCTGAGCAAAACGGCCTTCAAATGCTATCATCTTAAAAGGGAACATTTAGGGGGGTTCTGGGGTCCAAGGACGCAATAGATGTGGTCTTCCTTTTGCTCATCATTCACAAGGAATGTGGCCTCCCTGGTGCACTGCTCCACTGCAGAACTGCTTATGTTTTGCACATTGTAGACTATGGGCACAATATAATAAATAATAATAATAATGTATTTATACCCCACCCACCTGGCTGGGCTTCCCCAGCCACTCTGGGCAGCTTCCAACAAAATATGAAAATACAGTAATGCATCAAACATTAAAAGCTTCCCTAAACAGGGCTGCATTCAGATGTCTTCTAAAAGTCTGGTAGTTGTTCTCTTTGACATCTGGTGGGAGGGCGTTCCACAGGGCTAAAGAAGTCTCTTGCCCAAGTCCCATTGGAATGAATGGGAGCAATATGGAGACCACAGTCATAGATTGCGCTGCATGAGCCCTTTTCTCTTGAATTGCCATCCTTTGCACACTCATATTTTATGAAGAATCAAGACGTTGAGGCCCAGCCTTCTAGTTACACACACAAGCACACACTGTTTTTAATCTATATTTCTCAGGCCAGTTGTTGTTGCTCTTTTGGGGTGAGCAAAGGTGAATCTAGGGGAGAGCGACTGGTTTGGTCGCACTGGGTGTGCAACTTCTGGGGTGCTGCGGCAGGCGCCACAACTATTGACATCCAATGGAAGGTAAGAGGTAGGAGGCGGTGCCAGATTTTGGCATCACACAGGGCAGCACTGAAATTTGAGGTGTCAAGGTCCACCACTGGGGTTGGGGGGAATAAAACATAGTTTCTGTGCTAGCTTGTATGTGTGCACATGCAAAGTTCTTTTGACGCAATTGAGGGATACTGTACCTTTTAATTAAAAGCTTCCTATTTGCAGCTTCTGCTCATTTGCTATCTCTTCCTGTTCGCTGCAACACAGTTTTTTACCTTTTTACCTGCTTGGATGGATTTAAGTACTGGTTTCCTTCCACTACTTTACTTCTTTTAAATTCCATAGCAAAATAGCAATATTTCAAATAATGCAAGGAAATCAATATTCATACTTACACCCAGGCATGAACTTATATAGCGGGAACAGAAGCTGAGTAACTAACAGGCATCACATACCCCCCGCTGCATCAAAGAGGAAGCAAGAAAATGGGAAGATGCTGCAGGGAAGAAACTTTTAATTAAGCTCTACTAAGCAGGATTAACTTCTTTAGTATGCATTATGGAAACATTATTGGCCATGTGGATTGCCGTGGCTCAATAATACAGCATAGGAGAACATCCTAACTGTTCCATTTGCACCTGCTGTGCAGATTATCGTAGGATCAACATTGATCAGTACCATACTCTGCTCTGCCATAAATGAATGCATCAAAGGCAAACACGGGAACACCAGTAGTCATGTGGACATGCTTCTATTTTCCACTGTATTTTTCTTGTTGCTAATGTATGAAAATGCACACTTTAGCTTTAAAGCTAATTGCAAAACTTACTCATAGCTAACTGCAAAAAAAACTAACAAAGGAAGCCAGGGGCTGCTGGCCCTATTCATGGACTATTTAAGGGTATTAGTTGGTTTCCTTTTCAGAAAATAAAAGTACAATGTAACTGCAAAGCCACAAGGAAACATGCAACATATAACTTAGTTTTCAGCATTGATTTCAAAATGCAAAGTTGTCTCATTTACTCCTCTCTGTAAATCATCCAACAGCTGCTTCCCAGAATCTGATTAACTAATACTCTTTATCTTAAATCCTCTGCCGGAAAAAAATAAAGGTCATTTTAGGAGGTAGAGTGTTTCTCCCATCACATTCTCTTTGTAAATTAGTATATTTATGCTGTGCTTTCTCTTCCTTCCCCCCCACCAAACAAGCTCTTGCCCTTGTCCCATCCCAAAATGCAGTTACATAAAATTGGTCTCGCTTCAGAGAAGAAGGAGCTCTCGGGTTTCTTCAGTGACTAAAACTCACTGTAAATGGGGGGAAAGCAGCAAAATAGATGCAGCAGTGCATCATTTTGTCCCCACCTCACCCCAGCCCGATTGCTTAGTCAAGATGACCAGTGAGTTTTTAAAAGCAAGTAACCCTCTGTAATATACTTAGCCTCAGGACTTACCGGTACAAGGCTGAGACCCACCAAAGCTCAATGCATCTGTCACATGAAACAATTTTACAATAATATTTCAAATTTTAAAAAAAAAAACTTAGAAGAGGGGAAAAAGATAATTCACATCTGCCTTTGCTAAGTTCTTCCGAATAGGATAAAAGCAGGAGGCAGGCAATGTAACTGACACGGCTCTCTTCTATTTTATTAACTTTACATCCGGATAGCTGGTACCTAAGAGGCTGCAGTAGCATATGGTGCTGTAGCCCAAAACTTTACCCCCCTGTTTTTCATGGGAAGAAGAAAAGAAAAGAAAAAGAAGACTTTCATCTTATTGTCCGGCTGGCTTCGGGAAGAGGAGCTGAGAAGTACAGTTAACGCTCGAGACGCAGCAAAGTCGCCTTTGAAAGATGTTGCTGAAGTAGCCGGGCTTGGTGGAAATGGCAGGTAAGATCAAATAACCTCCGGGACAATCTCATCTCTTATCCCATTCCACTCCTTCAATATGATCACCCTAAACTGCTTATAGAATCATCCCGCCTGCAATATTTGATATCCTTGTAGTCTAGACAGGAATACATTTACTCCAACGAGCTCCCATGTGCACCACGGGAGGAAAAGCTGGAGCATTTCCCTGTCCCTCACGAGGAGCATAATGTACTCTGCCAGGTTTCAAAACAGAAAACGTGCATGATTTTCCCAAACCCTCTCATAATGCGCCCTGTTACAACAAACAGGTCTGAGGAAGTTGCACATCAGTGTTGAAAGGATGTTTTGTGTTCCTTCAATATGTGGTGTTTTGTTTTGAATATGACTTCATTCCTTTCCTGTTGATATTTACAGCCAATCCTTATCCGGAAACTATATCTTTTAAAGGTACTGAGCTAGACTAGCCGCCCACTGCACCCCCTGCCCCATTCCACAGCTGTTCATGTCATCCACCCTTCTGTTCCATGTGCTGTAGCCAGCAGGACTCCAGACTCACGGCATGGGGGAGAGGACCAGGGCACACATGGAGAAATTGTTTTATTATAATCAGTTATTTATGTAATGGTTATTAGCATAAAGGGCATTTCAAGTACATGTGTGGCTCTCAGTCATCAGGAATTCATAAGTAAGCAGTGAATGCAAGATTTGGTGGCATATATATATATATATATATATATATATATATATATATATATATCCCACAACCACCCTGCAAGGTAGGTCAGTTATATTATTTTCATTCAAACATGGGAAGCTGCCTTGCCCCAAATCAGGCCATTGGTCCACCTACCTCAGTATTGCTGGATAAGTGTTTAATAGTTATTGTATCTGTATTTGTTTAAAAACCAATAAAAATTTGTTAAAAAACAAAAAACACAGACTGGTAGTAGCTCTCAGACAGGGGTCTTTCTTGGGCCTACCTGAAGATGCCAGGGATCAAACCTGGGAGCTTTTGCATGCAAAGGGTTGTATTCTGCCCTTATGCTATCCCCAAATGGCAGGTGAGGGGAGAGGTTAGGAGAAGCAGTAGCTTGCCTATGGCTGGGGCAAGATTAGAACCAGGGACATCCAAGTTCATTGTTCACACTCTTCTTAGCTATGATGCTACACCAGCTCTTACATAGCATCATCAGTCTGCAAGGCACTTCAAAGAAGCAAACGAGAGAGATCCCTGCCCCAAGGCGCTTGCAATCTAAATTTCAAAGGTGAACACAACAAGTGAAGAGGAGGAAAGAGGAAGCAGAACAAATGTGAGCTGCACATACTTACTATAGAATTGTAGAGTTGGAAGGGAACATGGAGGTAATTAATAATAATAATAATAATAATAATAATAATAATAATAATATCCTGACTAGTCCAACGACCTGTAATGTAAGAATAATTTGGCCACTATGGGGCTTGAACCCACGAACCTGAGATTAAGGGTCTCATGATCTGCCAACTGAGCTATCCCAGGTTACGCCTTGGTTCATTTGGCAGTGAGGTGAAGAATGATGTGGGAGACCCAGTGGCTGCATCCTGCAGTCTTGGTGCTTCAGAGTTTTAAAGGTGACATGACAACCCGATGCACAATAACAGCGGGGAAGAGGAAAACCTCAGGAACACTTGCCACTACATGTGCATACAGAGTCAGGAACAAGAGTCAATTCCCCCTTTCCTTGGCAGATGTATCTGCATATTACAAGTGGCGGAATCACCTGTCCCTCGTCTGCATGTACTACTTGCTCAGGTGTGCATGTAAACGTTCAGCAGTTACACCCAAACACCTTAACGTGGGAAGCAGCCTTCAGAATGATCCCAGGCCCCTCTGAGGCCTTTTGCTCAGATATTGCAGCTAATCCCTGATGCTACTCAGTATTTCTCAATGGAGAGGGTACCAGGCAGAGAGCTTGCTCACAGACTTTCTAAAGGACCCTCTAACATCTCAGCCCAGAGACCTGATCTCAACACGAAGAACAAAAGCAAAGATTAATAAACACTCAGTTAGGTGTGCCTACCTCTCGCCTGAGACCATGAGGACAGTAGGCTTCTTTAGCTAGGGTGCGCTCACACTCACTTTGAGGCAGCCGTAGCCACTCTGAATCCCACAAGCAGCTCATTTTAGTCCAGGTTCCTGCCACAGATAGTGGTCAGTGCCTTTCAGACAGCTGTTATGACTCAAGCCATAACGCCGTGAGCGTTTATATCCTTTGCAAATAAATAAATAAAGGAAATGACTTCTATAATGAAGCTGTGGATTAAGCTCACTATTTATACACTTAGCTAATATTTGCCCTCCCTTAATCCTGTTAACTTCTTTGCCTCGGTATCATACTGTTGCAGTGAGTTCCACAAGTTAGATACATCTCTTGGATTTTTTTTTTTAAGTATAGGGTTCCTATATATAAAGCTCAGTAGTTATTAGAATTCAGCAGAATAAATTAATTGTGTAATACAAAGTTACATATTTCACATGCATGGAATATGACAGCTGGTTACTAAAATTGGCTATGTTACCAAAGTTTATGAAACATAACAAATGATAATTCAAAGAAAGTAATGGGCGTTTTAATAAGTACTGCTTCACTAAATGTGCACTTTCATGTGCCTATATTAATCAGTATTTTCACAGCCAGAACAATTTATATGGCTTTTAAAGCCCTACGTATTTTCACCTACATATCTGCTGTTGTCATTATGAGGCTGCATATTTATTTCTGACCAAACTGCAGGAGGCAGTGGAAGACAGGAGTGCCTGGTGTGCTCTGGTCCATGGGGTCACGAAGAGACGGACACAACTAAATGACTAAACAACAATATTTATTTCTGTTGTTTAATGCTGCTGTTTAGTTTTTATCAGTTTTTGTTGCTGTGATTCGATTGTTGTATCTGATTTGATGTTGTCAAACCTCTGGAGTCTGTCTGAAGAGGAGTAGGATAGGGAACACAATTAATGTGTTCCCTAGGAGGTGGTGGTCTTACACCTGAGCAGGTAGTCATAATTAATGGAGTTGTGAAGGGTGGTGGGATCAGTGCATTATTCCTTATTTGTTAACAGTTCTTTGCTTCTGGAACTCTTGTAGCCTAACAAAAACTGGATCCTAGTTCTGTTGGTTGCTGTTGCTGCTGCTCAGAATATAGCAGAAGAACCTTGCAGGTAGCCTGCAGCATGTAGGCAGCATGCTGCAGATGTAAGGAACCTTTTAAAGTATGCATGACGTGGAGCTAGGCTGGCCATGTACCCTACCTTACAGTGGTCAAACTCTTAACTGAAGGTCTGTCTGTTCCAAGTCTAGTTCAAAGAAGGAAGAGCAGGGGCTTTGAAAATGCCCATCCATGGGGAGCAGCTGGATAGCAGATAGCATAGGCTCCTGGTCAGTCTCCCCCATGAAGGTGAGATATACTGTATTTCTATCAAAATTACAGTAACTATCTCTAAATTTGCATCTAGGCCATCTAGGCTCTCGCCCCCTCTTTTTGGCCCTGTATAAGTGGCCATCCTTTATGGAACTGCTTGGGTAAGAGCCCCTTTCTGGTCAAATGTTTGTATCCAACTCAACTTGGTCATAAAAATAACATAAAACTAAATAAAAAATATATAATGATATAAATTAAGGATCCCTGCTTTGCTGGGGGTTGGACTAAATGATGCTTTGAGGCCCTTCCAACTCTACAATTCTATGATTCTAATTATTATTATTATTATTATCCAGTATTCTTGCCATCTGTAATTTTCTGTTGGGCGGGGAGGAAGATCCAGACTTACCTATACCAGGCTGTGTGTGTGTGTGTGTGTGTGTGTGAGAGAGAGAGAGAGAGAGAGAGAGAGAGAGAGTTTGTCTCTTGCCAGTGCCACCATTAGCACCACTCATCAATGAGAACTATGGGTCCTGGTTGCACTGAAGCCAATCTGAGTCTTCCTGGAGGACAAAAACAGGAAATCTTGCCCTGCCTCCAATCATCTTTAACATTGGCAAAAGGCTACCAGCAGTAAAGATTCAGCACCACTTGCTCAGACATGTCAGCTGCTATTTGGAACACTTGGTCATCATTCCCTTTAAAAGGCCTTGTCTGTGAAGTTTCTCATTTAAGAAATACATTGGCTATTGGTCCTCATTTGAAGCATTTAGTGTTGAGTTTTGACCTCTGGTGACATCCCCCCCCCCAAAAAAAAAATGTGCTAATGAAGCAGATTATACTGGGGAGAGTTGGAGCAAGTGAGGTTTGCATCTTTTCCAGGTGATTTATGGATGGTTCTTCTGCTAATCCACACACACTTCAAAGAAGAAGAATGGTCAACAATATTTTAAATATTGCCAAGGGTTGTTGTGTAGCTATATGTACTTCTTGTAATGTGATTTTTACCTTAATTCTAAGCATTGAGAATGTGAGATGTTTTTAAAATCTGATTTGATCTTAATCAAAAGTAATCAACATATGACATACTCATTATTATATTCATATACTTGTAACACAGTACAAGTATTACCTGCAAGCATGAAAAAAACTGGCTTCTCTAATTCAATATTCTGCCTTAACTCACCCTTACTGAAATCAGTGAGTCCAAAAAGGACTCAACTTTGGGTGATCATGCCAGATTTTAACAATTTGTTACAACTGATTTCAAGTTCTATTTCTAGCTGCAGTTTAATTTTGATTATACTTTTTTCTGTTTCAGGGTGGAAGCAACAGAGATGTTTCATGGGAAGCTATGTATGTTATTCTGTCATTGAAAGAATTTCTGGCACATGAAGAAGCAAAATGGACTACGCCTCATTTCTCAAAAGGACAATGAGCATCTGCCAATAAACTTATAGAGGATAGCACCAAACATGTCAACGGTTTAAAGACTATGGCTTTGTAGTTGGTTAATTCATTTTTCTCTGTATCAACAACTCCACTACTGTGTAGTGTTTGCTTGGACAACACAGAGGAAATACTGGATGTCTTTACAGCCACAACAAATAATCAGAACAGAGAAGCCCAGCTGCATTCCTGCTGCCAAGAAATTGGCTGGTAGTGAGTTCAAGACACACAAAAGGAAGCACTTCATGCAATTCATAATTAACTCATGCAATTATTGCAAGCTGTGCTGATGGACACTAGTTCAGATAACTTTGAAGAAGCATCAGGCAACATTTATAAAGAATAGGCCCATCAACATCCATTAGCCATGATAGCTAAACATGGAACCTCTATACACAGACTAAGCTTCCCAGAGGCATCTAGCTAACCAAGAAGACATAATGTTCTGCTAGATGCAATTATTAGTCTGATCCAACAGAGCAATTCTTACTATTTTCAAGATGTATCTCCACTAAAGGAATAAGTGAACCTAGACCAATTTTTAATGTGATACGTGATTCCTAGCTTAATGACCTTCTTCCCAGCGATATGCAATTGACCCTATCAGTGCTGGTCTTCAAAGAGGTTTGGAAGACTCACCTCTTCCAGCTAGCTTTTTAATTAAAATGACTTCATTAAAGTAGCATCAATAACTTTAAAAGGCTCCTGCAGTGTTTCCAGTCATATTTCCATGATGTTATGTGCTGTTCATTATTTGTAAAATAAAACATTACCTTAAAAAGGGGGAAAGAATATTTTATTAAGGTTGTTGGGATTATAAGAGTATTAGTTTTAGTCTGCTGGCTTATGTCCTGTAAGATGACCTTTAAACCACAGTGTTCTGTGGATTTTGTTTTTGCTTATTAAAATTATGAGAACTGCAAAGAATGTCTGGTCTTTCCATTGTGTGATTGATTCTAGAAGTTCTTTAAGTTAGTTTAATGGAGTCACCGTAATGATGTGAAATAATGGTGTAGCTGCAGGTACATCAGAGTAGTGGAGAAAGTGGAGATGGAAAATGCAATGGCTTCGCCCTCTTTCACTGTCTGAAACCCTTTAAAACTGGGGCAGGATCTCTGAGGATCCCTCACTTCTAGATGTTTCATCATTCCTCCCACAGCCCATGGAAGCAGCCCCTGTGAATGGGTTGGTTTTGCCCTCTAAGGTCAGAGTCACTCAAGTAGGAAGGTAAAAGGAGGGAGTTGAAGCCGACGCTTCTTTTGCTGGTGATAAGAGTTCAGAAAGTTTTAACAGACCAGAAATATTTCTTCAACTCCGCAGCAGAAGTTTGCCTTATGTCTGTATTGGTGTTGCTTTCTGAAAATTTATAAAGATGAACATGCTCACAGAGGAGTAGGGGGGTACATAGATATAAGAATCTATATATATGTTTTGGTGTCAGGGCAGGGATGGATGTTTAGGACACAGTAATGACAAAGACAGCATGTGATGGCCTGGGAATCTGATTCAGAGGCTGAACCGGAGGAATCCCAGCCTACACAGGAGTCCCCGCCTCCAGGACCGGCTGAGCTGGGGCAGGGCCTTGAATCTGAAGCACCTGCACCTGTGCCAGATCCTCAGGAGCAGACACCAGATGAATCCACTCTGGCTCCGGAGGTGATTGAGGACCCATTGCCTACAGGTACGCCTCTCCCAGCCCTGTCAGGGGAAGGTGAGCCTCCCCCTGGGTCCAGTAACCCTCCAGCCTCTCCTGAGCTGCAGAGGCTCAGGGCAGAGAGGCGGAGGGAACTGGTTTCTCTCAGGAGGAGTGCTCGCCTTAAGGCCAGGAGAGGCGGGTCACCTGTGGGCCAGGACCGCCCCTGGCCTCAGAGAAGATAAAGGCCAGTCAGCCCGGTCCCAGGTTGCAGGAGCAACGACGTTGGAAACCTGTTTCTGCCAGCACCCAGACCTGTCTTTCCGGAGTTCCCGACCACGCCCGGCTTTTTGTTTTGAACCCAGCTTCCCCCTTGGTGGACAGTCTCCAGACCCTCGACCCAGGACCAGACTTTGACCACGCCTCACGGTACCCCCCCCCCCCGGGACCAGCACACAGCACCTGAAGCCAAATAATTTGCAGCTGCGCCAATACCACCACACCACTTGGTGTGATTTTTCACCTACATTGTAAGTGTGATGCATCCAGACACAGAGAAGTAAATGTAGACTCAAACCAGACTCAAGAGTTCTCCTTGGAGGCCCATGCTTAGAGTCCTGTCATGAAGTTCTATATAAACTTGCTTAATAAACTATTGCCAACTTGCATCAATAATCAAGTTTCAGCACAAGAGAACATAATGAGAGCATATTTCCTGACTCACCATCAGTATTGACCTGTATATCTGCTGTAAGACAGGAATGCTTCATATGAGCAGTGCAACATCAGAAGAGGGAGCTTGAGCAAGATTGCAGCTCGTCCATGATTTGAAACATTTGACCTTTTAAGAGCGGATGTACTGGCTCTTAGTCTGCTTGCACTGCCAGAATGGCACAGAAGAACTTCGCTGTGCGACTCAGATTCTCGGCCAGGACTGTTGATGCCTGCCAAAACTGCTTCAACTTGAAACCTCAGGCGCAGAGGCTTGTCTTCTTGTGTGAGCAGCGACAGCCAGACTTGTTTAATCCCCTCCTCCAGTTTGCACATTTTATTCAGATTTTTGCTTTATAAATAAAAATCAGATTAACAAAGAACCTGGTACACCCAGTACACGCCATGAGACAGAGGAAATCTTTCTGATACCCAGACATTCAGCGCATATTAATCAACCGTGGATTAACCGGGTCAGCCTGTAATTTAATAACGAGAGAGATCAGAGATCAAAGCTAAAAGGCAGACTTTCCACATATAAAAAGCAGCTAAAAACCATCAGCCATTAGAGCCCGCTGTCAGTTAAGTGAAACTACATGTGCTTTCACAATGACATATGGGCCTGCCCTAGAAAAACAAGAACTCTGTTTCACAGCAAGTATTTTAGTATGCTCCTCAAAGATCTTTCTCAGTAATATTACAAGTTGCAGAACTGTGAGCAGCCTGGTACCTGATAGGAGTTTTGATGCCCTCTCTGAAGATTTGAGATTCTCAGTCACACAGGAACCACTTTATATATTCTCCACCAAGGAGGAGGGAGCACCAAGTTGGTTCTGCAGAGACTACAGCTTCTACAAAGGTATCATCTAGGTGTCAGAGTTGGTTAAGGCCTCTCCAGCTGTGGGGGTCACAGCCCTTCCCCACTCTTCTGCTTTATGCGCAGGCAGTGGGTTTGGTGAAGATGACTAGATTTTGTGGGATGTCTCCCTGAATAGATGACAATGAAGGTCTGGCCAGAAACTGCTCTAGATTTGAGGGTGTCTTGTTCAAAGTGAACCCTGGGTGGGCTCCGTCCTGTGTGAACAGTCCTACTGGGGCTTACCTGGTGGAAACAGGCAGCAGCACTCTGAGCAATACAACAAGTAGTACTGAGTGATTGAGATTGTCCACCAATTTAATTTCCCATAATGTCCCAGAGTGGCACTACACCAGGGGAATTGTGGGACATTAATATGGCAGCTGGACGCAGCTGGGCAGGACTGGGCCTGCCGTGCCCTGCCCTGTAGCAGGGTAAATCAACCTGCTAAGACAGTACAGTCATACCTCATGTTACGTCCGCTTCATGTTACGTTCTTTCAGGTTACGTCCCACAGCGACCCAGAAGTACCGGAAAGGGTTACTTCCGGGGTTTGCTGCTCACGCATGCGCAGAAGCGCAAAATGATGTCACGCGCATGCGCAGAAGGGGCAAATCGCAACCTGCGCATGCGCAGATGCGCCACTGTAGGTTGCGCTCTTTTCACGTTGTGAATGGGCCTCTGGAACGGATCCCATTTGCAACCAGAAGTACCACTGTACCCTAAAGGCAAAATGGAGACAAGAACTGGTATCTGATTGGTGCAACCAGACTTATTAAAGTGCTGGCCCTAGCAAATGCATTTAATTTCCAGTTTAGGCAAGAAAATGTTTTGAGCTGGCAGTATGGGTAGGGGGGACCCATTAGATCTACTTGATCCCATGAGAAATCTAGTAAGCCTTGGGGGCAGGACAAGATCTTCTGAAAGATTCCTGTTGAATCAAATCAATATTACTGCTCTCTGATCTCTGTTTCTTGGGCATTTTTAGCATGGCAGAAATTTTCTGGCAAAGCAGCACCATAACAATACATTGCTGTAGGAAATGTTTCACTACAGATCAGTCAATGTATGCTTGCAGTCAGAAAACATTTAAGTGGCCATTTGTCATTTATGATCTTGCTGAGATTCCTGCATTGCAGGGGGTTGGACTAGATGATCCTTGGGGTGGCCCTTCCATTTCTACAATGCTATGATTCTGTGAAGTGCCAATGGTTCTGAATATTCTATTGTTGCTCTCAAGTTATGCTCTAGAGGGGAAGTCAAGGGAGCCACCTAGTGGCACCTGAAAGCATTACAGTAAAGCAAGAACGAAACCTTTAATTAATTGCAACTGATGCTTGCAGAGCAACTTTTCGGAATGGGGGAGGGCTAGGTTCTAAGCTAGAGGCCTGCCCCTTTAAGGCCTTCCATCCCTCAAGGAAAGGGGCAGAGCTTGGAATGGGTGAAATGACCCTGGGCGCAAATTCTTCACTAGGACATCTTCTTGGAAAAGTTGCTTTGCTGCATCACATCCCACATGGGAGCCTTGTTAGCACTAGGACTGGCAAGACTCCCATTTTTAAAGCTGGTGGTTAGTCAACACCACATCATGTGGCAGCAAATTCACTATGGTGAAGAGATGCGCTTTCCCTTCTCTGCCAGAATCTTCTGCCAGAATCTCATATTGACTTGTGTCTACAAGAGTAGCTTCTAGAGGTAAGATGTGTGGCCTGTTCACTGGCTCTACAGTTCTAGTGGCTATTGGCAAAGATATGTACAGTGGTACCTCGGGTTACAGGTGCTTCAGGTTACAAACGCTTCAGGTTACAGACTCCGCTAACCCAGAAATAGTGCTGCAGGTTAAGAACTTTGCTTCAGGATGAGGACAGAAATCGTGCTCCAGCAGTGTGGCAGCAGCAGGAGGCACCATTAGCTAAAGTGGTGCTTCAGGTTAAGAACAGTTTCAGGTTAAGAACAGACCCCCAGAACAAATTAAGTTCTTAACCCGAGGAACCACTGTACTTTGGTGTGGGATAAATGACAAGGCTGCACATGCCTTTCAGTTTTATTTTTACTTTTTAATGTTTTCAGTGTGTTTATACCACTGCAATTTTTTAAGCTGAAGACAATTCTTCAGCAATTTGTGGGGGTAGAGTTGAAAGCAACAGGTAATTTATTAGAAATTGGAGGGGGGGTGACAACTCTTATTTTAAACAAGGTAGCCAGGGGGGTTATTTCTTTCACATACATATACATCCTGAACCTCTAAGAAACTTGCCTACCCTCTCAGAAACAGCAACCCCCTTTGTTTGTTTGTTTCTTTCTTTCTTTCTTTCTTTCTTTCTTTCTTTCTCTCTCACACACCGCAACACACTGCTTTTTCACTGTTTGGGGATCAGGGTTTTTATGGGGTGACATAAGTCTGAGTTGCCACAGCAGCATATCACAATTTTTTGCTTCATTTTTTAAAGTAATTTGCCTGATTTAATATACAAAGCACATAGGAGACAGTTCTTCATCACTTTTCTCAAATACAATGGTAACTCGGGTTACAAACACCTCGGGATACAAACAATTTGGGTTGCAGACTCCGCTAACCTGGAAGTAGTACCTCGGGTTAAGAACTTTACCTCAGGATGAGAACAGAAATCGCGCAGCTAAAGTAAGTACCTCAGGTTAAGAATGGTTTCAGGCTAAGAACAGACCTCCAGAACGAATTAAGTACTTAACCCGAGGTAACACTGTACTTGAGATTGTGTTTTGATGGCTGCAATTTTGGCTATTAGTCAGAAAGTATATGAATCATCTGGCACTGGTTGTTTTTCAAATCCCATGAAATAGCTATTAACAGTGTTACGGTAACATACAAAATTGCAGGTCATTCAGCTCCCCTTTTCTTTTTCCCAGTTCAGGTACAAAATATAACAGTGACTCAGAGAGCAATTAAGGAAAAGGGGCAGCAACCTCCACTTGCTTTGCCTCTCCTTCTAAATGGTGCAGATTGATCCCACAATGGGAAGTAGTGATGAAGACAAAGTGGTGTTACTCAGTTAGGAAGACTCTTGAAGTTGGGTTGCTCAAGCCCTACCTCAGGGGTGGGGAACAAGATCTGGCCCATGAACCAGATTGGTCAGCCCTCGACCCTCTACAGGCCAGCTTTGACCGGCGGGCAGGACCACCCACCAGACAATCCCCTGAGATCACAATGTCAGGTGATTGACACCTGGGAAAGTTCAACGGGGATCGCTGCAAGCACTGAAAGGTGGTGTGGTTACAGCGACCACCTTTCAAGGCACACTCCCAGAGGCTTGCTCCATTAGCACAAAGCAGTTTGCATCAAAAGGGCTCGCTAAGATGTAGGGAACAAGCCCACCTCATCCCCCCTCCACAAGAACCTGGAGATGACATTGCTTTAAAAAGCTTATCACATGGTACCTTTAATTATGTCCAGAAGCACTTGTGACATGGTTAAGTCCACAGGGGAGGAAACACCCCCATAGCCACTCCATTCACTTGTAGCCACTGTGCCATAAGCTTTTAAACAGCTACCCCTAGAGAAGCAGGACTACATCAATTGCTCTGCATGTTTAGGTGACCTGACCTGGACTAAGACATCAATTGCATTAGTCATTTAGATTTTGCACTTCTCCAAATTTTACAATACAGTTCTTGACTCAAATCACATACCCCAATGTGTGAAAAGCTTGTCCCAACATTATTTTAGGGCAAAATGTTTAGAAATGCATACGTTAAGGTAAAAAAAAGTCATATTTTGCGGTTAAATAGTATTTTAAATACTTTTTAAAATTAAAAACAACCTGTTTCTTTTTAAAAACAACAAACCCAGATCAGTGCAAAAATGAGACTTAATGGTACTTCTGAATGAACGCATGTGAAATTACCATGGACTGAAATTAAACTGAAGTTCACCCTTAGGGACCATATAGCTGCCGGCCTTGAATCACCCATACCACAGAAAACATCGAGGGAGACCACTGTCAACCCTTATGAGGTTCAGTTCTGAGAAAGATAGAAATGGGATTGGGGTGATGCGGTCAGGGCTGGGGTGCCAACCTCCCACCCGCCAGCCGGGGTGCTACGTGGGCCCAGATGCCCGGCTGCAATGCTGCCCTTTCACAATGCTATCCCTCATTTTTAACTGTAAACATCCTCACTTGCACACAAAGCCTGATCCAAGTCCAGTGATATCAGTTAAAGCTCTTTGGCGCTAGCGTGGTTTGCATGAACACTTCTAAGTCAACAGAACATCCCCTGCAGAAGAAAAGCCTCACAGCAGATTAGCTGATTAATGTTAATGCATCCCGAGTATACTTCTAAGGTAGCACACTCTGAGCTTTTGTCATTTTCTGTTCTATGACATTTGATAGTCTAATTACTGTTCTAATTGCTGTACCACAGGACATCAGATCTAGCCAACAGAGGTGTTTTCATTTCCTTTGGAGAAACACCGGCATTGCCACTCTGCATATTTAGCACATCTTGTATATTCCACACATTCACTTTTGAATATGGAAACATGCTGTTCTTAAACACACACACACCACTTTATATTACAAGCATTCATCAACAAAAGGCTTTTTAAGCAGGCACTTAGTTAGAAACAATATTCTCACTGATATAGGTGACTACCTGCAACAGGGTTAGTGATGTCACTGAACTCATATTTCAAGGGTCGCAAGTGCAAGTTTCAGGAGACTCATCACAGCTCATTGGCAAGTGAATATTGTAATCCCTGAATTCTCCTTCCACCTCTTCCAGCCGACCTCAAATCTGCTCCCTCCCACCCAAGCAGCCCACTTTCAATGCATCCTGATTCCCCAAGCCTCTTGTAGGAACATAAGAAGCTGCCTGGACCACTGATCCACCTTGTACAATATTGTCTACTCTACACCACCTGGAAGCAGTCCCCCAAGGTGTCAGGAAGGAGCTTCTTGTGGCTCTACCTGGGTTTGAACGTGGGACAGAAGATGCGGTGCACTTGAACTAGGGACTGCATGTTGAGATTCTTACATTGCAGGGGGTTGGACCCTCAGAATCCCTTTCAACTCTGCAATTCATTGATTCCTCTTCCATTCTCTTCAATGCCACTAAGATCCAATGGGTGGTAGAAAGATAAAGAGAGGGAGAGAGGGAGGGAAGGAAGGAGGATTCCTATCCCTCCCCATTTAGCACACCAGGCTACAAGACTGGGAAATGTAATTTCCCCAAGGCAACTGACATTACAGGAGCTCTTGGAAAAATTACAACTCCCAGGGGTTACTTCAGCCTGGCTTTCGACACTGCTATGCAGTACGCACAGCTGATTTTGGAGGGGAGAGGAGAAAGGAGGGGAGAGGCGAGCCAGTGTGGTGTAGTGGTTAAGAGCGGTAGACTCCTAATCTGGTGTACCGGGTTCACGTCTCCGCTCCTCCACATGCAGCTGCTGGGTGACCTTCGGCTAGTCACACTTCTTTGAAGTCTCTCAGCCCCACTCACCTCACAGTTTGTTTGTTGTGGGGGAGGAAGGGAAAGGAGAATGTTAGCTGCTTTAAGACTCCTTCGGGTAGTGATAAAACGGGATATCAAATCCAAACTCCTCTTCTTCTTCTTCCTTCCCTCTTTCTGTGGCTTCTTGTAGTTTGCTGCTGTTGCTTAGGAACCAGACCTCCACTGCAGCTTGGGTCACATTCACACCATACATTGCAGGCACTCACAACACTTAACAGTCATGGCTTTCCCCCCAAATCCTGGGAAGTGTCGTTTTTTAAAGGGTACTGAAGATCCAGGCACCCTTAACAAGCTACAGTTCCCAGTATTCACCATGACTGTTAAGTGGTTGGAATGTATGTTGTGGGGGTGACCCCAGTCATTGAGGTGAGAGAATGCGTCAGTGGGTTTGATGGATGGTAGGGACTGTTTCAGTGGAAAAGAAGGGAGGGGTTTCACATTGACTGACAAATAAGCTGATTTAAAATTGACATAGTTTGGTCCATTGAATAGTTATGGCTTTGCATAGCTTGTTTTCCCCTTTTGCCAATAGCTAAGCACAGGGACACCACACCAGATTGGAACCACAGTGTGATGGTAGAGGGGCTTTTGACCATTTTGTCTCTACTTGCAGTCCCGTTCCTGACTGGATCCTAACAATATGCAACCACTGGGCACAATCTCAGTTCACAGCGTATGATGGTGAGGCCTTGAATATGTTCCAAAACCTCACCAGAGGTCCTGATGAAATGCCCTGGGATCTCTCAGGATAGAGTCATTGAATCGTAGAATTGTAGAGTTGGAAGGAACGCTGAGGATCTCCAACCCCCTGCAAAGCAGGAAGATGCAGCTGTCCCATATGGGGATCAAACCTGTGACCTTGGTGTTATCAGTGCCATGGTTTAATCAACTGAGCTAAATGTTCATTGCAGGTAAGAATCTTGAAAGACACCAAGAGAACACAACACTTTTCTTTCTTTAATAGTTGCACTGAAGGTACAGCTATTTTCACCCCTGCATACCACACACAAGATCACACAACTAGATGTACAATGAAATACTGAACAACTTTTAAGAATTCCTTCCTCCTTTGCCTGAGGTCACTCCATTGTGGAATGGTCTAGCCCACTGGAAAGTGGGAAAGAATTCCACTACATTGAATGAAAGATATCACAGATATCTGAGCAAATTGACATCAAAATCTCATGCAGCATAGTAGTTTAATTTCATTAAATCACATACCAAAATCAGTCATTCATACACCTTCCATTGTCTGAAGCAAGAAGGACTTCAGAGGGCTAGTCAGCTTGCAGGTGAGATCTGGGCCTTACTGATTACCAACTTTTAATTAAAGTGTGGCCAAAACAATGGCTTTGATCCCAGATGTCCCTTCTTTAAATGAAAGGGCTACTTCCATTTGTAGAAGCCCTTTCAAGCCAGTGGAGGAGACCAATGGTAGGAACCAGGTGATCTTCACCACTTCTACCTCCCACTATAACACCACCATGCCAACCTACCCTGAACATTGGTCTGGAAGGTTCTCCAACTCAACTAAAGAAACAAAACTTCCAAAAGCTGTGTGAGATGCTGCTGCTCCTCCTCCTCCTGTCTCTGTTGAGTGCACCGATCCAGGCACAACCTTAAATTTGATAGACCCCAATTTTCTTATAGAGCCTGATCCATAAGAGAGGCAGAATATACATACAGTAAAATCACCACCACTGGTCCATAAAGCAGGCAGATAACAACACACTGTGGACATTGACATCCCTAGTCTTGAAGAACATGCTGTGATGTGAGGATAGGACTGCATAATATTGGAATAATTTAATGAATTCCCCTTATGGCCACAATACTGTGAAGGTTGTTCTCCCAGTTTTGTTTCTTCACTTGAACAAAAACTAGTCACCATTCCAACCATTTTTTAAATACAATGCAAATTATTCAAAGCCTTGTAGAGCAAAGTCATCAATAAACATGAACAGTAGGAATATTTATATCAACACAAGGAAAAACAAAAGCTATTGGAAATTCTGATTCACATGGATTTTCCTAAATTGAGGTTTATTGCGTTGAGGTCCACAAATGGAGGCATTGTAAGATACTTCATTTAGAATTGTTAAGTAAACAGCTTTTGTTCCATTTTAAATAACTGAGTTGCTGCAAAAGAGATTGTTTTACTACACCCACTGTACCCTGTCTGATTGTATCTTGTTATGTTTCTATCACATCATTCTCCCTGCCCACCAAATGGGTTCTTCTTTTAAAAAACAATGCAATATAAATATTCAGCAGCTCACCTCAGATCCAATTCAGCTGGTCTTTTGAGGGGCAGGAGCTTGCATGGGAAAGGCTGAGATATCTCCAATTGGCCCAGATGTGACTGGTGTCTGCTTGTTATCTCCGATACAAAGATAAGCATTAGAAAGAGTTTGCCTTGGCTAAGACTCAGATTCAGAAACACGATATGCTGGTGAAATCTTATCTCCTTGTTGTCATAGGCTTTAAAAGGAATTGTTCTCAAAAACGGGAGCAGCATCAAACAGAGACTGGGTGTTCTTGTGCGCTTAAGTGACACAGGCAATGTGATCCACAAATTACTTAAGCAAGTATAATTGCACTCAAGCCAGGTTAATCTCGCTGAAGTCACTGAGACTAAACCACTTTGGAAACAATTAAATCAATTACTTATGGATTCAGAGAAGGTTAGGAAATAAATTGTCCGCATGGATAAGACTTCCATCAACTAAGATATTGGTTGATCTATATGTATACAAAGAACTCTTCACTCCAGATTTGTGCATGGATCAGAAATTGGCAATCCCTAAGTACCCATTCATTCATATATTCTTATATTTCCTATTGATTTCCAATAAGCTCCATAGTTAGACCATAAAAACATTTCCTTGAAAATAAATTCCACTGGGATTTCCTCCCAGGAAAGTGGGCACCAGTTTCAGTCTTACTTCCTAGTATGTATGTCACAATTGTAGCCTTAAAAGTATGAGAAGTCATTTCCCTTTTATTTAATTAATTGTTACATTGATACACTGCCCATATAACTGAGTTCTCTTAGTGGGTTAGATGTAGAGAGAGATGATTAAGTGCCACTGATTTCACTGAATCCACTTACTTCAATCCTATATATACTGACAGCAAACTTCTTCCCTGAAGGCTGGTAGCAAAAACAACACCATCCATGCATGAAAAGGAAATACCAAAACAATCTTCAGTCAAAAAAAATCTCTAAGTGGAGGATCCCAAAAACAGCCTAATGGGGACTGAGTATACTCAGTGACTAAGGAATACCGATGGACTGATGGAATGGAATCTTTTAGGAAAGGGCATGACTGGCAGCATGGAAATCTGGACAGGTGTACTGCATACTTCACCATTTTGATGCAACTTCCTCTTATTTTTTCGTAATTCTACTCAAAGTATGCATTTAGCTAGTTCACTCCATTCTGACTTCCTTCTAAGTAGCATGTTTAAGTTGAAAGTGTATGGTACAGGAAACAAAAACAATTGGATCTTTCTGTTACACATCAGTAGCTGCAGTCCAACAAATGTTTAAGTGCGCTTAAAACCATTGATGTCAACTCTTCTCTGACTTATATGGCTAATGGTTATAATCTAAGATTATGGGTGCTTAGGTGGCCCTAATAGCTAACTGGCCCATTACTGTTTTTGTACCTCTAGGGCAGATCCAGTCCTTAACTATGCTGCAGTATGACTGAGCTCAGGCACTCAGGGAACCAGGCGGAGGGCCTTCTCAGTAGTGGTGCCCGCCCTGTGGAACGCCCTCCCACCAGATGTCAAAGAGAAGAACAACTACCAGACTTTTAGAAGACATCTGAAGGCAGCCCTGTTTAGGAAAGCTTTTAATGTTTAACAGACCACTGTATTTTAATACTCTGTTGGAAGCTGCCCAGAGTGGCTGGGGAATAAATAATAAATTGTTGTTGTTGTTGTTGTTGTTGTTGTTGTTGTTGTTGTTACTGTACCAAATATCAGTCAATGATACCTGAAATGTCAGTGAACTTCCTTTCCTGGAGTTAGGTCTCCCCCCACCATTCTGTTCAGAACATCTCAAGGGGAGCCTACAAAGTTACTTCAATTTCTCTCTTCCTTCTGGAAGTTTTGTTCACTGCCTTCAGTATTTTTCATCCTCGTGTTTTAAGTTTTGTTTCCACATTACCAACAGCAAAACCACCATTAATGGAATCCAGATGGAATCCTGGTTGCGGTTGCTAACTTACAAAAGGCCTCTCTGCACACTTACCCCAATGCCTTCTTGTGATTAGAGGACCCGATCCCTGCTTGGGGAATGAAGACAAGTGGACACAGTATATTAGGTTAATGGGCAAGAAAAGGCCACAATTTTATTGATTACAGCATGTGAGAAGGTATTGGCTTAGGCATTGGACCACAGCAAATTTGTGGAAAATCTGAAGCACAATGGCGGGGAGAGCTGGCACGGCCGCATTTGAGTGGCTAAACCATGCCCCCCACGGTGGCACCCGGTTGGGTGCCCAACTGGGAGGCGTGGCGCACCAGCAATGATGAGAGGGCAGGGGGCAGAATGCCCCCTGCGTGACGCAGGAATCGTCTCCCACTCACAATCCCTCCCCTCCGGAAGGAGGAGAGGCTTTGTGACTTTTATGACTGATATGTTGATCAGTCATGATGAGAATTGGTTTCATCTCTTTTTGCCAGAGTAATGAGGTATTGCTTTGAATCCAAACAGGGCAAAGGAGGCGAGGTGTTCATTTCTAGCAGTTATAAGAAGGAAAAGACCAGAATGGAGTTGAAATAATGTATATTAGGTGTGAAGAAAAACATGACAGCTTGGGTGATGCTAAGTCTTTTGCCAGCCAAGCTTCCTTGTGGTTTGCTAGCTGGTCTCCAGTGAGGAGATGGCCCCAGAATATCACATCACTACTCAGTATCAGAAAGGAGGGGGGAATCCCCCTGAAAAGCAAGGAGCTTGAAAGCAGAGCCTTTGGGTGGAAACAAAAGCTCCCTAGGATAATGTTCTTTCTACTTACTGGCTGTGACCATGTCCTGCCTGCCATCTGGCAAAGAGCAGTCAGCAGATGCTGGTAAGAGATGGTTGCCAACAGCCTTGCATTGTGTTTCTCAGCCAGGCAGGTAGCTGCCCTCAAAGGTCACGTTAGTCAATTTGAAGGTGCTCACCGACTGCTATGTTGGGTCATGAATAGGGGAGAGTAGTGTTGCCATTTTCTCTACTGACCTAGTTCCTTCTCCCTATCTCTCAAACACACACCCAGTGAAACTTCCCTCATTCCTTTATTGCCAGTCCACTTCCTTCCTTTCTGCATGAGTAGGACCAAAAAACAGTGATGTCCCCAAGTGCAAGCTGCTTGCTCCTCTTAGCACCAGATTGAATTAGTACCTTCAGATTCTGTACAAGCCCAGTAGTTTTGTACAAAGTGAAAGCCGTTTCTGATTTTCAAATTTAGCTTTGTTTTCCTGTCAAGGAAAAGCGAATTGAACTAATTACAGTGGTGTCTCTGGTTAAGAACTTAATTCATTCTGGAGGTCCATTCTTAACTTGAAACTGTTCTTAACCTGAGGTACCACTTCAGCTAATGGGGCCTCCCACTGCTGCTGCGCCGCTGCCACACAATTTCTGTTCTCGTCCTGAGGTAAAGTTCTTAGCCCAAGGTACTACTTCCGGGTTAGCGGAGTCCGTAACTTGAAGTGTTTGTAACCCAAAGCGTTTGTAACCTGAGTTACCACTGTATTACAGTAAATATTGGATTTAACCAAACCTTGAAAAACAGATGAGATTTTCTTCTTCTTCCATGCATACTGAAGTCTGTGGGCATGGATTTTTATTTCCTTGCCTAGATTTCTTCTCCCTATGTCATTCATCAGTGGAAGGCAAATGGGATATGTTCATTGTCTTCATTGAAATATATGCATACAAAAAAGAAAATGACCACCAGGGGAAGCATTGCTCTGGAAGAACAGCTTGCCATTTTAATGCTTGGCATGTAGAGGCTGTGAAGGGCCTGACCTGCAGCGACGGGCTGCAATGGCAAGTCAGGCTAACAGTGTTCCTCCTTCCCTCACCAGCACCACCCCATATTACGCCTGCCAGTGTCATGATATTGGTGATAGAAACTAAAATCTGTCACTTGACCATGGACTGGGGTCAGCAATGCAAACTGATCACAGTGTAAGAATGGTCAGGGTAGGTCAGCCCCCTCTTCTGATGGAGGGATAGACTTTCAATGTTCATTTAGCTAATGGTTTCATCTTCCATGGAACAATTACCAGGGCTTAATCTGAGCTAAGCCTCAGCTTGGTTTGTAATGCTAAGGTTCAAACCTTTGAACAGCTGGAATGATGAAGAAAAGAAAAAATTCCTTGACCACTACATCTTCAGCAGCAAAGTCTTGTGGCACCATATAGACTAATGCATGTATTGTGGCATAAATGTCCATGAACCACAGTCTGCATCTTCAGGTGCATGAAATATCCAGAGACATGGGAATATGGCTGGGGGTAAACAAGGGTCACACACTGGTGCTGCTGTGAACTGCAAGATGATGAGAAGCAGTGGATTGAGGCCCAGGAGAGTCACAGAGGGACAGACACCAGGAAGAGCAAAGGAGAAGCACTTGGGAGGATCACAAAGTCCTTTCACTTCTGATATTGGTGGTGTAAAGGAAGAGAGGTGCAGAGCCCTTTCCCGCTCTCCCACTTCCAACCTTTGATGTTGCAAGTTGAAAAAGTTGATGTGGAGAATGAAGGCTGCTGCTGTCTCTACTAAGCTCATGGACCCACAAGGGATTTTGACAGGTGGGATAACCCAGCTGACAACCATGAGACATCATAATGACTTCATTTGATTGACAGGTGGGTTGCCCCATCCACCTATCAAAGTTGGTCCATGGTGTGTGTATCTGTAACTCAGGAGAACACTTTATGCCTCTGTGGCCATACAAGGTGATGCTGTTATATATATATATTAAAAAAAAACTTTAAAAGTGTCACAGTACTCTTTTGGTTGCAGCAGCCTAACACAGTTAATTTCTTCTGGAAAAAGACTGTATGTCTTTTCAGGACAGAAAATGTGGCATGCATGCATGAGATCCAGTTCTTTGTAATTTGGAGATGCTCCCATAGGTTTAGCTTGATTTTTTCATTGTTTACACATAGGACACATCGGCACATATGTGTGAGCACCTGGGGAGGAGATCACAACCTCTTTGTTCCTCCTTGGTCCTTCAGTGCATCATGGCAGCTAAGCCATGGTTCAGCTTAATGTCATCCTATGTGTCCTTGAAGCATGATCAGCCACAGGTGGAGTCACTTGGCCTTCTCCCCCTTCAGGCTGCTGTTCAGCAGGTGAAGCTGACTCTTGGTCCATGGAAACTTTTTTTAAAACCAAAGGAAAACCAGAACACCCAAAAATCAAGTCTGCATAATCAAGGCTAAATTTACAGGCCTCTCTTTCATATCCAAAGATGTAAACTCTTCCAGTCAGAGAAATGCATTCTTTATTTCAATGCAATTTACTAATAACACATATGAATCAAAGAGAAACAAAACTGCATGTTTGGATGTGCTGATGTGCTTAAAAGGTAAAGGTAAAGGGACCCCTGACCATTAGGTCCAGTCATGGCCGACTCTGGAGTTGCGGCATTCATCTTGCTTTATTGGCCGAGGGAGCCGGCGTACAGCTTCCGGGTCATGTGGCTAGCATGACTAAGCCGCTTCTGGCGAACCAGAGAAGTGCACGGAAACGCCGTTTACCTTCCCGCCGGAGCGGTACCTATTTATCTCCTTGCACTTTGACATGCTTTCGAACTGCTAGGTTGGCAGGAGCTGGGACCGAACAACAGGAGCTCACCCCGTCACAGGGATTTGAACCGCCGACCTTCTGATCGGCAAGTCCTAGGCTCTGTGGTTTAACCCACAGTGCCACCTGTGTCCGCTGATGTGCTTAGGAAGTATTCAATAAGACATCCCCAATTATGCATAAATCTATTCTGGTTCTGTCTTTCTTTTCTTCCCATTTAATATGTTAATTATGTCAGCAAAGTGTAATCCCATAATGTATCAATCCAATCCTTTGTCAAAGGTAATGTACATGACCTCCAATTTTTTGCACAGAGAATTCTAGCTATCTGTGATCATGTAAACAACCATGTCTGTTCATGTCTAAAGTTACATTGGTTTTAATGGCTCTGGATCCTACCCAATATGTAATACAGCCACTTCATGTAACAAAACAATGTTGTTATTTTTTCCTATTAATCAGGGAGGTGAATTATTTTACAGTATGGTCAGAATCAGAACCTTCATGCCTATGCTTTGCTCTTTACATTAGGAGTAGGGAACTGAATCTAGTTGGTGGACCAGATCATTTTCTCCCCCTAGCCTGTGGATCAAGTTTGACCCTACCCAGCTGTCAATCACCTAATGTCACTATGACTTCAGGTGATCACTGTGCATAGCATTTCTCAAGCCAGCAGATCATCAGGTCTTGCAGAGTGCTGTGCATGGAGCTTTGCAAGATCTGGACAGCCTATTGTCAGGACTTGTGAAACCCCATGTTTGGCACTTTGAGAGATCTGACCATCACTTTACATGTTCCCATGGTGATATGTAGCTCTTCCCCCACCCCCTCCAGCTCATGTTGCCTTTGTCCTTATTGGCCTTCATCTGAGTAGTGACAGCCAATCCCTCTGAAGGTTCGTTTCAGTTTGTAATTCTCACTGCAAAATATCTGTTATGTTATCCTTCCAGCTTGGTGTCACCAGGGAAACAAAACCTTCTCTCGTCTTCTCCATCCCCTGATTCATTTCAAAATATAGTAATTAATACTGGACCCAGCTGTGACCCCGAAGTGAAGCTATCTCTCCCCCTTCTCTTCCCAAACTGATACATTGACATTAATAATTACAGTGATCTCACTGAAGCTGTACCTCCTTTGTGTAAATTTATTGAGATCTGACTATATCCTGTGCTTTTTGTCTGAAGTAGTGGCAGCTCTTCTGTTTGCTGCCCATGGCAGCCAATATGTGCTGGCGCCAGGGCTGGCCCACCTATGAGGCAAGATGAGGTGACTGCCTCAGGCAGCAGGATCCACAGGGGCAGCAGATTCAAATGCAGATCTTTAGTCCTCCCTCCCCCCTTGTTCCTGAGACAGATTTTCACTCACGCCTTTATCCTGGTGGGGAAAGAGTCACCATTTCACCGTTCATTTCAGGAGCCAGCCCTGGCTGGCACCCACGACACGTTTGTTATTATACGAATACTGCATTTTTTAAAAAAAACAAACAAAGAAGCACCGACTACATCACTCTGGTTCCTGCATAAGAACATAGTCT
This sequence comes from Podarcis tiliguerta, assembly GCF_965153285.1. Taxonomy (NCBI): domain Eukaryota; kingdom Metazoa; phylum Chordata; class Lepidosauria; order Squamata; family Lacertidae; genus Podarcis; species Podarcis tiliguerta. The sequence continues at coordinate 47,875,340 of NC_139539.1, forward strand.
GGGAAGCTACCTGGTGCCATCAGAGAAAGGTTCTTGTCCTGGAGATAGGATGAAGATTAAGATTTCCAAATGATGTTATATGCTAAAAGAACCATTGTATCTGATTGTATTTTTACAGATAGTAAAGCAAAATATGGGTGACAGCCAGGACTGTGGCAAGCAGGGGGCAAGTTGCAAATGGGCAACAGGCAGGGAACTTAGTTCAGTGTTTCCCAAAGTGAGGGGTATCACTCAGGCAGGGGGTGTGATATTGCCTATGGAGGTGGCAGAGGTGTAAATGACCATCAGACTTGAAAACATGGTACCCCTGGATCTAGTTTATCAATTTTGTTGAATTAATTAAGCTAAATAGTTTTGATTGGATTTTGAATAAATGTGCAATTAAATGTTACTGTTTTGAAATTTAATCTTCCTTAGTGGGTCATACAAAGTGCTATTCTAAACAATGCTTTTTATAGGGTAGGGAGATGAGCTTATGGAACCATAGGGGCAGTTTCCCACCACCACCAACTGGGAAAAACTGACGTAGCCCAACTTCCCAGCTGCAGGATCACAACTTGCACAAGCACAACTGGGCCACAGGATTGTGTGTTACTCTATTTTGTTAGGCCATTCACCCACAAGTTAGGATGCTGGATTTAGAGTGATGGATGCATTCTGAATGCTTCTGGAGCAGGCAGATTACGCTCAAAATTATTTTAGCGTTGTGTTTAAAGCTTCCCATATGCCTGCTGAATTAGATGGGTGTGTTGTGACCTCTAGTGGCATATTTGTGGATGTGGAGAGGAATATCTGCTCTCACACTTTTTTACTACATGCAGTTTTAAGAGAGCCGTTTCGTTCATTTTAAAACCAGCCCTGCATACACGGTCCCATGTAAATCTCTGCCACTGCATACATTTCAATTAAACGAAGCCAGCAAGGTGGACAAGGAAACAACGAATTAGCACAAGCAGATGGAGGTGGACCACCCAGTGTGCCCCAGGCCAGGAGACCATTGGAAGAGTCCAAGGGGGCAGGGTGTGGGATTTGGAGAAATGAGCCTTGTTACTTTCAAAAGACAAATTCATGGAGGAGACGGCTATCAATGGCTACTAGCCATGATGGCTATACTGTTGCCTCCACAGTTGGAGACAGCAATATTTCTGAATACCAGCTGCTGGAAACCATAGGAGAAAGGGTGCTCTTGTGATCGAATCCTGCTTGTGGGTTTCCTACAGGCATCGGGTCAGCCACTGGGAGAACAGGATACTGGACTAGGGTTACCAGACATCCCCGGTTTCCAGGGACAGCCCCCAGATTTGCAAATCTGTCCCCAGGAAATGTGGCAGCGGCAGCCTCAGCAGCCCAGAGCCAGCCTGGTAACCCAGTTGGCTCTGGCTGGCTTCAGGAGCTGCTCGCTGCCATGACACCCGCCATTTTTCCTCACTGGAAGTCCCCATATGATGTGTCTTGGGTGCACACATCATATGGGGACTTCTGGACTACCAGACTGGCTCCTGGCTCCAGGCTGCTGACTGCCACTACTGCTGCCACTGTCGAAGGGGAACCAGGGACGTCCGGTGGTACAGGTCTCTTGCCCCCTCCCCCCTTTGTTTTGACTGATTGGGGGAGGCTCAGGAGTCGCAGGTGGGGGTGCACCATTGCCCAGAAGGGGCACAAGGGGCACGGTTTCTCTGCCGGGCAAGGTGCAAAACCCTTCTTTCACACCCTGTGAAACATAAATGCACAGGTTTCTTATTTAAAAAACTGGGCAACGGCACACCGCTCACCCGTGTCTCCCGAGCCTCCCCCGATCTGTCAAAACAAAGGGGGAAAGGGGCAGGAAATTGTGGAAGGCTCGGGAGTCACTGGTGGGCAGCACGCCATTGCCCAGTTTAAAAAAAACTGTGCATTTATGTTTCACAGGGTGTAAAAGAAGGGCTTTGCACCTTTATACAATATGTATGTATGGTTAGGCCCAGGGTCTTTTGCCTCACCATCCCCACTACTGACTCCCTGTTCAAAAAAAAGAAGAAGAAGAAAAAGAAGTGTCCCAGGAATCATTGAAAAAAATCTGATAACCATATACTGGACTAGATGGGACATAGGCCAGATCCAGAAGCTTCTTATTATGTACTTAAAGTGTGCATAATATGCATATATTAGTGAAAATAGCATAGAAAGATGTTGAGAAATTTCTTTGGCAAAAATGTGTATAGTAGGCAAAACTGCATGCAAAAAATGTGGATATTAGGAAAACTGAAATGCTGGTCAATCTTCATGAGAATCTTATTTTAAAATGTTCACAAACTGTTTGGGAAATGTGGAGAACTGAATTTGAGACTGGAAAAATGAGAAACTGGGAGAAATTGAAAATGGAGAGAGTCCATTAGATCTCTAGGTTGTGACTGGCCTCACTTCAAGCACATCATTGTCATGTTCAGATGGGAATGACTGCATAGGAATCCAACCTAATTTCTCTCATCAGTTATGTCACCATCATGAATAAACAGCATACTCTCGGGCTGCTGTCATTTCAGGCAATCCCCAAGAGGTGACATTTAAAAGAATTGTGTTAAATTAATGTATCTTCCCCAACTTCAGTGCTCTAAATAAAACCAAATCTCCTGTGAATTCTCCTACTCTGGTGAATCATTGTTATGACCCATCACATCCTGATCTGTCTGATGTTCTGGTTTGTTACAAAGCTGCATGACTAATGGTGACAATTGAGAACAATGGGACCTCAGCCCAGGATGCAAGGCGGCATTTTTGTTTCATTTCACCTGTTTGGTTTCATTCTCCCACCCTGAACTTTAACTGGGAGGGCCACAAATCTATAATAAATAGGTGTTAGTTGATATTTATTATTATTATTATTATTATTATTATTATTATTATTATTATTATTATTCCTGGTCTGCCTTTGGTTTCAGTTGGTATGAACAAGGGCTGCTTCAGAGTTGGCTTTAGAGAAGTGGAATGACACCCCCTTTCTTCATCTTGGTATAATCCAAAGGCTCACATATGCAGGACAAGAGCAAGCCAGTATTAAAGCATTGACCTAGATGAGGTCGTGATCATAAGAGCAGAAGAAGAGACTGCTGGATCCGGCCAACAGCCCATCAGGTCCAGGATCCTGTTGTCACAGTGGCCAGCCAGATGCCTCTGGGAAACCAGCAAGTACACATTTTGTACTCAGTCTTCCCATAAAACAATGTTCTTTAGACTTAGGTCAGCAGATGTTGTTAGACTACATCCTATCATCTCCAGTTAGCTTAGTCAGTGGTCATGGATGATAGTGGTTGTAGTCCACCAACACCTGGACAGTCAAAAGTAGAAAAACACTGCTGTAAAATATGCCTTCTTCCATGCATTTAGAGACTTTTTGTTGCACTTCCCCCAAAATACACATTTTGTACACTTTTTAAAATGTAAAAATAAGTATTTTTGTGTACACTTTGAAGGACCAAATCTGCATTGAAAAATCCAGAAAAATGTGTAACTCAACAGATACAGTGGTACCTCGGGTTACAGGTGCTTCAGGTTACATACGCTTCAGGTTACAGACTCCGCTAACCCAGAAATAGTACCTCGGGTTAAGAACTTTGCTTCAGGGTGAGAACAGAAATCGTGCGGTGGCGGCGCGGCAGCAGCGGGAGGCCCCATTAGCTAAAGTGGTGCTTCAGGTTAAGAACAGTTTCAGGTTAAGAACAGACCTCCAGAATGAATTAAGTACTTAACCCGAGGTACCACTGTAGTTGCATTCTGATCCGCAAGCAAGTTTGAGAACACTGATTTGGATTGGTTCACAGTGAAAAGTGATTTTAAAATATGGATGTTGATTTTGGAGAGGCGAATGCACAGATGTACTGAGCATTTGTGTCTGTTGCATTTCTTTCCAGATTTTGCAAAGGAAGGATGTAGTCATAGTTTGACAGAGAAAAATATGTGTCACAGGATTCCAGCTTTTCTGAGACATGAAGTAGTAATCATTTGACATAAGTAACAGATGCATGTGGATCTTGCAAATAAGAAAGTGATTTCGCCTATGTATAACACCAGAATATTGAGATAATTCCATCAACAGATTAATGTTTGCTCATTGTTCCTGTTGTGCTGCTATTGATTTTAACCAGCCAGCGAAAGAAACTGCAGTAAAAATGACTTATTGTCTCATATTATCTCTTAAATGGAGTAGAGGACAGGTATGTACACAAACACCCCACAGCCTCAACTTTTCCTTTCATTGTAGTAACTCGCAATTTAGCTGTCTGAACAGAGGCAAGAACTGCAGATACCTCAAGAAGGGTGACTCTGCCCAAATGATATTTATGGTGAGAATCCTAGATGAACTTTGGAGAAGAGGAGGTTAAGGGGTGATATGATAGCTATGTTCAAATATATAAATAGATGTCACATAGAGGAGGGAGAAAGGTTGTTTTCTGCTGCTCCAGAGAAGCGGACACGGAGCAATGGATCCAAACTACAAGAAAGAAGATTCCACCTAAACATTAGGAAGAACTTCCTGACAGTAAGAGCTGTTCGACAGTGGAATTTGCTGCCAAGGAGTGTGGTGGAGTCTCCTTCTTTGGAGGTCTTTAAGCAGAGGCTTGACAACCATATGTCAGGAGTGCTCTGATGGTGTTTCCTGCTTGGCAGGGGGTTGGACTCGATGGCCCTTGTGGTCTCTTCCAACTCTATGATTCTATGATTCAAACAAAAGTCTCAGTGAAGGTTCTTGAGAACTGTCATTTCAGCAGCACTCTCTCGTCTTACTCTTCCTCTCTTCTCTCACCGAAAGAATAGCACAGGCAAAACAAAAGCGAATCACGAATGAAGTTGACATTTACATCATTGCACCTAAGACCTACAACAAGAAGTTGCAATGGAGGGTGCTCCTGTCCAGGATATTCCATTCCATTCCCCCGCCCCATTCCTACACCTCACTGGGCTGCATTGAGCTCTGCCATCTCTTTAGGGGTTCCCCCTCCCTTCACAAATATGTGTTATACTTCTGTTAACCTTGGAAGTTCTCCAAAGCCCGCTAAATCCTCCCTTGTTTGTGTGGATGCTGCTGCCGATTAAGATTGCCATGAGTTCAGTGGAACCTTGGTTCTCGAACTTAGTCTGTTTGACTCCTGAAACATTCAAAAACCAAGGCGCAGCTTCTGATTGGCACAGGCACCTCAAAAACAATAGCCGACAGCTGCATTGGACATTCAGCTTCCAAAAAACATTTGAAAACCAGAACACTTACTTTCGGCGTTCGGGATCCGATTTGTTTGTCAGCTAAGCGGTTCGAGAACCAAGGTTCCACTGTATAGTGTTACAGACGTTGCTCACCACCCCCAATCTCTGCCAAGCAGTAGGCAAGATTCCAGGAGGTTCCAGGCACTTAACCAGGGTTATAGTTCCATTGGGAATCCAGGCATGTAAGAGACTGTAGTGTTTTAAGATAGATGGTTGATTTTACACCTATATACACCTGGGTCTAAGCAGAGAAAGTGAATTCACGGCATTGCATCTCGAGAGGGGATTGTTCCTCACAACAGTGCAGCACTGAAGTCCAAGGCATCCTGCCCACTATTCTCGTGCCTCTGTCCCAGCCTGCCAATATGGTTCTGCTCCACGTGGCCTCTGCCTAGTTACTTCCTGCTTCATGTTCCCAGAACACCTTGCCAAAGGGCAACAACCCCCACCCCACCCCTTTTGTCGGCTTGCCCCCCTCCTCCTGGCTATTCCACACCTAGTTTTTAAAGGTGACCATTCTTCCTGTAACCTACATCATCGCTCCGTGTTACCTTGGCAACCTCCATTGGCCCAGACCCAAGGATTTCCCTGTGATGGGCCATCAACATCTTTTGTTAAGCTTAAAGGCTTCCATCCCAGGTGAGGCCCTGGCCTGAAAAAAAGAGCTTAGTCTGTATTTTTCCACTGGCCTGCATCTTCCCTTCAATACTCTTCAAATTTGTAAAATTCAACCATTTTACTAATTTCTAACATTCACTAACTCTAGCAGTTATGGGTGCCCTTGCACCCCTAAACTATGTTACCCCAAATCTGTATTAATATTTACAACTAGGACCCTGCAATGAAATGTTAAAGTATAGAGTGCTTCTTTTTAACTTCCCAGATGCTCTGTTCCAGTTCACCACTGCTGCACTGGTTTTCTCCCCTACTTCACCCCCAGTATTCTGTATCTACTGAGCAAGCTCAGTCCTCTTCACATTGAAAACACTACTGCCTGATCCCAGCTACATTAAAATCTCAGATTTCCCCCATTGATTTCTATGGGCATTCCTCTCTTTCATCCTTGGAGTTATCTAAAAATACTTGTGAACTGCCCTGAGACCTTCAAATGAAGGGTAGTATCCAAATAAATAAATAAAAATTGTGTCTCCCTTTAAATCATGAAATGACCTATCAAGACAATTAGAGATTTGTTTGTTTGGTTTGGTTTGGTTTTTTGCTAAACTAGTGATGCATGGAAGTGAGAGCTGGACCACAAAGAAAGCTGATCACCAGAGAATTGATGCTTTTGAATTATTGTGCTGGAGGAGACTCTTGAGAGTCCCATGGACGGCAAAAAGATCAAACTTTTCCACTCTGAAGGAAATCAACCCTGAGTGCTCACTGGAAGATTAGATCCTGAAGCTGAGGCTCCAATACTTTGGCCACCTCATGGGAAGAGAAGACTCTCTTGAAAAAACTCTGATGTTGGGTAAGATTGAGGGCACAAGGAGAAGGAGACGACAGAGGACGAGATGGTTGGGCAGTGTTATAGAAGCAACCAACATGAATTTGACGACTCTCCGGGAGGCAGTGGAAGACAGGTGTGCCTGGCGTGCTCTGGTCCATGGGGTCACAAAGAGTTGGACATGACTAATCGACTAAACAACAACAACCCTACTTTTCTAGCATCTCCATTCCATTCCCCCTCCTACCAGGTTGTCAGGTATTTTCTGCTCAGCATTCAGTCAACATTCCATGACCCCTGGGCATGCTCAGTTCTTATTAGGATGTTTTGGGGGATTCCCCCCATTTAGGCCCACTCCTTAAAGATTTTTTGTACTTCTGCAAACCTCCCAGCTATCTTCAGTCTGCTGGTACCTCCCACTTCTGTGGAGGAGATGCAGTTTTGGTCATGCAAACAACAGCACTCAAAGTACTGAGCAGGAATTAAAATACAGTATGCGTAATTAACAGGAATCCATTATTTCCAGAATCCCCAAACAGGGCTGTGGAAGATGCTAAATGAGAGGGGGGTGTCTGTGTATGACTGGCTTACACTCTATTGTGGTAGAAGTCTCCTTCCTCTCCATTCACTTACAGATTCTGTATCCGTGCCTTAGCACAGAACTATTAAAATATTTACAGCCGGGCTGGATAAAAAAGACCGAGGCTTGAATTATTCATGCTGTTCCTTTTATCTTGGCAATGGCAACTTTATTTAGTGTGGAGGATTCCTACACTAGAATCCTGGGTAATCTCCCTCAACCAGAATCACTAGATAAACTCTCCGGTGTGATTAGCACCAATAAGAAAAGGAGGTGGGGGATCAAATTGTAACTTCTCGCTGGAGACAAGAAGGTTGTCGCTTTGATGAGCTGCAAGAAGGATATATAGTCATACGTCTGATGCCTTGCAGCACAAGGAGAACAGTTGTGGGAAGAAGGGATCTCCCAAGCTTACTTCCAAGAAGCAACTGGGCACATTGCCTAACATCAGGCTGGGCTTCTGGAGGATGGGAAGCAGGCATTGCGTCTCAGTCATGCTAATGATAAGGAAGCCAAAGGGTCCTAAACTGTGGTTTAAAGAGCCCAAACCAAAGCATCCCCTAGAGGAAAAGAGCCATAAAGGAAACATGGACTTGACCTAGAATGAGAGACAGGAAGGTTGAACTTTAGCTTCACATCACACTTATTGCTATTCATGGCTATGAAAGTGGTATCATAACATTTTGTGGTGCAGATGTGACCAAGGCCTCTTCTTCTTTGGACTGCTGCTTCTTCCCTGGTGTCTAGTTACCGTATTTTTAGCAATTTCATCATTCTCATTAACAAAACATATGTGGCTCCAATTTCTTCTACACACTTAAGGTGCACTCCAAACCAGCTTTGTCCAATAGCTTTGGCTCCACACGCCCCAAAATGTCGGCCTGTGTATAAGCCTCAAGGCCCCATTATAAAGAGACTGAGGTCCTGAAGTCTGTTCATACATTGTTGCCCACTCTAAATTAGGCCGGAAGAAGTTGCATTGGTCCAGCTTGGCACTGGAAAGCCCCATGATCATATATTTTTCGTACATGGAAGAAGCCAGGAGAAGAAAATCTGTGAGGTAGTGCTGGACAGCCGGATGGGTTCCAAAGAATTTGACTCACCATTGGCAGGAAGTCTGTTCTAGCAACGGGGAGCATCAATATAAAGCTGGCTTTCACACCACGCCAACAACGAGGAGGAAACATCCCAGACAAGATTCTCAGAAATCAATGAACAATCGACAACACTGACACCCAGCATCAGGTGTTAATGTCTTTGAAGTTTTCATCCCTTCCTTATAAATGATGTTGGTCTCAAGAGCAGGCTCAGAGAGGCCATGCCAAAAGGAACTGAGTGCAAAACTGTTCCTTGTGTAAAAGTCCTGATATTCTCTGCAGACTCTTCAACAGGATGTGGTTGAGATGGTGATGGTTAATGACTGGACTGGTATCTCCAAGGGTTTGAGGAATGGAATGAACTTTGCAAAACTACTGCAAAATCTGCACAACTGCTCAAAATGTGAGCTCAAGGCAAGTGGGGGGGGGTTTCTATTCCATCTCCTTGCCCTTCTCACCATTTGTATGTTCAAAGACAATGAAGGCAAGGAGGAGAAAGAACAACAGGGCAGCCCTATATAAGGATGTGGGCCTCAGCAAGTGCCCTACGCCAGTCCTGTAGGAAGGAGGTGAAATGCCATCACTGCCTATGTTCCCTTGCTCCCTCTTGAATATAGTGGTCTTTGGATGTGTTGCATATGTTTAGTAGGGGAAAGGTAAACTAAGGATCCAGCTTTGGTAAAGAAAGAAAACTAGAAGGCTTCATGAGCTATCGCCCCCTGAAACCCAATAATTCTTATCATTTGTTCAAGATTATTCATATATTGTATACCATGGGCTCAGTTCAGATTGTTGTTAGACAACTCCCATCATCCCTGCCCAGTGGTTCTGCTGGCTGGAGGTTGAAGGGAGTTGGAGTTCAAGAGCAGCTGGCTGGCTACACATACCCCATCCCTGCCTTAGTGCCATGATTTCCCTTCCCATTTAAATTGAATAATTTCAGGGAAGGTTCTTTACTGTCCCAGCTGCCAACATGATGCACTCTTTTAATTTTCTGTTCATATATATGTTTGCATTCATGAAATGGGTAACATTTGAAATAATAATAAAATATAAATTCAAGGGCAAACAGTCTTTTATCAGTGAATTACTCTTTATGTGTCCAGTTTTACAGTATATTTAAGGAGTCAGCATCAGCATCATAAAATCACCTACCAACATTAGGGCTGCCTAGTCCAGAAGTTCCCGGAGATTATCGGGATTTCAAAGGTGGAATTGGCGCTTCTTTGGGGTTTGTTTTCAAAAAGCTCGACAATTTTGGGTTCCTCCTACAAAAAGCTCAACAAGTTTACTTTTTGAAATATGGCAGCCCTAACTAACACAGGGGAAAGAAGGATGGATTAAGCCCATTATCTTGAGCAGCTCCTCAAAGCACTTAAGGCTGTTCTGGAATTCTGTTTCATTTTATTGTTACATTAGGCATTCTTCTTCTAGATTAGAAGTAGTCTCTTATATCAAGACAGCCTCAAAACGAAAGAAAAAATAAACAGGAAGGAAGAAAACTTACGATCAATTATCTGAAGGCAGCCTTTCTAAAACTGGATGCTTATCACTGCACTATATTCCCACTCATAGATGGATATTGATATGGGATACCTGGGGAAAGGAATTAAGGCCCATCCATTTTCAACCAGGAAGAGGTACGGCCAATTCACTGACACTCTCACAAAGAGGTACATCAGCTAATCCACTTCCCAGGGTCCCCTCACTTCATTAATGATGAGTCTGTTGTAGATTATTTATATATATATACACACACACACACACACACACATCATATACATATACATATACATATACAGTGGTGCCCCACAAGACGAATGCCTCGCAAGACGGAAAACCCGCTATACGAAAGGGTTTTCCGTTTTGGAGGTGCTTCGCAAAACGAATTTCCTATGGGCTTGCTTTGCAAGACGAAAATGTCTTGCGAGTTGCTGCGATTTTTTTTCGCTCCCCACCCCCTTTTTCTAAGGCACTAAGCTGCTAATAGCCTTTTAGCAGCTAATCCGCTAATCCCTTAAGCCTTTAATAGCCGCTAATAGCCACTAAACCGCTAATAGCGCTAATCCGCTAATGGGGTTGCTTCGCAAGACGAAAAAACCGCTAGACGAAGAGACTCACGGAACGGATTCTTTTCGTCTTGCGAGGCACCACTGTACATATACATATACATGTGCACCCACATGCTATATAGCTTTTACACTCAATGCAGGAGCTACTTTGGCTTAGGCTAATGTCACAAAAGGCCAAATACCAACTTGGGTGAGTTTGACCCCAAACCCAGCTCAACTATTACAGTCTGGGCCAGGGTTTTATCCCATTTTTGAAATCTGTCTCTTCAGAGTTGTGTTCAGCTGTTGCAGTAATGTTTTCCAAGTCTTTACCTGGCTCCTCCCAACATCTCTGCACTTGAGGGGCTTAGTGTTACCGCAGAAATTAAGGTTGAATTTGAAGAGAGGAAGGAGTCTAGGAGCCCCTTTTTCTTACCTAGAGATCTGTGGGGCATATCCCAACTAGGGCTCCTGTAGGGTGAAAAAATCTCCAGAAAGGAGGGAGCTCTGTGCTAAGGTATCATCTTCCACAGATGACATCTCTACTCCCAGCCCTTATCCTTAACTGTGAGAAAGTCTAAATGCTTAGTGTGATTGCACTGGCACATAGTCATCCCCATATATCTTTGTTTTAGTTTTCTCCCCATCCTATCATATAATCCTCATTGCTTCCCTTCTCTAGTCTCAATATAGTCTGTGTGTCTGCTGCCAAGAAAACTTGTCTCTCCTCCCCATCCCATGCCTGCATTTAAACTGTAAGGTCTCTGGGGCAGAGACATTCATGTTTTTGCTTCTGTTACTCTTTTGCTCTTGAAAGCACTGTGTTGGCTGATAGCATGATATAAAACCTTGTTGCTTCCTCCTCCAAGCCCAAAATGTATCCCGTGTGTGTGTGTGCATGTATATGTGTGCCCGCACGCTACCACAAAATTTTCCAGTGAAACCCCTCTGGGTCTGAGAAAAGCAGGGGAGAAGCTGCAGCTGTGCTTTTTCCTTTCAACAACAGTTCTCATGGCAGCATCTTGACTCAGGGCTGAGTCCCAGCTGTCAGCGATTACTCTTTCCTTGGAGGAAGCTGCTGCCTTGTCCCTCCATTATTACGTTCCCTTCTCATCTCTTTCTGCAGGCTCACACGGCAAGTCGTGACACACTCACGGCCAAGGGAGGGCAGTCAGCCTTTGTCCTCCTTCCCCCATGTGATGGGAGGCTCTCAGCTGCTATTTGCACTCTCTGTGCCCTAAACAAAGGCTTCCCGTCTTTGATGCTGCCTTTCGGATAGGATGCGTTGATGCTGGATGAATCTACAGTCAGTTATATTTTCAGAAATAGGACAGCTCTTATTTAAGTAGCCCTCTGGAGAATCTTCCAGCTCAAAAAACAAAATGCAGTGTGCTTGTGAACACGCCCCCTCCTGTATTTTGGTAGATGAAGATGGGCACCATGGCTTTAGACTGTGAGGTGCTCCCCCTTCCCAAGCAAGCAGAGACATCCTTGAAGAAGCAATTTCCTATAGAGGAGATGTAGGGAGAGGACTGTAGCTCAGTGGTAGAGCATTTGCCTTGCATGCAGAAGGTCGCAGGTTCAATCCCTGGCATTTCCAGGTAGGGTTTGGAAAGACTTCCTGTATGAAACCCTGAAGAGACACCGCCAGTCAACGTGGGCAAGACTGAGCTAGACGGATCAATGGTCTCATTCTATATTAGGCAGCTTCCTATGTTCCCATAACTTTCTAGTCAAGAATTTATTTACAAATCTACTAATTGTGTAGGCAGCTGCATTATGGAGAAACTAGCAGGGGGTGGTAATGCCACCTCCAAAGCAAGATCACTCCAGGATACTGAAACACCAACCCAACTCCTAAGGTCAGCCCAAGGACAAAAGGACAAAATGGCACCCTCACTGCCATTCTATGTACAAAAGCCACCCAACTTAGCTGTTGAATTTTGCTTCAGAAGAGGACTGTGTTGTCCACCACATACCTGAAGGCTGCAGGATAGCTCAGAGAGCTTAGGACAGGTTTGTGAGAAGTGAGGTTACAGGGAACCAGGCAGAGGGCCGAATCAGTTGTGGCACCCACCCTGTGGAACGCCCTCCCACCAGATGTCAAGGAAATAAACAACTACCTGACTTCTAGGAGACATCTGAGGGCAGCACTGTTTAGGGAAGTGTTTGAAGTTTTATTTATTTATATTACAGTGGTACCTTGGGTTAAGAACTTAATTCGTTCTGGAGGTCGGTTCTTAACCTGAAACTGTTCTTAACCTGAGGTACCACTTTAGCTTTAGCACTGCCGCCACACAATTTCTGTTCTCATCCTGAAGCAAAGTTCTTAACCTGAGGTACTATTTCCGGGTTAGCCGAGTCTGTAACCTGAAGCGTCTGTAACCTGAGGTACCACTGTGTTATTGTTATTGTTATTATTCTGTTGGGAGCCACCCAGATCAGCCAGATCAGCGGGGTATAAATATATTATTATTATTATTATTATTATTATTATTATTATTATACTTTTTATTTAAAAGAAAGCCCACACCACTGAGCGAATGCTACATGTCATGCAACATCTACTCTGAGTCTTCCTTTCTTATATAATGAGTGCTTCAAGTTGCCACTGGCAATCTCAATCATATATCAACCTCTGTTCTTATAGTTTATCTCAGGATTGATTACAGGCAATTTCTTCCTTTCATTCCAATGTGCGACCTCTTGATTGGTTGCTTTATTGCTCAGGACTGTGCGCTGGCATAGAGACATTTCTTGCTGAGGCCTATATTTGTTGCAACTGTTTTGGCTTTTGTTTGTTTGTGTAACATTATTTTTGGCCCTAAACTGAACAGAAGTAGCGGGAGTGGGGGGGGAGAGAATGACAGCAATAGCTTTTGGATGATGATGCACTTCAAAAATTATTTGTGCTCTCTTGGATCAATGAGAAAAGGGCTCTGGAGGGCAATAATATCTCCTATGGTGCATCAGAACCTTTCCTCCTTTGTGTATCCGCGCATAATGTTTACAAAAGAGAAGTTTGCCATAAACCAAATGATTTGCTCTGTCATCGGTGATTCCAGTGGAGATGTGATGGCAGAATGACTGGAGCGCAGGAGAGTGCTTAGCTTGAAAACCCAGTGAAATGCACTCAGTTCTGCAGACTGCTCTTCAATTGCTTCCGTACATTTTGAAAATATTTGGCCCATATGCTTTTGGGAGCTGTCAATACTGGTGAAAGATTGGAATCAAAAAGTACCTGAAGCATGTTCGTCCATTTGTTGCCAGACCAGTTTAACAAAGAATCCCTATATGACAACATCTGGAACACCTGGTGTGGCTGGGAAATGAATGCTTAAGTTAGATTTGCATAGTCTTCTCTTCTAAAATGTGACTTTCTCTGAGCTGCACTCCAAACTAAAGAGACACCTGCAGCTATTCTGCTATTGAAGCGTGGCAGATATTGTTGGACTAAGGCTCCATCCATCCCTGGCCATGCTGGCTGGGGCTGATGGAAGTTGGAGTCCAGCTATATCTGGAGGGCCACCTCTGACCTATTGAGGCTGTTCAACATCACCCAGAGCCCTATGTTAACTGAAAAAGTACATGGAGTGATCTGGTCTAGTCCAATCCAAATGAGATCTTATGTCTGAAGGAAACCCTTGTTCCTTACCGCCAATAATAATAATAATAATAATAATAATAATAATAATTTATTTATACCCCGCCCATCTGGCTGGGTTTCCCCAGCCACTCTGGGCAGCTTCCATTAAAACACTAAACACTAAAACACTAAATGGTTGTTGCATATTTGCAGGCTGTATGAGGCAAAGAAGGTTCTGATTCAGGTGGGCAGAAGAGAAAGATCCTGCCCCATCCCTCCATTGCCCCTGCCAGAGTGGCACATCCCTCATATGGCAGCACAGTTGTGCAATGTGCAGTAATGTTAATAATAATAATAACATTTGTATCCCATGTAGCACTAACAGTCCCATCAGCGCAAGGATTTCCAGGCATGCAACAGGACTCTCCCGTCTCATCCCCCTGCATGCACCCCCATGTGCTCCCCAAATGTGCTCCAAAGGATTGGGGGGGACCCCATAACAGATTTAGGGGCACACGGGGGGAGGAGGGGGGAGTCCCATTACACAAGCAAATATACTTGCATGGATGGAATGGTTACTTAGTGCTACGGAGTTTCCGTGCTCTCTGGCACTCGTCACAGTGACCCGTTGCACCAGAAGTGGTTTAGTCATGCTGGCCACATGACCCAGAAATCTGTCTGTGGACAAACACCAGCTCCCTCGGCTTGAAGCGAAATGAGCGTCACATCCCATAGTCAAGATTGACTGGACTTAACCATTGTTTACCTTTTTCATATTGAATATAATCCTATGCGCCTTATGAGTGTTCAAAGTGCTTGGCATTGTCCTCATAATAATTCTTACAACAAACCTGCAAGGCAGGCCTGTGTTATTACAGAGAGGAATAGATGGACTAAGACACAGAGAGGTGGGATTTTAGGAACTAAACTATTGAATCTGCACACTTACTAGGGAGTAAGGTCACTTCCAGGTGACCTGCTTATTGAGCATTCATCCTGATTTGTTTGCAGAGATGTTAGACACCAATGCATCAAGCAAGTGTTGTCCCACGCTTTCCAGTGCATTTTCCTATCACTTTCCTTACTGCAAAAATTCTGATCTGTAGTGAAACCAGGTTTGTTGCACAATAGCTCCCAATCGACTTTAATGCAGCAACCTGAATTTGCCGGTATAGCACCCAAAATTAGTGTCAATCTGGAAGTGCCCTAAGTTCCATTGAAAGAAGTGGAACTTGCATCCAAGTAAAACTGCATAGGATTTTGCCACACATGGGTCTCTGCATTTAATGTGCACTTAATATATATATATAAATAGTAGCCACTGGGAGGCTGACCTGGATGAAAATTGCTCCCTTGGAGCTGCTCAGCAAAGTTCCCACTGACAACTGTTTTAGAATATGAGATATTTTATTCTGCACAGTTATAATTCAAAATTTTTAAAAAACTGAATAGCAGAAAGGGAAACAGACTGAGCCAGATGGTGGCTCAGGTAATGGCTGAGCCAGGGTTTGATTTGCTGGTCTCAATGTCATTTCAGCTGCCAGTCCAGGAGGAAGCTAATATTGCTCTGCAGTTGGTTAATGCACTTAGAATCTTTTTAAAAATATTATGAGGTCCACCCAAAGGGGTTAAAAATGGTTATGTGAAGCAGGCACATTCAAGCTGCAGAAAAAGAGGCGAATAACAAGAATATTTGAATTGTAAATGTCAGCCAGTGTCCTATTGCATCAGCCCAGAACCCACTTCTTAAACATTCAGATGGCATGAACTAGCTATCGTGATTATATCATTACACAGGAAATAATGGCTTCTTCTGGCTAAAAGGAAGCCTTTGCCACTATGCATGTGGGGAGAAATCGAGCTGACTGTTCTGTGTATTTATTCCTCTTCTTCTGAACTTGTTGTTATTCCTGTATTTGATACTCCACAGCAGAGTCTGAAAGCTGCATTGCAGACAATCAGATCCGCCTTGCCTGTTTTAGCAGGTATCAAGCTCAGAGCCACACATATTGCTTGGATTACGTCTATATCTGCTTGCTGCAGCTCGGATTCCCTTAGGACTTAATTATTTCTCCACAATGTGTTTTTTTTAGAGGCAGGACAACTTTACCCCATCGGTTTCATGGCATCACCCATACCACATAAGCCACACTGCATTATCCACACAGCAAAAAAGAAAATTGCCATTAGGACACAGTATTGCACATAAACAGGATGCTGGCAGGAAGCCTTAGTTAAAAGATTATTGAATATCTTTGTGCATCCAGGGAGACTTTGATAAGACCTTTATCACAAGGACTTGCATCCTCAAATCTTTTTTTAACGATGTTATAATCAGGCGAATGGGAAAGTCCTAATGAATTAGCAGCTTGTTGCATGGACAAAAAATGATCGGTTCTCCCACAAAGCAGATTTCCACTTTATGTGCAGAGACATCTTGTGTCCTCATGTGTACCCCATTGTGGATATGCACTGTGTGCCACTGTCTACGGGGTTTCCCAGTGCCTTTAGAGCAGCCTCCCCAAACCTAGTGCACT
This sequence comes from Podarcis tiliguerta, assembly GCF_965153285.1. Lineage (NCBI taxonomy): Eukaryota > Metazoa > Chordata > Lepidosauria > Squamata > Lacertidae > Podarcis > Podarcis tiliguerta. The sequence goes on from NC_139539.1 coordinate 47,891,873, forward strand.
CCAGATGTTGCTACACTACAACTCCCATCATTCACTGCCATTGAACATACTTGCTAGAGCTTATGGGAAATGGAGTCCAACTATAACTAGAGGGCAACTGGTTCTGGGAAGGCTATTATTGTTGTTGTTGTTGTTGTTGTTGTTGTTGTTGTTGTTGTTATTAACCTGCCCTCCACCAGCAGGTCCCAGATGTGTCAGATCTGGAACTTTGGAGTGGCCCTGAACTGAACTGTGGAGATCCATATAGAGCGATTTAGAGCCCTGATGACCAGATAGAGAGATTTAGCTCTCAGGCCTGAGGTTCCCCAACCCTGGTGTATATACATGTCTCAACTGAGGACAGCACATCATGTGTGTCTGATGTAAGTGGGACACTAATCCACAAAAGCTTGTGCCATTAAAAAATGCCTGAGTCTTCCAAGGTGCTACAAGGCTCCTTGGTGTCTTTGCTGCAGCAGGCAAACACAGCTGTTTCTCTAGATGCTGCACTTTTAGGAACTGCATGAAGAGGAAACTTCCACCAAATGTGGCTTTTTACATTTCAGCAATGCACATTACATTCCAGTGCTGGGAAAAGCCAGGTATGCTGGATGTCTCCCATCTGGGCCACTCTTAAAGGTACAGGATCCGGTCACCTCCAGGGCACTTCTACATCCGAGCTTCCAGATCTCCTTGTCTTAAGGACGAGTCTTAAGGCTTAAGCACTGGCACCTCTCTTATTAAAAACTGATCACTTGCCCTTTCTAAGTTTGCCTAAGATTAGCCAAGCAGGATTTGCATCGCACAAGCAGGATTTAGGAATATGATCTCCCCCTGTGCCAGAGGGAGGTTCATGTGACTGCAGAGAATTCGCCTTTGCAGGATGCAACATCTGTGTGCCCTTGCAACTGGCCTCTGCAGGGATGCAAACACCACACCCTGTGCCGGCCACCACTCTGGTCGGTGCAATACGTACCGGAACACTGCCTTGCAGATTCTTGTGGATGTTCTCTTTGGGGATTTGTGCCCTTACCACACACATTAAATGTTGGCACATTGCTTCTGGGCTTCCCACATTCCCAGTCATCTGTTAAAATGGCATTGTGCCCAGTCTCACTTTCAAAAGTTGCAATGGAAACTCACCAAGCATACACAGTCAAGGCAACCCGGAAAACACAGAAGGCTCAGTGTCTTGGAGGATTAGAAGCCTAGCATATGGAGAGCAGAAGAGCTCTTGCAACTAGAGGCAGGAAATGTTTTGTGTCAGAGCATATGATGCAGAAAGCAAGAAATGCAAGTCACCTATAGCAGTTCCAGAACTGTGTGCAAGAATAACCATTCCATCTGATGCTATTTTCAGTATCATTTCCAGTCCTTTCTTAAGAATCCCTAATATTCTGTTTGCCTTTGAATTTGACATTTTGCACAGGTGTTTTTGCAAAGTGGTCTGTAATTATTCCCATTCAGACATTCAGGAGCTGAAGAGGTTCCCTCTCTTTCACAGGCCTCTGCCATCTCAACTTTTACATGGAGGGTTGTTTGTTTGAAGGCAGGTGCCTTACACCAGTGTTTTTCAATGCTGGGCCCACAGCGGCTGTTGGATGACAACTCCCATCACCCCAGGCTAATAGGCAGGGATGATGGGACTTGTAGTCCTGGTTACTGAAGCTTGAAGGACGCTGCCTTACATGACTTCCACACCTTATGTCAGAATTTACCAGCTCACCTGAGAGAGAGCTTGAGAGCTAACCCAAATCTACAGTCAAACAGGCTATAAATAAAAAGGAGCTCGCTCTCTTTCCTGTGTCCATCCCACCTCCCAGAAAAACAGAATCTTTCTGCCAGTTTTCAGAAGTCTCCTTCAGACTGACTCACAGTGATTTTGGGAGAAGCTGACCTTTTGAATTTATGTATGAAATGACCCGATCTGCTCTTCTTGGACTAAAATGCAGCTTTCATGCTTCTCCAAATGTTGCTATACTGCTGTCAACATTTTAAACCCTGAAGAAAAATCTGTACCTGCTGCCTTGCGGCACATCTTTGGGAGGCTAAGGAGTAAATCCTACACAAATCCAAGATGGAGTGCCTAAGACCGTTGCATGGCATCTTGTACACCTTCTTCTGGCAACTCCTGCAGCCAAGCTGGTGCCAAACATATTGCTCTGCTTTCCTTTGGACCACATCAGTGAGGATGAAAGTGAGGGTGGGGGAGTCTTGTTGTTTGGGCACCCCAGGACCTATATACGCACAGCCCAAAGGTCACTTCGCTGCTGCTAACACAGCAAAAACAACACGGGAGGCAGCAGTTATGAGTTACCGGTCTCTGCAGCTACAGCAGGTGCTGTGATTCTCCAGCAGTTTGACTTCACCTCCAGAGGTGCACTCCATTGTTTCTTGAGACAGATAGATACCAATGATACTGAATTTTAAAATGATGTGAACTGCCCTGGGACCTGCTGCAAAGTTCCAGATCTGTGCAGCCCTAGTAGAAGCAAAGGTAACTGTACGGAGGTAATGTTTACATTAGTTGTCCCACCCACTTTTGCCTCTGGCCCCACCCACAACTGGCATGTGGAGTCCTGGTAGATTGTCCAGAAGGGAATGAAGCCCTTGGGTTGCAAAGGGTTCCCTGCCCCAGGGGGACACACTGGTGTGGACAAGGGGGAGGACTTTGACAACAGAGGGCTCAGAATAGCAAATGCATCAGTCAGTATAGCATGTGAGAATTCATGCAGAGCTTGTTAAATGTACACAAAATAAGCGCCGTGATCATTCACAACAGCAGGAATGGGAGGAATTCTTCCTCTCTGAATTAGGTCCTTTGTTAGACATGACCCAACAAACAAGGATTGACCAAAAAGGAAAGCACCACCAATAGCTAATGGTGTAAACCATCTTGCCCAGGTTACCTCACCCCTGTTGCATCACATCGTCTTATTCAATGCACTTCTCTCTCTCTCTCTCTTAAAATGGGGAGAGAGTGTCTAATTTTCAAGCTGTGACTTTGCATTTTGTGCAGAGGAGGTGGCAGTATTGGTATTGATGAGAGCAAAGGGAGGAGGATTCCTGAACATCGCTGACTGCAGTGGCAGCTGCACTGCAGAGCAACACACTTAACTCCTTCAGAAAATAACAAAGGTACATGCAAACCAGGAACACTGAAACAGCAGCTGTCTGGAGCATTCAAAGCTCTCTCAAATGGATTCAGAAGGTCTTGGTGTGATTTATAGTTCAAAATTACTGTTTGTGTACAGTATGTGAACAAGGGAAGAGAGAGATGCAATGAGAGGATGCAAGAAATGCAAAAGAAAGGATGTATACATGTCCTCTTTTTTATATATGGCTCAAGAGCCGGGTTTGATCCAGACCTGCTACAATCTGTTCACAGCTTTAGAAGCTTTAACAAGCAGATTCCCTGGAGGTGATTAGGCATCTAAATAAAGTATCTTTAATAGTGGTTAACATCACACAATTCTAGTCTGGTTAAAAAAAATAAATCCTGCAGTTAAAGGGATGTATGCATATCCCAAGTCATAACCCTTGTAGTTGCTGGTCAGAACAAATTTTGGTGCATTCATTTCAATGGTTCTATTCTGAGTAGAACTTAGATGGATTCCCAAGAACCTTGTGTTTCATTTTATGAACCAGTAAAATTGCCTTCTCACCCTCGTGGTATCTCTAAAATATAAGGTGCCCACTGAAATATAGGTTTTCTGTATGCTCACTGGTGACATGATCTGTGTGACCTGTACAGATGGCACAGTGGAGGCTCAGCCCCTGTTTGTCCCAAGGGTGCATGGAATCCCCTGCCATAGGGAAATAAACAGAAGTTGCTTTCAGCAATAGCAGATCAGACTCTCTCTATGTCTTCAGTATGTTCCATAGTCTTCAAGATTCCAGTCACCACATGGAGTGGGAGAAATCTGGATTTAATGTTCCTCCTGTCCACCACAAACAGAAACGATGGCCCAAGGAAGGTGGTGATTGGCAGGAGCAGGATTCTGCACCAGGCTGGAAGCTCAGGCAAGGTCAAGGACTGCCTTTGCTGCTGCATTCAGAAAAAGGCAAAGAGTCTTGTGGCACCTTAAAGGCCAAACAGATATATGCCACTATAAATATGTTAGTCTTGAACATACCATAAGACTCCATGATTATTATTTTCCTGCAACAGACCCTGTGGAAATTTTTGCAGGTTACAATTACAATTTCAAAAGACCTTCAATCAGGGATTTTGCATTTCAGGACCATGGTCAGCTGAGTGCCGCAGCCTGAAAGCGAACATCCTGTGTGGTGAGGAAACTAATATTTTAAAAGGCAATTCCATCTCTCTCTCTCTCTCTCTCTCTCTCTCTCTCTCTCTCTCACACACACACACACACACACACACACACACACACACAATCAATGCTTGCAGCCAATCTTGAGAACTGTTCTCAGAGGTTAAAAGGTTTAATACAGATCTCTGATGTAACCATTCTGGCCAGCCGTTACAGAAATGTTAAAGTGCAAAATTCCCAGGCAGTTTGTAGGAAGAGTCTGTAGAACTTTAAAACTAAATATCAGATATTTGGCTGGAAGCAATTTTTGTTGAATCAAACAAAAAAGTACTGATTTGATGAATTTCCTGGTAGGTCTTCTTAATTATATACAGTATTGTTGTGTGTGGTTTGATGTGTCTATGAGACCTGAGCATCATTGCTGTTATCACCACCATTATTCTACTTAATCTCCTCAAGACTACAGTGGTACCTCAGTTTAAGAACAGCCCTATTACGAACTATTTGGTTTAAGAACTCCACAAAACCAGAAGTAGTGTCCCGATTTGTGAACTTTACCTCAGTCTAAGTACGGAAGCTGAAGGGTGGAAGAGCATCAGTGGCGGGAGGCCTCATTAGGGAAAGCGCGCCTCGGTTTCAGAATGGTTTCAGTTTAAGAACAGACTTCCAGAACAGATTAAGTTTGTAAACCGAGGTACCATTGTACTGTAATTAAGGTTTATGCAAGCTGATGAAATAAATATAAAAGTAACCACCATACGCAATGCCGTCAGCATACAAAGTGTCATACAACAAATGCAACACACAGGCAGAATGCTACTCCAGGAAATTACAATCAACAGTTTGAGAACAGGGAAAATAACAGAAGGGGGAGAGAGATAGAAGATGAGATAAGGATAACAAGGAATGCATGTGAGTAAATCCAGTTACCTGTGTGTGGCATATCGGTTTTCCCTCAGGTGTATCTTTTGACTGCCAAAAAGACACAGTTATGATTATATCATATCTAATATTGTGTAATAACCACAAAACCCCTTTCTCATTGCACTGTGTATCAGTACCATGAAGTAGGAGGAGATAAAATGCGGACTTATGCAAGTGATCCTATGGGGGAAATCAATGGGAGGGCCACCCCCCTTTTAGTACTCTTGTGGTCTGGCCCTGATTTTGCAGCAGTGGTATGATCTCCAGACAATGGGCAAGGAATGAACTGGCACCACTGGAATAGCTAAGCAGTAGGGGAAGGAAACCTATTCACATTTTTAAGAAAAATTAAATGGGTGAGATGTGTGTTCTAATGCTGGGAGTGATGCTGCGTGCCTATTCTACAAGTAAAATATATAAGTAAAGGTTCTTCAAATGGCAAGACATTACTTCAGGTGAAGGCACAATGCTGCATGGAAAGGCTACATAAGCATTCATGTGGCAAAGCGGATAAGCATTCACCCTTTACAAAACTTATATATATATATATAACTTTAAAAATAGTTTTCAAAACCACACATGCAATAGATGGCAGGGAGAGGGAGACTGTGTCTGATGTCAGCAATGGCATTTATTTTTATTCATTTGAAGAATTTCTAACTTGCAGTTCACCAATGCTCTGAAAACATATTAAAATGTTAACAATTACAATTTTAATCGTAAAGCATACAATTACAACCAGCCGCTAAAATTCCCAAGCATAACACATTAATCAAACACAGAGATTTTTGAAAAGTCTTCAGAATACTGTTAAAAAGCAGCAGTGATGAGGCCATATGCATTTCCCTAGAGATGGAGGGCCAGCAGTGAAAAGGCCCTGCCCTGGGGGCCATGCCAGTCTAGCTTCAGCTCTTGCTGGTGAGAGCAAGGTCTCAGATTCTGATCATAAGGCTTGGAAGACTCATATAGGTCCAAGCAGTCCTTCAGATAACCTGATCCCAAACTATGACTACTGTACAAGTTGGTACTAGTTGCACCAAAATGTGCACACCTCTGTCACAGCAGCAGCACCTATTGAACTTCAGAGGCAAGTTTCAAATCTTGCCAGGTACTTCCTAAAGCTATGAAAACCAAGAAAACATTTTTGCCAGTGATGCAAGTAAGGGGGGAAGTGGGAGGGGTGATGCAAGTAACAGGAGGAAGGCAAAAGTTCTTTGACAGCTTTGGAAGAAGAAGAAGAAGAGTTTGGATTTGATATCCCGCTTTATCACTACCCGAAGGAGTCTCAAAGCGGCTAACATTCTCCTTTCCCTTCCTCCCCCACAACAAACACTCCATGAGGTGAGTGGGGCTAAGAGACTTCAAAGAAGTGTGACTGGCCCAAGGTCACCCAGCAGCTGCATGTGGAGGAGCAGAGACGCGAACCCAGTTCTTCAGATTACAAGTCTACCGCTCTTAACCACTACACCACACTGGAAACATATTGCCTGCAGAAGCCTTGAGGAGGGTTGATGAAAAGTTGGGGGACTGACCTTGCTTAATGGCCAGAGTTCACCAGGGTTAGTTCTTGAACAACTTCAGGATGCTTGGCTTCATCCTGCCAATTTTTGGAGAGACGTTCTTTCTGTTCTTCTGCTTCCTCCTTGCTGCTACAGTGTTCTTCATCACTGGCTGCATGACTTGTATAAAGTGCTGCTTCACAGATAGGAGTCATCCTCAGCCATTATGTCAAAGAGATAAACTACCATTGCTGAAAAGTCCCCTTCTACACAAGTATTGAAAAGGCAGGAGCTCTGTCCTCGTGTGCATCTGGCCACCTGGGGAAAAGGGAAGGAGAGTTGGAATTCACAGGCTTGGGTTGTCCACCCTTTCTCTATTTGTGTTGGTGCCTAGCATTCCTACTACCACAAACATTAGCTTGTCCTGCAGGTCACCAGTATAACAATCTATCAAACATTTTCCTGCAGCTGGAATAGATTTTCACATTTCTCTAGCCCAGCATACCAGCTTACATCCTTTGAAAACATGTTGGATTAATCAAGCACAATAGTCTTCCCTTCAATATTTGTTCCAAGGCTTGATTCAAGATTCATTCAAGTTTGAAGCAATGCATTCTGTGTGCAGCATATTCTCTCGCATGTTCACTCAGAACAAGCCCCTCTGTCTTCCGTGGGGCTTACTCCAAGGAAAGTGTGCATAGGTTTACAGTCTTAGAATAACCAAGGGCAAAAGGGTGAACGTGAAGCCACAAAATGGAAGTCCTAAGTGCTAAGAGAAAGAATTTTTCCTTCCAATACTTTGCAGCTTTCTTTTTTTTGCAAGGAAAGGAGCAGCTGCTTAGTGAATTGAGCTTATTCTGCTCTTGTGTAAACATGCCTTTAGGAGACACGTTCTGATATGGCCGTTGCTGGTGCACAGGAGTCAAGAAGCAAGCCCAATAGCTAAGGTCAATGATCCCTCAGATGGCAAAGACTCATACCTTATTCATGGTGAAATGCTGGATAGCTTTGTTACATTCAGCCTTGTACAGGTCTAGAGGGCATTTGACTTTAAAAAAGAAAGAACGAAAAACTGAACGCTTTACAATTCTGCAGGTAATGGCTAGCTCTTCAATTCCATTCCCAGTTGTAGTGGATCAATAGATCTACTGCCGTTTTCTTCCGTATTCAGGTCCAGCGCTCCAATATTGCAGCATGTATCAGGAGCAAAGGCAGATTTGTTTAACAAACCCTAGTAAACCCTAGGCATTTGCACTGGTTTATCAGACTGAAACATGGTATGAGATCTATGTGATATCAGGTTGTTTTGTGATTAGCCACCATTTCATCTGTATAGCTTCTGTGTCTCGAACCGGTAGATGAGGCTGAAATTCAAGAGGTGCCGTTTCCCCTTCTGTAGCACAATGACAAGAAAAGTTGCATCTGCTGACTTGTCTTTCATGCTATCTTCAAAGGCACAACATATCTGTCTATTTTAAAAGTGGCCATTCTGTGTGTGGCACCAGTGGCGTAGCGTGGGTTGTCAGCACCCGGGGCAAGACAAGTAATTTGCGCCCCCTAACCCGTGGATTTGCGCCCCCTAACCCTAATCCCCAGATGTTGCGGCCGGTGCGGCCGGCCCCCCCTGCACCCCCCACGCTACGCCACTGTGTGGCACTGTGCCACATTCCCCGCTGGTCCTGCCCTGCATGTCCCATGATACTTTTGTTAATCCATTCTGTGCTCATAGAGTGGGTTATACGAGCAGCCATAAGTAAAGGAGAAGAATGTGCTAAGTTCACAGCTACATAAGGCAGCCAGTGATGGGGAAAGAAGACTGGGCTCTTGCACCTTTAATAGATATGCCTGCTGAACTTTCCCTGTTCTATATAACTATTAAAGATGCAAGAGCCCCTCTCCTCTTTTGTATCGCTGACCACCCCACTGTGGCATCAGGCCACCTCCCCCCCCCCCATCCTAAATCCTCAATTATCTTTCATTCCAGAAACTTATTGGCTATCCTATAAAACAATTCCAAACTCTTTCTATTTAGTTCCCTTAGCACCCCCTTCTCACATTTCAGAATGGCTTGCAGCTCATGAACACTACATCTGTAAACTAGTTTTAATAGTCGTCCTCTGCAGACCTGCAGAACTGCATTTTGCTAATGGACACCATGCTAAAACTGTCAGGACTCCTTAGGGGAGGTCCTGACAGTTAAAATGATACCAACTGTGATGAGTCTGCCATGACTATGCACCCTCAGTCTCCCCACCCACACCCCCACACCCAAGATGTACTGTAAGCCAGCCAGCTCTGGACAAAGGGCAGCTGAATCGCCTGCCCCATCTATGACAACGCACTATCCAAAAGGAAGTTTTACATAAGAGGTCATAGGCCACACAACAACATGAAGGAGGTGATCTGCATAAGGCATGCAAGGGCACAGCTGTTTCTCCCAGTTAATGTCCTTCTGTAGCAAATGCTGCTACATACTTGCTGGAGGACCTCAAAGAGGATCCCAGGACGCTGGCATTTTTCTGAATCTCAACGATAGGGAGCCAACCCACGGGTGTTACTATAAGCATGGATCTTTGGCACAAAGCAGAGCAGAGATTGGGAAGAATCTTTGTAAGCTGAGAGAGCTTTTTACATAGATATGAGCCACTGTTGATTGGGATGGGGGTGGGGGATGGATGTCTCCTGGGCATTGAGTTTGACAGTAAGGAAGGAAGAGCTCAGAGAAGGAAATGCCCAGAAAGTAGGTCACCTATCACAAGCGTTACCAGCCAGCCTGTACTCGGTGGGGGATCAGCTGTTCTCTGCAATCAAGCTCATTGGCCATGAGCAACCACTGTGCATTGTAGGGCCGAAAGGCCTTTTGTGTAAGCAAAGGGAGCCCTTTGTGTTTGCCTGCCAGAATAATTAGCCTGCAAATATTGCTGTCTATTTTAAATTATGTAAATGTGCCAAACTGCCTTGTTAGCAGTAAGACATAGATTACTGACTGCATTTCCATGTATTTGAAGCCTGCTTCTGCTAGTGCTTAATAGCTCGGCTGTTTACAATAATTACCCACACATCTTGCAGACTTGTCCTTACATTTCTCTGAGAGTGGGGCTCGGCAACTTAATGGCATGGTGCAAACCCCTCACACTAGCTTGCGGTTCTCCATTTATGATCGCATAATCCAAAAAGAGACACTGAAAACAGAGGCTGCATCCTTTGCATCTCTGTAAACACCCATGCGGGCATAATGGTGTGGCTATTGGAAAGTAAGCAATTAAAATGATTTTTAGATATCCATTTCAATCATGGATCACTCCTGATTCACAGTTCAGGTCAGTTATAGATGTATCATTTCCTGAAACTTCTCTCTCTCTCTCTCTCTCTCTCTCTCTCTCTCTCTCAATTTCAAAACACCCTACAAATTACTATTATCTGTTGTTGTTGTTATTATTATTTATTAAATTTCTATACCACCATTCATCTGAAGATCACAGGGTGGCTGCAATATATAAACACAACTATATATGGCACAAAAACAATACCCCACCCCCCTTCCAAACATACACAGTTTAAAAGGCCTGGGAGAAAATAAATATTTTTGCCTAGTGCCTAAAGATACGCAACAAAGGCACCAGGTGAACCTCCCCAAGGAGCATTCAATATGCGGGGCAGCACTGCAAAAAAGGCCCTTTCTCATGTTGTCACCCTCCAGACCTCTTGCGAAGGAAGCACATGAAGAAGAACCTCAGATGGCAATTGCAGAGTCCAGGTCAGTTCATATGGTGAGAGACAGTCCTTGAGGTATTGCAGTCCTAGTCTTTTAAGACTTTATAGGTGAAAACCAGCACTTTGAATTAGGCCTAGAAGCTAATTGACAGCCAGTGCAGTCAGGCCAGAATTAGTGTAATACGCCCAAACCGTCTTGTCCTGGTGAGCAACCTGGCTGCTGAGTTTTGCACCAGCTGAAGTTTCTGAACCATCTTCAGAGACAGCCCTACATATAACATACTGCAGTAATCTAACCTAGAGGTTATCAGATGACAAAAGTTAGGCTGTCCCTGTTCAGATAGGTGCAACTGGGCCACCAGCCGAAGCTTACAGAAGGTGGCTGTGTTTCAATTCGCACATTGCTTCGGGAAGTGTTAATTGGGTGGGTCCAATTTTCATGTGAACTCAATCAGTTCCCCCACTCCCTGGACCCCAGGGGTTTACCGCACATGCTCTCTTTTTGAAATGCAGCATATATGGAAGCTCTCTTACAAGAAAACTGAGGCTAGCACAGCTTCTTGCAAGGCTGGCTGTGTAACGCAGCTAGAAAGGAAAATAACAAGGGTGGTCATGAATATATTGGAGCGTTTGCCACACACTGTCAATTCAAAGCTATTATCTAGTGGATGTATTGAGCGCTGACCAGGTTCCATCCTATTAAACTAACTGGTCCTGACAAATGCTGGAAGCATGAATCTTCCTGAGACTTCATAATCACTTTGCTATGGCACTGCCCCAAGGTCCCCCCCATCCTGTCTTTGGCAGGGTTTTTCTGACAAAATCAATTTAGGAGTAAAATCAAAACTAGTGACCATGTTTTCCTGCTGGCTAAATGCCACGTTAGTGGAGTTTTTGTCTGCGCCCTCAGCTAATAGTATGCACAGCCTCACAATCCACTGCCTGGCAGAGGCACCATTTAGAGATGGCATGGGAGGGACAACTTCCCTGCCCCCCCCCCTTCTTCCATTGCAGGCCACATGTGAACATTGCACACTATCATTCTGATTTCACATAGAGATTTTGCTGAGACTCATGGTTCTTGGCTCAGAAATAAGAGTCTCTGGGGCTCATAATGCTCACCTCATGTTATAACTGTGTGTTCAACTGCTTTTCAGATGTCAGTAGCCTTTGGCAATGCTACATTTCCTGGATCTCCTTGTATACTGTATATCAGCTGCTGGAGGCAGGAGAGATTTCCCTCCCTCTTGTCATTGCTGGAATAGCATCAGCCTGGGTAAGGAGGAAGCAGAATTTGGAGGTGGAAGGGAGGAATGAAGGAGGGCATGGGGAGAGACTTGGAGTTTCATGGAGTCACAATAGTATCAAAATAGATTCAGATTGATTTGGATTAGGAACGGGGGAGAAATTCTGTTTGGGTTTTAATGTGAACCTATCTGATGTATATTTTCCAAAACAATTTGCATACCAAAACACTGCGAACCTTTGAAATCCGCAGCTCTGAATTTTGTGATTCAGTTGTCCAACCCAACAATGTGTACAGAAATATGTGTATAAGTTAAAAAACAACAACAATGCCACCATATATTATTAAAAATAATATATAAAAAATAATATATAAAATGCATTATATCAGGCAATATTGCATGCAGAAACGTGTATGTTGGAAGAAATTTGCACTAAGTTGTTGATCTTCAGATACTTTGTAAATAATTTAAATGGAAAATCAGGAAATGAAGTGGTTTTTATTTATTTTTAAGGAAACACTCACTTCTGAATGTTTTTTCCGAAAATTAAGAGGCAGTCTTTTTCACCTACTTTTTAGGAAACTTTTAATTGTGCTTATGAATGTTAAGGTACTTACAAAAGAAAGAAAGAAAACAGGAAGATTGTGGTCACCAACAGAACAATAAGGGCTGAGGGGCATGACCTGGAAAGAGCTTCTAGCAAATCAGATGAGGCTAATGATAACAAGCTGCAGAATTTGAACAAAGTTCACTAATTTTCCTGCTGACCAGTTTGGTTCAGTCTTTAAAGCCAAAGGACCCTTTATCTAGTTCTTTGGTGTTTCGCTTCTGACACTAGTTGGCCACATTATTATAAGACTGGGACTAAATGACTTCCCAGCATCCCATTCAATTGGGTGGTGGTTCTTATATATTTATTTTATGAAACTCATATCCCACTCTTCCTCTCAGAAGAGCCCAGGGCAGCTCTTGATTCTCAAAGAGAAGATTCTCAGCCCTGAAACCTGCAGGCCAGTTTTGGCCCAGGCACATCCCTTTGCAGGTAAATTAAATGTGAGATGTTTCCATGAGAACTAAACAGGAAGCAGGAGATAGCTTTTAATGGCTGGCCTTATCAATTGCCAGCAAATATCTGAATCTGGATGCCTCTTGCTCCCCAGCCAGTTAAGAAATATAGTAATCCAAATGCCTGTGTGAAAACAAAGGTGGGGCAACCTATAGTTTAGGGAAACAGACTGAGAAGGCTGAGGTTTGGCTCTGTAAAAACATATTGGTGGTGTTCCTCTAGAAATCTGATCCGGATTTAGATCATCCACAAAACTGTACCCCTATCAATGCTCAACCTGCATATTTGTTAATAAATGCAAATATTAGCCAAATCCCTTAAAGAGCTGTCTGCAGTCCGACTGCTTGTTGTGGTGGTATAAATCTTTGTCCCCTTTCAACAGTTCCTGAATCTGTTCTCTTCAATGTGCCATGTCCCCATTACACCATCTGGTTTGCATCTGGTTTGTGATGTCCTGGAACTGAGTAATATTCCAGTAGCCTGAAGCAAGTGACAGATTTAACTCATCAACACTCCAGTTTGTAGGGAGCTCCTTGTCCTGGCTTCAGTCCATGAAAGGGTGTGTGTGTGTGCATGTGTGTGTACATGCCTATAGCAGGCACTGGCGGAGGAAGAGGAGTGCGGGGGGAGCGCATCGCCCCCAGCAGCGTGATCCCTGTGGGGTGCCATCGCAGCTGCCCCCCAGACCATGCTGGGCAGTAGCTGCCCCTGCAGGCAGTATGTTATGCCCCCAGGATGTGCGCCATGCCCCTGGGATGCACACCAGCCCTACCCCCACCTGCTCTCTGCCCCCCAGTTCCAGAGCATGAAGCTCTGCCACTGATAGCAGGACCAACAACAAATATAATGTTTGAATATAAAAAGTGGCGATGGGCTGGCTGCTATCGCACAGCCCCTCCAAACACAGACATAATTGTAGGTGTCAGCCAGTGTCAGCCAGAGAATAAAGTACTGGCCTGGCCTATTTTCAACTCTCAGATTCACTATCATGCATCATTTTCAGCTTCAGTTTCCCTTCTGTGTGAAGATATTATGCTGCAGTCCTAAACATGCAACCCCATTAAACCCAGCAGAATTTCCCTCTGAGAAAGCATGGATTGTGCTGTCAAATAGCCTACCTCATAGGACTCTTGTGGAGGAGATTGAGGTAAGTACTCTGCATATTGAAAGCCTGTTTACTGAGAAGTCTGATTAGTTTCAATGGGGATTTCTGGAAAGTATGATTGTGTCAAGCGCACTTCCCAGCCAAGGAATGCACACGACAGAGAGCTAACTCTTTATTGTCAAAGATAACACAGCTCTGGGGACCTAGGCACACCAATCCAGCATCTAGGCAGCTATTCCTAGGTCCGTGCTCTATGGAGCAGTTGCAGCTTGCAGGTGGAGTGATAAAGAAAGCTAAAAGAGAGGTTTTTGCAAATGGAAAAAGATGAAGTGGTCACCTGGAGCTGCAGTTGCTGGGGAGCAGCAGTGCGGTTTGGAGAGATCTGTGTGTGCCACATGACCTGTTCTCCGCCAAGCTATCCTGCTGCCTTCAGATGACATGGAGGGCAGTGTCCCACCACCAGTGTTGAAATAAGCTCCAGCTGCAGGCCAAGTGTAAATAGACTAGAGGGGGCACTATCAGAAGCATCATTGGAATTAGGCAGGAAGGTACCTAATATTGCCAAACCCTTGGTCCGTCTCACTCAGTATTGTCAACAATGAGTTTCAAACAGAAGTCTTTACCCACCTGTAGATACCAGGGATTGATTGGACGTGGGGACTTTCATACCTATGCTCTGCCATGGAGCTATAATCCTTTTCTGCACCATAATATCTTGTGTGACCCCTAGCTATACCCTAAATGAATGGATAGGGTTAGCAATGTGCGAAAATTCGTGAGTTGTTTTGGTATACAGATCTATGCAGCTTGCCATGCTCCGTGACCTAATAACTCAATAACAATTTCCCTTGAAAAGTTCTTATCTACACATATGCAGACCAGACAACCAAAGCCAGCTGTTTTGTAGGCACATCCACAAAGGTAATTTGGAGTTAGCCTCTTCAATGATAGTCTAGTTTGTTGCTCTGACTGTCACCAGATCACTGGGCCATGCATCCTTTCATTTGATGAGTCTCTTTCTTCTCTTTGGGGGTCAGAGTTTTTACTCCCATCCAGCTATAAAACTGCTTCATGTTCCCTGTACCAAATCAGACTACAGTGGTGCCTTGGGTTAAGAACTTAATTAGTTCTGGAGGTCTGTTCTTAACCTGAAACTGTTCTTAGCCTGAGGCACCACTTTAGCTAATGGGGCCTCCTGCTGCCGCCGTGCTGCCGGAGCACGATTTCTGTTCTCATCCTGAAGCAAAGTTCTTAACCTGAGGTAATATTTCTGGGTTAGTGGAGCCTGTAACCTGAAGAGTATGTAACCTGAAGCGTATGTAACCCTAGGTGCCACTGCATTGGTTCATCTACGCCAATATTTTTTATTTATAGATCAGAATTCATATACCAGTTGGTGGTAATAAAACCTCAAAATGGTTTACAATCAAATAAAATAAACATTAAAATAATCAATAACAGACAGTTTAAAAACAAATATTTTCCACCAGAGTATTGCCAGCAGCTCTCCAGAGTCTCAAGCAGAACAAGGCCTTTCACATCCCCTGATTCTTCATCCTTTTCTTAAGTGGAGATACCTGGACTTGAACCTGGGACCTCCTGTGTGCAGAGTTGTGCTCTGTCACTGAGCTATATTCTCTCCCCCTTCTTGGACAGTCACCAAGAAAGCTAATAAAGATTGAACTGGTTCCAAAGCTGAGCCAAAGGGAGTTTGCCTGCTACTGGTTAAGAGTTCTTCCAGGTCACTGAGAAAGCTGGAATAGGGTATTCATGTGCAGCCTAGCACACTGATTGCTAAAGAAATATAAAAACGAGCCACGTTTGCACCAACTAACAATAAAATGCTGGAGAGCACAGGGGCATAGCGTGGTGGGTGCCAGAGGGGCCATGGCCCCGGAAGGGGATTTTTGATGAGGCGTGAAGCCTGTAGGAAGACAAGCACACTGTAAGCACAAGGAAAGCAAGAAAAGGAGCGGCAATGCCATGGTTCCCATCAAGGTACATGGGATGAAGAAAATTGGCTTCAGGTAAGAAGATGGCTGAGATGTGAAAATGGGATCACCACTGCCTATAGCAAGGGGCATTTTATTTGCCTCCACCTCCAATATATCCTCCTCGGAAGCAGCTTCCTACATATCCTGACTGAATTAGAAGGCAGACAGTGTTGCCTGGTGCCTCTTTCCTAACGGCAGGACTACTCGTTTGTTAAGATGATTTATGGTGCTGAGGGTAAATAATGCAGTGTGTGTGTGTGTGTGTGGGTGTGTGTAGGTGTGCAGGGTACCTCCCTTGAGAGCCTCAAGATATGTCGTGAATGCACATAGCCTTAATTTCTCCACTCTGCTTTGGTCTGCCTGGCTCTGGGCCCATGGCAAAAGCAATGTTGCTAGCCAAACTTTTTGTTTTTGTCACCATGGAGACTTAAAAACCATTTCCTCTGTTTTGACTAGGCTGACTTTGACCAGTGCTGTTCATATTTCCTGTACTATGCAAGGATGGCATTTGGAATGTAGCATGCATCTCTGCATCTCAACTATGTCTCTAGTCCTCATAGTTATGGAGATAAACTTGACCATTCATAAGCCCAGGGAGGCTTCTAGTTGCCAGGGGTTGGTGTTTCAGTGCTCTACATAGATTCTTTTCCCCTCAAGTTTGGCAGGAACCTAAAATATATGAAAATTAAGCAAATTTGCTTAATTTGCTTAATCTGTACAGGTAGCTTTGATTGGTGAAGACCAGATACTTTTCGTAACCCATGTAATTACTGTTTATTCATATCTTAAGCAAATTTCTGAATAATTAATAGGCTTTATAGGGAAACATGTTTGCCTTTTGTTAGCGAAGTATCCCTTGCTTCAGAACACCAGTTTTATGAAACCCTATAAAATATTGAAATGGTAGTCCAGTTTATAGAAAACAACCACGTTCCTATGGCTGCATGCTCCATCTGCCTTCTACTTGCTTCTCACAAGCTGCAAATGAAAATTTCTAGTGCTTATTAAATTCCATATTCCCACTACATCTGAACCTGGAAACTGTGACTTAACCACAGGCACTGATCTCATATCCTGGTTTATATTCTGTAGTTAAGACTACAGTGTCCCTGTTCACATGTAACAGGAAACCGTGGTTTAACCAACACCAGAAGTTTTCAGTTGTTGTGCATGTGAGAAGGGAGAAAGGAAAGGCCCAAAGCCAGCACAAAACATTGAGTCTAACAGACTGCACCACGGCTGCTTCCGCCCCTCCGCCTCCTTGCCACTGCCACTGCCTATTTTCCTCCCAACCATGACTTCGTCTCCTACTGCTTGCTGGCCTTTGCTGGATTCTGTCAAAGCAGCTGCAACACAGACATCCCATTCTTCACTCT
Organism: Podarcis tiliguerta; assembly: GCF_965153285.1. Classification (NCBI taxonomy): domain Eukaryota; kingdom Metazoa; phylum Chordata; class Lepidosauria; order Squamata; family Lacertidae; genus Podarcis; species Podarcis tiliguerta. The sequence continues at coordinate 47,909,054 of NC_139539.1, forward strand.
GAAGGAGAGGTCCAACCTCAGAGTGAGGAATTGTTCCACCCAGAGAGGGTCTGTTCCATCAGTGCTTTGTCACAATTGTGGCAAATTGTTGTTTCACATTAGTGCTAAAGGGAGAAGGGAAGGGGGGATGGATGGAGTGAGAAGGTAGCAGCAGGACGGAGGGAATGGTGGTGGTAGTGTTGACCAACCAATCAACTGCAGGGAGTGGCTGGCCCTGAGGGCAGTGTGTGAGAGGGCAAATGATCTTCAGCCCCTCCCCTTCCATCAACTGAGCCATTTGGCCAACTCTGAGGAAGTACATGGACACAAGACTTGTCCTTGGCCTAATAATCCATGCTTTATTAGACCAAGTTCATTGTGTCTGAGTTGGACCATGGTGTACAATCAGCTGCCAAAGAAATCTATCTTCCCACCCTGTAAACCACCACAGAGCAACTACCATTGGATCATATTCTTGTTCACTCACCTCTGGGATCAGCTGCAGGCATCCACATTCACCATCTGCATTCAACAAAGGCTGTCCTCTCATGGTCCAGAATCAGGCAGGCACAGGAGAGCTCTTGGAAGACAACAGACTTTATTATTTGCAACAAGACTGTGAGCTATAGCTGACCAGAAAGGAAGCAGAGGAAGTTTTATGGAAGGACAGGAAGTGTGATCCTCAGACAACTTCTCTATAAGGCATTGTCACATTCCTGAGCTCCAATTATATTTTCCTATTGTCGAAACCTTCCTTGGGTTACATTGGTTACCCCTGCCTATTTGTAAAATAGTCCAGAAGGGTAACACAGATATCAGAGAGAAGGTATGGAATGATCAGAAAGACAACTTCTAATACCGTAGTGGCCAGTGAAGTGGAACGGGAGGCCATTCTGACGCTCCTACACCACATGCTACACCAGACCAAGTTCCCCACACCTCATACCTCCCCTCTCCCTCTCAGTAGGTAGCAGCAACTCACTGTGTAAAGAAGCCAGGAGAGCAATGGACTCACTGGCTGCTACTGCACCAGGGTTGCCTACCTGAAGACCATTCCTGTATTTCCAATACAACAGGAGATAGGTCAGCTGTGGCTATTCCTGCTGGTTCCTTCCCTGAATGACAGAACCAGAGAAGGAGTGAATGGGGGGGTATTTCCCACTAAATCAGTGTAGTGGTTAAGAGCGGTAGTCTCGTAATCTGGGGAACCGGGTTCGTGTCTCCGCTCCTCCACACGCAGCTGCTGGGTGACCTTGGGCCAGTCACACTTCCCTGAAGTCTCTCAGCCCCACTCACCTCACAGAGTGTTTGTTGTGGGGGAGGAAGGGAAAGGAGAATGTTAGCCGCTTTGAGACTCCTTAAAGGGAGTGAAAGGCGGGATATCAAATCCAAACTCTTCTCTTCTTCTTCTTAAATGTATAAGTGCAGATCTCTGGATCACAACCTGGCAACTTTACATTTTCACTGAGAGGACCAGGGGACTTCCCTACACAGTGGGTTACTGCTGCTTACTGAGAGGAAGAGAGTCAGGGTGACTAGTCCAGAGTATTGGGCCAGCGGCTGAGAAGACCCAGTTTGAATCCCCACTCAACCCTGGCGCTCACTGGGTGGCATCCAGACAGTCACTATCTTTTCGCCTAACCAACTCACAGGTTTCTTGTAAAGTGGGGAAGGAACATATATACTGCCCTGGGCTTCTTGGAAGAAAGGAAGGATATCAATGTTGTAAATAAGCAATGGCTTCTCTTATGTCCTCACTATAGTTATTTCCAGGCTTCCCCTCTGTTTCTCTCTGCACATTCATTTGCTTATTGGCCAACATGAAGGATTCATTAGAAAGGCCTATTCAACTTGTAATGAGGCCCTTAGATGATTTCTGTAGCTCAATGTTGACTTCTCATCAGGAATGAGCTTTCCTGTGGGGACATACTAGCATTTACATTCACACCAGCAGAAGACACAGAGGTCCATGATATATTAAACAAAACAGGGGACTGCCTACAACAACACTATCACCAAGAAGAAAAAGGCTCTGCTTCATAAGGTGGATATTTATAGTGCGTGTATTTAATGTGTATTTAATGATGAAACCCTGCATGTTTTGCTCTGTCTCTGTTCATTAGGGGTATCCAAAGCTATGCGTTAAGGCAGGCAGTTTCATAAAATGCTTTGGAATGCATATAGAAATTGGCATATATAATTTGGACCCCAGATTATGAGTAGGCTTTTATCATTATATCATGCAAGAGAAACTCACATTTGTAACAGCTGCGTTTTTAAAAGTATTCAAACATTTATATTTGCAAATGCCACCTACTAGAAAGTTGGGGGATCCTTTCTTTCCATTGGGAAAAGATTCAAAAACGAAACAGAAACGATGAGGTCCAACAATAACAGGGTCCTTGAAACGTTGATCTTCAGGGAATTCCTTTTAGGCAAGCGCTGAGCCAATTGCAACATCTTAGAGGTCACAGGCCACATATCTTGGTGCTCAGCATCTACAAATAGACTGGATATTTTAAAAGTTTTGATGTCAGCCATTCCTACACACAAACACGTTCATGCTACGCCAGCCTGGTATTCTCCAGATGTTTTGAACTACAACTCCCATTAGCCGTGGCGAGCAAAGCATTTTTGCAACCAGAAGTCTAATCCAATCTAAGCAGGAGTCACACCACGGACAGCGCTTGTTACATGATATCGGGGCTGGAATCGGATCTCAGAAACAGATTGTGTTGTGTGGCATTGTGCCAGAATTGGGATCCAGTATCTATTTGTCCCAGATCTGTGTGCTGCTTTGCCAAAGCAATGGCTAATGGATCAGTATAAAAGTTTTAAAACAGATGCTGGGGGGGAGGGTGAGAAGCAACAGGGAGGTGGGAAACCAAAGTAGATGTGTTATGAAGACTTCCCTGCAACTTGGGGTGGATGAACCTGTCAATTTTCAGTTTCTCTCTGTTTCCCATTTTTTTCAGCCTTAAGTGCAGTTCTGCACTTTTCCACATCAGTTTGCATTTTTTTAAATTCCTCATGAATATTCATCTGTGAATGCCCCAAAATGCACACATGTTCGTATGCAATTTTGCCTAATAAACACATTTTTTTCCAAAGTTAGTTTCCCTAATAGAGTTTCTTTCTATTGCTATTTTGACTCATATATGCATTTTAGGCACATTCTACCATAGTCCGTGGATTTTTGCACACATTACTTGGCTGGAGAATTGCACTGCAAAATTCAGAGAAGTGCGAATGTTGAAGGGTGGCTGTATTTTGGCTCATGAGTTGTTTTGGAAAGGGAATATTAAGAAGGTTCACCATAAAATGTAAAGTGAATGGACTTGCTCCCCTATACTTTCTTACCTGTACCTTCCAACTTGGCCTGCTACCCAGAGCTGCAATGGAGGACATCATTCTGTCCCCAGCAGTAATATAAGATCCAGGTGCTACTCTAGATGGCATCTGTATTTTAAATAGGAAGGGAGGCGCCATCTTCTGTGCCTTAGGAAACAAATATTTGGGGCTTTAAAAACCTGGAAGTCAACACTGTCTTCAAATCCCAAGGAGGCTTCGTTGTTGAAAGTGGACAGAATTGATAAGATACACACAAAATGGTTGGCTTACCTTACAATGAACTGCTTCCAAGGTTTTGCAATCACCTGGTGCTCCAACATTGGAAGGGGAGAAATCATCTTCATCAGCTAAGCAGCGGGTTGTTGGCCTACATTCCCTGCCCCTCCTTGAACTTTCAGGAACACTAAGCAGACCTCTACAAAGACATCTGGGCTGGTTTTACCCATCAATTGCTTAAATGTTCTTTTTGTTTCCAACTGACACTAATGCAATACACCTAACACCATCCCTCCCTCCTTCTCTATATTCCTTTGTTTCTCCCAAGTGCATTTCTTTGTTACTCTGCTCTTGGAGGGGGGGGGACTATAAAAAAAATAATTAAATCCTTAGGAAGCCTTTTCTGAAGTACTGCATATTTGACTTGCTGCTTCTCCAAGAAGACAAACACAGCCACTTAGAACTTTGTCAATGTCACGTCCTCTTTCAGACTAACTCTGATGAACCGCTGGGGTGGCAGAAAATGGGCCCCTTGCTTGCCTTGCCTCAGCTTCTCTTGTGCATGTTGCAGAGTATTTTGTCACTGCAAGGCAGAGCTATATGACCAGGGTTCCCAGAAGGTATTTTGTTCTACCACAAGGCCTGTTCTGAAGAAAGCAGCATGTCACCGTGGATTTACAATGGATTCTGCAAACAACGCAGGCACTTTTGTTCAGAAAGACATTATAGCTCATCTTAGCACTGATATTGATTTGTCTGCACAGCAACAAGAACCATACATCATTTATTCAATAACCAGTTATCATTCTTTTTAGGGAAGCACGTTTGAAAATATTCCCCTTGCTGCATCTCTCTCCTCTCTCTCTCCTCTCTCTCTCTATTCTTTTACAATAACACATAGTTCATTACAATGTATTATTCTATTCATTTCTACACCACACTTTGAAATAAATATTCTAAAGGCCAAAATAATAATAATGCAAAACTCTAGAAGGACAATAAGCAGGTTAAGTGTTTTGAACACTAAATCATGTTAGCAGCTATACAAATCATCATAGCCTAAAAATTAATAGCCTGAGGAAATAAAACCAGGGAAAGCCAAGGAGGCAGCAGAGAGTTTCCTTGGGGAGAAAGTTCCACTGGCAGGGTGCCACAAGTGAGAAGGCCCTCTCTTCAGGAGGAAATATATATATATTTATATATATATTATATATAGTTATTACATTTATATCCCACCTTTCCTCCAAAGCGCTTAAAGTGGGTGCACATGGTTCTCCTCAAACCCCCCATTTTATCCTCACCACAACCCTGTCAGGGTAGGATAGGCTGAGAGAAACTGACTGGCTCAAGGTCATCCAGCAAGCTTAATGGATGAGTGGGGGATTGAACCCTCGTCTCCCAGGTCCCAGTGCGATACCACAGCCACTACACCAAAAGGCAAGTGTAAGCACCTTGGAACGTGCTCAGAAACTGGTTAACCAATGACGACATATAAGAAACACTGAGATGAATGTTCTCACCAGATGGTCCCAAAATGCTCTTTCTATGTATTGGCATGGTACACACCCACCACTGAAATCCTATTCGAGTTTCAGCTTACAATACAGCACAAGGGCCAGGCCTATTGTGCTGAAATTGAAACAGACTTCCTGGCTGCAGTTGCATGGGTCCATGCAAATGGAATGGTATCCTCTGGACATACTGTAACCCAGAGGAAGGAAAAGGGGTTTGGCGATAGGAAAACAGCCAGGCCTGAGCACAATCCAGATGTAAATAAAATAAAATAACAGTATGTATAATAAGAAGCATTTTCAGTCTCTAAAATAGATGGGATGCTGGCACCAGGCATTTTGTTGGTTGCCAGGCATTCTGTCACAGACAATGTTGAAGAAGGTGTTGCAGAAACTGGTGCCACCTCTGCTGCCCATTGCATGTCCTCTTTCTTAGTGGTCCCTGATTAACACTCTGCATCCTGTGCACAACAGGAACACAGCATTTGGCTGAAAACAGAGTGTTGTCCATGTATTTAAAAGGCACTTGTTTAAGCAAATGTTTCCTTATGCCCCTTGTCTGGCCATCACCCAGACTCTCCTCCTTCATTATCTAAGCCAATCATAACTGTTACAAAATTACTCAACTCCACCCCAGAACTCCAATAAGAGTTTATGCCTGGGAGCTGATGAGAGCCAATCTTGTCCTACTTGATGTTGCATTAAAATAAATGCAAAGTGGTTTGCTGGGGAAGACATGCCTGAGTGTTTTTGTAAAGGAATCTGAACACCAATAATGTCCTTGAAATAAATTAGAACAGTGCACGAAGATTACTGCTGCAAGAAAACTACTCAGATACTGAGGACGAGTTTGCTGGGGAAAAGACTACCATATATGGCCATTTAGAAGGAACCAGATTAAATGGCCATTCTCCGGCATTCAGGTGGGGGGCGGTGGACAGGTGGCTGAACTAACAATGTTGCTACAATTCTCTAGGAGGTATTGGCATCATTATACAACCCCAAGTGTGTTGTGTGACAGAAATGGAACACTTTTTAACCATTATAGAATGTCTGCAGATGATATAATAATTTCAGCAGTCTCCATGTCCCATCGTCAAATAGCTTCAGAACTATTTCAGAATGGATGGAATACTCGAGAGCAGACAAAGAAAAAAGAAGAGTGACAGGGTGGGGAGACATAGTTAGAGGGATCCATTTTGGGGCTATCAGAACAATATGACTTCAGCAGCCTGTCAAAAGTTTATTCCTCTTTTGTTGTCACGCACAATGTATGGCAAAACGAATCCTCAGTAATATACCTTTTTTATTTTTAACGGGTGCTGATATTTACAAAATTGGTGGTACTCTATGAAGCATATATTATGTACACACATGATCAACCAGACAGCAAATCTTCATTTGGGAATATATATATGTATATGCATATATATACATATACACAAATAGCTATCCCTATATACAAGTAATTCATCTTGACAGGGCATATCTCAGCTTCTTGTGTCCAGTTAGTGCTGAGGACTCCTGTGAGTTGTTAACAGTAAGTTCTATACACATTGTGCAATTTAGATACAGCTGGTGTCTAAATTTTCATCAAGCAAACACATGGTTAAATGATTCGACATTCCCATGAGTTCTCTTTCTTTAGCGTCCTCTCACCATTATTGGTCCCATTCTTCCAGTAACCATGGAAACAAAAGATTCAGTTCCACGGCATCTTTATTATGAGTCCTTCTTGGATTTCCTTTTCTTATTGATTCTCTCAAATTAGGCAAACACACACTTATTTGATCCAATATCCTTTCTTTCACATTCCAAGCAATAATTAGTAATATGACTAGTTTGTAGGACATCTGCAATGTCTCAGGTAGCAAGGAAAGCAGGTGCAGTTCGCTAATTACATTCCTCGCACTCAGTAGAAAACAGCCTTACAAATCTTGAAATAATACACACAGTTCCATTACATATTTACACATACACATAGATTTTGGAATTAAATTCCTAATAGCACAACATTGGACATCTCATAGAAGCCAAAATGTACCCGAGAAGATAAAATGAGAACTAAGGGATTCATTTGCCAGCTATCACCTTGAATTCATCCTTGGGCCAAATGGTGGGATGGTGTAAATTAGCATAGCTCTGTTGAAACCAAGCCAAAGCCTTATCAGTGTTCTAAGATTGGGATCTCCAAGGCTTTAGAACAGGAGCCACATTACAGATGGAGGGCTTGCCTTTAGAAAATGCCTGTTAGTCTGAAATTCACTTGGGACAGTGGAGCAGGAGAAAGGAAAGGAGGGGGCATTTCTAGCAAAAGGGATCAGCTGTTAGGCTCCAAGGAACAAATAGCTAGCAGCAACAATGAAAATGGAATGAGCAAGGAGGCATCAGATACCCACCCCGTCTTTCCAACATGTGACAGATAGAAACAGGTTAGCCTGCAGCACCACAAAGACTGCTGACAGGATAAAGATGGCGGGAGATGCGGGAAGATCACAGAGATCAACAACAAAGGGCCTAAGCAGATTCAGATCTCGTGGGCAGAGAACTCTGCAAAGAGAGGGGGGTGAAATTCTGCACTTTGGGGTAGGGTGGGGGCCCAAAGGGCCTCTGAACATCGAGATGTGTGCTTTGCAAAAACACACACCACTATTTGAGGACCCTTTTGTACAGGATTGTGAGCTGCGTCAGCCAAAGAAGGCTGTTGGGGGGGGGGAGTTGTGCTTGAAAGAATCCCTCACCCTGTGGCCTTGGCAGGAAGTAATAATATGAAGAGTAAGCCTTGCTTACTCTTCACATTGGGGAATGGGGTCTTGTGTCATCTTTAAGACTGATGATGGAGTGGGCTGTACCCTAGGCCCAGCATGCTCATGCTACAACACCTTTGATGAACATGATTGCACAGAGGGGCAGGAAACTGGAGGAGAACTGGGAGGACAAATGTAGATTGGTAAAGTGCACTTGTGTGTGCCTCAAATTGGGACAAAATGGTTGTGCCCCTAAGGCTGCTGGGATGTGCTGACTTTCTATAATGGAAAGCATTTTTACCCTGTCTTGGCAGGGCGTGAGAGGCAAAAAAGCGAACATAGTACTCAGAGTAATAGTGTTGCTGCCCCCTGAGAAATTCCTACATCCTTGTAGTAAACGTGTGTTGCCTCTCCTCTGCTCCTTTCCCCTTAGGCTGGGCACCCTCCCCTTAAGTGTGCATTCTGTAGTATCCACTGTATTTCTGAATCCAGTGGTCCTCTGTCTCCTGCTTAGAGGCCATTTTTGTTACAGGCTCCACAGCTGGGGTGGAAAGGAACCCAGGATGCCACCATTGGTATGGTGCTGTGAAAACGACAAGCTGTTTGAATCTGAAAGGTGCACAGCAAACAAACAAATGCCTTAGCTCATAATTTGGCTTCACCTGCATAGTAACATAAATACTAGTGATGGGTCCAAAACTGCAAACTTCAGATCCAGATCAGAATTCAACACAAGTCCCAAGGGGGGATTTGGTTTCACTAACTTGAGAAAAGGGAGAAGGGAGATCAGTGAATTCCTCCTCCACGTTGGAGAATGGAGAGAGTCACATTTCTGTCAATTTAACCTTGTCAAAGCAGCTGGATCTGTTGTGAGATTTGGGCCCTTCTCTAGTGTATTGCAAACTCCAGAAAGACTAGAGATTTCAGCAGTAAATCCAGTAGCTCATCCATGAATGATTTGATTACAAAGCATGACCTTTCTTGAAAGAGATCCTCCTATGTATTTCACTTTTCTTCTCTGGGTTTTATGCAAAGATATGCCCATATTTACACACCCTCATGCTGCATGCTCTTAAGACCATTCTAGGTATAGCACTGAGTTATGGAGGTTACAGAAAACAATGCAGAAGATAACTGTTGAGATATGTTCCGCTATATACATTTTCTCAGAGCTGTTATGATTTTATGCAAGTTGAACATTTCATCATCTACCTGCTATTAGCAGGCGTGCTATTTTCTTTCTCTTTCTCTCTCTTGGCTGTTTTTACATTTTTATATAGTTTATGTATTTATTTTTAGTGATCTGAACATCTTGCATGTTAGAAACTTCTGTCTTTTTAATTCCAACTCCACTACTGACAATTTCTTTTTCTCTTTTTTTACATGACCTTAGGAACTTTATTCTATCTCCTCTGGTCATTTCTAAAGTTTAAAAGTGGTTATTAAAGAGCTTACTCTGACGATTACTGAATGTGAACCCTCATTGCTCTGAAAGCTCTCATTCAAAGGCAAGAGTACAATATCCAGGCCATGTGTTGTTTCCATCATTCATCATTATGCACATCACAGGCAATATCAAATGACACTTTCACACCTGAATTCCAAACCCACAACTGTAATGGATGCATTATCTGGATAGTATTTTTCCAGGTTCAAAATATAACAAATTAACTGCTGGGGAAATGAAATATTTCTAAGTTCAGTCTGGGGGGATGAAGGAATATCTGAACTATACACACCATTTGGGTAATAATTGCACATTTGCTGCACTGGAAACAGATTGTCTTGGAAGGAGCTGTGTGTTGCAGTTTTAGAAAACCCATGTGTAACTCTGGGGTTCTACCCAACTGAAATCCACTGTTGGTTTGCCCAACTGAAATCAATGGACAGTACTAACTAGATTCATTAGTTACACTCTAAGCATAGCGTAACTGGATACCACCCCTTGTTTTTAATTATTTTACTATGTCAGAACTGTCCTACCTTATCATCCCCTCTATTTCTAGTGCTCTAAGTGCAGTTGTTTATATAGGCAAAACAGTACTGCCAGCGTACAAAAGGGAGGTGTCAGGTCAACAGACTTGGGGGAACTCTGAAATTTGCAGAACTACCAAAAAAAAAAACCTATATGAAAAACTAAGAGGAAACCCGCATACACAGCATCAGAAAAAAGGGGGGAACCCCTAGCTCAAAGAGGATTGAGCATGCTGAGTGTCCCCAAAATACTGACAGATTATTGGAGGGTTGGGGAAATGGTTGAAAGGCAAATGGAATGAGGTGTCCTGGAAAAGGGCATGGGTGGCTGGAGCAGTGAACAGGAACACTTGCCGCAACATTTTCTTACTGATCTCCCTTATTCTCATCTCATACTGCTGCATGCATAAACCAGCCTTTAGAGACCATGAAGGAAGGAGCAAAAGTATTCAAGGCATCAACATGTGCACTGGCTGAGTCAAAATAATTTACTGAGGATTCAGGTCAAATGCTAACATTTTTGTGTTGTTATCAAGAAAGCCACACATAGAGGACTTAATATGAGTGGCAGTAAACCATGGCTCAGTTCTGGATCTGTTTCTAAAAGCTCAGCAGTGAAATGTGAAGAATGAAGAGTGCCTCTGAGCATATGCTGAGCCCCTGCTTTCGCCACTGATCTACATCTGCCAGACATCTTGGATTGGGAGCAGGAAAAGCAATTCACAAGCAGGGAATCAGGTGGACACAGAGAACTTCTTGCTGCAGATCCAAAAGCAGCCTCATACTTCCTGGACTGTGGAATAACAATGACTAAACTATGCTTCATTCAACAACCAACTCCTCTTTTACTCCTGCATTTAAACCCACTCTCTTCACATCTCATCCATCTATTCCTGCCTCAGCTGTCATTTAGGAACCTGAGTAATATACAGAAGATTACATTTTCCAAATTAAAGAGACAATCAACCCATTGGGCACTAATGGAAGTTAGGAATGCTGGTTTAACAAATCCAGTTTTCACATTCACAGTTTATATCACCTTTGTAACCTGCCCAAGACTTTCTGGGCTGATGTCCTCCTCTATTTTGTATAAGATCAACCCTAGCCTTTGAAGGATACTCAGTTGCCACCCCAATAGCCCAGACTTCTTTCCTGTGCTTTACTAACTAATCCAAATTAGTGGCAGATTCACACCGTATATTTAAAGTGCATGATTTCTTCCAAACAACCCTGGGAGTCCCAGTTTCCCCAGAGCTACCATTCCCAGGATTCATTGGGGAAAGCCATGTGCTTTAAATGCATGTTAAATGTGCTTTGTTAAATGTGTGTGGTGTGGATCTGCCCTAGTTGAGGCAAGAGGCTATGCCCCTGGGGTATTGCTTCATGCTTATCTAGGTAGAAGTGTGTCCTTGACCCTGAATAACCTCACCCAAAGTTATGTAAAGAAGTACCTGCTGAAGTTTAATTGGACTGCAGTCTGGACACCGCATAGGCAAACCTCACGACAGAAGCCCTGCCTTAAACCTGCAGATCCTGCCATCCTTATTCCAGCATTCATCATGACACTCCCGTTTTACCATCTGCTCCTTCCCACCTGCTGTGGTCTGCAGTTTCAGCTCTGCGCCATAACACTCTGCAAAGGTACGGGGCGTGAGATAGCTCTAGCACAGTGGTTGGGTCAAGCCAATTCGTAGATTAGAGGGTTGGCATCCTGCCGCAGTTCAAGTTGCCTACACAGTGTCCAGGCAGCAGATACGACAGTCAAAACAATCATACATTCCATTTAAACCTGACCTTGGATGCAACAGAGCACTGCAGCCTTTAGTGTTTCTCCTGGTTATTCTTGGCTTCCTCTCTCCCTACCTCCGCAGCACATCTAAGGCTGCAATCCCAAACACACTTACTAATGAGTAAGCCCCACTGAACATACTTCAGAGACAACTGCAGCACATTGAGGCCATCACTTCCTCGGTCTATGGAATCAATATTCCAGCATCTCACCATTAAGCAATAACTTAAATGAAAAACCAACTGCTTAGATTTCCTAACTTCTGCTTTTTTTTCAACATTCATTGATAGTGGTCAGTCACAGTTAAGGCCCAGAAGGTAGGTTGTTTTGATTTACATCAGCCTTGGGGTCTCCTGATAATGGGTTTGAAAAGCTACAGCAAAGGACTCACACTAACTGCCTGGGTCCAGATCCAGTGCCATAGATAGATAGATAGATAGATAGATAGATAGATAGATAGATAGATAGATATAGATAGATGATAGATAGATAGATAGATAGATAGATAGATAGATAGATAGATAGATAGATAGATAGATAGATAGATATAGATAGATGATAGATAGATAGATAGATAGATAGATAGATAGATAGATGATAGATGATAGATGATAGATGATAGATGATAGATATAGATAGATAGATAGATAGATAGATAGATGATAGAGATAGATAGATAGATGATAGATAGATGATAGATAGATAGATAGATAGATAGATAGACAGACAGACAGACAGACAGATGATAGATGATAGATAGATAGATAGATAGATAGATAGATAGATAGATAGATAGACTCCCAAGTGTGCAGCTATTCCCCCTAGAAGCTTGGCAAACCATAGTGACTTTTGTAAAGTTCCTAGATTGGCACTCTTAAACTGAGCCACCAGAAAAAATGCCCAGGGTCATAGTCCAGGATGGTGCTAGATAAAGCTTCAGGTTATTGCCACTGCAGATGGGATGGATCAGGCAGCAAGATGATAAGCAAGATGATAAGCGTCCAACATTTCATACCTGCTCTGCTATGGAGTTTTGTGCAATAAGGAGGTACATTTCAAGATAATGTTTCATGACCTTTTAGTCCTGTTTAGAGTTTCATTCCTGGGTTTCCCCTCCCACCTCTTTCTCATAAACAAACTTTTTTTTTTTTAAAGTACTGTACTGCATAAGAGGTGTAAGCTTTTATGCAACTGGCCTCAGATGAAGTTTCAGATTGCTCCTCTACCTGTATCTTAACATATGCATTGAGTTTCACTTCTGGTGCCAATTTCTTTTGATGCAGAGACCAGGCAATTTAGGATGCCCCTTCAAGGTTACTTCCCATACAGGGACCACTCCTTTTTGATACGCTGCACCTTGGGGGGCAGAGGGTGGTCAACAGGTGAGCACACAGTTGGGACTGCAAATACAATCAACTTTATATTAGGGTGAGGGCATTAAAAAGTCAAAGTCTGCAATTCCGAGAGGCGGAATGGGAAATGCATGAAAACAAGTGTGGAGTTAGATAATGTGCAAACCCAAGTACAAGAGCAGCAATTGAAAATTCAGTGAAATAGTGCTGGTCTGGATCCAACCTAAGATGCTGGGAAATAGCAGCGGTGAGTCCCCTCCTCAGAAGTACTAGGCTTCATCCTCGCAATTCTATCTTGAACATACTCCTAGCATGAATAACCTCAACTACTATTGAAATCAGTAGGCTTAACTTTGCCTCCCTTACTCTCTGATGCCTCATGGATCCTACCCCATAATTACACGAGGACAGTACCCCCATGGAAGTCCCTGAAGTAACCCCCTTCCTCATGATTTTTTTTGCATAGACTGCAATGATTTCCCCCTAATGTACAGGAGTATCCTGCATGGATCTTTAACCAAGAATATTTATGATTCCTTTACAGACAGAGTGGTGGAGAGGACAGAATATTTTTAGCAGTGGCTTAAGGCAATAGGAAGGATTATTCCATCCCTGCTCACTGCAATGGAAGATATTCCAAAATTAGCCTTTTAAATTCATAGCATAGTTGGAGAGCAAGCAATTAGAGATGTGATGCCAAGCTCTTCCTTTGTCAGCATTCTACAAGAATGGTCCAAGGCACTGTGACATAGGTGGCCCTAATCCTGCAATGCAAACTCCAGCACTGCTGATGTGTGAAATAATTAGTAAGCCCCTCAAATCATAAGCCGTTAGAAAACCCTGACAGCTTTCTTTTTTATGCATCTTTTCAGCAGTGACTGCCAAGAAGGTTAGAGAAATTGTCTTTCTTTGGCAGGGGCAGTGCAGGGTTGGGGGAAGATCAAGAAATTGACCCACATTTTATCATGTGAATCTAATGTTTGGGGGGGGGTTCATATTCAAAAAGTGAGAGTCAGTTGTCCTGCAACAGGTGTAGAATCAAAACAAGGCCTGCATGTCGCTTATACTCTGTTTAAAGGGAGGGCAGGTGTTGTTGAGATATATTGCCCCTCTTGGCACAAGCATATGGGTTAGGGCCAATACACACAACCCAGGTGGTTCATTAAGAATGCAGGTTAAGTGGATTGTATAGAGTTTGGCACACGATCAATAAATTAGGTGATTGATTCAGCATGTATCCCATTCAACCTATATCATTTTCAATGCTAAGCTGTTGAAAGTGAGTTGAGTGGGGTGCAATAAGTAAATAAGCAACAGTGGATCTGCTTTACCTTGTTGCCAAATTCTGTACAGATCCAATCAGATCACATGCTCAACATGTTCTTTTGGTCTGGTGAATTTTTGGTCTTCACAAGGCATCCATCATCCATATCAATGCAAGATCCGGACCCATCAGCAAGCTGCCTGAGTAATACTTGCAGGATCCACATGATTGATCTGGTTGGGGATTTCAGTTTTGCTCCATTTGCTCCCTATGGCATGGGTGGGTATATATATATAGGGGACTTCTCACATAGTCTCCAAATCCTAAGCTTCTAAATATGATATAAGCACACACACACACACACACACTGTGTGTGTATATCTGAGTGTGCTATTCCAAATAATCATACCGTGTTTAGCAGCTCAGGAAATAGGACACTGTAAGGAGTACCCATGGTGGCCTCAGAACCAAATCCTGTTGGCTTAGAAGGGTTATCATCTTTTTTTATTACTGATGAGATGAAGGGGATATTGGCCTCACTCTTTTACACACTGGTTCCAAAAGCCACTTTCCTAGGATGTTGATAGCAGAATGAGCCTTTACTGAAGGGCTATCCTTTCCCTTGAGAGCTGAAGCAGCCGCATCAACGGGACACTACCAAGCTAAAATGCCAGTCCATGAAGAGCAGTCCAACCAGGAGTCTTATTGCCTCCTTGACTCAAAAGAATGGATCTGATTCTGATGTGTGAGGTTGGCCAAATTCTGCTACCATATTGCCCATGGGCATTTCCCCAACAGATTAGCCCACTGGGAGTAGACTTGGATTGTATTTACTCTAAAGCTGAGGAATATTGACTCCACCACATGACAGCAACATCCCAAAGGAAGCCTTAACTTCCAAGCCATGCGTTGCATGTATCCATCCACAGCCATCTCCTCAGCTGGGGCAACTCCGTCAAGACTCATTTCCATGGGGCAACATTGCCCACACCTGAACAAATGACCTTGGGCTGGCATTATCGTATAAGCCCCGTCACCACCAAAAGACGCAAGTCAACAAAGTTCAGACAAAGTCATTGGCACTCTATACTGTTGCATCTTAGCTGTGGATCTCAAACTATCTACGCCTCCAAGCACTGTGAGCAATATTTGTTGTGGGTCTGAGCTTACATTTGCCTAACAGTGTCACCCAGCAATGTTTTAGTCACAAATAAGCCTGGCCATCTCTGGTCAGATGTACATCTCTGCATATGATACCACTATGAATAAATTACCAGTTCCTCCCTACATGTGGAAGACAGGTGTGTACTCTTCATATCACCTTTCCTGGGTTGCACCCTCATGCAAGCAAACACCTAGGGCATTTGCCTTGGTTATCAAATTTGTGGTCGGCCCACATCCGTCCCCAACACATTCCCTTTCTCCCCCTTTTATGTCCACAAATCTCCTTCAAGCCACTGGAGAATCTAGAAACACTATAAACAGGTATACTCTATAGTCTACTTAAGAAAATAGATATATTTTCGTGTATTAAATATTAAGATCCATGCAACAAATATCCATGCAGCTTTACTGTAATACTGGGTTAAATTTCACTGCAGTATAAATATATTCTAGGCCACAGCTTAGTTGCTCCAGCATTTGAAACAAGATGCTTTTCAGTCCTGAATATGTCGGTGACCCCCAAACCAGCAAAAAATAATAATACATGTGTTCTTTAAAAAAAGAAATGTCTCCAGGCTCTTGATGTATCTCTACCAAAGCAACAGAAAATGTCCTACTAAACAGTGCCTCCCGCGAGCCTCACACTGGCGTGCTGCAGTGGATGAATCCAATGCAGCATTTTTGGTTCAGAAGCATGACCCTGCATGGTATATTCTCCCTTTGGCATTTCTGATCTGGAAATCTGAACCTTAAAGTAATTTGGATGGATGTTCCATTAATTAAACTATGCATGACCTTTTGTATAATTCCTGAAGCTTGAAAGCTAGATGTATAGTTGCATACTATTTCCTTGGGATATATTTTTGCATGGGCTGAGTTCTATATTAAATTATATTTATGCTAGTTGGCATTTGTTTGTTACTGTTGTTTACATGGGGAGGTGGTTCGTTTTGTTTTTCTCCAATGCCTTTCGTTTGATATTGTGACATAATTCTGCTTTAATTGTGCCATACAATTGGAAAACCAGAAGTCTGTGATGGGGAGGAGGGGTTGCATGAAAGCTTATTGAGCATCAAATGTTAAAAAGAGTCACTTACACGACTATTGCTTCCCATGCAGAACCAATACACGTTGTAGAACATTTTGTATTAACTACAATGCAAGGTATTATGCAACATCTGCAATTGTTCCACTCAAGTTTTAAATAAGTTATTAGGGTTGTTTTATTATTATTATTATTATTAGCTAGACATCAGTTAGCATTTTGGTTATATTAACATAGTTTGTGTTAGCTAGGGTGCAGTTGGCTGTTTTCAAGTTCTCCTCTCTAAAGTCCTCATTGCTATTATTCACACCTTCTTGTATCTCCATATAATCAGACTTACTAATAGTGGAGGCACTTCTGCTTTTCTTTAGGTCAGGGGAAGAAGGGATCTTTGGGCAGCTGGTGACTTGCAAGTATTGAGCTTGCTCCTCTCCCTCTGTCTCACGGTGATAGAAGTAGTTGAAATTGGACACTATAACCGGCACTGGTAAGGCAATTGTTAATACACCTGCAATGGCACACAAGGAACCAACTATTTTCCCACCTATGGTCGTGGGGACCATGTCTCCATAGCCAACTGTTGTCATGGAAACCACGGCCCACCAAAAAGCATCAGGGATGCTGGGAAACTGGGAATCGCTCTCGTCGGCCTCTGCAAAGTAGACAGCACTGGAGAAGAGAATGACACCAATGAAGAGGAAAAATATCAAGAGGCCCAGCTCCCTCATGCTGGCCTTCAGGGTCTGTCCGAGGATCTGCAATCCCTTGGAGTGCCTGGAGAGCTTGAAGATCCTGAAGACCCTCACCAGGCGGATCACTCGGAGGATGGCAAGAGACATTGCCTGCTGACCTTGTTGGCCATCTTCTGGTTTCTCAGCCAGTTCCGTTCCAAGTGTGATGAAGTAGGGGATGATGGCTACAATGTCAATGATGTTCATGATGTTGGTAAAAAAGCCAGCTTTGCTGGGGCAGGCGAAGAATCTCACCAAGAACTCAAAGGAGAACCAAATGATGCAGAGCGTCTCCACTATAAAGAAAGGGTCTGTGAAAGATGTTTGCTGCTGAGACCCCATAGTGCTATTGGAGTAAGAGCTTGGGTTGCTACTGCTGCCATGCATCTCATCATTCTCATCCCGGAACACAGGCAAAGTTTCCAGGCAGAAGCTTACAATTGAGATCAAAATGACCATGACAGAGACAATTGCTATAATCCTGGCTGGCCCAGAGCTTTCTGGATACTCAAACAGCAGCCACACTTGTCTCTGAAACTCATTCTCTGGTAAAGGCCGCTCTTCTTCCTTGATGTAACCTTCATCCTCCCGAAACATCTCCATAGCTTCCTCCCCAAGTTCATAAAACCTTATCTCTTCCGAGAAGATGTCTAAGGGGACATTAACAGGCCTCCTCAACCTGCCACCAGACTGGTAGTAGTACAAAATAGCATCAAAGCTGGGTCTGTTTCGGTCAAAGAAATACTCGTTCCGAAGGGGATCAAAATATCTCATTCTCTTTTTAGGGTCTCCTAACAAGGTCTCTGGAAACTGAGCAAGTGTCTTGAGCTGTGTTTCAAAGCGCAGTCCCGAGATGTTGATGACCACCCTCTCGCAACATTCATGGTCAGTTTCTGGGTTGTAGGTGTCCTGAGGATGACCAGGCAAAGCTGCTGCTTCATCTGTGGGATCTCCAGTGGCAACTGTCATATTTAGGCCTTTAAGCTAAACTTTTCTGAATGTCTGGTGGTGGGATGAGGTTCAGGGGGACTCTAACACCTGCCAGAAGGGTCTGCGCGTGGGCTTGGAAGTGGCTCATGAAAACGTAGAGAGGATGTAAAGGAAGCCTGTCCAGCTGAAAGAGAGAAACAAATAGCACCATGAGCATTAGCCCCCTCTTTCTTCACAATGTATACAAAACATAAATGGGTTGCTTTTAATTTGCATCCTCAAGCGTAGTCTAAAAATACTCCCATCACCCCATGCTATGCCATTTAAGGAAGGGCTAAAAGAAACAAGAATAAATGAAGGGTGCTTTCTCCCTGGCAAACATATCACACAACATAGGTGGGGGTTCTATCTCCCCCACGGCCAACAGTTTATTCAAAGAACTTCAAAGGCTGCCTAGAGTTTGCTCCTGCATTGAAGTGTTAAGATTTGCCCATGCGGCACCTGGGACTTGAGCATTCAACTCAAGGAATACCCTGGTGACTCAGAGGTAAACATTAAGCACTCTGTTTCATCAAACAGCATCGTGCACATTTAACATGCTGCATCCCTACCTTAATCTCTTTTGACTTTTGCAGTCCAGTCTCCCTCCCTTTCCTTCCTTCCTCCCACCCCTCCTTCTCCGCTGTTTTCTGGTGTGCAAGTGCTCTTTGCTAGCTTTCCCCTGCTGCATTTCTGTGCTGAGGCTCCTCTCTTAACAATTGCCTAAGGAATAAGAGCAAGCAAAAAACAAGGCACACATTTACCTTGATGGAGGAGAACTCAGTGTCTCTCACACTGACTCCCTGACCTTAGAGAGAAACACAGAGGTTTCCAAGATTCCCATAAGTTCCTCAGGCAATATGGTGAGTCAAGAAAGAAAGAAAGAAAGAAAGAAAGAAAGAAAGAAAGAAAGAAAGAAAGAAAGAAAGAAAGAAATTTGCAGTGAGGTTTGCAATGAGGTGGTGACTGGAAAGAATTTTTGGTAGTTCTTGTAGCCCTTTGCTCAGGGCAGTGACTGTCTGAATTGAAATCCTTCTGTATGATAGTGGAAAGATGCTATACTCAGCAAAAAACACACAAACCCTGATGTCCCCAGTGTCCTCAAGAGGTGTGACGTTGCCTGGAAAACCAGCAGTAAGACAGTGCTGGATGGGCTTTAAAACAGCATCTGCAAAGAACACCAGGAGGGGGGTTGTTTGTTTTTGTCCAAATGTAGCCCTTCCCTCACAGAGCTGTATTGCAAGCTCTAGCTATCTTGGATGAAACAAGGAGAGCAACTGTGGTGGCATAAAAGCAGAGCTATATTTCTCTCACACAGAGACACAAACACACACTCTTTCACACACACACACACACACACAGAGAGAGAGAGAGAGAGAGAGAGAGAGAGAGAGAGAGAGAGAGAGCTGTATATTGCTGAGGGTAGAAGTGGTAGTCTACACACCATTCGGCACTTGTGTCGGTCTATGCAGCCTGGCTGGCGCAGGGTCCTCTGCAGTGTGGTCTCCCTCTTGATCTTCCTCCTCTCAGCAAGAGAAACAGTGCAACACGCTCTCTGCCACGCAGAGCTCATCCAGCTGCGGCCGGGTCCACATCAAAGAAGCTCTGGACTTCATTCCGCATGCAGGACATGTCCTGGAAAGGCTTGGCCCTCCTAAGCACCTGAAGAAGACCCCATGTGGGCTCGAGGTCTCAGCCAGAAGCCCCCGCTGAGATTTCCATGTCCTTAGCACAATGCAGCATTGCCAGCTGTCCAGCCTTTGGCTTGGTCTAAGTGGATGCCCACCTCACTGATAGCCACAGGAGACTATTCAGGTCTCTTCTCGGGATACTGCAATTTTTTTGTGGGTTTTCTGCCTTCTTGTTGCTAAGCCCAACCAAAGGATTTTTGCTCCCCAAGAGAGACTCCCTGGCATCCCATCCTCAGCAGTAGACAGCCGCCTTCCTTAACCACTCAGAGTCAGGATTCAAGAACTAAGGGAGGGGAGGCAAATGAAATACCACCTTTTAGTCTTAGTCCTTAAGACAGAGATTTTTGCATGCACCTGACCTGTTATCTTTCTTGATGCCCATCACCATCATCATCCCTTCAGGGTGTGCTTCAGATTCTCCATTCCCTGGATTTTCCCCTTGTCTCCTGTCTCCTAGCCTCCCTTCTCCTTGTGCATTAGAAAAATAGTACAACCCTGACAAAGCTTGCAGCCTTCAACTGCTATACTTAACCCCTTGTTTACCAAGGCAAAATCATAGACGGTTATCATATGCTCCATTCTCTTCCCCCCTCCCTCCCTCCCTCTGCCTCCTCCTTCTCCTTTGAATTGCTAAGAGAATCCACCCCCCTTGGGAACGGAGGGTTTTTAAGGCAATATTTCTGAATGCCAAATGGGAGGCATCGTTTACAATCAACCTGATGTGCACAAAATGGAACAAAAGCAAAATCTAACCTTGGTTTTTATATTGTCTCTCCCTCCCTCCCTGCCTCCCTCCCTAATATCACACAAAGTCAAGGTGAATCATCAGCAAATGAGAGAGAGAGAGAAAATCTTCCAGCAGGTTAATTTTTATTTTGGCATCTTAATAGTGATGGAAATTTTCATTATACAAATGTTATAGTGTCGTCTGTGCTTATCATATTTTAAATTCCTCCTCCAGTCTAGGTGCTATTCAATATTTCATGCATCTTTGATCCGCAATTCGTAGAAGGACATACATATGTTTGTTTGTGTGTGCATGTGTATTCTCATGCATATAGATTTGGCTAACGAAGATGTATTGGGGTCTTTGCAGTGCGTGAACCACATCAGGTAAATGCCTGCAGGGGTGCGGCGAATGGATGAAATCAATCACTGGACAGGCATGAGGCAGGCCACACACTACAGCAATGTTCAGCATAATCTCCAGAGGCAGTGAGGTGCACGCACCAAGGGAAAGGCTGTGTTTGATTTACCCTTTTCATTCAAAATATGAAGCATCCATTTTCACAGTTTGTGGTAAACCTCTATTTAACTGGGGTGTGGGGGGAGGTGAGCAGCGGCTTACAATTGGTTCTGCAGTTAGGCATGCAGCGAATACATAACAAGCTTTCTGTGCTGTGGCGCCCCTCCTTACCTGCAAACAGAGGAAGCTAATTTAAAGGAGACAGAGCTTAGGAGACAAAGAGAGAAATGGAGAGAGTGAGCTTTACCATCCCTGATAACAATTCATATTAGTAAAAAAGAAAAGCTTCGGTGACTTTTCTTTTCTTTTCTGAAGCAGTGACTAATTACCATAAAAAAAAAAACTATGGACATTTGCTGCCACTACAACACATGTAACAGTTTTAGTGACCAATGAGCTTGGTAAAAGTGCAAAAATAATTGTTTCTCAGGAATTTTCCCTGGTCTGCAGTTTCTTTGCAGCAGGTCTGTATAACCTCCCTAATGGGTCCATAGTACGATCAACGACTCACACATGTGTGTTTGTCAGACGATGGCTGAGGTCGCTCTGAGCCTTGCCTTTGAAGGTGTGGATTGCCCCTGTTGGAAAAGATGGCATCTGAGATGGTGGCTGAGAGGTAATATGATGAAAGCTCTGGTTGTAGTGAATGATGCATGATGGTTATACAATTAGAAGTCATCACTTCATCTGGCAGTCATTGAGTGATTAACATGAATGCATGAATGAGTCCTTAGGCCTAACTCCAGAATTCCCAACTCTACCTATTTATTAGGGAGATGCACCTATTTTCTTGTGCAATAGGTACCAGTTTATTCCTGACAATGGCACACATCCTAAAAATACATCTGTTTGCCTGACAGAAAGCCAACGCTCTGGGTTTTATATCAAGACTAACAACTTGATATCAGGAGGGCTGCGGGACTCACATCTTGTTTGAGGCCTTCTCAAGAGGCATCTGGTTGGTCAACAGTGTTGGACTAGAGAGGCCTTTGGCCTAACCCTGCAAGGCTCTCCTTATCTTTTATTAATTTTAGCAGTACACAGCAAATGAAAAAAATTCTGAAATAGTCCAAATACATGTTTCAGTGGCAGAAACAATACACCGTTTGAAAAAAAGGAAGCAGTCTGGACTTATTTCCACACTTGGACCATTTAAAGGGCATGAATCCTAGGAACTGTAATTTGCTAAGGGTGCTGGGAATTGTAGCTATTTGAGGGGTGAACTACAGTTCCCATGATTCTTTGGGGGAAGCCATGTGTGGGTGTGACCTTGATCTCAACCCTCTTATGAGGTTGAACAAGGATGCTTAAATTGCCTCCATTGACTGCTGGGAGGTTTGCAACATCTGTGGTCATAGCTATATGAGATGTCTACACCTCTCAGTTTCATGTTTCAAGTGTCTCCCTACATCAAGGGACTCTTTTCAGCCAGAGGACCACATTCCCTTCTGGGGGTCACATGGGGCGAGAAGCAAATATGAGCACAGCAACAAAAGTCAATTTTATCTTTGTACATATGGCAATCGTCGTCTCTTTAAGAGACATCTCTGAACTGCAGTTGAAGCTCTGCTCCATTGTCTGGGTGTTCTTCCCTCCATAGCTCAGTGGGAACCAAATGGTGTCCTAGTCTTCCCTTTGTAGGAAGTCATCTGCTGAGTTGCTGAGCTTCTGCTTGCCAATAAATACAGCTATGGACATTTTCCCAATTCCTGCTGCTTAAGATGGATTTCTCATTTGCATTTAGTTCATGAGATGATAAATTTACTATCAAATCCATCTTCTCCTTGAATACGAGGGAGTTGCATCAGCCTCTGCATCATCCTGACCATCTTAACATTGGGCAATGCTCCAAAAAAGTGTTGCTCCTATCTTTATTGCATTCCTCTCCCTCTCTCTGAGATAGCCGAAGAATCTCCATATTTGTTGCTGCTCCCGGGGTCTGAAGAAAAACTATGAGATTCTTGGAATGTAACTACCTTTTCGGTAGGATCCTTTTGATTCAACCAGGGATATGCTTTCTCTATTTTTATAATCCCATTCATCGAATTTAAAACTTCTTAATCTTGACAGCTTTTAAGTCCTTTATGTATACATTCAATTCCTTCTGCATACCTTCTCGCCATCGTGCTTTATCTTGTGATATGTTATTAGCCCTGTTTCACAATCCTGAACAGCTTTTATTTGCCTTCTGTATTTCCATGTTAGAACGTTCAGATAGTAGTAATATTAAGTCCATAGAGCATTTGTTCAAAATAGATGCCCATTTTAAAAAATAAATCCATGTCCTTGTTAAATAAACCTGGATATATTTTTTTTAAATCCTCAATCCCCTAGGGATCCTCAATGATTTACAGAATAGATTTACAGATTTGGGAAAAATGTAGCATGTATATATCTTTTAGCATCTGCTCTTTTTTCTTTAACTTTCCCCAACTTTGCCAATCTGTATTATTTCCACAATTTGTTATGTTTTGCACTGTGAGAATGATATTTGAGTGGAATATTCCATAAACCTGGGTAACTGCATTTATTGTGTCTAATTATTGTGTGTGTGCACAAATTGTACTTACTGCTAATGATCTATCAACAAAAAAGCAGCACAGGCAAAGGAATTCTGTTGGCCAGTAATGTACAGAAAGGGATACATTTTCTCGGGAGTGTGTTGTTATCACTCTTCCCAAGAACACTAGATTAAATGGATGAGATTGAAAACGACTAATTAGTTGAAACAGACTATCATCTGGCGTTCGCTCTTCTGATAAGACTTCTGTAAGACCTGCTTGGCAGTGGAACAGTCTCCCTCGGGAAGTGGTGGATTCTCCTACCTTGGAGGTTTTTAAGGAGAGGTTGGATAGTAAGGTATGCTGAGATTCCTGCATTGCAGGGGGGTGGACTAGATTGCCTTTGTGGGTACCTTGCCATTCTACAATTCCATGATTGTATGATATATATTACACTCTGTTGCTTAATTGTAACTGTGTGTGTGTGTGTGTGTGTGTGTGTGTGTTTATATATTCTTAGCTTTCAATGAAGGACTGTTTTCATCTTTTAGATCTGATGTTGTTTATGCACTCTTGAAGATTCAGGCCTGTCCCAAGAACATCTGGAGCCAAGCCAGGTCAGCTGAATTGGTTGCCTGGAAATGGAGCCAGGGTATGATTGGGATGAAAACACTGCCTCTTTCCACATCCATCACTTTAACTATAATAATTATTATTATTATTTTATTATTTGTACCTCGCCCATCTGACTGGGTTGCCCCAGCCACTCTGGGTGGCTTCCAGCAAATCTAAAAGCATGATAAAACATCAAACATTAAAAGGCTACCAATGTGGGGACTTTATTTCCTAAACCAAGTTCTTCTTCTTCTGTATCTGTTGTGATCTATATTTTACTCCAGATTTATCTTCTATAGATTTTGTTATCTGTTTTGAGAAGCTCCTTGGAGGAAAAGGTGGAATATAAATGCAATAAATATATAAATACCTCCTGAAACAGCCATCCAGATAGGAATGGAACAACTAAAACAGAGTGCCGGTGATTCCCACTTCACAGACAGCCTCAGTAGAAAAAGTGTCACAGTTGATGGTCTTGAAAATACTATTTGGTCCAAGTAGATTGTGGGACTCCTCCAGTTCTCCACCCGGCATAGGTCAGGCTGACCAAAGTTGTTGTCAATCCAAGCAAGACCTGAGCACTGCCAAATTTCTGTTTTTATTTGATTGATTGATTGATTGATTGATTGATTGATTGATTGACTGTTTGTACATTATGACATATGAACGCTCTGAATGAATTGTGCCTGGATGCAAACTAGGAGCCAGTGCAGCTGCTGTGATGTGTTCCTCCTAATCCCTGATCCCAGTTAACAGCCTAACAACTATATTTTCATTCCACTGAAGTTTCTGGACAGTCTTCAAAGATAGTCCCAAGTTTAAGATATTACAGCAGTCTAGCCAGTCTCTCTTTGTTCAGAAGGGGTTGCAGCTGGCATGCCAGCTTCAGCTGGTAGAAAGAGAAGCAATGCCAGTCTTGAAGGGATCCTGGGGAAAATACCTTCCAAGGTCCCCCTCCCTCCCTCTCCTCCAGGTCACTCGTTTTTATCTTTCACTCTTCTCCTTGGCTCCTTCCTACTTGTTGCCTGGTAACTGGGTGGGAGAGAGAATTTCATTCCCTACCTAGCATCTGGTAGGCAGCAGGTAATGCAGCAGGGGGATTAGCAGGCCCCTTTTACTTTCTTCTAAGAAAGCAAGTAAGAGGAGACTCATCCCCACCCCAGGTTCATGGCTAGTACATGGGAAGGAAGGAGGGCACCCAAAAGTCTCTGTGGGAAAAAGCTTTGGTGAAATCAACAGGAACCAATTCCTGTCTTACTACTTGCCCACTTCCAGGTCAGTCTCCCCCTTTCTCCCCTGATTCAAATGTGTGGCAGAGGCAGAGGGGGCCACTACTGCAGCAGGCGTGAGGGGTGAACCAATTGTACCTTCTCTCCGTTTCTTGTTTCCCAAGCATAATAATAATGATGATAAAAATAAATAATAATAAATTTATATCCCACCCATCTGGCTGGGTTTCCCAGTTCTCAACATTTCAACATCCATTTGCAATTTTTTCAGTCCTCATGAAAATTCATCCACATTTTAGTGAGAATTTATTATAATAGATACATTTTTGCACCCAGTTTTGGCTAAAATTACATTTTTGTAAAGCATCTTTCCCTCGTGTAATGTGTTTTGTCTGAAATTTTCACTAATATATTCATTTAATAAATGCATATGTATTTCTGCAAGTAGATAAATAGGTACCACTCCGGCGGGAAGGTAAATAGCGTTTCTGTGCACTGCTCTGGTTCACCAGAAGCGGCTTAGTCATGCTGGCCACATGACCCGAAAGCTGTACGCCGGCTCCCTCGGCCAATATAGTGAAATGAGCGCCGCAACCCTAGAGTCGGCCATGACTGAACCTAATGGTCAGAGGTCCATTTACCTTATTTCTGTACACATTGCTTCACTAGGGACCTATGTTGCAAAGTTTAGAGAAGCATGAACTTTGAAGGATGGGACTATTTCAGTTCACAAATTGTTTCAGAAAGGGCAAATTTTGTCAGTTTGACTTTAAATGCAAACAGAATTAAATTTCTCCCCTAGGCCTACCAACCACACACTCACCACCTTCATTTCCCAGAGTCCCAAGCAGGCTCAGAGGTATAGTGCTCTGGGAAACAAAGATGGAGGTCTGAGTGACTGGAGTTTCACTCTGTTCCCCACTCACTCTGGTTATTTTTAAAGGAAAGACATTACGGATGACTGCTACTAACAAAGGCCAGCCATTTCCACCCCTGCACCCTATGCAGGGGCCCAGACCTGTGGCCCATCACCCAGCCCAAGTAGTGCCACTGGGTGAAAACAAAACTGTGTGCCAAGGAGACAACGTTTGCATTCAGTGGCAAAGGGATAAATGAGAACCATCAAGTTGCAAATCTGATCCCTCAAGGAGAGTGGAGACCCATGTAGAAGAGCTTGGACACCTCCTTCCTAGATAGCCAAGCCAGCCACTGAGAAGCACATCCATCTTGTGTGCAACAAACTTCAGTTTATTGGCTCTTGTCCAATCAATTACCAAGTCCAGGCATCAATTTAGCACTTCTGCTGCCTCACCAAATCCAATGAAAGGAGAAATTTTCAAGCAGAGAGATTGTTCAAAGGGGGGTGGCAAGGAAGAACTGACACTTTTTATTAGAAAAAGAAATTTAGCTTACGTTGCTCAAAAATTATTCCATTGTAATTTACTATTTTTAAAATCCTGAACCACAGAAAGTCAAAAAAGGCAACACTTTAACTTGGAACCATAGGCTGTAGCAACATTTATGCCCCTCCCTTTATTTTGCCTTCTCAAACAAGGACCTTTAGGAGAGAGTTGTGGTTGACTGGCAAGTTGACTCAGATTTCTTACTCAAAAGGACTAAGCTACCATTTCTGGGTTCAGCCTCTTCACATGTTTCAGCCCTTTAGAAATAACTTGCTTCTCAAACTCAGTTTCTGTGGGGACCAAACTATGCCTTACATAAGGTGTATTCATTCAGTCAGTCAGTCAAGCTGCACATGCTGAAATTCCCTCTTCTACACAACTATAACATTGTTTGTAAGAGTGCTGCCTGCCTATTTCCCCCCCCCCCAAAAAAAAAAAACTGTTTGCCACCTTAGTATCTGTATGGTTTCACTTTTCAGCAGCTACAAGGTCATGGGAACACACCTGGATACAGGGCCATCTCATCCATGAGGCAGACTGAGGCAGCTGCCTCAGGCAGCGGAATTCAAGAGGTGCCTTTGTGGGTGTCCTCTCCACACACACACACAGAGAGAGAGAGAGCGAGAGAGAGAGAGAGAGAGAGAGCTGTGGCAGCTTCTAGTGAGATCTTGCAGTGGCTAGAGTCCACTTCATCACATACATGAGGTGTAGGAATGCGGGGGAGAGGGAATTGGATTCAGTTTGCATTTAAATGTGAACCTACCTAATTCACACTTCCCGAACAATACAAGGACCTAAACAGAGCCATCCCTGAAAATTCACAAATTTTGTAATGCAGTTCTCCTGCTGAGTAATGTGCACAAAAATGCATATACTGTGCTAGTGTCCATAAAAATGCATCTATTAGGGAAAAGAACAGACAAGATGCATTGTTATTTTAAATGAAATTGCTTTGAAGAAAAGTGCATATCAGGCAAAATTGCATACAAACTCGTGAATATTCAAAAAGATCCACATTAAAATGCTGGTGAATTTTCATAAGGATTTATTTTAAAAATCACAAACTGATGTGGAAATGTGGAGAACTGAATTTACGGTTGGGGAAAAATGAGAGAGAAACCAAAAGGGACAGATTTGTCCATCTCTAATGAAGTATTAACCCAAGTTTGTCAGATATATCTGTGCACACACAAGGCTGTAGAGGAAAAGGGGGGGAAATATTCTAGGGAGTAAGGTTGAAGGGGAATGAAATGCCAAAAGCACAGACAATACAATTACTGTAAAGCTTAAATGTATGTTAAAAAATGTACAGTGATCTTTCACAAAGCAGTGTTGATAATAACACAAACATCCAGGGATAACCTATTATCTCAATTCAGGCCTCAGGTTAAACTATGGAACTTCTTGTGATTCAGTTGTAATTCAGCAGCTTCATGCTGGAGTCTCCCTTGGAAGTTTTTTCAAGAAAGGCCACGCTAACATCAGTAACAGAACATCCTGGGAAGCTGAAATGTTCTCCCACTGTTTCTGACTATTGCACTTTCTAAAGTCTGATTTGTGGCTATTTATTCTTTTTGTGCCCAACCTGTTGTCGAACAAGAGCTCTGGATCAAAGTACAGATATTAGACGTGTCAAGAAACTGCCTGAATGAGACCATTTCGATTTCAGGCAGCTTATTTTGGCACAATCACTGCCTGTACTCTACTGAAACTTTGCAAGGTGGCTGTTTCATATATACCAGCTCACGGTGCATGTTGGACTCAGCTGTTGGCTTCCTCTCCACCACCAGGATTCGTATGGGAGGGGGCAATCCATAGGGAATACTGATGCGCACAAAGCAACAAGCAACAGAGAATGCCCACATTGCAGAAGCAGCTCCAAGTAGCTTCCTCATGGCGACCTTATTGTGGAGAAGCCACCTTAAGGTGCAATTTTTGAAGCTCCCAAGGGTCTTCTCCAAAGGGAGTCAATATATAATAACAATTTAGAAAGCAATTTCATGCAGGCCTGAGTGAACTAAATAAAGGAGGAAATGTACTGCTGAATCCAAAGCAAGCTGGGCATTACACACTTGTAGTATCCCTCATTTTTGCTTCATGAATGGTGACCGCCATCGCCAGCAATTCACTGACACCTCTGCCGGCAGTGGTGAAATTACTATGAAGTCAGCATCACACATGACATTAACATGCCATAGTCACTATATTTCTCAGCCTGGTCCTCACCCCAAGAAAATATTAAAAAGTAATGGGGGGGGGGAATGGACAGGTGAAAAAGTTAGCAAGATAAAATTACATATATATCCTGCTTTATTAAACATGACTGTATAAATGATACACTCTTTCCATATGCATTCAGGAGCCGTTTTACTATGTAGGATTGCATTTAAAACACCCACTGAACAGTTGTTTGTGTGGCCTGGGTCTCAAATGCATTGTAAGGAGGAACAGAAGGTGCTCAGGACTGGTTATCTGACATACACACTTTTGCATTGTCAACATTCATTTGCCACTTCCAAGAACTGTTTCTCCAAGAACTGTTTAAAAGGTCTGTTTATGAGCCACATTGGAGTTATACTTTGTTTGTTTGTTTTCCTTTTTCTCAGCTCACATGAGTGGCTTACTGGCATGAGAAGTGTCATTTATGATCCTGAAGGTAGCAGAGAAAGGGGCTAGCCTAAAAAAAAATACGAAGCTGCCATGGGCTCAAACAGCTACATGAATGAGCCTGGAGACATTGTATGCATAATTGGCTTACAGGACTTTGCAAGGTACTGGCTTGTGTGCAATGCTGCCCTCTTCTGGAATCTGATGGCCTCTTCATAGAAATCACTCCTCACCCTCAGTGAATCTCATTGTGCAATTTTCAATACACCGTTTGCACGGTTTGAGTCCCAAACCTTCATCTCTGGGGTGGAAGCTCAAAGCTATTCCAAAAGCAACTGTTATTAAGGTCTTCACCTCCGCCAGATTTGGGGGGGGGGGAGATTCTCATGGATACATATACATTGTTGTTCATCCACCAAAATAGGAACTATCCGTAATACAGATGTTTCCTACTGGATTCCACATTGTCAACTTTTTTTCTGACATGGCTTTTGTTCCATTAACTACTGTGTGACCAGCAGAAACCCAATTGGTACTGTTTCAAGTATGCTGGGGAAAAGCTTTGCCTGCTAATGTTTCCATTTTTTCAGCAGTGCTTTAAATGCACAAGAGCCCCTGCACAGTAAATAGTTGGCAGCTGTTAAATCTGATTCCCGCTCATGGGCTTGTTTCAAGTGGCTGGCCATTTCTCATGCAATGTACTCCACATGCTTGCCCTCGTAAGTCCAAATGCATAGGCATGGAAACAAACGGTGTAGTAGAGGTCTTGAGCAGTAGCCTGGATAAAACAATTCTGAGGATGTCAGGCAAGCAGGAGACCATACGATAAAGATATCATGAGGAGGCTGCAAGTTTGGCCACCTCAGCATTTATTCTGCATTCTAAAAGCACTTATGAGCTCTTGGCACCAAAATATCTGAACAAAGCAATATATACAGTCTTGTATTCACACCCCAAGGTGCTTAGAGGAGACAAAGTGTTCCACTAAATCTCCTTTGTGGCTGAGGAGATCATAAGTGAGAGCATCTGCATAAGTTAACATTCCACTAGGGCCTGTGTCAAGACAGTCCCAAGCCCTAGTCCAACATCTTAAACCCAAAACACCACCAACTGAGACAACTGCATTTTTTGAAACAGCCATTCATGGCTCAACATAGTTTGCAGATTTTTGGTTATGCTATTCTATGGCAGGCTTATACTGTTGTTGTTGTTGTTGTTTTACATTTTATTTAAGTTTTTCAGTAAATGACCATTAACAAAACTAGCAAGTAAACAGTGCTTGGTTTTGAGCACGTGCCTTTGCTGTTTATTTCCTTATTTAAATTTATATCCTGCTCGTCCTCCCAAAGCAAAACAATACAATTAAAAATAAAATGAATAGAAACATTTAAAAACACAAAGAACATCAAAAAACATTTCCGTTGTTTTCAAATTCCTCCTGAATGTTAATAATGAGGGAGACACCTGCCCAGGGTGTTTCATTTCTGCCTGTCATGCTTTTATTAAAGGAAAAGCATCTATTGGGGCAAGGGGAGGGGATGGCAGTTCAGCTTCCAGAATTGTATGTGTACGTGTTGTTTCCTATTCTCTGGCACTGGAATTTTTTATTTTTAAAAAATATTGTTTTAAACTGACCAGATGGTAACCCTACCTGGAGATTTGACTTACTTGCTGATAAAGCAGAAGATGAAACTAAGAGATGCTTAGAGGCATATGATGTTGCATAGCAGCAGGCTAAAGGGCAAAACTGAAATATACAGGTCATCGGACATCACCAGACCAGAGCCACAGGTTTTCTCCCAGTTTTTTTCCATGGGAAATCAACAAATATTGATTCTTTGCCCCCAAACAAACAAACAAAAACCCCAGTTTGTTCTGTTTCTTTATGATTTACCATGAAGCATAAGCACTCAATGATTGTTTTAAGTGAAAAGGTTATTTGTCAGAAATTATCTTCTCATGAGTTTAGATTGTGATGGTTTAGTGTTTTAAATGGCCAATCCTAAAATATATTCTTGGCTAGCCCTGAGTAAGTACAGATGGAAGGAATACTCAGCAGAATCTAATGTGAAGCACTTTGAACTCATGGAAGCTCTGTATAAATGTTAAGTGCTATTACATTTTACACTTGCAAATATAATGATCATCGCTCTGGAGATCTTATGATGAAAGGTGGTATATGAATTGTTGTTGTTGTTGTTGTTCCTGTATCTTTATATGGAAATACACGAATTGTCTGAATTGAGAAGACTTGACTCCACTGTACTGAAATCCAAATGACTCCAAAATGAAATCTCCGGAGTGGATAGATCTTTTGTTATTTTCGTAACAAACCAGGGTAGGCCTGTTCATCCCGTGCATTGATGAACTATGGGCAATGTGGCTCAATACAGTCTTCTCCAAATAGTCCCCCTTGACACTTACTTAGTACTTTCAAGTGTTCAAAGTACTTTGCATATGTTTTCCTTGCAATGCTTGCAACAACCCTGTAGGGAATTACTATTATCCATTTCATCATGGATTTAAAGGAGAGAGAGAGGGGGGATTATCTAATATTAGGGAAGAAGCAAGATCTGAACTGGGGGTCTTGCTGATTCATAGCTCTACCACAATAACAATAACAAGAGCAACAGCAACTTAGAATGCACCTGAAACTTTCTCGATGCTATTCAAACATTTTCTTAAAGCGAAAAGTCAGTCCTTGTGCAGATGCTTGCAATCAAATAGACATGATACAGAAGGGGAAAATATTATTATTATTATTATTATTATTATTATTATTATTATTATTATTATTATTTCTACCCCACCCATCTGGCTGGGTTTCCCCAGCCACTCTGCACAGCTTCCAACAAAAGATTTAAAATACATTAAAACATCAGTCATTAAAAACTTCCCTAAACAGGGCTGCCTTCAGATGTCTTCTAAATGTCATATAGTTGCTTATTTCTTTGACATCTGAGGGGAGGGCGTTCCACAGGGCGGGGGCCACTACCCAAAAGGCCCTCTGCCTGGTTCCCTGTAACTTGGCTTCTCGCAGTGAGGGAGCCTCCAGAAAGCCCTTGGCGCTGGACCTCAGTGTCTGGGCAGAACGATGGGGGTGGAGATGCTCCTTCAGGTATACTGGGCCAAGGCCAAGACCACCAACACTTTGAATTGTGCTCAGAAACGCAGAGGAAAGAGGAAAACAAGCACTAAAGCAGAGCTCTTTCTGGCAGAGAGGAAGACACAGCTTCTTCTTCTGTGGCTGATGGATGGACTCAGCCTGATCCTCTCCTTGCCACAATCTATTTCCTGGGAGGAAAGGAGTTCATCTTCCCACAGTGCAGAAAGTGTGATATTTTCATTCACAGGGGAGATGGCAATTCAACAGAAGCAATTTTAGCTAACCATTTTTGCACAGCTGGAAAATGGTATACGCCTTATATGTGTTGCCTTATATATGGTCAAATCGGATGGTTTGTCCATTCAGCCCAGTGCTGCTGACTCTGACGGACAGGCAGAAGTCTCCCATAACACCTGCTTCCTGGACCTTTAAATTAGAGAAACCAGGGATTCGATCTGGGACCTTGTGTGTTCATAGCATGCTCTTCACCACTGAGCTATGACTCCTCCTGGTGTGGTATGAGGGTTTCTTTTTAAAAATATAACTCCCGGATTCAGATGATTAAGATGTGAGAGCCTGCCTTGCTAAATGCTTCTGTTTTTCACACATCCCTTATAGTTTTTATATATAAAATGTGTGCGGCTCCTGTCTATTTGAGCATGCTGCAGATGGTCTTCAGCAAAGTGTCTCTTCCAATTTCTTTCCATCAGCCACATAAACAAATGATAAGAATAGCAAAACCCATCTATTTTTAGTCAGAGACAGCGAAGTCTTCTGTTATCAATATGAATACCAAACAGAACTAAGCCATGAACCTAAGCGAGAATTAAATCAAATTATCCCTCCAACGCAAGTCCATCAGCTGAAGTCACCCGTCAACAGTCAACACCTGGACAGCAGACTGAGCAGGCCCAAAAGCTGCATGGCCCTCCCACGACGGCAGTGGCGTAGCGTGGGTTGTCAGCACCCGAGGCAAGGCAAGTAATTTGCGCCCCCTAACCTGTGGATTTGTGCCCCCTAACCCATGGATTTGCGCCTCCTAACCCCCAGATGTTGCGCCCGGTGCGGCCGGCCCCCCCTGCACCCCCCACGCTACGCCACTGCACGACGGTGAGATGTGTTGTATTTCTATGTAAATTAGAGTGATTTATTTTTAAATTTGCATCTACAGTGGTACCTCGGGTTAAGAACTTAATTTGTTCCGGAGCTCCGTTCTTAACCTGAAACTGCTCCTAACTTGAGGTACCACTTTAGCTAATGGGGCCTCCCGCTGCCACTGCGCCGCCACCATGCGATTTCTGTTCTCATCCTGCAGCAAAGTTGTTAACCTGAGGTACTATTTCTGGGTTAGCAGAGTCTGTAACCTGAAGCGTCTGTAACCTGAAGCGTCTGTAACCCGAGGTATCACTGTATATATTAATGCAGACCTTATCCTCTTTTGAGTTTTTTTGGTGATGAGGCAGCAGCCACCCTGCTTGCCTCTATCTATGGATGCAGAGAGAGAGAGATAGACCAGAGAACTTTGTGGATTGGGCCCAGTGTGAAGAAACAGCAGGGTTCCATCAGACTGAAAAGTAGCCCCAGTGGTATGTAGTGGTGGAGGAAGCCTCTTGGGCACCTGGGGTGGCATGCACCATAGGGGCAGGGCAAGCAGCACCCATAGGGATGGGACAGGGTATGCAGTACCCATAGGGCCAGGGGCACCATGGGGCCTTGGCCTCCCTACACTTTGGGGGGGAGGCAGCGGGCCTGCAGGCTCCTAAGGCGTGTGGCTCGGGCACGCTGCAGGCCCCATGGTGAGTGCCATCTGCCATTTTGTCACCCCCCTCAGTGGGGACACCTGGGGTGGACCGCACCTACTGCACCTCCCCTTGCTACGCCCCTGGTGGTATGGTATGGAGTGCATTCCCTGCTGAAATATGAGAGGCCCCATCCAGATCACTTTTCTGCCAGCTTTTGCAGATGTGCCTGTTTACCCAGGCATTCCTTCGATTTCTCTGTCTGAGTTTCCTGTTTTCAATTGCAGTATTGTTTTAATGGAATGGTTTTAGTGTGCCTTTTCAGCGAGGAGGCATTGCCATTGTACTCACTGGCATTTTGTGCCATTTTGTGCTAGCACCCATGTCATTTTTGCAAAAAGGGAGTGTGTGTGTGTGTGTGTGTGTGTGTGTGTGTGTGTGTGTTTTAATTAGGGATATTTATTTTTTTATTGGTTTCTGCAACTTAGTTTTATACAGTGAAACCTCAGGTTGCGGACGTAATCCGTGACGGAGGCACGTCCACAACCCGCAGCGTTCGTAACCTGCAGCTCTGCGCATGCGCGTGGTGCAATTTGGCACTTCTGCGCATGCGGCGAAACCCGGAATTAACCCTTTCCGGTACTTCCGGGTTTCCCGCAGTATGCAACCTGAAAACGTGTAACCTGAAGCGTCTGTAACCCGAGGTACCCCTGTACTTTGCAAACTGCATAGAAGGCTATTTTGGCATTAATTGGTATATAAATTTATAATTAAGTAACTAACTATATTAACAATGTTTTAAAAGTTGTGGCAGTCATAGCAGTGAGGTGGCTGCTTTCCTAGGGGCAAAAACAATGGAGCTGGTCTGTAAAACATGAGATGGGGGGTTGCAGCTTTGGACTTCGATGTCCATCTGAGGTAGTCTGCACAACTACCTAAGGTTGGCTTTTTGACCACTGAGCCTGCAATTCCCTTGCTCCAACAGTCCACCCAATTCCTTCCTTTCACATCTTGAGGAAACAACATAAAAGTAATGCCTTTGAGACAGCTGGGTTTGCTAGAGTTTTTCAGGAAGTCTGGCACATAAACTTTTCTTTGATGTTCAGAGTCTATCACTAATTGTAATTAAAAGTAGGGGAGAAATTACATTCAGTTTGGATTCAAAGGCTAATTCACACTTTCTGAAAAAGCGAAACACAGCCATCCTTCAAAATCTGCATTTCTCTGAATTTTGCAATGCTGTTCTCCAGCCAAGTCATATGTACAAACAAACAAAAAGCATATGCTGGGGTAAAAGGTCCATAACAATGCATTTATTAGTGGGGGGAAACACACAAAAATCTGCTACAACGGGCAAAATTGCTTTGCGAAAGTGTGTGGATACAGAATTAATGTGTGTATTAGGAGAATTTTGCACTAAAATGCTGGTGAATTTTCAATAAGAACTTTAAAAATAAATTCACAAACCGGGGTGGAAATGCAGAGAAGTGGACTGAAGAGCAGGCAAATGAGAAACAGAGAGAAGCCAACATTGTCAGGTTTGCTCATCCGTAATGGTGATGGGGCCTGAAAGGATTTTCTCCCAGTCTAGTGCTCCTGGGAATGAGACTCTCCTTCTCTGTTATGGTATGGCACCACGTAACTGGTCTCTGGCCTAAGCATTCTGCCCCACCTTCAGGGAAATCCTTGCTTGCCTCCAGTCACCTCTGGCAAAGCTCACCTTTTCTACTGCTTTTTCTAACATGGATGCCATAGCTAATTTATCAGGAGTCCTGTTTGGGCTGTGTGCATGTTCAAATCCTCTCCTGGCCTGCGCTTCTGTTATTTTCTTATATTCCGTGGATGGCTTAGAATCTGTTATTCTAGGGGTTGCTAAGTGTTCTCTAGAAGGCCCTTTGAGGCACACAATGTCAACTGTACTTTCAGTATCATTTCCCATTACATTTTCTTGTTTTGTTTGTTTACAGTTTCATCTCATCCCTCCCCCCCCTTTTTTCTTTTTTTTTTTTTTGCTTTCTGTAGGAGATGTTCCAGTTGTCATGGTAACCTCTCTCTTCTCTCCCCCCGCCCAGATGTTTTCATACATTTCTTTGTGGTCTCTCTATATATAGCCATGTAGTTTCCCCCTAACCCTGCTCTGCAATGATAATAAGACCTGACTAGCAAGGAAACTGTCTTTTCTTACTCTTAACCAGCCACTTCCATTAGAAAGTAGAGCATCACAGGCTTTCCTGTGTAGTTGATCATATGAATCTTCCCAAATTCTGTCCTTCTCACCAGGAACAGTTTACCTGATTGGTCTTTAGTTTTTGTTTGATGGATCTGGAGAGTGATTTAGACAGTTTGTTGGCTTTTCATACATTGAAGAATGGGCTTACTGACCAGGTAGCCCATTGAGCTCAGTGATATGGATCATCTCAATGCTATTTGTGGTTGAATTGTTACAATGTTGACATTTCCCTGTGGGCAGGGTTTTTTTTGCAGCCAGGACTTGGCAGAACTCAGTTTCGGCCCATCCCAGATGGGCACCATTGCCCTTCTAAGAGAATGTGTGCAAGAGAATGTGTGTGGTGTCACAATCAGCATGCTTAGGGAATGATGATTGTGCTGATTATGACTACAAAATTGTGGATTCATTCTGTCATGCACCTCCCATAATCCTTGATTAAAAGATTAAAGGAAAGTAACAAACGAGCATCTACCAACAGTCGTATTAAGAATTAAGTCTAAATTTGAATTTTCTGGGAAATGTATCTCCTTTTTCCCATACCTCACTTTGAGACCTGATTGGCCAGAGACCTTTGTGACCTTTCTGCCACTCTGGTGGGGAAATCATATTATAATGCCTATCAGTAGTTTACTGCCTGAGTTCTTTGTCATTTAATGCCCCTTCCATCCAGCCCTTCCCTTAATGACATCACCCACATCTCTTTCCTATAGCTAAGTATGCCCTCAGTCCCCATGTTGTTCAGTCCTCAAGTATCTCACTCACTGGACTGCTCCACACACCCCTTGCCTTAGCCTGCTCCGAACCAGCGGATACCTGTAGAAGCCAAACTTCCTCAGCTTTGCTAAACCCTTGCCTTTTCTTGCTGATTATCATCTGGTAGGGGTCATATTGGCTACACCTGCCTTAGAACATCACAGAGAACAACTGAGGCATATATACATATCAATTTCTGTATTTACACAAGGAATGGGTGCCTGACTGTGAGGTCCTCACTCTGCATACACATTTATACACCAGCACCATCATTCTCATCACAGCAGTCCCTCCCTCCTGTCTTGGGTCAATCCATTTAATGCATCACCTTTACTCCACTGTTTTTCCATGCTTCATCCAACATGCTTTTCAGACCCAATGCAGAATCCACAAGCAGTCTTTGCACCTTGCTATAGCACCCAACTACAAACACACCTGTTTCTAATAGCTCCTGGGAAGGTCAAAATTGCACACCTTGAATGATGAGTTCTGCATCTGCTGAGGAAAGAGGCCAGAGTTTGCAAGCATCACAACAGGTGCTTACAAGTCTATTGGCAATGCATTGTTTGCCCCGGTTCAGCTCAGCTATGTAGGTGTTTGTGCTGTGATTAGCCTTGATAGTGCCGCAACCCTAAGCAGCTTCCCTGGTCAACAGGTTGCTTACAACATGACCATACAGGCCCATTGAGTGTCCTGGGAATATTCCCTGGTTCCCTATAGTCTTGTGAATCTGGAACATTCAATTATTCATCCAGTACCTCTGTTGTCAGTACATGCCAATTCTACCTGGTAAGGTTGTCACACAAAGCCTGATTTTTCACCATTGTGGCTTTTTTTCTACACTTTTCCTAACACAGAAAATTTGGCAATAACGTGCAAAATATGAAATGTTTTTTTATTGAGCTTTATGTATGAAATTATTTGACAATTTGAAATTCAACTGCAAAACATTCAGAAAAAAAGAATTTCAATGTTTGTGTTTGTTTGTGTTTGTTTGTTTTTGGTTGTTTGTTTGTTTGTTTGTTTGTTTAAAAAAAACTATCACACAATCCAACATTGACTGAAACTGAAAACAAGAACCATATAACTATGGAATCTACTGTAAAACTGTATGTACAATTTGTACAGTAGTACACCACAGTTTGTTTTCATGTTACAGCGATGTCAAATACTATTTAATCCACAGTGCCAAAAATGAAGGCTGATGCAATAATGCACACCGGGAAATGGTTTGATTTTACATTGTGATTCACAATTCTGATGTTTCAAGAAGATTCTGCTAGTGTTTTCCCATGACCAATTATCCAATCAGTGACTGCTTTGTGAGCCTTCTTCATTAGCTGCACATCTTCAGAAGGCTATTGTTCAAGAGTAGATCATTTCCAAAAAAAAATGTGCCATTAATATTAGATGACGAATGACACTTTGCAGTGTTTAAAAATATCTTACAATCATTTCCATAATAATAAAGAAACACAGTAAAACCTTCTGCATATGAGATATAACTCAAGAGGTAGAAGAACTATTATAAAATACCTTACAATGTGGAAAGCAATTGGTAATTTTCCATTTGGTTTATGTTCTCAGTGATGACTTGCTCTAGAAAAAGCTCCAGGACTTCTCATTTCCAGGGTGCATTCCTTTTTAATGTAGGTGACATAACGAGGAAGTAAAATGACCCAAATTACAAATGGTCAGTTAGCTGGCATTTAGAAAACCTGCATTTAAACCCTGAATGCCCATAGTGCCTAACTGTTCATTATGCATGGCTGCTGCTGGGTTCACTTCAAAGTTTAGCATGAACCTACCTAATCTGCAGTTCCTGAAACACTATTCAAAACAAAACACAGCTGTCCTTTGAAATTTGCACTTCTCTGAATGTCGTTATGCAGTCCTGCAAAATATGCATACCAAGAGAAAAGTAAACTAGGGGAAAGTGAAAACCCAAAAATGCATTTTGGTACATTATTTTCATTAACATATGGATTTGTGTGCATATGCTTTGGTTGGCTGGAGCACTGCCTTGCAAAATTTGGAGATGTGTGGATTTCAGAGATGCCTTGCATTCCGGTTTGCATATGGATTCAGGAATTTTGAATTCAGCAGGTTCTAATGAAAATACAAACCAAGTGAATTTCTTCCCTCATCACAAATGTACCATACTATGAATCTAAAGCAGAGAGGGGAAGAGACACAGGGCTGCTGTTTTCTCTAGCAGCAACATCTATTTCCAGACTCAGTTCTCTCTAAAATGGAAAAACCCAGCCTTCCTCATGCTCTCAGTCTATGATAGTTCGGCTAAATGGCTATAGCATTATATATTTGACCTGAAGGGAGCTTGGATCAAGTCTTGTCCCTTTTATAGCACCATAGACTCATTGCTAAGTGGGGGCTCAGAGTCTGGTAAGAAGGAAATGCATCTCTTTTAAATGCATCTGGCTTAGTGGATCCAAAATCTTCCAATGTAGAGACAGGTGAGTCAAAGATGACTTTTATTCTGGCTTTGTCAGGGTCATTGCAAGCTGGAACTAATGCCCACAGTTCTAATAATGACTGCAAAAACTATCCTGGGGTTTGCAAGCCAATTATTAATCAGTGACCTAAGAGACATCTTACCTTACACGTTAGCCCTGTTGGCTGGGTCTGATGGGAGTTGAAGGCCAGCAACATCTGGAGACTCCCTGGAAAAGACCCTGATGCTGGGAAAGATGGAGGGCACAAGAAGGGGACGACAGAGGACGAGATGGTTAGACAGCGTTCTCGAAGCTACAAACATGAGTCTGACCAAACTGCGGGAGGCAGTGGAAGACAGGAGTGCCTGGCGTGCTCTGGTCCATGGGGTCACGAAGAGTCGGACACGACTAAACGACTAAACAACAACAACAACATCTGGAGAGCCGCAGGCTCCCCATTCCTTGATGCAGAGTGATGCCTGATAAATGATGCTGCAGAAAGCTGAAAAGTAATAGATTGCTTACAGATTTTTAGACCTGGTCATCATAAACAGCAAAAGAATTGGTAAATCTGCTTCCAGATTCTAGTACCTCAAAACGCAGATAGAAAACTTGGGAAAAGACGAGATCAGAATACTTTTGCTTGGCATCTAATTTCTTGTGCTCAGGGAATATTTTTGGATGGAAGAGACCCTTAAATTGCTGGCATCTTCCATGAAGGTCTCCATCTCTCACTGAATTTCACTGGGATTGGGCACCTGCCCTCCTGCAAATCCTATCCACAATATATGACATCATCCTTTTCAGAAGCAGCATCATTTTAGGATGGAATACTATAAGAAAGACAAAGAGGCATCCTCGCTAATAACACTTTATGCAGCCAAACAAATAAATAGATCAATAATCTCATATTCAGTCCCCAGCATTTCAAGGTGGGGTTGAAAAAGACCACTGGAAAGCAGTGATCAGCATAAGCCATCATGAGCTAGATGGACCAAAGGTCTGATGTAGGTTAAGGCAGCTTCCTATATTCCTTGGTTCAAAGGGCAGCATGGAAACTTCTATATGTGTACCTTCCAAGCCCAGCACCCCCTTCTTACTGCAGCTTGCTGAAAAGCTGTTCCCAAAAGCTGGGGGGGGGGGCTCAGAAGTGGCCTTGAAAATAAGGAGCCTGCAGTTATACCAGAAAATCCTGGGGTTTGGCT
Organism: Podarcis tiliguerta; assembly: GCF_965153285.1. Classification (NCBI taxonomy): domain Eukaryota; kingdom Metazoa; phylum Chordata; class Lepidosauria; order Squamata; family Lacertidae; genus Podarcis; species Podarcis tiliguerta. The sequence continues at coordinate 47,949,924 of NC_139539.1, forward strand.
ACTAGGCATGCCCTATGTTGCTGTTGCTTTAGTAGTTGGCTGCAGTGTCTTCTTTCTATGGGCATACATGTAAACTGCAACGTATTGGTTGCAATGTATTCCTGCCTTGTATACAAGCATGTATTTCTCTTCCACACCACTTCCTCTCAGCTTTCAGAAACAGGCCTCTGACCCAGCATACAGCTCACACCCACAGATTTTCTCAGCTTCTTGAACGTGCCAGTCCCACCCAAACAAGTCCGCCCACTGACATTGTCACGAGGCCCTGCCTATTTTCAGCTTTGAGGCTCATTCTCTTTAAAAAGCCCCCCAGTCGGTTATGTTCTCTTGGGCAGTCCCTGTCTCCAAATGCCAGCGTTCTCCAAACTACACAGGTGGCATTTGGTCTGTAGAGAACAGGACACTTATTTTGCCAGGGAAAACTTAGCAATTCAGGGAGGAGGAGGAACAGAGATAGTGAGACCTGAGATGCCATTTGGATGAATACATTAAGAAGTCTGAAAAGACTGGCTGTTAAGCAAGTTGTTCAATTGTTATCGGACCCCGCAGTTATATATCTGACTGTTTTTATAAGATTTTTGACAATGGACACAAAGGTGCTTCAACATGCTTAAATAATAGCAACCCCTTGCAATTACAACCCAGAAGATTAAAAAAAAATCATGTATGTAAAGTAGGGGTGTGGTCCTCCAGAAGTTATTGGAATACAACTCCCATCAGTCCCAGTTAGCATGGCTAATGGTCAGGGGTGATGGTAGCTGCAGTTCAACGTCTTCTGAAGGACACAAAGTTGGAGAAGTCCAGATGTTATTATCACCTTCATGTTCATTAATTACATTTACATCCCACCTTTCTTCCAATGAACTAAAGGCAGTGTATATGGCTCTCTCCCTCCCCATTTTATCCTCACAGCATCTTGAGGCAGCTTAGGCTGAGAGACAGTAACAGGCACAAGGTCACCCACTGAGCTGCATGGCTGAGTGTTCCTCCATAGTTTCTGTTCTTTTCATTGAGGCTGCAAAATACAGTACAACGTCCCAATGGACTGTGTCTTTAGGCCACTGCTCGCAAATCCACCAAGACAGAACACTTTGATTTAAGCAGATTTACTGCCATTAACTCAATGGGATTAGCCTGTAGTTGAATTTCTGAATTGCCTTTCGTGATACTCTCAACATCACCCCCCATTCCCAGCTTTGTTTACCATCTAGGTTGATGAAGAGTTCTACAGAAGTTAAAAACCTGCACACTGCCGTGTGGCATTTTGGTTGGCCTCATTAAGATATTGCCCTTATTTTTCTTAAAATATACTGTGTTCTTTGTAGCCTGCTATGCTGTGCTTTGAAATTACCTGATAAAGTGGATGTACAGTCTGTGAAGCCTTAGCTCTAAGCAGAAAAGCTGATTATTTCCTGTTCTCCTGACGTACAATATGTCAAAATAGGGACAAAATAGTTCTTTATTGAAAACAGAATAGCCCCTAACCTGCCCTCCACAAAAACAGTGTGTTGTCTCTACAAAAGAAAAGTTTTCTGCTTGCTGTGCTGCTATAGACACTGCTCAGGTATAACTTTTGCTTCTAGAAGTGGTTGGCAAATGCAATCTACACTGAACCTCTGCAAAAACAGCTGATATGGCAGGAGTAAAAACTGATGTAAAGCTTTTAAAGTAATGCAATGCGCAACTTCAGGAGACTCAGAATCAGATCCCATCTGTATCCAATGCCAGAGAAGACAAGATGCTTCCTAACAGCATTTCAAGGGCACCTTGGGGAGTGCAATAGTATCTTGGTTAACACAAAAAAGGTTGGATTATACAGCACGATCCTATGCATGTTTACTCAAAATAAGATCCCATTGAGTTCAATGGGGACTTACTCCTAGGGAAGTGTTTACCCCATTGCAACATGGTGTAAGAGAAGAAAGACTTAACACATGTTGTGATCATGTAAAGCATGAAGTAGGGGAAATAAGATTCCATATGATGACTCTCCCTTCATGTATCTGCTCAGCATAAGAACCAGTGTTGTGTCATGGTTAGGGCACTCGACTAGGACTAGGCAGACCTGGGTCAGATACCTACTCAGCTATGAAGCTCACTGGATGACGTTGGACTAGTGTCTCCTACCTCCTATTATGATGATCAAATGGAGGTGAGGGAGGTTGAGCATGTAGTTCTTGGAGGAAGGACATGATAAAAAGGAATGCATAAATAATCTGTGCACAGTACACTTCCCCGCTGTGGAAGGATGTGTGGATCCAGAATTGGCCTCCATAGTCACTTATGGACTCACTGTTAAGACCGTGTTCATGGAAGACAATCTTGCTTGGCCATGGGTGAAAGAAGGAGGAGGAGGAGGAGGAGACACATCTAGGCTCTGTAAGCATGATCAACGGATTTGCTCCTGATCACTCATGCTATTTGAATGTGCATAGATATTTTGCTGAACATGCATAGGGAAGATGGCAGAGCCATGAGCTGTGAACTTGTCCTCCTTCTATTCATTTTTATTGTAAATGGCTTTAATATCCACACAGATCAACTATGCACCTGGAATAACCAACTACAAACTTGAGAAAACACAGCTCGGCAGTTTTCTTCATTGCATATTGACTTTGCATAAGGCCTTTAATAAAAAGGGCAGAGCAAATGTTCAGGTCAATGCAAGAAACAGGAAAAGGCATAGAAAATGAACACCCTCAAGTCACCCCCATGACCAAAAGTAGAATTTCATAGTAGCTGGTATTTCAACAAGCACTGGAAATGTTTTTTGCAAGAACTCATCCAATTAACAATTTTCTGATTTTTATCTGCACAGTGAAACACATCAGACAATCTACAGAGTACATATTTCTTGATGCATTGATGTTTATTAACAGTGTTGATTCTCTTATATTTAGCACATGGTTAAAAAGCTTAGTACAGAATCCATCAAGCTCAATGGAAGTTTTGCACTGACTACAAAGATGTCGTCTGTCATTTAACTACCACTTCTTATGCTGCAATTCAAATATTGGTGGTTTAGGAGAACAAATACCAATTTCAAAAGTCAAATACCAATTTCAAATCCTTCAGCTGGCATTGAACTTTGGCAAAGAAATTCAAAGCTACGCATTTTAATTCTGAATATCTAACCTTGGAACTAGCTTTAGCATATTCCAAAAGGAACATTGTTTACCTGAGCCCGTGTACCATTTCATCCTCTTGTTCCCAGGGAACCCTTCCAGAAATTTTGCACAAAGAATACACAATTGGGCTGCCCATCAACTGGAGGAATCTAGATTATTATTTTCAGTGAACACATTTTCCTAGAAAATAACTTTTCCCTGCATTCAGATGGCAGTATTGAGCTGTTGAGAAAATGCAGTGCAGGCACAACCATGTGCTGGAGGAGTGGAAACCCTTGCCAGGTCTAAAAACACATGCAAAAGTGCCCCATTATTGAGTCTTTATTTGGGAAAATGATAGAACTAATGTCTTTTTAGCTCTGGTGCTTATTTAATCACCATATTCATCTTGGTAATTTTGGCACTTCCAAAACCTGCTGTGCTTTAAATTTCTAGCATATCACTAATGGCAAAATGAATTGTGCTGCAGTTTTAGAAGTCATAATCTTCAAAGAGAGAGCATGGGGTTGAGGATCTTTGAGATCTGTCTACTAAATAACAAATTTGTTGTGGCAGGAGGGCTAATTCTGAGACTGTTCACTCCTTTGGGAATCATTTCATTTTCTCTAACTAGGCACTGGTTGTCAACAATTTTTGATAAAGTTCCTCCTTTCTTCTTTCTCTTTCCTCAAATTTGTCATCTTCAGGTCAGGGGGCACTGGGTGGGGGGTCTGTTTGCCTAAGAAATGTTGAACCTATCATTTGCTACTAATGATGCTTCAGTGATTTGTGTCACTCTCCTGTCAAAACATAATAAAATGTTAATATAAAAACATATGGGCTTAGGTGTTGTGTGTTAATGTTGTGAGCACCTGCCAGGTGCCTCCTCTGACGTCCCATTGGAGAGACTTTCCCTCCCACTGCCAAGCACTACTGTGCTCATCTCTCTTAATATGTGCAGATTTTGGCTATCCTTTCCTGCAGCAAGGCAACTCTAACCCTCCCAGTACAAAAGGGCAAGAACAAACCCAAACTGGAACTAGGTGGGGCAACAGCTACAAGATTATCCTTGTGCAAACAAAACATCTTCTGGAAAGGTCCACCGATAGAAGGTTATCACTGGAACAAAGAAATACACTTTGTTTCACTAGTGCTGCATACTAAGGTACCCATTTTGGTCCCTTTAGAGCAGCTTGGGTGTGAAATGCATGCCTGTTGCACTCCCTGTTGCTTCTGTTCATAATTTAACATTGCTGGCTATACATTAGCAACTAGCTGTTAGGGCTGGGCGATATCTACATCAATACATCACCAGCTAAACATAGCCATATACCGATATACTGATATAATGTCTGAAATAAGGATGGAGTTATGTAGAGGTATTGGCTGGCTTCAAGCTTCTTCCCACGTTGTGATTTTTGCATAGCGCATGCACGCACATGATAGTCATGATATGGACTTCAAACCAGTTTTAGGCGATCTATCGATATTATCACCCAGCCCTACTAGCTGTAAAAGACTGGAACCCTATATAAACAATTCTCTATTGCTCCCCTCAGCTGTAATGGCACTACGCCCTACTTGTTTTCAAGCGAGCTTGCACTAGAGCAGAGCTCAGCTGACCATAATGATATGTGCTCATTGACAACACTTGGTAATTACCCATGGAGCTCACTATCATGACCACAACCAGTAAGACTCTGTATGACCCTCAAAGTGGCTCTAGAGACTTGTGCTATGCTTTAACCAGATGCTCTTTATCCTTCCCAACTTGGTGATAAGCCTGTGGTTGTTAAGCAATCTGTCCATATCTCTTTTATTATACCTTTATACATGAATATTAATGAAATACAGGCTGCAGTCCAATACACATTTACTGGAAATCCCACTGAATTCAATGGGACTAACCTCTGAGTAAACATGCAAAGAATTGCACTTAGAATTTAAGAGGAGATATGTATTTCTTTGCTAACAAACACATATGCCTTTCAGTATCCTTACTTAAATAAATGCTTCAAAACAAGGCACAAAATTTAAACTTAACAGTTCAGAAAATCCTTTGAGGATTCGTTTAAATCAGCATCACTTCTCCTCGTACACAAAGGCTAAAATAAGTAGGAAAGCTTTTTGTAACAAAGGTACCACTTTATAAATAACACTGAACGGGGGGGGGGGGGGACTCATTTAAAAAAAACACAGAACGATGATTCATTTCTCATCACGGCCCAAAATAAAACTGTACAAAACAGATGAATATTTTACAATCAACACATTTGGAATGTTTATTAGCAGCTCATTTGAAGTTTGTTCTTAGTCACTGAAGCTTGCATGAGATTTTATAAAGGCAGAAATAACATCCACATAATTGTGCCCCTTTCCCCCAGCTTTGATCTTTCTTTTAATATTGCGTTTGGTTTTATCTTACAACATGAAAGATGTTCATTTCTACATAATGCACTTGTCAGAAAACACAGAGAGATAGAACTTGTTATACAACTACAAGTTAAAATACTGAGACACAAGAGGGCAGACCATCCTTCAGTTCGGTGCACGATGCTATAGTATAATTAGTGACTTCTTCCTGGTGTCTGTGGTTCTTTTTAGTAAGTATTTAAGAGGTTGGTGGCATTCTGTTGCACTTATTGAGACATCTTCTGTTATCTGTTGAGCAGAATAAATGAAAGCATTCAGTGTACATTCAAGCACGGAATGGTGTCACATTTTTAAAGGCAGAATCAAATCCTTCTTGTACAGCGTTTGCATTTCAGAAAATTTGCAATTTCATGCCCTAAAAATAAAAGTAAGAAGCAGGATAGCTAAATTCAGCACTCCACATGACTCCCGGCAAATTCTGAGTGTACCTTTGGTTTGTTATTTGGGGGAGAAGGAGAGGAATTTGTCCAAAGACCTCCTATGCCAGCAGAACTTGAGCTACACTGCCACCTTGAAATGTACACTGTCAGAACACGCCAGATTTTCAAGCAGAACGCTAGCAGCTGGCTGAGCTGTCCACTGGTGAAAATATGCCAGTGCAACAGCCAAAATGGGGTACGGTTGTAGGCAGGACAATCCACAGCTATGCCCCGCACTAACAGCACAGTTGTATACCAGCCCCAGAGCTGGAACTAGGAATTTCCCTCTGACTGGCTTTTCCGGCTCTTTTCAGAGAAACAGATGCACTTCGCACAAAACAGAATGCACAAAGTCGAACTTGAACATACTGAAAGTACTAGTCTGTTTAGAACCCCAACAGGAACCTCATCTTGGGACCCCAGACATGAACACCCAACTCCATTACAAGAAAGCACTCCACACAGGTAAGCTATGGAAGGGGGACACACGCCCTGAAATGGACAACTGTGTTTCCCATGCCTCCTCCTCCCACACCTTTTGCTATATGCGTCATGCCCAACTGTGTTGCTCTAACACTTTCCCCACCCCTAACAGTGGAGAGCAGGGTCTCCCACGCAGAGAGGAGGCATGCGAGTTTTGCAGTACGCTTCTCCAAGTTTCTAGTGCTGTAATATGAAACCACCTGGGTGAGGGGGTTTTCTGGACGAGACCCAAGACAACGCTTGAAGGAAGATAGGCAGGTCATTTGGTGATGCTCACTCTGTCTTTAGGCCAGGAGGAAAGAGGATGGAGAGGAGAGGAGCAAAACAGAGCTGCATGAGAAAGCAGCATGCTTTATAGTTCCCATGGGAGGGACCCTTGGGAACCCAACTGCTGATGGAAACTGATTGTTGCTGTATGGATACTTCAGCTTTCATATTCAGTAAGGGATGGTGCTGCCTAGTCACTCGTAAGATAAAACAATGTATTATATGACAGAGCAGGGTTGCCTATGGAGTACATATTATTGACTTTTGCCTCACTGTTGTCTCAGGTGAGACGGGTTTTCCAAGACTCTAGTACAAAAACTGGCTGAACTTAGATTAGTATGAAATGGGAGACTCAGTCAATTTCAGTTTCTCATTTTCTCCAATCTTAAATTCAATCCTCCATATTTCCACATCAGTTTGCCATTTTTTAAAGTCTTCGTGAAAATTCATAAGCTTCACAGTGGGAATTTCACCAGACACATTTCTATGCAAATTTTCTTAATACTGTATACACATTTTTTTTTCCAAAGCAACTTTCCCTAATACACGTTTGTATGTTATTTTCACTGATACATTCATTTTATGCACATTTTACTGCACTGTATGCATTTTCATGCACATTACCTGTCTGGAAAACTGCACTGCAAAATTCAGGAAAGTGCAAAGCAATGGATAGCTGTGTTTCATTTGCGTCTTATTTCAGAAACTGTGGATTAGGGATGTTCATCTTGAAATGCAAACTGAATCAGATTTTCACCCCATCCCTAGGTTAGTGAACACACAAGTAGTGATTCTTCTTTCAAACGACCTTCAACACTTGGGTAGTTGCCATTCACTGCATTCGGACAGTCACTGTAAGAAGGAAGCTTGGTCCTCTCCTGGCTACTATCCACCCTACTCTAGGGAGGCCCATCTCACACTTTCAGAACCGCTAAAACAATTCATTTAGCACAGCGGTTCTCAACCTGTGGGTCCCCAGATGTTGTTGGACTACAACTCCCATCGTCCCTGAGCTCTGGCCTTGCTAGCTAGGGGTGATGGGAGTTGTAGTTGAACAACATCTGGGGACCCACAGGTTGAGAAAGGCTGATTTAGCCACTTAGGATCAAATATTCATTTCAGGTACTAATAGACTCTCCTTCCATATAACCTGGGGACGCGGTTGGAGCTGTGGGTTAAACCACAGAGCCTAAGACTTGCCGATCAGAAGGTTGGCGGTTCGAATCCCCACGACGGGGTGAGCTCCCATTGCTCAGTCCCTGCTCCTGCCAACCTAGCTGTTTGAAAGCGTGTCAAAGTGCAAGTAGATAAATAGGTACCTTCTGGCAGGGAGGTAAACGGCGTTTCTGTGTGCAGCTCTGGTTCGCCAGAAGCAGCTTAGCCATGCTGGCCACATGACCCGGAAGCTGTACACCAGCTCCCTTGGCCAATAAAGTGAGATGAGCGCCACAACCCCAGAGTCAGTCACGACTGGACCTAATGATCAGGGGTCCCTTTACCTTTACCTTTGCATATAACACTACACCCCCCTCTTTCTGTTGCAACTGTTCTTTTTGAACAAGTTATGCAGTTGGGTGGGGCAGAGCCACAGAACAGTCCTGCCACCACTGGCATCGCTACAGTTTATATGGATGTGGCTGGGACAGGGCGGCAACAAGGCTAGGGCTATGTGGACACACTGGCAGGAATGCCAGATTAGCTCCTCCAGAACATCCGCAAAGTTCCAACCTGACCACCACCCCTGCCCTGCCCCAGCTGCAGCGATGTTGGGGAGAGCAGTTCCACCACTCTGCACCATCACACCAGCCACTATCTTTTTTTTAAAAAAAATGTACAAGTTGTAGTGGCAGGGAACTCTAAATGCACTTCTAGTTCTTTCCTTTCTTCCTTTGCAGCTGCCCAGCTTGAGTTCAAGCCAAACTGCAAAGGAAGATCCATGCTAAAAACAGGGATTGGCTGCAGGAGGAAGTTCCCAATTAGCAATTCCCTCCTGCAGCCAATCCCTTTGGGCTTGCTGTCAGCACCACTCACTAGCCAAATGACACATTATTATTCTTGTTCCTTCTTCCTCCTCTTCTTCTTTTAATGCACTTGGTTAGATTGTTGGGCTACAATCATATAGACTAGGGTTCAAATATCTGCTCAACCCAAGGTAACCTTGGGCCAGTCACAATCTCTCTGCCTAACCTACCTCACAAGTTTGTTGTGAGGATAAAATGAGGAGGAACAGAACCATGTACACTACCTTGAGCTACTTGGAGGAAAGATGAAATAGAAGTGAATGCAATAAATATAAACAAATATAAACAACAACAGGCCCTGATCCAGAATATGTATCTGATCTGAATCAGGAGCATGGGGCCCTGCAGCTGCTTTTTCTCCAAAATAAACATGGTCAGATTAAGTACTTTAAGCACATCTGCTACGCCGGCTGAGACCCTACCTGCCCACAGACCATCTCGCCAGAGTGGTACATGCTCTGGTTGTCTCCTGCTTGGATTACTGCAATGAGCTTTACGTGGGGCTATCTTTGAAGGTGACTCAGAAACTACAACTAATACAAAATGCGGCAGCTAGACTGGTGACTGGGAGTGGCCACCAAGACCATATAACACTGGTCCTAAAGGATCTTCACTGTTTCCCAGTACAGTGGTACCTTGGTTCTCAAACGCCTTGGTACTCAAACAACTTGAAACCCAAAAACTGCAAACCCGGAAGGAAGTGTTCCAGTTTGCGAACTTTTTTGGAAGACAAACATGCTCCGTTTTGAGTGCCACATTTCCGTTTTGAGTGCCATACTTCAATTTTGAGTGTTACGCTGAGGTCTGTCTGTTTTTGCTATTTATTTTGCATTTTTGTTTTTGTGGCTCTTTTTGTTTTTTTTTGTTTTGTTTTTGTGACTGTGTGGAACCAAGTTCAGCTACTGATTGATTTATTGTGTGACTGCAGTATAATTGTTCATTGCTTTCTCGTTAGATAGTAAAATTCATGTTAAATTGCTGTTTTAGCAGTTGTTTTTAAAACTCTGGAACGAATTAATCTATTTTGCATTACTTTCTATGGGAAAGTGTGCCTTGGTTTTGGAACGCTTTGGTTTTGGAACAGACTTCCGGAACGGATTAAGTTTGAGAACCAAGGTACCACTGTACATTTCTGAGCACAATTCAAAGTGTTGGTTCTGACCTTTAAAGCCCTAAATGGCCTCGGCCCAGTATACCTGAAGGAGCATCTCCACCCCTATTATTCAGTATGGACACTGAGGTCCACTTCCGAGGGCCTTCTGGTGGTTCCGTCACTGCGAGAAGTAAAGTTACAGGGAACCAGGCAGAGGGTCTTCTTGGCAGTGGTGCCCTTCCCTGTGGAACGCCCTCCCATCAGATGTCAGTGAGATAAAGAATTACACAAGTTTTAGAAAGCATCTGAAGGCAGCCCTGTTCAGTTTTTAATGTCTGACATTATATATATATTTATATATATATATATTGCTGGAAGCCACCCAGAGTGGCTAGGGAAACCCAGCCAGATGGGCAGGATATGAACAATAAAATTATTATTATTATTATTTACATTTTTTTAAAAAAAAAGTATGACTAACACCATGTGCACATGTAGACAATACTGAACTAGATGGAACACTGGTCTGACTGGATACAAAGCAGCCTTCTATGGCACATATGTCTAAAAACTAAATACTATTTTCTTCGCTAGAACACTGCACTTGCCAGCTCCTCTTCATCTATCAATGTAGGCTATTTAAAACAAAAAAACCTTAACTTTTTTATTTTTTTAAAGAAGTGCCAGACTGACAGTTCTAGGAGGTGAGGAAATGCACATGTGAGTACAAGATAGACAAGTCAGGAAGATGTGATGATATCTCCTTCAACCCTAGTCTGATATTCTGGGATTTTAACATATGATGAGAACTCCAAAGTTAGACTTCAGGTGCACAGAGAAGATGACAGAAAGTGTAACTGATCAGAGTGAGGGGGGGAGCAGAGACTTGTAGCCAACCAAATCATTGCGTAAAGACACACACACCCTGCACGCACAAAACCACACTGCTCCACCCTAAGATCTTGCTCTGGAGGGTAAGGAGAATCTCTAGAGCAGATGTGGGGGTGCAAAGTGCCTGAAAAGGGAGGGGAGGGGAGGTTCCATTGCACAAGAGAAAGTTTTTTCCACTCATGCAGTGACTTAGGCTGTGCACACATTACCAGCTAAGAACGCAGCTAGGTTGTTCTTTTCCACAGTTTGGATTGAAGCTGGTTTGGAGGGAAGCACAGCTAAACACAGTATTTCATAAGAGACAACAGGACAGATACAGGATAAATATGGATTGTGGCTGAGGTTATGCGTAGACTGTTTCCCAAACCAGCACTGGGAGCAAACGGAATGAAGAGTAAACAGCAGTGTGTACCCAGCTGTCATTTTAAAATATTAAGTGGTTTATAAATGCTTTAAATAAATAGTTGGATACAACGCAGAGAGATTCTTTTTGAAATGTGGGGTAGAGAAGCTCTCAAGGGAAGAGCTGTAAGTAAATAGAATCTAAGTAGAAGAGGGGAAACGACGCAGCAAAGCAGGGGAACGTTCAAATGTGTGGCTGTCCATTTCTCCGCTACTACACACCAGTGTTCCTGGAACTACAGATGTCTGTAGGAGCCAAGGACCTGTCCAAGTGAAATACAGCTGGCCTTAATAAACTCTCAAGGCTCTTCAATTTTATTTTAAGAAGGCAGAAGGACATAGGTTCTAAGCTGTAAAGTCAAGATGACAGCATGTTCCACAAGTGCCACACCTGAAGTCTGCTTCCCTTCAAATATCTAAGCGTTCTCCCCCAAAAGCTATTATCATACTATACACTGGGAGATTATGGTTCTGAGCTAAGTAGCATGTAAAAATGGTGTCATTACATATTCATAAGCATATTTTAGAGGGGTTAATTGTAAAGCCAGATGTTTCCATTTTTATTTAGAGATGACAGCAGAGGGCTAATAAAGATCAATTACCCATCTGTCCACAATTCCAAAACAGTCAACCATGTATTATTATTTAAAAAAAAATAAAAAAGAGCTGAAAGCGCCTTCAGGCTCTCCAGTTATCTGAATCAAGTATTTGCTATTAACAGTGAAATCAACAGGTTTTATTAATTCATGTAGAGCAAATTCAAATTTGAGCTTTCAGCCCAGGAATGGAACACTACTATTTTTGACTCTCCATTTTTTAACTTCCTCAGAACCTTACATTAGTTTTTTGGAAAGCAATGCTGGATGGAGAAGCTGGCTTTGCGATTCCTATTAATTTCATCAATCAGACTGAAAGAGAACCTATTCCACCACTACTTTAAGATTGTGAAACTTGCCTATTTCAACAAAGTCTCTTTAACAAAATCCTTCCTCAAAAAAAGATTATGAGATCCAACCAGGCTAGCAACAAACCAAATCTCAGATCAGGCAAGAAATCCTATCCAAAGTAACAGCAGGAATACAGTACAGAGCAACCTGTAACAGAACTCACTGCCACTGTCCCCAACATTCTGGTAGTTTTGGTGCTGAATGCCAAGTTGGTCTTTAATAAAACCATGCTGATTCATGGATGAATGGGCCACCCTGGGGTATATCACTGAGACCACTGTGAGGGAGGTGGGTCAGAACTGATGCAGCTCTACCTACCCAGGTACTCAGTTTGACATCAGCCCAGACTGGGAGCAGCAGGGAGGTGTTGCTGTACACAGGAGTTCACTTCCCCTGAGTGGAGGGGGACGGAAGGATCTGCAGGTTTGGGATACTGTTGGTGTGCCACCCATCCTGCTGCTCAGCAGCCTCCCTGACTGAACTTGTCTTGGGTGCAGTGTGGAACCAAGAATGAACTTGTCTTGGGTGTGGAACCCAGAATGGTGATTTTGGGTGACTTCAACATCCAAGCTGAGGAAACCTCAAGTCCAGTTTTGGTGTTCATGGCCTCCATGGTAACTATGGGCCTGTCTCAGATGAACATCAGTGCAACACACGGAGCAGGATATACCCTTGATTTTGTATTTGAGCCATGTGGAGAGCAGGGCGGTCTGGACATAGATCACATGGATATCACCCCATTGTTATGGTCAGGCCACTTCCTGGTGAAGTTTCTGAGTAGCTGTGGTCAATGTATAGAGATAGACCAGGTGAAGGCTGGAGCGTAAGTGGCGTTAATCTCACTCCGGAGCCAACCAAGCACATGTTCAGACTCATAATCAGGCCTACCACATGACTGTGGAGACAGTGAAGAGATCCTACTTCACTGCCTTCATTGCATCTGTTCTTACCTTCAGGGACATGTTCAGAAAGCAGCACTAATAATAGAAATAAAAATCCAAAATCTTCAGTTCTGCACTTCAATAGATCATTAGCATGATAATCAGAAGTTGAACAGAAAGTAGGAAGTACTTTCTGATTTTGCAATGTCAACTATACATTGGCTCAGCATAATGATGAGAAAGCACAGCATTATGCTTATTATATATTGAGAAACGCAATTTAACTGCAAAATCAGCCATGTGTGATCATTTGGGGGAGGGGAATCAATGCAGTTCTCTGTACCTGATCCTCTACTATGGCTCTACAAATGTTGGACTCCAACTCTCTCATCAGCCCCAGCCAGCATAGCCAATGAATGAAAGGAGCTGTAATCCAACAACTGGAGAGTCACAGCTTCTCCACCCCAATCTACTGTTTCCTGATAGCATCTTCAGAAAACACATTTTCTATTACAGAGATTAGTCATGTCAGTAAAGCAAGTCAGTGTGATGTGCAATGACCTCACAATAAGAAACCACCACAAGCATCAGCTTCCCTATAAATATATAATAGAAGGTGAAAAAGATACTTACAGCAACACATTTTAGGGTACACACTTTTCCTATCCCACCCTGAAGCAGGATAGCCCAAGTCCAAATCCACACAGCATAAATAAAGATCATTAAGGGCTAGCCACCATCTCTCTGTATAACTATTGGGCAGTTATGTGTGATTTCACTTTCAATACAATTGACACCTGCAGAAGTTTTGGGGTGTGACATATTGCTTCATTTCCAATCAGTGCATGTCTCATAACTTCCTGTTGAAATCCTGTAACTGTTTATACCACAAATAGACGGGTGTTCCACTTTTCTTGCAAGAGTGTCCCTCCAGACTGCAATAATGCAACAGCATTGGGGAAGTATCACAGAACAACTATTAAAGTGGAATGATGTCCAGACACTACAGTATAAATGCACCACTAATGCACTATTATTGCGTCAGGTCACTTCCAAACAACTTGTCTAATGAGCATTTGTTCTGATTTGTTTGTGGGGATATTACATGAAGTTCCATCAAGCAGGCATTGTTCTACACTTTCTGTGCATTTTCCCATCACTTTCCTTACTGCAAAAAAAAATCCTATATTTTGTGGAAGCAGGTTTGTTTCACAAGAGCTCCAAATCTACTTTAATAGTGCAGGCTGGGATAGGACTGAATCCCACCCAAAAACATTGATAGTCTGGAAATGGTCCTCCCTAGCTACATGGGACAGACATGTTACTGAATGCACTCACAAGTAATCACAAGTTTACAGATGCACCTAGCACAGAAAATCCACTTTAACAAAGAAACAAACTTTTCAGAGTTAGGAAAGTGATTGGAAATACACTGAAAAATGTGGAATGAATGGTCAACGGGAAGACATATAAACACCCCTTAAACAAATCAGGCTAACACCCCAGAGGACAGGATCACACTTCAAAACGACCTTGACAGATTAGAGAACTGGGCCCAAACAAACAAGATGAATTTTAACAGGGAGAAATGTAAAGTATTGCACTTGGGCAAAAAAAATGAGAGGCACAAATACAAGATGGGTGACACCTGGCTTGAGAGCAGTACATGTGAAAAGGATCTAGGAGTCTTGGTTGACCACAAACTTGACATGAGCCAACAGTGTGACGCGGCAGCTAAAAAAGCCAATGCAATTCTGGGCTGCATCAATAGGAGTATAGCATCTAGAGCAAGGGAAGTAATAGTGCCACTGTATTCTGCTCTGGTCAGATCTCACCTGGAGTACTGTGTCCAGTTCTGGGCAACACAGTTCAAGAAGGACACTGACAAACTGGAACGTGTCCAGAGGAGGGCAACCAAAATGGTCAAAGGCCTGGAAACGATGCCTTCTGAGGAACGGCTAAGGGAGCTGGGCATGTTTAGCCTGGAGAAGAGGAGGTTAGGGGGTGATATGATAGCCATGTTCAAATATATAAAAGGATGTCACATAGAGGAGGGAGAAAGGTTGTTTTCTGCTGCTCCAGAGAAGCGGACACGGAGCAATGGATCCAAACTACAAGAAAGAAGATTCCACCTAAACATTAGGAAGAACTTCCTGGCAGTAAGAGCTGTTTGACAGTGGAATTTGCTGCCAAGGAGTGTGGTAGAGTCTCCATCTTTGGAGGTCTTTAAGCAGAGGCTTGACAACCATATGTCAGGAGTGCTCTGATGGTGTTTCCTGCTTGGCAGGGGGTTGGACTCGATGGCCCTTGTGGTCTCTTCCAACTCTATGATTCTATGATTCTATGAATGCTCATTGTCATATAACTACCATGCAAACAAACAGAATGACCACATAATCTAACCTTCACACAAGCTTTGTGAAAGTAAATCAGGATGAATGCTCAATAAATAGGTAATATGGAGGAACCCTCAGAGAGATATGTCAATACTGAGTGTGTTTTAATTTCAAGATAGTTTAGACATGAGTTTTGCTAGATAGTTAAGAGTCAGGACATGTAAATGTATGTATCTGTATGAAATTCGCATAAACAAATGTATAGTGCAAATTTAGGTCTTTAAGTCAGTTCACACTGGTTGTAACATTGTGTTTTGCTGCATCCTCCACTGCCCTGTAAGCAATGTGGTCCTTAATAAATACAAATTCAAAAAGGAGGTCAAGAGATAGGAGATCTGGAGCACTGTGGGACTCATGGTTAAGTTAGTCTCTGGCCCCTTCAGTGTCTCTATCTCTTGACCTCCTTTTACAGCAGGGTTCAGTCAGGATCCCACCCAGGGCAGGTAGAAACAGGTCAGCAAAGCAGGGGGCAGATCTTGTAGGACTTTATGCATTTTGCTCTTATATCGACTGGCAAGCTGAACACAAAAGCTTTCCACAGTTCAGTCTGTTACAAGACAACTTACATTTACTTGAGCATGTATCTCGATTCATAAAACAAAGATGAAATGAGAAAGACTAGAGGGGTATTTTCATGCATGAATGTTTGGCAGTGTGTTACTACAGGGCTTACTGGAACCCAAAATCCAAGGATTGTGCATAAATATCCATCACAGTAGGACTGGTAAAATTAGTGGCAAAGCAGCATTAAGCTCACAGAAGTCTAACCAAATAGTCACATAAGAAATAAGGGGTGTTTTTTTAAAGAGCCACAATCCATTGCACAGTTTCCCCTTTTGCTATCAGTATAACACTTTGTGCAGACCAAGTCTGTGCACATTTACTCAGAAGTAAGACCCACTGAAGTCTCAGGGGCCAACTCCCAAATATATGTGCACAGGATTACAGACAGAGAAAAGCAACAGTATTAGCCAGCTGGCGGTTTATACTTGAAATGGAAATGTTTTTACTTTTGCCTGAGGCAAAATCATGATGCATATTCATCTCTCAAGACCGCCACTTCATTGCACCATGGAAGAAAAGGTGGAACACCAAATGGAAATGTTTTAGGGTTGCTGGCAGCGCAACGCTTTGGAAGAGGGACTGATTTGCATTCAGTTCTCATCCAATTCTGAAATCTAAACGTATTTTCACCACCGTGTGCAGCCTGCCAAACAGGAGCCATGCTTAAGGTACCTGTTTTAACCTCTTTTTTGCACTTTCAATTTAACAGCACTAGCAACAAGCTGGAGATGTGTGAAGCTGCCAGCAGGATGTATGGCGAAAGGTGAGCAAGATGACTCAAGGGATGAATCTGCACTGACATTGTCCTCATATGATCTCAATGAAAACAAGCAGGTTACAATTTATTTGATTATCTAGTCATACAGACCTTGCAGATCTACCATTTTTTATTAAATATCTGCAGAGAGAAAAATACCAAAGGTCAAAAGAGCAAGAGGAAGAATCTGAAGATGTCTAAAGAGGGCCTCATACTGATCCCCAAAGGAGTCATTAGCAGAAATCTTACAACTAGAGACAGAAACGAGTTATGCTACACTTCATTATCTCTTTTCATATGTAATAACCTAGCCACGTCTGAGTGCACTGGCTCCCAATCTATGAAGCCTTTACTATGAATATATGTAGATTTAACTACAGAGTCTGAACACTGGCAAAGGTGGGGAGTGACCAACTTGATAGCCTTAATGGTATAGGTAGGCATATTCAGGGTAGGTAATTCTGAATGGAATTTACATATTATGTATCCAAAGCTCACCCTAGTCCATTGGATTTTGATTGGTATCAGTTGGCTTCACCCAGAGATGTGCAGGGAATCTAAAAGTACGGTATGTAGGTTACCACCTGTGACCTGGGTATATGCCCTAGTATCCTGCCTAGTAGAAACTGCCTGGGTATATTAATACATCTTTCAGGGAGGGAAGGACGCCAGGTGCCTGTAGTTGTCTGTCTCCTACTCAGTAAACGAAACTGAAATGCAAATTTCCCCAGCCAGTTACTGCCTCATTTTTAACCTTCCCCTTTTGTAGAATAATGTCAAGTGAACAATTAGTTTTCAACTTCATCTTTTTCTGGATACAGTGGTACCTCGGGTTACATACGCTTCAGGTTACATACGCTTCAGGTTACAGACTCCGCTAACCCAGAAACAGTGCTTCAGGTTAAGAACTTTGCTTGAGGTTGAGAACAGAAATCGTGCTCCGGCAGAGCGGCGGCAGCGGGAGACCCCTTTAGCTAAAGTGGTGCTTCAGGTTAAGAACAGTTTCAGGTTATGTACAGACCTCCAGAATGAATTAAGTACTTAACCTGAGGTACCACTGTACTATCAGATTTCTCGATTGTTTAGCTTGGACTAGGGCATTTGCAGCCTTGCTCAGCAAGCAATCTTTATCTATTGTTTGATACAGGTAACAGTAGAACTCTATTCATCCTGTGATATTTTCCTGCTATCTTCATATTATTCAACACAGGATACTGGACAACTACAATATCTGGTGCAGGGGTGGGGAATCTGTGGCCCTCCTGATGTTGTTGGACTCCAACTCCCATCAGCACCAGCCAGCATAGCCAATATCAGGAATGATGGTTGTGGTAGTCTAACAATATGTGGAGGAACACAGACATCCCACACCTGATATAGTGAGACCATCCTTGACTGGTTCTACTTGTTCTTCTCAACAAGGTCCCAGCAGGTGATTATGGGGATTTCCCTTATCACTTCCCTCTGGCGACACAAGATTGATCTTGACCCTTCCTGCTCATACACATATGTAAAGCCACTTGGCACCATCATGTGAAGACTTGGGTTGCTTCCAGATGACCCTAAACATTCATCCTGATTTGTTTGCACAAAGTTTAAATGGCATCATCTATTTACTGATCAATCATTCTGATTTGTTTGTAAGGTTGTTCAGACAGCATTGCATCAATCAAATGCATCAAGCTTTCCAGCAATTTCACCTGGCAAGAAGGTTGTGAACCTTTCTATGAGATGTTGACTTGGCACTCATCAACAATTAGCCATGCTTCTGTAACCTCAAACAAAGGCTCTGTAACGTTATCTATGATGGGCTGCCCCTTATGACTATGAAAAATTCAGCTAGAGCAGGATATACTAAAATGCAACATTGGGTTGTGTCAATGTCTCAGCACCTACAATGGCTTTCTATTGTTTTTCAGGTACCACTCAAATTGCAAGTTTTCTATAAAAAAATTCTAAACAGGCTGGACCAAACACACCCTAAGAACCACCACCCATTCCTTTTCTTCACCAGTTTCCAATATCAATTGCCTCTTGGTAGCACCATATATGCACTACATCAGACACATACACCAAATCTAGAGACTCCATCCATCTGGGGACTATAACACATGAGCATCTTTTGAAAGTTCTGTCAGAACCCTTAATCTGAGCTAATGGAAAGTTGCATAGTTCCTTGCATAGATAGAAAGCATCAGCAAGGACAACAGTGTAGCCTTCCCCAACATGGTACCTTCCACATATCCTTGATACCTAACAACTTCCATCAGTCCCAGCCAGCATGCCTAATGGTCAGGGGTCACAAGGGTTGTGGAGGTACAACATTTGGAGGGAACAAAGAGAGAGAAGCCTAGCTGTCATTATCATCTTCAGAGTCCTTTAAGTGCCTCCTGAAATTAGGCCAGGTTTCGTAAACTGAAGGGCAGCATGTATCTACAATAAATGAATAAATGAGCAAATGACCTCATTATGTCACCTAAGCCAGTATGCACACAGCTTTTGCACTGCTCAGTATCAGCCATAAAAAGCAGACCACAGTGACTCCTCCTGCGTAAGCTGTCATGGCACTCTGCATAGGAGACCTGCATGAAGAAGCCAGAGGAGATCTCAGGAGGAAGGTTTCAGTCTCAATGGAGAGGATCAATGCCTCCATTCAAGACAAAGTGTGTTTGCATTGCTGTGAATGTGAGGAGAGACAGCATTTTTCAGGGGAAAGTGGGGAGAGGCACATGGACAAAGGAAAATGAATGCTACAACAGTAGACCCATGGCAGAAAGTATAGTGAGCTGCTTAGCAGGTCATTGGGAAGGAGCAAAACAGAGGGGGAAACAAAATGAGATCTCAAACAAAAATCCAGAGAGATGTGAATATGATCTTTACCAGGCACAGCCTACATTTTATGTGTCTAGCCAGCAGACAGGGGGAAACAACAAGACCAGAACCCAAAGCTACACTTTGACCACCAAGCACAGAATAACTTATGAAGGGCCCTTTGTAGTCTCCTATGACATGCCACTTACTCCTCTCAAGCACCCCAATGCACACGAAGGCTCCTAGTCATGTGGACCAAAGGAGCACTATGTGCATCCATAACCCAATGGAAAAGCACAGATGCAGCATGCCAAACCTTCAGAGTCACTACTAGCTACAGAATCCCAGGAGAAATGGTTGGGAAGAACCACAGACAAACCAAGACAGAGCAATGAGATATCCAGTTAATGTCATTTGCACAGACCAATCATTTCTCTCTCAGTTTCATTCATACTCCAGAACACTTCTCATTTTGCCAGGCCTATTTCATCCCATTCAGAAATATACTCATTTTGACAACTGCTGCATGTGTCGGTTAGTGTTCCATGCGACCTTGTGATCAGTTTGACCCACAGCCAACCTTGCATTCCCTCTCTCCATGCAGCCCAGTTGGTAGGTTTTTCATCACAGAGAAAGTCAGGTAGAGGAGGCAACCCATTCGTCATTACTAGTACTTCTATTTCAAAGCTATAGGCAAGATGCTGATCCACAGTCCTACTGTGTTGTTGTAGCAAGGAACTCACTGTTCCCTTGCCTAGTTCGTGTGCCTCTCTTGGGAGACAACTGAACAGAGCAAAAATTGGAGGGTGATGGTTCCCTACCTGCCAACCGTCATGAGAAAACAGACAAAGCTGAAACACAGCTTCACAACATCCCAGCTTTTATTAAACCATATCAGTGGCAGGTATAAGTTCTGACAGCAACACAGAAGAATCAAGGCTGTTGTCTTTGCATTCTTGCAGGATTTCTGTATGCTTGAAAACTGCAAGAGAAAGAAGAGTAATAGATGCAGGTTTCCTTATCACGATTCATGCTGGCCACCCCTGTTTACATTATGGGCTATCACACCTGATGGAAAAGCTGTAGGCACCAAGACAGCAGCCCAACAAAGGCATATCTGCCTTCAACTGGTTATTGCTGCTTGCTGCAGGTGCCGTTTGTGGTCTGCATGATACCAGGGATGGGAATCATCCTTGCCTCTCAGAATATGGAATGGCTGCCTTGTTGCCTACAGGGAGACAAGTATGGGATGGTAATGAATAACGGGGATCAGCAGCAACTGAAACATCCAGTGACTAAGTGACATTATGGGTAGGTGAGTGAGCAGAAGCAACAAAGGATGCTATCACTAGGTGCTATTTCACCCTGTATGCCTCACCTCAGCTTCCCACTCTCCCACTGGCAGGCCACTCTCCCACTCTATGTTTGGAAGCTTCTCCTGGAGGGGAAGACAATGCAATCATTGCAAGAACACTCAGCTGTCCATTGTAGGGACTGGAAGGTTTGTCTGCAGTTTGCAGCTTCTTTTGTTCCGTATGCTCTGGCTGTACTGGAGTGGAGAAAATACATCATGAGTGTTTTGCCAGCTGTAGCAATAGACAGAGCTAAGTGCCTAGCGTTCAGTAGCAAAGGTGGCTGTTATTCACTGCACTCATTGGTGCTTTGTGGAAGCTCACCAACATCTGGAATAAACAGAAGTCCCCTTTCTACACTGTGTATATTTATCCTGTGTCCCACAGCTGTCTGCTGTGAAGGGAAGCTTGTAAAGTTAAAAGTTTCCCAGGGATTGACGGGAGACACACTTGAGGCCATGGGTGGCCATCACTTTTATTGGGAGGGTTGGAGAAGAAGTGTAGGCATCATATGATGAGCCATAATGCCCCCCTCCCTGGTGACCCCCAACAACCACCTGACCTTGCCTACCTCTTGTGGGGTGCTTTTTCCTTGCAGCTCTGGTTGCAGGCTTAGAGTTGAAGTTTGCATCTGGAGTCCCAAGGCAGAGGAATTCTGAGAAGACAAGTGTTGCTCATCAGTCCTTCATATCTTCTTTGTTATCCTTGACTTTGGGGTGTGCGTTGTTTGTGAACAGTGCTCATTTCGTGCCATTCATTTCATTCATTAGATCATTTATTTACTGCTTTTTGGCCCCCAAAGGAGCCCCTGGATTGACTTACAACAAAAACTATTAAGACACAGTGATATGTCCCCACCTGTTGGTCCCTAGTTTGCTAGACAGTGATGGAGATCCATGCTATAGTTTTGATACATGAGATCTGTGTTCAGTGGCTGGGGCAAAAGGCCAAACTGTGCATTATGTGGGAGGACCATGATTCGATCTGATTTTTGTTCTTACTGAAATGCAGCCATGTAGAGTGGGGAGCTGCAAATTTCTTTGCAGGAACATAGGGAAGGATGGAATATTAAACTATTTCCCCCATACTCTTTTCCTAATCAAAACTGCCCCCTGGCTCTCTTCCCAGGGAAACAGTAACCTAGGAAAGGAGGTTATGGCTATAAAAATGGGGCACCAGTTTCAGTATCTTTTTGCCTTTGCCACTACTGTGATACCCTCTGTGCTGAGAATGCAGGGTATATATTTAATCGTAAAATCAACATTAAACAAACAGGAAAATAACAGACCAACTGGCTTGAAAATATTGGTCTTTGTAATACAGTACTTTGCAGGTATGCTACTAAAGAGGAAGAAACAGCCACTTAGGTGGCACTATTTTAAAAAGATCCCTCCTTTCATTTGGGAATAGGGCCATCATTGACAGTGATACTCTGTCACCATTGGGCTGACTTTTTGATGTCCACCAGAAACAATAGCTTGGAATTTCTCACCCTGATAATCACGAACAGTTTAAAAAAACCCAACACAAACATGCAAAGGATCTCCTTTTGAAGTAAGAGCCTTCTCTATGCTTACAATATGTATGGCTTCTGTGTAATAGATATTTCCTTTGGAATACATGGATTCATATGTTCTGGGTGCAAGTAAAAAAAAACTGAAGCAATGTCATCTTCTCAAAGTCCTCATTCTCACCTTGTGGGTGAAGTAAAAACCCTGAACATAAAATGAGAATAATGCACATCACTTATTCCTAGAGCTGGGAGTTCCTATTCATCTTAATGGCCTAGATCCAAAGAACAATGCAATTAGTTCTCCCAATCATATCTCCCCATGCTGCGTGGCCTCTTTTGGAACCAAGGAGAAATTTCCAAAGTAGTTTGGGGCGCATGGGACTTGCAACGAAATGTTGCACCATGGAGAGCTCCTGTTCACTGTTCCAGCCCTACCTTCCTCCATGATTTTCCATTTCTCCCTCACCTCATCCCTACTGACCAGGCACAGGCAAACTCGGTTCTCCACATGATTTGGGACCACAATTCCCATTATCCCTGACCACTGATCCTGTTAGCTAGGGATAATGGGAGTTGCAGTCCCAAAACATCTGAAGGGCTGAGTTTGCCTATGCCTACTGACAGTCAACAATCTATGGACACTGCACAGTTTTAGTCCTTGGAAGGTTTTGGATATTCTCACCACCACCTTTGCAGCTTTTTCTCAAAAACAAAATTTGGGTTGTATCCAACATAGGATTTCTGCTCATGCAACAAAACATTCCCCCATCTCCATCCCCAGATGTGTTCTCGAGGTTCCCTCAACCCTGCCCCAGAGATCTGGGAGGGGTGGGAAGCTCTGTTGCACAAGCACAAATCATTGCACTAATGGAATGATTGGACTGGATACCACCCACTGTACTTTTGTAAACCTTTGGGTTCCCCTAAGTGCCATAATAGCTCCTGCGTTTTCATGGATGGTGCCATTTTGGCTACATAAAGCAATGGCACTCACGCCTAAACATCTGAAATAGAGGGAACGATATGGGGTGGGGAGAGAGAGAGAGAGAGACTGCTGCTCAGAGAAAATCTCACAGTCCCATTAGGCATGCCTAAGCCCTAGGATGCACCCAAAGTGACTCTCTGGATCCTGGCCAAAGAGTTCTTGCTTTGTGATAATATTCCACACACATCAAAATTAGGATTTAACCATTTCAACCAATAAGCAACAGAAGAAAGCAATATTCCTATAGTGCTCCCCCTTCCCTCTTATCCTTTCTCTCCAGACAAACTTGCAAGCTGAAATTCACACAGACAACACTATTATGACCGATTCCGCTGGCACAGCTCTACACCCGACGCTAATTAGCCCAGTTCTCAGCTGGTGGAAATTACAAGGCTCAATTGCAGCTCCATATAGTGCCACAAATAACTGTGGGCTTGGCCAATAAATTTATTATAGTGTGCTGAATTTAGTGACTGAAAATAATAGTAGACGGGAATGTTGAATGGGATCAAGTAAGATCGCCACACACAGATCATAGTTTCATACAAAAAGCATAAAATTGTATGCTAGTAGAGCTCTGAATCTCATGAAATGTACACACATACCACAAATAGAAGTATCCCCATTCAATTGCTACTATATTTGCTGAAAACAATTTTTAAAAAATTTAATTGGCTGAATGTCTGGTGTCTGTAGGCATTATCTACCACACATTTTGCTTTACCAAGGTTTAAGGTGGCTTGAAAGTCACTGAATCAGGACCTCACAGCTGGCATGATTAACTAACTTGCAGCTCTATAGATTCATTTTGAGAAGTGGAATCAAGTTACAAAAAAGCAATGCACTAGTGGATAATATTGCAACACATTCTGAATTTCAATAGCTATACAGATATATCCTGATATTTACTCTGGAAGTCACTTGGATTGAAATCAATAGAAATGTTTTGGAGCAGGTAGCTTTACTGCAATTCTAAAAATGCAGGAAACAAAACTCTTTCAGAATTTAAGCATTTTAAAAATAAAATAATAGGAAGTAAAATGAGACTTTATCTTAAAACTAAGGGGTTAGAAATGTCTGATTATTCAAAGATGGTATATTTTATACACCATAAGCAAGAATAACACTTCTTGCAGCAGCAAACAGCTCACCTGTGTCTGTCTGATATTCCACAGCCCCAGTTGTGTGTATACGAGTAAACATTCCCCAGAGGATTTGAATATTTCTCAGCCCAACACTTTTGGGTTCATCTGCATCTATTTCCCCAGATTTTCATCCTTCTGTAATAAATGCTTTTGGTCTTGTTCTTCAGTGCCATACGTGCTTTGAAAGTGGAGCTGCCATTTGTGTCAGGAGGGGTGTTTTGCATAAAACTAGGTCATGCGCCATGATTTAATGTATCATTTCATCAAAAGAAGCAGAGATGGTGTCATCTTTATAAATCTTCTATGCAGCTTTGTAGGTAGCATATATAGACTTAATTTCCATTTTCAATTATCAGGCACCAAATTGTAAGGGAGGGTTTGAAGCTTGCTTTTATATGGAGCAGATGTTATGATTCTTTTAGGCTGTGCAGAACAACAAAAACTATTCCATATCATCCTTTTTCCCCTTCTTCTATAGGTTCCAGAACTTTTAGAATTCTGCACATCTAAAAATGGTGCATATAGAATAATGCCTAGTTTCCACACCTAAATCTCTCTGGGATTAATGGTGTGTGTGTGTGATCAGAGCAGCGGCTTTTCTGCGGAACCACAGAAGTTCGAACCATCTGGAAGGGTTACTATGGAAACAGCAAAGGACTGGGGGAGGGAGGGAATGGATGCCATGACAACCTTTGGGAGTTTCCCAGGAAACCAAAGTTGCTATGGAAACTGCATCACTCAGGTCCAAATTAGTAACTTCCGCTGCAAGGCGTGTTTGCCACTTTAATCTTCTTGTGATAGATGCAACCGCTTATCTTAAATGCATTGGCAATAGATGGAAATGCCCCCTTTGTTTCTAAGGTTTGGGTGGGTTTCAACTGAGGCTACAGTCACTGTGAAAAGCCCATCAGTGACTTACCAGAAGCCTAAAACTTCATGATATGCAGAAAGCCAAACACTCAGGATATGATCCAGTTAGACAATTGTTCAACCTTGTGATGTAGGAAGAAGTATTTTCCACTATACTGTGCAGGTAGAATTTTGAATTCAAGGAAGCAATTCTGTTGTTCTGTGGATCAAAGAAATCCAGACTTACAATGAAGACTTTCCCCTCGCTATATCAAAAACTATTTTACGTATGCCTAGGGCAGATTCGGACTGCACACAGACTTTAACCTGGCATTAACAAAAGCAAAACTGTACCCTCGTATGACACACATTAGATGATGTGCGCATCATTTTGCAGCGTGATGGCAGAGATGCTTTGTGAAATTTCAGTGCCTATATTTTCTACTCACTGCAACACACTTGCATCCGCGTTTCTTTCACTTTGTAACTTTCATTCCAACAAGTGCACACATTCAAAGAAAGGCAAATCAACAAATGAGCTGCGCTTTGCTAGATTTCCCAGAAAAACCCCAAAGCCCTGCAACAAACAGCACAGAACAAAAACCTGTTTTTAGAAGAAACAGCCCAGACTTCTTTGTACCCTCTTATCTATCTGCTTTCTTAACATCTGCTTAGTTGTTTGGTTTTTTACCTTCTAAAAATGCCCATCTTCAGAAAGAAGGATCAGAAAAGTACATGTATTAAACAAGAGCACAAAGAATGACGATGGTGCATGTTCCTCACAATACTGATTACGGAGACCTTCTGTAATATTTTTATATATCCTTGAAAGGTGTCTTTTAAACATCCGTAAAGATCTTTTTAATATTCACACAGTTTGGATTGTTTGTGGCTGTACAGTTGCCTGTTTTGAAGGCAGCCTGTTTGAATGCACTGTTGCTGATGCCTCCCTCTTCTATCACCATGTACTCTGACTTGCTGAGAGTGGAATTGCTCCGAGCTTTCCTCAGCTCCTCAGTGGAGGAGAGATGCTGGCAGCTTCCTACATGCATATACTGGGCTTGTTCTTCACCTTCCGTTTCTCGGTGATAAAAGTAGTTAAAGTTGGAGACTATCACGGGCACAGGCAAGGCAATGGTCAGCACCCCAGCTATGGCACAGAGAGACCCTACTATTTTGCCCCCAATAGTGACTGGGTGCATGTCACCATAACCCACTGTAGTCATGGTCACTACAGCCCACCAAAAGGCATCAGGGATACTGCTGAAGCTGGACGTGGGGTCATCAGCTTCTGCAAAGTAGACAGCACTGGAAAAGAGGATAACTCCAATGAAGAGGAAGAAAATGAGCAAGCCCAGCTCCCTCATGCTGGCCTTGAGGGTCTGCCCCAAGATCTGCAACCCCTTGGAGTGCCGAGAGAGCTTGAATATACGGAAGACTCTGACTAACCGGATGACCCTGAGAATGGCCAGAGACATCGCTTGTTGACCATTGCCCTGCCTCTCGGCCAGCTCAGTGCCCAAGGTGATGAAATAAGGAATAATAGCCACAATGTCAATTATGTTCATAATGTTCTTGGAGAAGGTGGGTTTGCTGGGACAAGCAAAGAAACGGACAAGCAGCTCAAAGGAGAACCAGATAATGCACAGAGTCTCCACCACAAAAAAAGGATCAGTGAAAGAGGACACCATGGAGGTTGCTGGAGAAGAGGAATTTAGGAAGATATCTGCCACAAAAGGTCCACCACTGGTCCCAAATGTCCCTGTAGTGCTGTCATAGTCACGGTCATCTCTGAACTCAGGCAAGGTTTCCAGGCAGAAAATGACAATGGAGATGAGGATAACTAAGACTGAGACAATCGCAATGCCCCGAGCTGGTCCAGAGCTCTCCGGGTACTCAAAGAGGAGCCACACCTGGCGCTGGAACTCCTTCTCGGGCAGAGGTCTCTGCTCTTCACGGATGAAACCTTCATCTTCTCGGAATTTCTCCATGGCCTCCTCGCCCAACTGGTAGAAACGGATTTCTTCCGAGAAGATGTCAATGGGGACGTTGACAGGGCGCCGGATGCGGCCTCCAGACTGGTAGTAGTATAGGATGGCATCGAAGCTGGGTCGGTTGCGGTCAAAGAAATACTCATTGCGGAGGGGGTCAAAGTAGCGCATCCTCTTGCGGGGGTCCCCCAGCAGGGTCTCGGGGAACTGGGCGAGCGTCTTGAGCTGGGTCTCGAAGCGCAGACCAGAGATGTTGATCACCACCCGCTCACAACACTCGTGCTCCCCGGCGTCCCCCCCACTGCCCACCTGGTGATGGCCAGGGGGAGGCAGGGTGTGGGCCATCGAGGGGTGGTCGTAGCGCTCCCCTCCCAGCAGGGCATGGGCGTGCTGGGTCTCCTCGAGCAGAGGGTCCTCTCCCCCCACCACGGTCATGCCCCCCTCCAGCTCCCCGTCGCCCACGTCCTCCCCGACGCCCTCCTCGTCGCCTTCCTGCCCTTCCCCGGGCCCCGAGAGCGCGCCTTCGGGGAAGAACTGCTCACTGTAGCCCAAGTTGTGGTGGCTGCTGCCCACGGCGACGACGCCCGCGACGACGACGCCAGCGCCGCCGCCGCCGCCGCTGCTGCCGCCCCTCGGGTGCCTGCCGGAGGACAGGGCGGCCGGCGAGCGCAGCAGGCTCAGGTGCTCGTCCATGGAGGTGGCGGCAGAGCCGAGGGGAGGCTGCCTCCCCGGCCGACCAAGCGACACCTCAGGCAGAGCGCCAGAGTGACCCTCCTGGCTGCACCCGCCGCCGCCGCTCTGAGGTACCGGCCCGACGCGGCTCAAAAAATCCGCCCCCAGCCCGGACGCCGCCTCTCGCCCTCCTCAGTCACTCGCTCCGCGCCGTCGCCGCCCACGCCGTCGCCCCCCCGCCAGAGCGCCGAGAAGGAGGGCGAGGGGAGCGGACGCTTCTGGAACGAGGGAGGGGTCTCCCCGCTTCCCCCACCTGTGAGAGCCCAGAGCTGCTGCTGCAGCAGCAACAACAACAGCGAGAGCGAGACAGCGCGCACTCGGCTGCTGGACGCTGCCAGCGAGCAACACGTTACGCGCGGGGGGAAGTTTGCAAGAGCGCCTCGTCCTCCCCGCGGCTGCAAAGCCGCTGCATCGCGCGCTTAACCTTGGAGTAAGTCCCCGTCAGCGCTACGAGGCTTACTTTCAAGAGGCAGGTTCCCGCGCATCGGCCTCCTCAGGAGCATATCCCCCAAAAAACACACGCGCACATACGCCTGGGCTCTGAAATAACGTCAAGGTTTAGTGCTGGAACATAGAGAATAATGGCTTTCTCGTAACGTGAGTGGCAGGGGCTCGGGCGTGCGTTTGGCTGTGTTGTTGACGCCAGCCAGTTTGCTGCCCCGGGGTTGGTGTTGCAGCGAGCAACCCTGTGGTGCTCAGGATCCCGCCGGCCACTGTGCAAGCTTGGTGAGAGATGCGGCTCCTCCTGGTGTAGGGCGCGTCTTCTGCAGTGATGCGAGGGGCTCAGTTCCAGGGCCACAAGGAGCCGCGCTCTCTGGACCCCTTGCTCAAAGCACTCTGGGCTCACATCC
Organism: Podarcis tiliguerta; assembly: GCF_965153285.1. Classification (NCBI taxonomy): domain Eukaryota; kingdom Metazoa; phylum Chordata; class Lepidosauria; order Squamata; family Lacertidae; genus Podarcis; species Podarcis tiliguerta. The sequence goes on from NC_139539.1 coordinate 47,978,814, forward strand.
ACACCGCGCATTTAAAGTACATGGCTTCCCCCAAACGAATCTGGGGGTGGCATTCCACCCCTTGCAGAGCTATAATTCCCATCGCCCTTGACAAACTACACTTTGGGCGAAGCCACGTGGTGCAGAGCTGACCTGGTTCTCCTTCTACTGCTTGCCTTCACTTGACAAATGCTTATCCATTCCCTTTGTCATTGTCCCCACAATAAGCAATGTCCGGTGTTGTTTGTGCAGTGAGGCTGGTCCTGTCTGCATGCTGCTATCCCAGATACATTTATTCGTTTACATAAGAAGAGACCCTCTAGTTCAGACCAAAGGCCCACATAGTCCAGCATCCTGTTCTCACAGCAACCAGTCAGATACCTGTTGGAAGCACACAAGCAAGAGCTTACTGCAATAGCACTCTCCACACTTGGTATTTCTAGCAACTGGGATTCAGAGGCATACTGCTTCCAACAGTGGAAATAGAAGGTAACCAAAATGACTAGTGGGAATGAGTGCCATGGTTTAACCAGATGTTGTGTGAAGCACCGTATTTTTCACTCTATAAGACGCACCAGACCGCAAGACGCGGAGAAGGAAAACAAGAAAAAAATATTCTGAATCTCAAAAGCCAGAACAGCAAGAGGGATCGCTGTGCAGTGAAAGCAGCAATCCCTCTTGCTGTTCTGGCTTCTGTGATAACTGCGCAGCCTGCATTCGCTCCATAAGACGCACACACATTTCCCCTTACTTTTTAGGAGGGAAAAAGTGAGTCTTATAGAGCCAAAAATATGATACTTTCTTTTGCCTAGCCTGAATCTTCCAACATTCGGCTTCATTTGATGGTCCCAGGTTCTAGTATGAGAGGGTGAGAAAGATTTCTCCTTTTCCACACGATGCATAACCTTGTACACCTCTATCATATGACCTCTTACATTTTCTTTAAACTAAAAAGCCAGAAATGTAACCTTTCCTCATAGAGGAGTTGCTCCAGTCGCTGGATCATTTTGGTCGTCCTTTTCTGAAACTTTTCCAGAGCTACAATACCCATTTTGAGGTACGGCAACCAGAGCTGTACACAGTATTCAGAGTGTGTTCACACCATAGATTTGTATGATATTGACAGTTCTATTTTAATTCCCTTTCCTAATGATCCCTGCTAACATGGAATCTACTTTTTTCACAGCTTAGGAGAAGGAAAACTCTGATCCTAAACCTCCTCTGCCTTGCGGGACATCTTTGAGAGAAGAAAAGGCTAAGGAGTAAACCCTACACAAATCTGGAGTGGAGGCCCTAAGATGGTTGGATGGTGCCTTGTACATTTCCCTCCAGCAACTCCTTCAGCCAAGCTCGTGCCAAATGTCTCGTTCTGCTTTCCTTTGGGCCAGAGGGAAGTCTTGTTATCTGGGCAGCCCAGGACCTCCACACACACTGCTCCAGGAAGGTCACTTGAGGGCTGCAAACACAGCAGTTTGAGTTCGCGCCCTGAGGCACATGTCATTGTCTTTTGCGATGTCAACAACAACAACAACAACACATGGGTCAGCATCTTCTTTGAGCTATCCACTATGGCCCCACAATCTTATTCCTGAGAATGAGACTTACTAGCATATATGTGAAATTAAGATATTTTGACCGAGCGTGCATCACTTTACACTTGCATACATCAAATTACATTTGCCATTTTAATTCCCATTCAGCCAATTTAGCTGGATCTCCTTGCACTTTTTATTTTGAACAATTTGCTATCATCACCAAATCTGGCTATCTCGCCACTCACCCCTAACAGTAAATCATTTATGACTGCTCTGTATTGTTGTTCTAGGTTTTTTTATTCATATTTCAAAACTGAAATAAAAGGTTTTTTTATTTAAAAAAAATCTAGAGCATTTATAAACTAATTAAAAAGCACAGCCTCCAGTACCAATCCCCCAATACCACTTTCAACATCCCTCCATTGGAAGAATGTCTGATCATTCCTCCTCTCATTCCTGTTCCATAACCAGCTACAGAAACATAAATGGATCTCTCCTCTTATCCTATAGCTGCTAAACTTACTCACTAGACCTTGCTGGAATTCCAAATCTTCAAAGACGTATCAGCCACTGAAATTGGGTTTGAATAATACAATGACGGTTAAATCTGTGACCTCAGAGACCATCTTGGCCACCTCTCTCAAAGTAAGAAATCTGCAGGATAGATGGTCATAAATCTCTACTTTAAAATCTCTAATGAAGGAAAGTTATTAACCAAGTACAGTCACACCTTTCCTCTGTTCGTAGGGATGTAAATGTTGGCACTCCCTATGTAAATGGCCAGTACAGAAATTAAAATTAAGGTTTTAACCACTTCCTGCTGAACATTAGCTGTGCAGTCGAGCTGTCTGTGCTATTTAATATATAGATTCAAAGTGTATGCATTAATTCAGTTGTGTACACTATTATATTTTTGTTCTGAGAACTGCCCTGAGACCACCAGGTATAGGGCAGTATATAAATTCAATAAATAATAATAATAATTGGCTTGGAACGTGTGAGGGAAGGGCAATAGCTCAGTGATAGGCTGCATGCTTTGCGTGCAAAAAGTCCAAGGTTCAATCTCTGGCAGATTACTTTCTGAAACCCTGGAGAGTTGAAGCCAGTGAGGGTAGACTGCACTGAGCAAGTGGACTAATAGTCTGCATTGGTATACTGCAGCTTCTTATATTCCGCCTCATGCATACATGGAGCAGTAAGGTGCAGTTGGTCATGCCTACCTGATGCAATACACATACATGTCATCATGTAACATGCACATTTAGTCATTTCAGTTGTACCAATGTAGTCTTACACAAATAAATTGCTGCTACTACTACTGTTACTGCTACTGTTACTAATACTACTACACCATAGGAACCAGCCCTTAGAACTAAGTGACTTTGGTGTTGTCTCAGCTTCTGCCAACCTAGCAGTTCAAAAGCACACCAGTGCAAGTAGATAAATAGGTACTGCTGCGGCGGGAAGGTAAACGGTGTTTCCGTGCGCTCTGGTTTCTGTCACAGTGTTGCATTGTGCCAGAAGCAGTTTAGTCATGCTGGCCACATGATCTGGAAAGCTGTCTGTGGACAAACGGCCGCTTCCTCAGCCTGAAGTGAGATGAGCGCTGCAACCCCATACAGTGGTACCTCGGGTTACAGATGCTTCGGGTTACAAACTCCGCTAACCAGGAAGTGGCTGCTCCAGGTTAAGAACTTTGCCCCAGGATAAGAACGGAAATTGCGTGCCAGCGGCAGTGAGAGGCCCCATTAGCGAAAGCACGCCTCAGGTTAAGAACAGCTTCAGGTTAAGAATGGACCTCCAGAACAATTAAGTTCTTAACCCAAAGTACCACTGTAGTCAGATTTGACTGGACTTAACTGTCCAGGGCTCCTTTACCTTTACCTTTTTCTTCACTACCTAATGTTATACAGTATAATTCATTTCCCCCATCTTCTGTGTGGTGAATTATTTTCCCAAGCAGTCACTCTACACCTCGTACCTTTTTCTCTCTCAATGTGCTTCACACATTTTTTTTTCTCTGCATACAAAGATGCCAGGGGTGGCCACAGGACGCTCAGTGGGTGATGAGGTAGGGGGGAAAGTTCATTTCTGTAAGTGCAAGTTTTGTCCCATGTATTAGACTTTTAAATGAAAAGGGAAAGAATCTGGTAGGGGCTGGTGGGGGTGTAAGACCAGAACAGCATGTGGATATTTATACATATTTATATAGCCAACAAATTTGTTTTCTGGGTATAGAAAAAATCAAGGGGACTCGAAATTATGAGAACGTGGAATCATGAGGCTTTATCACGGGATTCATTGCTACAAGCAGCAGAATAAGCAAGCGCTTAGCACACAGAGAATGCTTGGGCAAGATTTTTAAATAGAAAGTTGATGAACATGAACAAATGTCTAGCAATGAAGAACCCAGGGTCAAGACAGGTAATAATTTTAGGGAACCAAATTTGCTTAGCTGTCTGGAACAGCAAGGTAAAGAATGGAACGAGGTTATTACCAAGGGGAAGACTAAAATATTTAGGAAACCAGTCAGAAGGAGACACCCCAATTTGAATGGTGACAGAAAAAGGAAATAAAAGACTATGGTTGGGTGGAGACAGACAGGAGGCACTAGAGGAAGAAGGAAATGCATAAGTGCAGGGGTGGGGAGGGGAGAAGACCTGGGATGGAGGAACTAATGAGAGAGAACCTAAGCAGGCACAGGAGAAAGGATAGATGAGAAGGACAAAACTCAGCAAGATGGGATGAGTAAGCTGGCAAAAATGGGCTTTATATGCGTTCATAATTGTGTATTTTTATGTTTCCTTTGTACAGTATTTCTGATTCTTTGGTCTGTTGTAGCTCTAGATTAATGAAACTTTCAACTATTTTGAACTTGTCTGATCTATCACTGCATGGGTCAGATGATCAGAAAACCACAATGGACTCCTGGTTCACAGTGGGATCTCTGCTGGAAAGTGTTGGGGTCACAATGTAAAATATCTCACAAAAAGTCCTACAGGGGGCAGGCAGTTAGTTGCCTGGGGGTTGCTTGTCCCCCCACCTCTTCTGGTGCCACATATGAAGAAACTCCCAGGTGGACATGCCCTCAGTTGATAATCATCCCTTGGAGAGATGGTCCGTCCATCTTGACAACAGTAGAAATCAGGTCCCAGTGAAGTCAGACCGGAACGTAGAAGGCCCCATTCTTCTCGCTCCCCATTAAGATGGAAGGCAATATGTGCTCACACAGTGGTTTCCTGGCTAATGCAAAGACGCAGCTTCATGCACTTAGTCACTGAATAAGAGGCTTAATCTCTTCCTTAATTTGTGTGTCCTAGTTTCTTATACTGAATATGAATATTGCATTATTGCGTTTTTTCAGTCTTGTTTCTGTTTCTCTCTATGCAGGAGTAGTCATTTTCTGGGCTAGTCAAATGGAAACTCTTTAAACTACAATCCTATAAACACTTACTTGGAAGTAAGTCCAATTGAGCAAAGTCAGACATACACTCAAGTGTGAATGTATAGCAGGGATGGCCAACATGTCGATCGTGATCTACTGGTCGATCCCTGCAAGGTTTTGGTAGATTGCGGTTGATTGCTGACCCCCTTCCGGCTCCGACCCCTCTCCCTGTGCCGCTGGTGTTGAGCACACAAAAGCAACTATATACATTATGTAGCAAAGCAGAATGAGCAAAATGTAACTGTCAGTGTATGTTGCTGGAGGCATAAATTACAAAATAAATAATTCCAAAGCACTATGAAAAATAGCTTTTCTGTATGCTCAATAATATAGACAATTTTAAAAACTAGATGTTTCCAACCTTTTATCTAGTCTAAGAGGGAGATCATCCTAAGGCTATAACAGTAACCGTAATACTTTACCCCTGAACAATGAGATTTGTTGACTGAACAATATCAGCTTCTCCCCCCCTCTCAAATTACACAGTGTTATTTAGCTAGATGACTCCATTGACATTGATGGGAGCAGCCTAGCTAAATCCCATTCATCTCTTTAGATATATAGAAAGTTACAACTCAGAGTACAAGGAGATCCATTTTAATATTCTAAAAGTATGATTACAGTATGGGATTATGCTGGGCAAACAATGTTAATTCATATTTCCACATAATGGAGATCATATTAAAGGACTATTACAATAGCAACAAAGGATATGCAGTAAGTCTGCAGAGCTCCTGTTACATGTCATTATTTTATCATAAGATACAAGATCATGTTTGCAAAGCAAAGGGAATCTCTAATCCGCAGCTTTGCACTAGTTGAAAGGTTCGTACAAATGTGGAACACCTCACATAAAGCTGAAATACATTATGCTGAACTTGAAGCAATGGTCACACAAATCTTTTGAAATATTATTACACTGCTGCTTGGACCACAATATCAGTGCACATTCAAAAAGGACATTGTTCAGGAATCATTTTTTATGCCCAAATGAAAAGGTGACAGAATTCTTTTGTAAATGACAGGTAAGATGGGCAACAAATTCAGTAGATAAATTGTGTCATTATTTTCACATTTTTTCTCTGTGTAGTGGGTGTGAATCTACTCAGTTCTGGAGAAAGCTACAGCCACAAAGTAAGGGTCTAATTTTAAACAGACTGTGGGGGATCTCTCACAGGGGCAGGATAATTCTCCAGTGAAGCTTGCTTTAAACACCTTATTGCATGCATAGTCAAGGAAAGTATGAGCGGTACACATATGTAAGAATGGTGTATAAGGGAAAGGGAAAGGGGGGATTTTGCTTGTTCTTCTCATAGACTTTCTTGTTGGGCATTGATTCCAGAGATGGGCTACCAGGAACTCAAGAAATTTGAAACAGCAGCTGCAGGATTGCACATCAAGCTTCCTCTTTTGCTGCGGCTGCTTTGCAAGAGCAGTTGTATGCTTCAGTTTCTTGTATAAAGCACCAACCTGCTATCATCATTAGACAGGCATGCCTAACAGCAGATGATTCAGTGTGCCTTCAACATCTTTCATGTCATTATCAAGGACATTCAGATGGCACATGAGAATAGACTGTGGCTTTGAAATAAAATTATTCTCTTCTTAGTAAAAGGCAAGGAGAATATGGGCTTTGTCTCTTAGAACAATTTTATCCATTATTCAAAAATCTTTGCAACCTTTAATTTATTAGATCAATGAGCATCATAATAGAGATGTGTATCATCCAGTCTTGGTTTGCAGAAGCCTGATGAGAAAGCTCTAGAGAGCAACTGATTAAAAAGAATGTACTGGGGGGTGTTTAAGACATTTTTAGTGATAATAAGAAGCAGAATTGCAGCCAAGAAATAATGCAATTCTGTCCTCAGTTTACACTAATTGAACAAGACAGAATTGTGATTGTCACTAAATCCCCTATGCCAGAGCAACTCCTAAGTTACATGACATAGTAATGACTGAGGATGGATTCAGTTTACATTTATGTTGATGTGCTAAGATTCAAACTAGAAATTGGAGAGATCAATTATGTTCCATGGAAGTGATGTTCTGGAACATCCCTTGAAAACTGAGAGGTTTCAGTCGTATTTAAGATTTCACTATGAACAACTATCTGGTCATAGCAGCCTTTACATATTAGGGTATTATAGGTTTTGGGGATAGCCAGGGAAACCGATTATAGAAATAAATGTGTCCTGGCTCATACATTTAAAAATCTGAGTCTCATGGAATCAACAAGTTTACTTAAAATGTGGACAGAAACCATAAGAAGTGGTTTTTTAAAAATTGCCTCTGCAAAGAGAAACAAAGTCTAATTAGGCACAAGTAACAAAACAAAAAAAGAAAGCCAAAAACTTTAATGCCCAGATGACTCAAAAATAATGAAAACAACGATCAAAATCAAGTCTATATCCATATATTAAAGGTAAAGGGTAAAGGGACCCCTGACCGTTAGGTCCAGCCACGGACGACTCTGGGGTTGGGGCGCTCATCGCGCTTTATTGGCCAAGGGAGCATACATTAAAGAGCAGTAAACCCTAAGCAGGCCAAAGTGGGTTAATTTGTTGGCTAAACCTTTGTCGTTAATGAATCAATTGATCTAGTTGACAGTCTGCCCTAGCTTTTTATAACCTTCAGGGCTGCAAACATTAGTCAATTAATTCGGTGGATCACATTATTATTAGCAGATTTTGAATGTGAATTTTAATTGAATCTTAATCAGTGCTGCTTCATAAACGTGTTCCATGCGGCTGATGTTGTAAACAATGTGGATAGTTTGTTTCAGGCTACACGTTGAAGATGATTTTCCAAATTGTAATAGATTTGCCTGTATTATTTAGCAAAATTAAACTTATCATCTGTAACAAGACAGTATAGAGATTTTAACCCATTAACAAACCAATTGAAAGCATCACAACTAACAGGAAAGGTAATCCTATGGTCCTGCCACAATGGGAGGGGGTAGTATGTGAGGATAAATCGTCAGGCCTCGTATCACATCCATGGCTGAAGATGATATGTGCTGGGGCCCATCACCAAGGATGACACCTCCCAGGGCTGCTGCTCTGCGTCAGGTTCTAAAGTAATTGGACCAGCCTTAGGCATTGTGCATTTTGGCTGGAGTGGGTGGAGCAAGGGAGTCACATTTGCTGCTCCACCTCAGGCTGCAAAGTATATTGGACTGGTCCTGCCTTTCATTACCTCCTCACCTCCACAAAATGTCTAGCCTCTAGGGAGGCTATCCTGAACTTATACAATGGGTTGGGGGGGGGATGTAAACAATATAGGGTGGGGCACTGGGGATGCTGAAACAGAGGATCACTCAAAATCTGGTGGGATTCCACACAAGATTTGACAATTTTCCCTTCCCCATTCAAGCTTCCTGCCTGCCCCCACCCCAGAGTTGCATCCTCAGGGTAGCTGAAGCTAGATCATACTAGGGGGTAGGCAAAGATCTGTTGGTACATCTTAGGCATTCAGTTGACATACCTGCCTTGGTGAGCAGATGGTTTTTCAGTTTCAACAGGGGCTCATGGTTCTCTTCACCATATATCCAGACCATAATTCAACCCATTTTTATTGTGCCATACTGCCAGCTCACTTCTGGAAACTTTGCAGCATGTGAAATACAGATTGCACTGCATTATGCATGTGATCTTCCCTCATGAGAGCCAGTGTGGTGTAGTGGTTAAGAGCGGTAGTCTCGTAATCTGGGGAACCGGGTTCACGTCTCCGCTCCTCCACATGCAGCTGCTGGGTGACCTTGGGCCAGTCACACTTCTTTGAAGTCTCTCAGCCCCACTCACCTCACAGAGTGTTTGTTGTGGGGGAGGAAGGGAAAGGAGAATGTTAGCCGCTTTGAGACTCCTTAAAGGGAGTGAGAGGCGGGATATCAAATCCAAACTCCTCCTCCTCCTCCTCCTCCTCCTCCTCCTCCTCTTCTTCTTCTTCTTCTTCTTCTTCTTCTTCTTCATGCTGGCCCTCAGTGCAGAAACCAAGCTTTCTCCCAGCACAGATAAAGCCATCGGTCAGTTGGGCCAAACAATCACTGATCCAAATTTCAACCCTTTGTACCCTGTACTATTCATTTTCCCATAGTCTTTTCAACAACCTCAGAGGGTATGATGATTGATGTCATTACTAAGAAGTGCCAGAAACATTCCTTCTCATCGCATTATCAGAAACTTATCACTTTCAAAGAAACCATCAGACTGAGGAAAATGTAATGGGGAAGGTCATAAATATTTATTTTGCCAGGATATTATTTTCCTATATTGGCAGGAAAGAATTACACCTAGATTGTCAACCAAAAATGTGGCCTTAATTGTAGAACTTAATTTCCAAGAGTCATGCATGCATTAACCAATTAAGGAAGGAAGAAGCAGGGAAACAGATCAAACTTCAGTAATGAATTTGGAATAATGACACAAACATTTTTATTTAACCATTTTCTCTGGGAATTAAAGCCATATTAGGAGGTCATACACAATCCAGACTATTCTTCCTTCCCCAGATCTTGCATTAGACCTCCTGTGCTGCTTTCCACAATCATTTGTTCAGTGTTTAATGTTTTGAGGCCACTCGTTTCCTTCCTATGCCTGAGTTGTTATCAAAGACAGACATCCCCTATTTTATGTTTCTTCTTCTGGAAATCCTATTAGTCATATATCACCAAACATTGGATTGATTTGACACAGTAGTATATCTGAAAATAATGATGCTGTCTGTTTTAGTCCTCTTGTTCCCATTCTGCTTTCTGAAAACTGCATTGTTTCAAATTTTTACACTCATGATCTAAATATATCCTCTCTTTGTGCAGATGTGATGTGACCCTGTCCCAGTATTGTATGCAGAGGAGAGTGTGAGATGCAGGCTGTGGCCATTCCTAAGCCTAGGAGACAAGCTGAGATGTTGATGTAATTGCATATCCTAATGTCTTTGGTTAAAAGCAGGTACAGTAAGGAGAATTTGGTTTGGTACCATGGTATTGGGGGAAGAAGAGGTAACCCTGCCTGGTCTTTCTCCATACTGTTTTTTATTATTTAGATCATTCCTCTCTCCAAGAGACAGCTATCATACAAGTCCCTGTCTTTCTCCGCCACCATGGTTAATAGCAGCTTTGAGTGTGATTTAAACTGAGGACAAGACACTGGAGGCAGAGTGTTAAAATTTATATCCAAGCACCGCAGGCCCAGTTTAAATTGCCCATCCTCACACAAAAATGTTGGGAGATCTGATCATGGAGCAGAGGATCTCCCATATTAATTGTGTTGCGGTAAAGAATCCTTACTCCCACTTAAGTATCTTCCACCGGAAGAAGACTTCCTGGAGCTTGAGAGAGAGAAAACACATCAAATCCTCCCAGTTGACTTCATTCTTGCCTTCTTCTTGTAACTATTGCCCCCTGGGAATTGGCAGAGAAAAAGAAATTCAGATTTATGTAGCTGGTATGGTGAAATATGTATGCAGATCAAAGACAATAAAGACTGAAATAATACAAAAACAGCACTCACAGCATATGGGAGAGAAAGTTGAGTGAAGAAATGAGCTGTTAGTCCTCTCCCCTCAAGTCTGGTGGCCTGTCCTCCTTTCAAAAAGCTAATAATAACAAAGTTAGTGACTGCCTACAAAATCCTGGTGAGCATGATGCTTTCTCATTCCTTCATGTTGCATTTACCCAGGTTGCAGTTAGGTTTGCATCTGCATGGGAAGAGCATGACTTCTGCACTGCCTGTCTATGGCAGTGTGCCTCTTTAAATGCCACACATTATTAAGACAGACAGATCCAGCCCCTAACACAGGCTCCACTGCCCAGCCAAATGCCAATATGTTGCAACCATACATCAGTTCTAAGTACTATCTCTCTAACGTGGCATCAGCTTGTATGTATGAAAGAGCCTGAGCTGGATGTGTCAATTTTGAATATGGACAAGGTGCTTAATCAGTCGAGGAACCCAAATCCCCTTTGCCACAGCCAGAGGCACTGGGGCTTGGACTGGGCAGAGGTACCCTCCACACAGCCCTGCCAGCCCCCAGCAGGCTTCTGCCAACCACTGCCTGCAGAGGGATGCTGCCATCACTCTGCTGCTGCTGAACTGCTTTGACTGGAAGTGCAGTGTGGGGATTTGCATTGGTGACGGCCAGTAAAAAACAACGGGGGCATGGCATAGCACAAAATGGCTGCCACATCCAAAACAGCTGAAAAGGAAATTACACACACACCACATCAGCCACACCACCAGTTGGGAAAAGGCCTGCTTCAGCCACTGCCATGCTACCTCTTTGCACCTCTCCTCTGTTCAGAATCAATGGGAGAGTGGTTATCCAATGAAACACTGGTCTGAAGGAGAGACTGAGCCAGTGCAAACAGGAACTGAGTGAGGTGAGTAAACAGTCTCTTGTGGGATGTGGATAGAGATGGAGGTAGAATTCAGTTTAGTTTCCCTTTGAGCCTATGCAATTCACACTTTGGAAACAATGCACAAACCAAAACACAGCAGTCCTTCAAAATTCATAGTTCTCAGAATTTTTCAATGCCGTTCCCCTGTCAAATAATCCATACAAAAAAAGGCATATTATATGGTAAAGTGTAAACAGAAATGCATATATCAGTGAACATAACATTCCAAACTGTATTGTGTAGGGCAAAACTGCATGCAAAAATGTGTACATTAGAATAAATTCATAACATTGATTAAAAGAAAACAATTGCAATCAAATATGGAAATGTGGGGAGAGAGTTTAAGACTAGAAAAATGAGGGGGGAAGTTAAGTTTGTTGCTTTGTGTCCTTCTCTCACTGGATTTATTTAGCCTTCTCCCCTGAGCCAACCTTCAAATTTGTCTTATTAATTGCCTTAACCTAACTGAACACATATAGGTCAATTGCATAGACAGGTAGTCACAACCATTCACCTGCAGCTACCACACCTGTCAAGTGTTCAGTTGCTTCAGCGGCTGCAGTTTCCATCTCTTTTGTTCTTGTCTCTTCTTTCAATTCCACCTGATGTTTTCAGCTTCAGAATTGAAAGAGAGGTGGAATGTTTTCTAGTCTATCAATGATGAGACATCATGAATAAACCAAGTATAGAACTGAGTGAAGAACTGTCTAAGAATGAAAGTATCACAAAGGGAAGACCAGTAACTTGCCAACTTTAAATTGAGGATAACACCTCCTTGGAGTATGTGTGTCCTACATATTTCTTAAAACAGCAGGAGAGTCATGTGACAACCTATAAACTTGCTCTTGTTCTGTTTTCTGTATGCCTTGCAGCAACCGAAATGTCAAAGGAGTCACTTACAGATATCTGCTGTTCAAAACAAAGAGGGCCATATCCCAAGATGGTATCTATTTGTGTCACTTCACTGAAATCAGCTGAGCGATGCTGATTCACACCAGCTCAAGAAATCATTCAGAAGACTCTCTGCCATGTTAGGTGACAAAAAAGAGATCCTTACATAGCCACACAGAAGCACTGTGCCAAAAATTACTTACATCCCCTTCTTCATCCATTGTGCCAATCCATGTGCTCCAGTTCTACGGTGAGATAGAGAAGGCATACCAAGCCATAGCTTTCTGTATGAAGTCGTCATACCACTGTACACATTGTTGTGAGTCTCTGGAGTGGTACAGGACATGGTTCATGGGCCAGATCTGGCAGGTCACATCCTTTTGTTAGATTGACTACAATCAATATGTTGCCATGGAAACGAAATGTTTCGCCAGCTACTTCTTGAAGTAGGATCCTTTTAGAAATGTTCTGAGTAGGAAAAACTGAGACGAGAAGGGGGCAGGTCTTCCTCTTTGTCATGCCTGACTCAGGTCTGAGCCAGGACAACTTCTCCTCTAATGAAGACCCCATGACACAAAATCTGAAGAGCCTGTGGAGGCTCCTGACTCTAGCACTACACCAGCCACTTCCAGTATCTCTAGAGAAACAAATCAAGGCAGGGCACTCCTTCCCAGCAAAGGGCACAGTAATCCAGGTGCCTGTCTATACAGGACAGACAGAAATTTGAGTTGGAAATAAGTGAAGGGACAGAGAGCTGAGTTTAATATCTGTATGGATCACAGGTTTCTGGCAGTCTCCACAGAGATCTTGTATAGGACCAGTGGACTTCAAGCCTATCTGTTCTGAATGTTTAAGCTGCATCTCTCCAACTCTGCTCAACTTGTACATTTGTAAACACTGTAAATGTAAATATTTTATCTCTGGTGTCTTCCAAAAGAAAACTAAACCTGGGTTAGCAGCACCCCTAAAACTTCACACTACTCATTAAAGTGGAGTTTTCCCAGGATGAGGCTCATCCGTTGCACTCTGGGTGCACTGACCCCTGCAAGTTCCCCAAATGTGGGAAACTTGACTGAGTAATTTATGATTAGAATAGTTTGCTGGCTTGACATTTCTACTGCACATCTTCAGCATCCCCTTTTCAACTTGTCTAAAAGTTGTTTGGAGCCAATAACGGCCTCCTGTGAGTATTATGTTCTGTGATAGCAGATGCTGACATAAAAGCAAATCAGATTAGAAGAGATTTGTTCCTCAGAACCACACATTTGTAAGATGAATTAAAAATAATTCAGTTTATAGAGGAATCTTCTAGAGAAGGATTCTATCTTAAGCAGAAGTCCCATGATAGAAAGTGCTAGAACAGCTCATAAAAACATTTGATGTTCATGGTATATAGTGAAGGAACTGGGTTCAGAAGTTTGCTCACTGCTGAAGTTTAATGGCACTTTTGCCCACAAGTATTTCACATCATTACAGTTAGTACAGAAACGCCGGCTGATTAGGAATAAGAATAACCTTTCTTCATTATTCCTAATCATCAAAGGACAGAAAGAACAATTAGGTTAATGCCATATTCATATGCAAGATTAAGTGGTTTTATTAAAAATGGATAGGCAGCTTATTCCTGTTTTGCTCCCTCTGAATAGCAGACTGGGGGTCTGTCCAATAATTGTTTGGCTACAGAAATGGTCATAGTAACAAATAATTTCCCATGGAGCCTGGGAAAGTTCCTATGGGCTGGTGCTAAAGCCGGAGCACTTGAACTCAAAATTAGAATAATATGGATTCACATATTACTGTAGTGTAGCAAGTATTAAGAGAGAATGGTTTTTGAAGGAAAATTATAATATATGTGTGTGTTGTGTGATGGGCTTGCTTTTATGTTTGTGTGTATGATCTGAGCAGTTGTTTCATTGTTTGCTATACTAATATAGCAGGTTTGGGGTACTAATAAAAATATTTAAAATACAACTATAAGACATAAAAAAGCAAAAAAAAAAAAACAGCATAAAAATTCCAGCAGCAGAGAGTAAAAGCAGTATAATGTTTTGGGTTCTCTTATTTTTTAGAAGTGGTAATGGTGCCTGAAATCTGCCAACCTAGCAGTTTGAAAGCACACCAAAAAGTGCAAGTAGATAAATAGGTACCGCTCCAGCAGGAAGGTAAACGGCGTTTCCGTGCACTGCTCTGGTTTCGGTGTTCTGTTGTGCCAGAAGCGGTTTAGTCATGCTGGCCACATGACCCGGAAAAACTGTCTGCGGACAAACGCCGGCTCTCTCGGCCAGTAAAGCAAGATGAGCGTGCAAATCCCAGAGTCATCTGCAACTGGACTTAACTCTCAGGGGTCCTTTACCTTTACCTTTTTAAGAATATAAGAATAACTTGTTGGACCAACCCAGTGGTCCGTCCAGTCCAGCATTCTGTTTTCACAGTGGCCAACCAGATGCCAATCAGAAGCCCACAAGCAGGACCTGAGGATCTGAGGTACTCTCTCCTGCTGCAGTTTCCAGCAAGTTGTATTCAGGAGTATACTGCCCGCAACAGTGGAATTAGAACATAGCAAGTGGGTTATCAGCATACTCATCCACTATCAGCAGCCTTGGATCAGAAAAGGTTAAGTTGAGAATGGAAAATGACTCCTCCATCGCTTGAGCATTCATATTGGTGTAAAAGCAGGTTTCTGAGTTCAACTTCCAATCTTGATATATGCCATTTAATTGTCTGATAGCTGGATAGGGACTTAGTGTACTCAGAACCATCCCTGTATTGATGTACCTTCAAACCATCACTAACCTCAGTTTCTTTGCTGATAGGTCTTATCTGTGGGGCTACAGTCAGAATTTCTGTCTCCACTATCCTGACCAGTGTACCAGTTATGCCATTCAAATCCAAAACTTCCTTTTCCAGTGTGTTAATTCTGCTAAAGATTCCCTTTGCTGTTTGTCTAGACAGGAGACATTGGTCGCGTAAAAGTTCCCATAGTGAATAAGTTTCAGTCTGTGTTGTGGCTGAGTGTATCACACCAAGATTGCTATTACACCTAGCTGAGGTTTCATTATATGGAAGAAGATGAGATTGCCTTGGAGCATATCTATCAGTGCCTAACATGTCCAGTTAGCTAAGCTTTCATTGGCCAGTTAGCTAAGCTTTCATTAGAGGAATATGTAGCAAAACCTCTCACTTTGGTTAAGGCTTTTCCAGGCCCATTACTTGCACTCTCACAATGTAAAGGACCAGGCTTGTCCATATTGTTGTTGTTGTTTAGTCGTTTAGTCGTGTCTGACTCTTCGTGACCCCGTGTACCAGAGTACCCCAGGCACTCCTGTCTTCCACTGCCTCCCGCAGTTTGGTCAAACTCATGCTGGTAGCTTTGAGAACACTGTCCAATCATCTCCTCCTCTGTTGTCCCCTTCTCCTCGTGCCCTCCAACATCAGGGTCTTTTCCAGGGAGTCTTCTCTTCTCATGAGGTGGCCAAAGTATTGGAGCCTCAGCTTCAGGATCTGTCCTTTCAGTGAGCACTCAGGGCTGATTTCCTTAAGAATGGATAGGTTTGATCTTCTTGCAGTCCTCTTGAGTCTCCTCCAGCACCATAATTCAAAAGCATCAATTCTTCGGCGATCAGCCTTCTTTAAGGTCCAGCTCTCACTTCCATACATCACTACTGGGAAAACCATGGCTTTAACTATATGGACCTTTGTTGGCAAGGTGATGTCTCTGCTTTTTAAGATGCTGTCTAGGTTTGTCATTGTTTTTACCTCTGCCTCCCTTGCCGAGTCACAATAGCCCAGCATAGATTTTTGGACTAAATTTGGAAATGGAGTTCTGAAGTACTGCAGGTCTGTGCTCTTGTAATAACCATGTTAAGAACTGTTAAATGTGCTGAGTATCCTTTGGTCGATATGGTCTTCTAAGTGTTTCTTTTCAGTTAAAAACACTGAGCCAAAACAGCTGCTCTTCCAGCTCCTGTCCTCCAATGAAAATATATGGCTTTTAAGCCCACATAGAAGTAAAACAGATAAAACAGATACAGTGGTACCTCTGGTTACGAACTTAATTTGTTCCAGAGGTCCGTTCTTAACCTGAAACCATTCTTAACCTGAGCTACCACTTTAGCTAAAGGGGCCTCCCACAGCCACACGATTTCTGTTCTCATCCTGAGGTAAAGTTCTTAACCCGAGATACTACTTCCGGGTCAGCGGAGTCTGTAACCCGAAGTCTTTGTAACCCGAGGTGTTTGTGACCCCAAGTGTATGCACCTTGCCTACATGAAACAATTAGCATTAATTGCTGAGCCAACTGACTTTAAACATTTAAAACTGTTCAAGAGAAAAACAAATTAAACTAGAACAGACCACAACACTCAAGGGCAAGCAGTCTTATTTGTCACCATTTTCACTCAGAAGTCAAAGTGTGAAATCACTTCTTTTGTTCAAAGCACATGAGCTGTCACCTGACCAGAAGGGGCAGGGAACCCAAAACAGACTAGCCTGCTCTGCTTTCTTTAAAAGCATCTTGCTCTGTGGAAATCAACTGAAGAAAGATAAGCTGGCTCTCATTTTCAGTGTGGCTAAGCCAGGATTTCACATTGTGAAAGGCCATGTATTTGACACTTGGTTTTGTGTGTGTGCGTATTTTGTCAAACCCTGTTTACTGTTACCAGTGATCCCCATGACACATCAACCCCTCAACCAGAGGTAGCTTAGACTTGTGTACATATGTGGTGCCTGTCAAAATGAAATAGAATGGAAAGATAGCAGTGTGGCAGCAGAAACCATTATCTAAAGACCCCACCACCTTTCCTGATGGACTTACCTCTGGTGCAAGCAAATTGTAGTGATCTGTAGGCACATTTAGAGATTTGTTGCTACTTCCCAGCCATCTGGGTTAGGCTTTTCTAAATGAGAATGGAATTCCTTTCCCATTGATGCTGTCTGTATTCCTGATGAAATTTATCAGCCATAGACTTAAAAAAAATAGCAACATATTAGAAGGCTCAAACAGAAAAATAGTTGGTATATCCCGACTGAGAGTAGAACACCACCTGGTGGATAGATAATGTCATATCTAAGATCATTGCAATTACCTCCGATCTCATTTAATCCTTCCATTTGCTGTACAGTTTCTCTTTAAGGTAATGTTAATATCATTTGACAATAAACTAGCAGGATAAAAACTCCTGTGCAGGAGTAAGGAATGCTGGCATTTCTTGGCAAGAGCTTATTATCAACTAACTCTGCTCTAGCTCTTCTCTAGAATGTGGTTGCCAACTCTTTCTGGCAGGGCTCCTATGCCATTAATATATGCATAAAAATCAGGAATTCAACAGGTAAAGCTTTTTTTAGCATGCAGGTGCAGTGATAGAGAGAGTGAAAAGTTGCCACATCCTTGCCCAAAGGTTGTGCTCATATTTTATTGTGTGTACTCTGAGGAAGGGGGTGGAAGGCAATAGCACCCCTCTTCTGTACACAGCAGATGGCGCAGTGGTCTAAACCACTGAGCCTCTTGGGTTCACCAATCGGAAGGTTGGCTGTTCGAATCCCTGCGACAGGCTGAGCTCCCATTGCTCTGTCCCAGCTTCTGCCAACCTAGCAGTTCGAAAGCATACTAGTGCAAGTAAATAAATGGGTACCACTGTGACAGGAAGGTAAATGGTGTTTCTGTGCACTCTGGTCACAGTGTCCCCTTGCACCAAAAGTGGTTTAGTCATGCTGGCCACATGACCCGGAAAGCTGTCTGTGGACAAATGCTGGCTCCCTCAGCCTGAAAAGCAAGATGAGCACCGCACCCTATAGTCACCTTTGCCTGGTCTTAATTGTCCATGGGTCCTTGACCTTGACCTTATAAACATAATCTGCACAAACCCTCTGGGTGGTATGCTGCCATTCCATTCATGTAGCAGACATCCATTTGCACAACAGAACAACCCTCTCTTCTTCTCTGCACCCCCTATTCACCCTTCCAAATCTACTCTAGAACACTGAGGGACCCTGCAGAGCAGATTTGAGCCCCACTACAGAAACATAACTCTGCTCACAGTGGCAGATAAAAACTTGTCTGTGTACAAACTGTCCATATATAGGCTTGTCCACATCATGATCTGAAAAGCGCACTCTGCTGAGCTTACTTCTGTATGGGAGCTCTCCAGCTATGAGAAAAGTAAATGGGATGATGGACTGTAGGGAGACAAGACATGGGCGAGGGAGGATGGTGGTCATGTGCTCTACTTCTTTTTTGAAAGACTTTTACTCCTTCAATTCTGTTTTAAAGAGCCACAAGAAGGACTCCTGAGAAGTCCTTGAAATTGCCCATCAACATTAGCACCTGAACAAGTGACTGAGCAGGCACACAGGTCACTTGGTCGCAGTCTTCCCCTCCATGTTGAGATTTCTGTTTCAATTACTGTAACTATCTAAGCTTGCATCTATAGCTATACATAAACCTATGCAAATTTCACAGAAAAATCTGTCCTCTTTTTTTTTTGCATTTCCTCTTTTCCACTGATGCATACATGGCCACTCTATTCTTAATATATATATATATAAGCCTATTTTGCTTTTTAAAACCACATCCTTTGCCACCCTTATTTCTATAATGTGAGGGTCAGGTGGTGGTTCCTGATTAAACACACCACTACAGCCAGACCGGTCCAGACTGTCAGCTGCTGATTGATTGTGAACCTTCATCACTGCAGGTACGTTTCATAAAAAGTCCTGCTGACTGACTTGTTTCGCAGCTGATAAAGACATAGGAATTACCACAGAAAGAGTTGTTGACCCTGCTTGGAGCTGGTTGAGTTTGAATGCCAAAGTTTGACCCACATTTGAGGATGACGCTACATGTTAACACAGGCTAGATCTCCCAAAGTTTTTATTTTCACTTAAAAGTAGTTGCAGGAGGAAAATACTGAGTGGACCAAAGCTCAGTGGCAGAGCACCTGTTTTGTCTTCAAACAGTCTGAGATTTAATCTCTGGCATTTTCAGCCCTGGTAGGACTGGGAGAGATCCCTGTCTGAAACTCTGGAGAGCTTTTGCCCATCAGTATAAATACTACTGATCTAGATGAGCCAATGGTCTGCCATGGTATAGGGCAGCTTCCTATGATGAGAGCAGGAGGGACTTAACCCTTTCCAGCAACACCATTTCCCACTATCTGAACGTCCCCCCTCACTCCTTAGGCTGCTATTTGCCTTGCAGGGAATCTACATAGGTTCAAAAGTGGCAAATAGCAACTGGGGGTGGGATTTAGATCAGGAAAATGGCACTGGGGGGAATGTTCACCTCTCTTCCCCCAATCCACTGCTCTCATGCAGTTCAGACCACCACCACCCCATACCCTGCAGCTGTTTTTTTAGCACTGCAAAACACTGAGAGAGCTTATCTCCTCCTACATAATGTGTGCAGTTTGACCCTAAGCAGGAAATGTGGATTGGACAACTGCTGATAAGTCAGGATTCTTTATCGCATGGGTCATGTTAATAATAATAAATCTGGCCTCTAGCACAGTTTGCACTGATAGATCCTGAAGCTTAAAGACGTGAGATTCTAAAAATAACAAGTCTACTTCCAAGCCTTCCACCCCCTTCTTTCTGAGCCTTCCTTAACCTTGCACACCCTTGGTTAAGACAGAAATCTATTCTTGCCTCACCTCGGGCCTTGTGAAAAATAGCATTACTGTCATATGCATATAAATGGCTTTCTTTGCTGCTGTGTTTCATGCTGTAAAGTATTTGTTTTCACAACTGGCATCGCTTTTAGCAACAAAAATGAGGCTATGAGCTTGCAACCCAACCATTACATCATCCAGCAGCTACATTTTAAAGTCCCGCTGATTTCAGTGGAAGAGATTTGTAATGGAAGATATTTTAAGCACACGCTTACCATTCCTGTTGAACTAAATGAGACTTTAACTGAGCAATCCTATACACCATTTTGGGGGGCAGGGAGATGCTGCTGCTACACCTACACAAACAGTTGTGAAAGCCCACTCTTGCCCAGTTCAGAAGCAAAGTCCTATCATAACCAACACTTCAACATGGTGATATAAGCTGGGTGGTTGGCAGGTTGGAGAGGATTTCATGGTTTTTTGGTGTTTTTCCTGCCTTGCATAAACAGAAGTGTTTTCTATTACCGCAAAACTGCCATTGAATTCAACCTACTATTAGACATGCATGGTCCAGCTCAATCTGATCCAGACTGTATTTTAACATAGTCATTACCAGGGGCCTTGGTTACTTCACATGCATATTTCTCCAGTGAGCTACTGTAACAATCCCAGCAACTCAGGGGGTTTTTTTGCCAGCCTCGGTGCAACATGGGATCTGTCTTGCTGTGCTGAAATCAACAGCAACTTCTCCATGGAGCTGTAAGTACTTCACCACTTTCCTTTGGGGGACATCACGGATGATTCCGCTCAGGCCTTCAATGAGCCGCTCTCCAATACTGAGGGTGCTGATTGGGTTGCCAGCTGGCCAGATAAAACAGCTTTGCTTGCTCGTGTGCTTTTGACAGCCACTTGATCTGCAGAAATCAGCAGGGAAGGCTTTCATTGGGAGAAAGAAATCAATAGTACCTGCTGCTATCTGCACATCAAACTGCTGTCAAAGGAGGGATGGAGAACCTGTGGCCCTCTGGATGTTGTTGGACTCCAACTTCCTTCAGTCCCAGCCATCATAGTTACCAGGAATGCTGAGGTTTGGTGGGAGTTGGGCCAAAGGTGGCCCATCCCTGTGTTAGGGAGACAGCAGCCCATCAAAGAAGTTGGCAAACTTAAAAGCTGAATCTCGGGGATCTGTGATTTCAATTATGAAATTGTCATCTACTGAGCCCTCTGCATCCCTGTTGTTGGCCAATGCCCGGGTCATCATCATATTACCAAAACTTAGAATTTTGTTTAACATTTAAGCACCGGCTGCAATCAGAACAACAAACAGTGGTGCAAAACACTACTGCTGCTTGATTGTCTGCCAGCAATGCACTCAGTTAACCTGCCTCCCTTCTTATCCTTGTTGACAAGATTAATATCGGGCATTTTGTCTGAAATGGAGCCTCAGTTCAGGCCCATTTATCCTCTTTCCCATTAGCAAGACATTCTGTGAGCTCTTTATCAGGAGCTGGCAGATGGGGGCTGTATTTATCATGGCTGCCCAGAAACTCAGTCAGCTTTGGGGGAAATAGCAGAGCCTGTCAGATTCAGCCTAACTACAGGTGTGCTCGGTTTCTTCTCCTAGAAAAGTAAAATGCACACACATGCAAAAAAAGAAAAGAAAACCCCATAGTGGTACTTGAGTCAACCAAGCACCCAAAGTCAAACATTTGGTGAGTAGGCTGAACAAATGATCAGTGGGAGCAAGCAACTGGCACTGAGCCTGACTTGGGGTGGGGTGTTAGGCTCTTCCCAACGCAGCAAGCATAGGGCTGGCAACACCCCTTGCGCAGTGATTCCCAAGCACCCAACATCCCACCCATCAACCATGTGATGCCATTATGACACCATGCAACTGACAGATGAGTTGTTAACCTGTCCTGCTCAAGGCCAAACAGTTCCCCCACCTCTTTGTAAGAGGGTAGGACAGTGGGCCTGAACCCCAGTTCTACATATATATAACTTTGCTTACACTAAAGCACAGTACTCATCATCTTAATTTGCCCAGTAGTGTCTATACATATAAATTAACATGTGAATGTTATTTTTTTAAAAAATGTGTCTTGGGCCTGTGCCCCAAGTCCTTTAAGTAGCTTCTAGCAATGTCCCTGGAGCCAGGGCCCTATCCCTGGAATGAAGAGGAGCCCAAGGCTGTGAGATGGCAGAGTAGACTGTGCAGCATGAATGCAGAATGTCCTCCAATTGCCCCTCTTCTGTCTGGGCAGCTGCCTTTTTCCGATCCCTTCTTTGTTGGAAATCCCATGGCCCTATCATCTCAATTTTTAGGAAGAAACTAACTGCATTCCCTCCCCACTTCTTATTTATTTAGGAATACAGCAGCTGATACCCAACATAGGCATCACATATCAAACACCTACACAAGTTAGATAAATATATATATGCATACACCCCTGCGTTGTTATTATTTTTACACCCAATAACTTAACGATGATGCCAAAAATGATACCTTTCGAGACAAAGAAACTGGCATGAAATGTATTCTTTTAAAGGTACTTGCTGATTTCCCCACCCGCACCCCAAACTTTCCTCCCCTAAGCATGCATCTCTCTGTGTGTACATATAATTTATGGAGCTGAATGTGCAGCTGGCTTTTTTTCTGACTCACCAAAAGAGAGGTGGGGCAGGGAGCTGTATGCTATTCGGAATAGGATACAGCACAGCTCCTGCTTTGTCTCTGCCTGTGTCTACATGTGAAGAGCAGTAAGGAAACTGATAGGAATGAAACATGTTGTTGGAGGGGTAGACTACTCCTGCAAAGGGAGGCTCTGTTGATAAGGTTATGCTGCAAGGAAAGAGATGTGAGCTCCCTCCCTCCCTCTCTCTCTCTCTCTCTCTCTCTCTCTGTGTGTGTGTGTGTGTGTGTTATGCCAGTTATGCACACACACATGCACAGGAAACAGCTGTAAATAAATAAATGAATGGGTAGGAGTCTAGCATGGAGTCCAGAGTCTTCTCATGAAAAGGATTTGAGTCCTGTTGTTGAAGCAATGTCTCCAGGGAGACAAACCTCCATTAATACTGCCTATGTACAACACATATGCACTGCTATCTCTGCAATGTCAATCTGCATTTTGCAGCGGAGAACAGGCACGGTCAGCCCCAATACTGTGGTTGTCCTGCGTATGGAGAGACAACAGAATTAACTTCATCCATTCCGTTCACAAAGGGCAATCTTCCGCAGTGAACTATGTACCAAACCAAGGTCAGACTTGAATGGTCACAGCCACAAGATGTCACTGTTGCCTTACCTGTGTGAATCCACTTGGGCGTGAAGCACAATTACCTGCTTGGTGGGCTTCATCCTATGCCACTCCAGGGCCATTTTGAACTAGAATTTGGAACCAGGTGGGCAGGCCCATTGGGACACCTTTGCACTTAAAAACAGCCGTCTTCCCAAGCTATAGTAAGCCTGAATTGGGCTTTATTCAAGCCACACAAAAGGAAAGAGCAGTTTACATTTGTCATGGATGTAACATTGAAAACAGCCTCTCTGGAGTGATTGCTCCCCAGCCAAGTCAACCATATCTTTCAGATGTACAGCTTATAAGTATTGAGGCTGTCACATTGTGAGTCTCCCCCACTGTCCACTGTGGCCACAAGACAGATCTTTTACATAAGCCTTTAGAAAACAGAACTGACTTGTGTTAGCTTGATATTGATGGCATGGATTATTATTTTTAAACTTACTCCCTAATGGAAAGCACTAATGAGTCCTTGCTTTGAAACATTAATATGTTTTAAATTAATAATCTCTTACCGCAATGGATTGCACAATTGCTTTCATTTCATTTTCAAATGATCTAAGGCAGAGGTGGAAACCTGTGGGCCATTTATTACCCCCCTCCCCCAGTAGTTTTTTTACCTCCAAGATTCCCATCCCCAAATGACTTCCTCCAAAGAATTCTAGAAACTGTAGTTTACGTCTCAAAGAGCTACAATTTGCAGCACCCTTGAACTACTGTTCCCAGGACTCTTTGGGGGAGGAAGGGGAGAGATGTGCTTCAAATTATTGCTGCCATAAAAAATAAAAATATTGTTGCCAACAAAAGGACAAAGGGGCAGGAGACCTCCAAGGTGCCCTGAGGATAATTTCTGTATTAAGACAGTGAGCCCCACAAAAACTCTGGAGCACACTTTTGAGCAATCTGATTAGCGATGATACAAGTGTAAAAGAGTGCTCTTAAAACTCCAGTTCACATGTACATGTCTACCTTCAATGTGACTTTTCTCATTTGTAAGCACCCAATGGGGCTGTGTTGGGTAACGCCTTAACTGCCTGGAGTGTGTGCACCATTAATGCCAAGTACCATTCAGTCGAGTAGCATTTCAGATTGCTTGATGCATTCACCTGAAGATGTGTTCATGTCACTTGATGAGGAGTACAGTATCTCTCCATCTTGAGGCTTGGCATTTTCTCTTGATTTGCTTTGCCGGTGCCTGAAATTGATTACCTCAGCTAAACCCACATATGTCACAGTACATAATGTGCAAGGCTTTGAACTCCTTTGATCTGAGATTATGTTTTACATCAACCAATATAACACGGAACTGCTTTGTTTATGCTGAACAAATACAAAAACATAGGGATGAGCCCAGAGAGCATATCCAGATCATAGTGAAAACTACTAACAGGGGAGCTAGAATGATAACAGGTATTTGCTAAGGAATACAAGTGGGGAGGAGATACCTAGAGTTGGGGTTACAAGGCTCTGGGAAATCAGGGCCCTCACAAAACATTGGAAAAACAGCAGCAATTTTCAGGCTTTGCTTTTGTTTTGTATTTTGCATTGCAACTGATTTCTTCTGCGTGTGACCTACAGAAAATGAATTGACTTGACATCTGCTTAATCAGATTGCATTAAGTAGATGTATTTGACTTTAAGCCAATTTACCCATTCCGTGGGAGCTCTAAATATCTGAAAACTTATGGGCACTCTGAGATGTTCTTATAAAAGGTAGAAACCCCACCACACAGTTGAACAGTTGTAAAAGTTAGAACCAAGAGTCGGTGTTTTGGAGCCTGAGGGATACTGTTAAGGTAGCCCTGGAGCCTGCATGGCTGCTGTCCCTGTAGCCAGGCAATCCCCGATCCTAAATCTGTTATTTAACTACAGGAGGGAATGACAAGGGAAATGCTCTACAATATTTCAAAGAGCACTCTTCCACATAGGAGCTCCCTCACCTATTAAGATGATCAGGAAAGTCCCCCTGCCCCCGGTATATCATATGCTCAACAGGACTCTCCATGGAATGGAGCAGGGCCTTCTTAGTAGTGGCCCTGAGGCTTTTGAATTGTCTCCAAATTCACCTCCATAAATAATAAAGGAGCCGTGTATCTGTTCAGGCCTTTGGTAGCTAGGAGGAGAGGAGTTTGCTGTTTTTGACGTTTTAGTCAAAATGAACTGGCTTGGTTTTTCAACTTCCATTCATAAAGGTCAGCCCACAGTGCTGCCACCACATATTGACATCTTCTCGGTTGGGTAATAGCCAGAAGCACAAAACAATCACTGCAGCATTTGCTGCTTCATTTGTGGTACTGTTAGGTTAGAGCCTTCAGCCGCTTCACTGCAGTTGCTTGCCCAGTCTGAGCATAACCCATGATGCCCTCTAGAAATTAAAGATTAGCTCAGTTTCCTTTCAGGCTGCTCACTTCCAACACTGGTTTTGTTAGGAGACTGGGTTATGGCTAGTGATGAAGAAGTTTTCAGTTTTCCCATGATCTTCTAGATGCAGAACCCAATCAAGAAAATAGGAGGCCTTGTAGGGCCCAGACCTTGAGCAAGGGAACAAGTGGTTAGTATTATCAGCAAGCTTTAAGAACATGTGAAGCAGGTCTGTTTGTTGGACATGAATTTACTGGGAGTCATGTACTTTCAAAATCTGAGATAGGCGAGGATGATGGGAACACAACATTTTCAATAACAGGCTGCTCTTCTAGCTCAAAAAGGGGTGGCAAAACAGCCCCATCTGGCTCTTCCTCTGGATTGGGAGGAGTTGGAAACATAACCCCTTCTTGGTCAGGATTCTCAAAAGTGAGAGAAGGCAACAGGGGAGAATCATCTTTTTCAGCATTCTCCAAAGTAGGATAAGGCAACAGGGGAGAATCATCTTTTTCAGCATTCTCCAAAGTGGGAGAAGGCAACAGGGGAGAGTGGTCTTTTTCAGCATTCTCCAAAGTGGAAGAAGGCAAGAAGGGAGAGTCATCTTTTTCTGCATTCTCCAAAGTGATAGAAGGCAACAGGGGAGAGTCATCTTTTGGGGAGTCCGGAACAGCAAGGACTGTGACTTCTTTTTCCTGCTTGGTCTCAACATCGCCTTTAGGAAAAGAATCCTGTTTCTTCTTCCTTCTACGGCGGAAGTACCAGAAGCAGCTGCACAGAGACAGGGAATCTTTATTACCATAAGGCATGTGGCTCTTAGTAGGCACCCCTCCCATACAGCTCTGGTTGCCCAGAACCCCATGATCAAAATACAGGGAGGGACACATATAAGGAATATGGAAGCCAGATTCATAGCAAAGTGGTAACATCCCCCTTGCCCAAGAACTCTGTTGGGTTAGGGCAGGGGTAGGCAACCTAAGGCCCGTGGGCCAGATGCGGCCCAATCGCCTTCTCATGGACGGTCTGGGAATCAGCGTGTTTTTACACGAGTAGAATGTGTCCTTTTATTTTCAATGCATATCTGGGTTATTAGTGGGGCCTGCCTGGTGTTTTTATATGAGTGGAATGTGTGCTTTTATTTAAAATGCATCTCTGAGTTATTTGTGGGGCATAGGAATTCATTCATTATTATTTTTTTCAAAATATAGTCCGGCCAACCACATGGTCTGAGGGACGGTGATCCGGCCCATGGCTGAAAAAGGTTGCTGACCCCTGGGTTAGGGTATGCTGGTTGGGGTATCTTGGCCAGGATCAGGTGGTGGTTACTGAAAAGTGATAATAATCAAATTGTAGAAGGCATGTGGGGAAACCATGCAAGGGAGCTGTATTCAGAGGAAGGGCAAAGGTGGAATGAAAGCAATACCTGTTTGGTGCACTCTAGTCCCAGAAGCCAGGGAAAAATAATAATAATAATAATAATAATAATAATAATAATAATAATAATGTATTATTTTTACCCCGCCCATCTAGCTGGGTTTCCCCAGCCACTCTGGGCGGCTTCCAACAAAACACTAAAATACAATAACCAATTAAATATTAAAAGCTTCCCTAAACAGGGCTTCAGATGTCTTCTAAAAGTTTGGTAGTTGCACTGCACTGGTGGTGCAGATATATGATCCCGTAGTGGAGGCATTCCCTGGGCACCCCCACCCCCAATTATCTGTGATAACTGGTTGCACAGCCACTGTCATTTCTCAGGATCTCTTGGGACCCTGCCCTCACTTAATGACCAGCCACACATCTCTTTGGCCCACCAAATTTTACAGAAGTGGGCTTAGACAGGAAAGAAGAAAACCCAGAACTCACAGCACAATGATACAGAGGCAAGTAAGCAGCAGGACGAGAAAGATCACCAACAGAGCAGGAAATCCATGTGTTGGAGGGACTGCGTGGAAAGAGACACAGATCACTCAAGAGTGCCAGTTCTCCTCAGCACCCAGAGCCAAGCTGCCTATCCAGCAGTAGCACCTGCCTCTATTAAGTTAAACAGCAGGTGAGCTTAAGTATCACAGTGGAAAGAAAGGCCAAAGGGAAATAGGCAGCCAGTATAAGCAAACACTGTTTGGACCAAATTCACACATGCACAGAACTGTTCCCTCACTAGATGCTCATATATATGGTTGCAGTCAAGGAGCTCTGTTTCTTAGGTACCTAAGAACACAAGAAAAGCCTTGCTAGATCAGGCCAAAGGACCACCTCCTTCAGCATCTTGTTCTCACTGAGGTCTGCAGGAAGCCTGCAAGCAGGACATGAGTGCAACAGTAATAACTTGTAATTCTGAGTAACTTCAGAGGCACACTGCCGCCAATAGTGGAGGTGGAACATAGCCATCTGAAGTTAAATCTGTCTTTGGATTTAACATACAGGTTTGAGGGAGCATTAAGTATACAGAGCATCACCTTAGGGAAGAGGGATAATTAACACGATCACAGGAGGTGAAATTTAACTCTCCTGTTGTGAGTCTTGTGGTAAGAATTTACTTCTACATCACTCTGTCTGTTACCAAGATGAGGGGCCACCTTTTAAATAAAATACAGAACCAAGGAAACTAATTCAAGTCCAGCATCCAGGACTGAAGTAAATCCTCCTCTGGAGCTAGTATTTCTATTGGGAAGAAATTCCCCATTGCAGCAAATCTTCCCAACTTCAGAGGAGGGATTTTTCTCAGGACTGTGGCAAGGAAAGAGTTAAAATCCCCTCCCCCTTCACCCCCTACAATCATGATACTTCTCAGCCCCAGCCACACAGTTGATGCTATGTTGTGTCTAGCTTGACTCTCAGTATGCTAAGTCCAAGAAACAGTGCTGGAAAATCCAGAGAGGTCTCTCAGGAAGCCCTTCCTCATGTCACCCACCTGATACATACCTTCTGGGCTCATGCATTCCGCAGCTGTTCTGGCAGCAGGGTGCAAGGTTGACCCGTTGTGGTAGCACTGAATGCACACAGTTGTCCCATAGCGCAGGCTATATGTTCCGTATGGGCAGGGAACGCAATTTCCAGATGCAGCCACACTATATGTTCCAGGAGGGCACGCAGCTGTCAAGCAAAATGGCAGATAAAGGCATGGAGGGGGGAGCGAAAGGAGCAGAGCCTGAAATACAGACAGCACACAGGTTTCATTCCTCCATCAGCTAAGCTGGAGGGGTGGGGAGGAATTAGGGAGAGAGGGATTTCAAGCTGGCCGCATACCGTGTGAGCCCTACCCAAGGGGCATCCTTTTTCAATCATCCTCCTCAAAGGAGTTGTGGAGAGGGTGTCTCTTCCTGGAATCAAGGGAGTCATGCTTAGCGCAATGTGCTAAACAGGTGGACAAAATAGCTCTGACTGAATGGAATTAAAGATCGGATCCAAGGGCTGTGTACACACCATGCATTTAAAGCATGTGACTTCCCCCCCCCCAAAAAAAATTGGGAACTGTAGTTTATTAAGGGTGCTGAGAAATATAGCTCCACGAGGGGTGAAAACTAAAGTGTACACAGCCCAAGGGCACCTGGCAGAGCTACAGTGAAACTCTAGAACAGTCTTTCCCAACCTTGGGTCTCCAGCTGTTTTCAGACGACAGTTCCCATCATCCCTGACCAGTGGTCTTGCTAGCTAGGGATGATGGGAGTTGTAGTCCAAAAACAGCTGGAGACCCAAGGTTGGGAAACACTGCTCTAGAGGAAGGGAAGGTAGAGAGAAGAGAGCCATTACAAACCCAGTGCTCTCCAGATGTTTTGGGGCTGGTGGGAGTTGTGTTCCAAAACATCTGGAAGGCACTGGGTTTGCAAAGGCTGGGGTGACAGCTAAGAACAAATGTGGCGAGAGGCTTCCCAGTGACGTGAACAAACACTGCAGCCTATGGGACCAGAGGCAGCGTCTGAGGAGGGATGAGGCAGCAGCTCATGGATCACCTGCTCCACTCACTACAGCAGTCGGGACAGCGTGCCTGTAGCTCCGAGGTCTGTCCATAACCTTCCAGGCATGTTCCACCCTCCAGGAAGTTGACAAAGGTGTTGACGAAGGAGGTGCGGGAGGTGGGCACCTCTCCCAAGGGGAAACGTTTGTTGTTCTCCATGAATATGGTTATTGCTTCCTCGGCCTGTAGGGAGATGCATAGGGTGGTTCAAGAGTGGGGGAAGGAAGACTGGGAGGTCTGCTTTTTGTTATTGATCTGTTTTTCTGAAAAAGGAAGGTAAACAGGATTGCAGGGAAAACTGAGAAGGATAAGAATCTGATGACAGGGTCATCACAAGAGTGAGTGAACAAAATGTGGCAATTCCATAGTAAATGCCTAGAATGCAAGCATCCATCCTTTCTTTGAAATATGCATAACCATGGGGTTCTTGCTTTTATTGCCTCAAAGTAAATAGCCCCAGCGATTCCATGTGCAGCAATGCACATTAGCCTTGTTCCAGAACGTATGTAGGTACAAAACCCCAGCAAACTTATTTCCTGGTAGGGGAGAGATGAAGTTTGGTGACGTACCTGCTGCAGATTGCTCAAGACAGCTCCATTATAACAATCAAATTCCAGTGCATCAGCCTTGGGGGAGCAGAACTTATCCCAGCCCTTCCCAAAAGGAGATACTAGAAAACAATGACAAATATGTTACGGTCCCTTTGCCGATAGGCTCGCTCTTCCATCAGTGCACAC
This sequence comes from Podarcis tiliguerta, assembly GCF_965153285.1. NCBI lineage: Eukaryota > Metazoa > Chordata > Lepidosauria > Squamata > Lacertidae > Podarcis > Podarcis tiliguerta. Next base: position 48,009,020 of record NC_139539.1, read on the forward strand.
AGAGTCCAAACCCTCATTCCAGGATATGGCAAAATAGATCCAATATAATGCTTGCCTGAATGCAGTTAAGTAAATTATGTTAATTCAACTTAGCGCAACCCTCCAGATCATGATACATATCCATTGCCACCCTTGCTGCTTAAGAAATGTTCCTCCGGCAATCCAAGGGAATGTACCTTTACCCAAAATCTGTCTGTTCTCAGCAAAGACACACACTGAGGCTACACTTACTTCTGGTGTTTTCAGTAGGCAGTCCTAGCTGGTGAAATCCTGCCTTTCTGCACGAGCCTCTCCTGCTCCAAACTTCACTTCCTCCCCAAACTGTGACTGAACCCAGCCAACCTGAGTTCCTCTGCCATCCTCTAGAAACACCCTGAATTTCTTGGCTCTGACCTTCAAGCTCTACCTGGAAGTTGAACTCATCCAAGGGTTTCTCCATGGTGGGGAAGCAGCTGATGGCGCCAAGCAGAAGTTCACAGTGGAGGTGGTGCACCACCTCGCTCAGGTGCTCTCGCAGGGTCTTCAGGAACCCATGCGTCAATTCCTCATCGCAAGAGTTGCACTGAAAAAGGAGTAGGACGTGCAGCTCTGCACGTATGTGGTAGCCTGGGGAAAGAGGCAGAGGAAGGGGAATCTGGAAGGCAACTTCTCCTACAAAAACAGGAGCTCAAAAGACAGCAAAAGTCACATCTTCCACATCATGTCCACTATGAAGAAGTTCAAGAAGACGGAAAGAAATTGTAAACACCTAAGAAAGACTGTGGATCCTCAGGAGAACAGAGAGAAACTACCTATGTTTGGCCACAGTGTCTGGCCACAGGCCAAAACTTCTCCCACATTTCTCCCAATATATGTCCGTCCATCCCCCACCACTAGCTTCCTCCTGGTTCCAGCCAATCACCCATCTAGTCAAATAGTTCAGTCCCCTTTGTTTCACTATCCTTCAAGACATCTGGAATCCACTCACCCACCACTGTGTGATAGAAAGTTTTAGTATGGAGCTGGCCATCCGTGGTGTAGGAGACTGTGCAGACATACAGTCCACTGTCATCAGTATGAAAATCATGCAGAGTCAGGGAAGCATCACCACTGAGGGGATGGGTTCCTGAAAGTAGAGGGCAGAATCAGCCTAAGAAGAACAATGTTCTGTTACAACCAGCTTAGGCACCAATACTGAGGTCAAGAGAAACCCCCGGTCCTTTAATACTTCTATAGCTTCATGTGGCTCTTGGCTCATTGGTACATGGATGCATCGAGAGAGTCTAATTATTTTCTGCTGCCCTTATGCCATGAATGCCCATACAAAATACCTTTCTTGAATCCCGACATTCTACACCATATTTTCTTATTATAGGAACCATGCACTGGGTAGCTGAGATTGGCAGGTACAGTTAGTCAATATTTTGTGACATGCTGATACTATTTTACAACCAAGTTTTGGGTTTGGAAAAGCAAGTTGTCTCGCAGCTTGCTTCAGTTATAACTTTTAAGTAACAGGAACCTTTAAAAGCTGAGCTCTGAGTCTATTTCACTTCCAGTAGTTCTGATGTTTTTGCCAATATGCCTGTTGTGAAGAATAATCTGTTGAGCTCTCCAGACTTTAATTTGGGCAGGCAATTTCAGGCCAACTTGGTTTCACATCTGGGAAGCTTAACAGATGCATCAATGTGTTTGCGAGTTACCTTTTCATGCATCTTCAGGCCTCACCCCAAGCAGTGATTGAACTGGTATAAGAAGTAAAGATGGGCTCCTTAATGAAATCCACAGGGCCCAATACCCACTCACTCCAATTTTAGCCACATAATGGCCTCTCTGTAGCATTAGGAGGAAGAGTGACATAACATTGGCTCTTGCCCAAGGCACAAGGACACAGAGGGCATAGGCAAGCCTAAACTTATTCTCAACATAAAATGCTTGGGAAATATTATCTTGGGTGCTAAAGTTCAAATCAGTCTGAGGAGCAAAAAAATCTCTGTTGCTGATCATTCTAGAAAAAACATTGGCAGCCCTGGGACACCAACAGGTGCCTTTTCCCAAGTAATCCAAACTCTTCTTTCCCTCACACATCTGTCCCTGACATCTACTGAAAGATCCTAGAGTCCCAAGCAATAAGGCCTAACCTTCATTTTCCAGGCTCCAGTTGTAGGTGGGATTCATACCAATCACAACATCCATCTCTGAAGACTTGCAGGGGATAGTAAATTCCTTGGCACCAATGTGGACAAAGATGGTGTCTGAAAAAATAGGCAGGTATTGTGGTTAGCATGTCTGACTAGAACCAGGAAGACCCGGGTTCAAATCCTCCCTTGGCCATGAAGCTCCCTAGATGACCTTGAGCCAGCCACTACCTCTCAGCCTAATCTAGCTCATAGGGTTGCTGTGAAGATAAATGGAAGGTGGAAGAGCTGTGTACTCTGGCTTGGGCTTTCTGGAGGAAAGACAGGGTTCAAATTTAGTAAAAAATGAATAAATCAGAAGAATCAATTTGGCATTGGTGACAGGGCAATGGGAAAACAAGGTTCTTGGTTGGGCTTTGTGTTAATGGGCACAAATCATCTAATGATCATCTATCGCTTGGCTAGCTCAGGTGGCCAGATTGAAGTGCCAAGGCCATGGATTCAAGGCACAGATCAGATGGCCACTGAAGATGGATGAAACGAGGCTGCAGTGATGATGTCCCCATTTATTGCTTGTTTATTTTACTTAGTGCAGTGTCAGCTAAATGGAACTGATCTTCATTACAGTCTCACCCAGCTCTCCAGCTGTCTTTCTAACACGTGCCAGTCCTGCAGGAGTTCCATTGTCAGACAAGTCAAGGTGAAGTCCACAGCCTGAAAAGGAGCAAAGACCTCCTTCTGTAAAGTATCATACTGTAAAGTATCATTACAGACTTAACTGCTGTATCTGTGTATTCATAAAGCAATGGTTCCCAGCTTCATGGTACATTGTGCAGTCTGAAACTCACCCCGGAGCTCCCATGTTTTGACCAGGGAGAGTCGGAGGTTAAATTGGGATATACTGGCAAATCCCCAGATGACACAGTATTTCCACAGCAGCAAGTAAAACTGATATATATCTGCCATTGCTGACTTTGTAGAAACCACTTATTTCTCAGCCTCAGTGTTCCTCACCTGGAAGGTAGGCAGCAATCTTAACACCATACCCAAAAGGAAGCCCTATTAAATTCAACAGGACTTCCTTCTGAGTACACATGGGATTGCATTATTGGCTGCCACTGGCCAGTTTTAGAGTTCTGTGTTAAAATCCCTAAACTGCAGTAACTCAGATGTTGAATTATTTATTATATATTTATTTTTTTGATGTAGTTATTGTTACAATACATTTTCATTTGTGTATGTAGTTTATTCCAGTGTATGGTTTGTGGGGTGGAACAGGTAATTCTTCCTGCTGAACCCCCCTTTTCCATGGGGTGCCAATCCTGTTCCCACCGCCACCTTTGTACAATGTGGCTCTGTACTGTCCACCCACCCCAGCCAGGATCTTGCTCCTGACACCATCTGGTAGACCTCAGGATGACAGCAATATACAAAGCCGGTTTCAAAAGTCTCAAATTGAACTTCACTCCAACTCTCTCTAGCTCCATGCAAGGAGCCATTTCGGTCCAGAATATTGTGTTTTTGAGCTGCATGCGAGGCGATTCCATCCGTTTTTGTGGACAGATTCGAATGTTAATTGAATTAATAAACTCGTATAACAGGCAGGCGTTTAGGAGACCGTGCCCTTGGCTCTTTCCACAAGCAACTGCAGCTCTGATGTGCTACCACCACATCCTCGAGGAGACACCCGGCTGCAGCCGAGCCCCTCGATAGCACCCTTCTCCGTACCGGGCCCATCGCACAGCAATAGGACTAGGATCCCCAAAGCGACGCCAGCCGACCAGCAAGACATGTAGCCAGACTTAAGGGCGATCTGTCCCATTCTAGAGCCCCCCGTGAGAACGGAGAGGTCTCCGGAATCCCTGCAAGAGCCATGCGGTTGCTACGCAACCTAGAGCTCCTTCGTGACGTCGAGGCGTTCTAGAACCCATCTCCGCCACCGTCCCAGCGGAAGACGCCGCTAAGGTTGCTTACGCCTCTGATTATTTCTGGTCCTCGGCTGCCCCCGTCCGCGCGCTTTTTACGTCATCCGATTGCGACAACCTGGAAGCAACGGTTTTTCGCAAACCAGGCGGCGTTGTGTTCGAGGTGAGGACTACCGGAAGGTAACGAGCAGCGTTGTGTCGCCTTAGAAGCCAGGAACGGGTGACTAGAGGTGAGGGGCTAAAGAGAATAGGTGCTGCGCGGGAGGCAATTGACACCCTTGGGCGTGTTTTCTCCTCCTAGGTTCTTAGCTTTTTATTGTTTTCTCTTTTCAGCGCCATGAAGCCGCCCTCCAGGCAGCGTTCAGCCCCTGCTCGCTACAGGACGGCCCCCACGAGCCAGGCTTGGACGGACCCAGAAAAGCGACGCCTTCTTCGGGCCTTGAGAGCTCACGGCCAGGGTCCGCTGCGGCCCGAGCTGTTGAAGAAGTACCTGCCTTCGAGGGATGAAGAAGAGGTGGGTGGCCACGTGGTGGAGGGCAGGATTCGAACTTGGCCGGGCTGTGAGCTTCCTAACAACCCCACGAGTTGGCGGACTGATGGCCAGCATGCAGGGTTTGGAGACGAGGACTCCATCTCTGGTCAGCCACGAGAGCTAGGTGGCCTTGGCAGATAAATCGTAAGGGACGACTGGGGAGGATGAATTGGGAGAGACTCCTTTTTTAATCCTTCTACACATTCATACTGGCAAATCCTAGTTAAAGGGGAGTAATTGCAAACTTTCTGCCTTGAAGAAATACTCCATTTTTATGTTTTCAGAAAGTAGAATACTGTCTCCCAAAACATTCCATGTATGTCCCCTAAGTTGTGCTGCTCTTGCAGATCATGGCATTTGTGGAGCACCTGAAAGAGCGTGTGGCAAAGGAAGCAGTCAAGGAACAATATCAGTATCGCCAGCGTAAACAGAAGGATGCTCCTATTCCAGCACCTATTGAGGTATGAGAGTTTTAAAAGTGTAGGTAATGTGATATGGCACAACATAAGCTAAGGGCTATTCACACAACTGACACTTCCTTTTTTTGTTTTTTTAGATATGGACAGAGTTAGCTGAGAAATTGACAGGTCCCCTTGAGGATGCTATTGCAACTGCTTTTTCCCAGGTAACCTTTTCCATGATCTTAATAAGATAGGTATTGTTCTTGGTGTAGTAATTTAAGATATCTGTATGTCTCCATCTGACAAAATGTCTCTGAAATACATGGCTCTGTCCTGGTTCTTTTGGTTCTTTTATAACTTTTCAGACAGATTTAATGCTGGGAAATGTATTTGGTTTACTAGAGAATCCCTGACTGCTTGGCATACAAAGTCCATACTTGATTGTGACTTTTTCTCTACTCATTAGGTTTGGACAATTGCATCTACTGAGCCACTCACCTTGCTCCATTCCGTGCCTCCAAAGTCAGTGGTGATAAAGAATTCTCAATGTTCATCCCAAAATCTTCATTGTGAGAGTAGGAAATCCAACGAAGAATCTCATGAACCAACTGTATCATCAGATGTAGAGGAAACAGCCCCTGCAGAAAACAGTAGGTTCCATGTGGACTTTGAAAAGATCTACAAGTACCTTTCTGTGATCTCACGTGGCTGTAAGGCACCTGAACTCCCACCAGGTGGTAAGTCGGTGTTTGTCTTGGACCAAGATGAATTTAAATAACAGGCAGCTACTGGAAGAAATGTTTCTGCACTGGAATGTGACTCCAGGTAACCAAGACATCTACTACAGCATGCCTACTATATTCTTGGTGCCAGGCAAAAACATTTCTCCTTATGGAAGCTGCCTTATTGAGTTTTATTTGCAATCATTCCATCCCTTCCTTTTTATTCTGTTGCTTTTTCTGTATTGTGCCATTTTTTCATCTGCTGTGGAGTTCTATTTCAGCTGAAGGGCTGGACACTAAATCTTAAAAATGCTTCCCATAAATGGAGCATCCCCTAGAACTGGAAACACTATGTGTCCTGTCAAAAACTGTACTCCTTCTGCCAAAACTTCCAACATATTTAGTGCTACTAAAAGCAACAACCACCTTGCTGGGCATAGTTGGGTAACCTTTGAGGTTACTGTTGTGGATGATGGGTGGGATTTGGGGGACTAAGGAAAACATTTCAGAAGGGAATTGTTTGTTTCTCCCCACTCCCCAGTGAAAATATGAGTGGCCCATGAGCGTGGAGACAGGGAGAGTTTTCCTAGGTGAGAGGAAGCAGCAACCTGTCATATAATGTAAAACAGATAAAAGGTTCTCATCAGATTTCCAGTCTTTAAAATAAAATTTCTTATATAGAAAGTTATCCTTAACCTCTAAGACGTAATTTTTAAAAATCTAAAATAGCTTAGCTGTTAATGTGAGAAAATTTACTCCTTCATTTGTTACACATGTTGGAGGCAGGGTGAAGTTTCAGAATCTGTAACTGGAGAGCAGGAGATAAAAAACCTATGTTTCTGCCAAAGTGAGTGTAGCCACTCTCCTCATACATTTTGCTTGCTTTCTGCAGAGTCAGCTGTGGTCCTAGATTTGCTACTGTCACTGCCAGAAGAGCTGGGCTTTCTAGACTTCAAGAAGCTGAAGAGTCACATGCACAAATGTTACACAGAGTTGAACACCCACTACACAGGTGAAAGAAGCAGAATGAAAGAGGGCAACCAGCCTGTAAGCAATAATGGGGAGCTATTTCCACATGTGCAGCCAGCTACTACTGGCTTACCACAACAGGAGGAGAGTAGTAGTTCTCCTACCACCTCCAAAGATGATGCAAGTTCTGCCTCTGCCATGGACTGGAAGACTCTGGGTATCTGCCCTTTGAATCCATTCTTGTTTCCTTTAGCTATCCTTGCACGTAAAGAAGAAAGCTTTGACTGAGGGAACTGGATTCTGTGCTGCCCAGTAATGAACTATGTCCTCTCATAACATGTGAGGGAAGACTAAACAAGCTTGCTGAGCTTTCCTTAGCCATGATCCCCCTCATCGTAGCATGGGGGTTAAGCAGCCTGACCTGCTCTTTTACACCTTGGCTCATGAGTATACTTGTTTTGTATTAATATTATATGTACACTGAAGTCTGGTCTTACTACTCCATGACAGCCGCTAGATCTTATTTGGCCAGTTGCTGTGTAGCAGCTCAGAGATGGCCTTGAGTGTTAATCTTGACCTTGTTCTACAGATCATTGTGGTTAGTATAATAAGTGATGTTGGATATCATTCCTGAGTCACAGAGTAGTCAAATTATTTTGTAATAACCGTTTTTAAAAAAAAAAAAATATGGACCTGAAAAGTATCAGTTGCAAAGCTGTAATAATCTCATATTACTTGCCAAGTGCCTTTTGCCTTCTACCTGTAACATGCTCACCAGGGGTTACCATCAGTACATTTTGAGGAGTTATAGAAGCCATGAAGGCTTTAACTGAAATAAACTAGGCAAAGTTAACTTATAACATGCTTAGGAATGTTACTGTTAAGCAATGCTTGGTGATGCAGTATATCTTCTTGGAAGAAATGCCCCCCATCTACCACTAACACAATACTGAACTGTTATAGTGGTAGGCACTGAAGAATGCAAAGATGAAGTTACTATGTTATGGCATAGAAGCATAAATGCTACAGCAGCCTGTGTCAAAACCTAAACCCTCCATGTAGCATTAGTACTTCTTTTATTAAGGAGATATTAGCATGGATATACTTGGACTCATAACAGCTCATAGCAGTATTTGCCATAAACTGGTGGAACTGGGGAAAGAAACATAACATAACTAGCACCTTAAGTAATTATTACTTCAAACATAGACTCAATGCACTTCTCAAAATCTGAATTTTAACTGAACCATGTTAACTTGGGAAGAAGTTTTTAGCTCCTAAATTGGCAACATGCATATATAGTTTAACAAATTGTTACAATTTAGCATCTTTGCTTTATTTATTTTATTTGAAGAGGCCTCCTGTAGAGAATGTAAGTAACAGGCAGGTCCTAGAAGACTAGTGTGCCATCTTTGTAAACTCAAGACTCTTGGCATGTCATACACCCATTATGTGCTGCACTGAGAGCAACAATTTCGTTCACTTTTATGTCCTTTAAAAATAAAGTGCATTCTTTATTATTCAGTGTGTCAAACTCTTGCCATAGGTACAATACTGTCAATGCAGATGTTTGAATTAAAAGACTTACTAAAGGTATGATAGCAGAACATCTTACTGCCATTCTAATAACAATTTTTGGTAAAAAAATGACATTTAGGTTCATCTCTTGAACTATGATAGTCTATGGAAAATGTTTCCAGGATGTTGTTCTACTGCTAGAAAACCGAGTGATCCTGGAAGTATCAGGAGCTGCAGTGCAGAAAATCCATGAGCTGATTCTCCATGGAAGAAGTTTCCCACTTAGTGGTGTAGATTCAATAAAAGTACAAGGAGCAATAAAAGTATGTCAAGTTCAGGCAGCTTCTTCATTTTCTTTATTAGCTTGAATAGAGGAGTGTAGCAAAGCCTAAAGAACAAAAGTAACAAGTTATACACAGCTACTCACATTTTGTATGATCCCCCAGGGGTGGAGGAAGAAGGGGTGGGCCGCCCCAGGTGTTGCCACTGAGGGGGGTGACAAAATGCAGGGCGGCACTCACCACAGGGCCCGCATCGCGCCTGAGCCACGCGTCTCTCCTGGGAGTAACACAATGGCTTGGGTAGGGCAGGCTCCACACTGCCCCAAACGGTCCACTCGACGCCTCTCCCTCAGCTGTAGGGCGGCTGAGTGGGAGGTGGCAGGCAGACTCCTCGGAGGCCCCACAGAACGTCCTGCCCCGGCTTGGGTGGCCCCCGCCCCTGGGCACAGGGCATGTGTGCCTCCCCAGGTGCCCAATCAGCTTGCTCCGCCACTGTGATCCCGGGGGGCGGGGGACATTTCTGCCATATGGAAGGAAGGGGCAAGGATTCACTATGACCTTCCACTACTTTTTTCTTTAATAAAGTGTGGGCTTGTAACAGTATATTCTTCTTCGGAGAGGGAAATGTAGGGAAGATACATTTTGCAATTAGGGCTGCAGACAGATAATCACTCAAGAGCATTGTGTCTATTTCAGGGTTACAGAGGAATGGTGGCCAGATATCCCTAATTCACAAAGCCCTTAGTCACCTGTGGCCCTTGTTCCAGGCTCCTATATTGCCCTTTCTCCCACCCTCCTCCCTTTGCAGTTTATACAACACAAAATCAGAATATCTACGTTGCAGATGGTTATGGTAGCCTAGTGGCAGATTATCACTTTACCTGGGTTAGAAATTTGTCTCTCTTCAAGTGTCTGTAGAACTGCAACACGTATGGATTGGCTCTCACTACCTTGGGATCAAAATCCAGAACACGAAGACCTGCAAGGCTACGTGCTCGAGAAAGTGCTACATAAGCCTGGCCAAATTCAAAAACACGAGCCAAGGAAATCTCAACGCAGTCCAGAGACATACCCTAGTAAAAGAGAGAAAGTCAGGAAGCAGATACTCCCTAGTTACGGTATTCTGATAAGTATGTGCACCCCCAGTACAGTAAAGTACCTATATTTTTTATGTATGATGTTTGATTGCACAAAATGGGTACCAGGCAAATAGGAAGAATTAACACTGCTGAACGACATTTCCACAGTTCCCTCACCCTTTATAATTTTGTTTGCAGGGTAGTGTGATTTTCGATATTTTCTAGAACAGCCACATGTTGCAAGGAAAACAGCTTGAGTTTGATTGGTGTACAGGATTGGTCTGCCTAGATTCCACTGACTTATAATTAATTGGGGCAAAAGAAGACAAGCAGATTCTTACAGATTCTGCATAGATGTGGGGTCCAACTGGTAACATCCAACATTTGGTGGGAGCTTTAGTACAGATAAACCTAGATAAACACAAGTTCCTTAAAGACGTCCCATTATGGACCATTTTTACTGTCTTGAGTTCTTGTACAGAATATCACACAATGTATCACTAACCTGGCTCTTGTGGATGGAAATGGCCCAGGCAAGTTTCAGCGGCAGCTGCTGGCGACTCAGATAAATTCCTGCTGGTCCCTTAAAAACCCATCGTTCCAACCCAACAACATTAGTGACACCACACAGAAATCTCACTTTCGGTAGCCCTGTAGAAAGAGAGCCAAGTCAGAACTTTGATCTCCTATGCCCAGGAGTCAAGGGGCAGGTAACCTCCCAAATATCTATTGTCTTTAAGGAGATACTGCAAGGCAGCCTAGAACTCATCCACTTGAGTTCTTGCAAATGGGACGCCAATAGAATAGCAGCTCATGTACAAAAAACTGGATGGCAAAGAACAGCAACTATGTCTCAAAAAATCCTCCACCTCTGGCACAGTGCAGAGGCACCCACCAAAGTTTCATTGTGAATCTAGAAGAGTTCAGACACAGTCCGAAGAACACCCAGTCATGGGTGATAAGTGCATCTGTCAGAAACTAACCTTTTCCTTCTGTTTCAAATCCAATCACAACTCCACGAGCCCCATTCACAAGACCTTGGGACACATCAAGATTCTTAGTAAGCATCACCTAGTGAAAGAATGTAAAAATTACTAATGAAGAAAAACATCCTAGCTTTCACCTCTCCAGTCAGTCGACTTTTTTGTACATAGTCAGCATTAACAGTAGAGTCTCAAGAACTGCCACTGAAAACAAGAATGTCCCCACCCTGTTCCTTGGGTAGAGAAAGCCTCATACTTGTTTGGATGTTATTCATTGTATACACTTATCCTGCTTTTCAAGAAGGCAGCACACAAGGTAGATAACCAAACGAACAGTCAAATATTAAATACATACATATGAGACCAGAAAAAACCCAGTAATCCATCTAATAAAGTGAATAATGCGTTGAAAATGGTAACTGGTCTCAGTTAAACTTTAATACTACAATACAATCACAGTTAAACAGCATCACAGATTTGCCACCCATATTTAATAGCTGGGTGCAGCTCTTAAAAGTCAAGGACTCTGTGGCATTTGGCATGGCCTGACTTCCCAGTTTTAAGGTTTAAAAGTTATCGAAAGCAGTGCACAACCAGCTCAAATAAAGCAAATGGCAGCCACTAGGGTCCATAAGAGTATCATTTCACTCAGCTGATACTCTAGGTTCTGTCATGTAAAGATCTGTCCAACCTAGCCATGGCAGTGCAGGTAACAATTCCTGAGAAGCTATAATCAGTGCTAGCCAGCCACGCATTTGTAAGAGAGAAATCAGTATTAATAGAATGCAAGGAGTAATTGAATTGCTCAGCAGGTGAAATACTGAGCACATATAAATAGTTTGCAGATGTGCCCAAGCCTATAGCTCTGACATTCCAAGCTACAGTCAACAATTACCTGTAAGTGCCACCATGACACCCTCAGACAAACTATATAATAGATATTTGTTATAGAAACCATTCATTTTACAATTACTCTGCTTGCCTGCTCCTGTAAGATCCAGCCAGCATTTGCCTGTAACACTTTATGCTGTCATATTCTGCATCAAGAGGACTCCAGTATCCTAGGGTTGGGGACCCCTTTTGTGAGACCCCATGGGAAAGGTAAAGAATACAGGACTGTGGTGCTAGTGTGAGAAGCAGATAACATAAAAACCTTTCCCCCCACAAAAAAAGCAAAATTCCATTGCCTACTAAAGAACCGCCTCTCGCTTGGGCAATGCTCACCTGGGCACCTTGCTTAAGTTCAATGTTGCTGCTTACTGGACACTGTGCATCAAGAGTTTTCACCAGTACAGGGTCACTATCCGCTGCCTTGAAGGACCTTCGTTCTCCTAGAAGACAGACAAGATGTAAAAAACTTGCATCCCTCCTGCCTGATGTGTTTTGAAAGGGTTACTCCCCAATAGCTGAGCTGCATGTAGGGGGCTCTGTTTCATCCTTCCACAGCCCCAGGTGTTGTGAGCTCCAAGTATTAGGCTCTGCACACTATTCTGAAAGCATAATTCTGTAAAATTCCAGAATTCCATACAATACATATCATAACATGTTTCCCACTTCTGCAGATATCAGCAACAGAAGAAAATATTATAAAATAAATAAATGTGTCCTTGTATTCACCTATCAAAAAGCGGTGCAAGAATATCAGGACTGGAAAACTTAACTATTGGTGTCAGTAGGATGTATTGCCTAATTTTATAATGGTCTTGTGTTGTTTTATTCAGAAAGAAGAGGGGAAGGCCAGTTCCCAAGGGTTGGTTCCCAGCTCTTAGCTGAAAGTCTGTCTCTAAAAGGAAAGGGCTACTTGTCACAGTTGGAGTCATTGCAGCATTCTCACCAGGCAACTCATCCAGCCTTCTAGCATTTGTGAGCTCCACATCATCCTTGTGCGTACACAACCGGGTAGCCAAGATTCCATCTTTCTCCACCCGATGGGTAGCTGTTAGAGTTAGCTGTCTGGTAACCTCCTCTGTGCATCTGAATGGGGACAATTAAAATTAAGAAGACATTTGTATCTGATGAGAAACATTGAAGACCAAGAAGAACTATCAGGCTTGCTACTGCGCCCATTCAAATTACTTTCCATGAGAACATGAGGCTGTAACCAGCACCAAAACATGGAGATCAACTCTGCATCGCTAGTATATGAGCAAGGATGCTTGCAGGTGAAGGAATACCCCAGCAAGCACAGTACCTCTAAATTCCCCATTCCTCCAAACCCAGTGTCTCCCAGCATTTCTCCATGGTTCCTCAAAGAGTACTGGACCCAAATTTCAAACAGTGCAATGAGTTTAAATGAAGAATTGGAGCAGGCCAGCCAACTTGACAGAAGCAGCTATATCAGCATTCAAATGTTTGGTGATGTCTCTCTAGACATAGGACTTCCACCCCAAGAGATTAGAATCTCCCCAGCCCATTCTGCTGGGGGACGATGGCATCTCACCTGCCCAGGCGGACAGTATGCAGAAGAGAAATGAAGTCCCTGTCAGTCTGCCTCCGCACCTCTGTCAGCTCCATGTTCAGGTGGATACACCTGCGCCAGCTCTTTGCCTGTGAAGGAAACCCTTTGATCAAACTATAGCTCGGCCTGTGACAAGAGCATGCAGTGACAAAGAGCAACAGCAGCACACCTGGAAACAGAACCTGGGCTGCTCGGAGGATTTGCTGACAGGAGGCAGCTGCAAGAAGTCTCCACATACGATGAGTTGGATTCCTCCAAATGGGTCCTCACATTTCCTGACCGCTCTACCAAAAGAGAATGGAGACACCTTCAGGGAGCTGATTTTATTCTGGTCCAAGAGAAAAGAAATGCAATACCCTAGGCCAAGGATGGGAAGCCTGTGGCCCTCCAGATGTTGTTCTACTGCAGTTCCCATGATGCCTAGCTGTTGGTCATGCTGCTTGGGACTGATGGGAATTGTAATCCAATTGCATCTGGAAGATTCCCTGTTCCTGTTTCCCTTGCAACACTTACACATGCTCTGCATACGCTAAGACAGAGTAACAAATATAATTCAGTTCTGCTTCTCTCTGTGGCTGCAAACCCCCCTTCTAGGACCACATTATACTTAAGGAGTCATTTTAGAACTATTGTGCATGGACAGGAGCATGGGAAACAGACAGGACTGAAGCACAGAGATGGCAATGCTGACTGGTGGCTCTGGGTGGACACTGGCCACAGCGTTCCCAAAACTAGATGTGGGACTGAAGAGAATACACGGGCAAAGCTGTGAGTGTGAGACTGTTTGCTGCAGAATTGCATCAAGTGCCTGCTTAGGCAAAACTTTAGAACAACTATGCAGTGTTTTGTCTTCTGCCCTATTAATACCCTCCCCAAAGCCATGTACACACAGGATTAATGCAAGTGCAGCAATATCCCCCAAAAGGAAGACTCCACCCACCTAGCTACTGCCTCCAGTTTATCAAAGAAATCCCCCTCCACCATAGAGATTTCATCTATGATCAGATGGCGGCTGTTCAGCCATTGCTGCCGAATTCCGGGTCTCTGAGCCAGCTCAATGCACTGATGTAGGGAGGCCTTTCCTGACCCGATACCTATCAAAGGAGCGGGGAAAGAGTATGTCAGCAGTAACCCATCACTAGGCTCTTTTCCGCTTCCCTCCTTTCCCAGGATCCCAGTTACCTGCAAAGGCATGGAGAGTAGTGCCACCGATCTGACATGCTGCCACCCCTGTGCTGGCTGTGGCGTAAGTGCTGTTTGGAGGCAGCGAGGCTATGATCTTTTTCAGCAGGTAGGATTTCCCAGTCCCTACAGAGAGAGCCCTTGTATTTAGAGGCACACAATCTAAATTTCAGTTTTACAATTACTCCAGCACCATTCATACTTCCCTTCAAAGCGGAACCATTTAAATGGCAAGAGGCAGATGCAAAACTTGATCAGTTTTAGAAGTGACACCTAGATTGTAAATCAAAGTCGACTCAATGGTATCTGCCTCTCATAAATCTCCATCTGCCCCATGCCACTACCCCAAAAAGGAGAGACATCAGAATCACCAACTTTACATACCTTAAATCCCAGGTTTATTCAGTGGAAGGAATGCAAGATTCCCACTATAGTAGATGAAGCCACTACAACCTTTAACCTGCAAACGCACAGACCCTCCTTGACCCTCTTCTCTCACCAGCACTGCCTGTGAAGAAAACATTCTTCCCACTCAGCACTGCATTCAACACCATTGACTGTTCCTGGGAGAGTTTTGCTCGGGAGCACATGGACCAAGTCTTCTTCACCTGCTGCTTTTCAGCCACCTGAAAAGAGCACAGAAACCTGCCTTATGCTGAGTCAGACCAGTGGCTCATCTTGTTCAGTACTGTATCCACTGACTGGGAGCAGCTTCAGACAGGGGTGTTTTTAGCCCCACCTGGAGATTATGTGGGTTGAGCCTATGACATTCTGCCTGCATAACAGAACTTAATACATTCCCCAAAAGGCAAACTCCTCTGAATCCAAAGTGCTCATGAGAATTTTCCATCCCATCTCTCTTGATTACAGCAGCCAGAAAGGAGAATGCCTCTCTTACCCAGTGGGATAGTTCTTTGAATTTCAATTGGACCAAAGAAGCCTTACGTTCAAATAAAATAATAATTTGACCTTGCCCATACTACTACGGAAGTTCTGCTCAGGTATCCGCCAGTAAGACCAGCATGCATTGGAGAAAGGGCCTACTCTGTGGTGGTCTCAGTTATGGAACTTGCTAAGTGAGTTTCTGAAGTGCTTAAGGAGTGCATGAATCTGTCACTCTGCATAACCACAACTTCAGCATATGGGATTAGCAGGTGAGTATGTCCACTTTTCAGAAACTAGCCACCACTCTTATGCCAAGGATGGGGAACCTCCGGGTATCCTTGGACTCCAACTCCCAGCAGTCCCAGCCAGCACTGCCAGACCATGGGTGATGGGGGTTGGAGTCCAACAATACCTGGACGGCCAGAGATCCTTTTGTTATGGGCAGCTCCCGGCTAGATCATGCTTTCCGGCAGAAGCTGGCTCACCTGTTTCCCATCGATGGACTCACTTCGGATCCGCTTCCGAGACGCGCAGCGTAAGGGCTGACCTTTCCGCGGGGTGCTTGTCACGTCAGTCAGAGCCTGCCGGGCGCTCGCCTGCTGCAAGTCGCGAGTCTGCACCGGGCTCACCGTGTCGAACGTCCGCGGTAGGCCAGCGAGAAGCCGCGTTCGCTCGGCCACAGGCTTGGTCCCCCTCTGGGCGGCTGCGTGCTTGATGCGCAGCGTGTGGACGAAGCGGCGCAGCCGATCCGGAGGACAATTAGAGAGCAGCAGCTGCACGTGATTGTGGTTTGCACCGAGCTGCACTGAGCTCTTCCCCTCCTTCACGAAGCGTGTGAACAGCCGCACTTCACCCCGCCGCAAGGGGAAATCCTGGGGGCGCCCCGGACCGGCGGCGCTGGCCACTTGCAGAACCAGCTCCTGGAACTCGTCCCGGCCCAGTGTGACCCAAGCATCGCGGAGAAGCACACGATTCGGGGCTGCTGCAGCACCCAGGTACTCGATCGCTACAGTGCAACGAACCCGACCGTCCACTTCGGAGCCTGGTTGCATTCCGTCCGACTGAAAACAAGGAGGCAACGCAGAAGTCTAGACCAGCTAAAATGTCTGTATTGAAAAGACGCCGACTTCTTGCTGCCTTTCCCTTTCGCGTTGATTTCGGCAGCCACTTATTTCTCCCATGTGCCTAAATAACTCTTCCAGCCGTGCCTTCGCTTCTCCCGCAAGCGGATTCAAACCTTTAACGGGGTCGCAGCAGCCAATCAGCGCTGCGGGAGATTTAACTCCTCGGCCAATGAAAAAGAGAAGGGGCGCGGTCAGAATCCCGGCGCAACTTTCGGCTGCGACGTTCCGCTCGGTTGCTAGGATACGAAAAGGTGGGGAAACGCCGCCCGCAACATACACGAAGGGCATTTCGGGGCGCTCCGGGCACGTTCTAAATAGCCTCCCCCGCAGATAGCGGCACATGGCAGGAGTCGCGCGGGTCCCAAAGGAACCGTTGGACCCAGTAAGCCAGAACAAGATCTTCTGTGAGACGGTCCGGAAGGAGCTACGATGCCAGCGCCTGCAGACGGAATACGCGATGAACCCCCTGATGACGGGTACGGGGGTACCGGGAGAGACTTCCCCCCTTCTCATGGGCAGACGGAGCTTCCCAGTTAGGTCTAAGGGGGTCCTCTGGCTCTTGACTCCAGCTGGCTCTAGTTTCCCTCTTTCCACGAATGAACGGTGTTTGGGTGCAAACAAAACTTGCTGCAAACTAAAACAAAGAACCCCAACCACTACCACCACCAGAGGGGTTTGTGGCACTTTAAAGAGTGTGATCCACTGGTCTGTGGTACACACACACCTATGTAAAGGAAGGAAAGTTTTAGGTTGGAAACAAGGAACAAAGGAATGCAAAAGCAGTATTTGTAGTTGAATTAGAGCTTAAAGGTATGCAGACTGACCCTCACACCAATAGCAATTTGTGTTATCACATAAAGTGCACCTTAAATGCCCAAGCTGCAATATGAGTGGTTAGATCTCCATAGGATCAGAGCCGTTTAGAGGTGCAATAACTAAAGGGGAGGAGCTGTAGCTCAGTGCATGTGGAAGATCTCAAGTTCAGCCCTCAGCATCTCTAGGTGAGGCTGGGAGAAAATCCTGCCTGAAATCCTGGAGAGCTGTTGCCAGCTGGTGTGGACAATACTGTGTTACATGGACCAATAGTCTCACTCGGTATAAGCTTCCTATATTCCTAAACCACATTCTCAGTGCCAAACTGAATTCAGGAGGGATTCATAGAATAGAGCCATTTGTTGGAAACAACTATGCAGTTTTCTGTGTACCTGGATTTGCAATCCTAAAACTCAATCAAGAAGACTTACGAAGAGCCATTTCATAAACACATCAAAAAAGCTTGTTACAATATCCTTTTGCCTCCACATACTAAGGATATGTTCACATTACTGCTTTCTCCCCAATCCAGGGCACCCACTACTTTTTGAAGCTGCATTCACACGATGTTAGCCAATCCATACTGATCTTGTACTTTGACAAATACTATTGTTTGATGCATTTCCCAGCCCCCCTCCCAAATTAGCTTTAATCTGGCTGGAAAACTGAATGGGGAGTAAACAGCAATGTGAACATTTGAGACAGCTATCTCACATGCCCAGGTGAGCATACTTATACAGATGACAGCTTCATGAATAGGAGTTGGAAGGTGGGGATTGCAGGGGCAAGGAATCAAAAAGATCTCACATGCGGGAAGACAACCCCGCCCTGTCTCCGATGTGAACACTGCTGTGCAAATGCAGATTGAACCACAGCAGCAGGGGCAATGGCCTTGCTACATTTTAAGCCACTAACGTAAACATACACTAACAGGCCTACCCCTCTGGAAACTAACATATTACACAAATCTCTCTCCAATAGTTTTGATCCCAAGTGCCAGTCTTTTCCTCTAAAATGATGCATTGGCTTTGTAGTGTCTCCCATGCCTATCTGTGGGACCCCCAAAAGTTATGGAACAGTTGTCCCCCAAATATCCTAGTGGTTCTTTGAAAACCTGCATTTAAGAAAAAGGCCTAAATTCCTGCCAAAGACGGGTGGTGTGGGGAAAGAAGAATGATAAATTTCTAAGCTTTGTTAGTTTTCCTCTGCCCTTGCTTAAGGTTATTTAGTGATTAATTTGCCTTATTTTGCTTTTACCTTTAGTTTACACCATAACTCGAAAGCCTACCTCTTGGCATGATAACTTAGAAGAACCTGCAGATGGTAAGCACATGCTTTTAAACAGTTACATTTAAGTTAGTGAAACAGAGAGGAGTCATTTATGAAATGTTTTCCAGCATGAATCAAAGCAGGCAAAGTATGTAGCACCATACTGAAGTCTAAACGTCAAACTTCACTCTTTCTCCCTCTGTAAACCAAAAAGCATTATACTATACAATCTGCAGTGAAATGTGGCAAGAGACAGCTGATAGCTCCAATTTTTGTATTTCTTGGATCTTTTATTGGATCAATTCCTTTCCATGTATGTTGGAGTGCTGAAACTTTCAAGTTAAGAAAAAAGTCACTGCCATTATGTTTTCTTCTTAATGATATATTTTTGCAAATAAATATTTAAAAGCACAAGCTTCAATATTCAAAGCAACAAACCCCAACTTACCTAGCCACACAGTGATACTATCAAATTTGACTTCCAACTTAATATTATTTCACTAGATTAGTTCCCATTTCATCTTTTTAATTCTTTACCTTTCTAAGGGTTCTGAGAGACCTAAATGGTGCTTGTTATGTTGAAATGCCTTTATCCAGGATATTGGTTTCAGGATGGACACTGGTTTGTGGCCTTTTTGTAACTTGAATTCTTGCCAGCAAATACTGTTCTAATATAGTTAAGCCTTTTGGGACAACAATGAAGTTAACCTAAGGCCAGTGACAGCTAACCTTTTTGGAAGGGTAAAATGTAGAGCAGCCAAGAGGACATGTCTTTGGGAACTGAGATTTTCTGAAACTTCTATTAAATTATACAAAATACTGTAGTCATCTCATTTTACCAGAACAATGCAGGCCTCCTGTCTGCCTTAGAGAAGATGTGAACTTCACTGAAAATCTTTTCCAAGCTTCATTCTCCTGTCATGCATCTACAGAGCGAGAGCATGGCAGCATAGGCATCAGCATGCAGTTGCTATACTCTGTGCAGAAGAGCAGTGCCTGGAAATCTAGAATTAGGGCAAGGGTACAAGACGTACTGGAAATACAGTGGTACCTTGGGTTAAGTACTTAATTCGTTCCGGAGGTCTGTTCTTAACCTGAAACTGTTCTTAACCTGAAGTACCACTTTAGCTAATGGGGCCTGCTACTGCTGCCGCGCCGCTGGAGCACGATTTCTGTTCTCATCCTGAAGCAAAGTTATTAACCCGAGGTACTATTTCTGGGTTAGCGGAGTCTGTAACCTGAAGCGTATGTGACATGAAGCGTATGTAACCCGAGGTACCACTGTGTTAGGAAACAAGTTTCGTTACGTAAATTAGGCCCGAGTGAAATTGAAAGAAACAAGACAAAGCCATAACACAAGCTAAGAGTGTGTTCTTCAGAAGGATTTAGTACCTGCTATCCCAGCCTTCACAAAGCTCATGCCCTCTAGCTGTTTTGAATGACAACTCTTCATCAGCTCGAACCAGGACAATTGTACTGGCTGGGGCTGATGGAAGTTGTGGTCCCAAGCATCTAGAGGGCACCAGGTTGCCAAAGGGTGGGATATCCTATTCTATGACCTTGTCATTAAATACAAAGAAAATTCAATTGCATTTTTACTAGGTTTGCCAGTGTTTTTAGATATTTGACACACACAGAACGAAAGATACCAGCTTTTTTGCAATGCTGCTCACAGAACAGGCAAAGCAGCTGTCATTCCTCATTCACAGCAGGAACCAACAGCATGTTAAACTCCTCTAACATTTTTTGAGGGGGTGGGTGGTGGGCATTATTGGTATATGATTAATTTTGTTGTATCGGTTTGTTGTTGTTTGATGCAAGCCAACTTGAGAGAATTGACCATGAAAGGCAGCATATGCATTGTGAAATAAATGAAGTATGTAAAAACTTCAGGTGCAAGCTAATAAGTTATGCAAGCAGAACAAACATTGAAATCGATAGTGTATAAGCATTTAACAGAGCACTGTAGCATCATCACATCTAAAAATTTCAGTGCAATCTAAGTGCCTTGCACCCAGTCTACACTAAGCAAGTCTCACTGCCAATGCTTTAACCCTATAGCTAAGTTCCTGAAACTAATTCATCATGCTGCACTTGAACCAAACAAGAAATACACAGAACCACAAACAGAAAGCCAAGAAATCGGCTGGTTTTCCACACCTTTGGTAAGTGGGTTTTTAAGGAGCTTCTGGGGAAGTGTGTGTAGTTGACTGGCATTTTAAGAATCCAGACTTTACAGGAAAATAATTTTAAGCTGTTATAGCTATGGAGAAAGCTTTGAAAGTTTGTAGGGAGTACCTGGTTGGCTATCAGAATCTAGACATTTTACCAAATGGGGAGATAGTTTGGGGAAAATATTCAAATCCTAGCTCCTCCCTTATGCCAAATGTTCTTATACTATGGTAATATTCTCCTTCACAGATCAGTGTAAACCGGAATGACAACAGGCTATACTTCCCAAGTCGGAGCACTGAAATCACCAGATATATGGCTGCTATGTGGCGCCTGAAGGGGATGACAAAAGATAAGCGATAAAGGAACACAGCATTGCAGGACTTTAAGGGAAGGACTGTAGACATAAATTTAGGCTTCCAGACTTCCATGGTCTCCATCTTTTAATTATTGCAAAGCATAAGACAGAGGCCTGACACAGGGTGCAAGGCAGTGGGTATAGGAAAGTCCTGTGTTATGTGAACATTTAGTATTACAATAAACCTGACCTGAAACTGCCTGCTAGTCTTTCTGCCACCATATTCATTTTGTACAAGTCATCAGTTTTTATAGTGGGTGGATAGGACAATCTGTTTCTCAACCAGAAGTTGTGGTATGAGCAGCAACAGTAGTTCATGTGATTGTTTGCTGGTAAATCACCAGCTTCTGCTGTTGAATGGAAGAGGAGGACCCAATGCCCTTAGCAAAGAAAGTCATAAAGTGGCAGAAATACAAAAGCTGTTGCTTAGTACTCTGCATGCACCACTGCTGGGTGACAAGGAGGAGCACACAGGCTGATGTTATGTACCAAAAAAATTGAAGGATTTAGTGAGACCCAATGCAAACCAGAAAGGATCTCTCCCAAGCTGACATGGATGATCAAGCTATCAAGACTTTTTAATTCACAATCTTGCACAAGGAGGATCAAGAAAGACCAAATCAGTATGAAATATAGGCAACCAGAAGCATCTGCTTGTTATTTATGTACGAGAAGTGCATACACCCAGTGTCAGGCAGTACCACTTGCTGACTCTGAATGGCAATCTGAACGGCTATGTTGTCCAGGTCAGCATCACTTCACGCCAATGTTCCGTAGGGAGTCACACTTCACGAAGAAGGAAAGGTCACCCATTTTACTTGTTATCGGGAACGGTTCTTCATTTTCTGCCTCACCTTCTTGCCAGGCCTCTTCTAAAATGAGATACAAGTTGAATGTTATCATTTTACTACCTTAGCTATACTGTACAAGGGAAAGGGTGATGGCAGGGAGGGCGAGGGGGAGTTGTGTACCACAATGGGCTGGTTCACATGTAATGGCAAGCCAAGCCTTATGGGTTGCTTTTCTGGGTCCAGGCGCAGGGCAGAGTGACTGCTTGTTGCTCATTCACAGAACGCCATGGTTTACTTGTTACTGTGGCTTAATGTGAGGTGTGAACCAGCTCAGCAAATGCTCTACTAGCAGCCAGATTACAGCAAGATTTTCCCAGTTGGCAGCTGTTAGCTAATTTTTATTTATGCCAGTAGAAGACACGCTGATAAATTTTAATCATTTAATTTATGCACTTATAAATTTAATTTATACCCTCCTTACAAAGCTCACTATAAAAGAAGATAGCAATATATAAAGCAATGTAAGTAAAACTCAAACACACGCCCTCAATATAATAAACAGCAGCCATAAATAAATACTAAGAGCCCACTCTAAACCATAAGAAATGTAGCCTGATTAAAATCCCTCCAAATTATATGAATGCATTGGAAATTTATTATAAGCCACTTCTGTTTATTAACACTAAATGTCTAAATAAAAACAATGCATGGTAGGTACTCACATTGGCACCCTTTTTCCCTGCTTTCCCAGGACCCTTGTGGTGGGCCACACTAGCACGGAAGTTGGACGTATCATTGTGACTTTCTCGAGTGTTCCATTTTGACCCTTTCTTCTTGCCACCAAAACCAAACTTCTGATTCTTGTAGCGTCGTTTGGCACTCGGTCTGAAAGAAAAACAACCAGCTAATTACGGCTGGGTACTTAGCCATCTCTCTCCCAATAAACTGGCCGGCTCCACAGCAAACATTTTTATCTTTCTCTCCCTGCCCTCAAAAGGAATTATTCCAACTTCAGTACTTTATTATTTTAAGCAGCACCGCACACCCCATCCTGACACTTCACAACCCGCTTCCCACTTTGCCAGACACCTAATGGCAAAGACTACTCATTCAGCATCAAACAGAAACACTGGAAGCCAGTAGTCAGTTTGCTTTTTCTGTGCACCCAAACAGCAACAGTTCTAAGGCTGTAGGTCTCAGACAGTTCATTCTTACTAGGCTAGTTTAGCTGAAGCGATCAAGCGCTCTGAGGGCATTAGTCTTAGATGTTAGGTATGAAAGAAGTTAAATTTTTATCTTGGGCTCCAATGCTGTTGGTGTGATGGCAGTGAGATCAACTTGGGATCCAACTGGCCAGCTCAACCCCTCCCCACCTCCAAAACACCATTTTGGAGAATTTCAGTGACTGTCACCAACAGGCACCTCACTGACAACACCTGTGCACATGCATTTGCAAATGAAAGGGGCAGTGCCACATCAGTGGAATGACATGCCACTCAGTTGCCATCTGCCATCAGCTAGCAGGAGGCTGCTTTAGCTGAGAGAGCTGGGCAGAGGGACACCTTTGGCCAATCCAACCCCATCGCTGCCGCCTCGCTCCCCCTCCAGTGCTCTGCTAATGGATCGACTTTTGTTTTTGAAGGACTTAGAACTTAAACACGAAACAAAACAAAACTGATCCAATAAAAGACTTATTCATGGTAAAGCAAAAGAAATGCAAGTTTTAGTAGACATCCCGGCACTTCACAGGCCTTACCCTTTATTTTTATGCTGGCCTCCAGCCCCTGCCTTCTTTCCCTGAGTTGCTGGTGCTTTTTCACCTTCCAAGAAGTCCAGCTTGTCTGAAAGACCTGAATAAAAGACAAATGAATAAAATAAAATGAGCTGCATGCCAAGCCAGAAAAGAAACTCCAGGACAAACACTGCAGGAAGGCTTGCTTTATCACCCAAAGGGGTATATCTATGCACAGGAATATTGTGCAGCATTTAGACCATGGGTAGGCAAACTAAGGTCAAGGGGCCGGATCCAGCCCAATCGCCTTCTAAATCTGGCCCGCAGATGGTCTGGGAATCAGCATGTTTTTACAGGAGTAGAATATGTCCTTTTATTTAAAATGCATCTCTGGGTTATTTGTGGGGCATAGGAATTTGTTCATTTCCCCGCCCCCCAAAATATAGTCCGGCCCCCCACAAGTTCTGAGGGACAGTGGACCGGCCCCCTGCCAAAAAAGTTTGCTGGCCCCTGATTTGGGCTCTCAAGTACTAGATTATAATTTCTATATTTTCTATGCAGCAGTGGCTGGAGGTATCAACAAGCTTTCCCACAAATCAAGTTCTTGCAACATGGACTACACATAAGCCTTCCTTTAGGTATTCTACTTGCATGCAAAAGCAACACAGGGACAGCAGGGCTCTGAATCATGCAGGGAGCTTCCACAACCCAGGAAGCTCTCTGCTTCAGAAGTGTGCTCTCCCAATTTGTGGAGGGACTGTGATGGAGCTGAGCATACTTATCCCCATGCAAGTGGAATGCCTAAAGCAGGCTACAATTTTCTACTGCTGTAGTACGGGTTGGGGGTGGGAGTAGTGAAGGATAAAGTGGGAGTGGAGTGCCTCACCTTTCTGGTATTTCTTGATTGCATTCAGCATTGTGGATTTCTCCTTCTGCCTCTTCTGCAGCACCTCAGTTTGGACCTACCAACAAGAAATAAAAAGTGAGCCTTTCCTTCCACAGTACCTCAGTTCTTTCCAAAATGCTCCCCTTTTTTGCACACAGATGTATCCTTCCGACACCCTAGGAGTCCTGTTCATGATGTTTCTAGATACTTCTGCCAAAGGATTCCAATGCTGAGATTGCCAATCAAAACAATGGGCGTGTCTTTCCCGCTTCCTCCATTCCAAGGGGGCTTCTATGTTTTTGACACCATTTTTCTCACCTTTTTGCCGTATTTTCTCAGGGCACGGAGCTGTTTGGCTCTTTCAGACTTTTCCATTGCTTCTTGTTTACTCTTCAGCTTATGCCGAATCTAATTGAGAGAGAGCAACCGATGTGCTTTTTATGCAGATGAAGGCAGGTTCCCTGAATTTGTGATTATGAAAATCTGCTTGTTTGTGGCAATTATGCTCTTTTTTATTTCAGAAATGAAAACCAAAGCAGCTTAGAGTGTGCTGCACTCCTAAACGTGAATTTTGACAATTGCTTCAACTGTTTAGGACTACTCAGACTCTATAACTGTTGGGCAAAAGTTGCAGTCTTTCTCCAGCAAGGTCACACAAGGCAAGAAAAAGCATCATGCCAGAAACTCATAACCCACCATTATTTGTTGGATACATAATGAATGACCAAAGGGAGAGGTGAGAGCAGATGCACAAATTCACTATTAATACCTCAAAATGCATCCATGGCCTTAGATGCATCATTTTGTTAATACAGAAAAAAATGACAGTTCTCTAAAGAGCTTGATAAGGATGTATTGCTGCCAGAGAAGTGCTACAGAATCCAAGGCTAATTCTTTATTCTGAGGCCCAAGACAATATGCAGCAGGGATGGGAACCTCTGACCCCTAGGCCTGGCACAGGTCCCAACTGAGTCCGCAAGACCTGTTTCCCTAAACTACACATTTGCCCCACACCCAACGTTGTATGTGACAGCATTATGTTCCACACAAAATCAATCTTCATTATAGTCCCTCTTTCTTAAGTGTTCAGTACAAACTGAAAATGCCCACAAGCAAGCTTTTTATTAACAAATTTTTAATTAACAATTCATGATCTGTAGCATTATGCACTGAGAAGAACTTTGCTAGAGCTCTTTTTCTCCATTTGCTGATGCATTACGATGAGGCACCATCAAAATACCAGACCCAATGTGCCACCATTTTGTATATGGCCAGCAACTGTTAACACATCCATTATAGCAGCCAGATGAGAAAAGAAGAGGAACCATGCACCTTACCTTCTGCATCTGCTGATCAGATTTTGCCATCTCTGCAAAATAGTCATCAGGCCGCCTAGTAGGGATTTTGAACTTATGCAGCCGAGGCAAAGCTTCTAAAACAGATGCTTGTGCTTGACGATAGCTGGGAACACAGGATAATGTATTAAGATGTTATATGTAAGCAGCCATTGGGCCATTAGTAAATTGTTACTTCTTCCATTGGACAATAAAAAACTTAAACTACTAACATATTGTTCCATTGTGCATATGGCTGAAAAAAGCTAAAAGCTCAACACACCACGCTGATAAGAAGCAGCTCTACTTCCTATACACAGACTTACAAGCTCATCTCTCTCTTGAAATCATCCTCGGGGTCAACATCATCTTTGTCAAGTGTTTGACTAGAAGCTGCATTTGTGGCAATTGTTTCCAAATGAGAGGTAACATCAAGCCTTTCAATCCAGGCCAGGTGTTTCTGGAATTCAGACAAGCACTGCTTCAATCCATCCTAGAAAAGAGCATATTAATTGTGCATTAAATGCAACCCAAAATCTTCTACATGATAACATGCCAACCAATGCAGAACTAGGAATCTCTCCTCCCCAAACAGACCATGTCCTGATACTCCCACCCCAAAAAGATGCATTGTCTTCTGCTCTCTATCAAAACAGATGCCAGAGGTTTTTGAGCCTCAAACTCCTCCTAGTGCTTCAGTCTTAACAATGATAACACAAACAGAGGCCAATACAGAATTTCCCTTATAAACTTGAAGGAAACTGAATAGCTTAAGGGGTATTATCAGCCTGCAGAACATGGTACCACTCTTATTTTGATAGAGTGTAGTTAAATAAGTGTCAACTTTTTTTCTTGCCCCACCTCCAGCATGTCTTGATGGTCCAAATGAGTAAAGCATCAAGTTACCATGTAAGTGGTGGATGATGCCCAATCTAAAAGGTGAGATTCATCAAGCATGCAGATAAATAAGCCCAAGCCATTCCAAAAAATGAAAAGGACTGTAGATGCCAGGAATTCAGTTTAAAGGTTTAGTTCAGCAGACGGACTGAACTGAGTGGCTGAACAATTTTATTCTGGCTAAATGGTATACCCATCCAAAAGAAGCTCAATCTGCCCACACAAATTAATCCCACAAAGGTCATGATCGTACAGCACTCACCACGTTGTTGAAAGCTTTCGGCTGTCCCTCTAGCACAACATTTAGGCCTGGCTTGATTGAACCTTTAGAAAATGCGTCTTGGAGCTATATGGAAGGAAAGTGATAAAATCAGCAGCATCCCAGATTGCTGAAACAGAAGGATGTTAGCTCACCCACCCCAAACCCTTAATAATAGAAACCTTGGAAAAAAGAAACAAAGAACACAGGAGCACAAGTGAGAGGAAACCTAAAATGAAGCGCTCAAATTGCAAGTGATAAGATAAAGCAGCTCTCTATCTGCCCTATGTAAGCATGCTTTGCTTTAGATGCTGAACTGACACTGCACTGTGAACAGGCATTGGTGGCTAGGAGTGTGAGCCGTTAAGATACTAACTCAAATTTCACTCTAGTCATAAACCAACTAGGCAAGCCCCCTCGGCTGCTTACTTACAATATGAACAATAATATAGGGCTATTACTTAAAACACCCAAAAATGTATGTGATGTATGATGAACCCATGAAATGGGTTGTGGAAGCTCCCAGCACAATTCACTATGGAGAGATGTTCAGTGTTGCCTGGAGTTACACCATCACATGAGCAGCTTTAGCTAACATGGATTAGCCCTGCTGTCCCTGTGTTGCTTCTACATGCAAGTAAAGATATTTATATAAGGAAATGCCCTATATAATTTTTGATTTTTAAGGTATAGCTATTATATAAATATAGTCCTGTCTACAACCTTTGTAAGAAATGAAGTGTAGCCCTCCACGGCAGGCTACAGAGAAATGAGCTAAACATCACCAGCCATAACAAATATCCTGCCCACACTCCAGCGCAGCATGATCACAGCACTAAACTTACCTCTCGGTCAGTGACAAGAGACTCTTCCGAATCCGATGACGAGAAGCCTTCCTCCATCTCTACGTGAGGCATTGCACACTGTGCTTTGGAGTGCCTCGAATCCACCGAGCTACACGAAGAACGGGGGTGGGGGGACACAGAAAGTGCGCTCCACCTTCAATTTCTCCACTGGAGAGATTGGTATTGCTTCCCCGCCTCCCCGCGGCCAGGCTGGTAAAAGACGGAGAAACGGCATACACTTAAATTCCGGGAATGCTTCACCTGTTGAACTTCCACCTGCCGCCCCAACACATTCCTAACATTGCATTAAGCCGAACCTGGGGCTTCTTCCCTCCCTAGAAACCGCCTTGCGTTTTATAATCCTGTTCGGAAGGAGCCCCCGCTGTATTCAATAGCGTTTACTCCCACGTAAACCGTACATGCGACTACAGACTTGGTCTTACCACGAGTCCTCTTCTGGCGGCCCCTTCCACGACTCCAGCCAGACGCTGGTTCAGAAACCACGCGGAACGGCACAAAGCTACTTCCGGTTTCCGTGTATTTCCTCTTCCGGTTAGAGTGCCCCACCTCCCCCGCCCGCTCGCCATGCGACCAGGACGCCGTCTCCATAGCAACCAGCCTCGACTTCCTTTTTTCCTTTTTTCTGCTCTTTTTACCTTAAGGCGAGAGAGAGAGAGAGAGAGAGAGAGAGAGAGAGAGAGCGCGCTGGACCCCAGAGGGGAGAGAGGTCTGGGTAGTTAGGGAAGAGCAAGACCCGGGATCAGCAAGCAAAACGACTTGGCGGGTCGGGGCCCCATCCCTGGGCGCCTGTTGGGGAAGGAGCACGACAGCCCCACCTGGGAAATCTTCCTGACGCTTCTTTCTCCTTTTCCAGCAAAGTTTGCTGAATCTCTGGCGCCATGTCGGTGATTGTGGCGCAAGCCCTCCACATCTTTGGCTTCCAGTCCCGGGTAGCAAATAATATTTGCTTCTTCGATGAACAGATCATAGTGTACCCTGCGGGGAATAGCTGTGTGAAATATCACATTGAGCAGAAATGGCAGAAGTTCATCCCAGGTAAATCAGCTTCCTCCTCTTCCTCCCCCCACCCCGTTCTCCCATGTCTCCTCACTGCCAAGGCTGAATTTAGGAAAGGAAGCGGGAAGGTGCAGCTACCCACCTAAAATATCAGTCTTCTAAATAGGCAAGGCCTCGTCTGCATTCCTAGCTGTTGACCCTTCCCTTTCAGATTTTAGACATGATACTTGTGCTATTTCTTACTAATAAAGTAGCCACCTGGGTTTAAATAGTTGCAGTGTTAGAGATTCAGGCTCGGAACCCACATATCACATTAAAGTTGGAAAGCATGGTTGAAGCTGGTAGAAAACTCAGTTTACACTGCCTCATGGTTTCCAAAAAATAATTACAGTATTTGTTTTTATGTGCTTTCACAAGAATGTCGTTTACAGATCTGACACTTGGTTGCAAAGTGGCTTCTGCCAATTGTTATGTTCTGTCTAGATTTAGGTGAAAGATAAACATTTTCGCTTCTTGCTTATGCTGTTTTAAAATGCAGCTTCGCATTAGGTGTATATTTTAGAGATGGTTACATTCAAGCATTGCTGAACAATTCAACTGAGTATCTTTGGAATGTTTTTGTATAAACTGCTTAGATATTTATTCTATTAAGTGGTATTAAAATGTCATAAATAAACACAACAGATGTTCAGGAAACTATGGTTTAGCATCATGTGAATGAACCTGAGTGAGATTGTTAAGCAGAGGTTGAATGGCCACCTGTCATGTGATTCCTGCATTGCAGGCGGTTGGACTAGATGACCCTTGAGGTTCCTTCCAACTCTATGATTCTGTGATTCCATGGGCCTTGCTCTTGCATACTTCTCTCTTCTTTAAGGTGGCTGTGTTGAGGAGATTGGAAGCGCTAGCCTATGTTACCAGTTACCTGACATTTAATTATTGTTTATTGAAACAAGCCAAATTTGTAAACCAATGTTTGAAGCTTGGCTTGTTTTAGTAAAGGAGCAAAGTGACTACAATCCCATCTCTGAGAACCTGCATGGTCACACATTCATGCTAATACATAGATTCAACTATTCTAATACATAGTTTGGCTTAATGTTATGTGTGAACTGAGCCAATGTCTCTACAACAAGGAAATTATTGGGATTTCAGTTTCCTGGATTATCATCTCTATAACTGTTTAATCTCAGTAATATGTAGTTATTTCCTGAAGTCTTTGAAAAAAGTTAAAGCCCACATGGGCAACCTTGATATTGGACTTGGCTCCTGAAAATGTAATGTTCCTACATGAAGCTCACATAAACTTTTTCTCTGTGCTTTATAGGCTCAGAAAAGAGCCAAGGGATGCTAGCCCTGGCAATTAGTCCAAATCGACGCTATCTGGCTATTTCAGAGATACTGCAGGATAAACCTACCATCACAATCTATGAACTGTCATCTGTCCCATGCAAGAAGCGGAAGATCTTGAACAGTTTTGATTTTGCGGTCCAAGAATTTATTAGTGTAGCTTTTTCCCCTGATTCCAAATATCTAGTGGCACAGACAGGACCTCCAGAATCAAACCTTGCCTACTGGATGTGGGAAAAGCAAAGAACAATGGCAATTATCAAGGTTGATGTCCAGAACAATCCTCTTTATCAGGTAACATAGAAGAGAAGCACCACATGCATCAGTCTAGTATTTGGGTACATGAGGTAATTATCACCACTTGTCATTGCCTCAAAGAGAAAGGCTCTGCCTCCACCATTGGAGACCTCAGTGAGAAAAGTTGCCATATGGAGATAAACTCAGTGTGAAATCTCAGATCTTCTGTTCACATTCACACATTTACATATACGTCTGAGACACAGAACTTGCATGATTGAATGGGTATATAAGCATTGCAGCTCCGCAATTATACTTTTGTCTTTTTCTTGACCCTGGTGGTTAGGGTGTATGGAGTGTTAGGGGAGGGGTAGTACTTCTGGTGGGGAACATATTGTGCTCCTTCTGAGGTAGTTTGTCTACCTTTGGTCCCCACCCTGTCACCTCTGGCTCCTAGAAGCTGTCAGCATGTGATAGCAGCCACGCCCTGGGAAATGTCTTCAACTGGCTGGCTAAACCAGGTGATGGGTCTCAAAAGTTTGGTCAGGGAGGAGCTTCCTCTGTATGTGAAGACAGGTTAGAGCAGATGAGACCAATAGTGGGTCCTACAGTCAAGAAGGTGTTTTCTGCACATGCTGTAGAGGGAAATGAGGGGCAGATGGGGTTTGTCAACCTGGGAAAGTAGCCCATCTAGGAGATCTTAAACCTCTGCTGCCTTTTGGGTGGTATCTTTGGGTGAAGAAAAGGCTAAGGAGTGAACCCTACACAAATCCAGGGTGGAGTCTCTAAGATGGTTGTATGGCACTTTGTGCTTCTCATTCTGGCAACTCCTTCAGCCAGGCTGGTGCCAAACGTATTGCTCTGCTTTCCTTTGAACCACATCAGTAAGACCAAGAAGGGGATCTTGTTTGGGCAGCGTAGGACCTCCATACACACTGTCCAGGCTTGTGGCCTGGGGAGGTCACTTCGGTGCTGTTAACACAGCAGTTTGACTTCACCCCTGGAGGCGCACTCCATTTTCTCTTGTCTCAACAAGTGGTTGAGAATTGTACTGCAGTGTAACATCCTTATTTATTTCACAAACTGTGTGTCCTAAACGTGGCTCCTAGCTAGAGTCAAGTTTCTTATTTAGGTTGCTTAGGCAGAACTGTGCAGTTACAAAGAAGGGCGGGACAAATTCCCTACTCTACTCCTTGTTGTATCATGGAGGCCTTTTTTCTGAAGTATTATGTTTAAATATTTATGATTTTTGTTCCTGTTTGTTTCCTTTATTTTTACACATTTTATATTGTAACACTCTGGTGACCTTTGCTCTTAATTTTTTTAATCAATTGTTCATGTTGCTCATCAAGTAATCATTTATTTTATGTTGTTTTCCTTTCCAGGTGAGCTTCAATCCACAGGATAACACCCAAGTCTGTGTTACAGGATATGGCATTTTTAAGCTATTTAGATACACAGAAGGAACCTTAAAACAGACCAACTTCTTGCGAGGGGAACCTCAAAACTACTTGTCTCATGCCTGGCTTTCGGAAGAGAAGGTGGTTGTGGGCACTGACACAGGCAAGATCTACCTATTTGACTCCGGTGATCTTCGCTGGGAGACAAGTATTGAGCGCAAAGAGATAGTCTCTGAAGTAGATAAGGAGGAACCACAACAGGATTCAGAGAGGTGAGACTGCCTTCAAACTATTGACACTGGAGTGGTCAATGTGCTCCAGCAGATAATGTGTTTTACTATGATCTACAAATGGTATCATGGTCATGACTGTATTGCCTCTCTGAGAAAGGTTATTGCCTCTGAGGCAGCCCTCAGGCTTGAAAAGGTTGTCCACCCATTTTATACACACTTTCCAGAATGTGAGTCCCATTGAACGCAGTGGGACTTAACTTCTGCATAGACATGCACAGAATTGTACCGTTTGTCCCACTGTCATATGGGACTAATCATGATCTGCCACACTTGTTGGAGGATGAATAACTGAAATTTATAAGATATTGTTTAAAAGCTTGTGTAAAGTGCTAATTAAATTCAAGAAGCATGCTTAGGATTGGAGTGTTAGGCTTTATATACATTACTGGCTTAAAACGCAGCAAGGTCGTTGCCCCTCTGCTGCATGTTGAATTGCATAGGCATGCCCTTGTACACCTCAGTACTGTTGGATATGTTTCCAAGTCACATGCCGTCTGCCCACATCAGTTGGCAGAGGGGGGCATGGTGCATTCATGGGTGCATTCAATCCAGATTGACACTGGTTCGAGGCAAGAAACATCAAAACACATTATTTCACAAACAACTACAGGACAGATGTGGATTGTGGCTAACATTGCATGGACATGGCTTCAGAAACCAGTAGTGAGAGTGCACTGAATGCAGAGTAAATGTGAGTGTGTGCACAGCTTTAGTATCTTCCCTAAACCCTTCAGTATGCTGACTTCGAAATGTTATACCAAGTTCAATGAGACTTATGCCCTAATATATGTGTACAAAATTTCAAATAGGGGAAACTTTATGTTGATACTAGGACTATGTGGTGTCTCTGAAATGAAAAAAACAAGTTTAAAATGAACAACAATCATTTTTTACGCCTCATGCAACTGACATTTGGAACTTGTTAGACTTCTCTGTTTGCTGCTGATTGATTGATGAATTTCTTTTTAAAGCCTTATTGAGTTTCCTGCTCACAATTCCCCTGAGATTTCCACCGAGGTGGTTTGTGAAACTGAAGCACAGCAGCAAGCATTTCTACCTCGGGTCTCTGCTATTGCTGCATATTCCAAGGGATTTGCTTGTTCAGCTGGTCCCGGGATTGTTCTACTGTTTGAAAAGTCAGATGAGAAGGAAGGTTACAGAGAAAGCCGAGAGATACGGGTAGGTAAGATGTCTGAGACATGGAATGCTTGATTTATCGCATAGCTCACCACCAATATAAATGTTGGAGGCAAAAGGAGGAGATTCAGCAGAACTAGAACCCGCACTGCGCCAGACACCACTCAACCCCAGCCGCAGGTAGGAGACAAACACATGATGAGGCATTTGCTGATCCCCAACCAACAGACCCAGCCATATCAATGAGATCCAAGGTGGCTAAATGACAAACCCTACCCTGTGGTGCATCACAAGTCTTGCATACAGGAGGTCTCAGGTTCAGGCTTTCGATATGATATTGTGAGGACTGCTGGAGAAAGTCCTCACACACCTACAGGTGCCAAAGCCAATCAGGGGAAGCATTCACATTCCAGTTGGCTGCTCTCACACACCCAGGTTGCTGTTTGCATCTTGCAGCCACTATCATCCCACCTTGCTGTACTTGTTCCCTGCTCTGCTTGTTTAATTGATTGCCAGTCCTGCAGGTTATTGCTGCAGCAGACCTTGTTATCTGCCCACCCTATGCCGTCTGAATTATCATTGTAGCAGTAGTGAGCTTGTGAGCTGCATGGAGCATGCCCCTACCCTTCACTGGAGCTCATAGATGGAAGAGAATGTTGCTGAGTCATAGTAGCAAAAATGGAGTACATGGTTCCAGCTAAACAGCCCATTCTCCATCACCAGCTCCAGCCCCCTCCACCCTACAGAGGGTTCTGACGAGCTAAGAAAGAGCCTTGAATAAGAGACTGTGTTGACTGTAATCTTCATTAGCCCTTATGAATCATGGGGTGGGGACATCCTTGCAGCAGCTGCAGTGATGAGATCATCAGGATGACGCTAGGTGGCAGCAGTGAGGTTGGGAGAGCTCCATGGTGGAAATACCCTTGTAGGTGTATACCTATCTGCAGGGCCAATGGCACCAACCCAATGCTTCCCCAACCTCACCACCACCACTTCATCCTGCTGCTGCTGGGAGGACATCACTGGCCCACTATTTCTTCTGCTCCACTGCCCAGGCTGATGGTGAGAGCTGTTCAGCAGTGGAACAGACCCCCACAAGAGGTCTCCTTCCTTGGACGTTTTTAAGCAGGGGTTGGATGGCCATCTGTCATGGATGCTTTAGCAGAGATTCTTGCATTGCAGGGGGTTGGACTAGATGACCCTTTGGTCTCTTCCAACTCTCAGATTCTATGATCCCTCAAAACACAAGGGCTGAAGAGTTTTTGACAATGTAGGGTAGGGGTGGATATTATGTTCAGTTCAAAATTTTCTTTTGTATCCCCTATTTTACCAGCATAACATTGTGAACATAGGGGTCAGAATTGAGGTTAAGGCAATTTAGGTTATGGACTAAACCCTCTCTGCCCTGGAACTGCCCATTTTTGGTCCATGTGCCATTTTGGCTCTGTGCTTTTAAAGGTGAAAATCTTTATAAAGGTAATCTTGCTGCCATTGTTTATGGAATATTATCTATTACTTTGCTGCAAAACTGGACTAGAAAGTATGTATCTAGGAAAGTGGTTAACTAAGCTGCTTTATTTCATAGATTCCACAAGACCAGTGCAGCAATGATCCAAACCAGTCGGACAAACAGGATGTTGTGTGTATTGCCTTCAGTCCTGCAGAGGAAACACTTCTGATCAGCACAACTAAGAATCAGCTCTATCTCCTCTCCATATCAGCAGCTGAGATAAGCAAGGTGAGTTCATTAAGAGCACTGTGTTCTGAGCAACGACTCGGAAATGTGGTGTTCAAAGTAATTTTATATTCTTGTGCTGCAAAGAACAGAATGAAAACAAGAAACTAAGATATTCTGGTAATATGATTGCACCAAATCAATTACTCAGCAACCCTAAAAAAAAGTGTTGAAAGGAGAACCAGCAACATAAAGAATACTCTCAATTGCACAGTTCCTTCACCGGTCATGATATCACCACTGAATAACTCCTATAGCAACTTCACATTGAAAGCACCAATAACCATTCAGCAATATCATGACCACACAACTCACGGCACTTAGGCCTTTCATTGGTATCTCCATCCGGACCATAGCCAGTATCAATTTATGGATATAGAGAGTGGCAGCCTTTCCTGTTGCAACCTCCTTTGCCCTGGTGCATAGACATGTTGGTGTAATTGTCATCAAAACAATTCAAAATGTCATGTTCTCCTGCGAGACAGCAAGGACACATTTCAGCTATCTGAAATACCTCTTGCGGAAAATCTCCCCAAGATTTGAAAGGTCTGTTCTCCAGTCAAATTTCCAGTAGTGGCTGTTTCTGTTTGGACCTCTTCAGAGTACTTTTCTATAGTCACTGGTGTACTTCTCTACAAATGCCCTATTTGTCACTAGACTTTCCAGTGCTTTGATAAATTTAGTTCATATCAAATGCCTCCTTTTTGCTATGGAGAGAAGTTCAGTGTTGCCTGGTGTTACATCATCACATGAGCAGCTCTAGCTAACATGTTTGTGATATTTCACTAGGGGGAGACAGCTCACTTTGAATACCTGAACCACCCAATACATTCTGCTTCCATTACTGGCTTGGATACCTGCATTCGCAAGCCCCTCGTTGCTACCTGTTCACTGGACAAATCTGTCCGCATCTGGAATTATGAAAACAAGTAAGGGGACATGATTTGTTGCACAGCCTTTTGATTTGTACTCGGACTATGAATTGTACTCAGACCATGAGTGAGTGGCAATTCACTACAGAGCCCCAGGCAATCATCAGGGCAAGTGTCAGTCCTATTCTGATAAAAATAAACTGCTTATATTTACTCAGAGAAAAAAATAATATTAAGAGATGGTGGTTGCTCTAGAAATCAGTTGATAGGCAAGGTTCAGATACATAATTGTACTTCTTCATGGGACTCCTGTGTATGTAACAGAAACATAACCCTAGTTCTAAATCCAGAAAAATCCATTAAAAATCTGGAGCTATCAAAATTAGAAAGCCTATTTCTTTTATCAACTTTAGGTTTAAAAAAATGGCAATTTTTTTGTTAGTTCTGGTTATACAAATTGATTCTCATGTGATGCTGAATTAATTTGGTTGCCTGACAGTATGAACTGCCTGTCATGTGAAAAATTATTTTTGCTGCCCTGATGTATGCATTGAAAGGGACTGGTATATGTATGACGCTGTCAAGTTGTCTTTGTTCCCCTTTGTTCACTGTTCCCCAGCATTTGACCTTCTTGGGGGAACTGTGACAAAAAATAGCACTAGGTACAACTTAGTTGCACAGAAGCGTGGTCTGTGCTTTGATTGCCATGGTTGCTCTTGCTGCAGCACACTGGACCTGTACAAGGAATACCAAGAAGAGGCATATGCACTTTCCCTTCACCCTAGTGGGCTGTATGTGTTGGTTGGTTTTGCTGACAAACTCCGACTTATGAATCTGCTTATTGATGACATCCGAACTTTCAAGGACTTCACTGTACGAGGGTGCAGAGAGGTGAGCAGTGCAGGGAAGGAACTGGTGGAGGAGCTTGAATGGGGAACACCAGATTGGGAGGTGGCACAGGCATTTTATGACTAGTAAGTTGTGTTACCACGTTTACTTGGAACAGGTCTCTCCCTACACATCGACAGACTATTTTTCTGTGTTCAGGAAATAACCCATACCAGAACACAATTTCTGGGGGAGATTTTGCTCAAATATGCTAGATGAATTTCCCCACATTCTGCTGGAATACAGAGTAGGGTGTGATTCCAGAAGGGTGATTTCCAGGTACATACAAAAAGACTATTGCCTTCTTCCAATGGAATAAGGAGAGTCTTCGAGTTAGGTAGAGTTTAGGATACTTCTTATACAGACACCTGAAGTCTCAGGGTTCTCTGTTGCGAATCAATTAGGCTAGGATTTGAAGGAAGATTCAACATTTAAGCATTTCAGAAGGTCTTATGCCAGTATAGAGTGGTACCTCCAGTTACGAATGGGATCCATTCCGGAGGCCCGGCTGTATCCTGAAATCTTTGTAGCCGGAGGCTACCTTCTGCACACGTGGCGCGATTGAGCGCTTCTGCACACACACGGTGTGCAGAGCACTTCTGCGCATGCACGCGCAGCGAAACCTGGAAGTATACATTTCCGGGTTTGCCATGTTCGCAACCCTAAAGTTACGTTACCCAAAGGCATACGTCCACTGTATAGTGTGCGGACACTCCCTTTTCCATTTCAATAGAGTTCAGTGGGACCCTCAAGTAACTTTGTCCTAGTTTGGTAAGTCCTTAATAGCTCACTTTCCCAGACAAAATCTGGAGCCAAAGGAGGAGCACAAAATAGCAGAATACCACTCTCTGACAACAGATGCATCTGGTTGTGATGAAGGATGATTAGAGGCTGTTTTCTGCATGGCCTCCAAATTATGGATATCTGGTACCTTCACAAAGAGGTTACCTATGTGAAGTCTCATTGCTTCATGCTGTCTCCTGCTTCTGTCTACAGTGTGCCTTCAGTACAGGAGGTCATCTGTTTGCAGCAGTAAATGGAAATGTGATTCACATTTATTCTGCCATAAGTTTTGAAAACATCATTAACTTGAAAGGACACAATGGGAAGGTCAGTAAGTGATGCCTACAATACAAGTAAAATAGTACATTAAGCTGAATATATTTGAAATGCCAAAAGAACAGGATTTCTCAAGAAGCTGGTTTTGAGGCTCTGCTTATGATTGAATTATTTTTTTTATTACAAAGGCACTAGAAACTAAAAATAGGAGTGAAGGATTAAAAATACTCCAAGGTGCTCCTGAGTATAGTTCTCTGGCAGTGCAGATATAATTTGGATCACTTTTTACAAACAGTGGAATCAGCTTTCTCCTCTGTTATGTGCAATAGCTTAGGTTAAAAGAAAGCCAGCATTTTTACAGTACTTTGTAATCCTATACACACATAGCTGGGAGTAAGTCCAACTGAACTCAGTGGGACTTAACTACTGATTTTAATAGGAATGTGCTTAAATTTCTCTTGCTGAAACAGTAGGGCTTAAAAGTACTTTTGTTTGTCTGGGCTCGGCTTATCAAGAAAACAGATATATTATTTAATGTTTGTTTACTGAATTGCCAACAACCTGTTAGATGACTGTGGAGACGACATTCCCTCCTACCTCCCTTGCTGTAATTGGCCTCCCAAATATCAGTGCAAAAAAGACTTGAAATACCCTGAATTTAAGAACTTTGACCCAATGAATTTTAAGGAGCAAGTGGATTCCTCAGCCCTGCTTTGATGCCCTAGTGATCACAAATAGGTAAATTCCAAGCTTATGAAATGTCTTGAGATAGCTCCATAAGTTCCACCCATGATTACCTACAGCAGTTCAGTGCCCTCTTATCTCACCATTTTGTGCTTGTGAGTCCAATTTATAGTGAAAGAAGCTGAAGCTTTGCTAAGGAAAGCAAGGGAACTATCTGGGATGGAATGAGATAAGACTTATTAGCGATAAGGGAAAAGGTTAAACAGAATTAAGCAAGTTTGTAAACAGCCACTCTTATGTGATGAGAATTGCCTCCAGGCAACTAGGCAGATAATTTATTATAATTTGGGAGAGTTTCATAAATAATTTTATAATTGACTCCAGTATTTATAAACATTTTTAAGTTACTACAATATACACGAGAGCAAGGTGAATGTGAAAATGAAGCGAATACCTGTTTAACTGAGTTATTAGAAATATGTATGGGTTCAAAAACTACAGAGGATGTTTTTTGTTATTCACTTTTTATTGATTTGTCAAAAAAGGCATAGAACTTTGAGCAGGGGAGGACAAAACCTGAGGAGCTACAAGGACAGATGGTAATCTGCAGGCCTTTCCTTGCCACTGGCTATTAGCTATGATGTGTTTGGAGACCAAATGTGTGAGCTGTTATAACTCTGGATTCAGTTCATGAACATAATTCCTAACCCTCTTAGCCTGACCTGCTGGATTATAATGGGAATCTTTATCTTAACTGCTTACAGGTAAACTGTGAGCACAAAGGACACAGGGTAAAAAGGGGCTGTGTACTGTGAGTCTCTTATGTAAAAGGTTTGATGCAATGACACCAGGTAAACAGGCAGAGTACCAAGCAGCAACCTGTCTCTTGTGCCTAAGTAAGGATTCCCTGAGCATTCTATATATATATTCTCACTCGTCCCTCCAGGTACGCGCAGTGGCGTGGAGCATGGATGACTATAAACTGGTCTCCTGTGGCACAGATGGGGCAGTATATGAATGGAACCTCCAGAATGGCAAGAGAGAATCCGAGTGTGTGCTCAAGTCCTGCAGCTACAATGGAGTGGCAATATCACCCGATGCAAAAGTCATATTTGCTGTCGGATCTGATCATAGCATCAAGGAGATCTGTGATTCTGCGGTGAGCCCATGTGCAGACACTTATGGAGCTGATCAAAGTGAAGCAAACAATGCAGAAGAAAGTGAAGCTCAGTGAACCCAGTGCTGTAGCCAGTGGCAGAGCTTCATACTCCGGCAACAGGGGGCGGAGAGCAGGCGGGGGCAGGGCACACCGCCTGCAGGGGCGGGGTGCCCAGCTGGGGCAGGGGGGGCAGCCGCAATGGCACCCTACTGGGATTGCACTGCCGGGGGCGGTGCACTCCCCCCGCACTCCTCTTCCTCCGCCAGTAGCTGTGGCTTGCAGTCCCATCCCCCCCTCCAGCTTTTAACACCAGTGGTTGCCTATGCCATGTAGTGACAGTTGTGTTCATAGTTTCCTTCTTCTTCTCTATAAGAGTATAGCCATCTATGGCATCTATACCTTGCCTTGGTTGCCAAAAATTGTGGGTTTCTTCCCAGTTATGAAGTTGAGAGGGAAATCCATGACTCTTGAGGCGTTGAGAGGATAACAGGACATTCACAGTGGAGAGAACGAATGATGGATTTGTGTACCCTCTGCCACTTTCCAGTGCAAATTTAATCCTTGCTGAGTGACTTGCTAAAAGCATGGTGGGTGTCCTTTCTTTCAGATACTGCGAGAAGTACCCACTTTTGAAGTTGCCTACACTTTCATAGTGGTATCTCATTCTGGACGCATGGTGTTCGCCGGAACCTCTGCAGGGACCATTCGGTCCATGAAATACCCACTACCTGTGCACAAGGAATACAATGAATACCAAGCCCATGCTGGTCCAGTCACCAAGGTAAAGGCCAAGTCAGTCTCCAGGTCAACTTAATTGCCATAGCCTTTATTTATCCCTTCTTTTTCTGAGTCTGCAGCAACAAATAATGAAAGGAGGCACACCTTATATCATGCAATGAGCCACAAATGGGCATATCTAAATATGATATATTTATTGTGTATCAAAGTAGCTTAATAAGAATGACAATAGACAACAGAGTCTCTAATCACAGTAATGGGGAAAATAATGAGAATGAGTTCTATCTAAACAGTACACCCATCAGCCTCATTCTCTTCCAAGCTGAGTGTATGTAGCTGGGAGAGTGTAGGGGAAATCTCTCTGGGATGCTAACTTCTCAGACACTGGAGTGCAACATTTACAACATTGTTGCTGTACAGTACTATTTTTTAAATGTTATTTCATCCAGAAGGCTTGTTTATCACTTATACTTTCACCATAGGTTCCAGTAATGTTGAGAGCAAGGGTGTGAGGGTGACTGTGCTTCTTGGTGTCATGTTTAAAATCAGTCTACTACTGTGCCTCATTAAAAAGATAAGACTGAGATTGATAATGAGAGCGAATGGAAAAGCCACTGAAAACAAGGACAAGTTGTTAATTAAATGGATTCTGAGGAATGGACACCAGCCTGACAAATGGCAAGGGGAATGCTTGGAGCATAATGGGGAAAGTGGAGAAGAAGAGAAGAGATATCACTAGAGGCAAAGAGATGGATATATTTTAAAAATAATTGATCCTTATTAATCCAACCGGAGCATCTTCTTCTGATTCTGCCAACTGCCCTTTCTTTTCTCTGACTCTCCAATTGTGTTTTACTGGAGTTCAGTATGCCTTTTTCTCTCTCCACAGATGTCCATAACAGCTGATGATCAGTTCCTACTAACATCTGCAGAGGATGGCTGTATATTTATCTGGAAAGTTTATGACAAAGAAGGGCGGGGGTTGAAAAGGGAGAGAGATGTGCCATACTCTGATGAAGTATTGATCACTAGAACAGACATGGAAGAGAAGGTCAGTATGGATGAGTTTTGAAGTGGGAAGAGAACACATCAGAAGTCTTTGTATCAACTAACCCAAATGTGCTTTATTTGTACCTACCCAGTACATATAATGGCCCTAGTAGAGAGGTGACAGCAGGTTTGAATTAGCCTTATAATACAAGAATCAAACATTGTACACTTAAAATGTAGCTCATGAGCTACATTGCTCCCTGTCCTGAAACCTACTTCACATGTTATAGGAAATGCATATATATATGGCCAGATATAATATATGCTGTCTTTATATATTATAGTTTTTCAGACAAACGTGAAAGGCAGGATTCACCTGGCACCCATCAGTGGAAGCCCTGTGCAAGGACTTTTGCTTGCGCAGTAGGGCTTCTTCCCCCACCTGCTTGAAATGGGCTTGGTGGGGGTTGGGAGAATAGCATTCAGGGGGAAGAGAGGGGGAATTGTTCTGCCTGGCATGCTAGAATGCTTGCACTAATGGGACGATTGAAGGCCACCATTTTGAATTCCACCTGAAATGCCTTCTGTGTATCCATGACAAATTTAACATATGAAACAGCCCTAAAATATAGATCTGGCAAGATACTGTGTACAGTAGATTTTTATTTAATTTGCATATCTGAATGTTTTGCCACCAACTTCTTTTCTTATGATTCCTTACCCTGCAGACTCAGATAATGTTAGAACTAAAAACACGTGTAGAGGAACTGAAGATGGAAAATGAGTACCAGCTGCGCCTCAAGGACATGAATTATAATGAAAAGATTAAAGAACTAACTGAGAAATTCATCCAGGAAATGGAATCACTGAAAACCAAAAACCAGGTGAGGGTCAAACAATAACTACAACTCTCAGCATTATTGTGTCTTCTTTTTCCCATCATGCAGTCACCTGAGGGATTTGAAGGTTGGTATGCCTAGTTTCAGGTGTAATTCTCATCTCTATGTATTTCAGGTTTTGAAAGCAGATAAAGAAAAGCAGGAAGCACAACACCAAGAACAAGTTGCAGAACTAACAGAGAAGCAAGCAAGAGAGGTGCAAGACCTAGGTTAGGAGGACTTTAAGTCACACTTTCCTGCAGACTGTGAGAAAGGGCTTCAAGCCTATAGTGAAAGATGAAGAAAGAAAACCTTTCCCGTGCTGAGTGTTTGTCGGTCATGGCAAAGGGGCAACTTAGAGGACTGAGAACATAGGCATATTGACAATAATTTGCTTGAATGTAACTGGAATTAACTCATCTTTTTATTTATAATTATATCTCCCTGCCAATAAAGGCAGGAAAAAATGAGCAAACCTAATAAAGAAGAACATAAAGGGCAATAGATAAGCAGGGCATAGTAAGGTAGGTAACTTTCTGAAAACTGGGGATACCTTTTTAAAGCATCTTATCTCTGCAAGCCACCAAGAAACAAGGTTTTACTGCACATTTCTTCCATGGCCATCGGTATATTACTGTCATTGCAAAGCCACCACAAGTGGAGTAGTCTGTATCATCTTAGCATCTGCACAGCATTATGCACGTCACATCATTCCCACTTTTGAGGGGATGGCGTACAGAAGTTAATCCCCCAGTATTTTCTTTTCTGCCTAAAGAGCCAGAACTACTGAGTATGGAGTTCTGATGTAGATGCACCTGTAAAGAGTGTGCAAATGGGGCTTCAAAGCTAGTGATTGAGGAATAGTATGAGCTAGAGGAGAGAGATGTGAGCAGGCACCAAGATGTGGGTCTAAAACTGCTCCCTAAGACTAAGGATAACTGGGAGAGGACAAGACATACCTTACTCTGTAATACATCCCCCCCACCCCACCCCCACACATTAATTTGTTTTTTACTCTCTCTTTGGGTCAGAATCTGGCAATAACCAGAAGCTTCTGCTGGAGTTTGAGAAGTACCAGGAGCTTCAGATGAAATCCCAACGCATGCAGGAGGACTATGAGAAGCAGCTTCATGAAATGGAAGAGCACAAAAACCAGGCGCTGGAGGAGCTGACAGAATATTATGAGGCAAAGCTGCTTGAGAAAACCACTCAGCTGGAAGAGGTATGAGCTGTGATGGTTTCATTTTTATTTATTTTTAAGGATGGGCACTGTTCTACTATGCTTGAAGTTACTACTGATTCAGCCCTTCATTGCTCTTCTGACTTCCACTAGCTGTGCTCTGAAGTT
Organism: Podarcis tiliguerta; assembly: GCF_965153285.1. Lineage (NCBI taxonomy): Eukaryota > Metazoa > Chordata > Lepidosauria > Squamata > Lacertidae > Podarcis > Podarcis tiliguerta. Next base: position 48,052,337 of record NC_139539.1, read on the forward strand.
GAGCTCTGATCTGTGTAGACTCTTGTCCTTGCCCCTCCTGATTAGGCAACCATCTCCCATCCCAAACAGGGATCTTTCCAGTTGTCTTCTTCCCCGAGTGCCACATGTTAGTGCGTTTAACTTACAGTTCTCTCAGATAAAACCCCTAGGCAGGCTGACTGTTTCTGGCTTAGATAGGATTGCCATATTTCAAAAAGTAAAAGTAAACCACGCCAGCAAAAAGTCTCTGTATGACAACATTCATACCGTATTTTTCGCTCTATAAGACACACTTTTCTCCTCCTAAAAAGTAAGGGGAAATGTGTGTGCATCTTATAGAGGGAATGCAGGCGGGAGGCTCTCCTCAGTGCTCCCTTTAAAGAGCCGCATGGAGTGCGTGTGCTGCTCTTGGGGGCTTTTCCCCGAGGAGGGAGAAGGGTTGCCCTTCTCCCTCCTTGGGGAAAAGCCCCCAAGAGCCGCACACACACTCCACGCGCTCTTTAAAGGGAGTGCTGCTCTTGGGGAAGCCTTAGCCGCGTGCAGCCTCTCCCGGGCAGGGGATGAAGGCCAGGAGAGGCTACGCACAGCTATCCCATAAGCCAGGACAGCAAGCGGGATCGCTGCACAGCAATCCCGCTTGCTGTCCTGGCTTCTGGGATTCAGAATATTTTTTTTCTTGTTTTCTTATTCCAAAAACTAGGTGCGTCTTATAGAGCGAAAAATACGGAACTTAAAACAAAAGGAACACTATTCTTTAATCATTGTCCAGAAGCTTGTATATTGGAGCTTGTATGTGTCAGGTTGTTTATTGGATTTATATACCACTCTATACCCGGAGGTCTCAGGCTGGTTCACAGAAAAGATCAACATAAAAACCACAAAATATATAATCAAAATAAAAACAACATTCCAATAACACCCCCCCCCCAAAAAAAAAAGAGCCACTCTACTGGATCCTACTAAGCAAGTTTCACAACTACAGAGATTCTAATTTAAAGTACTCTTCTAGTAGATTATGCTAAACCCTACTCACCTGTCCTTTCTGGCTGAAGTCAATGACAGCTCCAAACTCTCATTTTTCCATCCTTACTGTACTCAGAGTGACATAAGTAGCTGGATGTTTCTATCATTCACCTTTCCATACATATACTTTTTTATATCCAGACTCGCCCACCTGTCAGAGTTCACCTGCAAGATTGGTGGAGGTAAAAATCTGGTGCACTGGTCAGATCCACTTACCCACCACTAATTTATGAACTCGGTCATTCAGTGCTTTTGTAACATGTAATTAAGCCTCCAGCACTGTAACAACATGTTGCTGCATTGTCATCCCCGGAGAGCTTGTGTCAATCTGCCTCATCTCCAAACTAGCCCAGGGTCTTGGCTCTCCCACGCAATCATTTCAGTCTGGTCCCTTAACAGTGTGGCTCCTTTAACTCCTCCTTTTTACTTTTCTCCTTTCTAACTTTCAGGCTCAAGATGAATCAAGAACTCAGCTCCGAGAATTTGAGGAAACCAAGAAACAAATTGAAGAAGATGAAGATCGAGAAATCCAGGACATAAAAATTAAGTATGAGAGGCGACTTCGTGAGGAAAGAGAATCAAATTTGCGGCTAAAAGGGGAGACAGGAATCATGAGGAAGAAGGTATGCTCGCCTGTTTCAGGCTATCAGATTTCTGGTTTGTGATCATTTATTTCAAGATGTATATACCACTTTCTCTATCAACAAAATGACAATAAAATAGGTAATAAGAGTAGATTAAAATTATAAAAAGCAACACAAATTTTAATACCCAACTGTCTTTTGAAACAGTGTCACAGAAATGTCAACAAAAATCTGTTTTACATCTAATGTAAAATTATTTCCTAAAATGCAAGGTTTTATCTAAAGGCTGGAATGCTAGCAAAGGGCCAAATTAAATGTTATGTTATTTGTACAAATGCCCCTTGCATGCTTGTTTTACTTTAATTGTCAGATGATAGACAGGTGGGTCATCCCACCCACCTGTCCAACTCCCTTATGCAGCGCTTCCCAATATCCAGCTGCCTATTAGGTGTTTGGGAAGTTCTGTGTAAAGTGCTTGGCATGCTCAGCATTTTCCAAGCACCCAGTATAGGGTTGGCAAAGCTCCTTTCTGCAAGAATCAGCTGTTTGACCGAGTTTCCCATTAGAGATTTGGTTGCACAGCCAAGCCTGCAGGTTTGAACTCACTGTCCATCAGTTGATGGGCCATGATCAACTCTGCTTCCTGAAGGCATCAGCTGCACAGGGATATGGAGATGCCCACCATGTAGCTTTCACTGATTCTTGTCAGCAGTTCTCATGGAACTGTTGCTGGGTGAGACACTGGCTTCAGACTGAAAGATACCTTATGCTTTTTTCTCTAGTTCAACAGTCTGCAGAAAGAGATTGAAGAGCGCTGCAGTGACATTGAGGCAATGAAGGTGGAGCAGCAAAAGTTGCAAGGAATCATTAAAGCCTTAGAGAAGGACATCCAGGGGCTGAAGAGAGAGATTCAAGAAAGAGATGAGACTATTCAAGACAAGGTGAGGTGCTTGGATCTATGCTCCTTTCCCACCGCTCTACCCACAGCTGGGTTTTGCTGTCCAAATCTACAAAGGCTCTGACCCACTAAGCAGTGCCTCTCTGTGTCTGCCTCCCAGTCTGAAGGATGGAGCTTAGAATTCATTATCCCTTCTCTGATATTTCTGACACTTTTCCTTTTTCCTCCTCATATGCCACTGTCCCACACATTGACTCCATTGATGTAGGGCTGAAGTTGTAAGAGATCCCTCTTTCTCTTTAGACACTGCTCACCTCATGTCTCTATTTTATTTGTCCCAGGAGAAGCGAATTTACGATCTAAAGAAAAAAAACCAGGAACTGGAGAAGTTCAAATTTGTACTAGATTATAAAATAAAGGAGTTGAAGAAGCAAATAGAGCCGCGTGAGAATGATATCAAAGCTATGAAGGAGCAGATCCAGGAGGTGAGAAGCAGATTAGGCAGCCCACTCCCAGCCCTGAAGCTGGGAAGACCAGCTTGAAGACCATAGCAGGCCACAGGCCTCCTTTAAAACTTCTCCTCTTCTCATGCATCTGTGCAGATGGAAGGAGAGCTGGAACGTTTCCACAAGCAGAACACACAACTGGAACTGAACATATCAGAGCTACGGCTAAAACTGAAAGCCACAGACCGGGAGATGCACAAAGAGATGCAAAAGGTGTGTCAAATGGCAGCTGAAAAAAGTGGTACACCAAATTACAACTGGTCCTTCTTTAGGGTGTCATATACAGACTAAGATAACCTCTAAAGTTTCCTTCCATCTTTATGATTCTGTAATGGTAATTGAAATTTTCTTCCACTGAATCTAGTGTTTAAATTTCACATTAAAGCAAGGTAATGACAAATGTGTTGGGGCTGCTCTAATATAATAATTTAATAGGTGACTCCGGACATGCCTGTCCATGACTTGATGACTTGCATATGTAAACAACAATTTCATTTCAGGATTTCATGTTATTTTGTATCTCTTTTTCCTGAAGACAACTTATACATTCAGCTGTCAGTTAGCAAACTATATAGAGCTGGAAATTCAAGTGATGAAGAAGTACTGTGGGATTTGAAATGTTTAACGGGTTCCATCCTACCACTGTCCTGATAGGTTGGGTACCCTCTGGCAATGTATTCTGCTGCATCAAGCTTTGATGTTCCTCTGACTGCAGGAACGAGACATGGAAGCACTTGTCAAGCGATTTAAAACAGATCTTCACAACTGTGTAGGCCTCATCCAGGAACCCAAGAAACTGAAGGAGAGCATCCGGGATATCTATGAAAAGTATGTGCAGAAGGCAGATATGGTAAGTGAAAGTTCTTCTCTCTCAGCAGCAGATACCCACCATACTTCCTTTGAGCTCACTTCATTTGCTTTATCAGGTGGAAATTGTTGGCGTTGACACAGACTTGCATCAAGAGTACACACGGCAGCGAGAGCATCTTGAGCGCAACCTGGCAACACTGAAAAAGAAGGTGATAAAAGAAGGCGAGGTACATCGTGCAGACTATGTGCGCATCATGCAGGTACTAGCACTATGAGGGGAACTGAGCAGGTCCACTCTTCTAAACCGCTATAAGAAAAAGGTTCTATTTGCTCCATTCCCAGGTCCAGAAGGTCCAGAAATTTCAGTTTAAATAATGAATTTCAAGTGTGGATTTGAAAAGTACTGTGGGTGGGATTCACCTAACGAGTCCCATCAGCAGAAGCCCTACACAAGAACTTCTACTGGCACAACTGGGCTTTCCCATGTGCCCCCCTAAATTGGCTCTCCAGAGCTCAGAAGAACCCCTGTTTTGTTTTAATAGATAGGCAATGCATACCTGGCAAATATGGAGAACACAAGAGGCATCCCCCATTCCTTTATACCCCAAAGCATCTGCTTTGTTTAGCTCTTGGTCTTGTTCTGCATATCAGTATACTTTTCCACAATGTCAGCAATCTCTTTTGGGTGTATAGACAGTATATCACCTTAGCTTTGCTACATCTTGTTTCTGTAGGAAAATGTGAGCCTCATCAAGGAAATAAATGAGCTGCGGAGAGAACTGAAGGTCACCCGTACTCAAGTTCTTGACCTCCAGTCAACCTTGGGGCTCCTTATGAAACGCAAGAAGCAACCAGCACAATCCCTAGGTAACCAAGTTGTTATTCAGCTCACTTTCCCCTTCTGCTCTTTCCTAGAATATGTTTCCATTTCTTTCCTTTTGACCCCTTTTCCCTAGAACTGGGGTGGGCAACTGTTTTGTTCCCAAGGGCGACATGCAGCTGTTGGTGGTGCTGTATTGCTAGCGTGAGGGGTTGATCAAAAGTTGGCTGGTATGTGTAATTTTCTCATGTTCTACACTCATTTGGTATTTTGTATTATCTAAAAGATTATGTTCTGCTGCTATTGTAGATGCTGATCCAATTTTAAAAGTCACCTTACGTACTTTATAGTCATATTGCTCTGGGATTAACACAGTAACAGTTGTCTTTGCAAAACATCTCTTTGGGGTATTTTCTACAGTTACAACCAAACAATGTGATTTTTCCATTTCCTCCAGCTCCCTCCCCTGAACGGCACACTCCAACCATCCTACGGTTGAATCCAGAGGAGGAAACGGAGAGGATCATTGAAATGCAGCGGTTGGAAATCAAGTACCTCCAAGATCAAATGCAAGGGCAGGAAAAAGCTCTTGCGGTTCGGCCTACATCAGGTTCGAAACTTCCCATGCTAGAACTGGACAGAAGCAGCCGTGAACAATCACATTGACACGTGCAGAAGGCATCCAAACTTAACTAATCTTCTCTGCATCTCTAGAGCAAGGACCCACTCCTACCCTGACCCTTTGGGTTCTTTGTTTTTGTTTTAGCACCTCTGATTCTGGATAGGGAAAGGAAACAATAAACAAGTCAGACCAGATTTGTCTGCCTCTTGTTAATACATTGCAAGTCTCCAAATAGGAGAAACAAGTGAAAAAAAATGCAGAGCACCAAGGAAGAAGCTGGCTGCTCATATGTGAGGTCATATCTGTACCGCACAGCAGAGCTCTGTTTCAACTCAAAGCAAAAATCCTGTTGGAGACAGGACCCTTGTGCCTAGCACTGATGCAAGAAAGTCTCAACTCTACACATTCTCTGTCCCCTGAGCTAGTCTGGGAAATAAACAATTGCCTGCATCTTTTCCCATTGGCAGCAAAATTTTGATTGATGAACCTGAGACCCTGTTGGTACACTCTGTGGCAGATCCATCGCTCTGTTCTGAGTTGCTTTTCCAGCTATTTGCAGAACAGTAAGTCTGTGCATGGCTGACTGCAGGTGTGAACCTATTTACTTGAGCAATATCTCTCTCACTCACACACCCAACCTAGGAGTCCTCAATCCTTCCCCCTCACCCCTATATCTCTCTTCTCAAATATATCTTGCTAACTATTAACACGAATGTGACAAACCTTTCGACAGTGTGTGAATAATGCTAAATGGGAGATACTAAGGAAAAGAAGGGACCCACTATCCCCATGAGTGTTAGATAGTAATGATAAATATATTTATTTAAATCATTTGTACAAAGAGAGTTGTGTGTTAAAAAAAATAGATACACCAGTTACACAAAATCTGCAAAGCACAAAATAAACATATCTAATTAAACAAACCAACAAACCTGTCGGCTGAACTGGGGGCTAAACAGAAATATATTTGCATATGTAGGCACATGTACATGCACACACCAGATGCCAATAGAGAGGGAGAATAATGGACCTTGGGGAATTCCACCTTGGGGCAACTGATGCTTGCCATGATATGCTTGTGTTGGTAGGTAAGGTGACTTGATAGGTAAGCATCAGGGCCTTGAATGGAAGTTGGAAGCATACTGACAGCCAGCGAAAATGCAATAAAACTGGCTGACTGTGTTTGCAACAATAATATGCCTTCTGCTTTTCGGATACCAACACTGACTGTTCTGTAATCTAATCTCCTTAGTAACGTATCCTTTTCACAACACAACCATTTGTTTTCTGTCCTCCATGAGGCAACAAAGCAAAAGCACTTCAGCAATTTATGGTGCACTGGTGATAAGCTATACCCTTGAAGTTATTCCTCCCTGACTTATCAGAAGAAGACTCTGCAGCACCCTGGGTCAAGTAGTTTCACTATTCTCTTAATTATTTGCATTTACAAATCAAAAGCCTTCTGAAATTCACCAAACCTATGTTATGGGTAGTTGCTATAACTGCTTTAGAAACTTTTTTAGAAGTTCAGCAGAGTCCTTAACAAGGCAGATGCTCTTCAGAGTAAGCTACATGTAATGCTTTCTATGAACTAATTAATAATACGCATGCCTACAATTCCTAAATCATTCATATCCCATGTTCTTCCCTATGTCCATCACTAATTCTTCCGGCAATGGCAGCGGATGTGAATCAATCTTTTTCTTGATAATTATTAGGTAGCTAGGAGTGATCTTCCTCTGACAGGTGCTTAAAACACTCCTTAATAGTTTAGTCTTTGCTCCACAATGGTGCAATGCTGCCCTCAGGTGAGAGGTTTTTCCCATGGTGCACACACACTCAGGCACTTCAGAAGATGTAATTAGAGAACATGCCATAAGGATGTTGTCCTGATCAGAGAAGATTGCTGAACAACCCACTGCTGACAAACCATCTCACCAAGGGACTTTTGGAGTCTAGCACTTGGTGGAAGATTACTCCTAGACCAGAGGAAGTTCGTGGAACAGAGGCAGAATGGCAATGTAGGTTTTATTGGATGTTTTAGCTATGTTTACAGTCGTGTCTTGGATTCTGAGGCAGCATAACAATCCTTTGTGCTCATGTCATGCCTGCATCACAAGGTAAGGTTTTTCTTTTCTTTTTTTACAAGAAGGTATGTTAGCATTCTTCTTTGTGTCAACATAGCTATGAAAACCATGCTTTGCATTCTAGCGCACACTTAGCCTTCATATTTCACCCAGTGTTTTCCAAATAAAACTTGCATGTTTTTAACAGGAATCAATTCACACACGGTATCAGTGCAGCATTGTCTCCTGCTAAAACATACCTGTTTAAATCAGACAGTATCTCTAGAGTAGGGGAGAGGGTAAGTATTATACTGTATAAAGGTAAAGGTAAAGGGGACCCCTGACCATTAGGTCCAGTCGTGGCCGACTCTGGGGTTGCGGCACTCATCTCGCTTTATTGGCCGAGGGAGCCGGCGTACATATTCCGGGTCATGTGGCCAGCATGACTAAGCTGCTTCTGGCAAAGCAGAGCAGCACACTGAAACGCCGTTTACCTTCCTGATGGAGCGGTACCTATTTATCTACTTGCACTTTGATGTGCTTTCGAACTGCTAGGTTGGCAGGAGCTGGGACCGAGCAATGGGAGCTCACCCCATCGCGGGGATTCGAACCGCCAACCTTCTGATCGGCAAGTCCTAGGCTCTGTGGTTTAACCCACAGCGCCACCCGCGTCCCTATTATACTGTATCAGTTGTGCAAACTGGTAGTCAACCAGAAGAAAGGTGTTGAAGACAGGGTTAGGGTAGGAAGTAGTACCACAGATTTACAGAAGGAAATGCGAATTGTCATACACATAATCAGGCATTACACCAGACAGTTTATGTTGCAAGAAGCCTACCAGAAGTTCAAAAAATCCTTCAAACTGAAGATATGACCATTGTCATTTATAGGAAAGGAATATGTGCTACTGTATTACACTCGGGTAAGGGAAGACAATAAATGAAGAGAGGGAAGAGTAACAGAATCCAATAACTCAGCATGATTTAGAAATCGCATAACCTGGAATTGTGACTTTTTGTAAGGAACAAGGTAGGTAGGAAATGTGAAGCCAATGGAAGACAGGCCTTGTGGTATGTGATGGCAATGCCAGACAAGGTAGGGAGAAAGAGGAAGAAAAGCAATCCGAGACTGCTGTCACCATCAACCACAAATCTTTTAGCATTCAAAACCCTGGTGGCACTTGGCTTGACCGTGTGTTGGGTATGCTGACAAAACAGACAAATAGTGTGACCTGGTGAGAAGATGGTTGCAGTTGGCTATTGTAGAGTTCATTTTCAAGTCTGAACTCTGACGTGAGCTTGCTGGATGACCATATACATGGTTCTCTTTCTATCACATTTCTCTATCAAATGGATATAACAATACCACATATCATAAGCTTTCTCCGCCCCCACAATAATGAAGTACAGGCAGTATTGGAGTACTGAGATAAAAATATGTATTCAGTCAAGCCTTCAATCCCATGAAATGGAAGGCATTTACAAGTCTTAGAAAATATCATAAGCAATCTTCTCCCCCCAAAAAACTGAATGTTGTGTTGCACCAACTATCTTGAGTGTCCCATAGCAATGGTACTTGGCTACCCACTCAGTATTGCTTAAACATACCTCTGTATGCTGAAAGGATTTGGGAACCTTAAGTTAATAGATAGAAGGGGGGTGGAGAGAGATGGTTCCTAGTCTCTCTATTTTGTTAATCCAAAAACCAAATACAGTGGTACCTCGGGTTACATACACTTCAGGTTACATACGCTTCAGGTTACAGACTCCGCTAACCCAGAAATAGTACCTCGGGTTAAGAACTTTGCTTCAGGATGAGAACAGAAATCTTGCTACGGCGGTGCGGCAGCAGCAGGAGGCCCCATTAGCTAAAGTGGTGCTTCAAGTTAAGAGCAGTTTCAGATTAAGAACGGACTTCTGGAACAAATTAAGTACTTAACCCGAGGTACCACTGTATCTTGTTTATTCACTTACTTTATTTTGAGGAAACCATCATGGGAGGAAAGGCTTCGAGGGTATAAGGGGTTTACTGCCCATCAGTCAAAGTCTGATCCATTCATTAGCCAAAATTCCCACAAGTCCCTACTCTTTTAGAAATATACTATCCTAGTCATACTGCTACTACTTAGACACCAAGGCAGGCATAGGCAAACTCAGCCCTCCAAATGTTTTGGGATTTCAACTCCCATCATCCATAGAAACAGGACTAGTGGTCAGGAATGATGGGGGTGTGGTCCCAAAACACCTGGAGGGTCAAGTTTGCCTATGCCTGCACCAAGGCCTTGAGAAGATCCTGCCCAGTCAGAACATTTTCTCCCAAAGGCCAATAAAATGCTTTGCTTTAGGCTAAAAGAAAAGCTCTCTCTTCAAGAAGTCTGATGACGATTCCTATCTTCCTGATGGGTGCACAAAAATGCAGAATGGCTGTGTTTCTTTCCTGGCGCCACCCTGCATCCTAAATGGCCCCATGCCTCTCTGCTGCCCCTTAGCAAAAGTCAGAATGTGACTGCGCTGCTCCTTAGGGGGTGGAAATGTGAACCTGTCTGGCAAGGAGCTTGTCTGGTGAGGGTTAACGTAGAACTCTTTCAACCTGTATTTGCTTACCTCTGCCTGTATTGTATATCCTCCTGTTTCCCTTGCTCCATCAGCCTTCTTATTTCCGCTTCCCTCAAGCACACAGTCACCAGGCTGGAATGCTTCCAAGGACAACAGCAGGTTGTCTCTCTATCCCCACCCTTCTGGAGAATGTACCTGCCTGGGCAAAGGTCAGCGTATGCTACGAGCCTATCAGACGCAGCACCTGGGCTAGGACAGGCGGAGGAAGGAGGTGGGACTTGCACCTGTTGCTTGACAGGTAGACGCAGGCAGGCAAGGAGGGAAGAAGATTGGCTTTAATTTTATCCTCAGGCCACAACCTGAAAATTGTCCCATCCGTCAAGTATAATAGCAGGAAAAAACGATACTAGCATCCTGGCAAGTCCGAGAGCTTAGGCAAAAGAAACAAGACTTGCTACAGCATCTTCTGTGAAGAATCAGCTTTAGGTGAGTGAAGCTGATGTCCCTTCCAGCAATTACCTGGTTGTCTCCACTACATACTGTCATCTTCCCTTTCTGTCAAGGCTTGGCGTGGGATTGAAAACTCCTCAAATTCCACACATACACACTGCTCTTCCTTTGTTAGCCTACAACTATGTTTAGAGGCATTCCTGAGGGATTGGTGTGCTGCCTTGTGCTCAGATACCTTCAGGATACGAGGATGTGTAGAAAGGAGACAGGGTCTTTCCTCAAAGCTGCTCTTCTTCTGATCACCAACACCACCATTATTTTAACTTCATTTAATAATGGCTTCCTAGGAAACATCTGTTGCGACTGTGAAACTGCTAGCAGATTTGCAGAGCTAAGCTGAGTCTGGTATGGTTTCATATTGGATGGGGGACTGTGTGTTGAGATTCCTGCATTGCAGAGGGTTGGACTAGATGATCCTCAGGGTCCCTTCAAACTCTACCATTCTAATATCACATGATCTCAAAGTGCCTGGAAGCATTCCGCTATGTCTGCCCTTGTTCAGTAGCCCCATAGACTTAGCTGTGATTCTTGCATAGCAGAGGGCTGGACTAGATGACTGTGGGGGGGTCCCTTCCAACTCAACAATTCTACAGTTCTGAAAGCAGGAAGGGATGAGAAGGAGTGCGAGAGGTCCTTTCCCATATGGGTTAATGCTGAATAGCTGACAATCCAAGCTGGCTGTAATCCCTTCCTGGCCGCAGGCAATCCAGCAAAACACAGCAAGCAGTGTGTTAGAAGCCATCGTGTGCCAACAGCAGCACAGATCCCAGGCAAGTACCGCTTAGAGCACGCAGCTGCTCTTTTGCCTGCTTGGCATATAAGTGACGTGGATGGAGCATGGACTTGGATGCCTCTGCCCATGAACCCACAGGGTACAATCGGTTGTTCCTCCAGGAGTTCAAACTTCACACACAGGTAGAATGGAAAGGCTTGTGTGTTGCACGGAGAGGGTGGGGGAATTTATTCAACTCCTCCTGGCCTTCCTACAAGTCACTGAGCTTTGATTTCTGCATCAATGCAGCCTCAGCTGGCAACGTGCCCTGAAGAAGCCTGTTCTCCTTATGGTTTTAACAGTGATCTCATGCTCTGTCAGGCTTGGCCTGACACGGTCAGGCTGTGTCTGGATCAGGCCCCTCCCCTCTCTGACCACCTGGTTCTGCCAAGGCAAGGCTCAAGCAGCCACTGATCTAGATGTTAAGCAATTGGCCAGAATAAAGGGGATCTGTTACAAGAGGAGCAGGGATTTTTAGCTATCCCCTTAGTTCCCTGTAAAGTAGTAGTACTTTTACTGAACATCTTCCAGATCTCTTAACTGACGCAGCAACAAGAGTTTAAACTGGCTTTTAAAGATAGCCTGGACCCATGCATGTTTAAAAGTTTACTCACGAGGCAACTCCTACTGATTTCTAAGTAAGTGTGCATATGATTGCAGCCTTAGATAGTGGTGTATTTTAACAGTAAGATGCTCGTATGATTAGACCTCACTTCGCTTTGACCCATGAGCCACATTTCCTGCTTATGCTCAGTCCTGATACCTGACTGATATCTCCAAAGTGCAGTTATCTTTAGTGCTGAGCTGAAACAGGGTAGTGGTGCATTTTGTGGAGATCTCTGGCTTCTCTGATACGATGCCTTGCCTTTTCATCCATTTTTTACATTCCTCGGCAAAAGGGGATGAATAAACTGTAAGAAGGTGGATGCTAGAGGAAGAGTGTGCATGCCTCTGTTGCCAAAGCAACAGGGCAAACGTTCCCTCAGGCTGGGATGCACACGCCAAGTGCCTCCCATTGAAAGGAATGCAATGCAGAGACAAGATATGCAGGTGTCATTTCTCTGGACTGCATTGCTTCCAATGGGATGCGCCTCTCAAGGCAAGGGAGTTTCTCCCCCTTACACCAGTGGCAGTACAGGGAAACCATATTTGTGAAAAGGCTCTTTAAAAAAGGATAAAAGAGGATGAAGGTAAGAGATTTTATTTATTCTGAAAACTTTCAAGTGACAGCTTTTACAGTGAAAAATCATAATGAAAATGCATCATAGCACTGTGTTGCTCTACTTTTAAGCATATCCTCCTACCAGTGTTTGGCATTTCCCCACCGCGGATGTGTAATGGTAAGAGAGTGAGATGGTGCTTTATCGTGCAAGAAGCTTTAAACTCTGCCAGCTTAGACAGCGGGATGCAAAGCTCCCTCTCCACAAGGCCTGTCTTCAGTCATTCACATTGCTGTATACAGTCATACCTTGGGTGACAGATGCTTCAGTTTGCATGTTTTTGGGTTACGGACATGCCGAAATCCGGAAGTACCAGAACAGGTTACTTCCAGGTTTGGGTGCTCGTGCATGCACAGAAGTGCTAAATCGTGCTTTGCGCATGCGCAGAAGCACCAAATTGCAACCCGCACATGTGCAGACATGGCGCTGCGGGTTGCAGATGCTGCGGGTTGAGAACGTGCCTCCCGCACGGATCACATTCGCAACCCGAGCGTCCACTGTACTCTATAGCAGGAGAGGGGAACCTCAGGCCCAGGCACCAAATGCAGCCTTGGGACTCTCCCTAAGCTACACCCCACATGGGTCTTACCTCACACCTTCCTTTTGTGCTTTTGCTTGGCTGGACTGTGCCCTAGGCCTGTCTTGATTGATTTTGTTTGTCTGGATGGGAGATAGAGAGATGTGTGTACATGTGGAATGAGGCCTACTCATATGTGGAATGAGGCCTACTTATTTGTTGTTCTGTCCACTATTTAAAAAAATTCCATTTACAGTCATACCTCGGGTTACAGACGCTTCGGGTTGCACGATTTCGGGCTGCACACTGCGCCGAACCCAGAAGTACCGGAACGGGTTACTTCCGGGTTTCAGTGCTTGCACATGCGCAGAAGAGCAAAATCATGCTTTGTACATGCGCAGAAGAGCCTAATTGCAACCTGTGCTTGTGCAGACGTGGCGCTGCGGATTGCGGACGCTGCGGGTTGCGAACGTGCTTCCCACACAGATCACGTTTGCAACCCGAGCGTGCACTGCATAGACTGCTTTACTATCCAAAGCACCTTGAAGAAGTTTACATACAGAGTAAGTACTGTTGAACCATATCGAATGATTCACATTAAAAAATACATAAAAATATACATATCCTAAAAAAGTAATACGCCTCTGGCCCCACCTACTTTTGCTTCTGAACTTGCCCACCTCTGGCTTGTGGTCCTCAGGCTGCAAAAGGTTCCTTATCCTGCTCTGTAACAGGAATCGGGAGCCTGTGGATCTCGCCATTTCCACCAGTCTTGTGGGATGTCGCGAGTTGTAGCGCAACATCCTGAGAGCCACCGGCTCCCCACTCCTGCTATAAAGTCACAAATGGTACTATACTATACAGTACGTAAAATACAGGTCAGTCCTAGGCAAAAGGTAGACAGCAAGAAGCTGAGTGGCTTTGAGAAGATTAAGGGGCAGCATGCAGATTTAGCAAGCACTGCATTTACTCATGAAAATGACTGTTTTCCATTCTGTTCCTGCCATTTTCAATATCCTTCTAAACAAAGTTTGTAGCTGTAGAGGCTGCAAAGACAAGGTCGCCTTGGCAGGGATGCGCTTGCTTGGGACAGTAGCATTTCTGTCTGTTAAGTATGGGAATACTTAACAGCCATTTCCTGGAGCTTCGCTGGAGGGAGACGTCAGGAGCACTGGCAAGCGAAGGTGGGGGCATGGGGAGTAGTCCGCCCCAGGTGCGTGCCGAGGGGGGTGACATTGCGGCCCCCCCGCCCCCCGGGACACTTGGCGCTCACTGCACACCCCCGGGACGTGCGCTGCCTGCACGCACCCCGCGGGCGGCTCTCTACGCCCCCTGGGACGCGTGCCAGCCACGCCCCCAAATGTACACCGCTCCTGGTGCCACAGCAGGTAGCTCCACCACTGGTCAGGAGAGCAAGTTGTTTACGTGTGGTTGCATGTAGAGACAACTTACAAATGGTTTACATCTGAGCAGTGGGGGAGCTTACTACACAGAAGGTCCTAGCACCCCATCCAGGTCTCTGTTCTTCCTAGACAAAGACTTGCGTCTCAAGGGTTAAGGCAGCCTTGACGCAAGGATCTATTGTTCAACAAGCCGGAGAGCCAGTTGGTGACAAGAGGCAGATGCTGATGAGGAACCATGTGAGGCTGGTGCTGTGAATGGGGCTTTATTACTGTGTGGGATCCCTGCCCTCTGCCACTATCCTTGCTGCCAGCACTGGAGGCGAGCACAGCTCAGCTGAGGGATGTTGTGGTGATCTGATGGAGGAGCCCTAATGCAGCTAAGCTTTGACGGACAAGGCAGGTACTGGTACAAGACAGGTGCACCATAGCACCAGGGGCAAGCTTGCTGAGGGGAGATCCCAGACTGCAGCACCAGTGAGTGGAATCTATTAGAATTCCTGGAGGGGGGGGCTGCATATGAGGGCCCATTGACCCATCCCCATTAGGGCTGCCATATGTCCAGATTTCCCCAGACATTACCGGGATTTCAAAGGCAGATTTGACATCTGGGGGGAATTTCCAAAAGGCGGAGCTTTGTCCTGGATCTTAGGCAAGTCAATTTGGGGGTCTTCAGCGTGTCCTGGTTTTTACTTTTTGAAATATGGCAACCCTAAGGCTCATTGGAAGTGGGATGTCATTGCGAAGGCCCCCATGTGGAAGATCACTTCAAAGAAGGATCTTTTATCAGCCCTGTGGAAGATGGAGTCTCATTTTAGGTATCCACTGGGAAGAAGCTTTATTGCAGGGATAGCTTTAATGAGGTCCATCAATTTAGCCCTTGTGGTCAGATGTTGAAAACGTGTAGCAACTGGGGCTGCTAATACTTTTCTGAAGATTGCTAGCTTCTACTATTTATTCGTTATGCTGAATACCCTGAGCATCTAAGGAACCAGCTATTTTTGCACATATTGCATGTATTTTGCAAGAAGATATGCCTTTTTAAAAAAAAATTGTGCCTTTATTTCACAGAATGATCAGCAACTCTAGTATTATACAAAATACCACCTTTCTCCTTTTTTGTTTTCCAAACTATTCTTGATTTTTATTGATAAGAAGTTCTAACTACTTACAACTTTCCAGCTGCATACTCTGCATAGTGTAGTCCTACATTCATAAGCTGTCATGTGAAAGGTATTGCATATTTCTGCTTACTTTGGTTGCTTTTTTCTGCGCAAAAACCAGGCCTGTTATCTTCCACTAAGATTCATGAGGTAGGCAGAATTTGTATAGGAGCAAGGCTGGTATTTGGGGACTACTTTGATTTGTCTTGCTTAATAATCTCTAGCAACTGATTTGCTTTTCTAGGTGTTAAGCGTGCAGAAGCAATATTTATCTTTCTTGAATGGTAGCAGGGTAGGATACATGACAAAGGTATTCTTCCCCATGCCATTCCCACAACTTTGCTCCTAAGCAACCTTGTGGTTGCAGCCTTGTAACTACTTACCTGGGAGGAAGCGCAGATGAACTAAATATGCATAGAATTTTACTGCACATATTAGCTGCTACTGACCTCTTAACTCTCTTCTTGCAATCATTTGCAGTTGTGTTGGCACACTACAAAAATCTAACTTCGCATTGTGGGTTTGCCCCTGGGTTTTATTTTGGCTGACTCTTTTGAAGCTTTTGACTTTGTGCTGTTGTTTTATCTGCTTTTTTATGTTGTGATTTGCCTGCAGTTTTAAATTCCCGTGGATATTGAAAAAACCACAATGGCTGAAGATTGTTTTGAAAATCAGTTTATTAAGAATCATCTTGAACCATTTGCATCATCTATAAATGTTGCTACTTTGCTTCACATTCTCTCCAGAGTGCTAATGAACTAAAAACCCACAGACGAAGTAGGATATGATGATTTAAAAATCATATATGAAACCCAGCTCTCTCTTTTCCTCTTCAAGCCCAACTCTCCTTAGCCATCAGTGCTACTTCTGCATATAGGCTTTACTTTCTTGAACCCCTGGTGGTCATGACTTCTTTGGATTAAATTAGGCATGCTATTGTACTAACGAACCTTCCTGCACTGCTGTGAAAAGCTATAAGGATGTTACTGGTTGGAAAGCGAACACCTCTAAATCCTTTAATCTATTTCTAGACTGCAAAGTGAATCAACAATATACAGTAGTATCTCGGGTTAAGATCTTACCAATTCGTTCCGGAGGTCCGTTCTTAACCTGAAACTGTTCTTAACCTGAAGCACCACTTTAGCTAATGCGGCCTCCCACTGCCACTGTGCCGCCAAAGCACGATTTCTGTTCTCATCCTGAATCAAAGTTCTTACCCCGAGGTACTATTTCTGGGTTAGTGGAGTTTGTAACCTGAAGCGTCTGTAACCCGAGGTACCCCAGTGGTGCTTCCCATTAGCTAAAGTGGTGCTTCAGGTTAAGAACAGTTTCAGGTTAAGAACGGACCTCCAGAACGAATTAAGTTCTTAACCCGAGGTACCACTGTACAACTTTTTAAAGATTTCAGTACAATCTTGTGCTGCTCTGCTATAATAGACCCGATAAGAAAGACCCCCCTGTATGAGAACTTTTTCTGCCCTTTGAGGATCAAATGTGTTGAGGTTGTGTGTATGTGTGGAAGCATATGTATGCAGGCTTGCATGGGTTGGGATTTTTTGCCAAGTCTTTGACGTGGGTGAAAGAAAGCCTAGTTTCTCCCCTGTTTCCAGCTACCTCCTGCCTTTGGAAACCTGCTGGAGAGGGACTGTGAGCAACATCTTGGGAGAGGTGAATGGAGGAGCAAGGCAAAACTGTCAAGATCCCTTGTTATTTTTGGTATTGCTAGGAGGTATAATGTTGCTAATGTAATCTTGCTATATTATAGTACTGAAATGTGTTTTGTATGTTCTTAGATTTGCAGTTATGCTGTTGTTTATTATGCTATTATGGAATTATTCTTACGACGGTTGCTTTTCAGATGTGGTTCATTTTTATTTCTTGTAAAATGGTTCTTTTGTGGAATGGCAACATACAAATAAGATGATTATTATTGTGATTTTAGCAGTTCTGGATTTAATGCAAGGCCATCTTTGGCCCCGATCCAGAGAGCTGTTCATAACCAGGTGTTGCATGCAACTATCAAAATGACGTCATAACCAAATGCACTGGACCAAGAAAGCAGATATGTACCCATGTTCAGTAGCATCCAGTGTTGATCAATACACATGTAAAGTGGATTTCTCCATTTGCTATTTCTCTCCACAGACAATAGGACCCTGTGCAAGTTTTTGTACATGCGAAACAGTAAGAACAGCCCTAAAACAGATTAAGTGTAGCTACACATGAGAGAGCTGAATATTTGTCTAGACTATCTTTGTTCAAATATGGAGGGGCCTGGAAGCAATCTTCTGACAGTTATTTAACATTGACTGGAAAGTTCTGAACAGTCTTGGATAAGGTGTTTTGTTTTTTCATTGCTTCTGTGACAGTAATATGACCGGAGGATGTCTCCAATGATAAAAGCATATGATACCATGTATATTTTAAATATGGAAAAATAAACTAAATGAAGAAATCACAAAACTTGGATTTCTGTTTGGCTACTCACCCGTTACCATTATCTAATGAAAGAACTGCCCAATTCTATTTATTTTTCCATCTCTCTTCTTCATGCCATAAGCAAAGCTGGGTGCAATACCCAAATGCCTCACTCCAGCACAGATGTTAACACAGAGAATAGAACTCAGAATCCTGAGGAATAACAGCATTCATCGTTTTCAAAATGATTCTAAGCACTGTGAAGATAACATTGTCCTCAAGATGGGTATGCAGCACATGGTAAAATCAATAAAGGCTGAGGCAGAGATGAGAAACGCATTTCCTGTATAGTTTTGGAGCTTCTCTATGACAGAATGATTTGGATTCTGCAAAACGAGAAAAATCTGTCCAAATGGTTGGTTTGTTTTCATATGGATAATTCAAGTGCAAATTACAATTTACTTATGAAAGCAGAATTCTGCTTTTCTTGGCATGCGGAGCTAGGGTTGGCAAAGTGCAGAATTTTGATTTATTTTCCTAAGGCACGGACAGGGCTGTTGCCCTGCCCATAAAAAGCAGGTTTTACTTGCATGGACATTAGCTGACCCCAGAGGGAGTGGCATTTTCCTTATGACTCTTTTTTCTTTGGAACTCCGGGAGTGGAGGAGGTGGATCCCTCCTCCCTCTAGAGGCAATCTTCATTTCGTAACCTTTTGTCGTCATTTCATTTTTCAGATATGTGCCAGGATCCCCGTGAGCTTGGAAGCAAATGAGCTACAAGGCTGAAGCAGCTTTTCACTTTGGGCTTCAAGAGAGAGGAGTCCTACATTCCTCCTGTGCTGCACTTCTGACAGCATACAGTAATACGCCGGCTGCAGGCTTCTGGCTCTGGCACTGCTCCCTCACATAGGAAGAAAAAGTGAAAGGTGCTGCCCTCTCCTGCTGGGAAATGTCATACCCATCCAGGCTTGCCAGCTGAAGCGGCAGCTCCATCTGCACGACCCACCTTTATGTAGGAGCCAATCCAGTGTCCAGCATGCCTGAATTAGAGCCGCTGGGTGTGCCCAGACCCCCAGCCAACGCCAGCCGGATCCAGAGGAATATCCTGGAGGAACATGTGGAGCTATGGTGGTTCCAGGAACCCAGAAAGTCATTTGTCTGCTATGGGGTAGCTGTGGCTCTGATCCTTGCCTGTGGGGTAGGTGGCATTGCACTGCTCTATAGTACAAGCAGCCGCTCTGGGGAATGGAGGCTGGCAGTGGGCACAACACTCTGCCTACTGGCGCTCTTGGTCTTACTGAAGCAGCTGCTGAGCTCGGCCATCCAGGACATGAATTGCATTCGCAGCCGAGAGCAAGTTGCGCTACTGAAGAGCGGCGGTGCCTCGGACTGTGCGGTGTTGCTCGTGACATCCCTGGTGCTGCTGGTGTGTGGCACAGTCCTCACTGTGCTTTCCACCACCAGCGTTGGCAGCAACCCAACTGCCCAACGCCCCCTTGCCAGCATGTTTGTCAGTGGCATTGTGCTCACAGCCTCTGGAGCGATCATCCTGCTCAGCCTGCTGCTCTATTTGATGTGGACTTCTTGTTGCTCAGCTGTGCCTCCCAACCGGGACGCTGGGGACAACAGCACCCTCTTCACCATCTCGGGACGCATCTCAGCTGACCGGCGGCTCGCCCCTACCTCTAGCACAGCAAATCTCATTTAACCCTCAAGTAAACGCCTAGTGGCTGCCGCCGCCTTTGACCGCAGGGTTGAACTCTCAATATTGGACTGGCATTTGCACTTTACGACATCCAGCCTGGCCCAGATGTGTCTTCCTGTGCTGCACTCAGCAATGTGCCGGAATTTCTGCTGCAGAGCTGTGCTGCCAAGATAGCGGCCTGGGCTTGTTGGCCAGAGACCACAACACATAAAGATGTTTTCGCTACTGAGTGCTGGGAGATAAAGGTGTGGAAATAGTCGACGTTCCAAAGAAGGGCTTTTCTAGCACAACAGTGAAAATGGTACTAGAGGCTGTTCAATTTGGATAGAGTGTTTCTCTCACACACAAATGTTCGTTTCACTAATTAGTTTCCCCAACATTTCTGAAGTGGCACCAGGCATTACCCAAAACTTTTTCTTTTTTAAAAAATAATTTATATTGATTTTCCCAACCTCTTAATGTTTATCTTTGCAGCCCCAAGGTCTACTTACTTTTACAAAAATGAATGATGCAATTATACGGAAATGGGATTTGGTGCCCAAACCTTGTTTTTGTGTGATGTGATTGTCATTATCATGGAATGCATACAGTTCTGTTTTGAATGGATAGTTACATGGAGGCTGAGGGATAACTAAGCTGCATGGAGCATATATCCTAACAGTTTTATTGTCCTCGCCAGAACAGTGAAGACAGTGGCAGGCACACACCCACCCACCCACCCTTACTACCCAGCACTGGCCCCTGATAGCAGGATACATGGATGGGAGTGACATTTCCTTGCTTGAATGCTCCTGCATACTCAGGATTAGAAACAAGACCATGGAAACTGATACCAGGAATGTGTGCATGTATACAAGATGAGCATCAATGTATGAGTGGCGAATGCAGCTGGCACTGGGGGACTTAGTTCATAGAGTATGAGGAATTAATAACTACTTTGCTTACTCAGGAGACCTCTCTGTAAGGGAAATCATCAAAGCTAACAGCCAAGTAGGCTTGCTCTGTCAGTCAGTTTCTATCTAGAGCACCTTCCCAAAAGGTCTTGAAGTAGACTCACATGTGGGTACAAAAAATCAGTGGGTACAATTTATTTTGTGACCACAATTGTGCCCAGCTGAGTTTCCCCACACTAGTGTAACCATATCTCTTTAGCTTGAATCAATTCTTAACTTGAGGTGAGCCCCAAGCCCTGATTTATAAAGGAGCCCAGAAACCACAGCCTCTGCCCTGAATGAGTTGATGCTCAACAGGCAGAGCAAGGGCAGTATTTGCAACAGCTGATATAATTTTTTTAAAGGGCCAGGATCACTGAAAGGCTTACAATAGAAGCAGAAGCATGGCAATGTCTCCCATGATATACTACAGCAACGCAGAAGGCTACACCTTCACAATTTGCCCTTATACCAAACACAAACCACACACCTGTATGCCATCAGTATGCAAATTGGTGAATCTATGTATTCTGTACAAAGCAACTCCAGATTGTGCACTCAACAGTAAATAATACAAATTAGGAACAAGTTAATGTTTCCTTTTCCAATCCAAATACAAAATCTCAAGCTTCTTTTACAGGAGATGTAAGGAAATGAGATATGTGAAATGTTATGGTGGTAGTGGGGTCACCTACAGAGGAAATGAGCTGCAAGAGATTTAACTCATACAAGTCTCAAGCAGTCCTTTATTATTATTCTACTGCAGCAGGATACATTTGTCTCATCTATTAATGCCTCTGTCAGCTCCCCCAGTGCTGTATCTAGGGAATAAGGATGATGCTTGGGTCAGTCTCCCTCCTCCTTTTAAATCTCATTTGATCACGTGTGCACTGAAAACCAATGTGAAATAAAGTGTAGAAATTGTAGTGGGTTTGTTGCTAGGAGTGTGGGCTACATGCAGTTATTCACCAAACTGGCTCAAGGCCCAAACTTAAAAGTGCACCTATTATTCAGGTCCAGGTGCTATCATAGCAGATTTAGGATACCTTAGTGCATAATATGTTGGCATCCCAAGCAGACCATGTTCCCATGACCCCTGCCCTACCAGCCCCCACACTATAAGTGCCATCTATGTTGTGTTCACATGTTCTCAAAGAAACCATCTGTGATTAAACCTTAAGGTAAAAGCCCACAAGTCCAAGGCTTCAAAGTCATATTCCCGTTCTTTATATCGCACAAAGTAAGGTGAAAGCCAAGGACACAACACTTTTTCATGCTCCAAGGATTAGGCATGGCTTTGATATAAGGCTGTGGATCTACTGCAAAAACTCAGTAAAATATATGCCACAGTATATCCTTCAAGATTTTTCCAACATGGCAAAAACCTCTATGCTTACTTAGAAGCAATCTCACTGGGACTTACTTCTGAGTAATATGCAAAAAGATGCACACAGTGTCTCTCTTTGTGAAAAGTTAGTAGGCAACTTGAGACTTGCACTTTTCTACTGTCTACAAACCAGCTCCAAGTCACATGGCTTGAGATTGTACAACAAAATGGCTATTTAATCAATTTTATTAATATCAAAAGCATATACTGAAGAAATGTTAACAGCTCCTTAAGAACAAAGAAATGCACAATGGGGTACCCTTGACCCTGGCTACTCATGAGGCATGATGACATTCAGCAGAGAGGTACCTGCACTCCTCTTCATACCTTCAACAGTTACCCATTTCTTAGAACATGGATGGGGAACCTGTGGCTCTCCAGATGCTGTTGGATGGATACGCCAAACATCCCTGACCATTGGCCATGCTAACTGGGGCTGATGGGAGTTGCGGAGTCCAAACAACCTCTGCAGGACCACAGGTTCCCCAACTTTGCTCCAGGAAAGGGGAGGGCACAGAAAAAGAGAGGAAGGAAGTCAAGCTACAACAACTCCAAAAGACAAAGGCAAGAAGCCCAGTTGGTGACTTCAACAGCTTTGAAGCACTCTGGACCACTGCTCTTTGAACAATGCCATAGTATCTGTAAAACTAATGGAGCGCAGGGAGGCTCAGGGGCCTAGCATAGGTGCAGGATGTTGAGGCTGATAAAATTCCTTCCTGTTTAATCAGAGGATAACTAGATGTAACAGGAACTAGATTTGCAGGCAGCATATGATCCCTTTACTCTTTAGGTTTTGGTCTTCTTTCCCCAGAAAATACATGTCTAGTCAACTTTCCCAAGCACAGAGCTATCAAAGGAAATCTACAGCATAGCTTGGTCAAAAAGGGAATGATCTGTAGGAACAATCTTGGCCTTGTGTTAAAAGACAGCAGAAAGGCCACCTTCCAATATGTGTGCCTGCAGAAGGTGATATTGGGCTCTACATCTTCAAGTGCATCTTCAAGACTAGTCATTTGTGCATCCTTGGGCATGAATGTGGAAAGTCAGGGAACTGGATGACTACTTTACTACCAAAATGAACAGCAGGAAGATTAGACAGTAGCTCACCAACTACGGATCTTGGTGCCAACTAAATGTGCATATAGCCATTCATAGGTGACATCTGCATGGATCTTAAGACATCGGCCTTGAGCTGTGTGCCTATAAAAAGCTTGGAATACAATATTCCTGGTCTCAGCACCTCCACGTTTGCTTATGGAGCCAGTGACAGTTGTCAAGCCCTAGCAAAGACAGCATATTTAGTAGGCATTGAGTAAGGAACAATGCAAGGAGAATTATTGAATTTCTACAAATCCATGGGTACTCAGGGATTATGCAAGCGCATTAAATGCTTGTGAGAAGATGTATGTGAAAACACATCCACATTTCCACAAATCACACACTGAATGCATGTTACTGTTAAAATTACTCTAGAAGCTACGTTGCTTGTTCGCATTGCCCCTTCTCAAAAAAATTCAATCTGATGGCAAGGCACAATAGTTCCTGGTCCACACAGCAGCAGGTGAAGGAAGTGGAATGTTATAAGCCTAGTCTTTGTAAATATAATGGTAGGACCGAGACCTCCTCAGCACTAACCCTGATGCCTGAATTTGAATTATCAGATTAAAAAAGGAATAGCTGGTCTATTGCTCATTGAATGAAGGACCAAGCCTGCTGATGTATCTACAAAATTTGCCATGACCACAATGTCAGAGAAAGTAGGAATGTCGGTTCCAAATAAAAGTCTGGCCACCTGTTCTCATGGGTCCTTCGACAGAGATCTGCATTGAAGCAGCAGACTCCAGAGGTCTGAACAAAGACAAAATCATAGTAATTGTGTGAATGCAATGCATGGTTTAAAGGTGCATGTAAGATCTTGATCTACTGCTGTTATTCTCAAGTCAGGCTCTAACAATAGCAATAAGACTTCAGCAATGCATACTCATCTGAGTGTAACAGTATTTCTTACCCAGGGTCTGATCTCGGGTCTAGTAAAGGCTGAAGCCCATCTCAATATCTAGTTAACACAATAGTGCCAGTCTCCAGAAAGATGCTCAGTTTCCAGAAAGATGCTCAGAATTTCAGAATTAGGCACTTGATTCATACTCTAATGAGCTATAGCAAACTACCGTATAGGTAAAAGACATGAGTGTTTCCATCTTCCCTCACTAAAATGAGGTTATTAGTATCAATGGCCAGGACTCTGGGTCTTCCCATGTGACCCTGGCCACTGAACACAACCTTCCCAGTATTATCATATGGCGAGAACTGTATCACTCTGAACTGATCAATCACAAAAATGTTCCTGTCTTCATCAACACAGATGCTGAATGGCTTGGACAGCAGTGAAGTTGAGGGGTTAAGCACATTCAGAACAACCCCAGACTTCTCCATGACCACAATTTGTTTCTTAATGAAGTCTGAGACGACAAACTCCTCCCAGCTATTTACAGCAATGAACAGGAATTTCCCCCCATGATAGTTGTCTGGCTGGACTCTACCAACACATGCCCCAGATGGGCTATACAATGAGATGGAACAGAGAGTTCCTTCACTAACAGCCACATAAGAGTCTCCATATGAGGCAAGGGGATAGGACGATTCAGAGCCCCTCAGCTGCAGTTTACGCAGGAATAATCCATCAAGTTTCAGGAAAAAAAGATGAGTCTCTGAGGAACAGGCCAGGATCTTTCCACACACAGAGATGCCACAGAAGACAGAATTAGATGCAGGCAAAGGAATCACCCCCTCAAAGTGGCCACAGGCGCTATATTGCTTTATCTCAGCATTTGCCTGATCCAAAAGGACGACCTGACCACTGTGAGGCACAACAGCAATCCCAGTGATATTAGGCTTTTGTTTGGTGAGGGATGGATCTAGCTGAAAGCTGAAAGAATACCCTGCTCTTCTGCTCCAGCCAGTGGAGGAAAAAGAGCTTTTAAAGTGGGAGTCAGATTCACTTGTGAGGGAGTCTTCATCTGAATCAGAAGGAGTGCCCGTAACCTCCCCACTCTCCTCGCCCAGAGACGTCAATGACTCACTGCCCAGCTCCAACTGCTGCGCATTTCTTGTGGGTTGCTCCCCAGGAAAGACAAGACTGAAAATTGATGCTTCAGAGAGTTGCTGGGGTTCATCCCAGGCAATGGTTAATTCTGGAATCTGACTTTGGAGTTGTGGCAGTCTGTGTGCCTGAAGCTCCTCAACTCTAGTCCTGATCATTCCTTCCAGGTGAAGGATCTCAGAGTCCTTCCCAACACATAGAATACGCTGAGAAAACTCTTGAGTGTTCATTGCTTTGTCCTTCTGACTCTGCAGCTCCTTCCGTGCTAAACAAAAACGCTCCAGCTGCTCTGTTAGGAAGGCATTCAGTTTTGCCAAAGCACAGTCCTTCTGGGCAAAGATGTAAGTAGTGATATCTTCCACATACTTGCAGATCTTCTCCTTGACACGTTCGCTCTCTACTTTTAGTTTGTCCATTGCCTCCTCCACAGCTTTCTCTTGTTCAGAGATGCAGGTAATTGTTCCCTGCAAGCTCTTGATCAACTGCTCTACAGAAGGTCGTTTCCGCTGGACTGCACTGGACATGGAAACCACTTTGTGCTGGAAATGGTCCAGCATGCGACAATCCCTGCAGATGGACATGCTGCAGGTATCACAGAAGAAACGGAGCGCCTCCTGTGGGTGATCTTGGCACCACAGTTCCTGTAAAAATCTTACCTCAGTGTCATAATGCCCTGCAAGGAACTCTTCCAGGTTTACCACCTTATGGTGCAGAGTGAGGCGGGAGCAGCAGTGGCCCTGGGAACATATTTGGCACAAGAAATCCTTGCAATCCAGGCAACGGGCAGTGGCAGCCACAACTTTCTGAGCACTAGAGCAGACTGTGCACTCTAGGTCCTTGTTGCGCTTCATCTGGAACAGTTCCAAGAGGCCATTAATGAAGAAATTGGTCTTCAGCCCCACAGAACCTCCAGGAGCTTCCGACTGCAGACGGCACTCAGGACAATGTATGGTCCCATTTTCTACCAAGGGCTCTAGGCATTTTTGGCAGTAGGTATGCAGACATGGCAAGATTTTGGGCACCACATACAGGTCATAGCAGATTTTGCAAGTCAAAAAATCTTCCCGAATCAAATCCTGCAGTGACATGGAACTCTGAGTTGCCATGATCTTGTCTGGTCGGTCTACAAACAGAACAAGAGACAATCAGCATGGCCCTACTGGGTCTTGCACCAGCTATGAGGCGGAGGTGGGTGGGTTTAGAAGTTGTGTCAATAAACCTAGCAAGCTCTTTGCCTACTAATTCCAAGAGAGCCACACCAGACCTGTTGAAAGGGAGGTGGAAATGTAACTCAAGACTACAACCCTATGCACTCAGCTAGAAAATAAGTCCTGCTGGATGGAGCTTACTTCTGAACAGATATAGATAGGACTGCAGCCGGTAATATAAATAAGGATTTGTGATTAGGGAGCCAGGAACTGCCCCCAAAGGAACTGGAAATAAAATTACCGCCTTCAGTGCTGTAGCACAAGGGAACTGGAGAAGGGATTAGAGAGTAACACCTGGTCAAATATTAGCAAGCAGAGATGGGCTACTAGTATATTACACATTTTGTGCACCAGTGTAGAACTTCAGTCTAGGAAAAAGCATGAAAGTCATGCATAGATTACAACAATGGAACCAGAAAAAAATATGGGTTGGGGGTGCAGGGAGAGAACTTTGCCCCATGTTAGAACTCTGAAAGGGAAATAATGGGGAAGAGCCCTAGTTCAGTGGCTGGGCAGCTGCTGTCATGGACTTCAAAGACGCTGGAACTCAGAATGAAAGGGAGAAACGAGCTAAGAGGAAGACACATTTTGCAAACCCTCACCATGCTCAATTCCCACCCAGAAACCTATGTCCCCACTGTGGATGTGTGAATCCAGGATTGGCCTCCACAGTCACTTACGGACTCACTGTTAAGACCATGCTCATGGAAGACAATCTTACTCGGCTATGAGTGATCACCGAATAATAAGAGGAGCTCTGTATACAGAATACCCTGTCCTATCCAGGTAGGGCTGGAGTGGGGAGGGGATTGCTACCAGTCAGTGCAGAAGATCTTGTGATAGATGGAACAATGGTCTGACATTAATGCTCCGAACCTAAGGAACATTCTCTGAAATATATGATATGGATTTTGATGGGAGTTAAATTTCAAGCAATCATACTTAGGATTACAGGCTTAATTTCAAGCTTGTATTTTCGGTCTAATTTCCAAGTGCTGGCAGAAGTGTGTGTGGAGTTCTTTTAGTAGAGAATAACGAAAAACCTATTTAACTTGCCCTACAGAAATGTGCCAGGGAATTGGCTCAGCAAGCGAGCCGGTCGAGATCGGGGAAATTGCAAAGCACCAGCGCGAGGAGGAGACGCTTCGCCAAGCTCGAGAGCTTGAGGACGGAGCACCGGGCAGTTAACGGGAAACCACCTGCTTGTGGCCCGATCCTTTTCCTTCTATCCCTTTCGGGTTCTTTTGCGGGCGCCTTTCTCCCATTCCCCAGCCTCTCCCCCCCCCCCCCCCGGGCAGTCACTCACTTTCAGGCGCTTCACGCGCAAACGCCCAGAACATTGTCAAGCACCTTCCTCTAAGCGGGCAGTCCCTCGACCGGGCGCGAGCGATTTCCGCCTCGCGGCGTCATTTCCGGAAGGCGCTCTACCTCGCTCATCTTAGTAGCAGAGCCGCCTCCTCTCTGGTTTCCTGTTTGAGTTAAGAGGCTCCATTTTGCACTGTTGAATCAGCGCGACTGGCTGCGAGCAGTCACGCCTCCCGGGCGCGTGGAGGGGGAGTTCGCTCTGCTAGTGTCCCGGCATTTTAAAGACTAGCAAATTTATTTCGGCAAAGTTCGGTAACAAGTAGAAACATAGGAAGCTGCCGTGTACAAAACCAGACCTTTGGTCCACCTAATTCAGTGCCTATTTTGGGTTTTTTTCATTGGCGGCTCGTGGTTCTTCAAAGTTTTAGGAGCAGTTTCACCCAGCCCTATTCGGGATTCAGCTGATAGCTATTATCAGAAAAATGGAGTGGGCGTATGCTGACCATACATCTGGCTTTACAGTCTTTTAAAAGAGGCCCGTGTGTTTCAGTCCAAGCCTTTTAAATATAAAGAATATAAGAAGGGAGAACAGGGAACTTGGCAGTTGCCCATAAGTAGTAAATACAAGCTTGGCAAGCTTGATCACGCGATCAGACTTTACACCACAGTGGTGAGATATATTTTATTTTCATTTATAGTAGCAATTTCTTCATGTGTGCCTCTTAGTATACATTAGTATATACAAATCTGTGTCCCTTTTTTCAGAGCCTACTATCATTAGGTTGAGTGAGGGTGCTACACCATTCAGCAGTTTCCAGGGAGTAGTGGCACCAAGCTGTTAAGAGAATAGCTGTGTGTGTCATGTGGCCATCTGATGACCTGTGCCCTCTAAGCTAGCCTGCTGCCCTCAGGTGTGGTGGAGGATGCTGTCCCATCACCAGTGGTGGAGTAAGGATGTCTATTTATTGAGCATTCATCCTGGTTTGTTTGCAAGGAGGTAAGATGATGTTATTTCAAAGCATTACTCCAAACCTTCCAATGCATTTTCCCATCACTTTCCTTACCACAAAAAGTCCACTCTTTGGAGGAAGTATGATTGTTGTGCAAGAGCTTCTAATCAACTATAATTGTGCAACCTGAATTTCTCATTAGGTGATTTAATCCCACCTGAAAATAACAACGGGGAACCACTGTCTTGTCTTTTGCTTCAGGCAACAAAATGTCTTGATTGGTCCTACCTCTTTTGACTTTCTTTTGATAATGCATTTGCTCCAGTCAAACTAGATGGAATTGGGTTACTTTGACTCAAGTTTTTTTAAAAAAGCTTCACATGTATTTTTATAGATATCCTGCAGCAAAAGGAAGCCTCTAACCCAGCCCACTTTATTTAGATGTTTAAATTAAGTCTTGCATGGTTCTACTGCGCTTGTCTGCACATGGACAATTTCTTGCTGGAGAATCATGATGTCCGTCACTTAGATTTCTGCTTCCTTGATGGAAGTAGACATTTACAGGGAATGGAAGTAGCTGCAGCTCATGACTTCTTTGGGTGAAGCCTGTGTATTTTGCTATAGATGTCTTCTGCAGGCCTTGTTTTGTTTATATCCCAGTTTTTGTATTGAACACAAGCTGGTTGCTTCCAGCACCTCTTCATCTTCTGATGTGATGCTGCAAAACTGAACCATAACTCTACAGTGAGGGACAGAAGTCTGAGCAAACAGGGAGAAAACAGCTAAAAATGAGGAGTGTCATTTATTGCTATGAATAATTCTGGCAATACTGCATGACTAGCTGAAATATCCGATTAAGGCATAATGTGGAGTCTTGGTATTTGCACAGAATCCGCTTGCTGTAGAGAAGTAAAGAGAAGGTGCAGCTCAGTGTTTTGTTTGGCTAAAGGGAAAACACTGTACAATCTTATAAACCTTGAGAATAAACACCCAAATGATCCCATTTTCAGGGTTAAATTCACAATATTATCATTTGCTTAAAAACACTGGAGTGTATTTAATTATGAAACAGCCACACCACTGCACAGATTCTGGTGGAGATAATTTCCATTCAAGTCTCCCCTGTATTTCATCCTAGAAATACTTTCATATCACTTAAATGAGCAATTTCTTATTGATACAGTTACTGTAATAAAGGTGATGTTTGCATACTGGGAAACATATCGCCTTCTCTGATCCCAAAGCCTTATTCAGTTCACCCAAAACAACACTGGGTTGACATTGCCATATCGGAAGGAATTGAAACAGCAAATGGGGCAAGATTTTTTGTATTGTACTAACATAGGATTTGGAGTTAATGAGGCTATACCTGATTCTACAACATGTGCCATTGTTTCCTTTGCTTGATCCTGCTACAAAGCCCTCTCATAGGAGGAGGGAGAAACTCTTGGCTGCAATGGAAGCAACCTTGCTGTCATCCCCAGAAAAGGATAGCAGAAATGAGAAACAGGAGACTCTCCAGTAGTGAAACCATTGTGGTTTCAGTACTGGCCAAAAGCTGCACAGCTTCAGGGAAGAGGTGTACATGCCCACATAATCTGAAGGGCCTATGATGTACTGTCATCTGAACATCTTGCATCAAACAGGAGAGGTTCTAAAGCTGAACACTTGATGAAACTACCAGTGGTCAACTGGTAGTTGAAGAAAACTACAATCAGAAGGAAGAATAATGAGAAATTAGTAAGAGGAAGGATTGCTGCTACATTTCTAAAGCCACTGCAATGGGCAGTTCTCAATTCAATTATACCAAGCACAGAGTGGACGGCTTACCTGGAAGCATAAATATCATTTGATACACACATAAAAGAGATTGTATAAGGGAATTATATACACTGGTTGTACAATGTGCAGCCCAGGGTATGGAACAAAACCTAGATAGCAAAACACACCTCTGCCTCAGTCCAAGCAGTGTTGCTGGTGTGAGTGATGCCAGTGGCAGCAGAAAGTGAGATGCTGCAATGCTCCTTGTAAATCTGCTTCTGTTTTGAACTAATTCCTACAAAGTTTGCAAGAGCTGCATCCTAGAGCCGCTTGCCTGCAGCACTTTACGTGCACTTTTCACTTATCACAGGCAACACTCAAAAAATGTTGGCCACAAACGAGATGTGAATGAACCAAGTGTCCCTCCTAGCACATTCCTGTATTATTCTTAGAATAACTTCTTTGTTTAGGCACATCTCTCTTCCACATGTTGGCAACATATCTTCCAAAAATCTCACAGCAAGGCTCTTCTCACAATTTCCACTCCATCTTGAAATATGTTGGAACCACTACAAAATTAAGAAACTTGACACTGGTTTTAGAGAGAGGCCATGCATAAACATTGTAATGATGGGTGCTAGTCTGGACTTTTTACTTTTTAGTCTGGCTTCTTTCTGTGGATCAGTGCAGCTCTTCCTCTTCACTAGCTTGGGTACAATAGGAGTTGTCCAACAATATCTAGAGGGCATCAGTTTGGGAAAAGCTGCTCTTCACCATTCTCCCCACCTCTACTAAGGTAAAGGTAAAGGTACCCCTGCCCGTACGGGCCAGTCTTGACAGACTCTAGGGTTGTGCGCCCATCTCACTTAAGAGGCCGGGGGCCAGCGCTGTCCGGAGACACTTCCGGGTCACGTGGCCAGCGTGACATCGCTGCTCTGGCGAGCCAGAGCCGCACACGGGAATGCCGTTTACCTTCCCGCTAGTAAGCGGTCCCTATTTATCTACTTGCACCTGGGAGTGCTTTCGAACTGCTAGGTTGGCAGGCGCTGGGACAACGGGAGCGCACCCCGCTGCGGGGATTCGAACCGCCGACCTTTCGATCGGCAAGCCCTAGGCGCTGAGGCTTTTACCCACAGCGCCACCCACGTCCCCCCACCTCTACTACATGCAGCTTTTCCTCATGTACCTTGAATATTTATCTGATCAAGTCTATGCTAGAACTTTAAAGAACAACACCACATAATTTGGGGTTTTTTACACTTAAAAACTGCTTCCGCAGTGGGCCGGGTTCATTAAAATTCTGCCTGTCTTTCAATAGCCTAAACCTGCAGTCTAGTACACAATAATGTGGGAGGTAATCCATGGATAACCTCAAATTACACAAATGAAATGTATTGAGAAGCTACTGCAGTTCAGTGTACAGAAAACGGGGGGAAATATAGTTGTTGGCAAGAAGCTAAGGGTTGTAGATCAGATATTGGTCTGAAGCCAAAGAGCAGGTAGGAGAATCTGTAACAAGTAAGAGAAGCTTGTTACAGATAGTAACAAGTAAGAGAGCTGGAAGCTCCTAGAAAATGGGGTGATAAGGTATTGGAGAATATGAAAAATTGGTGCTTGGTTCCTGATATCCTCTCAAAGTTTGAAATGGGGTTCCAATTCATTCTCTTTCTCCTCTGCCACCTCCTCCTCCTCCTCCTCTTCTTCCTGCAAGCCTTGATTGGGTTCAATGTAGTTATCTTCAATGAAACCATCATCATCCTCTGCAGGACACCCAGCTACTCTAGGGATCCCTTGGTTCCTCCCATAGGCCACATCCATGTCAGCTTCCTCAGCATGGCTGCTTCCAATGGAGCGGGAATCAGGCAGCCGTTGATGGTTGTAGCTGGCACGGTTCCTCTGCAACAATTTGCATTTAGCAACCAACGCAATCACAATGGAGATGGCGATAGCCGAAAGCACAAATGCAGCGAAGTATGGCCAGCTATGAGCAACTTTTCCAGGGGGAAGTGTGGTAGTAGAGGCTGCAAAGGAAGGGAAAGCTGGTGTATAATTAAAATACTCACTACCCATGTTCTCATTCATGAAATATATTTGACTACAAACCTATGTAAAAACTTACTCAGGAATAAATCCTGTGAGTAAGCATGCATTGAATTGCATGGCACACCTCTGTCTTTTTTCTTAATAGGTATGAACAGGGGGAAACCATAGTTCTATGTCCTTTCTTTGATGAAAAGAGTACAGTGACAGAGGTCATTGGAGATATGAGCCACTCTCCCTGGCAAATGGCACCCATTCCTGGGCTAAGCATATCAAGCTGAAAATGGAAGTTATTGATGTCAACACAGAGTAGTATAGCAAGCATTTCATTCACTGAGTCAGGGACTACAGTGGAGCCTGTCACTGACCTTCCGTGCCTGATCCTTCCCTTCTACAAGGTTATCTAATATTGGCTTAATACAATAGTGGCATAAAACACAGCACAATGTGACTGGAAGAAAGTTTGCTTAGAGTAATCTGCAGATCCAGCCCCAGCTAACTAATCTAGAGCAAAACAAAGCCTAAAATTCTACCTTGTTCATTTGTGGATCAAGGCATTCATAGAGATTTGGCTCTTTTAGGGTTGGGTTGATTTGAAGTTTTTTGCCTGCCTTGGGATCATCATTGCAAGCTTCTCATAACTGTGTGGAAGCTGGTAGCTTGAATCAGCTAATTATCTCATTTGTAAATGACTGTTGCAAGCACCACCACCATCAGGAAGGATTTCCTGCTTTCCTATAGCACTGTTGTGAGCAACAATGCTGGTAAGCAGGAAACACAGAAAGAAGCATGTCATTAAAAACATTTTTCATTACCAGGGTTTAGAGTTACCCTTTATGGCTTTAATAAGAATGGGATATCTCTCAGCCCTGCCAAATCATCTCAGTATGCCTGGATCAGCAAAAAACGAGCAGGAATTGGCCTCCCTAACACATGCTGTTTGCACTGGTGACTGCGACTCTAATTCATTCTCACAGAAGGCTCTCCTAGGGGAACACCAGCGAGTGATAGTTCTGGGATTCGGTGGAGAAAAAATATCAAATGCAAAAATTATAAAATGGGTGTTATAGCTCATCAGAAGGACCCCCAGTTTATTGAGCATTTGTCGTGATTTGTTTGCCCCAAGGTTGCTGAGAGGTTAGATGACATTGGCTATTTCTTGAACACTCATAGAGTTTTGTTTGCAAGGAGGTTATATGTTGTTAGGTCAAGGAAGTGTTATGCCAGGCTTCCTCAACCTCGGCCCTCCAGGTGTTTTGAGACAACAATTCCCATCATCCCTGACCACTGGTCCTGCTAGCCAGGGAGTTGTAGGCCCAAAACATCTGGAGGGCCGAGGTTGAGGAAGCCTGTGTTATGCCATGCTTTCCTGTGCATTTTCCCATCACTTTCCTAACCACAAAAGTCCAGTATTTGGGGGAAGCACATTTGTTGTTCAAGATCTCCCAACCTAAGATTCCAGGGTGGGTTACATCAATTAAAACCTGAATCTGCTGGTATGTTATTCAGTCCCACCTGAAAATGGTGACACTCTGGAGGTGGCCTGTCTTGCTTCACTTACTGTAATTTTTAGATGTCAGGTTACCGGTAGTTGAATGTTCATCCGGAGGGGCCCTCACTTTTCTTCTGTGTCCCTGGTCCTGATAGTCCAGAGTTCTAATCTCTTTAGTCTGGAGCTCTAGGCGTGAATCATGGATCAGCTCAGCTAGAGGACACAAAAGCTGTTAGTGTCCATTCACACTGAGAGATTACAGTTTATTTTCCATCCTAGGTTCATTCCATTGAGATAATACAAATCTTAGGTGGTTTTATGAGAGGCAAAACCTTTTGCCCACCTCCCGGTTTGAGACTGCCTAAATCGACTTGGTTTCCTGGGATTATTCCTCAGTCTTCATTCTGTCAGATACGAAGCCTCTATTCCCTCAATATAAGCAGAAATACTGCAGTTGTGCACAGAGCTTGTCATGAACACATCTTATTGGGTGTAGTCAGTGACACACTGAAAACCTGCCCTCCATTGGTTCTTTTTTGTATCCTCTTTTTTTTACAGGAGTATTTAATCTTATTATTGAGGTTGAATCCTGACAAGACAGAAGTACTGTTTTTGGGGGACGGGGCGGGCAGGTGTGGGGGATTCCCTGGTCCTGAATGGGGTAACTGTGCCCCTGGGGGACCAGGTGCGCAGCCTGGGAGTCATTTTGGACTCACAGCTGTCCATGGAGATGCAGGTTAATTCTGTGTCCAGGGCGGCTGTCTACCAGCTCCACCTGGTATGCAGGCTAAGACCCTACCTGCCCGCAGACTGTCTCGCCAGAGTGGTGCATGCTCTAGTTATCTCCTGCTTGGACTACAGCAATGCGTTCTACGTGGGGCTACCTTTGAAGATGACCCGGAAACTCCAATTACTCCAGAATGCGGCAGCTAGACTGGTGACTGGGAGCACATAACACCTGTCCTAAGAGATCTGCACAATTCAAAGTGTTGGTGCTGACCTTTAAAGCCCTAAATGACCTCGGTCCTGTATACCTGAAGGAGCTTCTCCTCCCCCATCATTCAGCCCGGACACTGAGATCCAGTGCTGAGGGCCTTCTGGCGGTTCCGTCATTGCGAGAAGTGAGGTTACAGGGAGCCAGACAGAGGGCCTTCTCGATAGTGGTGCCCACCCTGTGGAACACCCTCCCTTCAGATGTGAAGGAAATAAGCAGCTATCCTATCTTTAAAAGACATCTGAAGGCAGGCCTGGTTAGGGAAGTTTTTAATATTTAATGCTGTATTGTTTTTAACACTTGATTGGGAGCCGCCCAGAGTAGCTGGGGAAACTCAACCAGATGGGCGGGGTATAAATAATAAATTATTATTATTTAGAAACCAATTATCAGAGACTGTGCATGTTTTCCCATTATACGCCTCAAGCAGGGGCATACAGTATAGAATTGCATATGGGCAAGCGAGTGGCCTGGTTGAAGAGGACAGGCCACTGCTCTGCCAGTTTCCTTAGTAGAAGGGTTGCTTTTCTTTTAACTAGCCCTTTTATAAACTTCTATCATACCCAGAGAACCACAGTGCTTTCTAGTTGGATTCAACCTGCTGATTTTTTTTGTTTTGGTTTGAACATTGAGTAACGGGAGCTCCGTGTTTCTGAGTACTGTCCCCTCGACAACCCACTTCCCATTGCTTGACTCACCTTCTGTTTGTTGTAGTCCCTGTTGGGAAGGGGTGATGGAGGCACTGTACACCCAGGGATTCCCCTGAAGCTCAACATGGTGGATTCTTTGCACAAGTAACCGAGCAAGTTCAGCTGAATATAACAGCTCGTTGTCCTGCAGGTCCAGATGGACGAGGTTTCCAGAGACCGGAAACACAGAGGGTTCCAGATACTGAAGTTTATTGTTTTTCAGGAGCAGTATGTGAAGGTTTTTCAAGCCCAGGAAGCTCTTTGAGTGCATGTTGGAAATGCTGCAACTGCTTAAATCCAAGAGGTGGAGAGCACCCAGGTTACCAAAGAGGCCAGGATAGAGAGTAGGAATGGTATTGCTGGAGAGGTTTAGGGAATGCAGAGAAGGGAAGCTTCTCAGAAATGTTCCATGTCTGGGCATTATCAACGAGTTAAAAGACAGGTCCAGGTTGGTGATATGTCTGGGAAGAGATTTTGGAGCATGGAGAAGGCTCTTTCCACTGCAGGCTGCCCATCCCTGTGAAAAATAATATGACTGCATAAAACCTCAAGACATTCAAGCATCATCATTCAAATCAATTATTTAGTTTGGGTTGAGATCTTTCCCTAGCAGAATCATTTAGCCACTGGGCGACAGAAAAGCTTCTGTAGCTTGCCTTCACCTCAATTAAAAGTGGTTGGGACTGACTGCCAAGTATATAGATGCTCAAATTTAAGGCTGCTTTTGCATGCTACTGTTAGCAAATAACCATGTTTTGCAAGTTGCAACATCTCATGTAAGTTTTTTTTTTTTAAGTGTTAAATTTGAACTAGAGTGCTGTAAAGCTGAAGCAAGCTGACATTTCCCGCACATATGTTAGTGACATACTTGAAATGCATAAAGGAGTACTGGCAAAATCAATTACGCAGAGATTATGCATACCAACCCTTCGCTTAGGCTGCACTCCTGTTGACCTTGTTAATCTCCCCAATCTGCCCTTTAGAGTAGCAGGGATCAGTATGGGGATTTGTGTTGATAAAGCTGAATAGCTAAATCACATATTGATCCAGTTTAGTTAAATCCAGGCTATGTCTGGAGTAGTTATTTCACTAGGATTGCAATCCTGTGCAAACATACTTGGAAGTAAGTTCACTTTCACTGACTTCTGAGCCTTGGATCAGGCTACAGGACACAGTTCATGACAGTGTTCATTCTCGTATATAAATAACAACCATTGGAAGAATTAGCCTCTGTACAATAGTGTATGCTTTAATTGTGAATGTAATTAGAATGCATAACTATTTTTAAAAAGTGGTAAGTGGAACTGAAAAATCTGGAGATTATGCCATACAGCCAACCTTTAATCAGATAAACTGATCAAGATCTTCCAGGATGCAGAATTTTCAGATTATTCTTCACTATATACAGATGTATATCTTGCTTACCTGCTTGTCAATATTGCAGGGATGTCCTGATGCCACAGGCCATGCCCAGAGCATGCTGGAGACCCAGAAATACCAGGCATCTTTCATTTTGCTGCAGGAAGCTGTAAAAGAAAGGGAGGAATGCCATGGCACAGTTGGTGACACAAGAATCCTGGAGACCGGCTCCATGGTAAGAAGCGGGTGATGTGGGTACGATGGGTATGGCACAGCAATTTTCAGGGTGCTTCCCTATGATTAAGAAATGCTGGTGCCTTTCAACTCCATGGCTGTGAATGCAGATTCCTTTGTATTGCAGTTAACGTGGGGAAATGCACACACATGAACCGTATGGGTGGACTTTGCAATATCTGGCCTTCAGAAACTAATTTGGTATCAGGAGTCCATTCTAGCGGATTAGAATCTTAGTTAAAGCCAAGACATCAGCTTGGAGAGGAAAACTGAAGGAAGAAGTACAAAATGAATAAAAGATCTAAAAACCATGAGCTTTGAGTTCCTCCAGATAAAGTGTTTGTTCAAGATTCACTCTGATTTGCTTGCACAAAGCTTACACGGTAGTCTAGTCTTTGTTGAGCATTCATTCTGACTTGTTATTGAGTGGTTATATGACAATGAGCATTCATCTTGATTTGCTTGTGAGATGTTCGCACATCTTGTTAATCAATTGTTTATCCCACTCTTTTCTAATCATGTCCTCATCACTTTTCAAATTTCAAGAGGTCTGTTGTTTTTTAAAGTGGATTTGTTGCACAAGGGCAACAGAGCACTTTAATCCACTTTAATTGCACAAACAGCTTGTGCATGCTGGAGCTTACTGTGTGTTTGCAGCCTTTTGCATTCCCATTTAATTTGTGTATGACCTTACAACACACAACTTGACGCAGCCCCACCACCCCCAGTAGTAAATCCAGGTTTACTCAATATAGGGAGAATTCACTTGGGGTCACATAAAGTATTTTTCCGTGTTTGGGGAGTGAGTGAGTCAGTTGTCACTTCCTGTTGCTCGTCTGTCCATGCCTACTACTTCCTCAGTACGTACATTTCTTTCCCAGCTGTCCTCATAACTATTTCCAGTGCACTCCTGAATGGATTATTTTCGCCCCTTTTGGTCCCCCAGATTTGCACAAACCACAAAACTGCACAAACAGACTACATTTAAAAATTCTACACCAGATGTATTTGGCAGCAATCTGAAAAGTGCACTGAGAATTTAAAATTTTTTTCATTTCTTTCCCAGCAAGCTAATAAGAGCGCCTCAGGAGCATAGCCACAGCTCAGGGACATGTCAATTGCCTGACTGTGTGTCTCTGCACACTACTTGGGCAGGGAAATTTTTCAAAACCACAAATTGCACAGAAAATTATCTGTGTGCGTGCCCTGTTAATACTTAATCGGCATATAATGGAATCAACAAATTAGAAGGCAGGGACGCACACAAAAGGGTATGAAAGGGAAAGGCTGAAATTACTCCTGATACACAAATTCAAATATGTGCAGGTGTGAACCACTCCAGTCTAATTCCAACTGGGCAGGGCTGTAAGCAAGCGAACAGCTAAATAATACTCAAATGTGCACAAGACCCTAAAGTCTGAGAATGCACTTCAATACCTCCTGCAAAATACTAACAGCCTGGAGGCACCCTCTGCCCTTAAAAAGAATAGTAGAACATTGAAAGATCACATTGAGGTTGGAACGGAGAATGGCCAAGTGCCAGAGACCTGAACAGGAAACGGGGAAATCAAGTAGTGTACAGAAACAGAACAGATGGCAAGCATCTGAGCTCAAAGACTAGCAAAGGAATCATAATGAATGAAGAGAAGAGCCTAGACAGATACAGCAGTTGTGCCGATTGTAATAGGTGCCCTTTGTAAGACAGCCAAACTTTCAGGACTAGATTCCTGCACTCATTCTGCAGGCTGCATTTACACACGGCAAGAACAGCAGTTGTTCACACTGTTGCATCCAAGGCATACAAAATCTCAGAAGCATATTATTGCTTAGCTTGTGCTAAAAAAGGAGGAAGACTGGCTTTTGAATTCTGAACCACGCCCAAGGCGACTTCACCCCTGCCTCCACACAGACAATTTGGCACTGCCGGAGTCAGGCAAAAACCCCCACACCAAAACAGCACAGGGAGTCTGCCATGAGGGAGAGTTACTGCAATTTAAAATGTTTACTCCCTTTGCCAGGTTCTCACTCTTCCCCAAATACTCCCTGCAGGCAGAAAAATAATTTACCTCAGGAATCGTGCCAGTTTGCGTGTGTGCTCTCTCTCTCTTCCTGGGTCTGTGTACTGTGGGAGTGGCAGGTGCTGAAGAAAATGGAGGCTGAATGTGAAAAAGGTAAAAGGTAAAGGAAGCCAGTTACATATTAACTGGAATCGGCACCTCTTGTCTTTGGGACATGGTAGGATCCAAAATAAGGCTCTGGTCCTAGGACAGGAGGAACGGAGGTGCCCAGTAGGCACTGTTTGCCCACAGATCAAGAAACAAAGTCATAAAGGTCATGTGCAAACTTGTACGACTGTTTACATGGATGTCTGCATTAATTCTGAATGACACATTAATCCTGAAGGATATACAAAGGGTATTTCTGTGTGGAAGAGGCCAGTATTCCTGGAAGGGCTATAGCTCAGTGGTGGATTGTATGTTTTGCATGCAGAATGCCTCAGATGCAATCCCAAGCATGTAGGGCTGGCAAAGACGCATTGCCTGAAACCCTGGAA
The DNA here is from genome assembly GCF_965153285.1 of Podarcis tiliguerta. Lineage (NCBI taxonomy): Eukaryota > Metazoa > Chordata > Lepidosauria > Squamata > Lacertidae > Podarcis > Podarcis tiliguerta. Next base: position 48,091,910 of record NC_139539.1, read on the forward strand.
AGCTACTGCCAATCAGTAGAGGCAATACTGAGACAGATGGATCAATATTCTGGACTCTGTATTTGGAAGCTTCCTATGTCTTTTAAGGTGTTGTACTTGTGTGATTCAGATTGCACATCTTGTGGAGGGTCTCCTAGGTTGTTCCTGCTTATAATAAAATATCAAATAGGTGCCCTGTCCATTGAACACCATGGAGGTTTTCCGGCAGGCAGGGTTAACACTACAAACAAATGTTGCTATTTCACAGTGATCTGCAAGCAGAATTCCACCCTGAAGGTATTGTGCTTTTTCTTTGTGTACATCCAACTGTGTTCCATCTATACTAGTTTGTGTTAACACAGCCATATGGGTGGGAAAGTACAGTTCACCCAAGCATTTGACTTTTTTGTTGAACCTTTCCTCTCCCCACCCCATAGCCCGCTCCTGCTTTCTGCTTTGGTGCTACCATTTTAGACCAGCTGTAGAGGAAGCTGCTGCCGTCTGGCAGAGAACAGGAAACTGTGTGCAAAGGAGAGCCAACTTTTGTGGAAGAAGGGAAGCATAAAACACACTCCACCCTGTCTTATATGCTGTGGGGATTTGAGGGAAAAATGAGCCGCCCAGGCTGGTTGCAAGAAGCACATTCCCTTAATTCCTCTCACACCTTTTGCCCAATTGGAATTGGACTGGAGTGGTTCCCAAGGGTGAAGTGTGCTCTGTAAGGGTTCACAGAGCACTCACAAAATAGCTAACCACAGAGTGTCATTAGGAATGGGTGGGGAATTACATTGTGGCTGGATCCCCTGGTCTAGGGATGTGGTGGCTTCTCCAGCTGTCTGAGAGGAAACGGGTTCCCTTAATTAACAATAGTACAATTTACTGTGAGTGTTCTCTGGTTCTGTTAAAACTACCCTGTTGTCCCTTATTGTATAACTGCTTTCCATGTTTTTATCTTTAGTATTTTGCCAGGCCAGTGGCAGAAGCAGCCTGTTCTATAGTTCCCGGAAAAGAACCTCCAGTACAAAATGGAGGGTTGTTTCTTTCTTCTTCTTTTTTTTACATTTTTAATGTATTTTATTTTTAAAAAAGAAAAAAGCCCCACAAAATCATGACATTCAAGTTGGTTATTGAATTTTTCTGTCACTGTGTTTCTGGGAATTAACAGAAATTGTTTATTATTAATTTAAACCACACACCAGAAATGAGACTAAAAATCAGGCTGGAGAGTGACAAAGAATAATCTGCAGGGGACTTCATCAAAACAAAGTATGAGCAGCCCTGGTTGTTTCTAAGTACAGTCCTAGCTTGGAAGTCGAACAGAATCCATTCCGAAAGTCCGTTTGACTTCCAAAACATTCGGAAACCAAAGCACGGCTTCTGATTGATTGAAGTTCCTGCAGCCAATCGGAAGCCCCTTCGGATGTTCAGCTTCGAAAAAATAGTTCACAAACTGGAACACTCACTTCCGGGTTTGGGGCGTTCAGGAGCCAAAACGTTAAGAACTAAACTGTTCGAAAACGAAGGTATTAAGACACGCCACATGATTTGGGTATGTTTGGTGTTTTTGAAATCACTTCATTGTGGACACCCCACTTCAGGGCTGGCCCAAGATATTTTACTGCCTGAGGTGAAGGATGAGGTATCACCCCCCCCCCAAACGACACACAAGACACATACTGAAACCAACTAGAATACAGTGGTACCTCTACTTACAAACGCAATCATAAATAGTAAAAGTCTGTAAATAGAGAGCCTCTACTGCGCGTGTGAGAAGCGCGATAGAGCGCTTCTGCACACTGTGCGAAGTGGACAGATCACTTCTGTGCGTGTGCGCGCAGTGTATACTTCCGGGTTTGCCGCGTTCACAACCCGAAAGTCCGCGACATGAAGCGAACGCAACCAGAGGTATGACTGGTAGGCTTTCTTTCTTTCTTTCTTTCTTTCTTTCTTTCTTTCTTTCTTTCTTACATTTCTATCCTGCCCTTCCTCCCAAAGGAGCCCAGGACAGCAAGCTCGAAATGTGATGGAGAACAAGGAATATAATCAGTTTGCCAGGAATTAGAATTGGTGGGAATGACTGGCCGCTGCTTTGGAAAGGATACAGGAAAAATATTAGGTTTCTCCTGCCCTTAGCAGAAGCAGGAAGAAGTGAAGAGGGCAATGGCACCTGTCAGCGCCCTTTATGTTCTTGCAGCCACCTGGCAGCCAAGCTCCTAACTTCCTCTTAGCAATAATGTAGAACTATTAGGGTTGTGATTCACCTGACTCTTTCTTAGAAAAGGGAAATATGGTGAAAATTCTCCCCGCCCCAATCTTTCTGCTTCCTCCCAAATGCAAACCAGCCTTCCCTTTGCCAGGATCTGTTCCTGTTCTCTGTTTGTATAAACACACCCCCTACAGTCTTTCAGCAAAGATTATTTGATGCAGCCTTTTAGCTTGGGGTCCTGCCAACCTAGCAGTTCGAAAGCACATCAAGTGCAAGTAGATAAATAGGTACCGCTCTGGCGGGAAGGTAAACGGCGTTTCCGTGCACTGCTCTGCTTTGCCAGAAGTGGCTTAGTCATGCTGGCCACATGACCTGGAAGCTGTACGCCGGATCCCTTGGCCAATAAAGCAAGATGAGCGCCGCAACCCCAGAGTCGGTCACGACTGGACCTAATGGTCAGGGGTCCCTTTACCTTTACCTTTTAGCTTGGGGTTGTCAGTTGTGCTGCTGGCAGGGCTCCAATGCTTTTAGCTGTTGCATAGGTGGCAGAAATTCAACAGATGAAGCATTTCCTGCATTATTTATTTTTCACATTACTTAACTGATGACCACTTTGATGTCCTTTAGGCACTAGGTAAAAATAATCTGTTCATTATTGAGCATTCATCCTGATTTGCTTGCACAAAAGCTGATGTAGAGGTTATAGGATTCTGCTCTTAATTGAGTGTTTGTTCTGATTTGTTTGTGGGGAGGTCATTCACCCAGGACATTTAACAATATTAATAATTTTCTAGATTGATTTGGGGCTGTAGTTATGTTTTGTGTGTGCATATTTCATGGATGTGTTTTGCTGGATTTAATACTGGCCTTTAATTTACGATGATATGATAATTGTTTCAAATAATTTTTGTAAGCCATCTTGAAAACTACAATCAAAAGGCAGGACAGAAGTATTTTCAATTCATAAAAATTCATGCCCTACCTCTTGGGTGACGAGGGAAGGCTAAGATCAGACTGAGGTTGTTGGGGCCATGCCGCATTTGCCCTGGTGGACTAAGCTGCCACCTCTTCACATCATTCTCTGGGACTTTGAACCACAGAGCACAGCGGCAATATAAATGACCCACTCAGTAGAAATTCCCTCACCTTCCAAACATTTGGTTGAATAGGTTGAACATTTGGTTGAGTAGGAACATGCTCACTTGTTGCTTTATCAGGAGGAATTCAATCACTTATCAGGTTGCACAATTAAAGTTGATCTTGCACAACAAATCTGCTTATCCAAAAAATCAGACTTTTTGTGATAAAGTGACATAAGGAAGCCCACTGGAGAACTCATGCTTTTACACAATATCTTCTAACCTCCCCTCAAACAAAGCAGCATGCATGCTCATTAAATAACCAGTGTTATTTAATCTGCCTGGAAACAAATCAACCTTAATTCTCAATAAACAGGTTGTCTGGAAGCACCCACATCCCAACATTCAAGTGGGGGAAATGAATTTGGGTTTTTTAATAGAAAAAATGCCAATACACATATCATAATATCATACCTGTTTACTAGTGTTATAAACTAGGGAGTTGTAGTGTGAGGGGTGGTGCATAGAAAGCTGATTTATCTAACATTGTCGTCTCATAGAATCAGTTTACAGGGTTCCCTGGAGAGAAGTAACTATGGTGAAATCTGTAGCATAAATGTTGATATGCACACACAAGACCAGAAATGTAAACACTATATACATTCAGCATTTTTAGTTTCTACCACTGGAGGGATCCATAACCACACTGGACTACTTGATCTGCCTTGGACGGTATCCAACACTCTATTAAAGAGTGCAGCTGTGATAGTTTGGGCCTATAAGGGTTCTTCTAGAATCATAGAATTGCATAGTTGGAAGGAACCCCAGGGGTCATCTATTCCAACTCCCTGCATATTATATTGTAAACGTATCATTCATTTCTTTTATGTGAACATTTGGCATGTTGGCTTCCACCCATTCCCATTTTTCAGTCATGGATGTGGGTTGCTATTCTACCACTTGCCATCCACACGAGTGGGTGAAGGCTGATGGAATGTGTCCAGGGGTTTTCCCTGCCCTCCATTGCCGCCTTCTGTTCTAGGCACACGCAAAGGTATTCCTGTACCTTTAGACACACACCCTTAAATAATTCCCAGGAAGTATGAAGAGCGCAAGAGAAAGTTATACCAAACTTTGTTATCATGTTTCACAATGGGCAGAATGGAGGCAGGGTGTTGTTGTTTTTTATTAATACCTGTACCATAGTGGTATTTGCCTGACTTAAGCTTGCACATGAATAAGAAAATGTTTTGTGCAATATTTCTGTATTAATTTGTTTTAAAAGAAAAGACCAGTGTATATACTGCACTTATAATCTATGATATAATCACTCACATGTACTGCATGGGGATAACTCCTACAAACAAGGTTTATATTTCAGGAGTACTTTCAGCATGCAGCAGTTGCTGGAAATGCTCATTTTGTCTGGGCCACCAGAAACGAAATGGCTAGTGTGTGCTCAGGAGCAAACTGAAGTAGGAATGTGGTTGGGGGTGCTGGTAGGGTGCCCTGGACTTCAGCAGTGGCCTTCTCGCAGCAGCATCACTGCCACTTACCAGGGCTGGAAAGATGTTGTAGGGTGGAGCTGAGTTCAGAGCAGCATGGGCACACTATAGGAACACTCCCCCACTCTCACAACCACCACCTACCGCCCCTGTCTAGTGTATGGTAGTGGCATTGCTGCAGGGAGGCCAGCTCCACACTGCCACCCAGATCTAGCTGGCGCTGCGTGTGGGGATAGAGACTACCCATCAAAATGTCACTGCACATGTGACAAGCCACACATCAAAAAAGTGTGCTGGTGGTATTCAGCGGCGGCGGCAGTGAGTGCAGATTTTAATGGGATATTTTTATTTATTGGGTTTTCCATGGCAAACAGAAATCTGGATCAAAGGTTTTAAAAGTACAAGCTAGCATTTTGAGGATGGTATGTGGCTCTGGGAGGGGTGTGTGTGTGTGAAAACATGAGCAACGCCAATTTCAGCACCAATCTCGCAATAAACTCCTATCTGGAAGCACCCATCAATCTGGCTTTGTGGGGAATGGCTAAAAATTTTACAACCCGGAGAGATGCAAAAACTGCCTGCTTCAACAAGCCTCCCTCCTCCCTTCCCACTGCACCGTTTGTAGTTCCTCTCCATTATGTGGCTTTTGTGACTATACACAGTTCATAATAACCAGCCAAGCAAGATATTTCAGTTTCTGCTTTGTTATTATAGCAGCAGCCTTCTTGATGATGAGAAGCAATTCCTGTTCATCTATTCCTTGGAGTTTAGCCTTCAAATACGTAGGCAAATGTGTGTACTCTGCCAGAGAGACCCTGAGATTCCTTCTGTGTCTTAATCTAGACTTAGGTCAAGGAGAGGTCAGTTCCTGCCTTTGCCGCTATTGTTGTCAGACTGCAAGCAGGTTTTTCAAAACTATATTTTCAAGGCAGCTGCCCCTATGTTTACACAGAAGTGTTCTCCAAAGGGAAAGAGATGAGTGGTGCTTATTAAGGGATTAACCCAGCAGATGCCTGTTCTGCTGACTGTTTTGAGCATTTTTGCACATGACATTAAAAAAATGACCCTGAGCCTCTCCTGTACTGTTGGTTACGCATAAGTGTAAATGCAAAACACACATTAGAGTTCAAGGGCACATTGCAGGGAAGCGAAACACTCAAGGAGGGCATGAAGCAGAGCAGATGAGAGGTGTGGTCTGGGGAGGGCAAGACAGGCCCCAAGCCTGAGGGTGGTGTAAGTATCACTTCTGATACCCATTTCTATTTCAGGGAAACTTAGGGCTGAACTCCACATGATGTTAATTGTGTCAAAGCAATTACTGTGCACAGTTTTTCATGCTTAAATACCTGCTGAGGTCCCGTACCCCTGAACAGTATTAGAAAGTAGGGAAGGGTGCTTTCCCCGTCCTGACAAAAATAATTCCCACCCCGAAGCCCATATTAACCCAGGAGGGAAGCTCCAATCAGATTATTCACATATTGTAGATAAGATATTACTCAGAAAATAAAATAACTTCTCAGTTAGTGAACATTCGTATTAAGTCCCATTTACAAAAAAAAGCCCCAACACCCCTGAAGGCAGGAAATAAATGAGGCAAACTAAAACTGTCACTATATAAGCTAAATGGGTGGTTAATTTGAAGGCACCTTACCTAGAGAAACAATTAAATTCAGTATCAGAGATAAGGTGTCAAGGAGAGAGAGGGGAAGAATAGCTTTGCCTGCCTGCTAGGGAAGTGGCCATTCAGAACATCTCCAGACTGGCAGTACTCTGCAGGATGAAATCAAATGTGCATACATGAAAATTTAGGTTTAATATGCTCTGTTGCCCTAGCACAACAAATCAGCTTTTAAAAAGAAATTATTTTTATGGCTAGGACAGTGATGTGAAGATGCATTGAAAAGTTGTGTAAACACCCCACAATCAATTCAGGGTAAATGCTTAAGAAACAGATTGCCTGCAGGAGCTCTTAGAAGGATTTTCAATTGTCTTCATTTTTCTCATATTTATGATTTTCTTAATTCATCCGCTATGATTTGTTCTTCTAGATATTTAATGATCTAACAGTGCTTTATTCCAGTTTACCTAAAACAAATGTTGGGCTAAGAGGCTTAATATTTTCTGTCCTTCCCCCTCTTCCCTTTTTAAAACATTGGTGGTAGTTTGACCACCTTCCTCTTCTCTTATAGGAATGTCTATTTTAGTGGCATGCCCCATCTTTTTGTTGGAAGATGAATTTCACATTTGAGTTATTTAATAATTTGGATATATAATGTTTGAATTTGTTAATCTTCAACTGATTTGTCAATTACCCTGGACTTGAACAAAATCTCCTGTTGCTTGTATTTAGCATCTCCAGATGCCCTCACAGAAAAAGCTTCAGATGGAATCTGTCCACCAACTTCTGCAGTGTACAGTAATGCAATGAACTCATTTAAATGTATTTGCAGCTCTGGCCCCAAGTTTTGGGGTTCCCTTAGGCAAGATGCCTTCAGTGCACCGCCTCCCTGAGTGGGCCTGTGAAAGGTAATCTGAAATTGAGAGTTACCTTAATCTAAGATTTGTTAGTTAATATGTTTGTTAATATGTTATTTCCCCTTTCAGTGAAAACCAGGTAGAACTTTGGGGACTCGGGGGGGTAGTAGAGAAGGTGTTCTAAGACTTTTGAATAGTTTTGTAAGAAAGTAAACATTTGATTTTTTTCACATCTTCCTAGACTGGAATGTAACAGGACCACCTCTTACTTAATGCTGTTGGCACCATCCATTTACTTGCTCTCTCCCATTGGACCCAATCCACACAGACACACATAGGAAGAAGGTAAGTGAAGGCAGATTGAACAGGCAGCAGCAATAGGAAGGAGGAAGGGGAGTAGAGCTAGGGGTCTCCATGGGATGGCAGTGGGTTCCCTGTTGGGGTGTAGACCTTCTCAGGTGCCCAACAATGCCAACCCATGACACATGGTGCGTGTGCCTTTCTCTCCAGTTTGGAGGTATTTAAAGCTGCTGCTTTTTTTAAAAAAAAAACAACATGGTTCTTTTATCATCCACCAAATACTATCAGATTTGACATGAACCTGCACCTCATCTGGTGTGCTTTCTGTATTGATCTCCAGTTCTGCGAACATAATAATCTTGCTTACTCATTAAGATTAATTACTTATCTTTAGCATCTCATCTACTTGGAAGGGCAAAAAAATCCATTGCAATCCAGTTTCTTTGTATTTCCTGATGTTTTTTCCTGTGTGCTGTTGACATTTTCTGTTTCAGGGAAGGAGTGCTTATTCTGATCACATCAGCAAGTTTAGACAAATTAGTTATCGTAGTTCCTGTTTATACTGTCTTTTTTGTTCTAAAAAACCTCATCTTGAATTGTTAAGAGGTTGAAGGTGCTTCCAGACAGGGACTTCTTGGGGGATCAGTGCTCCTCATGTATGCAAGTTTTCTGCAGTGTCATCTTGGGATGAAGAATGTCAAATTTGTTTCTCTCAGTTGCTATTTTTCCAGTCTTAAATTCACTACTCCACATTTCCACTGCAATTTTCAATGAAAAAAAGTTATAAAAGTTTTCCAGCACTTTTAAACAAATTTATTCTAATAAACACATTTGTGGATGAAGTTTAGACTAATATATACAATTTCCGAAGCAATCCTAAGAATCCACATACTGTTTGCCTCAAAATGCCAGCCTGGATTTCTTTCCCCAATTCATGTGGATTTACCCCTTCTAGACAAATTCTAATGAGTCAAAACAAAAAACAAAACAGTTGCCAGAAACCTGTTTGGAATATCTCACTGACACTTCCCATCTGAAAACACCCTCAATCCCAGTCCTCCTGCTTTGAACCTAAGGGGTTCTGTTTTAACTAAATACCTTCTAACTTTCAAATGCTACTTAGGCTACATGTTTATGCCCACTGCCACAACCCTATGGTATTTATTCCCCAGGTAATCATGCACTGGGGTGCAGTGGCGTAGCTAGCCACTTGGGTGCCCGGTGTGGCGCGTGCATCCTGCAGCCAGGGGTGGGACAAGCTGCCCATGGGGGCGGGGCGAGCCAAGGCAGGGCGCGCTGCTTGGAGCCTCTCTGCAGCCTCCTCCTCAGCCGTAGGGTGCAGTGGGCAGCCACAAGCCCTGTGCTACTCGAAAAAGCAGCGCAGCGCTTGCAGGCAGTCTGCCCACTGCTTCCCCTTCAGGAGAGATGTGTGACTCACGCACGCTGCAGGCCCCACGGTGTGGCACCCAGTGCCCTCTGCCTCGCCTAGCTACCAGTGGCGTAGGAAGAGCTGGGTGGTGAGTGGAAGAGGTGGGTGGTAGGTGTGGGAGTTATTTTTTCCAAAAAAAAAAAGGTTGTGAGCCCAATTTTTAAAGTTCTATTTTAAAAACACACATTTTTGCCATTTTGTCACCCCCCTCAGTGATTACACCTGGGGCGGACCGCACCCAGCGCACCCCCCTTCTTATGCCACTGCTGGAGTGTGCCTCATGTTAGGTACTGTCTCTCTCGCTGTTTTAGTTGCTTATTTCTCTTGGTCATGTGGCCCATTCTTTAAAGAGTGTGGTGCCATGCCCCACGCAGGGAGTGCAGCTGAGTTGTTTTGGCACTCCTCCCCAGGCAGCTGGCAACACTGGCTCTGGTGAGAGGGAGTCCAGGCCTGCTGTAATTCACCCACCCAGTGCTCTGCAGGGGCACCCGCTTTCCTGAGCTCCACGTCAATAGTCGGAAACAGTGAATGGCTTTCCTCTTCCTGGCCCGGCTTGCTTTAGATTATCAGCAGGATAAAGAGTGCTCTCAGACTTTCTGTCAGGCCTCCTAGCCCCTTCTCCCTTTCTTCCAAGTGGCCTTAAATTTTGCGTGGGAATTGTTCTGAACTATGGTCACACTTCTCAGCCTAGACTCAAGAGCTAGGTTTCACAGCCAACTCTAAGAAAGCGTCTGGGACGTCAGCCCTGAGGCACTGTGCACATGATGCAGTGCAATTTAGGAGCACTTAACATGTTTCACAGTTCCTCAGCATATAAACCCTTCCATGTGAGTTCACCACACATGACGTGATGGGATTTGTGCGATTTCTGATTTTACTGTAGGAACATGTGAATTGCTACTTGCTTCCAGAACTTTTGAAAACTGAAGTCAGTAGGTTATACTTGCATATTTGCAATTCTGCATCCATGTACATTAACATTGTGTAACCCAGAGTGGGACACATCTTCTGGGCAACTCTTGAAATAAGCTGTGTCCCTGACTGTGTTGCTGATACATGGGCATTTTAAGTGTGGAGGTGGAAGGTGGGTAGAAATTGGCTAAGGAAAGGTGGTTTGGCAGCAACATTGGACTTCCTCCCAAGCATATTTATTTACCCAAACAGGCGACTGCTATTGTTCTCTGTCTAGCTCCTCCCACCCTCCTGGCCCAAGCTTAATCCTGTGTAGACTAACAAAAAAAAGGGGTCCCACAGAGCAACATTATGCACTAGGAGGGTAAACATAAGGAAGTAACCCTTCCTCAACCCTGTAAATGCAAGCAACCGTGTTTAGGCTCCATGTAGCGTTTTACCAGCCCCAGGACACACGTGCAAACAAAGCTGCATCTCATTTTTCATGAACACATACATGAATCCAGCTTCACTCATGCAGCATTTCACGTGTTGTGATCTGTGTGTATGCGCAGCTTTGAGAACAGTCTGAAGCAGTCATGTCATACGTGTAAGGGTTAAACAGGTCACAAAAGGGGAAAGTTAAGCTCAATATTATTTCACAAGATTACAGGTCTAGTAAGTCTGCCCACAAAGCTTCAGCCGTAAATGGGGATATTTACCAAATAATGGGCTCATCCACACTGGAGTTTATTATGGATTTGAAGCTGCTTGTGTCTTTATATTTTGTATGTGTGTTGCATCCACACAATAGCATCCTCACCCAAGTAGTAACCCTCACTTCCCTCCCCCTGTGAAATCCAGATTTTACTGATCTGTGTCTAATCCAATAAGGGAATAAAATTCAATATAGAATCACATGTTAGCATATATATGTGTGTGTGTGTGTGTGTGAGAGAGAGAGAGATGATGTTTCACTGGGTGCCATTCATTGCCCTACCCTTCCATTTTGTTTCCATCAGCCCAAAGAAAAGGATGCAGTCTGCCTTTTCCCACCAGTGTGTTGCTGAACTCACAGTATGGAACATAGGTGGTCATATTAATTTCAGTTACTGCTTTACGTGAACCTAAGGTCATCTGGAGCAGTGTTTCCAGACTGTGGTAATATATGTTTTAAATATTTTAGAGATTTGTTTTATTTTATAATTTGCTATTGCTACTTTGGACCTCCTTCAGGAGGAAGGATGGGATGATGATGATTTATTATCTGCCCTTCACTAGCAGGTCCCAGAATGGGTTACAATAACTTAAAATTTAGTATTTTTAAAAGTTAAAAAAAATTAGTCACAGAAACATCACAGGTTTCAAAGGTGTGCCTTCAGCATTTGCAGAAAGCTGTGTAGTGAAGTTACCAGACACATCTCTGTGAGGAGGGAATTCCACAAAATCATCACCACCGTTATCATCATCCTATAAAACCTTCAGCAGGTACTGACCTCTGTTTAGATCATATTGACACCATAGTTATTTGGTCATGTGAATTGACCCACAGAGTGTTGGGAAACTACCTCTTTAACAGGTTTGTTTGACTTGGCACAGAAGAGGGTCATGCATCCCCCTCTCCCCGTTGATAACTCTGTGGTACATGAGTGAACCTGGCTGATCCACAAATGATGGTTGTGCACAACAAGACAGGCTAGAACTTAAGGCAGTACTGCCCATCCGTTGTGATCTGCATGTCTCTGGTTTCCTGTAGTGTGTCAAAAAAGTTGCATAGCACTGCTGTAATCACAGCCATGCACAACTTCCAGAGGCAGACAGTTTTCCCGGGCTGTAGATTAATCATCTTCAGGACTCCATGATACCTTCTTTCCTCAGCAACTGTAAACTGTTGTTCCTGACTAGAATCTAAAGAGGCAGAAAGAAAACCACTTCTCTCCCAGACTGGGAGCAGCTTGTTCCTTAGCCTTGGATTTGGAAAACATGACTAAAGGGAGTTTCTTGAACCCTGAACACCAGTGGGGTGTCTCTTCATTTCAAGCCTCTCTCCATTGGGAGCTCAGTCCAGCAACCTCCCAGTGCATTGCTTCCTCCTGCAGGAGCAAGAGAGAGGCAAGGAACAATGGGTGGAGAGCAGGAAATGGTGCATGGGAAACAGGATTTCATGTCATTGCTGTGCTGTCTGTGAGGGCCTCTAAGCATCCCTCCCCCAACAGACTCCATTCCTGCTCTGGCTGAATCCCAGCCAAGAAAGCTCTTCCCACTGACTCGCAGCTCTTGCTCTGCCCAAACCATTCTCACTCTTAATCAGTTCCTGAACTGCCCAGAGGTTGCTTTTGCGTGCATGTTTGCGTACCCCAGGCTGAAGCACCCCAGGAAGGCTTCCCAAGCAAGCATGGAAGAAACAGGCAGGTCATAATCTCTTCTGCAACAACACGTGGCAGGGAACAAAGCGCTGGAACGGGTGGAGGGCCTCGGAGGGGACAATCTGAACTCCCAAGCAGGTGGACGGAAACTCAGCCAGAGTTTCTTTTCCTGAGGCTCGTAACATACACTTCAGAAAGCAGGAGCGGGATTTTCTAAACCAGAGAACCAGAATCTGTCTTCCTCATGGGGTGTGTGTGAACTTCCTTCGAGCTACTCTGACCTATTCAAAGCAATGGAAGACACAGGAGCATCAGGCATAGAGGACGCACTCTGCAAATGAAAAACAACGCAAATGCCCCCATCATCATTTCCTTTTCTGGATCCGTGATGTCTGAGCTCTCCTGACACTGTGTATACTCAGGAAAATGAGACTGGGCAGTCTTTGTGTTTTAACTCTCTTCTTGCATCTGGCAGGTAAAGTCCTTTTTCCCCCTTAACAGGTTGGTGGGAGGTGGGTTGCTATTGGTTTTGGTGGCAGAAAGAATGGCACATGGAGAAGGTTGCAGAGCTAGCAGTTACAGCTCTGTGCCAAGGTAGAACTTACCGCTATTGGAGTCAAACAGTCCGGGACATAGTGTCAGGAGAATGGTGCCACATAATACTTGTTCTTCATTTGTAAGAAATCAGTCTTTTAGTGTGGCAGCACCCAATCTTTGGAACTCCCCGCTTATCAATATCAGCCATGCCCCTTCGCTGTACTCTTTTTTGGTGTCTGTTAAATACGTCGTTTAGACTAGCCTGTCCAGACAGGTAGAAGGTTGATGTATTTTAATCTGCTTTTAGGTCATCATTGGTTTTAATTACTTTTTAAATGTTTTATTATCTTTTAAAAAATCGTTTTTACTGATAATTTTATTGTTTTATTCTTTTTGTAAACCACTTCAATGTTGTTGGTTTTTTGGTTGTTGTTTTTTTCCGTTTTCATAAATATTATGAAATTAAATAAATAAATAAAAAGGGGTGGCCATCCCATCTGGTGATTTCTGGACAGGAAGCCAAAAGCTACTCCTATCTGGAATTATACTGGTATTCATTACCGTATATCCAATTAAGGATAGGTAGTCTGCAATTTGTGTACTCAGCAAATTGGGGGACCACTATGAAAATACCCAACAATTACAGGTAGTACTGGGAGAATCCTTGAATGGCAACAAAAGGGGAAATCTTGTTTAGAGCTCTGTGAACACCCACCTTTGTTGTGCTGCGTTGCTTCATATGTAGATGCTGCATTAGCTACCAACAGGACCAGTATTTGAATCAGGTTGACCACCCTCAGCAGTAGTCAGCCCTGTTTAATTGGGTGAGGAACCCCTGGTGCCACCAGAATGGTGGGTCTGGGATTTAAATGTTTTCAGAGATGCTGTTATGTGCAGCCCCATGTGCTGTTTCTGCAACATCCTCTTTGTCTCTCCCAGCTAAGAGTGGAAAATCTTAGCCAAATGGTGAGCGATGGACAAATCATTCAATTTCTGATGTGTGTCATTTTTTTGCATGAGTTCACTCATAAGTCCTTTCTATCCCATTTTCACATTAATCTCTCATATATGTGTGTGGTGTCGTTTTAGTTTTAAAAAACTACATGGAGTTCCACATCTAGATACATATTTGAGGGCTCCTCCAATACCAGTGTTCTACCATGAGGGACTTCTGCAACATGTTCTGGACACAAAAATAGTGTGTCGGTAGTGGATTTATTTTTTTTCTATTTCCTAGTTTGTTCTTTGTGATGCTTCCCCAATGCTACCACATTATTGTTGTCCGGGAAGGTTATAGCGCAGGAAAAGCAGGACAAAAATGAACTAGAACATTTGTGGTATAAATAGTTACACGATGTCAACAGGCAGTGGCAGGATATGCACTGATTGGAAATGAAGCTGGGTGACCACCCCAAAACTTCTGCAGGCCAAAACAGTATTGAAAGCAGGATTATGTGTGACAGCCCCAACAGCATCACGATCACCAATAATCATGAATATGAAATAAAAAGGACATCTGCAGGGGTCCTTATACATATTTTCTTTTAAAATTCACACCTTTAAACATACTTTAATACTGTTGCTGAGCTAAGGTCTGTGATGGAGCATTTGAGGAACGTGAAGAGCTGATGGGTAACTAAGTTCTGATCTGCAGATTGGTCTGATCAGGTTAATCTGTATTCACAAAGACTGAATTCCATGGCCATCTCCAACCTTTCCCATCCAGGCATGGAACACAGTGAATAGAGAATGGAAGCAAAGCAGTTTGGGTAATGCCAGTCAGTGATATTCCATGGGCAATGGGTGTTTCGATATCATTCTGATCGCCATTTGTGCTACAAACACATGCTTGGGTGATAGAAAGAACCATCATATGGCTGAACGCAGTTGTTACAGGAAAATTGGGTGATACAGACATTGTTGGCTTGGGTTTACATGTACATTTCTTTTGTGTCTGTTCAGATAAATCTTGCAGAGTTTCGAACCACTGCAATGCCCCATGAATCCCTCTCAAAAGAGAGATTGCAGTGAGTGGACACATCATGTCTGTCTCATACCATCATAGCCTGGAAAAAGCTATTGTGTGTATCCAGTCCCAAAAGGCCACAAATGGATTATTTATAGCCCTGCTCTCTAGCTAAGTTTGTGCATTGAAGCTATACTCAAGCCTGTGTGCTCACATGTTTCTTACTAACAGGAAATAGCTTCTGAGGTGGGTAGGGTGGATTTTCACTGGGAAAATAGCACAGGTAAAAGGGTTAACCCATACTGTGAAATGAAACGAAATGAAACAGCAGAAGGGCAACGTCTTCTGTGTTTCATCAGAATATAATTAGCCGTTTTCTGAAAAGTGACATCAGAATGTCATATCTAAGAAAGGTTAATAAGAGTTGCAAGCCTTCAGGGTCACACAAGCATAATGAGAGAGACAATCTGATCAATTCAAATATAAGGGTGGCATTCCAGAATATATAATGTGTAGTAGAAGTATTCTGATAATAGCATCATTGTTATTACTGAAAAGATTTCTGGATTTCTATGCTGGGAATAATGTGTGACAAACACATTAATTGTCACATGGTGTGTTTACATTTGTGTGTTGTGATGTATGTACATGTAGACAGAAGTAGGCATGCTTAACATGTAGGGATTTTGTCATATTTGACAAAATAATAGCCCAAAGACTATTAATGTGCTATCTCATCATACAAGCGATCTCTATGTTCCTTTCCAAATTCAAACAAACACACGGATAAATATTTTAAGTGGTGGTATAATGATTTGTTTTCAAACCTGTACTGTATGTGTCCCGAGACAGAATAATAATATTGTTTTTAACATATTAGATAAGAACTTCCTGCTGTGTTGTTGAAATTGCAACAGAGGTTGAGCACCAGCCACTGTACCTTTGTATTAAAAGAATTTGTGTATGTGTGTGCGCACACACACACACACACACAAATACAAAACAGTTCTACACACAGAATCTGTTATTAGATGTAAGCAATGAGGTATACATATACATATTCAACTTATCAACAAAGATTCTACGTTCAGTGGCTCTTCCCAGAAAGAGATGGTGATTTACTAGGGATTTACTAGAGACAATGTCCCTGTTAAATAGGAACAACTGGAGTTTATATCTGTCGAAAGAAAGCACATAGCTTCAGATGTTACTTTCATGAAGATGAAACACAAGTATGTCACAGATAAGCAGTCCCTGGCTACTTTCACCTGAGTGAAGCTGGCCCTCACAGTGGGAGAGTTCCCTGCTCCTCTTCTAGAGCCTACGCAAGGCCTGGCTTCGATTGTGTGAATTATGCTGAGATCGTTTGCTCTCCCTGTCCTAAAATAACACCTTCTCTTGTCCTCCCAATGCAGGAGCAATTATGGATATCACCCTGATGGCCAACGTCTTGAGTCCCTCACACACCAACTTCTACCTCTCGTGTGTGACTGGTGAGCGAAATGCCAGCCTCCAGATTGACAGAGACAATAAAATTGTCATGACCCACCCCAGGTCCAGATTCCAGATGTACAAGAACAGCAGCCATGCAGTGCAAATGAGCGGCTTCTCCCGGGCAGACCTGGTGGGCATCACGTACTGCTTGGGGCAGACTGAGTCAGAACAAACCAGGGTGGTTTATGTGCACAACAATGTGGATGGTAAGCTTGAGAGAGATTCAACATAACACTGGAAAAGATAATATGCAGATATGTGGTTTCTGAGAACTGGGAGCGAAATGTACTTTGAAGTTATTCTTTCTCAAAGTTAGGTCCTTACATCATTGTGATAAGACCAAGGCTATGGTAATGGAGTCTTGTCTCTATACCCTCCTCAGACCCAGACCCTGGGGTCATTCTTGCAATTTGTTTGCATACCAGGACAAGGAAAAAGCAAAAATGAGTATTACTCAATCTAGGGAATTCATTTCGTTTTAGGCTCAGCCAGATAAATGTGTGTTGGGGTGTGTGTGTGAAATTGATTGCAGCAACAGTGCAATGTATTATTATTATTTTATTTTTATTTTTATTTTTATTTATACATACATACGTACGTACATACATACATATATACCCTGCCCCTCTGGCTGGGTTTTAAAAAGAGGAATAGATGAAAGAAGCTAGAGGGAAAAACAGCAGGTCTCAGCAGTGAGTGGAAAAAGATGTTGTCTGTATGCCAGTCTACCCATAGATGAAAAGGAGGTCCACAGCAAAGAGGAAGACCTGGAAATTTCTCTGAAGATGGGTCTGCCTAGGCCTTGTCACCACTCGGTCACCAGCAGAGGCAGAGCCACAGCAATAGCCTCATGGAAAGAGCATCATTGCCACTTACTGGGAAGATGGCTGTGAAGGCATGGCTGCATAGATGCACAAGAATGACTTCACTGCTGATATCACTGCCAAGAGTCTATTGTTGTAGCTCCACCCCAATGGGTGAGCCATCCCTAGTCACTGGACTTACCAGAAATGGCAGACCTGTTCTCTAATACTAGGTTTGTTTATTTGTTTGTTTGTAGTATTTACTTTGCCCCCTTGCTGTAAAAAAAATTCCTGCCGACATCTGTGGAAGGGATTCTGGCATATTTTATTTATACAGTGGTACCTTAGTTCTCAAACTTAATCCGTTCAGGAAGTCCATTTCAAAACCAAAGCGTTCCAAAACCAAGGCACACTTTCCCATAGAAAGTAATGCAAAATGGATTAATCCGTTCCAGACTTTTAAAAACAACCCCTAAAACAGCAATTTAGCATGAATTTTACTATCTGACAAGACCATTGATCCATAAAAGCAATAAACAATGTACTGCAGTCACACAATAAATCAATCAGTAGCTGAACTAGGTTCCACACAGTCACAAAAACAAAATAAAAAAGAGCCGCAAAAACAGACCTCAGCAAAACACTCAAAATGGAAGTGTGGCACTCAAAACGGAGCACTTTTGGCTTCTGAAAATGTTCACAAACTGGAACACTTCTGGGTTTGCAGTGTTTGGGTTCCAAGTTGTTTGAGTACCAAGGTGTTTGAGAACCAAGGTACCACTGTATATGATTTTCATAACTGTTGCCTACTAGTACTCATAGAATGACATACACAGATCTAACCATGCAGCAAATAGGGTCTCTGTCTTGGATGCTTTAGTTGAGATTCCTACATTTCTATAATTCTATGAACTTAAGGGCACACATTTCCCCTGGTATCCTACTACAAAAGAATTTCTGGATGCTATGGTGCTAGTCAGTCATTAGTCATATGAGTGATTCTTATTGCCGGGAAAAGACACATCAGTCAGATAATTTAAACAAAGAACCCAGGAAGAATATCTGAAAATTGACTAGATTTTCTTATCTTAGAAGGCCTTTGAAGTATGATAAACATTGATTTGGGTGAGGCGGAACAAAGACACCACTGGAAATCCAGGCTTTGTTACAGATACAATTTAAAGCATGACTTTGGGAGATATGCTCATAAGGGAGGGTTTGGAAAGAAGAATAAGGATGATGTTAACGATAAGATGCAGAACAATCCGAACCCTAACATTACCTAAAATGGGCACATCAACTTTCACCTCACTTGTTGTATTTTAATATTTTGTTGGAAGCCGCCCAGAGTGGCTGGGGAAACCCAGCCAGATGGGCGGGGTATAAATATTATTATTGTTGTTGTTGTTGTTGTTGTTGTTATTTTGTTCTGGACACTGTGAGTTAGTACCTGCACCAAGCCTACATGATCACCTTTCTCCTTGCTATATGTGTAGAAAATGCCACACACAGTTTGTTCCACCCTTGTAAGGATTAGATCTTTTAGCCTGGCGGCCTTTGCACTCTGGAACTCCCTGCCCATTGACATTAGGCAGGCATCTTAGCTGTGTTGTTTTCTGTAGCCATTAAGAACTTTTTTGTTTAGACAAGCCTTCCCAGATTAGTGAAACTGACATGTATTTTATATATGACATGTATGTAATATTTTAACTATATTTTATAATGTGTAGTTTTAACTGCTCCTTTATTATTATTTTTAAGGTTAAATTGGCTTCAAATCTGACTTCTATCAATAATTTTAATGTATTTTTTATTTTAAGTAAACCGTTTGGAGTCCCACCCCACCCCTAATTAAGTGGTATACAGATTCCATTAAATAAATAGAGTAAAATAGGAAAATATACATGTTGAGCAGGATGACGTGTTTAGGTAAGGTCTGGAAATCCCAGACAAAGATGGAATGACAGATCTGGGCAGTCCAGAGCATGACCCTCTGATGATCAGGGAAGAGAAAATATTGCAGGTCCTGCTTCCTAACCCAGTCTCTGTTTCTGTCTGACCCTGCAGCCAACCTCGTCCCAGAGAAAGTGACACAGACATTCAGCCTCTCCCAGCCAGCTGTACTTGTTGCCAAGATAAAGCACGGGAAGAACGCAGACATTTTGTGGAAAAGGAATGGCAAGTGCCCCCCTCTCCCAGCTGCACGGCTTTGGGGAGATCTGCCCCTGCTCCAGTGCTTCCCCACCCCACCCCATTCCTGGAACAAGGCCCGCCCTCAGTCATCCTTGTCAATTGAAGCTGGCAGTCTAGGCCGAGACCTGCCAGTGGGCTTGCAGCTGGATGCCTTTGTGCTTCCTCAGTTCTTCTCCTACCCAAACTTCTCTGTCAGTGATGTCCTTAGAGGTTGCAGGAGCCTCTAAGCCCTATCCAGGCCAGTCACAGGCTGGAGTGGATTAGCCTTAGTAGGGCTTATTCAGAGTTCAGTTGTCAGCTCTCATGCTTTTCTTCCTCCCGGCCACTTTCATTTGCAGGGACCTACTATGACACCAAGGACCAGGGGGAGGTGAAGGAGAGCCAGTCCACTCTGACCCTGTCGCCTGTCAGCGTGAGTGACGGTGGGATTTACAGTGCTACATTCATTGGGGACAGTCCTTTGTCAAGTGCCTTCTTCCGGCTGATTGTGCGAGGTAAGATAGTGCAGAACCGAAGAGATGCAGGTCAAAAGGAACCACGGACGTCCCTACTAATGTCTGTTTACATCCTTTGTTATGGGGTGGGTGTGATTCAGTGTCTCATCATTTAAAGACTCCCAGCTGAACATGTACAGCTTCTATTAAAAACTATTGTCTGAGATCATAAGAAGACTTTCTCTGTGGTGCCTCTTTACCCATATGCCAGTCGTCACTTTAAGTTGCTGCCAGAGGGTAATGTACACATAGTTGTGAACTTACCCTGAGCATAGTGGCTGTTGGAGACGGTTAGTGACAGCACTGTGGTTAATGCTGCCTTGTGCTGTCCAGAGATCAGGCTTCCTTCCAAATCTTCTTTAAATTTTATTTTCTTATTTTATGTTTCTATCCTGCCTTTCTTCCGTCATGGCACTCAAGGCAGTGACCAGACCATACCTGCCTAGTTTCATCAAAGCAGTGGCCTCCTGCGCATTCAGGCAATAATCTGTCTGTCTCTTCCCAACTTCCCAGGATGTGCAGCCAAGAAATGGGGCTCTTCTTGTGACAAGGACTGTCCCGACTGCCTGAATGGAGGCATCTGCCACCATATTGAGGGAGAATGCATCTGTCCACCAGGCTTCATGGGCACCCGCTGTGAAAAAGGTTAGAAGCAATGTGTACATGGTCTTGGTAGGAAGAGATGCCTCTGCTCCATGAACTGCACTTCTAAATCTTCACAAAGAGTATAGATGGTTGAATCCCTGAGAAAAGCTCCTCAGACTTAGGCATGACTCCTTAGGCCAGTGGTTTTCAACCAATGTGCCATGGCACCCTGGGGTGCCTTGAATGACAGTCAGGGGTGCCTCTGTCCCTCTTTTCTTCCCTCCCTCCTCTGATGCCGTCTTGCATCTCTGCCTCCCAAAGGCTTGCACAGCTGTTTGTTGCAGCAGCCCTGGCTACAGATGCTGCCTCTGGGGCTGGTCAGGGGACAAGGAGTAAGCAAGCAAGCAAGCAAGCAGGTGAGGCAGTCCACTAGCCCTTGCTGTTGGGAATGGACAGACAAGTCCCAGGCCGCTGTGGGGCAGTGTGAGGAGGCACTTCTCTTTGGGGCTGGGGGAGCTCAGAGACCAGGGGCAGCAACAGTGGCTGCCCAGGGGACTCCCAAGGAGAGGGGAGAGGAGGCTGAGGGAACACTCCACAAGGGAGGGTGTTCAAGAAAGGGGGAGAGGCTGCCAGCTCTACAGGCACATGGTGACATAACTGGGCTCCTGAGGCCCACAGAGGTGCTACAGAAAGAATGTAGTTGGTCAAGGGAGCCGTGGACTCAAAAAATTTGAAAGCCTCTGCCTTAGGCAATGAAGCGTGGGTAGAAGGACATGGAGTCCCAAATAGCCTTCACACCTCACATGTCCCAAGTCCCTTATCTCTGCAGAGGGATCAACTGGTGTTGTGTGAGAAAAGGTACAGAGATCACAGTGGAGAAACTTGGCATCACAACAAAGAGGAATTATGGATTCATTGTAAGAGTTGTTCTGATTATGTGCAGATAGGGACACAGGAAGGAACAATGCATGGGCAATGTAGTGCAGGGTTGGTGAACATGTGTGGCTTTGTCAGTACAGTGGCAGCAAATCCCTGACAATAATCTTCTTGCCTTGCAGCTTGTAAGGAAGGCATGTTTGGGCGAAACTGCCAGGAGAAATGTCATAACAAGCAAGGCTGCAAGGGGCTGGCCTTCTGTCTGCCTGATCCTTATGGCTGTTCCTGTGCTACTGGATGGAGTGGTCTTCAGTGTGGCTCAGGTATGTCCCCCGCAGTTTCTTTCTCCCAGCTCTATGACACTTTTGGACACCAGGATGATAAATGAGATGGGGAGGTGGGGGAAGCTGACCTACTCAGAAAGGCACAAGATGCAAGTGTATGGTGTCTGTTCCACAGAACCAAAGAAACTCTGTGCTGCCTTTCCCCTTGCTTTCCATGTTACATTTGGCAGCATAAAAACAAACCTCGTGTAATGCTTGGGGTGCAAACTTGTAGGCCACCTTTCGTTGGGGCAGTTTCCAGCAATACATAAAAACACACCGAGGAAAGAAAATTAAATGTTAAAATAATACAATTAATAAAACAGTAACAGAGCAACCGAATGAGGCAAACTGGTGGCTACAAGTTAACATAAAAAACCAGGAGAATAAAATTGTTTTTACCTGTCAGCAGAAGCCAAATTTAGGGCACTCCCAGATTGTCACTATTTTCGGGTGGGATTCAATTCCATACCAGCAAATTTAGGTTGCGTAATTATAGTTTACCAGAAGGCCTCACCGTATTAGACTTTTCGCATTAAGGAAAGTGATGGAGAATGCACTGGGATTGCTTGATTCAAAGTTGTATAACCTCCCTGCAAACAAATCAGAACAAACGCTCAATAAATATTGGGCGTCACCTAATCTCCCCACAAACTTTGTGCAAACAAATCAGGTTGAATGCTCAACAAGCAGGTGGTCTGAAAGCAACCAGAGTCTCTGCCGCCTGGGCTTCCAGGAAAAACAAACTCCAGAGTTGGGGAGGAAACGATAGAGAAGACTCTCTCATGCACCACCATCAAATTTTCATGTAGTACTTTTAAATAGTAAAAATGACTTAAGTTCGGTCAATTAATTACAATAGGTCTATTCAGAGTAAAACATAGCTGAATAACACCCATGTCTTTCTTTAGAAGGGTGTGGTAGATCTCCACCCACATGGCCATCATGTGATTGATTTCTTGATAAGCTGAAGCTTCTGACTTCTTGTATGAGTTCAGAGCAGCAATAGGGGTGCGTGGGGGTGGGGTGTGTGTGTTTGTGTGTGTGTGTGTATGTGTGTGTGTATATATATATATATATATATATATGCTTTCGTAGATTTTCACGGGTACAGGAATGCAGGTTTTGGTGTCCTCGGGTGTCTTCCCGTGTAAAAGTTGGGGTGTCTAGGCGACGTTTCGACGAGGTCTCACTCGTCATCTTCAGGCTGGTGCTTTCGGCTTCTTGTTACTGGAACAGAGCAGGATCTCAGTGTTTGAGTTCCTATAAATACTGTTGAGGAGGTGTGGTGTATAGTGTGCATATATATATATGCAGGTTTTGGTGTCCTCGGGTGTCTTCCCGTGTAAAAGTTGGGGTGTCTAGGCGACGTTTCGACGAGGTCTCACTCGTCATCTTCAGGCTGGTGCTTTCGGCTTCTTGTTACTGGAACAGAGCAGGATCTCAGTGTTTGAGTTCCTATAAATACTGTTGAGGAGGTGTGGTGTATAGCCTCCAATGTTCTGGGCAGAGAGGAGGTTCCCAGGCTAGTGTGCCTTTTCTTCTTTTGTTCCTTAATTACTTGAGGGATATCTTGAGTGATTTCTTGAGTGATTTCCTGAATCCCACTTAGGTGGGTCATTAGGTGTGGATTAGTTGCTAAAGCCTTCGTGTCTTGAACTCTTGAACTTTGTGAAGAGTTTTTCTGAGAAGATGGCTGTACTGCACTTGGTTGTGCTCTGGCTTGGCTTCGTGTATAGGGGCGAGCTGTGGTTTTGTGGCCTGTGCCAGCCAGATCTGTGTAGGGATTGCAGGGGGGTGCAGCATCCGGAGGTGCCACCCTGGTTTGGCTACTGGATGGTGTCTGTAATTTATCTGTGGAGAGGGTCTGGGTTTGGGTCTGGTGTGGTTGATTGGTGATGGCGTTCTGTGTGCCTCTGGATCTGGTGTCAGATTTTGTGGGGAGGGCTAATTTCCAGATGTCTGGCAAGCGGGATGTGTCGTCACGCTTGTTCATGTTGTGAGGGTGTTTCTCTATCTCGATGGCTTCCATGATTATTCTCTTGTGGTGATGTTCCATGTTAAAGAGCAATTTGGAATCTGCAAAATTAATTTCGTGTCCTGTTTCTTTCATGTGTTGGAAAAGAGAGGAAGTTTTTTCTTCTTTTTTGACGGCATTCTTGTGTTCTGCGATCCGTGCATTTATTCGTCTGTTTGTTTGTCCAATGTACGTGGCTGGGCAGACTTTGCAGGGTATTTCATAGACCCCTTGGTTTTCCAACTGAATTTTATCCTTGGGGTTTCTGAGGATATTGGCTATTTTTTGGTTGGTGCAAAAGGCTGTTTTGATATTGTGTTTATGGAGGATTTTGCTAATTTTATCTGTAGTGCCCTTGATATAAGGAAGGAGGGCTATGCCATTGTTTTCTTCTGTGTCTTGGTTTTTGGGGGGTGTTTCTTTTTGGATTAGCTTCGTAACCCTGTTTTGCTGGTATCCATTGGCAATTAACACATTTGAGAGATTCTGTAACTCAGTTGTCAAGTGGTCTTCGTCAGCCAGGCGTTTGGTTCTGGAGATGAGAGTCTTGGCTACGGAGTTTATTTGTGCAGGGTGGTGGTGTGATTGTGCATGTAAGTAGCGGTTGGTGTGTGTTTTTTTCCGGTAGATAGTGTGTCCTAGGGAGCCATCAGGTTTTTTGTAGATTAGGACGTCAAGGAAGGGAAGTTGGTTGTTGGCTTCTATTTCCATAGTGAATTGTATTTTGGGGTGTAGGCTGTTGAGATGTGTGAGGAAGCTATCCAGTTTTTCCTTCCCGTGTGGCCAAATTACAAAGGTGTCGTCAACATATCTGAGCCAAAGTTTGGGTTTGTGTTCAAGATATCCCTCAAGTAATTAAGGAACAAAAGAAGAAAAGGCACACTAGCCTGGGAACCTCCTCTCTGCCCAGAACATTGGAGGCTATACACCACACCTCCTCAACAGTATTTATAGGAACTCAAACACTGAGATCCTGCTCTGTTCCAGTAACAAGAAGCCGAAAGCACCAGCCTGAAGATGACGAGTGAGACCTCGTCGAAACGTCGCCTAGACACCCCAACTTTTACACGGGAAGACACCCGAGGACACCAAAACCTGCATTCCTGTACCCGTGAAAATCTACGAAAGCAAATATCTCACCTCTACGGGGAGGAAACCTTCCAGCTGACAAGAACCTACGAGAAACTAGAAATCCGAAGAGCCACCATCTTATGTGATCTCTTGTTCCTACGCAACTGCCGAGACAACAACTTAATTCCCACATGCTTCCAACTTAAATTCCACTCTAAAACCCCAGCTACCGAAAGGATCCTGAAACGAACTGAACTATCTCTAATCAGAAACGAACTACACAAGAAAAGATACCTACTAAACCAAACCAACAAAGATCTACTCACTCTTCACCTCAAACTCTGTAACAAAATCCACCCTGCACTCTGGGACAAATGCAAACAACTAGCCGTCTGGAGAGCTGAAACGGAGACCTCACACAAGACAGACACACACACCAACAAACTCCACAAACTAGAGAAACGCCAGAAGCCCAGCCACCCTCCACAACAACCCATGAAACAAACAGTACATAACATATCAGACAGGATCCTCACCTCAACTGAAACCAAAGTACTCTCCAAAGGTTTCAACTTTGCAGTCGCCCCGAGACGCATCCCCACGGAAAACATCATATGCGGAGTCGAAGCTAGCCTAACCAAAATCAATCCAGATGAAGCCAATAAAATCAGACTTGAAGTCACCAACATCCTCTGCTCCAGCAAACCACCCAGAAGCAATTTACACAAAGAAGAACAGAAAGCACTCACCAACCTGAAGAAAGACAACAACATAATCATTCTCCCAGCAGACAAAGGTAATGCCACTGTTGTGATGAACACATCGGACTACCAAGCAAAACTATCAAATCTACTCCAAGACCCTACCTACCAACCTATAAAAACAGATCCCACCACCTATCTGGAAAAAACCACCAAATCCAAAATAAAAGCCTCTCCTATCAGTGAAGAAATCCAGCTAAGAATCATCCCCAGAGAAAAATCATCCAGATGCCCCAAACTCTACGGCCTCCCCAAGATACACAAAGAAGGAACACCACTCAGACCAATAGTCAGCTCCATAGGCTCACCTCTACAAAATCTCGCTAAATTTCTCGCCAAGCAACTTCAGCCCTATGCAGAATCCATCTCTTCACACGTTCCAAACTCCTTCCAGTTCATAGAAACAATAAAGAAGCAAAACCTACAACCCAATGACCTACTTGTGAGCTTCGATGTTGTATCTCTCTTCACACAAGTGCCCATTAATGAAGCCTTGACAGCCATTCAAAACAAATACAATCCCCCCGAATACATCTTGGACCTGACCAACCACTGCCTAACCAACACGTACTTCATCCACAATGGACAAAGATACAAACAGATAGAAGGAGCACCTATGGGATCACCCCTCTCACCGGTCATCGCTAACCTGTACATGGAACACTTTGAAACCAATGCTTTAGACAAGTCAGAACACAAACCCAAACTTTGGCTCAGATATGTTGACGACACCTTTGTAATTTGGCCACACGGGAAGGAAAAACTGGATAGCTTCCTCACACATCTCAACAGCCTACACCCCAAAATACAATTCACTATGGAAATAGAAGCCAACAACCAACTTCCCTTCCTTGACGTCCTAATCTACAAAAAACCTGATGGCTCCCTAGGACACACTATCTACCGGAAAAAAACACACACCAACCGCTACTTACATGCACAATCACACCACCACCCTGCACAAATAAACTCCGTAGCCAAGACTCTCATCTCCAGAACCAAACGCCTGGCTGACGAAGACCACTTGACAACTGAGTTACAGAATCTCTCAAATGTGTTAATTGCCAATGGATACCAGCAAAACAGGGTTACGAAGCTAATCCAAAAAGAAACACCCCCCAAAAACCAAGACACAGAAGAAAACAATGGCATAGCCCTCCTTCCTTATATCAAGGGCACTACAGATAAAATTAGCAAAATCCTCCATAAACACAATATCAAAACAGCCTTTTGCACCAACCAAAAAATAGCCAATATCCTCAGAAACCCCAAGGATAAAATTCAGTTGGAAAACCAAGGGGTCTATGAAATACCCTGCAAAGTCTGCCCAGCCACGTACATTGGACAAACAAACAGACGAATAAATGCACGGATCGCAGAACACAAGAATGCCGTCAAAAAAGAAGAAAAAACTTCCTCTCTTTTCCAACACATGAAAGAAACAGGACACGAAATTAATTTTGCAGATTCCAAATTGCTCTTTAACATGGAACATCACCACAAGAGAATAATCATGGAAGCCATCGAGATAGAGAAACACCCTCACAACATGAACAAGCGTGACGACACATCCCGCTTGCCAGACATCTGGAAATTAGCCCTCCCCACAAAATCTGACACCAGATCCAGAGGCACACAGAACGCCATCACCAATCAACCACACCAGACCCAAACCCAGACCCTCTCCACAGATAAATTACAGACACCATCCAGTAGCCAAACCAGGGTGGCACCTCCGGATGCTGCACCCCCCTGCAATCCCTACACAGATCTGGCTGGCACAGGCCACAAAACCACAGCTCGCCCCTATACACGAAGCCAAGCCAGAGCACAACCAAGTGCAGTACAGCCATCTTCTCAGAAAAACTCTTCACAAAGTTCAAGAGTTCAAGACACGAAGGCTTTAGCAACTAATCCACACCTAATGACCCACCTAAGTGGGATTCAGGAAATCACTCAAGAAATCACTCAAGATATCCCTCAAGTAATTAAGGAACAAAAGAAGAAAAGGCACACTAGCCTGGGAACCTCCTCTCTGCCCAGAACATTGGAGGCTATACACCACACCTCCTCAACAGTATTTATAGGAACTCAAACACTGAGATCCTGCTCTGTTCCAGTAACAAGAAGCCGAAAGCACCAGCCTGAAGATGACGAGTGAGACCTCGTCGAAACGTCGCCTAGACACCCCAACTTTTACACGGGAAGACACCCGAGGACACCAAAACCTGCATTCCTGTACCCGTGAAAATCTACGAAAGCATATATATATATATATATAGTGGGACATCAGATCTGATTAACGTTACTTTTGGATAGGGTAATGTTAACATGAGTTGGTGTTTTTACCCTTGTATGTTTCACATCATAAAAATTACTTGTGAAAAGGCATTACCTTGAGAAAACTAATGTTTACCAGGTCTCATTCAAATCCTAGAATTTTTCTTGATACAATAAGTGCCAGTTCTCAGCACACAAAGGAGGGTTCAGGGTGGGGAAACAGGCCTTACGAGAAATCAACACTGTAATCATTGTGAAAAAGGTAATACTGTATGAGCATTGGGGTCATATGATCTCTCAGAAAGTGAGACGTAATGAAGCCATGGGAAAGAAGAGCTCCTACAGGTGTGGCAAGGAGGAACCATGGATATTGGAACAGTACTGAGGAAGGCAAATTTCATTAAATCGTGTAACCAGAGTGTTTCATTGTTGTTACTACCAACAAACAGCATAGTCACATTGTTTCCTGAACATCTTTACATGGAAAAGATGTTCAAGAACCCTCCCTTCATCTCAGACTCACAGTATTCCTTAGTGTTTTTATTCGGTTTTGGCTACTTTCTCTGCTGGGACTCTGTTTGGCTCGTATCCAGGAGAGAGCCGCTTCCTCCCTTTGTTTCTTTAGAATCATTTCCCTCCTGCTTGGCTCCAACAAACCAAAAGAAAAAGGGGGTTCTCGTGAGCAGGAAGTTCCATAGCAAAGAGAAAAGGCTCCTCCAGACTGAGCTGTTCGTTTAGCATTCTTCCTGGTTGCCTCCACAAAGTACAATAAAGAATGGGCATCATATAACCAGTACAAAGTTCGTATGATGCCTACCCATTATTGAGCATTCATTCTGACATGTTTGTAGGGAGGATATATGACAGTGGGAATTTATCCTGATTTGTTTGTGTGAAGGTTAGACGTCTTCCCATCCATCTACTGTTATGCACATTTTTCAGTGCATTCCAACCCCACCCCACCCCGGTCATTTTCCAAATTGCAAAAAGTCTCCTTTCATGTTATTTGTAAAAGTGGGTTTGTTGCAACAGAGCACTTTAATCTACTTCATTTCTGCAAACCTACATTTCTGGCATGCAGTTGAATCTCCCCAGTAAAATTAATAACACTCTGGAGGTGACCAATCCATTTTTTAAAAAGGAAGCCAGCACATTTAAAACTGCTTTTCAGTCTTACGTGCCTGCAAACTTACAATGAGAGACGGGTTAAAAGCAGCATACATGAAATCTGCCAGACATCCTTGACCCAGGCACACACACTATGCCTTTAAAGGCCATTCAAAGCCTGTCCCTCCCCAAAGAATCTTAGGAATTAAAGTTTGCCCTTAACAGAGTTACTATTCCCAGCACCCTTATTCAACTATAATTCCGAGTGTGTGTTTTGACTGTGCCTTAAACGCATTGCTTGTATGCAGCCCCAGTCTCTGGGATATGGTCAGAGGAGATTGACCCGCGATCCCTGTGCTCTTTCCCCAGCTTGCTCGTCTGGGAGGTACGGCGCTGACTGTGCCCTGGAGTGTCATTGCCAGAATGGAGGCACCTGTAACCGGTTCAGTGGCTGCATTTGCCCATCTGGTTGGCATGGACAGCACTGTGAAAAGTCAGGTAAAAGCACTCTGGAATGGGTATCATGGGAATGGCAGGAACCAGGCCCAGTGCCAGAGAACCGCCAAACAAGTACTTGAATGGGAGAGGGTGCTGCATAGTGGTTAGCCGTTGTCTGCCACCTAGAGATAAAGGGAGGCAGGGAATAAGTATCATATTGCCCTTTTAAAAAATGCTATTTTATTATGATTGTAATGATGTTTTATCCTTATTCTGGTGTTCTGTGCTAAGATCGGATCCCCCAGATCAAGAACTTGGTCTCTCACTTGGAGTTTAACTTAGGCTCCCAGCCTGTAATTACTTGCATGGCAACAGGCAATCCAATCCCTGTGCGTGAAAACATTGAACTGCGCAAGGCTGATGGAACAGTGATCATGGTAAGCTACCATCATGTCCTGGATCAGGCCCTGTACCATCCCAGAGACCTGGGCTTGCTCTTCCCTCTGCCTCCCTAGCCCCAACCTGCTCTCACCCTACTCATACCCTTTGGTTTTTTACTCTCTGTAATCTCCCTTTCACCCAGATCAATCTATGAGCACAGGGTGTTAAATTGGGTTTCACCCAGATATAGATAAGCACACGGTGTTAAATTGGGTTTCTTTGTGTGGGTTTGCAACCCTACCTCTGTTCACACGCGAGGAGGATAAATCAAGATCAAACTAGAGGTCATGTTAATTATGTAAGTATTTGGGTGCTTAAGCACGAGTGCTTTAGCATAGCAGTCCAATTGTCCTGACACCACTTTTCCTTCTGTTTACATAATTGCATGTGACCTATTCCCTTCCGTGTTGGTACTAGTAAGGATGGGGCTAGGTCAGTTGTCAACCCTATCTGCATCCCATGGGACTGTGGTTCCCCACAAATACTCAGAAGACATGAGATAGGATATGACTCTACTCTTCTCACCTCTCCAGTCTCTGAAAGCCATCATGGAAAAAGACTTGACAACCTGTGAATTTCAAGTGCCGCCGCTGGTCCTCTCTGACACTAGCCTCTGGGAATGCCGTGTCTCCACTACGGGTGGGCAGGACAGTGGCAAGTTCAAGGTCACTGTGAAAGGTGAGCAGGACAGTGCAGGTGGTGAGATTTCAGGGTTAGAGATATTCATGCTCAGCTTCTGGGAATTACAAAATCATCACAGGAGGCATCTTTGGTTGTACAGAACTCGGTTACTGAAATGTTGCCACACAGTTTTTATTTTAGTACCCCTCCTAAGATATTCTGCAGTTCTTGTCTAGGCAAAATGAGGGTCTGATGTCTCTTTAAATGTGGTGTCACTTTAAATGTGGTGCTAGTTTTCAAGCAAAGAAACCTAGAAGGAGAGCATTAATCAGAGACAGGGACTAGGATTGTGCCAGGTACTAATCAGGAAAATATCGCATGAGAAACATCTGGTACAAATCTGTCCTAATAGTTGCAGTCATCTTTCTCTCAAGGGCAGAGGTAAAATGTGCAATCCCTTGGCCTACTTTCGTGTTTGCCTGGCTTGTGATTGACGCTGTTCCCTTCCTTAGTGCCTCCCATGCCGCTAAGCCCT
This sequence comes from Podarcis tiliguerta, assembly GCF_965153285.1. Taxonomy (NCBI): domain Eukaryota; kingdom Metazoa; phylum Chordata; class Lepidosauria; order Squamata; family Lacertidae; genus Podarcis; species Podarcis tiliguerta. The sequence goes on from NC_139539.1 coordinate 48,122,682, forward strand.
CCCAGGCTTCTAGCCAAGCAGAGTCGGCAGCTTGTGATATCGCCTGTGGGGCGCGTCTCAGGTGATGGACCCATCATCTCCATCAAGGTTCTGTACAAGCCCCAAACTGGCACTTCTCAGTGGTCATCCATTGTAGGTAAGAGATTTGCTGTAATCCAGATGGAGCTGTCGCTCTAATTTGTGTGCTCTCTTAAATCTGCAGGGCTCTCTCAAACCTGTGCCTGATCTGGCTTCAGTTCTTTTCAACTATACAGAAAGCGATCCAGACAGGAGTGTTGTGAGCAGGTGATCTACGAGGCTGAGCTCTGGGTCTTTTGTGCTGGACCCCAGATCTCCTGCCCTTCCCCCTTCATTTCCTTTTTATAAAAAGTTTTATATTTATAGAACAGCTGGGCACACCATGAAGTGCAGTGCCCGTGAGAACCCATTGCACTAGCCATCTAACATCTTAGTTCAGCTAGGGACATGGTGCATTTATGCACATTTGAGTCATTTAAGTAATGCTAGCAATGCTTCTTGGCCCAGGGGATTCTGCTCAACAGGGAAGCAAAATATTTTCAGCTCAGCCAATCATGAAGAAACAAGGATTCTCTCAGGCATATGCTACAACAGGAACAGGAGATCAGGCTCTAAAGTTAGGCACAACTCTTGATCCTGGGAATTGCAGACCACCACCACCCCAGCTACAATTCTCATCTGCCTTAATAAACTGTAGTTTCCAGGATTCTTGGGGGGAATTTTGATTAATTAATTGTACCCCACACATATAACTGGGTTGCCCCAGTCATTCTAAGTGGCATACAGCAGAATATAACAAAACACAGCAATGAACCAGACATTAAAAACTTCCCAATATAGGGCTGCCTTCAGATGTCTACGGAAAGTTGTATAGTTGTTTATCTCTTTGACATCTGATAGGAGGGCGTTCCAGAGGGCAGGCTCCACCACCAAGAAGGTAATGTATTCTGAATGTGCCTTAAACGTATTCTATGGATATGAGGCAGTCCCTGTCCCTTATCTGTTCAGCAGATGATAGAAAATGGAGGGGACGTTAGTCTGAAAGGAAAGGTCACAGAGCTGCAGATCCCAGTCAAAAGGCCCTGCGCAGTGGGCTCTCTGCAGTAAACAAAAATATGGAGCATAACCTTCAGCATGAGACTCTACAGTAACAGACCCATATTTGATCAACAGTTGACCATGCTCAGAACATCACCCTAATGAACCTGCGACCTGTCACGGCCTACCTTGTTAAGGTTCAGCTAACACGCCCTGGAGATGGAGGGGAAGGTGACCCAGGCCCTCACGCTGTCATGGTAACAGAGTGCCAAGGTGAGTATCTGAAGTTCAGTGAGCCAAATCTGGGAAGTGGGGAGATGAAGAATGCCCAAATCAAAAGAAGTAGATTCTGTAGTAGGCATATGAGTAGTGCTAAGGATGCCTACAGTTTCTAATATCTTGGTTCCCGTATGGGTCTTCTTCAGCTATCCTTCCAGTCAGTAGAGATTAACCAGTAGTTAATCTCACAAATACCTACTCTGGTATTCTAAGTGCCCTGTTTCTGCCACTACCTCCTCTGGTTGGAGAACAAAATTCCAGTGCCCTATAGATGAGTAGCCCAACCTCTTCCCACCTCAGGGATCCAACTTCCTTCTGTCACAGTATATTACTGTGGAAAGTTTACTTTGAGGTGGGTGAGTGTGTGTTAAGACCCTTAACATGTGGATAAACCAGGTTAGCAAAACAACAAAGTTTAGCTATAACAAAATGAATGGGTATAAGGCTCATCTTCTTAGCAAGAGCATGTTAACTTGTGTATAAACTTATTTCCACAGTGGGATGCATAGGATCGTACTGCCTAAACTATTCCCTATTCTAAAATGTACAGTACATCCTATCTCCGCCCTAACCTGGACCCAGCAGAAAAAAATGTGTGTTCCCCCCCAAAAAAAACTGATCAGCTACACTTTTGTAGCATTCCATTCTCTAACACACCTCTCTGCTTCCTCTTACTTTAATATACTATCCTCCTAGATATTCTCCCTCACACCTATTCACACAGTGTTCATTTCAATTCATTCCTATCCTGTCTGTCTACTGTTGATTGCAAAGCCTCTAGGTAAAGATTGTGTCTCCTTAAGCATGTGACACTAATTCCACCTTGTGTTGATCGTACAGCCCAGGCTGAAGAGAAATTGTCTCAGGATTTCTTTTTCCTTCGGTGCTGTTGGCAAGAGAATCAGGCTGATGGCTTCTTGTTTCTCTATTCCACACAGAGCCAACAGCCAAGCCTGTGATTGAACGCTCATTTGTTGAAGGGAGCAACACGTTACATGTGAACTGGAACCTGCCCGGTGGTGACACTGTGGGCTCTGGGTTCCTCGTCCAGCTCTATGATGCAGCCAAGGAGCTCGTCCATCAGGAAAACATCACTTCCATGACTGTGCAGTCTGCCTACATTCAAAACCTTAAATTCAACAAGGAGTACAGTCTGGTGGTGCTGGTCTATCACTGCACCAGCCTCGGACCTCCATCTGACCTCTACAAGGTCAAGATTGACAGCAAAGGTGGGCAACGGGATGTACCATCTGGGAGAAATCTGCCACTCTCAGAAGAGAGCAGGGCTGGGGATCAATGACTCTGGGGTGGGTGGCCTCTGCAAGGTTTCACTCCCAGGTGATCCCTTACAGAACAAGTACTATGTCAGAGATGTCCCAACCGGCTTGATGCTCTTGCCTTCTTGGTAGACAGGTCTAAAATCTAATTAACTTCCCATGGCATGGTGTTATGTGTTGCGGGGCTCTAAGGTGCCTCCTATTTTGCAGGGATTTCTATTTTCTTCCAAGAGGCTTTGAACCTGTGTAAACTCCTCAGGAAGCATTAGCACATGTGTTGCCCTAGAAAACTGAGGGGTGCCTCAGGGACAAACCTACAGTTTGCTCATTATTTCTTGGCATCGTAGTAGCTGCTGACCAATGTCCTCTCATGCCTATGCCTAATAGGTCCACAACTGCACTGTCCGCCAAGCCACAGACTGCATTCCTAGCAGTTGTGGAACAGGTCGCAATTGCAGAGCCAACAGCTGTACCACTTGCCTCCCAGGTCCCTCATCCCCACGGTCTCTCTCAGCGGAGCCCCTTGCTGACAGCACTGTCAAGCTCACCTGGCTGCCCCCTGAGTACCCCAATGGTGGCATCAACAAGTACATTGTGGAGGTGCAACAGCTGGGGGGTACCAGTGAGCCACAGTGGATGGACACGGACAACGGCTGGGATACCACAAAGATCATTGCAGGGCTGAACACCAGCGCGTTCTACCAGTTCCGGGTGCGAGCCAGCTCTTTTGTACCAGGCGAGTGGAGCAAGCCTGTGAGAGTTGAGATCGTGGGTGATGGTGAGTGGACCAGGGGCAAGTTTGGTTGGCTGTCCCAGGGGGTGGGGTCTGAGTGGGACAGGAGGCAAGTAATGTGCGTGAAGATGCCTCTGTGATTCCTACAGTCAAAATGCAGGCCAGCCAGGATGCAGGTGCAGGATGCAACTGGCTCCTGGCAAACCGCAGCAGCCGCCACCTTGGCCTGGAGCGCTGATCTACCCTGGGAGGCAGAACAGTCATAGAGTCCACTCATGGCAGTGGTTCTGCATCTCTATCATGTTGTGCAGTTGCCTTCTCCTCCTTCATCACAGAGCCAGGCCCTGTTACAAAACGCACTGCTTCCCTCTTTCCCGCAGGAGCCCTGAGCCAAGTGCCCACCTTGGGGAGCCAGAACTTACCTCCATCCAACCTGGACCAGCAGTTGCTGTTGGCCATTGTGGGCTCTGTCTCCGTCACCTGTGTGACCATACTCTTTGCCCTGCTGGCCCTTTTCCTCATCAAGAAGAACTTCTTTCACCGGCGCCGTACATTCACCTACCAGTCAGGCTCTGTGAGTGATATTGCCCTGCCCCACCCGCCTCTTCCCACTGATCTTGGCTCCCCACCCTCATAATTATTATGCTCCACCAGGCTTGTGACAGCAGACTGTTGACCCACTTGGTTTGCAGTGCTGCTGCCAACCTCCCCGCTTAACTCATCCTCTCACAGGGGGAAGAGACCATTTTGCAGTTCAACTCAGGCACGCTGACCCTGACTCGCCGGCCCAAACCCCAGCCTGAGCCCCTCAGCTACCCTATCCTGGAGTGGGAAGACATCAAGTTTGAGGACATGATAGGGGAAGGGAACTTTGGGCAAGTCATCCGGGCCATGATCAAGAAAGATGGCCTGAGAATGAATGCAGCCATCAAGATGCTGAAAGGTGAGATGCCATACGAAGTCAGACTCCCATTCTTGACACAGGAAGACCATTACCTGTCCCTCGCTAGCCCTGCTTAGGGTGTAAATGATTGGCAAACCTGTTCTGATACTTGCCTCCTTCTTGGTGCTGGGGACTGCATTGACCATCAGACACATATGCATCTACTTTTTTTTGGTTCTCAAGCACCAAAGTATTCAGAGAATGAAGACAGCAGCCACTCCTCGCATATCCCTGTTCAGAAGGCAGGACAATGGGCTTCCTCATGGCACATAATCATAGAGAATATCTCCTCCACATACTTAAAATGGTTGCATAGGAATTCCCAATCCCAGGTAGCTAGCACCATAGTGTGCAGGGAAACAGAGATACTTAGCAATTTTCAGCTCTAAAACTACAATTCACAGGATTCCAGGCCACAAGCTATAACCAAGGCCTGCCCTGTGGTTTGGAGCTTGTGATTTGCCCGGGTGCAGCTAAACTACAAGCCCAGATCCAGATAACACGCTAAGCCAAACCACAGTGTCACACAACACATCAGCAGAATAGCCAGGCAGGAGCAAAGTGTCCATTATCTCCTCTCTGGGAGCCTACACAGTATTTGTTTGTTCACACTGACTGATAGTTTGGCTTAGCATTACATGTGAACAAGGGCCTTATGTATGCTTGTAAAACTGTGATGTGTGCATGCAGGAATGTGCATTTCCAGTCACATTCAGGAAACAGATATATTTGTAACATGCATGTAGCACACCAAAAAGCTGGGCTTGGCCCCATGTACAACAAATGTTCTTGCCACCACAGAATTTGCCTCTGAGAATGACCACCGGGACTTTGCTGGAGAGCTGGAAGTTCTTTGCAAGCTGGGCCACCATCCCAATATCATCAACTTGCTGGGAGCCTGCGAGAACAAGGGTGAGACACCTTGCCAATAGGGCACCCTCCAGTGCTAACTACTTCTTCCCCTGCTCCTCCATCTTTGGGCTCGTCTGCACCACCTTTTCCTTTATTCACTGAGGAGGGCTCGTTGTGAGCCCCGCCCTGCTTCCAAACAACACACACTCTAGCACGCAAAGCCCAAAGCCCCATCCTCTCTTCCCACTCCTTCAACTTGCAAAATATTTCCTTATTTCATTTTCCCTTAATCTCTCCCTGTGGTTAGTGTGGGGCAGCAACTGAAATCAGAGCCAACACTTGAGCTGCTTATTCTTGAGTGCCAAGTTTAGTGTTTGCTTGCTGTTGTGAGGGAGTGACAGTCAGATACATACCCTTAAAACATATTGCGCCATCTGTGAGCAGGTGCCACAATCTGGCAAAAGATTTACCACCAGAAAGCAAAGAATGGTAGATCCGCTGATGCCTGCTTCTGTAACTGCAAAGCAGCATAAACACCAAACCCAGAAGTGTTGTTATCTTCCTCCTCCTTTAGAGGAGGAAATTATGCAGTCGAGTTTCTCACATTTGGGGAAATCACAGGGGTCAACGCACCCAGAATGCCAGGCATTAACCTCACCCTGGGAAAATCACCTTCAAGATCACGATATCTTCCCTACCAGGAGCTTCTGCCTTCTTTACAGCAGCAATGTACTAAGAGCAAACAACTTGCATGACTGATAGAGCTGATAGCAGGGTGAGATAATGATGGTGATCACTGAAACACATTGTTAACCAGGCTTGGAAAATAAGTTTAGTTAGAGCATAGTAGCAATCTAACAATACCCTTTAAGCGCATGGAGGTGAGGGGAAGGAAGCAGAGCACATGGGTTTTCCTTATTTCTGCTGGAAATAGTGATAGAAGGGAGTGTCAGAGGGTTTTATGGGCTGCTTTTGAAGGGTCCATGGGCAGGGTTTTAAAATGAGCAAGAAGACTTCAGATCTGAAATACAAATAGGCAGAGCATGTGGCCCTGGTACAATAGAATGTGAGAGCAGCAAACAACCCACGTAGAACCACCAGAGGGCCACAGTGCACAAAACAGATTTGGAAAGGGGGTTTTCAGGAGCAGTATGGATGAACCCTGTCAAAGCACTGGCACCACCTAGTGGTTGCAGTGACGCTATCTGGTCGTCTATCTTTCATGACCATGCATATTTCTACATACACTCTCCATATTACTTCATACAGAGGAGGATCTTGTGCCTTATTGCAGGTTCATCTCTGATAATTTTTATGGTCTTTTCTTTCTCAACCCTGCTGCTTCTAACGGAGCAAGTTTCCTGACATCTTTGTCTGGGCATGACAGCCTCTTCCCTAATTTTCCAGGTTACTTGTACATTGCCATTGAATATGCACCTTACGGAAACTTGCTAGATTTTCTGCGCAAGAGCCGAGTCCTGGAGACAGATCCTGCCTTTGCCAGGGAGCACGGGACAGCCTCGACCCTCACATCCCAACAGCTCTTGCAGTTTGCATCTGATGTGGCCAAAGGCATGCAGTATCTGAGTGAAAAACAGGTCTGTGTGTCCTCACCACCTAGCCATCTTTTCCCACTAGTTGGGCTCAGGTTGGTCGATGGAACCGCTGGGCTGAGCTGGCTCCACTAGTTGGGCTCTTGAACCATTTCTCTTTTTTGGGGGTGTTTGTGCTTTCCATTTGTAATGTGTTTCACGTACACAGAATGGCAGGTCCATCATCTGAGTGTCTGACTTCAAGCTTGCAATAGTAGACGTGTATTGGAATCATATGCCAATTATATCCTGTATTGCTTCAGCATTCTCTGGTCCTAACTAAGAGCTGTACTGACATGGATAGAACTGGGATAACTTCATGTCAGTACAGCTCTGAGTTAGGACCAGAGAATGCTGAAGCAATACAGGAGGTGAAATGTAAGGCAAGATTTTGAGATGCCAACGGCTTTGGTTTCACAAGGTAGCTCATGAGATGCTGTTGTGTGCAGCTGTGGACTAGGATGAATGCCTGAATTCTCTACCACTGCCTATGTCACTCACTGCTGTTTCCTGCCCTCCCCTAGTTCATCCACAGAGACCTGGCTGCCAGAAACATCCTGGTAGGGGAAAACCTGACTTCCAAGATTGCCGACTTTGGTTTGTCCCGGGGGGAGGAAGTCTATGTAAAGAAGACTATGGTAAGTCTGGATAGAGACGATCATGTGGACCCCTTCCTCATTCCTCAGGCTTCTCTTCTGCTCTGAGTGGAGCCCAGCTCCATCTCTTCTCTTTGTTCGCCGGTCTACTCAAAGTGGGCTTCTGTAACCCCAGTGATGCTTGTTTTCACAGGGCCGTTTGCCAGTTCGCTGGATGGCTATTGAGTCCCTGAATTACAGTGTGTACACAACCAAGAGTGATGTGTGAGTGATTTATGGGTGGGTGGGCAGGGTGGCAGGTGGTACTTTCTTCAGTTCTTCTCACCAAAGTAGTGATGGCCGCCAACCTGGAAGGCTTTGAGAGGATTAGACAAATCTATGGAGGATAAATATTATGTTGTGCTCTGGTTCCGCCTGTGGTCTTCCCATGGGCATTTGATCAGCCATTGTGAGAACAGAGTGCTGGGCTAGATGGGCCTTTACTTGGCCCCTTTGTTCCAAGTAGAAGTAGAAAATGCAATGAAGAGGAATGTCATGAGGAGGAGAATGTATGAATGATCCTCTGTCTTTTACTTCTTTAATCAATCCACTAAGTTGCAATACATTTGAATGCTATACTACAAAAAAAGCCTATTGGTGTTTTTTGAGATATTGAAGGAAATGTACAATAACTTACAATTAACAAAGGGAAACTACTGGCTTCAGTATTTTCTTTTTTCTCTCTGTATTAGTAGCAGGCCAGAACAAAAATGATCTTAGAAAAGCAGCACGTTTGCTAAAGGAGAGTGGAAAACCTGGACGACCTCAGCCTACATCCTAACTTGTCTTTCTCTTGCAGGTGGTCGTTTGGAGTTCTCTTATGGGAAATAGTTAGCCTGGGTAAGTTTCTGTCTCTGTTGCCCTCACTGTCCTTTATTCTATGCATCCCATTTTGGCCCCACACTCTTCAATACAACTTCTTCATTTCATTTCTCCAACCTCCTCTCTGTGAGTGACATCAGAGTGCCTTACCCTTACTTTGGTTGAGGAACATGGAAACAACCTTGAACCAATCTTCCTAACAGGACAGCCAGGATAAAAACCTTCACTTTGGGGAGAAACACAAAATGCGAGCATGCCTAGTCTTAGCAGATCTTTCCCCAAATGGGCTGGCTAACTATAACAACATCATGGGAGAAAAACTCTTACCAACCTACATAATCTATTCACCTCACCATATAGTTGCTACTGTACATCTTCCAGTCTAGCTGCACTTTGCATTATGTATGGGTGAGGACAGGACATACAGAGATGGGTGGTTTAGGAGAACTTTGTCCCAGTAGCACCCAGAAGGCTGTGTTAAGTGTGCATTGCACCAAGCAGGGGTGGCTAGTGATGTTGCACAGGTGGAGCTACATTGCTTGTCTGGTTTTGCAACACTGTGTGTCGCTGGCAGTTACCAAGTGGGGCAGGGGAGGGGCAAGGCAGTGGGATGCTCAGCACAGCAGCCAAGCTAATTCAGCACTCCCAGCACCGCACCCCTCCCACATCAATGGGAGCAGCAACGTGCAGTGTTAGGAAGTTGGGAGAGCAAATTAGCCCCACCCATAGAGCCCCACCGGCCACTAGTGGCCCCAAGATGCTGGTGAATATGGTGCCTCATCTGATTTCCTAGGAGGGACGCCATACTGTGGCATGACATGTGCTGAACTCTATGAAAAGCTGCCCCAAGGGTACCGCATGGAGAAGCCTCTCAACTGTGATGACGAAGTGTAAGTGGAAACCCTTCCCCCTGCCCAACACACACATCCTATTTACTCAGTTATCTCCTGCCAGTGGTCACTGGCATGCTAGGCCTCAGTATCTACATCTCCTCACTGTCGCATGCTGATGGAGGAGCTGGAGATAGAGATGCCCAGTAGACCAAGCGTCCAGTGAACTTGGCAGTTCCCCTTCCCTTGTGTATTTAGCTTCATTCTGATTCTTCACCTTCTCCTGCAGCTATGAGCTAATGCGGCAGTGCTGGCGGGACCGGCCATATGAACGTCCACCCTTTGCTCAGATATCGGTGCAGCTCATCCGCATGCTGGAAGCTCGGAAGGTATCACTATCTAGGGATATTCTTGCTGTGCTCTGAATAAAAACCTCCTGAGCTTTCAGCCTGTGTGCTGTAAAGATGTGGGTGAGCAGAGTTTACAGTCAGATGACAGAACCCAGTGTCACCATTGGGGGGCCCAGCACCCTTACCATACCCTTCAACTAAGAATATCCTGTTGTTGTGGGGTCTCAGCTTCTTTCATCAAGGCAGGATGCAGGTGGTCCTTAGAACTGGGCCCTATATCAGGCAATTGTCCCAAGATGTTGGGCTGGGGCTTGCTCTGAGCATGGTTGCAGTGTAAGGTTAAAATATGAGTTATTGTATTGTCTTTTCTAGTCAGAACCTGGAGGAAAATGTACTCACAAAAGAAGGGGTAAAAGGGAGTAGCCCCCCAACTTGACTCTGTTTCTCCTTTGACAGGCCTACGTGAACATGGCTTTGTTTGAGAATTTTACTTATGCAGGGATCGATGTGACGGCTGAGGAAGCATGAGAGACTTGAGCACTGACCCCACCAATCTGTGGACCCAAACAGGGCAATAGAAGCCTCCTGTACATATGTCTCATGGTCATGCCACCATCTTTTTACATAGAACACAGAACATAGCTGAACTTGGCTGGTCCAGAGGATCCTTCATGAACCCATCCCTCATGCCGTCTTCTTCCCTGACCAGAAGGGCATGGACAGCACACAGCACAATCCAAGACTCTGCCAAACTTAAAGGAAATATATGGAGTTCAGAGAAGTGACACACAGCTATAAATTGTGCTAGGGGAGCATCTATGCTCAGTAGCCCTATATATCACTAACGCCATGTGCCGATTCCAGCCTGCCTCCAAGATGGACAGTATGGGACCCATGCATGAATGGAGGACATGGTTTGCATGTGGAGCAGCCTTCGACTTGAAACAGAGTGCCTCTTGGTCTTGGAATTTGTCATGGGGAGGAGAGGAGAGGAGAAAAAAGCAAAGCATTACGAAAGCAAGAGAATCTGCATCATCTATATTCATGCATACATACACCACAACCATTATCTCATGCCTCGCCGGAAGGCGGGGGGCAGATCCTAGCCAAAGATTACCTGCTACCTGCATGGAAACACACTTCTTTACACTCCCTCCTCCAGGCTTTATTTCTGCAGAACAAGGCAGGAATGTGGAGATAGTAGCAATTTTCAAAGCCAGCCACTAGGAAGGAGTTTAAATGCTTTCACACTGACCCTTTTCATGTCATCTGCTGCTGCTGCTAAAAGCATTGGCCTGTGCCGTTTGCAGTTCATCTCATATCCTTTCCAAAATAGCCCACTTTTCCTGGGTTCTTTATCACAGCCTGCTGCTTTTTTTTTTTGAACAGGTGCAAGTACTGCACAAACTTGTTAAGCAAGTCCTCCATAATGTTCTGAATTGTAACACCTTTGAACACCTGTCCCAGGAGCGAGTCCTCCTCCAATTCCCCTCTTTTTCTCCCGTTTTGGCAACTTCCTCCTGCTCCTTGTCTAGCAGGCCCGTGCGTGTGCTGATTCCAATTAAGCCTGCTTCTAAAACTAAGAGAGTGTGTTTGCGCAAAAGAAGCATTGCACAGGACTGGATATACCCTTGGTTTAATCTACCAAGGCCCTCCTTGTGTACAGCATTCAAGCGACACATTTTACGACAGGAGGGACCAAAGCTCAGAGCAGTCACATGCATACTAGAAAGTTCTAGGTTCAATACCTAGGCATTTCAGTTAGAAGGATCAGATAGCAGGCAATGGGAAATACATCTTCCTGAGACCCCTGCTGTAATTTGAAAGAGAAAATACTGATCTAGATGAACAAACAATCAAATCTGGGTTGTGTGCACATTATTGGCTTAAACACAGCTAGGTGGTTCTTTTTCTCAATTCAGATCAAAGCTGGTTTGGGGGAAAACTCATCAAAACACAGTATTAAAAAAAACACAGCAGGATAGATCTGGATTGTGGCTAATGTTGTGTATATACCACTTCCCAAATAAGCAGTGGGAGCTCAGCGGGTGCAGAGTGAATGGGAGTGTGTACACAGCCTTAGTATAAGGCAGCTTCCGATGCATATAATGTCACCTGGATGCTTCTCCAAACATTTGCTTTTCAACAAATATCATGAGGAGTTTTTTCCACCGGGCATAACAGTGTGGACAGGGATTGTTCATGGAAGCAGACACAACTGTCCCCTCAATGATCTGGCGTAATCCACATGTTGTGAGACCAGTTGCTGGCTGAGAACTGCAAGTCTCTTGTCGTTATAGGATGCCACTAAATAAGGTCTCCAAATCTTTTTATTGAGCCTTCATCCTGATTTGTTTACACAAAGTTTTCAGGGAGGTTTTATGATGTTGGCTGTTTATAGAGCATTCGTTCTGATTTGTTTGCAGGGAGATTATATGATATTAGGTCAAGCAATTGTTGTTACACATTTTCTAGTGCATTTTCATGCCACTTTCCTTACTGAAAAAAGCGAATGTGTTTTTGTGCAGGGGTATGTGGTTTTGTCGTTTATTTTTTTGAAGAGAGTTTCTTGTGCAAGAGTGACGAATCCACTTTAATTCTTGAATCTTAACTTTGCCGATATGCAGTTAACTCTCACTCACAAAATAGTGATAGTCTGGAAATGCCCATGTATGAATGTCTTATGAAACAAAGGAAATTGGTAGGGGAAAAGGAGCTGAACTTCAAAGGGTTGCTTTGAAACTCTCCTAGAATCCCTTGGAAGCAATTCTAGCATTGCATGGAAATGGGAATGTCAACGAGGAGAGCAATCAGTTTTGCTGTGTGGTGGATCTAACCCATGGACCATATGCTTTCAGACAGGTGCAAAATTAGCAGTACATGACTGTATAGGCCTCTAGCAGTTCTATGCTGCCTCTGTGTTAGATTTGTACATAATAAAGGATGCATAAAAAGGATGAAGTTGTGAAATGGGGTATGGCAACCTTCCTTGTGTTTCTGTTAAAAATCAAGAGCTACTCTCTAGCCTCCATCCTCTTACAAATGAATATAAACTGTTTATTTTTGTATGTGCCTCTCAGTAACTTTGGCAGCCATTTTAACAGCCATAAAGGGCTGCTTCTCCCACTCTGCTGTAGGAGACAGTTCCCCCCCCCCTTCAAATACTAGCGGTCAGTACTGTTTGCATATTCTTTACCAGAGAATTCAGTGTAGGCCTTTGCCCTGCAGGGAATGCTGGCTCCACTCCAGACACTGCTGACAAACTGTTTTGGTAAGAACAGGGAAGGGAGTGAAAAAATCAACTGAGTCAAGAAATAACTCATTGGCGTGAGAAGGTAATCAAGTACCACTATAACTATTCTTAACTTGGATTTAACCCAGTTTGCCAGGATTCACAAGTTCACAGAAATATGCCCAAAGGGTTCTGCGTCTGTAAGTGTTGCCAAGGCAACAAGCGAGTTATGGATCCCTGATCCCTTCTCCTTCAGGAAAAAATGTCACCATTCCAGGTGGTGTGTTTCCATTTCCTGAGAGTAAAACCACAAGGGCCCTTGTGAGGTCATGCCACCATTTCATTCAAGTCTCTTTGTATATTTCTTTATGAGACATCTTAGTTTATCTACCATGTGTGTGACAGATATTTCCGCTTACAAATAAATAAGATGGTGATTTCCTGAGTAGGCCATCTTCGGACTGTCAAATTCACAGCCATATTTGGCACATTCAGCTCCATGGGATTAGTATTTCGTATACTGATGCTATCTACAAAATAGTGCTTTCTGCTCATGGGCAACCAGTTATAGGATATGGAAGGGAATGTACAGAATTTATGAGAACTGAAACTTGAAACAGCAGATTCGCTATTCCACACACATGCAGCGAACAAAAATCATGCAGAATGTTGCAGGGAAGGAAGATTCTCTTCAGCAATAAATTCATTTTTCTGTAGTTAAAAACTGTTATGGAGCACTAAATAAATAGTGTTCCAACCAGGTTTTCGTACAAACTACATCAGCATTTCCCAGCAGTATCAAGAGTGAGGCACTGCTACAAACATTTGCTTGGTTGCTTGAGGGCACAGTTTTGTGTTTATCCATGTTTTGAACTCTGTGGAGAAAAGCCACAGGGAGGGAAGTTGAAGTAGAGAAATGGTCGCTGAGGGAAGGGTTGGGGCATCTTCCTCTTTCTCTGTTAAAAAATTCCCCAAAGTTTTATGTTCTAAAAAAAAGATGGTAGGGCTTCATAACATGTGTTTGCACTAAGGATGGCTGTGTTCTGGTTTGCATAGGTAAGCTCTCCTTTAGATGTGAACTAAATCAAATTCTCTGCTATTCCTAGTTTGCATATAACATATAATCATAATAATATAGTTAAGACCTTCATGGTATCGTTTTAAGAATCACTTTTAAATTGTGGAGTGTTTTTCTCTTGCATCATGTGCAGATTTTGAATGTTGTTATTTCATTTATGATTGTCCCAAAGTCATTATAATACAATGAAAACATGCACAGAACAGCTGCATATATAAAAATTATATATGCACATAATAATAATAATAATAATAATAATAATAATAATAAAAATAATAATAATATCCTACCCATCAGGCTGGGTTGCCCCAACCACTCTTAAAACAACAAGGTATATATAAAATCAATTCAGTTCTGATACTGATACTAAATGACACCAAAGATTTACACTTGGAAGGCTTGTTATAAAAGAATCATCTTTGACAGGCACTAAGAGGGCAATGCAAAAGGTGCCTGCTTGTCAGTTTCTCCTTAGGTGCTCAGTAATGTATGATTTTTTTAGCCTTTACAGTTTCTTCACTGCTTGAATTGTTATCTGTTGCACACTTCCTCATGCCTGAGAAATAAAATGAAAAGCGCCTCTCTCACACCCTCTCCACCACATTTGCACTCTCCCACATTTGACCTCTAGTTTGTTATCTTTGAGCCTTTGGTTAGCTGTAATCAACAATCTCTTCTGTGGTGTCCACTTTAGCGATGGTTGTCCCAGCAGCCATATCTATGGTAACAGGTGGACTTTACTCGGATCAAATGCATTGAGACATGAGTGTATTCTGCTATTCATTTAGCCAGGAAGAGCAAACACTGTCTTTAACTTGGTACTTTGCCAAAGGAGTATCTTAAGTAGCTTTTATGGGTTGCTCCAAACCACCTGTTTATTCAGCATTCATCCTGATTTGCTTGCAAAAGCTTATGTGGTGGTTAGGCCACACTATGCGTTTATAGCACATGGCTTCCCCGCAAAGAATCCTGGAAACTAGTTTGTTAAGGGTGCTGGGATTTGTAGCTCTGTGAGGACTAAACTACCAGATGCTGGCTTTATAGAGGATTAATTCTTATTTGTTTATTAGGCAGTTATATTATAATGAGCAGGCATCCAGCAAGCATGCTGATTTGCTTGCGGGGTGTTTAGTCATCTTCCTGACTATTGTTTGTTCATCCCATACATTTCAATATCCTGTCATCACTTTCCTAAATCCAAAGAGTCCTTTGTTTTTAAAGTGTTACGGCAACAGTTTTTAAATCCACTTTAATTGCACAAACCTTTTGTTCCGGTGCGTGCTTGAATCCGTCCCACAAAATAGTGACAGCCTGGAGGCACTTTTAGTGATCTGGTCCTTGAGTTACATGTTGTGGTGAAGCAAATAAGGGGTGGTCTCAGTACCCATCTGCTGCTTGAAGATTTGCTTGGGCCTCATTCCCAGATGCTCCTCACAACTTGTGGATGTAAGTGCCTGTTGACTGTTTTCTCCCACTGGTTCCAACAAGAGTTGTTCTCTTAATGTTAACTGTCACACATGGAAGAGGGATATCACAGGAATTGTGGCTGGGAGGGCTACGGTCTTGATAACAGTTGCCACCCACCTCTCTCTGCACCTAGTGGTATTTGTATTTGTATTTGTGTGTGTGTGTGTCTGTCTCACATAAACTTGCTAATCACATTATTGGCATCCCCTTGCTGGGTCTGAGGAAAAAAGGCTCATCAAGTGTAGCATTCTGCTCTCAGTGTCGCAACAGGATGTCTATGGTAAGCCCGCAAAGGACCCCTGGATGGTTAAGTCCAGACAAAGGTGACTATATGGTTATGGCACATATCTCACTTTCAGGCCGAGGGAGCCGGCATTTGTCCACAGACAGCTTTCCGGCTCATGTGGCCAGCATGGCTAAACCCTTCTGGCACGATGGGACACCATGATGGAAACCAGAGTGCACGGAAACACCTTTTACCTTCCCGCCACAGTGGTAGCGATTTATCTACTTGCACTGGTATGCTTTTGAACTGCTAGGTTGGCAGAAGCTGGGACAGAAGAACAGGAGCTCACCCCATTGTGTGGATTCGAACCACCAACCTTCATCAGCAAGCCGAAGAGACATTGTGGTTTAGACCACAGCGTTACCCGCTCCCTTGGAAAGCCCACAAGCACCATGAGGGTGCAATACCATTCTCCCATTTAGCAAGTGCAACCACAGAGCCATTTCTCCCTTACCCCACACTCGAATTCCCAGACCAGAGCCACCCTCATTTGCTTGGAGCACCCACCCCACAATTCACAACATTCACAGACTATTCTTCTGAGAGCACTGCCAGCTCCTGCCAGTCCTCTACGATATCCAGTGCTTCCTGCCCAAAGGCCCTGTCCTTAAGAACCACCACCACAAGGGCAAGACATACTGCCTATCTGATCATAGCAGCCTCCAGCCAATGCTGCCACTCTTGCAGGCCATGGCGCAGTGGTTTTGGGCTGGGGAAGTGGTGGGGCCCAGGACTGGAGGAGGCCTTTACCCAGGCTTCCTGAGCAGCTGGCCTGGCACTTCCCAGATAAGCTTCCCTTGCACAGGTCCAGCAACAAAGGTTCAGAGCTTACGTTCACTGGAACAAAAAGCCAAGCAGTCCCTGTCTGCTACCTCAGCAGGAGTGCAGGCCACTGATGTATCCATGTGTCCAATGTTCTGCCAGAGCATATACTGTCGACACCAGCAGTGCGGAGGGACAATATTTTGACTTGGGTCCGATCCTGGATGTACCTTCCAGTAGGATGGCAGTTCCTCTGTGCTTGGTGAGGCCACTGCTTGCCATACTCCTGCTCATCTCTTTGCCTGTGCTGAACTGTGTCTACGTCACAGATGAAGGTAAGATTACAAACTGCTACTACTGTCCATGGTTTAGGGCAGAGCTTTCCAAACTTTTCATGGTGGTAACATACTTTTTAGACATTCTTCATTTCACAAAACAGTCATTCGGTTTTACTAGCAAACCAGAGATTAAACTAGCCCCTTTCCTGCCCTGGGAGGAGCTTGGGGTACATTAGCAGAACACACCTACATGCTGCAGCCGACACACTAATGTGTCGCGACACAATTTGGAAAGCTCTGGTTTAGGGGAAAAGGTGAGGATGAAGCATGGCTTTTGTTACTTTTTTTGTGGCCCTATAACCTCATTAGGAAAGCCAGGCAGGTGAACATTCTTGTGGACGAAAGGCATCTGGGCAGGGGGGATGGGATGGGGCTTTCTGGAAGCACCACAACAACCAGCTTCCCTGGATTAGGGTTTCCAATTTCTGATCAAAAATGCCCTCCAGGCTTTTGATCACTGTGGCATGCAGATGTCATCAGGCAAGGCTTCTCACAATGCAGTGATGAAAGAAGACACTCTTTTCAAACTATTCTCTACCGTGCCCTTATTAAAACATAACTCTGGACTGTACCATGTGGGATCAGGAAACTTTGGAATAAATGAAGCTCTTCCATACTTGTGGATCAAGGTCCACCTTGGCTGCTGCAGAAGGAGGGTTAGGAGAAAATCCTTTCATGTCCTATGCCAGGACGAGGCCCAGCACAGAAAACTATAGATCCCAGAACTATAAGTGCTGAAAATTGTAGCTCTGTTGAGATAAACTACAGTTCCCGGGATTCTTTGGGGAAAGTCCTGTGCTTAATATGTATGGTATATTCACAGCCTCAGAGATCTACCTGCACACCTCCACCAAAGCGTTTCCTCTGTACATTATTCAGGGACACCAGTCAACAGAAGAGCAAGGAACATTGGTATGTGGAAAGATGGAATAGGTTACGAAGGCTCAAAGTGAATGCGGGTACCGAAAGCGCCAAATTGTTTCCTGTCCAGATCAATGCAGTTCTTTACTAGGATCAGCTATTAAGTGCAGTCTTTCCAGATGATGAGAATTTTCCTCACCACAGTTCTCAATTAGGGAGAAACAAGATCTGACTAGAATTCAGGTTTGTTTTTCCAACACCCGTTATTCTTCAATGTCCTTTGTATAGAGTGGTTGTGTTTCCTCCCTTCTTCTGTGGGGGCACCGGGGTGGGGGGACAGGGACATAAAAAAGACACTGACCAAGAGTGCTGTCTATGTTCAAAACTTGAATAGCTCATCAGCAGATACACATAACCGCTTGATCAGTGAGCTTTTCAGCTTTTGCTGATGGATATGATACTGTTAGAAATACTACAAGGACAGAAATTCTTCTTTGACTTAGCATGAATCATAAACCTCAAATTGTTTAAGGGTAAGATGTAAAATTATTGA
The DNA here is from genome assembly GCF_965153285.1 of Podarcis tiliguerta. NCBI lineage: Eukaryota > Metazoa > Chordata > Lepidosauria > Squamata > Lacertidae > Podarcis > Podarcis tiliguerta. Next base: position 48,140,628 of record NC_139539.1, read on the forward strand.
CTAAATATATACAGCGGTACCTCGGGTTACATACGCTTCAGGTTACATACGCTTCAGGTTAAAGACTCCGCTAACCCAGAAATAGTACCTCGGGTTAAGAACCTTGCTTCAGGATGAGAACAGAAATCGTGCTCCGGCGGCACGGCAACAGCAGGAGACCCTATTAGCTAAAGTGGTGCTTCAGGTTAAGAACAGTTTCAGGTTAAGAACGGACCTCTGGAACGAATTAAGTACTTAACCCAAGGTACAACTGTATAGTATTCCAGATTTCACAGATATCCTATGTCCTGCAGTGTTACTTCCCGAACCCTTAATTCTGATGGTATAATTCATTTTACCTTCTTGCATTGTTTGTTCCTACAGAATTATTGATCCCCTTGATTTCTTTGTTTCCCTCTCAAATCTTTTAAAATTAGGGCTCCCTCCAGATGTCCTTTTTATTGTGTATTTGTCATTACCCATGATTCTGCCTGCAAAAGCGTCACGGTGAACCTATACTGCTTTGTTTCCAGTCAATGCCTGTCCCATAGTCTCCTGCTTTCCTTTCTCACTGGGATTCTAGATACAATATTTACCCTTATAAGACACTCCTGAAACACTGTGGGAGGGAAAAGCAGCTAGTGAATTATTTTCGTGGGGATGGGTTAATGAACCCTGTTACTTCTCCACTCAAAATCTTAGCGTCTTGAGACTACTTTTTTTAAAGTCATTGTTTTCATTGCATTTGCGTATAATGTGTAGTTTGCTCCCTTATCTTGCTTCCTCCCACTCTCACTGGGAGTTCTATCTCCCTGGGACAGGAAGCTGCTCCCCCCGCCCCAAGTTTGCCACAAAACCACATGGCTATTTTGGGATGTTTGTGAACACTTCCTGGCAGCAAATACTTTGGGGTGGTGGTAATCATTAGCTCCCCCTTTCCCTAATCCTTTCCCAACCCACTCAAACAACTGTGTTGCCAATATGGATGTTCACATAAAAAAACAGAAACAGAATGACAACATTTAGGGTCAGTACCGTTTGCATTTGTGGGTTATGAAAATCAGTACTGTTAGATGGATGTGTGGTGTACAAAAATGAAAATACATTATAGAAGGGATGAGGAACCTATGGCCCTCCAGAGGTTGCTGGCCTACAACTCCCATCAGCCCTAAACATTGGCCATGCTGGCTGAACTAATGGGAGGTGGAGTACAACAGGTCCTCATTCTTGCATTATAGAGAAAATTAATACTGTTGGGGGGAGCATTTTAATGAGCCACTAAGCTTCATGGCAGAAGAGGGTCATAACAGGGCCAGTGACTGCAGGCTGCACCACCCACCCACCCCAAGATGCAGGGCGGGGTCTTTGCATGTTACCTGGTACGTCCTTATTCAGAGAATTACACCCAAACATTCAGGTTGGTGCCAAAGAATGAGAGCGTGGAGGTGCACTTTGAATAACCACAGCCAGCCCCCCACCTTTATTGAGCAACTTCTTGCACCTCACCCCACACCCACGTAATTTAAAATTAACCAACATTATTTGATCCCTTCACGTGGCTAACTTTTATCTAGATCATCAGCCGTTCTCCTCAGCAGAAACTAGTTTGTCAGCTTCTAAGACTGTATGAACCCCCCACCCCTCACCCCATTTGCTCTGCAGTCATCATTATACTCCCACTGCTTGTTTGGGAAGTGGCAAAGCCCACATTATTCACAACCCGTATCTCTCTTGTGGTTTGTTATGAAATAAATACTGTGTTTTGGTGCATTTTCCCACACACCTGCTTTGAACCAAATTGAGAAAAAGAACCACCTAGTTGCATTTCAAGCCAGTGATGTGTACACAGCCTAACACGCATTTCTCTCCACTGCAGTGTGTCTTCTGGAAATTCTATCATGCATTTGATAAGGATATTTGATTTTATATCCCTTCCCTCCCCATTATCATAGCTACCTCACCCCTGTGTTGGCAAACAGGATCTCTGCCCCGACCCCCTCCCAAGGCTAACTGTAGCATGGAGTGGGGGAAATTTTGTTGTAATCACTAAGGGGAGAAGGGTTAAATTTCACCACCACCACCCCAACATGCTGTGTTCCCAATGAACATTGCTGCTTGGCACTTGCAATTTTTTAAAAAAACAATGTTAGAGAAACCATTAGCATCATGTGTAGTTACAGGTAGGTAGTTCTGTTGGTCTGCCGTAGTCAAAACAATTTTTCCTGATTTTCCTAGCACACTGAAGAAAGGCCCTACAGGAGTGGTGCCTTCTCCCCTTCTGAAACTTCCCCACCCCCAAAGACTTGAGCATGGCTATAAAACTCTTATTCCAAGCTGACTGGAGCCCTGGAGAGAAGCACAACCCGTGACAGGCTGTGGTGACTTACTGGCCATTTCTTACAGCTTGTGCTTGTACAAACACTTGTATTAATCTCTATGACCACAGTTCTATTTGCCATGCACTTGCTTCCTCTCATCTCACAGTCCAGATGACTTTGGGTATTTGTGGTTACAATTGTTGCCCTAGTCAGCTTGAAGACTTATGCAAGCTTCTTTATCTTTCTTTCTTTCTTTCTTTCTTTCTTTCTTTCTTTCTCTCTTTCTCTCTTTCTCTCTTTCTCTCTTTCTCTCTTTCTCTCTTTCTCTCTCTCCCCACACAGAGGCTGATCTATTGGCTGAAACAGCTCAGGACATCTTCTGCTTTTCTCGCACCTTTGAGGATCTCACTTGCTTTTGGGATGAACCAGCACATGTGGATGGGGCATATCGGCGCTTCTTCTATACATACAAAGGGTGAGAGGTTTTTATACATGGCTATGATCCATAGTCCAGGCTGCCTGGAAGGTGCCCAGTAGAAGAATACTGCAGCTCCTTGAGGTTTCCCACTGCCCACTCTCTTCATCTCCACAGAGACAGAAGCCGAGAATGCACTCTGCGGTCAGCAAAGCACAGTGATGGAGGCTGGCGCCATGTCTGCATCTTCCCCAGGAACCATCAGGATATTCTGCTCTTTGCAGAACTCCACGTCGAGGTGTTAGACACCATTAGTAATCACACCACTCGCTCTCAGGATCTCTCAGTGGCGTCTGTTGGTAAGCCTTCCTTCGGATTTGAGAAGCAAGGAAATGTGGCGTGACATTAAAAACAATTTTTAAACACTTAACAATCACAAAACATGTGATGGCTCCTGAAAATATGTATCTCAGGTGTCATCCTTAGGACATGGTCCTAAATCCCACCCACCACTGGCAGGGCTTGTTGAGTGGTACAGCCATCACTGCATCAGGATTCCACCACTCACAGATATAGCATTAGCAAGCTTCCTGTCTGCACACACATTTGGAGGGCAAAAGGGGGACAGCCGAGTGAAGGGACACCTCTGCCTAATCCAGACCCCAGCCTGGCAAACAACAACCAACAGTACTGAGGATGAGGCCATATGTATCTCCCTGGGAAGGAAGTTCAAAGGGGTGGGGCACTGGCACCTGCCAGCCCAACAACTCTTGCTGGTGGATCAGGGAGCAGAGCCTGCCCTAAGGATCTCACAGTAAAATCTGAGCATGAGGAGGAAAGCCAGAGGCAAAGGGAAGGGTGGACAAAGTGGAGGTCACATAAATAAGAAATGAAGTTACACCTACTTAAGCTTCACACTTGAGGATGTGACGCCATCAAATTCTTGCAAACTTTCATTTCTACATTTGGCTCTGTCCATATGGCTGCCCTTTTCCTAGAGGCTAAGAAGTAGTGCATCCGGCCAGAATGTGGATGCCTAGATTGACATACTTGTCCCATACCACCAGAGCTTGCCCTTGCTAGCTGGAGAACTGCAGCCCACCTTTCTGCTGCTTTGTTGCTGCGTGCTGCAGTCCCAAGAAAGCAACCTTGCAGCAGACGCAGCCAAGTCCCCAGCATTCTTGCTTGCCTCTGCAGATTCCTGCACTCCCAGTTGTGACTACCACACAGAGAAGCATTCCACTGTAAATATACTGCATATACAGGAGAAATGTAACAAATCCACATATTATGTATTTATTAGAACACTACTTGGGGATTTACTGTTGCTTCAGAGATTGAAACAATGGTAATATTTACTGCACCACTTAAGTGTTGAAATTATATCTTCATCTGTCTTTGTTTGTAAATCCCATAGTTTTCTATCTACGTTTGTAAATCCCACAATTGTCTATCTATGCTTAGGTCTGATTGCTCCACCAATGAATGTAACAGTGGTGTGGCCTGGAGTGGCACGACAGTTGCACGTAGCCTGGACCCCCCCACCTTTCCACTATGCAGACTTCTTGGCCTATGAGGTTCTTTACAGTGCTGAAGGCTCCACAGAGCCACCATCCAGGGTATGGCTTATATGGGGCAGGGGAGGTTGTGGTGTATGACACCTGCAGGGCAGCTGGCTGTGTCTAAAACTCTAAGCAGGACACCAAGCTCTGTGGCTATCAAGTAGGGGTGAAGGAGCAGTTCAATGCGGTTTGCATTTATAGGTGAGCCTACTTATTTGCACATTCTGCAACACTACACGAACCTTTGAACCCTACAATTCTATGATCCTATGAAAACACAGACATCCTTCCAAATTCAGAATTCTCTGAATTTTGCAGTGCAGTTTCCAGCCAAATAGTGTGTACAAAAACACAAATACTAGGGTAAAATGTGCCTACAAATGCACATATTACTGAAAATAGCATACAAAAATGCATTAGATAAGGGAAAACACCTTTGCCAAAATGTGTGTATTATGCAAATGAAGCAGCGTAAAAGGGGAGAAATTTGCAGTAAAGTGTTGCTAAATTTTCATGAGCACTTGTCGTTAAACAATTTGCAAACAGATGAGCTATCGGGGGAAACTACTTCCACTAATCCTTACATGTGCCTGATTCCATCCCTCATAGATGGAAGTGAAGAACAGCCATACATGCCGCCTCAGAGACCTGCTCCCTGGGCACTGCTACCACATCCAAGTGCGCACCAAGCCTGATGGCCTCTCTCTTGATGGGCTCTGGGGACCATGGTCTCCAGTAGTATTAGCAGAGACACCCCATCTCCCTGGTAAGGGTCCTGTTGTTTGGTAAACAGTTGTCATGGGGATCTTAGTTGCATTACTTTCGAACAATGCACTATGACTGCATACATATTGTTGCACGCCACCCCAATCTCCAAGCAGTGTGAGTTTCAAGTTGTTTCAGGTGCTTACCCAGGGTTTGGTTTCCTCAGAATGAGGGACATTGGAGACTGTAGTGTCTTTAGGATACATGGTTTAGTTATTCTTTCTATATAGCTCTGTTTCTCCATAATAACTTATTTGGACTAGTGCCTAGATGTAGAGGTGAAACGGATACAGGGCGAGGGGGAGTTGAGGTTGAATCCTGGCAAGATGAAAGCACTGTGGGTGAGTGGTTCTCATGTTAATTGCCTACCCTGGATGGGGTTGCATTCCCCCTGGAGGAGAAAGTTCACAGTCCGTGGGTTCTTCTCAATCTAGCTTTGTCACTGGGAGTCCAGGTAGCCCCAATGGCTACAAGTGCCTTTTATCAGCTGCAATTGGAATGGCAGGTGTGTCCATTCCTTGACTGGGAAAGCTTGGTCACAGTAGTTAATGTACTGGTTACTTCAAGACTGGAATTCCATATTGCACTCTATGTGGGGCCTCCCTTGTGCTTAATTCAGAAGCTACAGTTAGTACAGAGTGCTGTGGTACAATTGCTGGCAGGAAACTCTCCTCAGAGAGATCTGCACTGGTAGCCAATTTGCTGCCAGGCCAAGTCCAAAGTGTTACTGTTAGTCTATCAAGGGGAGAGGCCTCTTTGGCCCAGGTCCTGCTTGTGGGTTCCCCACAGGCACCTGGTTGGCCACTATGGGAACAGGTTGCTGTGTTAGATGGACTACTGGGCTGATCCTGCAGATACTACCAGTTTTTATGTGGTAACACTAGGTAATATGAAATGCTTCCAAGAAGCACTTGTTAAATCTTCAAAGCTTTATTGCTTTACAATAAAGAGCAAACACCAGAATATGCCAATCACAAAAAAGAAATGCTTATTAAACTATGAAAGGTAATATATGAAATGCTTCCAGGAGATGCTTGTTGAATTATGAAAGGTAATAAGCACCTGGACTAATTAAAACAGCATACATCTCCCTTGCAAAATAAGAGATGAAGAGCAATAGGAGTATCCAACTGAATCTTCACTGACTTCCTCAGAGGAAGGTAAATCTCACTGCTGTTGTAATCTGTATTTTGACCCAATAAAGTTTTTCATTAGATTTCTATCCCACTCTTCCTCCCCAAGGAGATCTGGGCAGCTCCTTTTAAGAAATAGAACCCCATAAAAAGAAGTGTCCAGGCACCAGAATTCCTAGAGGCATATATCTGAGCACCTGTTGCCATCAGGGTGGAACCTATGCCTTCCCCACCGTATTTTTGCCATCTCTTTGTATTGTAAATAGTTGTTTCACCAATGCTGACATAAATTGATATGTGCAAAAAGCAACAACCATTTATTTCCGTCAGGGAGGTGGTAGTGGCAGTGATGCTGATCTCTAGTAAGGCAAGGGGAGCTGAGGTGGCCTTGGTAGGAACAGGGGCCTGAGGAAAGAGGAGCAGAAAGAGGGAGGAAAAGGCCATCCATCTTGGGTGTGCCACAGTGGCCAGGTGAAGGCCAGGATCTGTCTTTAATGTGAGGGTGCAGAGGATGTCCATGTGTTGTCTATGAAGGCAGGGTGGTGAGGAGGCAGAGGACTGGTTTGGGAAGAAATGGGTAGAGGCAGGAACCAGTAGCAAGCAAGCAAGCAAGATCTTCACTGTTGCAACAGAGTCCCCCCCCCCCCTGTCCCGCTGCAGGAAGGTAAGGACCTAGAACCAAAGTGTATAACAGCTTTTAAAGGCTTTAGAAATTGCACAACCCCTTAGCCAAAGACCACCCAAAAGCATCATACAACCGTCACAGAAACAGGCGGTCTACAACATAAATTTGAGAGTTTGGCTTGTCTCCTGTTTCTCAAGATACCTGATAATGCTTGCTGACTTGCATTACCTTTGCCAGTTGGGGCCATCTTTTGAAATAGTATGTACCCTAGTTTCTGAAACCATTGTCACAGACCTCTCCCCTATTCATAAACAAAGTGTGCTCTTTTGAGTGAATTTGAAGGATTTGTAAGTGAAAAGAACCATTGGGGAAGGTTTTTCCACGGTATTTCCTTCTGCAGAGAAATATTTGGGGTCTAAAATATCTCAGGCATGTGGTTTATGTACTTAAGTTTTATTTATGACACCTTAGAATTCTTATGACAATTCCACATTGTATTTAAAAGATGCTGTCTTACTCCTGATTCCTCTCACTCTCTGTTCTGCCAAGAGGAAATTGGCCTGCAGTGCTTCACTCCTGACCTACGCCAATTGCGCTGCTGGTGGAAGTGGGAGGCCACAGAACCTGGCCCCTCTCAAAGCATATTGTACTGGGCAGAAGAGAACAGCAGAAATTCAAGGTGACACAACAACACCCCGCCCCCAAATCCTGGGCTGTCCTGCTGCCATAGTTATGATTGCTGGTGTCCACCGTTCATCCTCCAAAACACCCCTGCCTCCCCCTCAACTCTCACATGTCCACAATAGGCAAAGCTCTGAATCAGCATTGCCTCTGAATTCACCCAAGGCTGCCCCCAAATATTCATATCATCTAGTCCAACCCCATACCAACCAGGGAAATGAGGTGGGTCACTTTTGCCTATGTGGTCTTGCACATGTCCAGGGACCTTCTTTTTTAAAGATGTGTACGCAAAGTACCTGTGTAAGAAGTAAAAAGGTAGTGGAGGCAGAGGAGGAAGAATGATTGAGAGAAGGGACAAAAAAGAAATCCTGGGTATTTTTCATCAGGCTCTGCCCATTAATGCATACGGCAAGCACCAAAATAGCAATGAATCTATTGACTGGGAGGAAACTGGAGTGTGCGGGCATTTGTGAGCCAACCATACATGCAAAAAGAAAAAATGAGCTTCAAATGACCTGTTTGCAAGATAATGCCTCTGTGTGGACATAGCTTCTGTTGATATAGCTGACTCCATCCTCACTCTTGGTTTCCAGAATGCAAACCTGGCAGAAGTGTGAGGGGAAAGAAGAGGAGATTAAGCCCCACTATGACCGCCATAACCAGACATGCACCTTCCAGCCTAGCAACACAAGTTATATCTCTGTCCTGGTGATTCTCAGCCAGGGACAGCAAGAAGTCAACTACTTGAAAGAGCCATTCCAACTGCACCATGTTGGTAAGAATCTCCAACATGTCTGGGCCACGGCACCATGGCTGCTGTCAGTCTGCATTTGGAGGGTAGCAAACTGTCCTGAAGAGCAGGAGCATCAGGCGGTGTATAGTGCTGTTTGCACTGCATTGGGCCTCTGCTGCTTCTGCAAACTGAGCTGACTTGACCAGCCATCTCTCTGCCTCTGATTACAGTACTCACTGCTCCACCAAGCATCCTGCAAGTCACTGTAGACAGAGGTGTGCTAAAGCTGGAGTGGGCACCACCACTGGAAGAATTAGCTGAACATATGGTGTATCAGATACAGTATGCAGAACAAGACATCTCAAAATGGAAGGTAATATAAAAATGTATGAGGAATGCATGAGAGAGTATTAGGACCACACATCTTTTGCATTAGATACCCTTTTTTCCCCTTTCAGTACTAGAGCACAACTGGAAACATAAGGGAAGTGCCTTTGATAAAAACACATAGCTTTTCCCAGGAAACACTCCTTGGCAACAGCTGAAAAAAAGGAAAGGAAAGAAAGGCTAATCCAGTTGCAGGCTGCATTAATAGAGCCATAGTTTCCAAAATGAGAAGCAATAGCTCCATTTTATTTTGCACCAGGACCTCATCTGGATTACTGTGTGCAGTGCTGGGCTCCTCACTTTTAAGCTATAGACAATATGTAATGAGTTCAGTGGAAGGCAATGAATCAGTGTCAATAGCATGAATTATGCTCCACCCCCAGCCATCACCATTGTTCTAGGAGACAAGCACAAGCTGAAGGGATGTGTGTCATTGTTGGAATGTTCAGTCACCAAAGTGATCTCTGTTTATACATGTCCTGAGGCATGTGAGACCACAGAAAAGAGCTAAGGCTATAAAACAGCTTTTATAGAACATGTTATTTTTGCAGCTCAGATACAGTGGCTATGGGGTTCTGACCCAGTTCTTCTGAAGTAGCCAATTATATATCAAGGAGCTCACCTGATCCTGCCTCACCCAACAGGGCCCAAACTTCCATCTTCCAGTCTATGGTGCCCCTGGTCTTTCACTCAGTTCCTCCAGACTGTTCAGCGTTGTGGGGTGAGATGCAATCACATACTGGCAAAATTAAGTTGCACAGTTCAAGTGAATTTGGTGTGCTGGAAAGGGTGGGCTAACAGTTGTTTGATACAGTGTCATCTGACCTCTCTGCAAACAAATTGGAATGAATATTCAATAAATAGCTAATATCATCTAACCTCCATGTAAATCACTGATCTTCAACTGGTAGGTCAGGACCCTGCGGTTCAGCCTCTCTCAATGTTCTCAAAGATGTTGAACTACAATTCCTATGATTCCTAGCCAGTGTGGCCAATGGTCAGGGATGAGGGGAGTTGTAGTTCAAGAACATCTGGAGACTCAAGGTTGAGAAAGGCTGCTTTAGTTGACAATGGACTGATCTAAGGTGGGTCACAACAAGAGCACTCCCACCATGCAAATATATGGCAAAAGATTAAGAAATGGGTTCTCAAATGCATATTGGGGTTAAAAGTGGATCCTGAGTCTGATAAGGTTGAAGATACTTGCTGTAAACAATTCAGAGAGAATGCTAAATGCCTGGAAGCAACCCAGGTCAATTATCTTTTATAATTACACTGCTCCATTTTGTCATTAAAAAGCCTTTGATCAACATGCCAGGGTTTTCCAAAGAGGTTTGTGAACTTTCTGATACAATTGCCCTCAACCCTTGTAGAGCTGTCTTCTGGCAGCAGGATTTCTGGCAAGTTCATGATAAAACCAAGAGATGCTGCTTTCTTTCTTTTTTTTTTTTGCACTAGTTGCAATTTGCAGACCATCTTCAAGGGCAGTGTCACATGCCATACTGCCATATCTGGCTTATGAATTCAAGGCAATCAGCCAGATGGGAAAAGTTTAAACAAAGGGACTTAAAGATGCTACATCCTCCAGTTTTTCAACACAAACAAAGCCTTTCACAAAGTGGGGGAGTGAGTGTGAGAAAGAGACCCATGTTAGAAGTTTGTACTGGGATCAGATGAGTGATGCTTGAGGACCAGCAAATACAGAGCAAAAGCAGTCTCACAGCTCTGACCCAGATAGCACAACTGCTCTAGGTTCTGGATGTGAATCTAACCAGCTAAGCACACCTCATGGGGCTATTCTCTGGACAGACTCTGCAGGTGCAGTACTCAAACAGCAGTGAAATTCATCTGGCAGCCGGGGGCCACTGCTGCCTTCAGCTTCGTGCTCAGCCAGATGGACAGAAGTTCCAAGGGAACTGGAGTGTATGGTCAGAACATGTGTGCACTGATGTCCCACCTGATTCAGGTAAGAGACCACAAGTAGAAATGTAGGGTTGGATACAGGCAGTGTTTTTTTCTAAAAAGAAATGTTTAGGGGTACTCTCATTTTCCTACTCATATTGAAATACTGCCCCTCAAAGAGGCCAAACTTAAATTCACAAAACGTTTAGGGTTATGCGTACCTCTGCATCCCCTGAGGCCCAAATGGGCATTCAGAAAAGAGCTGACATAGTTTGGTAACACAGCTTCACCCTTTGTATCTTCCCTAGGTTCAACCATCTTAAATGTGACACCTGCTCTGTTGCTCTGTGCAGGGCTTGTATTGGGGCTGGGCTGCATCTTCCTGTCCATTCACAGGTAAATTTACATCATCTAGCATTCACCTTCAATACTTAGTTTTATTTTGGGAGCTAGTTGCAAATTGGAGAAACTGTTATGGACACCATGCACAGACAATAATCACAACCGTGCACATGAATGTATAGTAAACACACACACTCCCACCTTCACCAGCAATTAGGCTTGGAAAAAACCATTTTTGCTCCCCTGCCTCCCACATCAGAGATATCTTCCTAGAGTGCAGCTGGAAAGGAAGTTTGTACACATGCATCCAGGAAGTTCACTCACATACACATATCCTGCAACAATTAGGTTTGAGCAAAGTCTCCTATTGGAGCCAAGAGAGGACTTTTTCCATTCCTATTTGCAAAATGTCCCTCCCCTAATGCAATTAGGCATGAAAAAAGCCCTCTATTAGCTCTAGTCTAGTAGTAGACTTTGTTCAAACCTAATTGCAGAGGAGGAGGTTTAAAGCTGGGGAGAATTAACTCCCCTCCCCAGCTATCACCCTCAACATTGAAAGCTCACCTCACCCCACTGGTGGTGCCATGATTAGGCTACTATTAGCTACAATAGTAGGGTTCTTTCAAATTGCTCAGGGTTGGGGTGGGCTGGGGTTGACGTAAGACCAGGGGTAGGAAACCTAAGGCCTGGGGGCCGGATGTGGCCCAATCACCTTCTCAATCCGGCCCACGGATGGTCTGGGAATCAACGTGCTTTTATGAGTAGAATGTGTGCTTTTATTTAAAATGCATCTCTGGGTTATATTTGGGACCTGCCTGGTGTTTTTACATGAGTAGAATGTGTGCTTTTATTTAAAATGCGTCTCTGGGTTATTTGTGGGGCATAGGAATTCGTTCATTACCCCCCCCCTCCAATATAATCCGGCCCACCACATGGTCTGAGGGACAGTGGACCAGCCCACGGCTGAAAAAGGTTGCTGACCCCTGTGTAAGACCAAAACAAAAAAACACACTTTGGGATGGGGCTGTGATAGAGGCAGATTTGCTTCTATTGAGATCAGCTGGTTTCCCTAAATTTCACATGCTCATTGTTCCTTGTTAAGCAGTCTGAAACAAAAGCTCTGGCCGCCCATCCCAGACCTTCACCACGTCCTGGATGGATTCCTTGAGGACAATGGAAAGCACCAGGTGAGGCCTTCCTCTTCCATACAGGCACCAACACTAATGTTGTTGGTGGATAGGACAGGAGACCAGAGTAATCATTTTTAAAGGTGGTGAACAGTATGGCTGCCTTACTGTCTTCCAGTTCTGTTTTGATGGGAGCCTGCTTCAAGTTTGCAAGGCTTCATGACTGACATGAAAACATCAGGCATAAGTTTCATAACTCTAATTAGTCTTTTCCTTGATGCAGATTTATAAATCCTGAATTGTGATTTGTAAATGTTGTCATAGTGGAAGTTTAAGAGACAGCATACTTTGTCTGAAGCAGCATTAAGAGTCATTTTAACGTGGCGAGTCAGAATACACCAAAATAGGGTATCTAACAGTGACAAAGAGGGCTATAAATACAGAACCATGAAACTGACATTTCTCTCTGCCTTATTTCTTATAGTTTCCAGCAGAATTGCATTAATTCCCATAACAAAATCTCATGCTGATGTTGCTTCTGTCAGCTATCCTCTCCCCAGGGAGATTTTCTGTCTGAAGTTGGGATGGCAAATATGTGCCCCCAGGTATTTTGTAATAGGAGTGTTAACATGTACACAGAGATAAGTATGCATGTACACATTTACCTCCACACTGTAGATTGGAGAGGGTGAAGCCCAGGGACATTTTTGTGTTTCTGATGCTGCTTCCTTCCCATCTTCCAGGTGAATGCTTTCTTCTGCAACAAAACTTTAGAGGACACACCTTTGACTTGCCTGCTGGAAGTCCTGTCTGAGATACCCCTGGAAACACATAGCAGTAGCCCTCTCCTAGATAGTACTCATCTGCACCAGACAGAAAGGGACACCCAGGCTTCTTCACACTTGTACTACATGGTGCCAAGTCCTAACAATCCCCAAGGGAATAATAATGAAAATGAGTATTTTGGTGCCACTGATGATGGACATGACACGCTCTCACTGCCCTTGGAACATGATCTACACATAACTTCGGAACTGAAGGTCCAGCTAAGTATCTTCACCTTGTTCAGCACACCACTTTTGGCTCCTGACACAAAAGAGGAAAGAAGATGGGAAACTTCTGGGGACGAGTCTGTGTCTGCCACACACATATCAAACCAGTCTTACCTGCTCGTGGGCTGACTGTACATGCTCATTAGAGGGTGGCAACAAGAAATTATGTGGTTCTGTAGATTTTTGCAGAAGATATTCTCAGCTGCTGCAAGGAAGGCATTTTGCCAATTCCTGCACATTGAATCTGTTTCCTGTCCTTAGCAGCTGATTGCATTAGGCTGAGGGATAAAAGTAAAACCTGATTGGGAGATATACCCACATGGTAACTGGTACTCAAGGGCCATCATATATATTTCCAAATGCAGTGCAATTCCTAAGAAACTACACCCTACTGATTTACCCATTTGATTTTTATAGCACGAGAGCCAGAGATAGCTGCAAAAAGCCATTTAGGACTTTCCACAACATGGAGAAGTAAACTGGCCGTTGCATGGGATGTTATGCCGATTATGAGAGCCAATCACAGCAATACGTGCTGAGCATAGAAATGCATATAATCTGTGGCTACTTAGTCTTAATGCGGTAACTCACAACATGTTGATAGGCCACACTGTAAAAATCAACTTAATCTATTCTGCCTTTGACTTCATTTTACATCACGAGCCACAACTCTCCTACAGCAGGGGAGTCACTATAATTACTGGCACTTGGATTGTGACCAGGTATTAGTGCATAGAATAATGTTTAGTAGTGCAACTTTTGTAAAAGCACACTCACTGTGGCCCCCTCAGTGCAAAGCCACGGAAATATGTAGGAGGTGGAGTTTTTGCAAGAGTATTCAGGATGGGATGGTTTTGAAACATAACACACAGGGCTTTCCAAAGGGACTCATTGCTCAAACGCCTCTTAAAATGTAAGGGTGTGGCTGAGCTTAGCATTTCGTCTTCAGACACATGTATATACTACCTTGTTCTTCCCTGTATATTGCTTTGTACAGTCTGTGTTGGTGATTATACTATAGATAAAGAATAAAATCCCATTGGCTCTGAAGAGGTTTTACTTCATGAGATTACAAATTGCTTACACTGAAAATAACCAGTCTTGCACCGCACAACACCTTAAAAAGCATTGGTCTGTTTGTGTCAAGCCTAACATTCTGGGAGCAATCTATCCTGGCCAATATTATCCCACTTCCAACCGTAGAGGCTAATTTAGTGCAAAGCAGAAGAGCTTACATTTATTCCCAGCAATTAACCATATCACTTATGCTCAAACTGACTTTCTTGCACTTCAGGTCTGTCTACTGTTAAAATCAAAAGGCCTGTTAGTTTAAATGCAAACAGCTGGATTTAAGCAATTTGTGGATCACAGCATGCATTGCACAACTGGTTATTCAGATCTTCCTCAACAAGGCAGCCTGCAATCTTCCCCAGTCTACTCAAGGTTTGAGACAAGACTCTAGTTTTTTTGAGGTGTGATGCCAGAGTTGGGTTCCCAGGCCAAAGTTGAAAGCGCAGCAGTCTTTGTTGTTTTTATTCCACAGGCATGGAACCCTCTAGTTACTAGTCTAGTAGTTACTTGATGGCATTTGAAGGTCAGAAGTCAAGCACATCTTGTACTAGAGATCAAATGCAGCATTTAACCCTCACTGCTACAGGGGCGGTAAGGGGCAGACAGATTTGTAAGTGCCAGGGCTTGACAATCTTGGCTAAGCTCTGTTACTATCCTTGCAGCTTTGTCTTAATAGGTGTTGCAACTCAGAACTTTGAGGGGTGGGATTCCCTGTTGAAAAGTCGGAGCCTGTCCTGAGGATCTCTTTAGTGAGCTCTCAGCACAGGAACCAACTCCTAGGGGCTGAGGTCCCTTTGCACTCCTCCCAAGTTGATGGGCATTGCCATTCAAATGGTGGGCGTGTGCTGCATCATGTGATTGATTAGGTGGGGCGGGGCTTACCTAAGCCCCCCAAAATATTTTAGTCAAGTTGCCACCCCTGGCTCTCAGGAAGCGTTCCTGTGGTAGAGCACATGCGATGCATGCAAGAGGTCCCTGGTTCAATTGTTGCGAATTCACGTTGGGCTGGGAAAACACTTTGTCCTCGAACTCTGAGGAGCCGTAGTGTAGACCAGTACAGTGGTACCTCGGGTTACATACACTTCAGGTTACAGACTCCGCTAACCCAGAAATATTACCTCGGGTTAAGAACTTTGCTTCAGGATGAGAACAGAAATTAGGCAGCAGCGGCAGCAGGAGGCCCCATTAACCAAACTGGTGCTTCAGGTTAAGAACAGTTTCAGGTTAAGAATGGACCTCCAGAACGAATTAAGATCTTAACCCGAGGTACCACTGTACTGCGCAAGGTGGCCCAGCGGCCTGAGTCAATACAAGGCAGCTGTTGCAGAGACGACCAAAGGCAATCACTTTCCCGAATGGCCCTGTATAAATTGGAGAGTTGGGCAGGATCCGCCCTACGAATTCCACCACGTGGCTCAGAGTCCTCAGTCGCAGACGGCTCATTAGGGAAGCAGCGACTTCGGAGAGCTCTGACCGCACCACCTGCACCCGCCCGGGATGCCTCGGCGGGCGATGCGCACGCGCGAAACATTCCGCGGCCCTCTCGCGACTGAGCCGTAGCGGACGTGCGGTTCCAAACCTCGGTTGGAATTTTGGAACGTTATTGCGGAGTCCGGCGCCATGGCAACCCCGCTGCCCTCTCCCTCCTCCCCACCGCCGCCACCGCCGCTAGGCATCATGGGAAGCGCCCGCACTCAGGAAAACGCCCCTGCTTTATCCGTGGAGCCGCACGGCTCCCTCCCAGAGACCTGCCCTAGCAGAGCCCCGCCTCCTCGCCGTCGGAGAGCCAATGAGAGAGACGAAGGCTGCCCGTTGGCCTCGGCTTCCCGGCGGCCGGCGCGTTCGAAACGGCCAATCGCTGCTCGGAGAGGCGAATTTAAATCGTGAATGGCGGAAGGGCTCGGCAGAGTTTCCTCCAGATCGAGAAAAAAGGTGAGTCCGGTTTGTTTGCCTCCAGGCGGCCCGCTGCGTCGCTCTTGGAGCCTCTCCGCACCCGCCTGGCTTCCCTCGATCTCCTCGCCGCCTGTAGGGCTTTTTCCTGCCCCCCATCTCCGCCGCGTGGCCCGGGGTGGGGCTGCCCACCCTGCACGGGAGCTTCCCGGGGCTGGGTGGTGCAGTAGACCACGCCGAGATAGAAAGAAGGTACCCCTGCCACTCTTTTTAGTGCCGCTGTTGAAAACGGCTGGGGTCGCAAGGCATCTTATAAAAGCAGTGCACCCTTTCAGGAAACCTCCGGGGGTCGTAAAGTACGAAGAAACTTCCTTATTGCTACGTCGTTTCCACTTAGATGCAGAACCTGTGTCTTCAGGTGGAGGCTCCCATGGGTCGATGCTGTTGCATGGGGTGCAGAGTCGGGGAGTTCCTTTGCATTTAGAAAAGTAAATTTTGATGGGAAGGGGGTGCAATATGGCCTTTCTTGAAAAACGCAGCTTTCTATATAGAGGAGCATTCAAATGTGTGAGCCTCCATCTGATCCGAATTTAGACTTGCTAGCTTAGGGCTAGGCCAAACTGACTGGGAATGGGGAATAACACGCGTGCTCACCCAACCCTACTGCAGATGTGTATTGCCTGGTCTCTGTTGGCCTTTTGTTTGCAGCTGCTATTTATTTTATCTGGCTTTATCCTCACAGCGCCCTATTCACATGGCACAGTTCCTGTTTGAGAGTGACTTGCACGGGCTGTTGAAGCTAGATGCCCCTATTCCCAATGTCCCTCCTGCCCGATGGCAGCGCAAAGCCAAGGAGGCTGCTGCCGCCAGCTCTGGACATACCCCAGATGCTACAGCTCCTTCACCTATGAAGCCAGCTAACAGACCTCACAGCACAAGCAAGACCCCCTCCAAGACACCAGGTAAGACTCCTGTTGTATCTTATGAGGGTGAGGACACATCTTAATGTTTGAGGCTATGGGTTGACCTAGCATATGTCATTAGCTTGTCTTGTGGTTTTCCCCCAACTAGATGTTGGGAGTGGCCTATCCACTACATCCCTTGATGGCACTGTGGAATAGTCACAGAAGTACTCCTTTCTATGAATCAAAACTTATCTATCAATAGATGCAATAGATTTTTTGCTGTTTCTCCATCTTGTAGGCAAGTCTGGTTCTAAAGCACAAAACACTCCAAACAAAACTGGAGGGGACAGATACATTCCTAATCGCAGCGCTATGCAAATGGATGTGGCCAGCTTCCTCTTGACAAAAGAGGAGTCCGCTGATGATACTCCCACCAAGAAGGTGAGTTTGTGATATTAAAGAACTGTTCCTCGTGCAAGCCATATAGAAATGGTGCAGGGAGATATTGGCACCCAATAATTGGCAAAGCAGGCTTCCTGACAGTAGGTTAGCAGCTGTAAAGAGACAGGTGATAATACATGCTAGATTTCTGAAACCCAGCTATTATACAGGCCATTTTGCTCATATTAGCTACAAAATCAAGAATGACCAGTACACAATCCTAGGCTGTGATTTATGGGTAGCTAAGTAAATAACTCAAGCTATGTGATACAGGGCAGGAGAGCCTATTTCAGCCAAAGATTGGATTTGAACTTGTCCACATTTCCAGGGGTTGCTTTCTAGCAGTAGGAAGGGCAAACCAAACAAATTCCACAAGAGAGAAAATGCATGTGCCTCTTCTCTCCCTTGTCACAAGCAGGTAGCACACATGTATGCTTGCACCTCTGCTAGCTCTTTAGAGAGGATCTCTTAAGTTCATGCAGAGAGATTGTATATCCAATCTTAGTGTTAAGCATCTCATCCAAGATCAGAGTTTTTAGGTAAAAGGTAGCATTTCTCTTCATCCCCCCCTCCAGTGCCAGTGAGGGTGGATGGAAATGCTGCTCTTTACTCTTATCTCCAATCTTAGGATGGTGGTGTTTAGCGGATAAAATTACAGAAGATTGACCAATCTTCACCTGCTTCCTGCTTTACAGTATATTGGCTTGTGTGGGTGACGGTGAGGTAAGATGTTATGCCATACAAACCTTCCAGCTCTGATTTGGCTCTTGTTGCTCATGTCAGCCTGCAGGCATATAATTGCTTAGCTGTCTATACTGTAAGAGCAAGGGAGCTGGGAACCTTTTGCCTTCCAGATGTTATGGGACTCAAAACTCCCATAAGTCCCTGCCAGCATGGCATGTGGCTAGGGCTGATGGGAATTCGAGGTCAGCAACATCTGGAGGGATAATAGGTTTTCCATTCTTGTTGTATGACAAACTACTAATTAATTTTAATTTTTTTAATGGGCCTGCTTTTCCAACCCAAGGAGCATCAGAAAGCCTGGGCAATGAACCTGAATGGCTTTGATGTAGAAGAGGCAAAAATCCTGCGACTGAGTGGAAAGCCTCAGAATGCCCCTGAAGGTAGGACCAGATGCTTTCCTTGTGGGTGAAAGACACTGAAGGTATTTTTGTTGTTTAGTCGTGTCCGACTCTTCGTGACCCCATGAACCAGAGCACGACGGGCACTCCTGTCTTCCACTGCCTCCTGCAGTTTGGTCAGACTCATTTTAGTAGCTTCGAGAACACTGTCCAACCATCTTGTCCTCTGTCGTCCCCTTCTCCTTGTGCCCTCCATATTTCCCAACATCAGGGTCTTTTTAGATGGTAGAAATAGCAAGGATTCTAAAGGGATGCCCTAAATGGCTTTGGCCCAGTATACCTAAAGGAGCGTCTCCACTGCCATCGTTCTACCCGGACACTGAGGTCCAGCTCCCAGGGCCTTTTGGCAATTCCCTCCATGCAAGAAGTGAGGTTACAGGGAACCAGGCAGAGGGCCTTCTTGGTGGTGGCGCCCATCCTGTGGAAAGCCCTCCCACCAGATGTCAAGGAAATAAACAACCATCTGACTTTTAGAAGACATCTGAAGGCAACCCTGTTTAGGGAAGTTTTTAATGTTTGATGTTTTATTGTGTTTTTAATGTTCTGTTGGGAACCGCCCAGAGTAGCTGAGGAAACCCAGCCAGATGGGTGGGATATAAATAAAAAATTATTATTATTATCATTTTATTATGCTATGGTGGTGCTTCCTGATAATCTAGTTCATGCGGATGGCACCCTCGCCCTGCTATGCTGTGACTTCAGAGTGAGAATTGTTCAAGGCAATTATGCCTTCCTGAGTGGTAGGAAAGTAGTATTGCCAGTCTGCAGCCTAGCAGTGACTCCGGTTTATAGGCTACCGCTTGTGTAATTCTGTATTATGCTAGTAAAACAAGGTGGTTTGCTTGCATTTTGTTCAAGCTATTAGGATTGTGCTGGTTCGGGTCACCAACCAGAACCCATAGTCTTTCACATGAAACAGCAGCAGGGAAGTCCTTTTTTTTTTTAAAAAAAAAAAAAATAGAATTAACCTCCTTGATGCAGTGCGCTCTTGTACATGTTTATTTGGAGGTTCCATTTTCCTCAGTGGAGCTCTCTCCTACATATGTATGCAAAGGGTTGCACCCTTAGCTTGAAAGAGCAGCATACCTCAAGTGCAGTGCCTGTGAGGAGGAAGCTTCTCTTGCAGATGGTTTGATCTGTTCATGGTGTGGTGGTGGCCTACCGCAGTTGCTTTGCATTTTGACAGAATTAGCTGAAAACCCAGATGTGTTAGAAGACTTATTAGGCCTTTCAGCAGCTGGGGTAAATGAGTTGAAACTAGATCTATGTCAACTACAGTGGAAGCAAATACATGGTTGACTTTGGTTTGGGCTGCGTAATCATGGTCACTCTTCCCCACCCCAGGATACCAGAACAATCTCAAAGTGCTCTACAGCCAGAAGAACACACCAGGCTCCTCTCGGAAGAATGGTAGATACATAGCCTCCATGTCAGACCGTATTCTGGATGCCCCAGACATCCGCAACGACTACTGTAAGTAGCTACAGTGCTTGTATTTTATAGGATCCCTGTCAGTTCTGCAATGATGTAACGTGTTGCAGAAGACTTATGCCTCCATGTGGTATTTGCCTTGGCTACTGTGGGTGGAGAGGGAGGGGTTGTTAGAGGAATCGGAGCCATGTCAGGCCTTACAATGGGGGGTGGGGAGGTGTGCAGAGGAGGAAGGGGCTAGTGGCGATTCATCTATTGTTTTAGATCTGAACCTCATCGACTGGAGCGCCCTCAACTTCCTGGCTGTGGCTCTGGATAAAACAGTGTATCTGTGGAACTATGAGTCCCGAGAAATAATCCAGCTCATGCAGATGGAACACCCAGATGACTACATCTCCTCTGTGTCTTGGATCAAAGAGGGAAACTACCTTGCAATTGGCACAAGTAACGCAGAGGTTCAGGTAGGGGTTATGCCTCTTTAATTACTTGATTAAGCATTGTTGACTTGACTACTTGCCAAGGGGCATGGTTTACAGAGATACTCATGATCTCTACCAGAAGTTCATAGAATCTTAAGAGTTGCGAGGGACCCAAGGGTCATCTAGTCCAACCCCTTGCAATGCAGAAATCTGTGTTATGTGGTTACTCTTTGGGGCCACGAGCTACGAGCAGGTACCCGGCAGGTTGTGGGAACTACTGAAGTGTGGGTATGTTCGTGGTTGAGGCATGACTGA
Organism: Podarcis tiliguerta; assembly: GCF_965153285.1. NCBI lineage: Eukaryota > Metazoa > Chordata > Lepidosauria > Squamata > Lacertidae > Podarcis > Podarcis tiliguerta. The sequence goes on from NC_139539.1 coordinate 48,161,263, forward strand.
GCCTCCTTGAGGCATGACTTTGAGGGCCATGGCTTGGTTGCATTTCTCCAATTGATTTTAAATGGTTTCGGCAAAGTGGGCTTGTCTTGGTATATACTCTTCTCCATTTCCAACCCCCCTGGCAATACTCGAGTTTAGCCAGATGGTTGTACTAATTATTGTCTGTGGTGATTCTAGTTATGGGACATCCAGCAGAAGAAGCGTCTACGAAACATGGTCAGTCACTCATCCCGTGTGAGCTCCCTGAGCTGGAACAGCCACATTCTATCCAGGTATGGCCCAAATCCCAGACAAAAGGGATTCATGAGAGCATTACTTGCTTAGGCTCAGCCTATCTGCAGGACTGTATTCTTCTATACAAACCTGGCTATGCTCTGAGATCTTTGAGGGAGGCCCTTCTGTCACGCCACCCTCACAAGCATGTTTGGTGGTGATGCGGGTGGGGCTTCTTGATGGCTGCTTGCAGACTTTGGAGCCCCCTTCCTAGAGAGGCCAGACCTGGCTCCCTCCTTGTCCTTCTGCTGGCAGGTGAAGACTTTTACTCCAGTAGGCTTCTGAGAACTGACTGTTTTTTAGGAAAGGGCTTTTAATAGTATTGTTGTTTCTACTAGTTTTTTAAAAATATTTTTATGTAGTTTAATATTATTGTTTAATTTCCATTTATTATCTTTTATGTGTGTGTCACTTTATTGTCTTTATTCATGCTTGAGGCCTGGTTCTGGGGGAAAAGGCAGGATATAAATATAACAGCAGGAGTACAGCAAAACTGCCTTCTCTGGAACTTTTTTTTCTTTCCTAAGTGAAGAGGTGATATTGGTTGTCCTTAACACTTGAATTTGGGTTTATATACTAAATCTTATGCCTCTCTTAACAGCGGGTCACGGACCGGTCACATTCATCATCATGATGTTCGTGTGGCAGAGCACCATGTGGCAACACTTGCTGGCCATACGCAAGAAGTGTGTGGGCTCAAGTGGTCACCTGATGGTCGCTATCTGGCCAGTGGAGGAAATGATAACCTGGTAAATGTCTGGCCAAGCATCCAAGGGGATAGTGGATCATTTCAGCCTGTGCAGACTTTCACGCAGCATCAAGGAGCTGTTAAGGTAAGTAGTTCTTTATGTAGGAGGCACTTGACATGTTGCTGGCAATAGGGAAGATTAACCTAAGACACCTTTCTTCTAGGCTGTAGCTTGGAGTCCATGGCAGTCTAATGTGCTGGCAACAGGAGGTGGAACAAGTGACCGGCATATAAGGATCTGGAGTGTGTGCTCGGGTACCTGCCTCAATACAGTAGATGCACAGTCTCAGGTAGGTTCACCTAGTATTCTCAATGGAAAATAAAGAGCAGTTCAGCATTGGATACTAAGCTGATGCTCAGTCTCTTCAATTTATATATGAGCATGTATTTGGGCTCTTGGTACTCACTGTTTTATGTCTGACAGGTGTGTGCAGTACTTTGGTCTGCAAACTACAAAGAACTTGTGTCTGGTCATGGCTTTGCCCAGAACCAGCTCGTGGTATGGAAATACCCATCCATGTCCAAGGTCACAGAGTTAAAAGGTGAGTTGAGATAGATGTTATGGAAATGGCTGAAGTACCAGATTTAGCCAACTTCTAATTTGTGGGTATTGCTGCCTTCATATAATGGAAACAGCCACACATGCATTGTTCCTTCCACTTGTCTGCTGGAAATGGCACACCTTTGTTTTTAATATTCCCCAGGTCACACAGCTAGAGTGCTAAGCCTGACTATGAGTCCAGACGGGTCCACAGTGGCATCAGCAGCAGCAGATGAAACACTGAGGCTCTGGCGGTGTTTCGAGCTGGACCCAGCCCGTAAGAAGGAGAAAGACAGCAGCACCAAGAGTAGCATTATCCATCAAGGCATCCGCTGAGCCCACTCTCTAACCTATTGCTTTGTGTACAGAATTTTAAACAATTTAATAAATATTTCACTCTCACTTAAGAAATGGGGTTGGTGCATGGGGTTGATATCTAGGATAGGATAAAAGCAACAGACTGATATATCAAAGTGGATTTAATTGTTGCTGGCTATCTGGCCTGTATCATTTGTAATAAACCAAATAAACTGATGGAAGACCAGAGTGCTTATCTTAAATCTAGTGTTTCTGATGTTTCCCAAGAGAATATGCAGCCCTAGCCTATACAGACAACAGATACACAAAGTATGAGATGTGTTGAAAATGAGGTTTTTAATGTTTTGAAGTAAACAAATGATAAGGTATCTAGTACTGTGCATCAAGGTGTATGGAAATAGTCATGAGCAATTATCATCTTGGGTGTAGCTAAGGTGCCCATCAGTAGCTGGGCTACTGACAGTGATACAACATGCACTTTCTACCAAGGGCTGTTTAATTCCTTATAGGGCTAAGAAGTGGCTACAAAAGCACTTATGGGGGCTGTAAGACCTTATTGTGGCGGAATAGTTGGATCAAGCTACTCTGATAATCTGGTTTCTAGATTGTATTCTTGTTCAAATGCTTGCAGTATATATTCTTTCTCCCATACAAATACTGTTCTTATCAATTAAAAAAGGATCCTTGCTGCTGTGTACTAAAACTTTGTAAGATTTGAGGATAAACAGTGTATGGTGAAACGTATACATAGCGCTATATAATACTTGGTGATTGAATCCTATTGGATCTCTTTAGATTCCCCACCCACACCCAAAAGCTTAAAACTATTTAATAGAGTAGCAGGAAGTAGAAACTGTTTGATATGTGCACATAGCTGAAGATAGGAAACATGGGCCACTTAGCTAGAATCAATATCAGAAAGTAGGGAGGGCAACGGGCTACCTTTGTTGTGCACTTTATAGGATTGGATATTGGAAGGAGGTTGTGCTTCTGGGCCTGGGATGATAGTAACTAAGAATGCCTGTATTTTACTGCGGAAAAGCTGGAGCTGAATTAGTGAAGGCAGTTTACTACCAGGAACTGAGCTGTGCAGGCAGGCCCTGACAGTGAGGAATGTTTCTGTCTGCCTCATTCCCTTTACAATTTCCCCCCATCCCCAACTATAGACCAAGGAAGTAGATGCATCCATGAAGTTTTAAAGTCCTTGTGCATCTCTCTTTACAGCATATTTTAATACATGTAACCTGTCACTTCCAGCATATAAACAGATGAGATGATTAAATTCAGAGGATGGGTTGCAGCTCCATGGTAGAGAATCTTTTGCATGCATTGGTGCTGGGTTCAACTGCTGCCATCTCTAGCTAGGGCCTGTCTGAAACCACAGAGAGCCACTGCTGGTCAGTGTATATCGGTGGTTCACAATTGGTGGCCTGTGGATGATGGAGGGTCCGCAGCTCCATTCGTGTAACAAAAACTACCAGACATATCAAAATTTTCAATGGTAGGGGGTCCATGACTTGGCTTTTGAAAAACAAGGGATCTGCAGTACTTGGCTAATTGGATATCACTGGTGTAGATAATGGTTGATTAAAATCGTCACAACTGGGTAGCTTCTTATACTTTAAAAGCTAATTTAGGTGCCCCCTCACAGTGTGATCCTATACACATCAGCTACACACAGCTCTTTTTAAATGGGACTTGCTGCCATAGCCTACCTACAAGCAGGAACACTTGCAGGATATCTGCAACTAAACTTCCTGTTGTATTTTAGGAGGTATATAGTATTTGAAATCTGTAGATTATCTCAAAAGGTTCCTTCTGCCAATGATTCCATGAAATACAGAATGGCTGTCACAACTTCAGATGGTAAGAGAAGCTAACATCAGTAAAGGGAATTTGCTTCTGCGGCCTTATCTAAATTGGGATGGACAGCAGTCTCTTGGTCTGTGTCTGAGATATGAAAACTAGGGCTTGTGCATATTATTGACTAATTAAAATAGGTAACCACATTGACCCCTACACAGATGCTCTTTGTCATGGAGAATTCGTTACCTGTAATGAAGGAATAGTACAGGAGTAGCGACTGTTGCTGTTATGCCCTGGAATGGGCAGACTTAAGTCAGAACTTGTGTTCCAAGTTCTGGCTTGGTAGAAAGTCTGAGCCACACAGGCTGCTGTGGTTAGTAGAACTTAAATGTTTTAGATAAAAGGCAACATCAAATAATTGTTGGTTCAGCTGTACTACTGCCTTCCAGTTAAACTCATCTGGCCAAATTGGGGCTGCAGTTAAAACTGAGGATGTTTTCTTAAACTTCACTAAGAGGAAGACTTTTTGCAAATGAAACAGTTGTTATAATATATAAAACTAGTGCTTTGTTCCTGATCCTAAACAAAACTTGAAGCAGCTACTCAAGTTTGTAGTGGCTGTTCTAAAACAACAAGAGAAGCATGGCGCTTCCATAAGGACTATTAACAAGAAGACATACTATCCAAAATGTTTACACTTGTCAAATTTGAATAAGCTGCTGTGAGCACTTGTGTCAAGATAGGATACATATGTTGAGCAGTAAATGCTGTTGCCTGTTCAGTAGGGAGCACATGAGAACAGCCTATAGTTTTTAATCATAAGATCACGGAGCTCATTATCCCATATTTGCGAATAGACTGGGCAAGGCCAAACAGTTCCAATAGAAAGCCATACAGGTAAAGTCTCATTTGGAATACACTGTCCCATCTTCATTTCATTAAAGTAAAGGGAGCCCTGACCATTAGGTGTAGTTGTGGACAACTCTGGGGTTGAGGCTCTCATCTCGCTTTGCTGGCCGAGGGAGCCGGCGTACAGCTTCCAGGTCATGTGGCCAGCATGACTAAGCTGCTTCTGGCGAACCAGAGCAGCACACAGAAACAGTGTTTACCTTCCCGCTGGAGCGGTACCTATTTATCTACTTGCACTGCATGCTTTCGAACTGCTAGGCTGGCAGGAGCAGGGACCAAGCAACGGGAGCTCACCCCATCGCGGGGATTCGAACCGCCGACCTTCTGCTCAGCAACCCGTAGGCTCTGTGGTTTAACCCACAGCGCCACCCGTGTCCCTCCTTCATTTCATTATTAGTAACCAGGTGTTAAACCATAGCAAAAGAACAGCAAGAACAGGCATGCATAGTAGAATAAGCATCTTTTACTATTGCTGAGTAGTATATCCCTAAATTCCCTTGCATCATAATAAAATACTAATTCAGAACAGTGGTGTAAATGTAGAATGCTGTCATAAGCATTAGTTGAAAGCTTCTCACACATGCACTGAAGGAAGGAGGCAGGACACAGCAAGGGATCAGCAGTGGAGAGATTTAAGTGTTACAAAACCTTGTAATTCAATCTAACAATAAACTTTGCTTAAAAGTTTTTAAAACAGGACCATCCTATCTGAAAACTGGCTAAAATAGTTGGTGGTAAAAGCTGTAGTAGTACATCTAGCATTGCTTATGGCACATAATCCAGGTTATGTATTAGTCTAGCCCTAGCACTGAGGTAGAGAGAGACACTTACGTAACCAAGTCACTCTGCAAGATTTATTCCAACAAAATATGCATTCTGCCATGCCTTGGATTATTCTATCCAGCAACACTTGTAGCCACATTTAGCACTATCTATAGGATACTGCACAGATCAAAGATCTGCCATTGTTGGCCAATTCTAACACAGGCCTATTTTGGGTGTGACACACAGTAGCAACAGCAGCGCCACTTTTCAGGCTACAGACAAATAGCACCAAGGAATAGGGCTTCATCAGGCACAGGATATTTCACAGCAGCTGGAGCTTGGGCAAGAACATAAATCAGTAAAAAACAGAAAGGCAGCTGGCCTAAAACTTTCCATGTAAGGAAAGGAGAATATGCATTCAGCCTGGCAGGGAGAAAAGAAAGGAGCCTAGGAAACAAATGCACAAAACCTTTGAGCAAAGTTAGCTTTGCTCAAGTCGTGGTCCTCTAGCAGAAGTCACCTGAGGCACGACACTACACTGGGCAAGCCAGAACGTGGCCACTACAATACTTCATAGGTTTTTGATCTGAATTTTTCAGTTATCCCCACTCCTTAAACTAACCCCAACTAAGGCACAAGGTGACTGAAGGGGAGCACCTCATTGGAACTGAATGTCAACATCTGTTTTATAGTCAATATGGCCCATGGAAATGTTTGTTCTTCTCACCCAAGCCTGACCAGTCATGGGTCCAAAGCCTTGAAATCAAGAACAAGAATCACTACTCTCTTTCTGTCCATTTATTTCTGTGAATACAAGTGAGAAACTCAGGTAGAAGGGAGGCACCTCTCCTGAGTCCTCCCCAAGGCTTAGAATACAGGGAGCGTCTGCTCCTTGGAGCAGATCCAGTAATAATAATAATAATAATAAAAAGGCACACAGAGCAACAGCATGCAAGCTGGAAAAAGGTCCTTCTCCCTGGGCTTCAGTGCAGCAAAAGTATCTGTGGTCATCAACCCATGGGGAGCAAGAGCCCAGAGTTATTGCTAAGGTTGTGGGATCAGCGCAACCAAAAACTGGGGAGTTATGTGGAGGGATGAACACTGAGGCCAGCCAAGGCAGCAAGAATGAAGCCCTTGGCCTATAGCACCCCACCTGCATACAGAGCAGGAATAGATCTCTCTGGGGGAGTCAGACCCACAGCAACAAGGGACCACTCACATTCAAGTATGAATGGCAGGGCTCCAATGGGGTAAAGAGAATGAACAGCGGGCAACACAAACTTAGGGAAAGCAGAGGAACAAAATTCCCACCTGGATCACATGGAGTACATAGAACTAAATGGAAAGGTGTGTCCCATCTGGCAGAGTTCTGCTTTGGTCCAGCTCTGGAGGGAGCCCAGCCCAGGGCAGACACAGGCACTTTGAAGACCTTAGGCTAAAACCAGCACCAACAGCCCAAGCAGCCTCTCTCCCCTGGGACAGCTGAAGGCCAGGTGTGAGGGATATAGAGCAGTTGGGAAGGTGGCTTGGAACTGCAAGACAACAGTCTTTAGGCACTTGGTCTTGCTAATGGGCCCAGACATGGGTTCGGTTGGTCCGAGACACCTTGATCCCACCCACCTCCTAGTTGGCTTTGGCTTTGCCGTTAGAAATGGCACCATTCTCATGAAAGCCATTCTGTTGAGGTTGTGTCATGACCTTGGGCAGACGCTTGCCTCTGGTGTACGAATGGTACCAGAAGTTGGAGAAGAGGAGGAAGAAGATAACGCCGTAAATCCAGATGAGGTGGATGAAGATTGGGTACTGGTAGTCACAGCTGGGCATGAAGTAGTACTGGGAGATGTGGATGGAGACGAGCACAAACTGCAACTGTGAGTGGAGGCAAGAGAAAGTTATGGAGTAAAGAAGGCAGCTATATCCCGTTCCCCTACCCACGGGAGGAAATAGACAGCCCTAGGGACAGGGAGTTCAAGCTGGGAGAGGGAGAACACAGAAAGTCTAGCACAGGAAACAATTGCTAAATAAGTTCCTGTAGCTCTTGCCAAGAGAAAGGAAATAAGTCAGACCAATGTCCCAGGCTGGTTGTACCATCCAAAGTTGGGAGTTGTTGGCATGAGTGGCCTGGTCCTTTCCCTTTCCTACTCACCAGTTGAATGGCAGTGATGTGCTTCTTCCACCACAGGTACTTTTGATAGGCAGGCCCTGCAGCTGACAGCGCATAGTAAAAGTACATCACCACATGTACTATCGAGTTCACTAAAGCATGAAATGAGCCCATTCCTCCTGCAGGCCAACAAATAAGAGAAAGATTAAATTCAAATGGTAAAGGAAGAGCTGAGATATGACCAAGTCCTACATACATATAGCAAGACCAGAAAGGAATTCTTCTGGAACATCAGGGACCATGAATATGGTGGTTATGGTGGTAATAGAGTAAAAGAAGTCAGAAATGTTTGTTATTGTTGTCTTTGTGGGGCTTTGATTTGGGGGGGGGGTTCCTAATCATCTCCAGTTAGTATTCTGTGAAATGCTATTTTGAAGTGCCCACGACAAATTTAGATTTCCAAATGAGCCCCCAGGCCCCAAAAAGTTGAGAACCTTTGATATAAAAATTATACAATATTAACTTTTACCATTCTAAAAGCTCTGTACTTTATTCCAAAAGTTAACAATTCATCACCATCATCTTTCACCATGCAGAGACTCAAGGTGGCTTACAGATAAAATAGAAACAGCTAAAAGCATAGATAGGCCCATTAAAAATCAATTAAATGTTAACATAATTTACACACACACACACACAGAGAGAGAGAGAGAGAGAGAGAGAGAGAGAGAGAGAGAGAGAGAGAGAGAGAGAGAAAGAAAGAGAGAATACATGCCTTCCCTAAATCTCACCTGGGCCAAATTTGGCACCCCACCACCAGCTCCAGGGAAGCACTGAATGGTGGAACACATGCAGGAAGGTCACCTGTTCATTCTTCTTTCTTAGGATGAAGATCACCTGGAAGCAAGAGATTAGAGTGAGATGGGCTTTTCATTTTGGCCAGTGGGCCACTACTCCAGAATGTATAAAACAGAGGAAGCACCATTGCAGACTCCAAATAGTAACAATCCAATCATCTTCAGTGAGCTAATAAATATCAACTGTACATACTGTAAGAAAATGAACAAAAACCACCCTATCCCAATGAAATACCTACTAGTGTTAGTAGAATATAAATGTTAGTCACCATTAATTTGCACAAATGATCCATGTCAGAATAAGTAGGGCTGTCTGACCACATCTGGTAAGTGTTGTTAAGGCCAATACAAATGTGTAGCCATACCCATTTCTGCTCCAAACAAGATACTGTAGGCCTAAAAAAACAAGCACTTACTGTGTCAAGCAGTTCAATGTACTTGGAGAAGATGAAGACCCAGGCTACATGGACCATCTACCAAGAAAGAGCAATGTCAGAAATCCTAGTCATCAAAACATAAAGTCCACCCTACTTATCTACCCTCATTTTTTCTTCCTTCTTCCTTCTGAATCCCCATTTCTCCTCCTCCTCCCACCACAGAATTGCAACATTAGCCAAGCTTGTGCCTACATTAAAAAAACAACAAGAACACTCTCACACATGGGGGAATGTGAGACAAGATATGGGGTTGAAAGAATGAAAGAACTTACCCGAAGGGCCATGGGATTCTGGGATTGGTCCACAGGGTCACACCTCCAAGTGTAACCAGTCAACCAGCCTGACATAAGGAACTGCAACAAGGAGCCACCATTCAGATACTTCTCAATGATACTACATTCATCAGCTCAGCTTTGTAAACATACCCACAAAAATTACAAGCCTAAAATTTGTGTTACTAGTTTTATAAGAGGCTAATCAGCTACGTTTCCATGCTCACTGAAGAGAAAGAGAAGCTTCTTCTCTATGGTCAACATTAAAATGCAGGCAACTATCCTATTAGCAGGAAAATTAAAATAAAATAAATAAAAGTAGCTTGCTATCGAACAGGCTGGAGGAGGACAGACAAAGCTGAGGGACAAGCTTTCCTTCCTTAACAGCCACCAGCAGTCCATTCATTCATCTGCATTGAACTCTTAGGTCACCAATGGCTACCAAGCTAGTGCCGAAATGGAAGGTTGTACAAGGTACATGTCATACAGCTTCCCTGCCATGCAAATCTCTCTTCTAGGCACTTCTATGAGCAACCATTGGAACAAAACCCTGTGGAATTTTTCAGCTGTCACAGCAATCCAAATCCCTTTTGCGCTGTGTTGTGTGTGCGTGCGTGCGTGCGTGCACGCACACACATACATACTGGAGAGGTGTCCCTTCATCCAGGGCTGCCAGCCTCCATAAGCCACCACCTGCAGAGTAACACCAGTGTCACTGCTGACATAGCGTTCCTCTTTCTGCCCATTGAATGGGCAGGCAGAAGGGCTGCTGGCAGCAGTCTACAGAAAGCCCCCAAACAAGGCTTTGCAGGGATGGTGCTGGGACAGCCCTGCCCCTATCATGTGCTAATAGCACTGGGCCCAATCCGGGTTTGATTGCTGCACCAGCTCCATGCTGCCACAATACCCCACCCCAACTTCTGTTGCAGCCACCATGCTCAACAATTAGGTGGATGGGGTGCTAGCTCTGCTTCTTCAATAATCCCCACCTGGTTAGGTGGTGTTGTAAATAACTAACTCTGATGTAATTCTGCATACTGACTTATATATACACACACTTTATCTCCCCATATTTATAGTTTTAAAGATCAGCTTATGTATGTAGTTTTGTCCAGCAATGCCCTTGTACATCCAGCTGCTACAATGCAAGTCCAATAGACTTAATTTGTAACTTAACACTTTTAAAGAAGAGACGCTTCTTAAGATAATTCTCCTGACTATTGACCTGAGCAGGTAATGCTACCCCTGCCAGCTTTAAGAAAATGGAATACCAGTAAGCATGATGCAATCCATCACATAAACACTGACAGAGAAAACTTATTTACTGGGAAGGGGTTGTGCAATTTCCAAGTCACATGTATGTACCATTCTGTATAAAAGGCTACAATGGAGACACTAGACAACTGTTGCACGATTATGGCCAGCTGATATATTTAAGTAAATTACAGCTAGTAGAAACTTGTACATTGTCTGTTAAGCATAGCCTTGCTACACTTCTAGGTCATCATGTGAACAATTCCTGATAGGAAGAGTGAAAGAGTTTATTCATGGAAATTAGCATCCTCATAAAAAAACCACACCCTGCATGGACATTAACACCTTAATGTAACCAGACCAAAGGCCCATTGCACAAATGGTTTCCGTTGTCAGGATCCATTAGGTGCACCCCACCCCAAAACCTCTTAACCCCATAAAGCTTTACATATGCCAGGGTAGGAAGGAGTTTGAAACAGACACTGGGGTTGCACCACAAGCAGTAACGGCAACATCCCACCAATGGAAGCTATAGCTAATCTATCTAGGAGATGCTTACCTCATAGACTATGTAGAGCGACAGAGCTACCATGGAGGAGTTATAGACAATCATGAACTTCCTGAGGTTCAGAGGTTTCCGGTTGGCCATGATGCGTGGCCCCAATGACAGTACAAAGTAGATATAACCCAGCAAGATGCCCGTCATAGGAAAAGGTGAGCCCATAAGTGGATACGAAGAAATCCGTGGGTCTGAAGGGAAAAGTGAACTGTTCAGAGGTATGCACTGTGCCCAACAACACTCCCTCTGTTATTTTATCAGCAGCCCTATGCATCTAGGGCAGGATAAGTTAAGTGTTTGAGTCACACCGGGACCCTCAAGCTTTTGTTACACCTGGGGCAGGGGAGGTAGCATCTGTAAGGCAGCCAGAAAGTTGACTACTACTCTTCTTGAGGCCCCAGTGGGTCACTTTGGCTGAGTAAGCCAAACTCACCTGCTTTCTTTAAGAAGTCTTGATACATGTTCACCAGTGAGTCCATGGCAACAGTAGTTCAGCTGTTCTGCACAAGAAAGAAAGAGTGAGTGAGTCACACCAATAGTACTTGAATTATCTGCAGGTCCAGTCATACAATGCTTCTACAGCACTGCTCCCCATCCTGCACAGAACTGTCAACTATTTTAATGAAGTAAGCAATCCAATCACTTCCTCTCAGAATCTTCCAACTGCCAACTTGGCCCTCCTCATATGACCAGCTACAGAGCTGAAAAATGAGAGATCACATGATCCTAAACACTTCTTGCTATTAGGCAGTATGATTTTGGGAATTCTGTGCCTCTTGCCCATCTGAACTCTGCACAAAAAGCATTTGCAGCAAAATGCATGCCTATACAGATTTAGGAATAAACTGTTTAATCAGGCACAAGCATCTCTCTATAACAGCCACTCTTCCCCATCCTACAATTGTAGTTTAGAATCACTCCAAGCACATGCTGTACAAGTCACAAGCACATCCCCAATAATGCTCTGCATGAACTGCAGCACAATGCACCTTCCCCCACTCGGTGCAAAATGACAGCAAGCCCTGGATTACCCAAGAAAAAGGAAACGCCTTTTTCAAAGTGTTCTTTCATCAGCAGGTACAGAACAAACCTCCTCTGAAGTCGTAGATTAGGAAAGCAACACACATGCCAACTAGATTCAAATGGTGAAGGCCAGTTCTGTCATAGAAGCCCTACTTGCCCAGCTTTTAAAAGATTTTAAGGAATTGGCTTGTTGTGCCGATTCGCAGAACATCCACTTGCTTCTGGCCCCATGAAAAAGATGCTTGATTCCTGCACCCCAAGATGGCTACAGGATATTTGCATGGCCAACAGCGCAGCCTCAGCAAAACCCATGTATCAGGTTGCAGAAGATCACATCTGTTATTTCAATTCAGGTCCACTAACACATATGCACACACAAAGCTTGTTGCCCCTAAAGTCTTGAGTAGGTTCAAAGACAGCAAGGAAAGTTTAATGGTCCAACTACAGAAGCTCTAAAAAGTTGAAAGTAGTACAACTGATTGTATGAAAAAAGGAAGGTGATTGCCAAGAACAACTGTCCATGGCATAAGGTCAGTTGCCTGCATCATACAAGGGACTGCAAATTGGAGAGTTCAAAGAACGATTTAAAATAAAAGTGAATAAAGAATAAACGAAACAAATGTAGGATTATCAAACAGCAATAGCACCTAGAGATTTTTAAAGGTTTTCATTAGAACTTCAGGCTCACTCTTCGCTTTGATGTACCCCCACCAAAGAGGAAAAGAAAGGTTGAATGTTTGCCTCTTGAAATTCCATTAGACCCTCTGATCTGCTTATTAGACCCCTATAAGCATACAAAATCCAGATTCTACATATCATAATCACTGCAGGATTATTACTGTCAAAGCTTGGAAAAATACCCATAAACCAAGTGAACAATCTATTGTTAGAAAGATATATGAATAGTTAAGACTGATTAAAATAACAATAATTGTAAAGACTTCCTTCTCTATTGCAAAGGAGGTCTGCAGACAGAGGGGGAGGTTCCTCACCAGTGTAGTGTGGCACAGCTCCACTACCATTCCAGCAGTAGGAAGGTCAGAAATTAGGGGGCGGGGGGGGAGTTGGGGAGAGACTTCAGACACCGAATCCCAGGCCTTCTCATTTCCCTGATGTAAAGCCAGAGTTACCTCAGCTTCTCCCATTGAAGTCAATAGGGAGAGAAAAGAAATCAAGAGCTCCTCCCACCCCACTTTCCACAGTGTTCGTAGTAAGCTGTCAGGGAATTAAAGGCAATAGTTTTTCCACCATGGACTCCCCACCCTGCCTAACAGAATCAGTATATGAAGAAGTCAAGCTTATAAGCAGAATAAATGGAAAAGTTAACCCAGGAAGGGCAGTAGCCAACCAGGAACACTCATGTTTACAAGGGGATCATAATAATTTATTTGTTTGTTTAGTCAAATATAAAATGATTGAATGACGCTAGATTTGATTAATCATCTCTAGCCATATTTTCCTATAGTTTCCAAGTTACACCCACAGATGTTCAAGCAGCTAGGGTTCGGTATCTTTTGCTTCTTCAATCCTATACAAATAGTCCAACCAAAGACTCAGGGGGCAAGAACCAAGTGCTGCAGGAAGTCCAAAAGATACTGACAAGCCTCATAAGCGGGGTCAATAAACTCTAATCAGTTCCTGAAAAATATGTCTCTCTCCCACTTTGCCAACTGACCCAAGTTTGAAAGGTGCTACGAAGGCCTAACACATGCCTGGTAAAACCTAGCTAATCCCCATAATCTTACTAGGTTTACCAAGAGTAAGCCCCAGACACTGGCTGCTAGTGCAGGAAGAGGGAAATAGTACTAAAGTGCACAAAAACCCATCATACAACAGGCATAGCAAGGGAATTAGGGATAACAACATTCTGAGGTAGCTGACCCATTGTTCCTTGCAGAAGCTGAGAGCTAGTGAGCAGGAAAAGCCCAGAGGTAAGAGAAACACATCCCAAGAAGCCACAGATTCTACTCTTCACTCCCCTTAAATTGGGAAATCTACCAGGAAGATGAAAGAAAAGCCCTTAATTGCAGCACAGGTAGAAGAATTGTGGTAAGCAAACCATGCCTGATATTGGTAGTTGTTCTTTCCAATCTCCAACATGATAGTTGAGAAGATACTCTAATAGCTGGAAAACGTAGCCAGAGAGGATGGACAAGGAGTTGCAGAGGTGCTTAAGGGGCATTTCTGAATATATTACCCTTACACATCATCTACATGGTTACAATTCAGCACAACCACCTTTATGAGAACCAGGAAGTTCACAGAGCAAAAAGGTCCTGGCTATTGTAGAATATGACTCTTGCCTAGGCAATCTAAGCATTCCTCTCAGCACCTGAAGCACACCTCTCAGTACAGTGGTACCTCGGGTTAAGAACTTAATTCGTTCTGGAGGTCCGTTCTTAACCTGAAACTGTTCTTAACCTGAGGTACCACTTTAGCTAATGGGGCCTCCCGCTGCTGCTGCGCCACCCCTGCACGATTTCTGTTCTCATCCTGAAGCAAAATTCTTAACCTGAGGTACTATTTCTGGGTTAGCGGAGTCTGTAACCTGAAGCGTCTGTAACTCAAGGTACCACTGTATTGTATTTCCCAGAGACAGGATGTCACAACTACCCAGGCACAGTATATGGGCATTCCAAACTATAATCATTTAAAGCATTCCTCTCTCCACAGAGGCTTGCATATGATTGTGATAAGGCAGACTCTGCCCCCAGGCATACAATCCAAAAGAAGTTATGACACTAAAGGCTCACCCAGGGCAGGATGATTTGAACATATTACGCCAATCCTGGCATGACTGCACAGGCTGCCAGTGAGTTTCCAGGCCGTTTCCAGTGAGTTTGAAAGTGCTGGTTTTGACCTACAGTATAAAGTCTTAAACGGTTCAGGACATCAATCCCTCTACGACTGCCTCTCTCTATATGAACTTACCCAGACCCTGAGATCATAATTCAGGGCCCTTCTTTGTGTGCCTACTCCATGAGAGGTCCGGAGGGAGGCAACATAGACCTTTTCTGCAGTGACTCTCCCATCCGTGGAATATTCTCCCAAGGGAAAGCATTCCTCTTCTCCCAGTTCTTTGACTAATTAAATTATACAGTCATACCTCAGGTTACAGACGCTTCAGGTTGCGCTTTTTCGGGTTATGGACCGCCGAAACCCAGAAGTACCGGAACGGGTTACTTCCAGGTTTCAGCAGTCGCACATGCGCAGAAGTGCTAAATCGTGCTTTGCAGATGTGCAGAAGCAACAAATTGCAACCTGTGCATGCACAGACGTGCCACTGTGGGTTGCGGACGCTGCTGGTTGCGAACGTGCAACCCGCTCGGATCACTGTATAAGGCCTTTTAAACAAACAAAAACTATTGTTTTTGTTTGTTACTATGTTACGTATTTTTCTGTTTTTATATTGTAAACTGCCCTGTGATTCTCTGAAGAAGGGTGGTATAGAAATTTAATAAATAAATAAAGGAAAAGAGACTAGAAGAGACGAAAAATTCAAGCACCACTTCTTAGTTTTTTTAATTACCAGTCAGAATGGAAAGCTTTCAAAAGGAGGAACCAAACACTGCTTATATCTCAGCAGTGAAGGAAGAGACCCTGAAGTACCTTTTAACTTTCTCTCCTTGATGAAATGGGCACTGCTCATTAATATGTTAAAATAGCTAGGTTCTCCTATGCCTTGATGATCGTATGATTGAAGGTTAAGTCCCAAGTCTGGCAGGTCCTAAGCATAGCACCAAGGCTACTGGCTTGCCAAATCACCAACGCACAAAGATGATGCAGGAATTGCTGTTCTTCCTCTATCCTATATTGGCCCAACCTGCTCAGCCTGTTTGGGAGAAGGAGTGAATTCAGCTCGGCACCCGCTCACACAGCAGCAGCCCAGCCCCACTGTAGCCTTAAGAGCAGCTGTTTTGTATAGTCAGACAGAAAATACAGCACAGTCTTCCTTATCCCTTGAGTAAATGGGGAAATGCAGGGGAGACTACAAAAATCTCAGAAGCCCGCTACCATACAAAATATGGCCATATTGTACTGTCCAAGTACCATCCACCTCAGTCCACTACATAACCAAGTTATCAGGTCAGACTGGAAGGACAGCCAAGGTAGGAATCTGCCCAAACTGCATTCTGGCAGGTTGCTGTGAGGGGTCTTAAAACAGAATCCCAACCAGGGCCTGGGGGAGAGAAGTGCTTCAGTTGAGATAATCCTCCTACTCAGTAAAAAATGAGGTTCTCAAAAAAACAAAGCAAGTGAGATGATCAAAGAGCAAGGGTCAGGACACCATCAAGGAGGATGGGAATCATCCCTCTGAGCTGTGACTACAAATGCAAGGGATCATGGCTATAATTCAACAGGAATTATATCCACCATGTGCTTCCCAGTGGGAATCCACAGAGATTAACTAGACACACACATTGGGATTAAGTTCATTTGTGTCTCTACTTGTACTGCTGCAAATTTTCATATGTGGATTCCAGCTCCACCCACCTCTGCAAACAGGGGCCTGGCAACTCTCTGATACATCCTGTCAGGCCCAAAGCTTTGTTGCATCTCCAACCCACAGACGTTCCATAGCCAACAACACAAAGCCCTGCACCCACATTAGTGTCTTGTATAGAAGTGTTGTGCCTGGTACTGCCACCCACATGGGAGCAGGGAGGAATCTCTCAATAGCATATTGATGCAGAGATGGGGGAGGGAACTGGAATGCTCCTATGATTGGCCTGCCAAGGGGCTGCACAAATATCCAGAGCAATAGGGAAAAGGCAGCCCTGGAAAAGCAACACTGACACAGAGAGTTGTCAAAAGCCCACATATTACTCCTATAAATCCTAATGATCAATCTGGTCACTAAACACACGTCTGCCATTCAACAAGCCCAATCATATATCCCAAAGGCTGATACCTCTGTTTAATAGCAAGGCATTTCTTAGAATAAGCCCTTAAGTGACTTCCCTTAGTTCTCTAGCGTGTTGCAGGCTGTGTTAAAAATCCAAACAGGCTATAGAAAGGGGCCACAGCAGGTCCAGACAGCCATAGTAAACTACAAAAATATTTTAAGGTCAAAAGATAACTGCAGTGGCCATTTGGGAGGCCTGAAGGTTGCAAGGCAGGAGTATGTGTGGCTCAGTTGTCTATTCAAGCCCCATGCCCCTTTGAGATTTAACATGCCACTACAGTGGACCCTCTGGATATGAATTTAATTTGTTCCGGGGGTCCGTGCGCACCCCGAAAAATCCATATCCAAAGGCGCCGCTTCTGTGCACACGCGCAGCGCGACAGAGCACTTCTGCACATGCGTGAGCGGCGAAACCCGGAAAAATACTTCCAGATTTGCCGCTTTCGCAACCCGAAGTTTATGTTGCTCAGGAGTAACATAACCCAAGGGTCTACTGTACTTATTAGCAAGACATGGCTCCCCACTATGTACACCAAAGGGGGCAGACAAACCTTATGACATTGGAAATATACACCTCCTTAAGCAGCTATCTGGCTCATATTAGTGGTTCCCAGATAGACACACTCAGGAACCAAGCCTACAAAAATTTATTTACGAAGGAGACAGAAATGCATTCCAGACCCCAATTTCTCATACAACTCTCCCAATCTTCTTATTACTCTGAAAAACCCCCAACAGATTTACATCCCAAGGCTCAGGAGGTCAGCCTAACCTCAAAATGTAACATATCCTATGGGAATCTTGAACTAAAATTAAAATTGATATATTTACTAAATAAATCAAAATTACTTCCAATGGAGGCCACCATTCAGCACTCCTGGGTCACACCATGCATTTCTCCTTCACCATTTTCAGGCATGACTTTCCCTCTCCAGCCTGGTCATTATAATTCTGGCTAGTATTCACAGCCTTTTAGGAATAGGATACTATTATTTTGTATTCTCCAACTCAGTGAAAAGTTGCAAGGTCACACCTAAAGGAAAGTTATTGTTCTCATCAATTATCAGGGGGAATTCCCAAGCACAAACAGGAATAAGTAGCATTGGCTCTACCAGCAGAAGCCAATCAAGGTTGCTTTCACCTCAAGAGTCCTAGATAGCTACGGTACCTCCACTAGTTCTCCACCTTGATATGGCAGCCACTTGTAACTATACTCTCTCTCCTCCTCCCAGCTAGAACTCATGGACAATGTCAATAATTAAAGTCACATGCGTTTCCTGGGTGATAATCCAGGCTTGGTTTAGACAGAGATCTTGCCTGCCCTAAGGCAAAATTATTCAGAGAAACTAACTGCTGCTGAGCAGTTCAAACTCTTATAGCCTTGAGAGCCAAGCTCTCTACGTAAATAAGCCTCTCTACTTAATAATGTTTCAGATAAGGAGCGAGAACAGGCAAATGCCACAAAACATGCCTCTTTCCCTCCATACACAAATATCCATTATGGAAGGGATGGGGAATCTGAGGTCCTCCAGTGCTGCAGTAGGAATCAGACTAGCTAGAATACTGTAGGCAGATGAAAGTTAACACACATCCAAAGTCAAACTCATTATAGACCTCCAGGTGAAATAAAGTAGGCCCATGACTCAGGGATAGCCTCTGATGGGATGATCTTGTAACATGAATCATCCATGAGTCTGCTTGATGAGAATGCATGATCATGGTAACCAGGCCCCAAAGCCACATATTAAGATTGCCATATGTCCTCTTTTTCCAGGACACATACTCTTTTATGGGTATGTAAAAGGAGAGCCATCATAGCGATCAATAGTTAAAAGTAGAAGTCAGTAATGTGTCCCCTTTTTTGATCTTCAAAATATGGCAAGCCTAATAGCAGATTGGAGAGAGAAAAATCCCAGCCATCAATAAATTTTACACTAGCACAGAGAAAATATATTTTCGAGTCCTGCTTCCTAGTGTCCCCAGTCATGTTATGTTTCTTCTAGATAGCAATGCAGACATGGGCAATAGCAAGACTGGCCCTAGACCAAATGGCACTACAGGAGCAACTCTGGCTCCTTTCCTCCTTATTCATTCATACCTTTCTATTGCATATGTAGCTCATTTCATGACTTTATAGTATACTTTACATGCATAAATTAGTCTCTAAAAAGATGCTAGAATCTGTAAATCATATTCATGTTATATGAACCATTTACTATTTGTTTCAGCCAGTGTTAAGAACTAAAGATATATAAGCTAGGTGCCAAATAGCTCCTTAAACCAAGCTTGCAACTGCCAAAATGGAATGTCTAGTTGCCATTTTGGGACAAGAAGGCTCTAAAGTCTTATTTTTCAAACAATGGACTGACTGTGATTGGTTCTTAAAGAAAAGTCGCTTGATCCAGGGACAGTCCACATATATTGGCCTATTCCAAGTTCTTTTTCTTAATGGTGACTGCTTCTGCTCAGGCTGCACAGAAAAAGCATTTGGTTCCAGAAACTCATTCCAATTGTGCAGATAAAATGTAACTGATAGAATTCTAAAGGGGGGGGTATCAGTGTGTGAAATAGTGTGTGAAGTCCAGATCCAATGATTCCCCAGGCATGCACCTCCAGATGGTGATGTCAGGTGCCACACAAAAGGGTGGGAAAGCTTCAGCAGCCCACTACTTTCTCTCCAAGTCCATTGCCACAGTGGGAGGGGGGAGGTATTTCAAAATCAAAGGCGCACCTAAGTCAGGCATAGGCAAACTTGGCCCTCCAGATGTTTTGGGACTACAACTCCCATCATCCCTGATCTAACTGCACCACCACTATATACAGGTGAAACTCGGAAAATTAGAATATTGTGGAAAAGTTCATTTATTTCAGTAATTCAACTTAAAAGGTGAAATTAGTATATGAGATAGACTCATGACATGCAAAGCGAGATATGTCAAGCCTTTATTTTTTATACTTGTGATGTTTATGGCGTACATCTGATGAAAACCCCAAATTAACAATCCCAGAAAATTAGAATATTAAATGAAATCAGCAAAGCAAGGACTGCAAATAGAGCAATATTGGACCTCTGAGAAGTAGAAGCATGCACATGTACTCAGTACTTGGTTTGGGCCCCTTTTGCATCAATTACTGCCTCAATGCGGCGTGGCATGGATGCTATCAACCTGTGGCACTGCTGAGGTGTTATGGAAGACCAGGAAGCTTCAATAGCAGCCTTCAGCTCTTCTGCATTGCTCGGTCTCATGTCTCTCATCTTTCTCTTGGCAATGCCCCATAGATTCTCTATGAGGTTCAGGTCAGGCGAGATTGCTGGCCAATCAAGCACAGTAATCCCATTGGCATTGAACCAGGTTTTGGTGCTTTTGGCAGTGTGGGCGAGTGACAAAGTCCTGCTAGAAAATGAAATCAGCATCCCCATAAAGCCCATCTGCAGAAGGAAGCATGGAGTGCTCCAAAATCTCCTGGTAGATGGCTACGTTAAGCCTGGACTTAATGAAGCACAGTGGACCAACACCCATGTTGATTACAATCCCATGGGATTACTGTGCTTGATTGGCCAGCAAACTCGCCTGACCTGAACCCCATAGAGAATCTATGGGGCATTGCCAAGAGAAAGATGAGAGACATGAGACCGAGCAATGCAGAAGAGCTGAAGGCTGCTATTGAAGCTTCCTGGTCTTCCATAACACCTCAGCAGTGCCACAGGCTGATAGCATCCATGCCACGCCGCATTAAGGCAGTAATTGATGTATGCCATAAACATCAAGTATAACAAATAAAGGCTTGACATATCTCACTTTGCATGTCATGAGTCTATCTCATATATTAGTTTCACCTTTTAAGTTTTCCACAAGTACATTCCATGCACTCACCTAGAACACTGAAGACAGGCAAGGCAGAAAGCC
The DNA here is from genome assembly GCF_965153285.1 of Podarcis tiliguerta. Taxonomy (NCBI): domain Eukaryota; kingdom Metazoa; phylum Chordata; class Lepidosauria; order Squamata; family Lacertidae; genus Podarcis; species Podarcis tiliguerta. The sequence continues at coordinate 48,181,943 of NC_139539.1, forward strand.
AATAAGGAAAGAATCGCCACGTCTGGAAGGAAGCTGCTACAGACATGTAGAGATAAAACCTATACCATACATGCAACACCAAACCAGCCTAGCTATGTAGCTAGCTGTGTTCTATTGTGAATCAGGGTGAGTGGCAGAGTGTCTAGTAACCCAAAAGAGATAGCATATTCAGTGTGACATTTATAAGTATACAGCAAGTCATAATAAAGTCAATGGTAGGGTTTATATTACTGCACTTTGGATTTAGACATATTGTCTCTAATTGGCCTGGTGCAGTTACTGATATAATCACATTTTCATTTTTCTTGACAAATTAGGAAGAGGTGCTCCTTTAAGTCTTTAAATTCTGGCAGGTCATTACAAGAATTCTGTAACTAAGAAACACTGCCCAATTTTTAAATTTTTGCTGCTCCCTCCTAGTTTTTTTTAGACTGTAAGTCTGAGGGCAGAGACTGTTTTGTCACTTCTAAACTACTATCCAGGGAGTCTTTTTTTTATTACTAAAATGCAATATAAGAATGCTTTACATAAATAATTACTATCTACATAGTACAGTGGACCCTCAGGTTATATTACCTTTGGGTAACGTAACTTTCGGGTTGTGAACGCAGCAAACCCAGAAGTGCATACTTCTGGGTAGCCTCGCATGTATGCGCAGAAGCACTCCGCGTGCCTTGCACACAAGCACACAATTGCGCTGTGCGTGTATTCGGGGTGTGAACGGACCTCCAGAACGAATTAAGTTTGTATCCGGAGGATCCACTGTAGTTCTAACTTTACATAATTTCTATTCTAAATATGCAAGATCTGACCAAGCCTTTGGAGCTGATGTGGCATTTATCTCTGGTCTCACCCATAGGTTTCCTGGAAGTTGCCAATGCCATGGCTGCATTTTAACCCTACACAGCCAGAAACAAACCTAGAATCATATAACTGAAGAGTTGGAAGGTACACCAAGCGTCATCTAGTCCAGGCATAGGCAAACTTGGCCCTCCAGATGCTTTGGGACTACAACTCCCATTATCCCTAGCTAACAGGACCAGTGGTCAGGGATGATGGGAGTTGTAGTCCCAAAGCATCTGGAGGGCCGAGTTTGCCTATGCCTGTTCTGGTCCAACCCCTTGTGTTGCAGGAACAGAGTTTGGGCTCACAGGTAGGGTTTGAAGTAAGCTCTTCTCCCACCAACAGCCTCCCAGAGGTGTTGGGAAAGGCTGTAGGTCAGTGGTATTGAGTAACTGCTTTGCATGCCAACTCCACCCGAGTGGTTCAAATCTCTACTCACTTCACTGGGTACCATTGGGCGAGTCACCATCTCTTAGCCTAACCAACCCTGCAGGGTTTTGTGAGAGTTAAAATGAGGACTATGCATACCACCTTGAGCTCCTCAGAGGAAAAGGTGGGCTATAAATCAATAAAATTAGTAAGTGCTGATGCTGCACCCACCTGTCTCATTCATACAGCACATTGTTCAAATGTGCCCATGAAACAATCTAGGGTGCCCACCTAAATCAGTGTCTTGAGTAAAGGTGTCCTGGGTGGCAAGCAAGTGGATGCCTCAGAATTGCTGCAGGCCACTAAGTTTACCAGCCAGTGTGTATGCATTTTATGAAATAATTAAAGGGGGGGGGGGGACTGCTAGGAGGTTTTGGAGGATTAGAAGGAAAAAATACATAGATGCTCCCTCCTGAGTCAGACTACTGGTCCATCTAGCTCAGTACTGTCTACACTGACTGGCAGCAGCTCCTCAAGGTTTCAGATAGGGGCCTACCTGGAGATGCTGCCAGAGGTTGAATCTGGGACCTTCTGCATGCAAAGCAGATGCTCTCCCACTGAGCTATGGCCCCTCCCTTAAAAATAATGCAAGATTCTGGTTCTCATGGTTTCAAATTAAAGGCTGGTTTAAATAGGGACACAGAAAGCTGCCTAATGCCTTATATATAGGATGAGCTCTACTGAGTCAGACACATTGATCCATCTAGCTCAGGAGTGTCAACACTGACAGGCAGCAATGGCTCTCCAGTTTCAGGAAAGGAGGGTGACACCTCTAGCCCTAACTGGACTGAACTTGGAACCATCTGGAAGCAGCTACTCTGCCAGGGAGCTACTTCCCTTCCCAAAAAATCAAAGCTCCACCAGACAGGGAGAGAACAGACATCCTAGCAGGGCTCAGGAGCTCTCCTGGATGGGAGCAAGACATGGTGAAGAGGGTGGCCTAATGATGACACCTTTCTCTTCCAATGAGTATACAGGGTCTCCAACACCAGGCAGGGGTTATACCGTATTTACTTGGATCTAATGCACCATCGAATCTAATACGCGCCTCATTTTTCAGAACCTTGAAATCATAAAAAGTACTTGCTGGCAAATGTAAATGAGTCATCTAATCTAATACACACCTTAATTTTCGCAACATACCGTATTTTTTGCTCGATAACACGTACCTGACCATAACACGAACATAGTTTTTAGAGGAGGAAAACAAGGGGAAAAAATTCTGAATGAAACAGCGGATGTATCATTTTTGTGCTTCATGCTGTGGCCACAGACATGTGATTTGACGGTGGGTTTGGGGTAGCCCAATGCAAAAATCCTGAGAATCCATGTGGATCTGTGCTTTGTAACCACGTTTTAAGTGGGGAGGGAAGGAAAAACACAGAAGGGACAAGGAGCACGAGAGGGGTGTGCAGAGAAGCAGCTGGCTCACAATGCAGGAGAGGGGTTTAACGGGAGGGAGGAAAGGAAGGCAAAAGTGCCCCCCCCAAACCAGCCCCCCCCCACCTGCATGTTTTCCGGCTGCCTGCGAGTCCCTAAAATGCTGGACGCAGCAGCACCGGAGCACGGAGAGGAGGAGGTGGTGGCTGTCGGCTGCACTCCTAGCCGACGGAACCTGAGCCGGGTGGGCTGGAACCTGCGCACAGTGTGACTAGGAAGGAATTAGAAGGAAGGACACAATCCTTTCCTTTCCCCTCTGCTTGCCAAGAGGGCAGGGGATTTCCCTGCTCTTTGTTGCCTTTGAGCAAACACAGCAACCGAAAACAGAAGAGGGTGGGCAGTAAGACCCTGAGGCAGAATGCAGGAAAGCAGCAACCTCCTCTCTTTAGCCTTCCCTCCTTCGCGGGATCTGATTTTTGCCCCTGTACTCGGGCCAGTTGGCTCCAGGGACCACACATTCACTCAATAACACGCACAGACATTTCCCCTTATTTTTAGGAGAAAAAATATGAGTGTTATAGAGAGAAAAATACGGTAATTTGGCCAACGAAGCTGAGCATTAGATTCAAGTAAATACTGTATTTTTACAGTGTATGCTAGGATAAAATATTTTAAGATATGCAATCGCAAAGCTTGCTTTTGAAATTCAACTCCAATCTAACAAGAGTTTCACATGTAGGCAGATCAGGGAGCTTGCATGCATTCTTCTAAACTAGATGCAACATGTTGTCTCACACATCTTTCTCAAAAAAAAATTATTATCAAAAAGCACCTGTCTGGTGCTTTTAAATGCCTCCAGCTGCTTGGTAGCCACTGAAGAAGCCATCAGCCTTCCCCTGCAGATGTAAGAGGAAAGGGCTTGCTCAGCAGAGCATACATTTTGCATGCAAAATGTCTCAGGTCCAATTCCTGAAATCTCCAAGTAGGATTGAAGCCCTGAAAAGCCATTGTCAGTCAGTGTAGTGAACTAGATGGACCTATGTTCCTATTAACGTGGGCTTTCCTTGCTAGAAGATCTAAGGCCTATACCCTGTGACACTCTGGAAGGGTTTAACAGGGGACGACCATTTATTTAACTGTGCATTTAAGTGGAATGGAGATCTTTAGCATGTGTGCGCGCGCACACACACATACATACAAAACCACTGCTGTCTTCTCTCATCTTCAGTCTTTTGTTGGGCAACAAAAGAGGTTTAAAGACCTCAATGCAAATCTTTCAAAATGTAGCATAAGCACTAATAACTGGGAAACACTGGTCTGCGAGTTCTCCAGTTGAAGAACAGCCTTTAACCAAAGGTGTCACGAACTTTGAAGAAGCACAAACTCAGGGCAAAACCGAGAAACAAGCTAAGAGGAAGGCAAATCTGGCAAACCCTCACCATGATTGCCTCCCACCTGGAAACCTCTGTCCCCATTGTGGAAGGACATGTGGATCCAGAATTTTCCTCCAGTCACTTACAGACTCACTGTAAGACTGTGTTCATGGAAAGCAATCTTACTCAGCTACAAGTGGTCACCAAAGAAGAAGACATCTTCAGTATTCCTATTTTGCAAGTATAGGGCCTGTTTTGGAGCAGATACTACTTGGCATGCACTAACTGAGCAGGAAAAGAGCTACCAGAGCCAGGGTTAAGCAGTCCACTCTCTACTTACTACAAGGCATCCACTAACTGCTTTTCATTGTGTTTTAAATAATAGTTACAGGGAATGATGTAAGACAGTAAGACACAAGATCTCAGGTGTTGCAGGACACAGCAGGAACATTTTTAAGCTACAAGGCAGGAAGAACTGTTATGCCTAAAAATAAGTTTGATTCTTTTTTTAAAAAAAAAGTCATGATTTTGAATACCATAGAATACATGTTAAAAAGATTCTTAGAAGGTTGATGCTGGCACCTAATCTTTGAAGCACCAATTTCATCAGATGATCACCTCCCCAAGATGGCATCCAAGGCACCAAGCTACTGAGTGACATCACACTGTGCGCCTGTGGCGTGACTTGTCAGATCTACGAAAAGTAACTAAAAGCAGTTAGTAATCTCCTGGGTTTGAAAGATCTTCAGAATGCAATTTTTTGCTGTATAAACACAAATACTGTAAATGCTTATTTAATCCTGTTACGCTTACTTCTTTGGAACAAGGTTTGGGTGGAGGCTGTATAGGGTAACTAGAAAACTACTCCATTGGAAGTAAGGGGAAGGGAAGGGTACGCTCACAAGTTATACCCATCACTTATCTTCCTCTCCTAAGTGAATGAGGGCTGTAAACTGCTCTACCTACACCTTATTCTTATTTCCATCCCCAATTTATGTAATTAGCTACATAGTACATTTTGTGCAACAGGATCACAAGAGGGGATGGGTTTGTGGCGCAACTGGTTTCTCTTACAGAATCAGCTTAATTTCATTCTTGCAGGTACACCTAGTTCCATCATCTCTGGAACCAAATTTGACAGCAAAGCATGAATGCTAAAAGGATAGGCAAATGTTTGAGAGAGAAGAAGCAGAAGTGACAGAGATTAGCAAAACTCAGCTACAGAAACCCCAAACAGAAGTCTCGATTCCCACATTACGGTAACTTGCCTTGCCACTTTCACCCTGTACTACAGTTCCTGTGCTTTTTAGGTAAGCTAAAACCTCACCCTTCAGAGGCATCCGAAGTCTCGCTCAAACCTCGAGGCGACCTAAAGGCCTCCTTTTGGCCTCTACCACAGCAACCGACCCCAAGGTTTAGCCTTCCGCAAGAACGAGCGCGGAGCCCCTCGAAACTACCCTGCAGCGCTTACATCCCTCTCGCCGCTGAGGCTTGGCGGCCGCTCCTGGGAAAAATTATTTCCCCTCCTCGTTCCACCCCGAAGGCAGGCGCTGCTGTCTCTGGGGAAAGGCGGGAGGGAAGCTTCCTTGGCCCACGGCCGGGGGAGCTAAGCAAGCGGCGCTCCTGCCTCTCTTGAGGCCCAGGAGTTACTCCTGTCAAAAGTTGCCGAGACGCCGTGCGCGGCCTCTGTCAGGCGCCGCTAACCAAAAGGAAGGAAGCCACTTTCCCCGTCGGCTCTGCGAAACCGCAAAGAAAAGGGCTGCCGGGCGCGCCTCTCTGCCGTCCCGACGCCTGGCAGGCGAAGCGCCGGGGCCCGAGCAAACAGGGCGTGGCTGGCTGGCAGGCAACGGAGGAAGGCAGAAGCGCGTGAAGCCGGACATCGGTCCCCGGCGCCTTCGGGACTCGGGAGATGCCCCCTCAGCGCCCTCCCTCAGCCTCCGTCGGAGAGCGGCCCGACGACTCACCCGCCTGAGGACGAGGAGAGAACCGGCGCGTCCCTGAGAGCTGCTTGCACGGCTACTATTTCCTCCTCTGAAGACCCGCTTCGGAGTCACCCCAGAGTTAAAGGGGGCCGCCCCGAGCGCTCCGCTGCCGGTGATTGGCAGAGCGGCGCTGACTACAAGCTACCTCACTGAGGAGGAGCCAGTCGTCTTGCTCGCCGCGTAGGAAGGCGCGCTCGCCGGGTGGAGAGGCCGCCAAGCTGGAGGGCGGTGGTGGTTGGTTGGGGGGAGGGAGGGAGGGAGAGGGCTATGAGGCCTCCCTCTCGCCCTCGGATTTGGCTGCAGGCGCTCCCCGAGGGTCAGAGCGTGCTTAGTGCACTTGTTGCAGAACTATTGAGCGCTGCTGGCACGGCTGCTCCTTCTGCACCCGCCGCACCCGCTTCAAGGTCCTGGCGTCCGGTCTTGAAGACCTCTGCCGCTCCGTCATGTTTATTCGCTTCCTTGGGGCGAGAGCTACGCTAGGTGTGACGCACGCTACTAACTCAAGTGACTCGGGTTTTTTTTTTATAAAAAATGTCAGGAAGGAAACGGAGGACTCTTAGAGCAGGGCGGCAAAAGAGGAGCGATTACCCCCGACCCGCCCGGCCACCAGGCCGTGGTCTCCTCCCAGTTGCTTCTCCCGGTAGAGAAGCTTTCTTTGGCAACATTTACTCCCACTAAAATGAGAGGCTCCAGCTATTTCCAGCTTCTGGGGCTCCTAAGCTTTCATAAAAAAACACAAAAAAACACGAGTAAAACAAAAGAAGGCACCCCCCCCCCAAGAAGCGACACGATTTTATTTATTTATTTATTTATTATTATTATTATTATTATTATTAATCAGTAACACTTTTCTAGCTGAGGAGATGTTTTGTGGCACATCATACCAAAACGTGATACAAGTTATGAAACTTTTTAAAATGCCTAAAAATCATCAAGGGTCTAAATCTGAGGAGCCCTGTTGAGCTCAACGTCCTTAGGACCCCCTCTGATCTGATCAGCCATGATCTGGATGGAGCTTGCTAACAAGTCCTGGGAATATTTTTTTTTTTTAAGGAACATTTTCATCATTATTTTAACTATTAAAGTTTTTTACCCCACCTTTCCATCTCTAAAGAATGTCCAGGGCAGTCAACATTCATACTTTAAGAATAAGTTTGATGAATCAACCAAGTGAAAAATAGTAGCACTGCCCCAAATATTTGTTGTTTAGTCGTGTCCGACTCTTTGTGACCCCATGGACTAGAGCACGCCAGGCACTCCTGTCTTTGCCCCAAATATACCTAGGCACAAACCATTTATTGGCAAAGTGAAAAACCTGCAAGAACAAAAACATCTTCAAAGAATAATATCAAGGAGAAGGGCCAGTCAGATCTCATTGGGCAGAGAGTTATACCAGCTGGGTATTTGCAATGGAAAAGACCCTTTCACACATATCAACTGTCAATCTACACAGGAAATGTCCAGTAGATTCCACAAAACTTACTTCAATAATTTGGCCAGTTAGAGGCACAGGAAAAAGAATCAAACAGCCTGTGTCTAACATTTACAGATGCAAGTTCCAGCTCCCACATGAAGTATATGTTGACAGGTAATGTTCAGTTTGGGTCACAGATGGCGCTGTGGGTTAAACAACAGAGCTTAGGACTTGCCGATCAGAAGGTCAGCGGTTCGAATCCCTGCGACGGGGTGAGCTCCTGTTGCTGGGTCCCTGTTCCTGCCAACCTAGCAGTTCAAAAGCACAACAAAGCGCAAGTAGATAAATAGGTACCGCTCCGGCGGGAAGGTGAACGCCGTTTCTGTGCGTTGGTCTGGTTCGCCAGAAGCGGCTTAGTCATGCTGGCCACATGACCCGGAAGCTGTACACCGGCTCCCTCGGCCAATAAAGTGAGATGAGCGCCACAACCCCAGAGTCGGTCACGACTGGACCTAATGGTCAGGGGTCCCTTTACCTTTTTAATGTTCAGTTTAAAAACATAGTTGACTCTGCAGTTGCTGAAAATACACAACTTGATTGCAAATTCCCTTTTTTTGCACTCATCTCTTTACGGGCCCAATGATGTTTGAATCCTCCGTTCAATATTGTTAATAGGAACACCATAGAAATAGAATCTTGCAGAGCCTCCTTATAATTAAAACATGATAGCACAACAATAGAACTAATATTACAACAAAATAAGATCACATATTGGAGTATAAAAGGAAAAGGTAAAACCATTATCCAGCTAAAATAAACAAAAAAGAGTAGACAATCTTTTTGGCCTTGAGGGCTACATGCAGTTGTATAATGGGAACCATTCATTCACATCTACGTGAAAGAACAATTTTGCCTGCATTGGGAACTCTGGGGAGTGGAGGCTTTAACTGTACTCCCAGTGCCGAAAAAACGTTGCCTCTGCACTGCTTGATAGACCGCACAGAAAGCAGCCAGGGCTGCATAGGGCCTGCAGGTTGGCCAAATGTGAGCTAAAGACCAAAAACAATCATGCAGCAGAGTGAAAAATAATCAGCTGATTAGGTCAAAGTCCTGCCAGAAGAACAATGTATACTAGTGAAAAGCCATTAGAGGGGTTTAAATGGGCCTCCAGGAAGACAACCCTTATCACATTCCTAAGAAATTTACCTAAGATGGTGGGATGCAGAGAATATCATCTCCAGAAAAACTTAATATATGGGCAGGTTTATATTGGAGAAGATGGTTCTCCAAGTAACCTGGCCCTAAGCCACTTAGGACTTTAAAGGTAATTAGTACTTTGAACTGTTCCGAAAACAAATATTTTGTATTTTTATGTGGTGAACCGCTCTGTGATCTTCAAAGGAAGGACGGTTTCCAAATTTAATCAAATGAATGAATAAATAAATAAATAAAAGAGATCCCACGCATGGGTTCCCTTTTGAATGTTAAAGTTGAAACATCATTTATGCACCACGTTGTCAGCATTTGCTTTTTTTAAAAAAATAATATTTATTAAAAGTTTAGTAGTTACAGAAAAAAGAAAAAAGAAGCAATAAAAAATTTAACAGACGATACATCAAAAATAAAAAACAAGAAAAAGAAAAAAAGAAAACATTACAACCAAACAACAAGAAAAACAAAAACATTTAAAAACAGATCCAATATTTCCATATCTTTACCTTTCATTTACTAGTTCCATCAACCTCCTCACACCTCCCTTTTTTGTATTCTAGTTCAATTAGCTATTTCAGCAAATCCTTTCCATCTTTCTCAATTTTTGTTCTAAAATCTATCTTAACACAATCTAACTTTAAATTTTCCACTTTAACCCCTTAACAATCAATTTTTACTTAATTCTTTATAACATTTCTGCTAAAACCACATAACTTCATTCCAGCATTCTTCTAGCATTCATTAATTTTGCAATATTTCTGTAAATATACTTTGAATTTTTTCCAATCTTCTTCCACCGACTCTTCTCCCTGGTCTCGGATTCTGCCAGTCATTTCCGCCAATTCCATGTAGTCCATCAGCTTCATCTGCCATTCTTCCCGGGTGGGTAAATCTTGTGTCTCACGTTGTCAGCATTTGCTGCACCAAAAGCCACACTAAGTGGGGGACTTACCCTGTAAGGTAAACAATGCATAGTTATAAATTTTGAAGATTGAACTCATGTTCCTACTTATATGATGAAAATATTGACTATCCTCCACTACCACCCCATATTAACCACAAGCAAGTAGGCATAAAGCAGATCTAACAATAAAGATACATTGTCCTGCTAAATGGTGAAGATAACCGTACCATACTTCTGAAACTGATAAGATATCGAACAAGTGATTGATAAAACTCACTACTTGGCAGGGCAGTACAAACAACCAGTGATAACGTCCACACTGGTACTACTTGGTAAATGATTATTTATATTCACTCACTATTTATTCTGAAGGCAATCTCAACGAAACACCATGTGAGTATACAAAGTTGTACGTGGGACAGGTGGAGGAGAGGGGGAGAGGGGTTAAATATGCTCTCTGTTCCTGTTTTTGAAAATGCAAATAATAATAAACACATTTTAAAAAGTAAATAAACACCATATGAGTAAACTGCCGGTCTCTGTCATAAATCCAGGGAACAACATAATTGACTCCTACCCTCGGACACAGTCCCAGGGTCTGGGCTGCACAAGAGCAGGATTAAACTAACCAGCTTTCACACAGACACAATTCAGGATGCTATCTCCTCTGTCACGTATATTCTGACATTATGGACAAGAACTGAAAACTAAAAACATATTCTCATTTATCACTGTCACCAACCTTTTTTGGATCTGGGGGCACACATGGAATTTGAAAAAGATGCCAACAATGCCAGTCACAAAATGGCTGCTGCCAGGGGGTGTTGCCTAACACAAAATGGCTGCCACCTCCAAAAGAATAGAAAAAGAAAAGCTTCAGGAACATAAAATGGTTCAAATAAAGAAAAATCTATTCAATTGTGTTGTCGCTTACAATAAAAGTTAGAAAAAAGTATTGGTTATTATGTTGTCTATTGTTGGTGTGCTGCTATAGATTACAACTAAAAATAAAAGATAACTGAATCTAGAAATAATTTTGAATTACTATAGCTAGCCCATAGTCACTAATAAACAGACATTATTTCTGATGGCTGGAAAGTTTCTTGGTTTGGTTTTTGTTTTTGTTTTTTTGCTCTTTTTATGGAATAGAAAAGAACATAACTACAAGAAAAAACACACAAAAATATTTTTAAAAACTCACCAGAGGAGTAATTCATCAATATTAGTCCAGACTAGTGTGATGTCTCTGCCTTTGCACTGTGGTCTCCCTGCCCCAAACAAATTGGGAGCAATCTCTGCTGTGGTCCAGGCAGGAGGAATAGGTGATAATAACAAGGACATCTCTGAAATGGAACCTCCCCAATAAACAACTTGGACCAGCAAAGAAAAAGGTGATAATAATGATAATGGGTTGCATTTAGCTAACTTTCACCCTGAGTGGACTCACTTTAGTTAATGGCCATGGCTGAGCTAGACTTCCATGCTTCTTCCCCTACACACTCCCCCCCCCCAAAAAAAACCGTCTTAAGTAGCTGTTTAAAAGAGTATCTGCACATTTTGCTTCTTAATGCACCCTCCCTGGATCCAGAAAATCTAAGTAATTACCAGCCAGCTGCCATGTTCCCGTTCTTGGGCAAGGTCATGTGTGGGTGGTCACAGACCAGATCCAGGTGCTCTTGGAAGAAACTGATGCTCTTGACCCATTTCAACTGAGGGTTTAGGCCTGGTTTTGGCACAGAAACTGCTTTGGTCGCACAGTATGATTACCTCTGTTGGGAGATAGGGAAAATGTGTCCCTGTTAATTCTCAATGACCTCTCTCCTCAATGCAAAAATTAGGAACATTGCCAAACATTTCTTCAAGATCTTTGCCTAGGGCAGGCAGAATTTTCACTCCTACACCACAGTTCCACAAGAAGCAGGAATAATCTATAGGGTTACCTATTTAAGTTGATGGTCACTCAAAATGGTTTGATCAAAATTGCTTCTACACATTGTGAAGCAAAATAACTATTTTATCAGCTTTCTCTAAAATTAAAAAGTGGAGCAAGCTCACATTATCTTGACTTGGTCATATTGCCAGAGTTAAAGTGATGCTACTGCTATGCCTTCTTGAAATTATCATAAAAATGACTCAAGCAATAGCCAACAATGATACTTATTCATTTATTCATCTAAATAGGAAGCCTCAGCTACCTTGCCACCCATTGTACAGGCCCACAGCACAGGGAGGTGTGGCAGTAACCATTTTGAAATGATATTGTGATGTGACCAATCTATACCACGCACATACCCCCCCCCCCCCTGTTGAATTATTTAAAAAGTGTTCTGGATAACAATGGAACATTAAATGGGCAGGGAATAGCTGAGGCTAACCATTCCAAAAATTATCTATACTATCTCTAGATAATTTCTCAAATCCCTTTCGGAGCTCAAGTTCTGGAAAGAATGGGCAAACAAATTCACTCCTTTAATGTCACCCATGGCATTCTTGATCTTTCACCATGGAATTACTATGAGCTAACACTCCTGGAGCATTAGTACAAAACCAAATAGCTCTTGACAAGCTCCAACTTGAAATTCATCATAAAGAACTCCTGAGGTCTCCTTGGCAACCTTATGACATGCAATGAAGGCCTATATCAGAAGTAATAAAGGCTTTTGACAGCTAAACAGGTGCTCCTAGGGTGAATGTGGACTTCCCTCTGGGTCTGCTGCCACCTTCACTCTTGAGGCCTGGGGGACAAAGGAGAAGAACTGGAGGTCAAAGCAGGGCTCAGGATGTGTCTGGAGGGGTCACTGGGGGGCTTCACTTTGCATTTGCCACCAGTGATGCACACACTTACAAGAAGATCCAACAGGAATAAGTTGGGTTAGAGCTCTAGTTCATGGGCACACTTGCCGTGACAGTGAACAATTCAATATCATCCATCTCTCTGAGGCAGGTGTGGTTTCTGTAGTGTTCCAGCGTAGAAAGAGACTTGAAGCATTTCTCAAATTTTACAAGGCATGGACTATCATATGTTACAAGATTCTTTACTGCTGACTTGTGACAGGGGTGGACTTTGGTAATATGGTGCCCTGAGCAAGGAAACCCGCCCTGCCCCACCAAATATTTCTTACGGTAATTTCACAGTAACTGTACAATGGTACAGTTGCTTTTTTATGGATCTTCTCGGTATTACTATTTTGCTCTCCCTTAGCTTGGCGCCCTGTGCGTAGAAACTGCCTGCACCACCCTAAATCTGGTGCTGTTTGTGATACTGTCTTTGAGAAAAGTAAAAGTAGGAAGGTCTGAGCACTGCCTTCTGGGGCAAATCATGAAGAGAAAGGGGTTTGTATTTTTGCTGCTCTTAGACCTGGAACTGAGAAGGCTCCTGATTTGGAGGGTAGCTTGGAAGCACAGAAGGAGCATTGTCCTAGCACTGATTTTTCTGGTTACACAATACACTGGCTGTTTCTTTGTGAAATCAAGCTTTGCCCTCATTTTCTGCTCTCACACAGAGTTGCCTGTAGCTCTGTCAGTGGCTGGGGGTGCTTAGGAAGTGACTGCTATTGTTTATTGCTATGGCATTATTGTGAAGTATGGCATCACCACTCTGATGGACACAAATCCAAAAAGCAAAAAGACAACAAGATAGTTAGTGCTTGGCCTGTGGGAACTGTGATAGCAATAGCAGAGCCAGCTGCCAAATATGTAGTCGTACCTTGGTTTTTGAATGCCTTGTGCTTCGAACGTTTTGGCTCCCAAATGCCGTGTTCCAGTTTGCGAACTTTTTTTGGAAGCCAAACATCCAACGCGGCTTACACAGCTTCTGATTGAGTGTAGGAAGCCAATTGGAAGCCACGCCTTGGTTTTTGGAAGTCGAACAGAGCTCCAGAATGGATTCCGTTCGAGAACCAAGGTACAACTGTATTAGCATTTATATACCTACCAATTATCTAATAGCACAAGGATGGAAGACTGAAGAAACCCCAACTAAAGAATCATGGCAAGAAAAATTGATGGACTATGCAGAACTGGCAAAACTGACATATAAGCTAAAGGACAAGGATAACTGACTTTAAAGATGAATGGGAACCCTTTACAAAGTATTTGAAGACTCAGCAAAGTGAACTGGACTCCTTGGCTGGCTTTGAATAAACATTCACAAACTTTTTATTGATAGACTGGAACTGAGGGAAGCCAGGGGTGGGGAGGTGGGTTTTGTGTGGGAGGGTGGGGGGGAGGGAGGAAAAATGGGGGGGGGGAATAAGGATGATATGTTTCTGAATAATATGTTTTGTTTTAATTTTGAATTTTATATATATATATATATATATATATATATATATATATATATATCCCTACCAATTAAGTATTCAATGTGCTTCATATAGGGTATCCTGGTGATTTTTGTAGCAATCATGTAATAAGGTTAGTACTCCTGTCCTCTTATTGCAACAATCCTGAAATATACACCAGTACTGCTGTTCTCATAATTCAACTGGGAGTCTGAGAGAAAATGATTTAGTTAGTTTGGGGCTGTGTTGAGATTTATGAGCCGCATACCTCCTAAAGGAGGGGTGGGGAACCTGTGGTCCTCCAGATGTTGTGGACTAAAACACCCATCATCCCTGACCACTGGCTATGCAGGTGAGAAAGTTGAGTTACAGTCTAATAACATCTTGAGAGTGGCAGGTTCCCCATTTCTCCCCTGAAAGATCACGCCTGCGTCTTGGGGGTATTCTTCGACCGGACTGTGCACAGATGCACAGGTGATATCTGGCCAGAAATGCTTTCCTCAGACTTGCCCTTCTATGCAAGCTGCAACCTCTGGAAACAAGAACCTGGAGTCTGTGACCCAAGTACTGGTGAACTCAATGTTGGCCTACCATGATGTGTCCCACATAGGGCTTTATTTGAAGAGTATTCAGAAACTGCAATTAGTCTAGAGTGCATCGCTGAGACTGCTGGCTGGCACTTGGCTACGAGACGATATAACATTTGTTCTCTAGGAACTATGCTGGTTACTAGTTAGTCGCTATGATCAATTCAAAGTGTTCTTTAATTTGTGATTTGACTGAATTCTTCTATAGATTGATGTTAATTGTGTGGGTGATTTTTGGAATAGGCTATAAATGAGAAGAAAATAAAAATGAAAGGAAAGCTGGAAATATCCCACCCTATAGCCCCCATTCAACCATTACATTATACCAGTTATTTCATGCAGCTTTAGAAACATGCAGATCGAGCCAAGGTAAGAAATTTATTCTGTGTAAAAACAATGAGGGGGAAAAGGTACCACCCAAAACATGTTTGTTAAAGTAACTATGTCACATGCCGTAGAACCAGTTGTGAAACCACAAAAAAAGTATGTGATGTCTTGCTCAATACAAGAGGGCAATGCTTCAAATTACGGAGGCAGCATTATGCAGGATTACTTCCTTTGTAGTAATTTTGAAATAAAGATGTGGCAAAACATTGACCTGGAACTAGCAGCTAAGGCGTACCTAAATCCTAAAGCTCCAGAAAGGATGATGCTCAGGTCAAGGCACCAAGAGAACAGAAGCTGGGCCTTGCTGTTTCCTTTCAACAATATCATTCAGTGAAAGCTGCAATGCCTGTAATAATGGAAGAACTAAGAAAGTATGGTAAAGTGGCCAGATTCAAAACCAATGAATCCAAATCAGAAATAATGTATATGGGTATTTCTCACTCTGATCAATCAATCAATCACTCAAAACAGACCAGTTGTAAAATCTGCCACAAGGCAGATAGAGTGCCCATAACTAAAAATCTGTCAGCAAAGGAAGTAAACTTCACACATTTACCATGTTCAGGTCACATAGCTGCTGTAAAGATTGCTATCTATCCTTCCAAAATTGTTGTTTATATTTCAAGTGCTGCCAATTATCATTACAACCAAATAATTCAAAATTTGGCAGTGCTTAATAATTAAGCTCATACACAAAGGGAGGGGAGTATGACTAGGCTACAGAATTATATCTAGAAGTGTTCCAACTGGTGGGAAACTTATTACAATGCCTTTCAACTAAAGGATTTGATGTCATTGATCCACAGATAATATGGTAAACAATGGGTGGATATAGAAATTTTGGATCCAGTATGTAAAGCATGTCCTGTTTTGACACCTAGCACATTGGCAATGGAATGGCCACTGCAAATCCTTTCCTATGCACTGCACTGAATATTTGGAAAACAAAGTTTTAAAAAATGGCTGCTCTGATATCTCTTTGCTACTATCCATCTTTTAATGAAGCGAGGAAATGCTTAGATTGGAATGGCTGGAAACAGACAGGCTTTTATAGACTTTTATGCAAATGGTATTCCTCTACGAAAAGAACAATTCATAGGGGACATACCAAATCTTAAATGGTCGTGGTACCATTTCAATCAGGCAGAGGGCCTTCTCAGTGGTGGCGCCCGCCCTGTGGAATGCCCTCCCATGAGATGTCAAGGAAATAAACAACTACCGTACCTGTCTTTTAGAAGACATCTGAAGGCAGCCCTGTTTAGGGAAGTTTTTAATGTTTGAATCTATTTTTAATATTCTGTTGGAAGCCACCCAGAGTGGCTGGGGAAACCCAGACAGATGGGCAGGATATAAATAATAAATGATGATGATGATGTTAAGTTTCTTGTTAAACCCAGATACTTCCACTCAGGCAAGCACACGTTTTGCTAACCTCTTTCCATTCTCTAAGGGCATACCTTGATTTTTAAAGCTTTAATAAACCTAGAATATGGCAATCCTTTGTACCCCAAAATGCCAAGGGAGATGGACCTAGAAGTGCATATACCAAATGAAATACGGACGGCTTTGTGGTCCAAGAGACCATTGAGATAGGTTTCTGCAAAAATCAGGGAATCCTCATTAAAACTTCTGCATAGGTGGCACTTTACACTGGTGAGGTTATCCTGAATATCTACTAGATTTGTAATCTCTTTAACTGTGCACAGGACCTGCCACCCGCCCAATGTCAATTCACCAGTTTCTCCTTCCTGCCCACCTGCTGTTGCTTCTCCCTCCCTCTTTGCCCCTCAGTCACTACTGACAAATCTAGTTCCTCTTCCAGAGCAACGTAGGGAGCTAGTGCCCAGGCCACTGCTGCTTTGTAAGCAGGGCGATGTGGGTGGCTGGCTAGGAGGGAGAAAGGGAGAAACATGGTCCCAGTGCTTATCACAGCAGGCAGGTGGTAGGAAGTGGCAATGAGAAAGAAGGCAGAAAGCAACAGTAAGGAGGCGGAAACATGGCCGGGCCAGTTTCTGGTTACAAAATGTTTTGTGCTGGCCCTGGCAATAGATTAGGCGTCTGATTAGATTATTATAGTGTATGCTTTGTGAGGTTGCCAGCCATGGCAATTGGACATTTAAGCTGGTTTAAAAGGTTTTAACTGGTGCCTATAGTTCTGATTTTAAAACCACAGCATTACATTGCCTATTTGGCTGCCAAATTCGTTTCTGGCCTAAATTCAAAGTAATGGTCCTTGTTATGTATTGAGGTTCTCACCCTGGCCACTAGGGGTATTGTGTATATAGTTTTCATTCAGGTCCATGTCAGTTACTTTAGGAGGGAAACCCTGGGTTGATGTTGCTACAATGTTGATAGCCGGCTGCCTATAAAAGCAGGCTGGTTGAGCTGTTTGCTGTTCAGTTCTGTTCCAGCTTACAAATAAAGAGCTGCTTTGGAAGAATCGCTGTGTCGTCTGATATGTTCACCCACAACTTAACACCTTTAAAGCCCTTGTCTGTGGTAAGAAGACCTTAACCACTTTCTCCCCAATTTGAGCCTTAAGTTCAATATTACAGGCCCTGCTCTGTGTCCACTGGCATTAGATTTAAGAATGGGCACAAGGGATACCTGTCTCTTTTCTTTAATGGTTCCTTGATTACAGAACAGCCCTCTCAGCGAAGATCTAATTGGCTTCAGCTTCGCTTGGCTCATTTATTCCTGCAGGGTTTTGTTTATCATATATTAATTCTGATCTGCAGTTGTTGCCATTTGGTTTCTATTCTTATGCTGACAATTCTCTTTAATGCAATTTATTTTTGTATGTTTTAAATAATTCTTCTATGCAGTTTATTTATTGGTTCTGTTTAACACACAGGTCAGTGGCTGTCTGATTCCTGGGAGTCACTTTAAACCTGCACATTTGGTAGGAGCAAGCTGGTAGACAATTTATGGGACTTCAGCTGGAGTAGGAGTAAAGAGGCATAACACTTTTGGAAGTATAACAATCACACTTGAAATCTCTCCTAGGATTCCAGTAGAATACAGCGGTATTGTTATTTTTTAATGTACTTCCCTCGCTGTGCAATGATCTATTTAGCTAAAAGGGGGGAGGGGAAATATCAGTGGATCAAAACAACACAAAGATGTCAATAAAATAATTATTGCCTGGACACTGCTCCTTAGTTCAAGTTTTTCCAACGCATTTGCTCTAATTGAGCTAAAATTGCTTGCAGTTAATAGTAGTACAATCCTTTCCTCCGTTATGTAAACAGGAGGAGATTTTCTATCTATTTGTGGCAACAGAACTTGAAGATATACTGGCATTAGGGATCCATGGAGGTATAGCATCAAACTTATGCTAGCATAACATTACTCTGCTATAACCAGACTTAACTCCACCAGTACTTAGGCACTAAAAGGCAATAATTTGTACAAACACCCAAGGAGAATAACGAATATTGGTATATTGCTAATATTCATCTTCTCAGAATCCGTACCAATAGCCTTCCTCAGGATTCCAGATGCGAATCCCTCATAGGAATTTAGGTTCTACTCCAACATCTGGGGATGCAAGGATAAGGCACCTCCTTCAGATAAGCAAGAAGGAACCCATGCTTTAAAGTATGGCTGCTGCAAATGTCTTCTGTTTTATTCCTCTCCTTTTATTCCTCGCAACATGGAGACACCGTATTGGAAAAACAATCCTTCCCCTTCAACAACTAGTTGCAGTGTCAGGCTTAAGTGTGCAGAAAACAAGGGAGGTGTTGGCCTCAGACTCCAAAATGAAGATAAACTCCTACCATGCACAGATGAAGGTGACAGGGAAAAGCCACTTTTACAAAGAGCAGCAGGTATTCCACCCAGTTACTGCTGGTCAAACATTAAAGGCAAAAAGTGATAGCAAAGTTCATTTGGTTGGGTAGGAAGGCAAGCGTGAATAAAATAGGAAGAGAAATTTGTAAGAAAAGAGAACTGGAAATTGCTTGCTTGGAAATATATTATGAAACATGGGTGATGAAAGTATTTTAGAGCAATGGAAATCAGACAGTGCAAACAAATATAAGTAGACATGAGTGCCTAAATAGAACAGGGAAAATGGTGCAATGGAGAAAATTACATTGTTAATGTGGGCTTAAATATATGGGACAAGCATTGAAAAGTTTTGACACCTAGCACATTGGCAATAGCACCCATACTAAGAGGGTGAAATATGGACATTTAGAAGATTTCGAAGATTTCAAGATATGGCAATAAAGATATATGAGTAAATGTGAAGAGTGGGAGAAAATAAAATGGGAAGATTTGTACGAGACAAGTGCCAATACTGCCTATTTTCCATTTTATTCAAATAAAAACCTTTTTAAATACGTTGAGACAAAAGGTTTATGCAATGTTAGTTCTACTCAGAGTAGACTAATGGAAATTAGTGTACATGACTCTATTGACACCATTAATTTCAACAGGCCTATTCTTTGATTGGGTAGAATATTGCCTGCACATTTTCCTTCCCAGTAAGCCAATTACTCCTTGTCTTCATACCTTAAAAACAAAAACAAGCACACCAGGAGATCTTAAAAAAATCTTCCTCTTTGTCACTGGCTCACTGTGTGGTATTGGGAACACTGCTCTGGTATCTTTTCAATCAGAGGGGTAGCCATCTAGCCAGGATCATGAATTGCACTCTGCCTAAACCTAGGCAAGCTTGCCCCAGCAGGCAGTCAAAGACCTACATGCCAAGTCCATGTGTGTCATATTCTTCTTTTTAGTTTAGGCTTTTTTTTCATGATCCCAGATCTGGGCACCACATTGAAAATCAGGGGTGGGCAGGCTGGAGAGAGCCCTTTTCATTTCCTCGCTCCTAAAACCATCCCCTACCAGTCTCCTTTTTCTGGCTAGTTGGTTCCCTGAAGAGGGGCCCTCCTTTTATAGAGTCGGGATTAACTGCAATATTTTGTTGCCGGTCTCACACTTGTTAGTATCCTAACCCCTTGCCCAGGCTGTTCCATTGCACCCCTGCAGGCTATTTTAGTAAAGTCCTGTCCTTAATTATATTTCCACAGAGCCCAGTACAGTGATGTCCTGCACCTGTTCATCAAAAACAACAGGGAATGACATCACTGCTTCCACTACAGCAAGACACACACAGAGATTCAGACAGACACATCAGTAATACACCAGAAAGAGGACTTATAGGCAGAAGGAAATGACAAAGATCAATTGTGGAGTCGCATGGTCCATGCAAGCCGTAGAGAGTGTTTAGAAATGCTACAACAAAGGTGCAGATTAAATGTGGTCTTCAGCTAAACAGAAGGAAATAGCAAACTAACGTAGAATCCACAATTGCTCAGTACCATTGCTGCAATTTAGTACTACTAAGATATTTTAAACTCTAGGTTAATTTTACTCACCATGGGGAAAAGCAACTGGCGAGTGAGGATTAAAGTGAAAGCAGCAAATGGGAAAATGATTTTTAAAAACCCTCATGCCCACTTATGTGCTGCACATAGTGCTTCCCCTTGCAACCTGCAACCCAGATTTCCCACTCCAGGTTTGCTACTGGACATTTAGCTTGGCACTCCTTCACTTCCACAACAGTTGTCTATTATTTTTCAGCTGTTCAACAGAGATAACTCAGAACAGATTGCAAAACCACCTTCCAACTCTGCCACATTGGTGTAAGTCCCTCTTACGCCAGTTACATATGTGGATTGGGTCATAGGAACTTCAGAGACAAGGAGAAAAAAGATTTTCCTAAAGCAATAACAGTTTTGAAGAGATTATAGGGAAAATATAGAAATAAAGTAAATGTTCACAAATTGAAATAGTGTGGTATCTTACGGTTTTATGTTGAAATCAGTGCTGCTTTCTCCACCCCCACCACATTTAAATAAAACTTTAAGCAGCTAGACAAGCAAAGATATCTGTATTCTTAGTGTAGTAATTAATGATTCACAGGAAGAAATTCATAACAAAGAAATCTGAAGCTGGTATATAATCATTTAACTCACTGAAGCAAAAGGTTTTAATAACAGTGAAAGGATCTCAGTGTTGCTAAATGCTGACATGTGTGAAGTAGTTCATCATGAGAATAAATAGTAATTGTAGATGTAAGGCTGACTTCTAACTGAACTAGGACCACTCAGAATAGATGTCTTATACTGTAGTCAGCTATTTGCTTCAAAATTATATATTTGCATTAAAAAGTAAACAAATGAAGACCAGTATTATGGCCTTTTAGATCATAGAGACTCCAAAATTAGAACAGAGTGGTCTTTACTTCAAAATGCAGCAAACAGGATCACCTCTGCATAAAATTATCTATAAAAGAAGTTTCTTTTTCATCTGTCTTCAGGCGTTTGTTCCTTTTAACTAATCCTAATCCACTCATGTGGGTAAAACCTCAGTGCCTAGGGCTTGCCGATCGCATGGTCGGCGGTTCGAATCCCCGCGGCGGGGTGAGCTCCCGTCTTTCGGTCCCAGCTCCTGCCCACCTAGCAGTTCGAAAGCACCCCTAAGTGCAAGTAGATAAATAGGTACCGCTTTATAGCGGGAAGGTAAACGGCGTTTCCTTGTGCTGCGCTGGTGCTGGCTCTCCAGAGCAGCTTCGTCACGCTGGCCACGTGACCCGGAAGTGTCTCTGGACAGCGCTGGCCCCCGGCCTCTTAAGTAAGATGGGCACACAACCCTAGAGTCGGACACGACTGGCCCGTACAGGCAGGGGTACCTTTACCTTTTTAAATCCACTCATATTTCTTAGGTTTTTCTCATTATTCCACCCCTGTCTGAAATATGCAGCTCCGCTGTATGTTTTGTTATTTAAGAGGCTTGGCAAATGACAACAGGATTTATGGTGATTGTTTCTTCTAATTAGGAGCTTTGGATGAGGGCGTTATGAAAGCCAAGTACATGAAGTTTACTTAATTGATCCTATGGACATTGGCATTCAAATGTTTCAAAACATTCTGCAAGGCTGGTAAAGCCAGAATACCTACAACTAATCTGGGAGATCTGTGACATGTAAACAAAGCAGACCTATACTTAACACAACCCTGTCATCTTAGGCTCTAATTCCCAATAAAGCTACATTGGCTTCTCTCTGATCTTTGCACTCCCTGGACCACCGTAACTTTACACTCAGTTTGTGCACTGGGAAGCATTCATATTGCTGCATTGTGAAAGCACTGAAATAGCAGCATGTCTTGATGGCGGCACACATGGAGTGGAGGAACAGTGTCCAGTCTCAGACAAAAAGTCTGCACAAAATAAGAAAAAGTTAGTACGTCTCATATCAAGACCAAGTAATTCTTAGTGCAGGAAAATGGTGTATTATAAACCTGAAATTCTCCAAAATACTAACACTAGCTCTAGTATTGTCATAATAGCCTTTAGAATGGAAGACACTGACTAGCTAAGGAGGTAGGCAAAAGTCCAATGGCCATTGAAGAGCCATCTGTGATTTGCAGTACCTCTGGTGATAGTTTCAGAATAACGTAAGGTGCAAACTTTTCTGAGAGATTTATGGGCAATGGTTAAGAGGCACAATACAAGGAGACAATAAGCATTAAAAAGAATTGTTGCAGAATGGTTGGTATAGGTTGCAAGACTTTTATGCAAACGGTAAAGGTAAAGGTACCCCTGCCCGTACGGGCCAGTCGTGTCCGACTCTAGGGTTGTGCGCCCATCTCACTTAAGAAGCCGGGGGCCAGCGCTGTCCAGAGACACTTCCGGGTCACGTGGCCAGCATGATGAAGCTGCTCTGGCGAGCCAGCACTAGCGCAGCACACGGAAACGGCGTTTACCTTCCCGCTATAAAGCGGTACCTATTTATCTACTTGCACTTAGGGGTGCTTTTGAACTGCTAGGTGGGCAGGAGCTGGGACCGAAGACGGAAGCTCACCCCGCCCAGGGGATTCGAACCGCCAACCTTACGATCAGCAAGTCCTAGGCACTGAGGTTTTACCCACAGCGCCACCCGCGTCCCTATGCAAACAGTATTCCTCTACAAAAAAAATTCACAGGTGACATAGCACACCTTAAATGGTTTGTGGTACCATTTCAATCAGCTGTTAAGATTCATGTTAAACCCAGATATTTCCACTCCAGCAAGCAGGAACCTAATAGCGGTAGAGCACATCTTTGTCAACCTCTCTCCATTCTCTAAAGGCATAGTTTCTTCAGTTTATAAAGCTATAATAAACCTAGAATATGGCAATCTTTTGTACACAAAAATGCTGTGGGAGATGGACCTAGAGGTGCCAATACCAAGTGAAATATGGGTGGCTTTGTTGTCCAACAGTCCATTGAAATTAGTTTCTGCTAAAATCAGGGAATCTTCATTAAAACGTCTGCATAGATGGCACTATACACCAGGGAGGCTACCCCAAATATCTACAGAAGTCAATCCTAATTGTTGGAGAGTGTGTGCTTTCAAAGATACATATTTCCATATGTGGTGGTTTTGTGACATTATCAAAGCTTTCTGAAGTGCTGTTCTCAAAGAATGAAGCTTGATAGATAACAAAACAATTGAAATGTCTCCTGCATTAGCACTACTTTTAGAAGACATCTGAAGGCAGCCCTGTTTAGGGAAGCTTTTAATGTTTGATGCATTACTATATTTTAATATTTTGTTGGAAGCTGCCCAGAGTGGCTGCGGAAGCCCAGCCAGATGGGCGGGGTATAAATAATAAATTATTATTATTATTACTTGGCCTTAAGATGCCACCTGCTCAAGATTACCCTAATGATGATCTGTTAGGCTTTCTACAGATAGCTGCCCATATGGAGATGACTGCATATTGGAAAGCTGATGTTGGGTTGAACATTTGATTCTTGGTGTACAAGTGTATGGTCCAATAGCATTGGCTGAGAAACTATCATGTCAAGTCAGAGCAGCAAAGGGCAAACACAGTCTCTATTCCTTTTAATCACATATGGCAAGTCTTTGTAGCTACCAATTAGTTTCTGGGCCCAATTCAAAATGCTGGTTTTGACCTACAAAGCCTTAAACAGCTCAGGACCACAATACCTCAAGGACCGCTTCTTTCCATATGAATCTACCCGGACCCTGAGATCATCCTCTGAGGCCCTCCTTCATGTGCCTCATCCTCGAGGTCTGGAGGGTGGCAACATGAGAATGGGCCTTCTCTGCAGTCTGTGGAATGAACTAGGGAAGTTCACCTGGCGCCTTCATTATACACCTTTAGGCGCCAGGCAAAAACATTCCTTTTTAACCAGGCCTTTGGTTGATTTGATTGACATCCTATGCCATTTTAAAATGTGGTGTTTTTTGGAGGGCGGTTATTGTTTTTATTTTGATGATATATTTTGACGTTTTATATTTTGATTTTGTTCTGTGAACTGCCCAGAGACCTCCAGGTATAAGGTGGATGATGATGATAATAATAATAATAATAATAATTTTTTTTGTATCCCGCCCTCCCTGGCAGAGAGTGGCTAACATCATAAAATAATAATAATTTGTTGATTACATAAATTGCTCAGACTGTGGCAGGAATCCACCCAACATGGGTAGGAAAATGTGGCATTATCTTTTAGGGTAATCAAATTACACCTAATTACATAACTTGTCTTGATAAAATTTCAGGCTTGCCATGCTATCTGTTGTTTAGTGTTGCAACAATTATTTTTTCAAAATAAATGAAAACATTATTCAATCCCCCCCCCCCCCAAGATTGCAAAATACTCTCTACTGTAGGGATGGGTAACCTCAGGCCAGTGACCAAATGTGGCCTTCCATGCCCCTGTGTCTGGTCCTAAGGACTCTTCCCAGCCTACACCTGCTCCTCGGCCCTAGCCCCTCCCTCAGTGGACCTGCTTAGCACCTTCCTTGAGTATTGTTGCATGGCTACAATGTGTCCTTGGATTCTGATTTATGTTTCTTGCTTGCCTGAATGGAGGATGGATGTGGGTGTGGGCGAGTGCATGCATGTAGAAACTAGCCTATTGTACAAGGGAAAAATTCACACTTTGTTCTGCCAATTGCCTAAAAGCAAATGAGGGCTGACAAAAGTTGCACACCCCTGCTCTACAGGGATGGGATCGTCACTCAAGCAGTGTGCATCTTTATGCACCATGAGTGGTAGAATAGATCATTGGGGTGTTTCTTCTATGAAAGTACCAAGCCTCTTGGGAGACGACAGATGTAGAAAACTGTGCTGAAGTCAGCAAGCAAGGACCAACAGCTAAGAAATGTTTATAGAAAACTCTTTGAAATATTGCATCTGTTCTGCAGCACCTCTCTTCCCTGAAAGCAGTGGCCAATGTTCTTTTGGATAGACTTTGGATAGACCTACTTCTGGAACTTTTACCTGAGAGCTTCACTGGATAGCACCATGTTATAATGGAAACATGTATCACAGCAAGGTGTCAGAAAAAAACAGGTAATCCACAGTTTGCAGCCATTTGCCCTTGCAGCCACCCAAAAAGTTGCGGTACCACACATTAAAGAGTTGTGCACAGGGGCTCTCAAAACCCACAACCACAAAACCAAAGTTCAGTAACTGGAATGAAATAAGCAAGTTGGATTATCTACACCTGGTGTTCCCAAACTGTGTGATCTGAAAGCATTCTGGTAGTCTGCTTTGTGTTTGTGAATTTGTGACTGAAGATCGGGGTGGACACATCCAGTGCAATAAATATTCATATTAATTGTGATTTGTATTTTTATTGCTTTTAAGTTCAAATAATTCAAATTGCAATACAATAAAAATGTATAATGGGGGAAATCCCCATTTATAAGAGGGTTCCATTCTATGACACGCACAAGTGGGGATTCCCCCACCCCCTTCCGCTGCCGTTTGCAGTGCATGTGTCAATGGGAATGTGCGTGCTAATGACGCTCAAGTGGGAAAACGCCTCTATATAAGAAACGAAAGAAGCAATACAAATATAATGAAAAATATAGCATCTTATACAATTGTTACAATAGGCAGAAAAATCATTAAGTGGTCCAGCAAGACCTCAGCAATTTTCAAGTGGTCTGGCGTGGGGGGAGTTTGGGAATCATTTTTGTACACAGCTATGTATATTATTGGGACGTGGGTGGCGCTGTGGGTTAAACCACAGAGCCTAGGGCTTGCCGATCAGAAGGTAGGCAGTTTGAATCCCTGCGACGGGGTGAGCTCCCGTTGCTCGGTCCCTGTTCCTGCCAACCTAGCAGTTCGAAAGCATGTCAAAGTGCAAGTAGGCGGGAAGGTAAATGGTGTTTCCGTGTGCTGCTCTGGTTCGCCAGAAGTGGCTTAGTCATGCTGGCCACATGACCCGGAAGCTGTAGGCCGGCTCCCTCAGCCAATAAAGCGAGATGAGCGCCGCAACCCCAGAGTCGGCCACGACTGGACCTAATGGTCAGGGTCCCTTTACCTTTTATGTATATTATGGACCCAAATAATTTCTATCAGACGGCTGATACTTTGGAAAAGTTAGCCACTAGTGAAAGGAATGCAGGAGACTGCATCTGGTACATTGGTGGGAATTGAATGGAAGTAAACCATGGGCAGACTGCACTGTACCAATGTACTGCAAAGAATTCATGAAGGCCAAAGAAGCATTTTTCCACACATCAAATTAGATGCACCTGGGATATTTTAAACTTCCCTTGCAGTGAAGAATAGTACAGTTCCTTTGAGTCAGATGGGTTGCTCTCTGCATTACAGTGATTTCTAACGCCAAGTTTCTTGCATCCTCCCTGTGGAAGACACTGAATATTTGGCTTTATCTTATCAATGGCCAAGGATCAATACATCTGCAGACATCAAACTAGATAATAGCTTGATCCAGTGTTACTGGACTTAGGCGATCTACAGAAAATACAAAGACAAATCCACAGTGTTTACCATGACCAGACCTAGGAACAAATGCAGGATTACCATCCATTCCATCTGGCTGCAGCAGAGAGAAGGAAAGCAAAGCTATTCAGTCTGCTCTACTGAAAAACCAGCTGCCTTTGGTTCTTCTGCCACCTAGTCTGCCACCTAGCAGTAGCATTTCTCTCAAACTACTTGAATTATTTCCATCCCAGCTGGCTATTATAACTGTAGCTTTTAAAAAATGATTCCTGAGTTTGCTTTCTCCCTACATACCGTATTTGTCACCCTATAGGGTGTACCAGCCCATAGGGCACATTTTTTGGGGGGGGGGGAATAAAGAAAAAAAATTATTTCCCCCCCCAAGCCCCAAAGAGCAAAGAAGCCATGACAGCAAGCGAGATGTATCCCGCTTGCTGTCTTGGCTTCGTTTTTAGCCTCGGGGCTGGGGGTCCGGGAGCGAAGGCGAGGTTGCACTCAACCTCGCCATCGCTCCCGGAGCTTGCCGGGCTGGGGGTGGGGGAAGCCCGAGCTTCCCCTGACCCCAGCCCCCAGAACGGGTCCGAGAGCGATGGCGAGGTTGCGCTCAACCTCGCCATCGTTCCCGGAGCTTGCTGCTATCCGAAGCCCGTGGAGCGCAGCGCTGTAGCCCGCTGCGCACCCCGGACTTAGGGCAGCTATCCGCTAGCCTGCGGCGCCCGACGGGAACTCCCGTCAGGCTCTGCAGGCTTGCGGATAGCTGCCCTAAGCCCGGGATGCACAGTGCCGCGCTCCCCGGGCTTCGGGCTGCAGGCGGCTATCCGCAAGCCTTCAGAGCCCGCGGGAGTTCCCGCCGGGCTCCGCAGGCTTGCGGATAGCTTCCTGAAGCCTGGAGAGCTAGAGGGGTCGGTGTGCACGACCCCTCTCGCTCTCCAGGCTTCAGCGAAAGCCTGCATTCACCCCATTGGACGCACACACATTTCCCCTTCATTTTCGGAGGGGGGAAAGTGCATCCTATAGGGCGAAAAATACGGTACCTTTTTCCTTTTGTGTCATGTTGTCAGATTGTAAGCTTGAGGGCAAAAAATATCTTTTTTTTTAAAGAAAAAAAATCTGTAAACTGGTCTAGGAGCACTTTCAGCTCAAGAGCAAGAGGTAATAGTTTAAATAAATATGTAAATGAATGCACAAAGCAGAACATCTGATCTTTATTAAACAAAAAACCATAAAGAGTACATCTTGCATGTCTACTCCTCCTCCACCATCCAATTCTAATCACAAAAGCACACTCCAAGACAATCAGGCTTCATATTTATATGTGTAGAAAAGAGTCAAGATCTGCTCCTCATCCAGGTCTGGCTCATCAACAGATGTGTTCTTCCCAAAGGAATGCCTATGCCATTCTGTATGAACACACTGAACACTTCTGAGTCCCAAGTGATAAATGCAGCCATGTAAATAAATTATCTCAATGAGAAGGTAATTATCTCAGGAGACAGAACTTTAGTCAGTAATCTTGCTGTTGAGAGTGAGCTGAAGTCTGAAAGGATGTCCAGAAGCAGCAACATGCCAGAATATTTCCTACTCACCTTTGGTAGGGATGCATTGAAGCTGATTTGATATTGGTTTTTATGCCGCTGGGCATTTTACCTGGAGAGAGGAAAGCAGCTGGGCTTAGCAATGTGTTAGAACAGTCTACATTTTAGGAGTGATGAACATATAAGTGGGAACATTTCCCCCACTTCTTCCCTGGGCTTCATGTCAGAATCTTCTTTGCACACACTTTCTAGGTGAGGTATAGCATCTCTCACTGTTTAATTTTTTCCACTTCTGCATTCCCTCCCCATATTCACCGTGTGAAAATCTTGTTTTGATTGATAAAAACATAAGAAGAGCCTTGCTGGATCAGACCAAAGGCTGATCTAGTCCAGCATCCTGTTTCCCAAAGTGGCCAAACATCTATTTCTTGAGAAGCCCAAAGGAGAAAATAAGCTCAACAGTCTTCTCCTGCTGCTGTTCCCTAGCAACTGGAATGCAGTGGGAACTGGCATAGTAACCAATTGCCTTGCACAATGCAAAATTCCTCTGCAACAGCATGCTCCATTTAAGAGCTCAATTCTTTGAAAATAATCATATGTATATAGGTTATCATACCTGCCCCTTCATCCCCACCCCCAGAGTGTGTGTAATGTAATCCTTCTGGACATCCTCATTAAAAAGCTGGCTGACATGAACCTTTCTCCTACCATCTGTGACTGGATTAAAGACTTTTTGATAGATCGGACACAAACAGTGAGGATTGGACATGTAGCATCTAATTCCTTAAAAATCAGCACTGGCACACCACAGGGATGTGTGCTAAGTGCCTACCTGTATTCATTGTATACATACGATTGTGTATCATCTGACCCATCTATTGCAATTATTAAGTTTGCTGATGACACCACCATAATGGGTTTAATAACAGCTGGAGATGAATCAGCGTATAGAGGGGAGGTCCAAAAAATATCTACATGGTGCCTAGGGAACAACTTGCACCTTAATATCAGCAAAACAAAGGAGATGGTGTTGGAATTTCAGAGGAAGAGAGGAGAACTAGCCCTGCTGTACATCGGGGAAGGCTGTGTGGAGAGAGTCTCTTCCTTTAAATTCCTAGGAGTTTATCTCAGTGAAGACCTTACTTGGAAAACAAATACAACTCAGGTGGTTAAGAAAGCCCAACAGAGACTCCATCTCCTCAGAGTAATGTGAAAGAACGATGTCAATCAACATTTGATGATCTCCTTCTACCGGTCAACAATAGAAAGTGTCCATTCACACTGCATCACGGTGTGGTACGCTGGTTTGACATCAACTGATAGGAAGTGTCTACAGAGAGTGGTGAATACAGCACAAGATATTATGGGCTGTCCCAGTTGTATTATGAGGTGGTTTGCCTCTGTTGGTTAAAGGAATGGATGTTGCTAAAAAATACAGATTTGTTGGATTTAGAAGGTTATGATAATAGATTTGGTTGGCACACATATTTATGGTATAACAAAACAAAAATCCATAAAGGATTTGGTAATCATATATTTCGAAGATCTTTATATGAAGTATGGGATAGGTACAAAAAATTATTAGAACGTAAAACACCGTGGTGGTTATCTCCATTGGAAGCAATGAGTGTGAAAAAGATAAATATGAGTAAAAACTAGGTTACCTCTGGGAAATTGTTGGGGGAATATGGAAATTATATTAAAAAAGAAGATATTATGGGCTGCCCCGTGAATCCGCTGGATGAAATAGTGGAAGAATGTTCCTCAGGAGAGTGAGGAAAATTCTCAGGGATGATTCACAGCCTGGCCGGCACTTTCTTGATCTCCTGCCCTCAGACAGAGGATATAGAAGCATGATTAGTTGCACCAACAGGGTAAAGAACAGCTTCTATTTGTGGGCTGTTAGGCTGCTGAATGAAAAGATAACAACAGGGCAACTGACTTTCGGGTTTGATAGGTGTGTGTCAGTAAACAAGGGGAATTAAGACTAAGAGAGCTGAGTGTGGGGTGCTTGTGTAATCTCACTATATTCAAGTTGTACAAGTGACAATAAAATATTTCAATGTAAGGGAGCAATACCTATCTTGTCCAGGCCTCCCAAATGGCTGTACTTCTCTGCAGCCTATATGTTTATGCAAATACAGTGGTACCTCAGGTTACATACGCTTCAGGTTACATACTCCGCTAACCCAGAAATAGTCCTTCAGGTTAAGAACTTTGCTTCAGGATGAGAACAGAAATCGTGCTCCGGCGGCGCGGCGGCAGCAGGAGGCCCCATTAGCTAAAGTGGTGCTTCAGATTAAGAACAGTTTCAGGTTAAGAATGGGGGGCCGCTAGGGAGAGGGGCCGCTAGGGGCGCATTGGAAGATGGCCGACAATACCATCTCTCCAGCTCACATGAGGTAATTAAGAGGCTGATATGGGAGTAAATCAGCCTCCCGAAATTCTTCCCGGGGAAGGGAAGATGCAGCCACGTCCGCGGTTGCCCATAAATCCCCCCGAGTTCAAAAGAAGGAGGGGGTGAGGGCACTGGACAGAAAGCCCTCGAGTGACCTCCCGGACGCTGCTTCTGAGAGCGAAGCTAGTTGCATGACTTAAGATAAAATCTTTGATATAAAAGTAATTGCACATGCTTCGAGCGAAGAAAAGGGTTTATCAGCTGCTAATGAAGCCTGCCACTGAGAAGTTAAGAGTGATGGAATGGACGGCACAGAAGATAACATCAAAGAATAACAGCTATGTCGGTATGTTGAAACGGAATGGAAAGGGGGGGGGGGTAAGCTTCTTCTTTTCATTATGATATTACCTAACAACCCCTCCCCTAGAAGAACTGTCACACGATTGATAGCAAGTGAGATTAGAAAATAAACTGTGTGGAAATAAAAATAATAACTAAAGGTTATTACTAAGCTTTGTTTTTCGGAAGATCTGGAAAGAAAAATGAAAGGCTCTCCTGTGACACAGTTCTTAATCGGGATCTGCCATTATGAGACAGACTATGTTGTGACATTAACAGTCAAAGGGGGAGGCGAGCCACTGCTTTGATGTTTGGATTGTAAGTTTGATTTGGCAAAATCTCCCCTGGAAAGACTGATTTATGGTGCAACTGGTCTGGGAAAATTAATGAGCAGACGCTTAGAATTTATTTCATCGGAACTGACAAAAGTGGCACCTACCGCCCGAGCAGGACTTTTGGATCAGCGTGTGATGATTTACTGCAAATAAGACTTACCAGCTTTAAAAAGAAAAGAAAGGGAGAGCCTTACGAAGTTCACACAGAAACATAATAATGCTTGCTTCAACTCGCTTGTGGAAACAACTCAGAGGTGATTAAAAAGAAAAACAATAACAACAAGAAGATCGGAAGATGGGACTTGTGAACACCAAAAGCAGGAGAAATATGAGATGACTGGACCCTTACTGAACTCGAAGCATGGGAACCCCCAACAAAAATTTAAAATTTGGCAAAATATTTGGACTTAATGATATGTATTGGTATAATTTGGAATAATTAATGTGATATGATTGGATTGTTAAATGGAAAATTTAATAAAAATTATTATAAATATAAAAAAAAGAACGGACCTCTGGAATGAATTAAGTACTTAACCTGAAGTACCACTGTATATGCATTTAAATTCCTCTAGGCACCGATTCCTCTTGTTTCAGCATAGCTCTCCACTCGCTACACCTGTACATTCCACTTCCTCTCCTTTTGCATTTGAGACACTCCAATATGACTGAATGCTTTTATTTACCTGGCTGTCCTGCTTGTGTCATCTGCACTCCTCCAAGCATGGACTGTGGCTGGCTTGATGCTCCAGACATTTGTACCTGCTGCATAGCAGAAGCACCTGCTATGATGGGGTTGGCACCTGGCTGACCGGACTGTACAGGCCCTGATACACCGGGTGGGCGTCTGTTTGACAGACCCTTTCCAAAGGCCACAGCTGCAACAAGTGCATTGGTATCAGCAGGGTTGAATGTCTGCTTGTTCTGCCGTAAACCTGCACAACGAAGGAAAATTTATAGGGCACAGTCTTAATACCATTATGCTAATCTTGGCTGCTGTTATTCTACTATTTCTGTTTCTAGGGCTACTGGACTGTAAACCCCCTCTAACACCTCTGCTGTCCCTCCTGCTTCTCCAGTGCCATACCTCCACTCTCAGACTCCCGGTCTTCTTTGTTGATTTTCTCCAATAAGTTCGAGCACATTTTGTTTAAGCTTTGGATCTGTTTCTGTAATGATAAGATTTGCACAGTAAAACATGTCAAGGAATTTGTGTTGCCTTAAAAAAAAAAATCAACCTTTAATAGACTGCTCAATAAAAAAAACTATTTGAGTATTTTACATAAAATGGTATAAAAGATTTATTTAAAATAGTAATAAAACCAACTTTTAAAGGTGCACTTAATAAAATTATCAAAAATATAGATAAAATCTGCAGAATTTTGACTTTCAACAAAACCTCCCGTTATATTCTGGTGGAGAAGCTGGTAAAACGTGGCTTAGATGATGTTATTGCTAGGTGGATTTGTAGCTGGTTGATTGACCAAACCCAAAGCGTGCTCACTAATTGTTCTTCATTTTCCGGGGGGGACGGGGACTGACCAGTGAGGTGCTGCAGAATTCTGTCCTGAGCCCAGTGTTGTCAACATCTTTATAAGTGACTTGGATGAAGGAATTGAGGGTCTGCTAATCAAATTTGCAGAAGACATCAAACTGGGAAGGGTAGCTAATACTTCAAAAGACAGAATCTGGATTTAAGAAGACCTTAATGGATTGGAGAACTGAGCCCAAACAACTCCTACTGTTACTGCTGCTGCTGCTGCTGCTATTCCTATACCATCCTTCCTCCAAGAATTACAGGGCCATTTACAATAGAAAACTAACCAAATTAATTTCAGTAGGGACAAATGTAAGGCTCTGCACTTAGGCAGGAATAATCAGACACACAAATATAGGATGGGGGACAACAGACTTGACAGCAGCACATGTGAAAAGGATCTAGGGGTCTTAGTAGACTACAAGCTGAACATGAGTTAACAGCTTGATGCAGTAGCAAACAAAAAACCAAAAACCCCAACCAATGCAATTCTAGGCTGCACCAACAAAAGTATAGTGTTCAGATCAAGAGAAGTAATAATATCACTCTGCTCTGCCCTGCTGAGACCCCACCTGAAATACTACATCCAGTTCTAGGCACCATAGTTTAAGAAGTATATTGACAAGCTGGAGATGCGTAGACAGGGGTGAGCCTTATGAGGAACAGGAGGGAGTTGGGTATGTTTAGCAATGAGAAAGAGCAAACTGAGAGGTGATGTGATAGCTATCTTTAAATATCTGAAAGGCTGTCCCATGGAAGATGGAACAAACTTGTTTCCTGCTGCTTCAGAGTGTAGAACCCAAGCCAATAGATTCAAGTTACAAGAAAGGAGATTCTGACAAAAAATTAGGAAGAACTTTCTGATAGAGCTTTTAAGCCGTGGAAAAGACTACCTCAGAAAGTGGTGGTCTCTCCTTCATTATAACAGAGGTTGGATTGCCATCTGTCAGGGCTTCTTTAAGCTGTGAGTCCTGCACTGTAGGGGGTTCCAGTAAGTGAACTTTTGGGGTCACTTGCGACTCTGATGCAGAATATTAAATGTGAGAACATGGTGGTAGAGAGAGATGCAAAAGACCACAGGATTCCTACATATAAATATTCAGCAAGAGATATTTAACAACAAAAACCTAGGAGTTGAGTATACTTAAGCAGCTGAAACCCTTACCAGTGCTGCATCGGTACCAATGCGAGCCGCGTCTGTGCTCAGCTGCTTCTCTTGCTCCTCAACTTCAGGATCAGGCTTGGTTCTCAGGTGATCAGGCACGACCTCATGGCTGAACACTGGCACTCGGCCTTCTGTCTGCCGCTGGAACATCCAGACCATCAGTGATCAAAGTCATACTTTGCCCCAAAGCTACTGAATATGAAGTTGGCCCTACAGACCTGATGTAGGTTACAGAGACCCAGTTGTTCCTGGGAATTTAGGCCCAGGATACCCACCAGCATGATTCTAGCAATTAAATTACCAATGCATAAAAAGTTTAAGCAATGAAGGTGAGCAGAAACAGGTACTTCTCTGTGTTGGCATCTTTACCATCAGCTAGCAGCTGAGTACCTTTGTAGCTCCTTCTGACTATCTATGAAGCAAGAGTCTAAAATTGGGACTGTATCACTAGCCAACAGGAGCCAGAACAGACTGCCATGTATACCC
This sequence comes from Podarcis tiliguerta, assembly GCF_965153285.1. Lineage (NCBI taxonomy): Eukaryota > Metazoa > Chordata > Lepidosauria > Squamata > Lacertidae > Podarcis > Podarcis tiliguerta. The sequence continues at coordinate 48,216,318 of NC_139539.1, forward strand.
TTTATATTTTATCACTCTGTGGATTTGAGCTGTAAGCTGCTTTAGTGGCAATATTTTCCGAAAAGCAGGGTAAAAATAAAATGAATGTGTATCCTGCGAGAAACTTCAAACTCTGGTCTTCATGTTTATCTGAAGACACGTGCTGCATAACACTAGTTTGTGGAGAATTGATTGAGCAACATTGTTTTAGACATGACCTAGGAATGTCAAACTCAAGCCTCTGGAATCCAGAGCTTGTAATCAATGTAGAGCTAAGGATAATGCTCTGTCAGCACAAGTGTTTCTCCTTGCGTAACAGAAGGTCCTCCCTTTTTCCTCCCACCCTCACTGGTTCTGCGGGCAGCATGGGTGAGGAGAAGAGCAAATGTCCCATTGTGGCAATTTAGTTGCCCATAAGCTAAGGTGTGACATACTTCCTTTCTAGGCTGCAGAGGCACGACACCCTCGTGTTTGGTGTACGGTATACACAAAGTCCTAGCTAAAAGATTCTTCCAGTAGCAAGGTTGGCAAGGTATGAGGCTGTGACAGAAATCAGCAAAGGGAGGAGATAGAGGCCAACATAGAATAGAGCATGAAGGAACTGAGGCTCAATTTGTTACATCCTTGCTTTCCTAAAGATCCTTTTTTCTCATTGGTTTCTGGCTTAATCAACATTTGCAGCAAAGTGAAGTGATGTAATGAAGGGTACCACTTCAGCCTACAGGTAGGAGATGCCATTTTTAAAACTCCCCCAAACAAAAAACTGGAACGTGAGCAATCTAATCCAATCCATTATGTGCTCTGCCATTTATAATACTTAAGTATTGAAGGTGCTACTATTCTCATTTAACCAACCTGTCACTCAACTTTTTCACAAGCACTGGAGCCAAGAAATGACTTGTAGCTATAAAATAGATTGTAATAATCAGCCAAATCCTTACCATGATCTCCTCATCACGATCTGGAGACAGCACTAGTGGAATTATGACCTGATTGCGCAGCAGTGGAGTCTTCTCATGTTTTAGCACTTTATTCAGGGTATTCAGCTGACCTGAGAGCAGAGCGAAGCTGTCTAACACTGAGGGCCTGAGGCAGAGATGGAAAAATGAAAAGGACATGAGGCACACATATAGAGCATCCCTACCTCTGGCTGTGGGAAGTTCAAATCTTCACTGTTGAATTATTTTATTACATTTATATCCTGCCTTTTTTCCAAGGAGCCCGAAGTGGCATTCATGGTTCCCACCCCCTGCCCCATTTTGTCTTCACAATAAATCTGCAAGGTAGTTTAGTGAGCTTCATGGCTGATTTGGAACTAGAACCCCAGTCTCCCAGGTCTTAGTCCAACACTCTTACCACTATGTCATACTGGTTGTACAGTGGTACCTCGGGTTACAGACGCTTCAGGTTACAGACTCCACTAACCCAGAAATAGTACCTCGGGTTAAGAAGTGCGCTTCACAATGAGAACAAAAATCGCACGGTGGCAGCGGGAGGCCCCATTAGCTAAAGTGGTACCTCAGGTTAAGAATGGTTTCAGGTTAAGAACGGACCTCCAGAACAAATTAAGTTCTTAACCCGAGGTACTACTGTATTGTAGTCATGATGCCATAACAAGGCAGGCAAGTAGCTCCAGCAGCATTATCACAACCCCCTGCTAATTTTAACAGATAACACAACACACTGTGCCAAGAGTGGAATATCTAGATACCCCCCCCCCCCTTGGAATATCTCTGAGATTTGTGGGTATCTGGGTAGAGAAGAACTGTCTAGAGCAGGCATGGCCAAACTTGGCCCTCCAGCTGTTTTGGGACTACAACTCCCATCATCCCTAGCTAACAGGACCAGTGGTCAGGGATAATGGGAATTGTAGTCCCAAAACAGCTGGAGGGCCAAGTTTGGCCATGCCTGGTCTAGAGGGATTCTGCCCCATTACAAGATGGGAGACTTGAAATGCCTTCTTGCTCGGACTTCCGCTTGAGGCGCCATGGAAGATGACTGAAAATTCCATCGCTCCGGCTCTCATGGGGTAATTAGAGGCTGAGATAGGAGTAATCAGCCTCCCAAAATATTCCCAGGGGTACGGGAAGACACAGTCTCATCCGTGGATGTCCAACAAACTAGCCCCAAATTCGGAAGGAAGGAGGGGCTGGGGGCACTGGATGGAAAGCCCCCAAGAGAGTCTGGCTCTCCTGGATGAAAATTTGGATTTAAGTTTTGGACATGCTTTGAGTGAGAAGGGAGGAATTACTCTGCTAATTAACCCAGTCACTGAGGTGCCAAAAAAGACTTGAGTGGAAGAAGGACTAACATTTAAGTTGGTATGTTGGAATGGAACAAAAAGGGGGGGAGCCTCTCTTATTATTGTGTTTTGCTTTATTATATTATTTGGCAAAAATACGCCAGAAGAACCATTTACATTAACTATAACAAGCAAGAGTGGGAAGTTTTGTATTTATTGATATAATATGGCTCTAAAAATATGGAAAAGGGGGGAAACCACCAAAGAGGAATTCAAACAAATAGCCAGCACATGTAGACACACAGTCAGAAAAGCTAAAGCACAGAATGAACTCAGGCTTGCTAGAGAGGTTAAAAGCAACAAAAAATGCTTTTATGGGTATGTCTGTAGCAAAAGGGAAGAACAAAGAAACAGTGGGGTCACTCAAAGGAGAAGATGGTGAAATGCAAACAGGGGACACAGAAAGGGCTGAACTCCTCAATGCCTTCTTTGCCTCAGTCTTCTCCGATAAAGAAAACAATGCCCGACCTGAAGAATTTGGAGCAAATGATTCAGCAGAGGAAACACAGCCCAGAATAACTAAGGAGATAGTACAAGAATACTTGGCTAGTTTAGATGTATTCAAGTCTCCAGGGCCAGATGAACTGCATCCAAGAGTATTAAAAGAACTGGCAGATGTGATCTCAGAACCACTGGCAGTCATCTTTGAAAATTCCTGGAGAACAGGCGAAGTCCCGGCAGACTGGAGGAGGGCAAATGTTGTCCCTATTTTCAAAAAGGGGAAAAGAGAGGACCCAAATAATTATCGCCCAGTCAGTCTGACATCAATACCAGGGAAGATTCTGGAGCAGATCATTAAGCAAACAATCTGTGAGCACCTAGAAAGGAATGCTGTGATCACCAATAGTCAGCATGGATTTCTGAAAAATAAGTCATGTCAGACTAACCTGATCTCGTTTTTTGACAGAATTACAAGCCTGGTAGATGAAGGGAACGCAGTGGATGTAGCCTACCTTGATTTCACCAAGGCATTCAACAAGGTGCCCTATGACATACTTGTAAAGAAGCTGGTAAAATGCGGTCTTGACTATGCTACCACTCAGTGGATTTGTAACTGGCTGATGACCGAACCCAACGGGTGCTCATCAATGGTTCCTCTTCATCCTGGAGAAGAGTGACTAGTGGGGTGCCACAGGGTTCTGTCTTGGGCCCAGTCTTATTCAACATCTTTATCAACGACTTGGATGATGGACTCAAGGGCATCCTGATCAAATTTGTAGATGACACCAAACTGGGAGGGGTGGCTAACACCCCAGAGGACAGGATCACACTTCAAAACAACCTTGACAGATTAGAGAACTGGGCCAAAACAAACAAGATGAACTTTAACAGGGAGAAATGTAAAGTATTGCACTTGGGCAAAAAAAATGAGAGGCACAAATACAAGATGGGTGACACCTGGCTTGAGAGCAGTACATGTGAAAAGGATCTAGGAGTCTTGGTTGACCACAAACTTGACATGAGCCAACAGTGTGACGCGGCAGCTAAAAAAGCCATTGCAATTCTGGGCTGCATCAATAGGAGTATAGCATCTAGATCAAGGGAAGTAATAATGCCACTGTATTCTGCTCTGGTCAGACCTCACCTGGAGTACTGTGTCCAGTTCTGGGCACCACAGTTCAAGAAGGACACTGACAAACTGGAACGTGTCCAGAGGAGGGCAACCAAAATGGTCAAAGGCCTGGAAACAAGGCCTTATGAGGAACGGCTAGGTGAGCTGGGCATGTTTAGCCTGGAGAAGAGGAGGTTAAGGGGTGATATGATAGCCATGTTCAAATATATAAAAGGATGTCATATAGAGGAGGGAGAAAGGTTGTTTTCTGCTGCTCCAGAGAAGCTGACACGGAGCAATGGATCCAAACTACAAGAAAGAAGATTCCACCTAAACATTAGGAAGAACTTCCTGACAGTAAGAGCTGTTCGACAGTGGAATTTGCTGCCAAGGAGCGTGGTGGAGTCTCCTTCTTTGGAGGTCTTTAAGCAGAGGCTTGACAACCATATGTCAGGAGTGCTCTGATGGTGTTTCCTGCTTGGCAGGGGGTTGGACTCGATGGCCCTTGTGGTCTATTCCAACTCTATGATTCTATGATTCTATAAACTGTGTGGAAATAATAATACTATATAATTAAGGCTTTCAATCTTTGACTTGCTTGGAAGAGGATAAAAGATTCTCCAATGTGTGGACATCAATCTCATTAGCCGCTGGAGAGATGTCTAAAAAACTTGGACCGTTTCCTGGAATCTATGTGGGAGTTGTGTTGCACTTGAAATCCGCCGTGATTGGAAGTCAAGACTGGGCTGCAGAATTACAAATAGTCAAAGGGGGAGGTGAGCCTTTAATATGTCATTATACTTGTGTCTCCAGTTTGATTTGGTAAATCTCCCCTGGAAAGGCTAATGTTTGATGCAACCGGTCTGGGAAAAGCACACGCTTAGATTTGATTTTATTGGAACTGAGTGAAGATGGTGGCTGCCAGCACCGAAAAGACTTTCGGATTGATTCGGCAGAAACACCAGTGTGCGAGGAAATGCTGCAAACTTATAGAGGGGAATTATAGACATAAAATCCACACAGAAACATATCATTGTTTGTTTTAACTTGCTTGTGGGAACAATTCAGAGGCTGTGAAAGAATGAAGGTCAACAACAGAAAGAATTAGAGGAACCATTGGAAATGACTATGAAAAGCAGTAGAAGTATGAGATGATCAGAACCCTCCGAACTTGAAACATGGGAAGTCCTATTAAAAATATATAATTTGGCAGAATATTCAGACTATTTGATATGTATATGTATAATTTGGAATATTTAATGTGATTTGATTGGATTGTTCAAGTGGAAAAATTAATAAAAATGAATTTTTAAAAAGGGGAAAAATGCATTATTGTCCCAGGATATTAGCCAAATCCTAATGAATTCTGAACAAAAGCACAGTATTTTTTGCTCCATAAGACGCACCTGGCCATAAGACGCACCTAGTTTTTAGAGGAGGAAAACAAGAAAAAAATATCCTGAACGAAACAGCAGATGTATGATTTTTGTGGTTCATGCTGTGGCCACAGACATGTGATTTGACGGTGAGTTTGGGGTAGCCCAATGCAAAAATCCTGAGGATCCATGTGGATCTGTGCTTTGTAACCACGTTTTCGTGCCATTGCGGCCCCACTCAATAGTGGGTGCGTGGTTTTTTTTGGTGCAGGCTGTAGCCATGGACGTGCTATGTGATCTGATGGTGAATTTGGGGTGACCCAATGCAAAAATCCTGAGGATCCATGGGCTTTTACCTCCCCCCTCCCAGGCAGCCTCCTTTACCAGCAGCCTTATCTCCCTCCCGATCGCTTGCCGATCAGCGGCTTTGTTTCAACACCCACTTCCCTCTTTCACACACAAAAAAGCATGATCTGCTTTTCGCCCCGGGGCAATTTGGCTCCAGGGACCACACATTCGCTCCATAAGACACACAGACATTTCCCTGTACTTTTTAGAAAGAAAAAAGTCGTCTTATGGAGCGAAAAATACGGTAATTGCTCTCATCCTACATTTATGGAAAATATCACATCAAACAGAAGTATAGGGATTTCACACAGTCTTCAACAGGGTACCACAAGCAAAGCTGGATGAAAGAAAACTGATTCATACCTGTTTAACAGTCTGGATATACACATAATTACTCAGAAACAAGCACTATTGGGTTCAATTAGATTTCTCCCAGGTAAGCATGCACAGGGTTACCACATTTGACAAGGGATGCTCCAACGAACTGACAAAGCTAACAGAGATGCTGCAATGACTGTGGGATCATAATCCGATTGTAATGGAATGAAAGAGAAGAGATGAATCATAGCTTACATGGAGAAGGAATGAACGATTACTAGATGATCAGAAGATTATGCAAAGGGCACAAGAGACTTTACCAAGAGTATTTTGAATAGAATTTGAATAAAGAGACAGAATAGATATGGTATGGAATGCAAGCAAAGTAGTAATGAGAGGTTTCTTCATACAACAAAATAGCCTTCAGAAAAGAGTAAGAGAAAAGGACATATTAAAGCATATAATTGAAAATGAAAAGCAATTAATCAAGAAACCAAGAAGTACACAAATAAAACAAAATATTAAGATGCTGCAAACCCAATTTTCAATATTAATTAATCAAGAAGTCGAATGGAAAATAAAAATGCTAAGGCAGAGGAATTCTGAATTTGCCAATAAACCTGGAATATTATTAGCTTGGCAACTGAAAAGGAAACAAGGACAAAATACTATTAATAAGCTAAAAATAGAAGATAAAATAATAGAAAACCCGAAAGAGATCAGGAAAAATCTCCTAAGATTTTATAAAGAATTATAAAGGTAAAGGTAAAGGTACCCCTGCCCGTACGGGCCAGTCTTGACAGACTCTAGGGTTGTGCGCCCATCTCACTCAAGAGGCCGGGGGCCAGCGCTGTCCGCAGACACTTCCGGGTCACGTGGCCAGCGTGACATCGCTGCTCTGGCGAGCCAGAGCCGCACACGGAAACGCCGTTTACCTTCCCGCTAGTAAGCGGTCCCTATTTATCTACTTGCCCCCGGGAGTGCTTTCGAACTGCTAGGTTGGCAGGCGCTGGGACCGAACAACGGGAGCGCACCCCGCCGTGGGGATTCGAACCGCCGACCTTTCGATCGGCAAGCCCTAGGCGCTGAGGCTTTTACCCACAGCGCCACCCGCGTCCCTTATAAAGAATTATATAAAGCTGGAAAAGAAAATATAGAAAAAAAATAGAAAACTATTTGAAACAGAACAAATTACCGAAGATTCTGAAAAATAAAAAAGACCAATTGAATACACCAATAGCAATAATGGAAGTACAATCAGCAATAAAACAATTAAAAATAGGTAAAGTGCCAGGACTGGATGGACTCACTGCAAAATACAACAAAAAACTGTGAACAACTGATGTCCCCCTTAAAGGATGTTATGAATAATATTTTGTTCAGGGTGGGGCACTTCAAAGAATGGCAAAATGTATTATCAAACTTTATCTGGCAGGGGAAACAACCAAGAATTAAATACAAAATCCTAACAGATACAAAAGAAAGAGGTGGTTTCTCCCTGCCAGACTTGAGAATATATTGTTAAGTGTCCTGTCTATGTTGGTTGAGGAATTGGATTTTGTTAGAGAACACAGATCTTTTAGATTTGGAGGGCTATGACAACAGATATGGATGACACGCATATTTATGGTATGACAAAGTAAAAGTGCATAAAGGATTTCTGAACCACACAATAAGAAAATCAATTTATGAGGTGTGGAATAGATATAAAAATTTATTGGAATGTAAAACCACTTGGTGGCTCTCTCCAATAGAAGGAATAATGGTAAAAAAGTTAAATAGGAAAGGAGAGTGGGCCACGCATAGAGATTTATTGACAGAGATAGCAAGTCAGTTAAAATTAAAAAACATTAAAATTAAAAAGAAATAAAAGTTATTGATGGATTGGTTGCAATATCATCAGGTAAATGATGTGTTTAAGGAGGATAAAAAGAAAAACGGTTTCAGTACACTAAGATCTAGGCTGGAGATAGACTTATTGGGTGATAAGAGGAAAATATTATCGAAAATGTATAAACTATTATTGGAATCGCATACTAAAGATGAAGAGGTTAAAGGGGTGATGATACAATGGGCTAAAGATTTTGGATAAAATATTCAGTTAGAATCTTGGGAAAGGTTGTGGAAGGAAGGTGTTAACTTTACTGCATGCAGTGCACTTAAAGAAAATGTTATGAAAATGATGTATAGATGGTATTTACCATCACTGGGGCCTGGTAGGGACCCCAAGATCTCCTGCAATGCTTTTGCAAAGTTTTTAACAGATAAAGTCGCTCAGATTAGGAAGGAGGTAGACTCCACTGTGGGAGCAGGGTCGGGGCGGGAGAGTGCTAGGGTCCTGTATAGTCATGTTACATGGGATCAATTCCAACCTGTTACCTCCGAGGAAGTGGACAGGCTGCTTGGACGAGAGAAACTGACCACCTGTCTCCTTGATCCTTGCCCATCCTGGCTAATAAAAGCGAGCTGGGAAGGGCTGGGCAAAGGGCTCTGTGGGGTGATGAAAACTTCCCTCTGCAAGGGAGCCTTCCCAGACCCACTGAAAGAGGCGATCATTAAACCGCTTCTTAAAAAAAATATTTGAACCCAGCCAATATGGCCAACTATCGGCCAGTCTCAAATCTACCATTCTTGGCCAAGCTGATTGAGCGAGTGGTTACTGAACAACTCCAAGCACGCCTGGAGGATGCAGACCATTTGGATCCCTTCCAAGGCCTCACCATGGGACTGAAACTGCCTTGGTTGCACTGGTCGATTATCTCCAGTGGGCTAGGGACAAAGGTGAAAGCTGTTTCCTAGTTCTGCTGGATCTCTCAGCGGACTTTGACATCACTGACCATAATATCCTTCTGGACTGTCTGGAGGGGCTGGGAGCTGGAAGCACTATTATAGAGTGGTTCCGCTCCTTCCTCCTGGGCCGTGTCCAAAAAGTGATTTGGGGGGGATGAGTGTTCAGACCCCTGTACTCTCACTTGTGGGGTGCCTCAGGGTTCTGTCCTCTCCCCCATGCTTTTCAGCATCTACATGCAGCCGTTGGGAGAGATCATCAGGGGGTTGGGTGTTCATCAGTATGCGGATAATACCCAGCTCTACCTCTCTTTTAAATCAGAACCAGTGAAGGCGGTGAATGTCCTGTGTGAGTACCTGGAGGCGGTTGGAGGATAGATGGCAGCTAACAGATTGAGGTTGAACCCTGATAAGACAGAATAACTGTTTTTGGGGGACAGGGGGCAGGCGGGTGGGGGAACTCCCTGGTCCTGAATGGGGTAACTGTGCCCCTGAAGGACCAGGTGCGCAGCCTGGGAGTCATTTTGGACTCACAGCTTTGGACTCACAGGTTAATTCTGTGTCCAGAGCGGCTGCCTACCAGCTCCATATGGTAAGCAGGCTGAGACCCTACCTGCCCGTGGACTGTCTTGCCAGAGTGGTGCATGCTCTAGTTAACTCCCGCTTGGACTACTGCAATGCGCTCTACATGGGGCTACCTTTGAAGGTGTGATGGCCTAGGACTCGGGCTCGGGCTCGGAACCGGAGGAGTCTCGGTCCGCACCAGATCCTCTGCCTCAGGCGGCATCTGAACCAAGTCTGGGGCCTGATTCTGAAGAGCCTCAGCCTGCACAGGTTCCCTTGCAACAAGCACCAGCTAAGCCGAGTCAGGGGCCTGAGCCTGCCCTGGCTCCAGATTCAGGGATTACTTCGTTGCCCTATGGGTCTAGTAACCCACCGACATCTCCCGAGCTGCAGAGACTCAGGTCTGAGAGAAGGAGAGACCTGAGTACTTGCAGCAGGAGTGATCGCCTTCGGGCGAAACAGGGAGAAGAGTCACTGGGGGATCAGGACCGGCCCCATCAGAGATAAAAGGCTGCCGGACCCCGCCCCAGGACACCGGCCCTGTTGGACTGACTCCTCATGGAATCCTTTGGATTCGGGACCGGATCTGGACCGCGTTGCTTGGGTTAACCCCCGGGCCCAGCACAGAAGGTGACTGGGAAACTGCAATTAATCCAGAATGTGGAAGCTAGACTGGTGACTGGGAGAGGCCGCCAGGACCACATAACACCAGTCCTGAGAGATTTGCATTGGCTTCCAGTACATTTCCGAGCACAATTCAAAGTGTTGGTGCTGACCTTTAAAGCCCTAAACGGCCTCGGTCCTGTATACCTGAAGGAGTGTCTCCACCTCCACTGTTCAGCCCGGACACGGAGATCCAGCACCGAGGGCCTTCTGGCGGTTCCCTCATTGCGAGAAGTGAGGTTACAGGGAACCAGACAGAGGACCTTTTCGGTAGTGGCGCCCACCCTGTGGAACACCCTCCCATCAGATGTCAAAAAAATAAGCAGCTATCCTATTTTTAAAAGACATCTGAAGGCAGCCCTGGTTAGGTAAGTTTTTAATATTTAATGCTGTATTGTTTTTAACACTCGATTGGGAACCACCCAGAGTGGCTGGGGAAACTCAGCCAGATGGGCGGGGTATAAATAATAATAATAATTTAATACCATCAAAACTTGCTAAAATGTATAGGACAAGAACTAATGAGTGCTGGAAATGCAAAGAAAAGGAAGGTATCTTTTACAATATGTGGTGGACTTGTAAAGAGGTAAAGGCTTTCTAGGAAATGATATATGAGTTAAATAAAATGTTTAAAAATACTTCTGTTAAAAAACCAGAAGCCTTTTTATTGGGTATTGTGGGTGAAGATATACCAATAGAAGATAAAAGGCTGTTTATGTATGCAACAACAGCGGCAAGAATTATTTTAGCCCCAAAATGGAAACAACAAGAAGTACCAAGGAAAGAAGTGTAGCAGATGAAAATGATAGACTTTGCGGAACTGGCGAAGCTGACGAGGAAAATCCAAAACCAGCATGATCAAGTATTCCAAAAGGACTGGAGTAAATTTATACGATACGTGAAAGATCATTGTAAGCAATTAACATCACTAGTAGGGCTGTCTGAAGATTTGTAATGAGAATTTTTACCCCTTTTTATATTTATTTAAATTTTGAGATATTTTGTAATGGGTGTATTGTAATTAGAATTGAAAAAACGTATAAAATGCTATGATATAAAGGTTAATTTTGAAAGCCATGAGGTGGGAAGGAAGGAAGTCAATAGGGTCTAGAGAGCCAGAGAGGTAAAGTAGATAATAATGTAATTATAAGTGTGTGTGTGTGTGTGTGTGTTTCCAATATCAAAAAAGAAATAGATGCTGCAATGACTGCTCCCACCAATAACCAAGAGTAGCCACACAACTTTCTTCCCAGCCTCTTACCAGGTAAGTCGGTCATATTCATTTTCCAGCTTGTAAATGAAACCGACTAAGGAATTCTTCAGGTCAGCCACTTGACTGATGAGAGCCTCAAGAGATAGTTCAAGCTGCTTCTCCTCTCTCTGGAAAGGATAGAGTAATAACCAATTTTCTAATTAATGAGTGTTCAGTTTACAGGGCCACTTTTGGCTTTCATATACAGTGGTACCTCAGGTTACATACGCTTCAGGTTACATACGCTTCAGGTTACAGACTCTAAACCAGAAATAGTGCTTCAGGTTAAGAAATTTGCTTCAGGATGAGAACAGAAATTGTGCTCCGGTGGCGCGGCAGCAGCAGGAGGCCCCATTAGCTAAAGTGGTGCTTCAGGTTAGGAACAGTTTCAGGTTAAGAACGGACCTCTGGAACAAATTAAGTACTTAACCCGAGGTACCACTGTAGTGAACATAGTAATTATTATAATTATTTTTAGTATTGAAAGATTATTGTCTCTGACAAAGCATTTGACAAATGTGTGGCAAGAGTAAAGAGTGTTAAAAGAAAACTTGCTAGACTGAAGTCGTGCTAGATAGCAATGATGATATTCTGATTCAGCTGAGTCCAGAGGTTTAAGACATGGTGCCTGATGCATGACCTTCCTTGTATTTCACTTGTGTTTGCTCCTTCTTTTTGGGTGCCTCTGTTTTAACTCTATGGGCTTAAAGATATGTGCACAAACATAATAGACTTGCATGGGGCAAGGAGCTGATGAATTTCTGGATCTCTGCCATGATGTTGTATTCACTCTTAAGAGAAGCAACTCTTAAATATTGGCCACAGATATTTCCCCAACATTTCCTCTTTTCAGGGTTCCCTTTGGGTGCTGTTCAAACACTGCCTTTGCATTGTTCCTTGCTGGTGGATGCAAACACTGGGTATCCCTCTTGCTACATCATACTTGGTGCAAGTATGTCAATAGCATTCCCAATAAGCTTGTTTGCACTGATGAAATCTTTGAAAGATTATCTGGGGAGGTACTCTTGTACTGATTACTTTTATTTGTAACCTATGTTGCTCTGATATATGATCATTAATAGCTGTATCAGATGGTTGAAAGGAGGACAGTTGCACAAATCAAAGTTTGTTGGGTAGGTCAGTGTTATGGTTCTAGGGGTTGTTCGTGCGTAAGCTGGTGCTTATCTCCCCGGCTGGGTGCAAACACCTGGCTGGGTTGCCTAAGTGAACCCTTTCTGTCCGGACAGCCACTCACCCGTGGCTGACTCAATCGCTGCCAGAATCCGTCAGTGGGCGTTTCTTAAACTTATTCCAGCAAAGAAGCTCTTTTACGAGACTACCGCTCTTAACCACTACACCACACTGGCAGCACCTTCAGGTCATGTGGGTATCCCTTGCTGATTCTAGTATCTGTCCGGTCAGGACCAGACCCAGAGGCAGGGATAGTCCTCAAACAACAACTAAACCTGCCTCCTCGGTAATGACATGGTCTGGTCTTAGCGTAACTCCTCCTCCTACCCGTGATCACTGAGATCGGTTGTCCCAGTGCATCCCCCCCTGTGGAACCTGCCCCAGCCATTTTGTAAGATGATGTTGATCAGAAGGTGACATGGGTGGTATCCAAATTTGCCTGTGACATGGCAAGTATTCAGGATTGAGGGAACCAAAGCAAGCTATGAAGTAATCATCATTTTACTGTTATGGTTTACAAAAAGACACCCTTTCTAGAATATCAGCTCAGAAGAATGGCTTATTAAAACCAGTAGATGAAACCAGATTTATTACTAGCTCAGAAGAATTATGATTACAAAAGACAGATGTGTACAATAAGCCCTCACAAGTCTTCTGAGCTAGTATTATAGTAATGGTGCCTTTTTGTAAACCATTAACAGTTAATGATGATCTTTAATCCAGAGAAGGAACACTTTCCAATGTGAACTGAACATTAACTATGCAATTACATCTGTTTGGATATATAGAACTAAAACTGTTGTTCTGCAGTGGGGACAGCTCTTTACGGTCCTTGGTGTTAGTTATGAACTGTATGATTTTTTAACTGCACATTTTTACCTTGAGCAGCCCACTAACATGCTTTTGTCTTTATTCACATTTGCAGATTATTATTGAATGTAGCAGAGGGCAGCTAATTAGTTGGGTCCAGAGTGTGGTTAATGGGGGTGATCCCTGCCACATTGAACGAGGCAGTGGTGCAACTTGTTCTAAAGAAACCGGCTCTGGGCCCTTTGGATTAGAACAACCAGTATTGACCAGTTGCAAATACAGAACCTCCTTTTTTAAGAGAAGCTGGTGAAGAGGGCCATGGTGGGGCAGCTGAAAGCATTCTTGGGAGGGCAGATTATTTAGATCCATTCCAACATGGATTCAGGCCTGGCCACAGAACTGAGTTGGCCTTGGTCACCTTGATCTCTGCAGAATGGGATGGGGGAGTGAAACTTTGCTCCTGCTTCTTGATCCTTATCTCCAGTGCTATTTAATATTTACATGAAGCCGTTGGAAGCCATCCCTATGAGTTTCTGGGATAGTGCTATCAGTTTGCTGATGACACGAAGCTCTTATTCTTCCCACCAGCTGCGAGGAGCAGCAACAGTGTTGACATCATGTGATGTCTCTGAGCGTGAGACAGGAAGTCTTAGCCAGTTCTCAGTGTAACCGGGTAGAGTTACTGAGTGTTGTTTTTCTTTCGCTTCTGTATAGAAGTAGAGTCGAGTCGGAGACTCTTGAGTTCTGCTGCTCAGAGAGCAGTCATGATTGTACAGTCTTAATAAAGTAGCTGTTAGACTACGGACTGTCTCTTTCTTCTGTTATGAGATGCCAGGAGGAAGTGTGTGTGCTCCTCTCATGAGGGAGGGGTCGCTTATTACCGGTCTCTCTGGACTGAGAGAGAATTCCAGCCAGAGAGTGACCACCGGAGAGAAGCCCCAGCCTCTTGGGAAGCTTGGCACCTTTCCCCGGGGGCGTTTTCTCAGTGGTTAGAAGTGCCTTGTACCAACAGCCATTGGTTCAACAGCTACAGCTGTTCCTGGAAAGCCTGGCTAGAGTAGTTCATGCCTTCAAGAATGGATTATTGAAATAAGCTCTTTGTGGGGCTTCTATTGTATTCTATTGCTTCTATTGATCAGGAGGCTGCAGTTAGTGCAGAATGCTGCAGCAAAATTGCTGCCAGGAGTACGGCCTTGTCAGTATAGAACACCTGTGCTCAGAGATATGTATTGGTTCCCTATTTGCTACTGGGCCAACCAAGTTCAAAGTATTAGTATATAAAGCCCTTAACAATTTGGGACTAGTTCACATATGAGATTGCCTTATCCCACATGTGCTCAGTCAACAGCTTCAGTTCGTGGAACTGACAGTACTACAGGTGCCACATAATACCTATTCCACATTTGTAAGAAAATGATCATTTAGTGTGGCAGCACTCACAATTTGATAACCATAGGCAGGGATTTCCAAGCAGGTGCCTTCACTGTATTATTTTTGGCTCCTGCCTGCTAAGAAAATCTTGGTTAGACAAGCCTACCCAGGTGCTTAAAAAGTTAATGTGACTTTTAATCTGTTTTAGTATTTTAGTATTCTTGTATGTTTTAAACTACTGTAAATTTTATTGTTTTATCTTTTATGTAAACCACTTGGAGGCTTTTAATTTTTTTTTACTACCACTCATATACATTTTATGACATAAACATCAGAAATAAGCCTGTAGTTCTATATACCGTATTTTTCTGTATATAAGACTAGGGTTTTTTTTTACCAAAAAAATTAGGTTTAAAATTGGGGCTCATCTTATACACAGGTAGTGCTGAAGGGTGTTTTCTTAATTTGGAGTCCCCAAAAATAGGGTTGTCTTATACATGGAAAAATACAGCAATCTATGCAAATTTGGAAACTGTAGAAAAGCTGGAAATAAATTATGTCTTCACTTGAATAAAACAACTTTATTGCCAACTGTGTGTGGTGTTCCTTCTCTAAAGAGTACTGCTTGTGCATGGCTCAAGGCAGAATCCAGTTCGATATAATCATGTAATTCTTTTAGCACATGGAAAGGACACGTGAAGATTCCAGAAGAAGAACTAAATGATTACAGAGAATGACAACATATTTCATATGGCTCATAAGTAATGGAAGATTAACTATGGATGACTGGAGGGAGGGAGGACTTTTGATCTTTTCTATTATTTGTGAAAATGTAAAAACAGAGTTATATCCAATGTTGTGGAACAAATGTTTCACTGATGCAATGCAATTTCCATTCCCTCTCCTCTCCCATACACCCCCAAAATCTGCTCCAGATGGTTTTGAGGATGCACGGGGGTGGAAGGGGCAGGAGTGGGGAAGGAAGCTCTGTTGTGCTTGTGAAAGTATATTGTGCCAGGAGAACTGTGGTGTTGGATACTGCCCATATTTTTTCCTGGCCTTTCAATTCTGGTTTCAAATTCTAAGATGCGCTAAGCCTTAAGGATAGAGCCAGAGGACAGAAAGAACACCCCATGGTTACTCTTGTTTTGGTGGAAAACGCATTCTGAATCGGACCAGACATGGGTTAGAGCTCAACGTTGAGCCTACCAAGTGGAGATAGCAACGGCGAAGAGGACCTTCTTTACCGCCTCTATTGCATCTGCAGAAAACAGCAGGAGGAGACTCTTTCAAGTGGTTTGCAATCTAACAGAACCACCTCCACCACTGGGGCCTAGTGAGGACGCCAAGATCTCCTGCATTAGATGTCAAGGAAATAAACAACTATCTGACTTTTAGAAGGCAACCCTGTATCAGGAATTTTTTTAATGTGTAATGTTTTACCATTTTTAATGTGCTGTAAGCCACCCAGAGTGGCTGGGGAAACACAGCCAGCTGGACGGGGTATAAATAATAAAACTACTATTATTACTAATACTTTGACTAATAGGCTCTGGGACCCAAGGAACACGTAACATTTATTTATCTCCTTACCATGATTAAGAGATCTCCATTCCCTTTGAGTTCATATTCTCCTCTGTCTCTCTCCCCATATCCTATGAGTTCCCCCTTTTCCTTTTTACTGCTAGACACTATTGGTCTTCTATCTATACCAGGGTTAACACTAACCATGGTTATATCAGGGAAGTTGGGATATAAATGAAAGACATGAATAATTTTAAGATGAATTAATGAGTTAGGGCATGCAGCTAATTATGAGGAAAATCTCAGCTCCTACAGGAGGCAAAGATACACCAACATATTTTACATTATGGCTGAACTGTAATTAGCTTTTAAAAATGCCATTTAAATCCACCCAAGAGTCCTATTGCAACTGCGAATACCACTCCACCAGTTTAGCACCCCAATCCTTAGCACATTTTAATGGAACTTTCATGTTAAAGTGTTGCTATCTGAATCTTAAGTTGGCAGATAGTCTGTTAGCTAAAGACGAATCAGTTGTAAAAGATAGCAAGGCTCCAACACTTTTTAATAACTTGCACAGGAGAGAATTTCAACTTTTCCCAACCTTTCACGAAAGGGTTGCATGCAACTTACTGAGATACCTTGCACACCTATTAAGTTATAAAAATGCAAGAACCCTATTCACCTTTGCAGCTGCTTTCCCCAGAGGAGGGGTGGGAAACTTCAGGCACCGCGACCATGTGTAGCCTTCCAACCTACCCTTGGGCCACACCCCCTCAGCAACCCTGCCCCCATGCCCTCCTGGCCGCAACGAGTCAATGAACTCCCAATACTGGTTCTTGCTTGCCTGGATGGAGGACACACGAGTACTTTCGTCCGGCTAGCACGCAGCTTCTAGTACGCACACGCTTAAGAATCACATCCATTTCCTCACCCGCCATTAGCACGCCCCCCCTCGGGAGGCCTGCAAAAGGGAACCGGGCCCTTGGGCTGAAAACAAGCCAGTCCCTACCCGCAGGCTTACAAAATGGGGGGGGGGGGGACTAAGGGAAAGGGGGCAGGGAAGGAAGAGGAAAACAAGGTAAACTAAGGGAGGGAAAGGTTCCTCAGCTAGACTACTGAGCTAGAACTAGCCAGTTCCCAAGAAGGATGCGGTCCCAAAAGGCCCCCGCGCCGCCGACCCACTAACCCCGCCCGCTTATTTCACCTGCATAGTGACGGAGACCGGAGACCACGATATAAAGAAAGCCTCTCGCGGACGGCGGCTTATTCGCGCGCGCGCTGCTTCCTCTTCCGGGTTGGTGCGTCAGGAGGTCGGAGGTCACGGAGTTGGAAAGTGCTGGCCATGGCGGCCTCGGAGGGACCCGAAGCAGAGGTAGCGCGTCTGGCTTTCCTGTGCGCGCGGGGCTGGGGAGCGCGGGGGGCCGGGCCGTGTGCAGCGGCACGCGCTCGCTCGCTCGCTTGCTTGAGAACGCTCGAGCTTCCTAAGGCAGGGCTGCGAAGGGGGCGAGAGGCTTTGCGGGGATGCAAAGGGAAGTCCCTGCCTCGGGGCGCTGTGCATGTGTGTCGGTGGAGTGAGCGCGTGGATGCAAGGGAGCGTATTGCATTGCGTACAGACACGGGGCACAGCCCTATAACGGCTCACTGCCACTCCTAGATCTTGTTTACTATGTGTTTATGTATCTGTTTTGCGCTTGCAGCCCGCCCTTCACCAAACGTTCCATAGGGCAGTTTGCAAACATGCTGTGAATGAAACAAGTCGCGACTTAACGTTGCAGTCACAAAAGCAAAACCGTCAAACAGCCTATGATTTAAAAACAAACCCAGTAACACAGGAAAAAAACGCCATGGTACAGTAGTGTTGGATAAGTGTCCGGCTGTATATTGCACCTAACCTGAAAGAGATTTCATGAGAACACGTGTATTCGATCAAAAGCTCATCCCTACTTTGCCCAACAGTTTTGCAGTCGAGGGTGCCACAAGTAAGGAGTCCCTTTGCTACGGAGAGGTGCCTTTAGAGAACAACAGAGCCAAATGCCTCTGGCAGAGGAAATGTTTAGACGTAGGTAGATGTGCTGGACCCTGCATGCCCATTGTTGTTACTGCATCACCTACCCACATGCAGCCCTGGTACTTTTTTGGTACTATTAGTGCACATGTGGTAGCATGTTCAAGTCGACTTGCTACTCCTCCACTTGTCTACAGAGCAACCTTATGGATGCTTGCTCAGAATTAAGGCCTAATAGTTAAATAGAGCATATGTCTAAGGATAGCAGCCTTGATTTGCCATTAAGGGAGAAACAGGCTTTTTGCATAAGAATAACTGGCCATTTTTGCTCTTCCTATCTCTAACAATGACCAGGTATTCCAAGGGAAGTTGATATTAATGTAAGAAATATAAAGTAGGCAATATTATATATTCATTGGATCACCTGTTGGCTGTAAAAATATGAAACCTTTCTAGTTCCAAAAAACTCTCATGCTGTAATCTTATGTGTTTTGTCCTCTGTAGTTTATGTAGAAATGCATTACAAACTCAGTTAATGGCATAGCAAACTTATTCTTGAAGATCCCTGAAAGCCTGCACAGATTAGTAACAAACTTTTCCAGCCAGGCCACACCTGAGTCAGCTCTCCAGGCCTCCCGGGTCATAGCTGTTTCTCTTAAAGGGCCCACATGCCAGATAGATGATAATGCATTTGCACACAAATTTAAGAGTAAATTCAACTGAAGTACTTAGAGCTTTTTTTTTAGTATTAAAGAGAAATAAATCATTTACAACATTGTACACTGAACATACCACACAGACTTCAGTACTAATTCCAGTGATTTAACATACTCTTAACCAGCTGTTGAGAAAAAGAGAAATAATAAAGCAATTGATTACAGTTACAAAATCTTGAAAATATTATCATATATGTCCATGTGGAATTCTCACATGGTACTGGAATTTTCCATAAAAGAATGTCAGGTCTTATTCTTTATCTAATTCTGTTGAAAATGTAAGCTTTAATTTTAGCAATCTGCCAGTGGGACTACTAACTAAACCCTCCTAGGATCACATTGTAAATTGCACAGTAGCAGTTCCTGTCAAATAGTAGTGGACATTGCTCCCCGGTTGTTGTGCTACATGGTTCTGTAAGGCGCTATTTTGTCCCACTGCTAATTAACACATACATGGAGTGGCCATTAAGAGTTTTGGAGCATGGTTTCACCAGTACAGTTGTACATTGGAAGTCAGACGGAATCCGTTCCAGAAGTCCGTTCGACTTCCAAATCATGGCTTCTGGTTGGCTTCAGGAAGCTCCTGCCATGGAAGCCCTGTCGGACGTTCGGCTTCCAAAAGAACGTTCGAAAACTGGAACAGTCACTTCTGGGTTTCAATCATTCGGGAGCCAAAACAACTGAGAACTAGGCTGTTCAAAAACCAAGATATGACTGTATACTTATGGCACACAGCTCTGTTTCTTCGTAACATCTGAATTGGGAGTGGCTTTTCAATCCCTGAACCAGTACATGAGTGCAGTGGTGGACTGAATGAGGGCCAATAAACTGAGTTTGAATTCTGGAAATATGGAAGCTCTGTGGGTAGGTCACATTGCTAATTGCCTGTTCTGAAGGTGCAAGTATGTAGCATGGGGGTATTTCTCTATACGTATATATGAGGTGCAAGTGACTTCTATGGTTAGGATTTCCTTTCGCTGGCTTCATTTGTATGCTAGATACAGCCGTATCTGAATCAGGTTAGCTTGGCTTTTGTAGTCCATGCATTGGCAACCTCAGCACCTTGTGTGGGACTGACTTTCTGCTTGGTCCAGAAGTTTCAGCTAATGCAGACTGGCAGACTCCATGTGACACCTCTGCTGAAACATCTGCAATGGCTGCCCATGTGCTAAATGGGCCAGTGTCAATATTATTTTGATGAAATACAAAGCCCATGACAACTTAAGGACCACCTGGGCCCTTATATTCCAGCCTGATCACTGAGACCATTCAGAGAACAGCTGTTTGTTGTCCCCTGTGCCTCAGAAGCCAGGCATCAGAGTCATGAATCTCATTCTATGGAGAATGGGTGGACCTTTTGGGACGTTATGTCCCTTGGGAACTGGACAGTTCTGGGTGGGGGCTCCGGTAGCCTCCTTGCCAAGCAGCAAAATAGACCCTAGGCTGCTCCTGCTCCTCTCCTCACAATCTGGTGTGATTCCCACCTGTCATGAGGAGGAGGTCTCATAAAGTGTCCCTTGTATGGTTGCAGAACAGCCACTGCCTCTTACAGTTGTGCATGTGAGTGTCCCAATAATTCAGGGCAGGGCTGAAGAACCTCTCCCTTCCTTAATTTACTAGGAACCTTATTTCCCTCTTTCCTTCCTGCCCCTTTTCCCTAGTGTGTTGTGGTTTTTCCAGTTAGTAAGCCTGCAAGTAGGGACAGTCTTGTTTTAATGGATTGTATGTAAGTCACTCTGGGAGCCTTTTGGCGGAAGATCAGGAGTACAAATGCTCTTAATAATAATAGTAATAATGCTCTTCTGCAGAGATTTGGCAGGAATCTTTACTGGTAACTTTGGAACATCTCTTGAACACCTTTTTGTGCTGACAGGCCCATTCAGCTGTTTAATATCCACTACCCCCAAGCATAGCGTGGATTGCCAGTGCCCAGGGTCACATGGAGGGGTAGGGTGGGTGTCTGCATCATCGAGGAGATGACAGCCACATAGATAAGAAAATGATAGATCAAAATAGAAAATAATAATTAATAAATAAATATACCATTTTATTTTATTTTTTGTACATCTTAATCTTTGGGCTCATGCAGCATCTTATGGCAATTGTTGAGTGATATAATCTTTGCCATCCTGTTCTGGCGGTATAATGACAAAGAACAATTTGAGACAACTTGTGAGTTTCTTACGAAATAATCAAGATTTGAGATTACAGTTCTTTTTTGTTGCTTGCAGGTAGAGGAGGCCGGGCAGGTCTTTCTCTTGATGAAAAAGGATTATCGAATTTCACGCAACGTGCGCCTGGCTTGGTTTCTCAGTCGTTTGCATCAGGTGATCTGGGCAGTGCCTGAATCTGAACTGGTAAGCAAGCTGCACGTAAAGTTTACTTCTGTATGATGACCTCTTAGGCCAGTCAAAGTAGGAAAGCTTTGGACTGATGAACAACATTTAAATTTCTGTGATGTATGTATGATGTTTCTGGGGGTGGTCTTGATCTACAGGATGGGAATTTCAAAAGTCTTTATAAGGCTTTGCACACCATTTTTCTGGGTCCTCCTACTTTCCTGCGTGTGAGGGGAGCACCCTGTTGCAACAGATCAATAAAGATCAAGCTTACTAGCTGCTTTGCTTCTCAATAGTCTCTGGTTGGCCTCTGTTATTTTCTCCTACCAATAGGGAACCTATGTAAGGACTCTATATGGGCTCTTGGATACCCCATAAGGGAAAAGGGCAATTTTTGTTTACAACAGCATCTAGGAAGGAAGATACATCTATTACTGAGCTTTACCCTTTGGTTGTTTCCTGCCTCCATTCCCCCCCTTTTTTTCTTTTTGAAGGTGCATTCAGATAATGAGTTGGATATTCTCAGCATACTTCCAAATAGCTGGCAACCTGACGAGCCTGTTCAGCCCAGGCCATATCTCCTAGTGCCTTCTACACAAGTCACTTTCCTTGCGCGCCAGTACCGTTTTGTGATTGAATTGGATTTGAGCCCTTCTACAGGGATTGTGGTAAGTGTACTAGTTCCTCATCCTGTGTTCCCTGAGTGTTTCTGTCATCCTTTTTCCTCTTCCTTGCCCTAGAAGTGCTTCTTCATTAAAGCTTGTCTTGTCAGCGATAGCATATCTTTGTCTTGGAGAAGAGTCTCCCAGGCTCTATTTTCCTATCTTGATGGAAAATGGAAAACTACTCATACAGGAGTTTTGTCTGCTGGGTATCCTGACTTATTCCTAGTAGAGAGAGCACTTCATATATTCACTTATATAAGTGTCTCCAGAATATTACATATGGAATGCTCCTATTATTAATTATTGAATTTATATACTGCCCTAAACCCGGGGGTCTCAGGGAGATTCACAGAATAAAATCAAGATATAAAACCACAAAATACATAATAAAAATAAAAACAACAACCCAAGAGCCCCCCCCAAACCACATTTTAAAAGGGCATAGGATGTAAATCAGATCAACCAAAGGCCTGACTAAAAAGGAACATTTTTGCCTGGTGCCTAAAGGTGTATAACGAAGGCACCAGGCGAACTTCACTGGGGAGAGCATTCCACAGATGGGGAGCCACTGCAGAGAAGGCCTGTTTTCGTGTTGCCACCCTCTCAAGGAGAAGGCACACAAAGGACGGCCTCAGAAGATGATCTCGGGGTCCCAGTAAATTCATATGGAAAGAGGTGGGCCTTGAGGTATTGCGGTCCTGAGCCGTTAAAGGCTATATGGGTCAGAACCAGCACTTTGAATTGGGCCCAGAAACTAATTGGTACCCTGTGCAGTTGGACCAGGGTTGGTGTGATATGCTCAAACTGTCTTGCTCCCGTGAGCAACCTGGCCGCTGAATTCTACACTAGCTGAAGTTTCTGAACCATTTTCAGAGGCAGCCCTATGTATAACACATTGAATAATCTAACCTTGAGGTTACCAGAACATGGCCAACAGTAGTTAGGCTATCCCTGTCCAGATAGGGGCATAGCTGGGCCACCAGCCAAAGCTGATGGAAGGCACTCTGGGCTACTGAGGCCACCTGAGGCTCCAGTGGCAGCAAAGGATCCAGGAGTACCCCAAGCTACAAACCTGCTCCTTCAGAGCAAGTGTAACCACATCAAGAGCAGGTGACCTCCCAGCCATCTGGTCTAGGGAACCACCCACTAAGAGTGTCCTCAGTCTTATCTGGATTGAGCTTCAGTTTGTTGGCTCTCATCCAGTCCATCACCAAGACAAGACACTGGTTCAGCACTTCCACTGCCTCACCTGCAGGTGTAAAGGAGAAATATAGCTGAGTGTCATCAGCATACTACTGATGACATACTCGGACCCTCCAGATAACCCCACCTAGCAGTTTCATGTAGATGTTAAACAACATAGGGGATAGGATTGAACCCTGCGGAACCCCACATTGAAGGTTCCATGGAGATGAAAAGCATCCACCAAGTAATACCCTCTGGGAACGACTATCCAAGTAGGACTGGAACCACTGCAAAGCGGTGCCACCCACCCCTAGTTCAGAGAGTCGCTCCAGAAGGATACCATGGTTGATGGTATCAAAAGCCGCTGAGAGGTCGAGAACAATTAACAAGGGCATGTTTCCCTTGTCTCTCTCTTGAAAGAGGTCAGTTTTTGTGCCAAAACCAAGCCTAAACCCCAATTGAAATGGATCCAGAAAATCAGTTTCTTCCACAAGTGCCTGGATCTGGTCTGTGACCACTCACTCCAGAACCTTGCCCACGAAAGGGAGATTAGCAACTGGCCGGTAGTAAGTTAGCTGGAAACTCCTGTCTCTGGCAAAACTTCAATAGAAGCTTGATACTATGTCATTTTTCTTCTTCAGGATGACTCTACAGGGGAGATAATTTTCGATGAAGTGTTCTATGCCCTGTCCCGGTGTTTAGTGGGGTTGTTAAAGCCTTTTCGGATCCCAGGCTCGGACATTATCTACCAACCTGAGATCTTCATCACCATCCAAGTATATTCTTCCATCATTGGTCTGCAGACACACCAGGTAATTATTATGTCTTGTGTTTCACGAGGCTGTTAACATGAGAGACTGCTGATAATGAGAGGTTTCATTACATGTCTAAACAATTGAACATTTGAGCCAGACTCTCCTGTGACATAAATTAACACACTAGGGTGGAAGAATATCAGGAGCTCTAAGCAAGTGTCCTCCTGTTGGCAAACCTTTTTTAATTAAGCAACATGTTCTGTAAATGAGATTGGTTTGCTAAGGATTAGATTAGTTCTGTGTCTTCTCATTTAGTCCCACGCCCATTCCACTGCAAAATCTGTTTTCAATGTCACATTATGTCCTACGGCATGGGTAAGGCTGCTCTTTCTGCAAAGGTGCATTTCTGCAGCAAACAGACAAAAATCCCATTGTTGATAAGCTTTACCTGTGTTGAGCAGTGCATTCATACTGAATTACAGTGGTACTGGAGTTACAGATTGGTTAACTCTTTATCTTATACCATGCACATCTTTTTTTAAAAAATGTCAAAATTGGCAATGCTTTTATGAACCCTGTATACACTATGCAAATTGAACAGGATCGCATGTTTTGTCATATTTTGCATAGCCTTTTAAATTTATTTCTTATTCATTTTCTATCCCACCTTTCCTCAAAGGTGGTGGCACACATGGTTTCCCCCTTCCCCATTTTATTCTCACAACAGCCCAATGAAGTAGGTTCGGCTAAGAGAGTGACTGGGCCAAGGTCACTCAGTGAGCTTCCTGACTGAGAGGGGATTTGAACCCTGGTCTCCCAGGTCCTAGTCCAACACTCTAACCACTACAACCTGTTCTGCTTCTGCCAGTCATAAGGGGCATAAGGAGTTACTCAGGAGTGTTGTCCCCTAACCACTAGAAATCCTTTGTAGCCTCTCCTTTACATACTGAGATCTCCCAGAATGGCCCGCACATTTTCAAGCTTATTTTTCACAGCTATAAGGTCGGGGGGAAACCTGCCTTTTAAAACGAATATGGAGATTTTCAAGTTGCTGAATTCTGTGCACACGATTGATTTGTGAATTTCTGTGTGCACAATCGCAAAGCTTGAATATGCTTAACTCTGATTATTGTGAGGTGCTGAGTGTACTTGGACTTTGCCTCCCCTACCCCTGGCTGCTCTTATTAGAGCTGGGTGGCAATTGTAAAGTGGTTCAGTTATTATGAACAGCATTTTTGTCCACATCCACAGCATTTAGTAAATTGTTAGTATTCATACATTCATTACTTGGAAATTATTATCAACAGTTTCTTACTCGTATATTCATGATTAATGGTGTTTGTGTGTTTGCTCTTCCTGCTTCGCCCGCTAGCTACCAGGATAGCTGTGTATGATTTAGAATATATATTTACTTTCACTTGTTTCCTTGATTTGTTTGATTTATGTATCAGGTTGTATGTATACTTGTTGCTAATTTTAGGAGGCTAAGGCAGACAGTGAAAGCAAATAAAATGTTGGGGTGCTGCAATTTTTTTGGTGCGCAGGTGTCAAAAGCTGTTCTGTGAGTATATGCATAGTCCTGTGTTTGCAGAATGCCAGAATAGCAAGCCAATATTAATGACTTTTCTTTTTAGTAATAGAGCTACTTATTCATCCCGTTCAGTGATCTTTCTTTTGCATGGTGCCTGATAATTTATTTGGCTTCATTTATTTACATACAAAATGCATGTGCCAGTTTTTCCACCGTGGTGTCCAAAGTAGTTCACAGTATAAAATTTATATTCCACAATAATAACCAAAAGATAAGACCAATAAACACTTAACTCCTTTCCCCCCTTCCCTTCCTGACTGCCATTAGATTGGAGGATTTCCCCCCAGTGTTTTCCTTCTGTGCCAGGAAAGAGTGAACAAGAACCGCTCACATTACAGACTTAGTGCTCCACTGTTCTTTCGACAACCCCATGAATCCATGGGAGCACCAATTCTGCAGCAAACCAGCATGGGAAACTAGCTACAACAGGTCAGCCATCCATGTTCACCTATGAAACAGAATGGGAGGAGGTTGCTATTTTAAATGAAAAAGAGCATGGAGTGAACCCCTCCCTCTGCTTTACCACACCACCACTTTGTGTCATTTTTTCCTAGCCCAATTTTAGTTCCAGAAGTACACTAGGTTGGGAGCAGGGTGGATAGAATATATCTATCTATCTATCTATCTATCTATCTATCAATATCAATATCAGATTTTTTAAAATTTTAATCGGATTTATTTATTTTTTAAATCGGATTTTTAAAATAAAATGCTTTTGGAGGAAAAATCTTTCTAAAGATAGTTTTCTTTGGAATGCAGAATGCTGCAGCGAGACTCCTTACGGGGTCTTCGCTGCGAGATCACATTCACCCGGTGCTATACCAGCTGCACTGGCTCCCGGTGGAGTACAGGATCAGGTTTAAGGTGCTGGTTTTAACCTTTAAAGCCTTATACGGCCTAGGACCCTCGTACCTACGGGACCGCCTCTCCTGGTATGTCCCACAGAGAAACTTATGGTCTTCAAATAAAAACATCTTGAAGGTCCCAGGCCACAGAGAGGTTAGGCTGGCCTCAACTAGAGCCAGGGCTTTTTTGGCCGTGGCTCCGATCTGGTGGAACACTCTGTCACAAGAGACTAGGGCCCTGTGGGACTTGACATCTTTCCGCAGGGCCGGCAAGACAGAGCTGTTCCACCAGGCCTTTGGCCAGGGCACAGCCTGACTCCCTCCTTCGGCAATCTTCGCGGAGCTCTGGCCCAATGGTTGCCAGTGGTTTGTTTTGAATTAATTTTATAATGAATGGTTTTAGAGTGTTGTGTTGTACTGTTGTACTGTTTTATTGTTGTTAGCCGCTGTTAAGTTGTGGGCGAACATATCAGACATAGCGATTCTTCCAAAGCAGCTCTTTATTTGTAAGGTGGAACAGAACTAACTGAGGAGCTCAGTCAGCCTGCTTATATAGAGCTCCAGAACAATGTAATTGTTGCCATTTTCTAAAACTATCCAATCACTGAACGTCACTTTCGATCCTTAATTTGCATAACTACTGTATCCCCCTGCTGGCCCAGGGTGAGAACTTCAGTACATAACAGCCGCCCTGAGCCCGGCTTCGGCTGGGGAGGGCGGGATATAAATAAATTTTTTTATTATTTATTATTCTATTTAAGTTACATTATAGTCCAAAGGCTATTCATCAGGAAATAAGGATTTGTTTTAAGTTTTTCATGTGTGCTAAAACTCAGTCTAAGTCTTTTTTTAAAAATTATTGTTTAACCACATCAGTTAACAAACACGGATACATATGGTGTAATGTTATTTTTTAGTTAAATAAATCGTTTAAATTGTTATTAAGGAAATGATTATTTTTCTCTTTCCAATAAAGTACATACAGAAGAAAAGTTGTCCAAATATAAGCAGCTAACTTATTAAACCTTGCAGTGATTTCCTAATTTTCTATCTATGTATTTCTAATAGTATAACCAAATCAGTAATTTTTGATATAACTGTAAAAGCTCTGAAAATTTATTATTCCAAAAATGAAATCTTCATCTGGTTTTAAATATTAAGATTATACCAGCAAGCAGTGGCGTAGCATGGGGGGTGCAGGGGGGGCCGGCCACACTGGGCGCAACATCGGGGGGGGGGGGCGCTCGCACTCGCAGCTCTCTTCCCCTACTAAAATCCCCGGGTGCTGACAACTCACGCTACGCCACTGCCAGCAAGAATGTCTTTCTGTAAAAAAATGATTTAAATCAAGTCTTGCTGACTTGTGATTTAAATCAAATCCACCCTGGTTGGGAGAAAGTTGCATATAGCAACAGAACACAGCATACTTGCTTTCATCTAAGGAATAGTTCCCACATTTTATAGGCAAATGAGACAGTTGCATGAATGAAGCTTACATTATCAGTCCTGCAGCACATTATATGTGGCTGCCCTTCCTTGTCTAGTTAGGTTCAGGGAGACTGGAGAGTCAACCCTAGTTTGTTGGCTGCCTTGCTCAGTGGGGGAAACACAATTGTTCCAAGTGTCTCTAAGAAACTCTGTATGGGTTGACTGCGCACAGTCCTGAGAATGCGTCTTAAGGTTCTTGAAATCCAAAGATTCTCACCCACAACAAGGAATCAGGTTGAAATAGCAAAGCTTTTGTTAATTTGGGGGGGGGGGTAGAAAAGATACTTAATTTTGAATTTATTAATGCAGTGCAGCTTATAAAGATTAAATCTCGGGTGTATTTGATCTAATACCCCATATGCACTTGTAACCTTAAAGACAAAAAAAAAGTTCTTTCAAAGGAAAAGTTAATATTATATTAACAAAATATTTTTAAAAAGGATGGGGTGAAAGCACACCCATTTGATGTGGAAATCCAGAAGACAGAACAGAGATTCAGTTATACATCCAGTGCTCAGATGATTATTCCTGCAGCTCTGTGCGTGTGTTTGTAAGCCTGGACCAGAAGCTCGGTTCCAGAATCTTTGCCTTTTAGGATGATACTCAGCTGTTTTGGTGGGATCGCAAGCCCTGCTCCTAGAAGCACAAGAAGACAACGGAATCCTTTACCTAAGCTGTTTCATCAAGTGCTGCAATGAGATGCAGAGCATCCCATAGTTAGGAGAAATGGGTATTACTGTAAGGGGCCAACATTTGCCCTTGCTCTAGGATTTTGGGTCTTGTAGGTTTGTATAGAAGAGGGGGAGGGGTTTTGTGATGTTGGGGAATCAAGAAGAGCAAGGAGGGGTTTCTCTCAACCTTCTAAAAAAAAAAAGGGCAAGGTTCAAGAAGTTAAAAGGTAAAAACATCCCAGAATGCCCATGTGATATATTTGATGTTGATGCCTGGTTTATCAGGAAACTTGAAGTAACCTCTGTGCGTATAGCCAGTTCTTACCAGTTTCTGCCTTGTTGCAACCAAGTCAGGCAGTTTGATTTTTAAACTTGTGTCACGAAACAAGAGTAAGGGTCAAAGTGGGAGTGATCCTAGCATGCTGCACTGGTCTTGCCAACTTCTCAGATTGTCTGTGAATCAAAGAATAGGCTACCCAGACTACTGTGATAGTTCTCTGCCCATGATTCTCCACTTCTCTTGTCTATAGAAGAGAATGAGGCGGCAGGCAATAGGAGAGGTGAGACTCTGATAGCTGGCTTGGATTCCTGGGTTATATTATTTCTGGCACATCTTCTAACTTAGTCATGCAGTGCTTTAGGGGTGGAATAATAGTGTTCTTTTAAAAGATTCCTTGAGGTTGTTAACATACCTAATGCTTAATTCTGCTGGCACAGAAAGTAGGTTCCTGGCACGCTGCAAAGTAGCAAAAGTGAGAAACTGCAAAAATGTGGAAGTCTTCGACGAGCAAAGGAAAGTCTTTGGTTTCATTTCCCATATCTGTCACCTGGTAACTCTGCTGAATGTTGAAACACCAAAACGAACCTTGGGAAAATAGCTTGTAAAATGTACATGCTATTTTGAAATTCTGAAACATGATGAACCCAATTTCTAAGGCAGCCAGCCAGCCGGCCAGAGGAGAGAAGTTACAACACAATGGCTTGTTTGAAGACGGGGATATTTGAATGACAATTGGCGTTCATTTTCAGGGCATAGCCATGTATTTCAAGTTCAGACATCAGGTTGACTCCCATGGCTATTTTAAGGAGAGGGAAGAGAGGCACAGAATATACACCTTCATCGTTCTACCTTTCTCCTATGTTCAGGCATGAGTGCCCTTGCTTGTGTATCTAAAGCAGCAGCAGCAGCATCCACACACAAGCAGATTTGAGGAAAACTCAATACTTGCAAAAGTACCTATAAAAAATAAAAAAGTCTTTCAAAAAAACCCCCCAACAAGGCAGACCTCTCAAGCAGCCTGAGGACTCAACATGCTTAGTTGCCAGGGAATGTGGATTGACTGGGTTGGGGATGTGGAAGAAGGAAAATAGGCAGCAGGGGGAATCAAAAAGAGTATCCTGGAATACAGCGTGACTGGCTTGCTGGAACACTGAACAAGAACATTCCACACTGCAACGTTTCATGGCAGGTCCCACCTGCAGTGTTATATTTAAAGGAACAATTCTTGAAAACTGATTTGCTAGCATAATATACAATGTCGTAGATAGTTTATCTTGATGAATTTTGAGCTGGAAATTATCTCCAGGAGATATAATTTACTGATTTGTCCTGGGAAACCTAGTTGAAATTTGCCTATATGCCACAGCAGCTTTTGTAGGAAGCTTTTATCTCCATAAAATTTTGCGCATTTCTGGCTCCAAACATCATTTGTAGAATTTGTAGAATTTCACCTTTTTAAAAAAGAACAACAACAAAACCAACAACTGCTTGCTGGTGAATTGTTGCAACCCACTGTTCAGATTTTCTGAGGTTTTGATGGTGTATCACTTGCCTCAGTATGCAGCAGAGTACTTTAATTGGAACAAATAAGGATTTCCATTGTCTCTGGCCCAGGTACTATTCCAAGGTTGTCTGCTGGATGAGACCAAAACAGAGACCTTCCTGCAGCAGGTTTATACACAGCTGTGCACCTTTGAGAACAAAGTGGCTGAGATGCTCCAGCAGCAGTATGAGCCCAAAACTCAGGTGAGAAGATTACTTTCTGCTGCTTTGAATGAGTGGGAGTTTTTGAATTATTTGCTCATCCAGTCTATGAAGCCACCCATCCCAAGAGTAGCCAGCATGGTACACTCTGCTTTGAAAGCAGAGTTAGCTCTTTCTAAGCACAGGATCAACATAACTGAAACTTAGTCGGATGGGATGTGGGGTTGTTGGCCTAAGGCAGAGGCTGTGCCTGAAACTGTTGAAGCATGTGCTGACACCAGCAACTGGCAAAAGTAGATGACACTATGATTTCCCAAATGAAAAAGCTTGTGTGTCTGTCCGAGGGCTGTCATGTGTGCTGGGATGGGTTTTCAGGTTTTTGCTGATGCTATTGTTTCCCTGCAGAAATCTTGCAATAAAAAACCTGAAAGTAACTGTGGATACTAACAATACAGGTTGGGACTGTCAGAGGTTGCTCAAAACAATCCCTCTGTGAAGGAAGACTTGATTGATGTGATTAAAAACTTGCTTCTCCCTACAACTACCTCAGGCACACTTTGGTATAGACCAAACTCCCCTCTGTTTTGGGGACTGTGGATCAGAACACCAGGGAATGTCACTTCATAAGCAAAGGTGGTCCTGAAAATTCTTTCCCATTCACTTTATAAACCTGATTTTGGAGTCTACCAGATGTGCAAGAGGCACTTGTTGAGCCTGGGTGTGTGGAGAGCAGGGGGAAATGGGCTTTACTTGCAGGAGAGGCCTTTGGGCACTTGCAGGTGAGCGAAGGGGAGGCTCACAGTTTTAGCTCATAAGAACTTGTCTTGTTGCAGGTGGACCTGTCCTCCCTTAACCAGGAACGTCTTTGTGACCCCCAGGAGCCCTCCGGGAGGAAACTGGGTGTCTCTATGGTCACTGCTGACGTCGGACTTGTCACTATGATTCGGCAGGGGATTCTGGCACTTCAGCTGCTGCCATCCAACTCCAGTGCAGGTTAGTTTAAAGGTCTTCCTGAAGGTGGGATTGCTAGGGAAAGCATGGGGGGGGGAGAGTTGCGGAAGTTTCAAAGCCATCCGCTACGTGTGAATGACCCAAGGGAGCTGAGAGGAGCCTTAGCCTGGCTCTGCCCAAGAGTATACAAGACTGAAAAGGTGGTCCACTTTTCGAGGCTTAACAAATCAAGACGATTTGAGTCTTGGCCTTTCTTTCTCTGAAAGTCAAGGTTGTTCCCACCACAGCGGACTTTACCGCTTGATCGTCTTGCCTCGGGCTGCTCCCTAAGTGCTATCTGAACAACGTAGCAAAACCTTTCTTACAGCTTTCAGTCTACCTGGGGAAAGGTAGAACTTTTTCTTTCTTTTTTCAGAATTGTCACATATGCATTTTGTGGGTCTTTCTTGGAATGATTATACACACACACACACACACACAGAGAGAGAGAGAGAGAGAGAGGGAATGAATCTTGTGAATCTGAGGAAACTACTGCATGCCTCCTCTAGAATTAAAGTAGCCATTCTCTAACCCCTATCCATCAGTTGTATGTCTCCCTTGGGATTTAACTCTTAGATTCCTTTTAGAATGCCTGCCCTCTCCCATCTACTGCTAATATTTGTTTGTTTGCAGGGATTATCGTGATCACAGATGGTGTCACCAGTGTCCCAGATGTAGCAGTCTGTGAGACTCTGCTCAACCAACTGCGCAGTGGGACTGTGG
Source organism: Podarcis tiliguerta (assembly GCF_965153285.1). Lineage (NCBI taxonomy): Eukaryota > Metazoa > Chordata > Lepidosauria > Squamata > Lacertidae > Podarcis > Podarcis tiliguerta. Next base: position 48,248,315 of record NC_139539.1, read on the forward strand.
CTTGTTCCTTTGTTCAGGTACTGTGGAAGTGTGCTGGTGACAGGCACATTAGTTCTTTACTGTGCACGCACTGTGATCAGAGCTAACCCAGCCAGCCCTTAGGGGAAAAGAAGGCTGTTGCCTGTGGTGCCCAGCATTCCAGAAATCTCCCCCTTTGCCACATAGCTCTTGGCAACAGTTTCCTCTTGCATTTCTTGATTTACCTGCTTTCCCAATGCCTGCTAGGAGGTGAACTGGGACTTCTAGTAATGCTGCCTAGGAATCTGGCAGAAACACTTATTCCAGGCTGATTTTTGTGGTACACAATTGTGTGGTAGCTGAGGCTGAAATTCTATAGTTGCGTACAATTCTATAATCCTTACCTAGGATTAAGTCCCAGTTGCAGCCCCGCACTTGCCTAAAAGTAGATCCCGTTTGAAATACTGTATATCGGGCTTGCTTTTGAGCAGGCATGTATAGGATTGCACACCTAGCTACTGAAAAGAAAAGCCTAAGTAAGAAAACAGGTTTTTTTTTGTCAACTCTTGATTTTTTAATATGCTGTTAATTTTACCCAATATATGGTAGAACATGGGGAGACCAGTGCTCCCCCCCCCCTAGAAAAATAGGTGCCAGTAATCACTGTGAGGTTGCTACAGTAAGTGCCACACTTTTTAGCAAGGCAAAAAAAGAGGCGTTGGGCCTGCGTACCCTTGAGTATCCCCTGGGGGGGGGGGAGCACTGAGCAGAGGGATTTCTGTTTGCTTACAGCAGGGGGGGGGGAATTAAGAATGGATGGGGCAGTGACCTGACAGCTATGTAGATGTTGCTTACTACTAGTGCAGGGTTGCATCAAGGTTTAGACCTGCACAGACACCCCAGATAACTTTGCAGGTGTGTCCATGAAGCTCCAACCACACTGCCGCCTTGACGCTGCCATGTCCCAGTAAATGGCAGTAACACTAGTCTTGGAAGGCCAGTGGCACAGCACAGCTCCTCCACACCATCTAGTCTTGGCACCAGTTGTTCAGCCTATGTACTGTTGAAAAATGAGTGAGTTCACCTATACGCCCTTCTCCTGTATCCTTGAGAACATTGTCTTGAACAATCAGTGAAGTTTAGAAATTTGAATTTGTGCATTGCCTATTACTGAGGTAATGCCGCCTTTGGTTTTAAATACCAAAGCTTTTTTTAAAAAAAATAAAAATAAAAAAATCAAACCCAACTACTCAGATGTGACAGGTGTCAGCACCTGAACTATCCTCCCTAAAGCAGTTCATATTTTAAGCAGCCCACTAAATAAATTCCTAACCATTTAAAACAGCAGCATGCACCCTGTTCCAGGTGAATTAGTGAACTGCTAAAAGGTAATGGTAAAGGACCCCTGACAGTTAAGTCCAGTCACAGGTTACTCTGGGGTTGCGGCGCTCATCTTGCTTTACTGGCCGAGGGAGCTGGCGTTTGTCCGCAGACAGTTTTTCCGGGTCAAGTGGCCAGCATGACTAAGCTGCATCTGGCACAACAGAACACCGAAACCAGACCAGCGCACGGAAACACCTTTTACCTTCCCGCCGGAGTGGTACCTATTTATCTGCTTGCACTTTTTTGCCGTGCTTTTGAACAGCTAGGCTGGCAGGAGCTGGGATCGAGCAATGGGAGCTCACCCCGTCATGGGGATTCGAACCACCGGCCTTCTGATCGGCAAGCCCAGGAGGCTGTGGTTTAAACCACAGCGCCACCCGCTGTGCTAGACAATTAAAATTCTATTCTCATGCCCAACTCCCTGGATCATTGCTCCAAGGTATCAACTAAGCAGGGGCCTATAGTACCTTACTTTTCAGGCCTTGGTCTAAAAGCAAGAAGAAATACCTACAGAATGAGCTAGGAGTTGCAATGCCCATTGTCACATATAAAGCCAATCCTCTTCCTGTAGTTTGGGAGACAGGATGATTGCGTATATGTAGACTAATGTGAAATGGGCTTGATGAGAAAATTGCTTTGTGTGTTGCAAACAGGAAGGTGCTGTCGTCTTCACTTCTGGAGCACAAAGTGAAATAATTGCATGGGTTGAAGCTGTAGAATTTATTTATTTATTTATTTTTGCATTGTGCACCCAGCAGTTTGGCATACACTTTGGCAGGATGGGATGAAATTGAGTTCATTACAATATAGGTGGCAGGAGCTGTTTCAAGGGGAAAGCGTCATGTGATTTTCTTTCCCCAGGTGGGTGGAGTCTACTCTTACGATTGCAGTTTTGGTCACGTTCCCAATGTGGAGCTCATGAAGTTCATTGCCATGGCAACGTTTGGTACATACCTCTCCACGTGTCCTGAGGTGGAGCCTTCTAGTTTGGACCTAAATGTCTACCACAAAGCTTTTCTGCTGTACTCCTTTCTGCGCAGCGGGGAATCGCTGAACCCTGAGTATTACTGTGGTGAGCTTATTCTGCATGGAATTCAGAAATACTCCCCATCTTACCCACCCTGTCTTCACTAGTTCGAAAGGCCAAAGAACCTTGAACATGTCTGAAATGTGTAAATGCATAGTAGACCACCTTTGCAAGATAGTGGGTGTGATGGATTTTGCATGAGATTGAAGGATGAATAAGCAGGACTGTGGAAGCTCTCAGCTATTCTTTGCCTCATTTTAAAAAAACAGTTGGCCTAGAACCAAACAAAACCAAACAAAACAGCACGGTTTTGTTTCATAGACCTTTTTTCAGTTTCATGCATTTATATACCACTTAATATTTAATATATTATTTTATATGTGTGTGTGCGCGCACAACAGCACCATATAATATAGTGAAATCTTAGTAAAGCAGAAATGTAGCAGCACACTTTAAAAAACATCTTGAGGGTTGAGTAAAGCTTGTCAGAACAGATGAATCTTCATTTGAAGCTCATCAGATGTGGTGCCTGCCATACTGGGAGGGAAATCCAGAGGGTCAGTGCTGTCACAGGGAACACCCGCTTCTGATAAATTATTAGATGACAATCTGTTGGTGACCAAATTGTTGGCAGGCCCTCCACTAAATATCCTAAGGTTCAGCTGATGCTGAAGAGGTCTGCATTTCAGGAGTAGTTCAGGGCTTCTCCAATCTGCTCCTTTTAAAGAAGAAAAGTGTGGTCAATTCTAAGCATGTTATTTTAAGCATCCTACCAAGTACAGTTTGTCTCCAGCCTAGACTTCTAGCCTTAGCATTTCAGTTGTGTGGTTGACTCTTCCTAGTAGCTGCTGGAGGCCCTTGCAAAGTGCCTTGGGTCCTTCTGTTAAGGGTGGGAATAACTGGCATAATTGTCTACTGTCGTTGCAGTGTCCCAGCACAGGCTGTTCAATGAACACCTTGTTTCCGCAAGCAGCAACCCTGCCTTGGCTATGAGGCGGAAGAAGCATACGGAGAAGGAAGTACATGCTGATCTTATCAGTATCATCTCTGTCCGGCTGCGAGAGGGTTATAGTATCCGCGAGGTCAACGTCACAAAAGGTGACTTCCAGTAATCTTACTCTGCTTTGTGAAGTGTGGCCAGTGTTCATCTGATGCCCACTCGGACATTACCCAGAGCAGGTTCTGGAGGCCAAACGGAGTCCTCCAATCCCCTCAGTTTGGCCCTCAGGACTTTCCTCTGGCCACATCCCTCGATAGGCTTGCATTGCACAGCTGAGTGTTTTTCGAGTTTTGCCTGGCTGGAATGTGTCCTTGGACTCTGATTATGCCTCCTGCTTACTGGGATGAAGGATAGGGCAGGGGTGTACGAATGTGTGTAGGAACTATCCTCCTGTACAAAGGTAAAATTCGCATTTGCTGCTTTTGCTTCTGTCCCCCACCCACGACTAGTGTGTGATCCCTGGAAAGCTGCCCCGAAGGTAATGTGGCCCTTGGATTGAAATGTTCCCCATCCCTTATCCAGAATATAGCTCAAGCCCACCATGTACCATCAGGGGTCTTCTTACTGCCCCCTGAGAGCTAGTGTGGTGGGACGGATGTAGTATTGGGTCTGAATGTGGTGACCTCAGGTTCACATTCTAGCTCATCGGCGAAGCTTGCCAGAATGTCTTGGCTCTGTTTGTCTATCCATGTATCCAAGAACTTCATATAAATCAGCATAAATATTGGGCACTCATGGACTATGGGCCAGTTTAACACACCATCAGTGTGCAAAAGCTTGTAAGCATGATGGAAATGTATATATCTTCTCCCCATCCCTCCCACATTGTACTCAGCTTAAAGCTGCTGTGGGAACCTGTGACCCTACAGATGACCGTAGACTCCAGATCCCATCAGCTCCAGTGGTCAAGGGTGATAGGAGTTGTAATAGAACAACATCTGGGTGGCTGCAGATTCGCTATCCCTTTCTTAATCCCATTTTCTAGGTTTTTTTGGGGGGGGGGTTCTGTTAAGAAAAAGACCTTGTCTCCATAGAAGCTAAAAATATCTTTTTTAAAAGGAAAAGGAAAAGGGGGCAAGGAGCTGAGTTTTTCATCATCAAATCTTGTGCCCTGCCATATTTTGACTAATATATTATGTATATGGACACAATGGAGCTTTTTTTGGCTGTTAGCGTGTGAATAAAAAGTAGAAAGCTAGAAAAGAGACCAGAAACCTGATGCAACGGAGGCCACGCAGTGCACAGAAACTTCTTTTTCCAGAGTCCCAGCACATTTTGTGCTGTGAGGCCAAGTATTCTTCAAGGGAATACTTGCTGCCAAATGTACCGTATTTTTCGCCCTATAGGACGCACTTTTTCCCCTCCAAAAATGAAGGGGAAATCTGGGTGCGTCCTATGGGGCGAATGCAGGCTTCGCGGACCTCTCCGCTAGCAGCGGGATCGCTCCCGCTGCTGGCGGAGACGTGCCTGCATGCCGAAGCCTGCGCGCGCTGAGCTCAGCGCGCCCAGGCTTCGCGGACCTCTCCGCTAGCAGCGGGATCGCTCCCGCTGCTGGCGGAGAGGTGCCTGCATGCCGAAGCCTGCGCGCGCTGAGCTCAGCGCGCCCAGGCTTCGCGGACCTCTCCGCTAGCAGCGGGAGCGCTCCCGCTGCTGGCGGAGAGGTGCCTGCATGCAGAAGCCTGCGCGCGCTGAGCTCAGCGCGCCCAGGCTTCGCGGACCTCTCCGCTAGCAGCGGGATCGCTCCCGCTGCTGGCGGAGAGGTGCCTGCATGCCGAAGCCTGCGCGCGCTGAGCTCAGCGCGCCCAGGCTTCGCGGACCTCTCCGCTAGCAGCGGGAGCGCTCCCGCTGCTGGCGGAGAGGTGCCTGCATGCTGAAGCCTGCGCACGCTTGAGCTCAGCGCGTCCAGGCTTCGCGGACCTCTCCGCTAGCAGCGGGAGCCAGCACTGGGCTCCCACGGCTTGCAGAGAGCTGCCTGTTTGGGGGCTGGGGTCGGGGGAAGCTCGGGCTTCCCCAACCCCGCGCCTGGGGGGGAAATAATTTTTTTCCTTTATTTCCCCCCAAAAAAACTAGGTGCGCCTTATGGGACGGTGCGTCCTATAGGGCGAAAAATACGGTAGCTGCATGAATAAGAAATTCAAGCATGCACAGCAGATAAGTGGATGTTTCTGTGTTAGATTCAGAAACATGCAATTTGTCTCAAATGCACTGGGATTGTTAGTCTGTTGAAATAATAAATATTATACTCTCCCTATGTGGTCTGTGGCCCATGGGGTCTAAAAACGAGATAGTTGCTATCATCTGGGGTGAATGAGCCAAGTAAAATTATTGACCATGTTATCTTTCATGGAAAAGCACTTTAATTGTGTGTTCCTGATCTTAGTCGGCTCTGTTAAAGGTCCTGAATCTGTGCCTCTTTGAGAAATGATGCATGCACATCCATCTCAAGGCGTAGTGCAGTGGGGGTGGGGGCAAGATGGGACGCTGACTATAACCCGTTCTCACAATCTTACTGCATGCATATAGGTGGCACTCATCTAGAAGTGAAGTTAGTCCTGTTGTGGAAGCACAATATGAGGATTGAATACTTGGCAGTGGCCCCATGGCCCTTGGACCCTTCTAAACGTAGTACATGGGTGGAAGTGACTATGGAGGGCAGCTATGACATTTTGCACGACATCAGCTGCACCATGCGGAAGCCTATCACCAGCCTGTACCGCACAACTGTGATACGCCGCTTCTGGAACACTTTGCAAAGGTAAGTCTGCTGGCGCCTGCCCCGTTACTGGGGTGGTGGCCCTCCATATTTCCTTCCCAAAGGCATCATGGGCAGTATGCATCTTCTTCTTCTTTGAAGCTGTGTATTCACTCTTAAGAAGCAGTGCTTCCACTGCTGCTCTTAAACTTATTGTTTTCCATCTCTGGTACTGGACAGTGGCTGGGCACAGAAGACAATTTCATTACATGAGCAAAAGAGTTATCGCTGCTTGTAAGGAAAGTATGAATAGGAGATGGTAATTGTCTCTGGTAGATCAGCATTGGCAATGCACTGGTGTAATGTAAATGTCACTGGTGGGCGTGATGTTGTCTTTTCAGCATCAACCAAACAGATCAGATGCTGGTTCACCTACAGTCGTTTGACAGTGTGCCAGAACACTTCACAATCCCTGAAAGCACTAGAAATGGAGTGCCTCTCTTCTACATTCCTCCAGGATCCACAACCCCGGTATGTTGTTTGCTGTCTCTGATCCTTGACTGAGATAATAGAGGCACAGCTCTTATATCTAATTTAGCTGCCTGCCTGCCGAGCTCTTAGAGTTGACTGCCTTATGCTGATTTGCATGTCGAGGGGGAGAGGGAAGTACGGATATTTTGTTCATCCTACTTTCAGGGGTGGATGATATTCTGCAGTATTGTATTTCAATTATGTGGTATTTCTTTGGTAGGGTACTGCATGAACCTGTTCAGTTCTACTGTGTCTAGTCATACAGTTTCTTAGGTATTCCCTTCTGTGTTATCCCAAGTCAACCTGTATAGATGTGTATTTTTTAAGACCATCAATTAAAGATGGTGTGTGTGTGTGTGTGTGTGTGTGTGTGTGTGTGTAGGTTCTTGACTATATAGAGTCATTGCTTCTTATGCAACAGCAGGTTGCAAGCAGTAGACCAGGGGTCACCAACATCTGGCCTGGGGGCCGGATAAGGCCTGAAACCCTCGTTTATCCAGCCCGCAGCGACCGTCCCCCCGCTCTTACTGGTGCAGTTTGGGGACCCGCTTCCGGGTCGGAAGAGCACCGGAAACAGCTTGTGCGCATGCGCAGGGGCCTCCTACGCGTGCACACACACTATTTCCGGTGCTCCTCTGACCCAGATGTGCACTGGAAATAGCCTGTCTGCACACATACGGGCACATGCTCCCCTGCCTTTTGGCCCGCTGTGCGATTGTCACCAGGCCGAGGCAAGAAAAGCTTGCCGACCCCTGCAGTAGACTTTATTAAAATGACAGTTGCAGACGTAGGTTAATCCATCAAAACCTTGCAGAAGGAGTATCTAATCTGAATTCAAATACCAAACAAATATTCTGGAAACCATCGGTTGACTAGGTAAATAATACAGTTCTTGTTTGCCTGTCCCTTACTGTGCTGCTTGATGTGCTGTTCTGTGTAGCCTTTGTATTTGGCTACTGCAATAGGGAAAATTCCAAAAGATAAACTCTATTCCTCACAATCCTTTTAACCTTATTATTTGCAATAACTTTGCAGCTAATTTCTGTTTGTTTTTAAATGCTCATTTTCTTAATTTTTTATACAGTAAGCCCAGATCAATTGTATACAAATAAAAGGTAAAAAATTGTAAAAATATATAACGAAACCAGAGCTTCAACCTAGCATGCATGATCACTTCTAACTGCAAAATAAATGTGTAATATAGAGGAATGCAGATCTGTGTAAGAACTCTCAGTGCAACACATTTGTCAAACCTCCAAATAACAGATGTCTGAGTAATAGGTCTAACCAAAAAGTTTTGTGAGGATCCGGGGTCTTTCAGGTACACCTTGACCCACCAGATAATGCAAAAACAGACCCCATGCACATACAAAATTATCTCTCTTCATTTTGCCTCACAACACACAATGACATTTTGTCAATTTTTCAGCTAATGCAATTAAGCGTACCTTTGCCTACCAGCCTTGCATAGTGAAAGAGAAAACTGAAATAAGGGCAAGTCCTGGGTCAGGAAAAGCTCTGGTTAAGAATATCCGTGATTTCTTGGAGTAGTACCACAGGTCAAGATCACCACAAATGAAACATTGCGCCAGTTTTACCGCATCCCTTCCCAGTACAGCATAGACAGTGTTATTCATGCAACCCAGTTTAACCAGGATAACGTCCACCTGTATATTAGCTCCAGTGTGGTCTCTTAACTTTGCAGACAGACTTAAGTGGCGTCTTTGACCACACAGCATTCCAGACATTTCCCTTGATTTCGGGTCCACCTCCCAAGCTCTGCATAGACCCTTAGTCGTGCCACATAACTTGGGAAGCAAAATCCTGTATACAACACGGATATCAAACACTTGATGTCTTGGCCATCATTAAGGCAGTGATTTTCAAATAGTGTCAGACCTCTAGGGACTTCCCCCTGAGCACTTTAACGTCATACCAAGATATGGACCTCGGAGAAGTTGATTTCAGTTGTAACTAAGATGTCCCAGCATGGTGCAAAGCTACTTCCCATTTAATGTTTGATCTTTGGTGAAAAGAACAGCTGCTCTATACAGACCTTTATCATCCCATCCTTTGAATTGGTTTATCTTTATCTGAAAAACAGGTGAAACAAGAAGGGGTAGCAAAGGTAAATGGGTGGAGCGGGAGTCAAAAACAAAGCCCATTTCGTCCACATTCTCAGGGTCACTCAGTGGATTGGCTATTGCTTTCTTCTTTGCCAAGGACAGTTTTTGGGAAGGGTATGTCTCTGCCCTTGGGGCAATCTGGACGAATTTCAGTCAGAACCAATGCTACATCCAGATTGTCATTTACTAAATAAGATAATTGTCGGAGTGAGGCGTTCACAAAGTAAAGTAAGGATTGAACTCTGATTAATAAGAATACACACAGAGGCTTGAACCAGCAAGACTCTGGGAAGGGTGCGTATAATAGTCTCTGTCTGTCTCTCTCTCCAGCCCCTGGCCCAGGTCGTTTTATTCACAAAAGAGCTTTTTACAGAGCCTTCGTAAGAACCAATCAGATTTCTTCTGAGCATTTCCACAAACCCCATGTGGGAACAAAGTTAAACTACCAAAACTAATTAAGCACACATATTTCTGGGGTAAACAAAGAACAGAACTACAAAGGAGAGCATTTGGCAACCCCAGAGGTGATAAGCAATATAGATGATAAGAAGGATGGCCAGGAGGACAGCGATCATTATCACCTTTATGTGAGATCTGTTTCCTGGCCCTAAGATTAACATCCTAAGATTAACATATCAGAAAAGCTACATCAAAGAAGCTGCCCACTGTCTTTGATGACCCAGGAGCCTGCCTGGTGAAGCAACTGGGCTGTGTACATGACTTGTGAAAAAAGAGAAATGGAACAGGGATGCAGAGGTGTGGATTGATCAAGAATCATATCAAAATAGTTTAAACCCAGTCAATGCAATGCTTTCATTGCTGACACAGATGGCTTACTCTATATTTGTTATAATTCCTCATGGTAATCCCACCTGACCCCACACTCTGGATATTTGCACTCCTACATTGGAGCTGGCATGATTCATAATAAAACTGAAGGTTTGGGACCCCCTTCCACCCCATTCCTTGTTTGATACGTAATGATTTTGCTCATTAGGGGCCTCTGCCTTCCCTTAATAAAGCCATTAAGCAACTTTTGCCATTGTCTAATCACTCCATCATCCAACCAGATGGGGGGAGCATGTGGAATAAGAACAAGAATCAAGGTAACAAAGATGCTTTTACTGCTGAGATTCTCTCTAACTAGGTGAGATTGAGAGCTCCATCTGTGTAAGTCGGTTTTGACATCTTTCACTAGTGAGTAATAATTTTTCCTTTTGAGTTGCTGAAGCAGTTAGATGATCACTGTCCCCAGATACTTTAGGCACCTGAGCTGCAAAGTAAAACTGCAAGTGCTTTGTAGTTGATCAGCTAGCGGTATGCCTATACATAACATAACATACTTACCACAGTTCACTTCAAGACCAGTTGCCAAGTGAAAGGGGTCCAAGACTGTTTGGATCTCAGGTCAGACTTTGATCGGATCTTTCAGAAAAAGGAGGCTATTGTCAGCAAACAGGCTGAGTACATGCTCTCTGCCATTTACACCTAGGCCTTCCACATCGTTATTGTTGCATGTTAAAATTAGTCAGAGTTTCCAGAACCATAAACAGCAATGGCGAAAGGGGGCATTCCTGTCAAGTGGCTCTGCAGAGGTAGAAGAAAGGAGAACCCAGGCTGCTCCCCCTCATTGCCACTTGTGATTCAAAAACAGAGTTCCAAAGTTAACTTAGTCAGCTGAAAAGGCTGCTATATCCTGTCCATTTCCTTGAACACAGTTTAGGAGACTTGGTGTTGACTAATCTCTGTCAAATTAAGAACCCCATAGATCAGGTCAGACATGGGCCTCTGAGGCACAAGCCCCTTTTGATCTGCCCCAATGTAATGGCCAAAAACTAGTTCAGTCAGGATGCCAAGACCACAGACGAGTAAAGGCGTCCTGATTAAGCAGTGCAAGCTAATCTTTATTAGATCTTCTTGAGGCCTCAAGGCAGCTGTCTTGAGTTTCTGAGCCGTTGTTCATCTCTCATATTAATGCTAGCCATCTGTCTCCCCATGCCCTCTCTTCCAGCTTCCCCTACAGGTTTTACCTCGCAGCCCATTCTTAGCACTTACTGTTCTGTTTATATGTAGCATTTTCATTGAGTTGAATGTTGATTTCCTGCACCATGCATTGACAATCTAGCTTGTTGCAGTTCATTTTGACCATTGCATATATAATGTCAGGCCCTCGTGGGGTCTGTCTTAGGCGAACACTCAGAGCTGCTTTTTTCATTGCTGGTTAAAAACAAATGGGGTGCTAGATATTCTCTCAGTAGGAAATTTTGGGTGGTATTCTACTAACTATTTCCATCAGCACAAGGATTACAGTTAACTGAATGCGGCTTCCCCCTCTCCTCTCTGCAATATGCCCTGTGCCCTCCCCAGATCTGCTCCAGAGAGTTGGAGGAACCCTTAGGGCAGATTTGGGGGGAGGAGAGGGAGGTAGTTTCATTATGGCACCCAGGCACTGCGATGGCAGCAATTTGTGAGTTTGCCCTTGGTGTCTGTAACTTCTGATGAAGATGGTTTTGAACCGTTTCAGGGGAATGGCATAATTTGACCAACCTTGTGCTTAACCACCTAGCATGACAGCTTTGGGGGGCAGAATGTGCTGCACTCCACCGTAGAACCAAAGGGAAAGGCACCAACAGAGTACTATTTCCCTCCCTTTTAGGTACTGTCGTTGCAGCACAGCAGCTCGGACTCCTGCCACTCGCAGTTTGCAGCCTATTGGAAGCCTATTCTGTCTATGGATGCCAACTTCTGGCAGAGGTGGCTGCACATGCACCGCATTGTAATCCTCTTGGAGCATGACATGTATGTGCACGCTGGGTTGCTGGGTGTCTCATGGTTGGGGGAGCATGCATAGAGATAGCTGAAGTACTCCAGCCACAGTGCAAATCTTGCTAACAACCACAGGTGGCTTAGCCTGTGGTTTTGCTTGTTCTTACCGATAGCATCCAAATGGCTGAGGGAGAGCTCTCACATGTGTGTTTTGCCCAAGAGTAGAAGGATGAGGAAGCAGCAGTCTATCCTGGACCATGAGTAGTAACCCTTTGATGTACTTCCCAGGCCAGTCCCAAAGCATTTGCACACCCCAGGCAACAACGGCCGCTACAGCACTATTCAGTGCCGCATCTCGCACTCGGCGCTGACTTCCTTGCTGCGTGACTGGAGTAGCTTTGTGCTTGTGGAAGGCTACTCCTACGTCAAGCTCATGCGCAGGTAAGGCACTTAATAAAGGGGTGGGGCAGCTGGGGATGAGACATTGTATAAGGTTGGGGGTTAAGGTAGAAAAAGTTGTCAGTGCTTGTGTTGATGCTTGTTCCCCCTGCTGTTTGTTGTTCTCCATTCTGCAGTTCTGAGGATCAGCCTCCTTTTTCATTCTATGTGGTGCGGATCATTTCCAAAACTCCCTGCATGGTCCTTCGTCTGGGGTTCCCCATTGGGACGCTTGCTAAGATCAGGAACAAAGTGAGTACTGGATTTCCTCGGGTCATAGTAAGCATTTAGCAAAACTGCAGGAAAATGCATTTACACAGCAAGAATCGGTTCGGTGGGTATTTTGGGGGGAAGTAAATCCTTCAGCACTACCAAGCAGCAATATGTTCTCCTGTACATTCAACAGCATCTGAAGTCCTCCTTGGGCTTCATAGACTAGAAGCCTTGTTTCTAGGCCTAAATAATATTGCGGTTGGTGGGCAAAGCTAGCTGGAGGGCCCATCCCTCCCACTCTCCTCCAGTAATGCAGCAAACATGTCTAAAATTGCCTGGGCATATGGTATTTCTGGAACTGATCCAGGTCTTGATGGACATCTAAGAGGCAAGCTGTAGTCTCCTTCTGGGCTGCTTTAAGTAAGGAGGCTTCCATGGGGAATTCCCTCGTGGGGCTGATGTCTTAGTTTTTGGGACATCAGGTAACATTGCTGACAGAGACAGACCAGTACGCCTGGGGGATTTTGGAGCCAGAGTTGCAGCTTCTACAGAGAGAACAGCAGGGCCCAAGGAGCTGTGAGGGAACAGCAGGTTCCACAACAGCAGCTGTTCGTATGTAAGGGGCAGGCAAACGTTCTGCTCCAGTGTTTGTGCCCATCTACTTCTCTCCCAACAGATAGTAGAAGAATTAAGAGATCGTATCCTTCAGCTGCGCTTCCCCCACAGAGTCCAGAGCAAAGAGGCAACGCCAAAAGTGAAGCGGAAGGCCCTGGGCAGCAGCTCCCCATCGAAATCTCCTCCTGTGCCTGGGGCCCAGCCAACCCTCTCGGACAGGCCTTGCCTTATTGTGCTGCACAAGCCTCTGGAGAAGCTCCTGATTAGGTAACAGGGAGAGGACATGCAGAACATTCGGTACTTTAGAGCTTCTGTAAGCCTGGAACAGGCAGACCCTGGCATATGATTTGGCCACTGTGGAGGTTGTAAGTGTCAGAAGTTGGACTGAACCCCAAAAGCCTTCAGGGGTAGCTAACCATCACCCCTTCCTTCAGTCAGTATGCCCAATGGTCAGGAGTGATTGGAGTTGTAGTCCAAAACTTCTGGAGGACATCGTGTTAACTACTTGTTGGTCTAAGTCAGCAAGCTATTTCCCACAGGGACCCGCCTAGCGCCTACAGGGAAAAGCACAAGCAGGGTATGAGGACATCAGTGCTCTCTCGCTGTTGTGGCCCAGCAGCCGCTATGCCTCTGATCCTGTGGTTTAGTACTAAATTGCTGTTATCCTCCATTAATTTATCTAATTGTCTTTTGAAGCCAACCAATTTTGTGGCCAGTCCCACATTATGTGGCAGCAGATTATGTAACTTAATTGTCAGTTGTGTGTAAAGGTACTGAACCTCTCGCCCTTCAGGCTTGGTGGAGAGCCCTGGATTCGTTAACATTATGAGAGAGGGCGACTAACCGGCTTGGGCTGTGGGAATTTGACACCCTTCCTGCTTAGGGGCTGCAAAGGTTGCAGGCAGGTGTGGTAAACAAAGCAGAGTATGCTTTGTAATTTGGGGAATCTTTTCACTTTAAAAAGATGTTTTTGCCCCTAGACAATTAATTTTTGGTGGGAAAGCTGAAATGTTTAATGGAAGTTGAGCATGAAAGGCTCATCGGATTAGACTTCTGGGCTTGTTTTCAATCCTTCTTCAAAAAAAACACAAAAAAACACCCCACACTTCTGCTTTCCCATATTTGCCAATCCTTTTCCTACAGGTTCCACAGTCCTATTATCCATGCCTGCCCTCTCCTGTGTTATGCAATCTGTGGTTTTTAATTTGTTTTTACTTAAAAAAAAACCTCCAATTCTTTGTGGAATTTAAGAAGCACTGCTGATTATATGCCCCTCCAATAAGCCTACATAAATTCCTTAATTAAAATGGAAATTTTGTGCCTGCAGGAAATTCTCTTAATATATTGTGTGTTCTTTTGTGATGTCTTTGCCATTGTGTACACAAGCCTTTTTTTCTGCACACTGGGGCGGGCTTGTGTGGTGGACTTCAGGCTGAGAAGGCGCAGAGATGACTCACTGGCGTCTCAAAAGTGTTCTCCATGGGGCCAGTACGAGCGCGCCAGCCTCACAGCTGTAGTCATGTTCACTTCCTCTCTCCACTTCCTAGATATGAGAAGTTGCCCTCTGACTATCGTGTTCCATGCCTCCTGCCTCTGGAGAATCCCCCCATGTCCGGCCCTCTCACCATGGTGGCCAACCGCACAGCTTCCTCCACCCTGGCTTCCTTGTCTCGCTACTTCTACCACCAGCGCTGGATCTGGTGTGTGCAGTCGGGGCTGGTACCCACAGTGCCCATCACAGCCGTGGCGCAACTGCTGTCCACTCTCACAGAGTAAGTGCCCATTTCATTGCAAAGCCTGAATCGGAGCCCACCCAAAGAGCTGCAGAGGTGAAGGATAGTTGTCCTGCTTAGGTTATTTCTGTCGGTGTCGGATAGATGGGTGTGACTGCGCTCTTGATAATGGGGGGGGGGTTGCATTTTGAGAGAGATTATGAAGTGTTGGAGTGTGAGGCATACACAGGTGAGGGTGTTGTAAGAACCTGGTAACCTGCCATAGTTTTCCTCTGGGATGTGCAGGGTTCGTCTGTCCGAGGGCTTTCACTTTGCCTCCAGCGGCGATGGAATTATCAGTATGGTGCTGGAGTTGCCCATGAAGGTAAACACGGTTTGCTCTTCCCCTTTGGTTTGATACCCTTCCTCTTGCCTCCAGTGTTGCCACATCATCGTGCTTCCAGTAAGGGCTGATCTCAATCTGTGGGTGGCACGGGGTGGATGCAGAGACACCTGTGGCCAGGCCTAATGCACCTGTGTTAACTCCCTGACCCTGACATGTCGAAACCTATTTTTGTGCCATTCTCTCAGGAGTTTTCTGTTGGTCCTGTTTACAAGGGTGGCTGCCCCGTGACCTGCAGGCCACATCTGGCCCCCCCCACCCCCCCCAGAGATTTTCATCTTGCTTGAAGCCCCCCCCGAATTTGTCATTAAAAACATGATGCCATGGCCCTCAGCCCCCAAAAGGCTAGTCCACCCATAATAAAGAAGGTCAGCAGGTGGAAATGGCATCCGGCTGATGCTCCTCCCATGGCCTCTGAGGAAAGGAATGAGAAGTTTCCCAATGTTACAGCCCAGGGAGGGGCAGGGAGTTCTCCTGATAAGATTTGCCTGATGAACATCCTCCCAGTTCTGTTCCGTCTAGCCCCCTCCTCCATGGAAAGCCAAAACCAAAAGAAACATTGAACCCAGAGTGTGTGCGGGCTGGGCCAGATGTTGGCAAGTTGTACTGCTTGGCTGCTTCTCTCCTAGCCTCAGATGTGCCTTAGGAGAGAGGGGATGACCAGCAGGATAGGCTCACGTAGATTGTTCTTCCACAGAGTGACTCCTCAAGAGAGAGCGGCAGTGAGAAGCACAGCTGCATTGTCCAATACGTGCTGTTCCCTCCACATTCCACTTCAACCAAAGACAGGTGAGGGTAAGGGATCGCCGACCCTGGGGTCATGGAAGAAGTCCTGCCACTACAGGCAGCTTGCAGGAACAGGGACTTCTGGGTGCAGCTGGAGGGTCCCCAGGAAACGTCAGGGGTGTGGATTAAACTGCCACATATCAAACATTACCCCTTGCTTCTGGTCTGCCGCTGCTTACAGCGGCAAGGGGGCTTCTGGTTGGGAGTGCCTGGGTGTTCTTCCTACCCAGACAGGCTGCAAGCATCACGTTGTGAGAACTCAAAGACTTTCTCTGCTAAGTGCCTTGCTGGCACCCCAGATTGTGCTCCCCAAAATAAGTACTGTATGTATGTGTGCACACTGCCCCAGTCTATCTGGGCTGGAAGCCAGCTCTTCCAAGGCCTTTATTGGCAGTGCTTGTCCAGAACCCAGAATTCTCCAAAGTACATGTAAAGAATCAGGGGAAAGAATCGCTGGCTGTGTCATAACTGGAAGTTGATTAGCTTGCCTCAGTTTCCCTTTGCACAGCACTCCATAGTTGTCCAGCAAAAATGTGGGGGTGGAAATCAGCTGAACAGACTAAGAGGAATGCATAACAGCTGCACAACAAGTACAAAGCGGATGTGCTAAACCACTGAGTGTTCCCTTGGTGTGGTATTTCTTGTATTAATACCTCATCGCTCCAAGGCTACGTAGGCTTTAAAAATATTTGAGGCATACTTGTTTTTATGGCCCTGATGCCAAGCCAAAGAATGTGGAAGTGGCCTCCTTTTTGTGGGTGCCTAGTCTAGGATCCGGGACACAGGTGGCACTGTGGGTTAAACCACAGAGCCTAGGATTTGCCAATCAGAAGGTTGCCGTTTCGAATCCCCATGACGGGATGAGCTCCCGTTGCTCGGTCCCTGCTCCTGCCAACCTAGCAGTTCGAAAGCATGTCAAAGTGCAAGTAGATAAATAGGTACCGCTCTGGCGGGAAGGTAAATGGCGTTTCCGTGTGCTGCTCTGGTTCGCCAGAAGTGGCTTAGTCATGCTGGCCGCATGACCTGGAAGCTGTATGCAGGCTCCCTCAGCCAGTAAAGCGAGATGAGCGCCGCAACCTCAGAGTCGGTCACGACTGGACCTAATGGTCAGGGGTCCCTTTACCTTTACCTTTAGTCTAGGATCCAGAGAGAGCTGGGAAACTTGTGAGGCATTTACCTTGAGGCATTCTGAGAAGTGCAGACACTATGTGTCTATCCTTAACGTTAAAGATTATTCCATCTGGATGTATAGCTCCCTTTCAGCTACCTAGGAAGAAAAACTTTGTCAGCCCTTCGCACAACCTAGTTCAGCCTAGTTTCCTTTCCACAAAGGCCCAAGGCCCATTTATGCCCCTTAAGAACATAAGAGCTCTGAGGGACCAGGCCAAAGGCCATCCTGTTCTTACAGTGACCAACCAGATGCCTATGGGAAGGCACACTAGGGCAGTTGTGCTCACCCCACTTGTGGTTCTCCGCAACTGGTACTCAGTGACATACCATGACTGGCACTGGAAGCAGAACACAGCCGTTGTGGCTAGTAGCATCACAAGACAGGCTAAATGATTACTTTGCTTATGCGCAGTGGCCTGGCCAGGTATGCTCATCGGATGATGGGAAAGGCTAGTCCCTGGACAATTCAATACTTTGGGGATTCAGGCAAATAATAAGCAGAAGCCAAGGAAGTGTGAGGAGCACTCACTGATGCTCAAGCCATGCTTACAATGTTTCGCTTGCTCTCCAGTTTCTCCACAGATGATGACAACGATACAGAGGTGGAAGCTATTGAGGTGGACATGGAGCTGAACCTTGTTACAGAGTGCTGGGTGGAGCCACAAAGTGGCTGTGTGAATAGTGCATCAGACAGCTGGCGGCACTTACATGGCCTGTCTTACCAGAAAATTCCCAAAGCGGTATGTTCCTTTGGTGGTGAGGGAGAGGGAAGGCAACCTCTGGGACCATTACCTCGCAGGGACCATGACTGACAGCTGGTATTTCCTGGCTTTTGGTCTTGGGGGCCAGAATGCTTTATAGGTGAGGAGCCTCTGTCATGATGATCTGTCCAGCCACCATTGTTGTTTGTTGTGAAGACACTACCTGCTCCTCCTTGGGGAGGAGTTGCTTTTTTCCCCACTAGGATTTTTCTCATCAAATAATTATCCGAACATGAATTTTACTCCCATTGGAGCATATATGGACAAGATTTGTATACCTGGTCCAAGTTTATCCTTGGCATCTCTGTGTCTTAACGGAGTGGTATTTCTGAAATGGTAAAGTCTTTGTGTTGCCAAGCCCTGCGTCTTACTTCAGATCCCTCTTCCAGCTTTACCCTCGAGATCTAATGTGCATCCATACCATGCTTGCCTTTGAGTATATCAGCCAGCTGTGCCAGAACAAGGACTGGGTCTTCCCAGCATGTGATCCAAGACCCACTACTGCCGAAGGTGATTCTCCTAGCATGTGCTTTCTGGGCATTTTGAGATGGGGCTGTTCCTGTGGCTTGACAGAGATTATACTCCTACTTTTTGCCATAGGTTGTGGTGCTTCAAGTGGCTCTCGGGTACATGAAATTCCATTCCAGTTTGACCTCATGAAGCTATTGCCAAAGTGTCAGCAGATTGAAATGTCCTTCCTGATGCTGACAGGAGGTAAGTCAACTTAGGCCTGAAACTTTTGCACATTTCTCCGGGGGAAGGGCATGACTGGGGCTCAGTGCTTCTTGTCTCCAGAATAGTCAAAGCGCGTCAACCAAGAGCGCCTCTGGGCAATGCAGGCTATGTGTGCCTTTCTTCTGAATTACCACAGTCTACACTTCTGGCTTTGTAAAGCACTTTGACGATATTTTCCTTACAAACATCAGTATAAACATTTTTTACATATATGTATGACACAACATAATAATATGTATAAGTAGATACACTTCTATATAGGCAAACCCCAGTTTGCGTGGGGGTTGCATTCTGGGTCATTGTGCATGACCCAGATGGCAGAGCATGTCTATCCTGCCCTGTTATGCCCCCGCCCTTGCCCTATTCTGCCTCCTTTTCCTGCCGCCTCCAGGGTCACAGTGATGCATGCATGCACAGTCGTGCGTGCTTTGAATGCATGCAAAATGGTTGTTGCCTGTTGCCTGTCTTCCAGTCAGATGGTTCAGGAGACCTGGTCCCTCTTTTTAAAAAACTCTTCTTGCCATATCTGTCATTGAACATGAGATGTAATGAAGCAGTAGGAAGGGATCTTCTGTTTGAATCACTGGAACTCCTTACAGATCCCATTCCTATTGCTTTAAGCTGGGCCAGGGAGGTTGGATGCTCTTGTATGACTTAGTCCCACGAAGCTGTCAGACCTGCATGCACAGTGGGTGGGTGTGCTAGGCTGGGGCAACAGAAAAATCGGTTTGCTCGAATTTTTGGTTTTCCACCTATAATAGAGGATGATGGGATCGCAAAGGACTCTTCCTTCTTGCCCAATGAAATGCTCCTCAGCCTCTTCCATGGCTGCCTCCAGCATGACCTCAGCGACAGGGAGATCATGCTATCTGGCACAGATCATATAACCTTCATGGAGCAGGTGCTGCAGCGGGACAGAGATGGCCACCCAGCCCCATTTATGCTCCCAGTGGTCCAAGGTAAGAGGACATGCAAGCAGCTGTCTCTGCCTTTCTCCATTCCCTTGATGGCTTCTGACCATTTTACATCCCTCTCAACAGAGCCTCCCAAGGCCTCTGTGCTCCCTGAACATCGGGATCCAGCCAACACCTACCATTCTGTTGGCAGCAAAGACAGGGCTACCTCTGCAATTACACAACAGGTACAGCATCCCCTTGACCTCTGTATCAAACTGCCAAGGATGCCTTACCCCAGAGAGCCCCCTGAACTTGAGAGCTTCCATCTGCTATTGTCTTCTGATGGAGATCTTTCTTGGGGTGATCTCAGTGCACATGGGCAATAGTGAGTAGACAACTGAATTTGCTCCAGTAGCTTGAGTTGTAACAGTTCTGTCTCAATCAGTCATTATGTTTTTAGATCTAAAGGGCTATGTGAATGACTGACGAGAGAGTTATCTACCTTTGCCACCAAAAATGTGTATCAACACACTTTGCTTGTTAAATCTGGGTGAGGAACAGGGTTCCTATGTCAAAATGTCATGGCCATGTTCAATTTGACTTTACTTTCTTAGGCTCCAAACAATGCAGAGGGGTCAAGAGATGAGATCTTACCAGCACCTGAGGACCTCTTCCCCCAGTGGCGATGCTATGCCAAGCTGGTAAATCCACAGCATCTTTTCCTCACCTTCCTACCAGCTACATTTCCAGGTAAGGGAAACTGTATCAGAAAGGGAATTGGACACCTGCCTGAGGTCGTACAGAGATGAGACAGGTGCTCGCCAATATTCTGTAGACTGTAGGCTGTGCCAAGGGATGCTGAATCCTGCCACAGGTTTAAATTCTCACTCTTTAAGGACTAGAAGCTTGTTGCTTTGTTTTCTTTGAGAGAACAAAATGCTGAATTGTTCATCTACTACCTGATTTCTTTCTTGTGTGGTACAGCAGGAAGATTATGGCAGATGCGATGTTCTGACTATGTCAGTTGCTATATATCCCTTGAATGCAGCTGGGTGCGATGACAGCAAATAATATGCAATAAACTCTTACCATCTTTTCCAGACATACAGAGGTTGATGGCTCATGGGACAGATAAATCTTCCAAAGAGCAGGAACCAACACTTTCCCAAGGAGAAAAGGAGCTGGAGACTGCAGGGGTGCTTCCAACCGTCAGTGTTACGCCAGCCAATGGTACCAACCTTGTTTTGGGCTTCCTTGCACCACAGGCAGTCTCCTGTGTTTGGAATCAGACGGGAGGTGAAAGAGATAATGGAGATTACATTAGGTTCTGGTTGTAGGTGTTCAGAATCATACACTTTTAGCCAAGGGCGCAAACTTGAATAATTTAAGATCCTTACACAAGCATATCATTGGGAAGATGTGCATGTTTATGTCAGTCTCTCTTGAACCCTGACACAGGCTTGCTGGAGTGGGTTGAGTGAAGACCCAACCTCACCCCAGAGGACATTGTGGGTGCTGGGTGGGGCTGATTGTAGTCGAAAAACATCTGCAAGGCACCAGGCTGGGGAACGTCAGTCTGTTTCTTGTGACTGCCAGCAGCTCCCCGGGAAGTCACCAGCAAAAGTCTTTCCTACTACCTGCCCACAAGATCATTTTAAAACTGGGAACCCATTAATACCTTCTGCAGGCAGAGCACATGCCCTTCTGCTGCAGAAGGGCAGGGGGAAGTAAAGGACTACCTGAAGTGCCTTGAGGCAGAGGAAAGGGTGCACATTTCAACCGTGCTCTGAATCATGCAAGGTGCGCTGTGTGCCATGCCAAGGTGCATAGAAAGAGCATCATTTCCTTCTTGTTTGAGCTGCTTCTCATCCTCCAAGATGTATCCCGTCTACAGAAATTGGCCAGGACTCGGGAGATCCAGACACAGTGCCGAGAAGAGAAGGGCGTATCTCCTTCAGCCGCCAGACATCTCAGCTTGACCTGGGCGAGAGCTGCCGAGCCCGCTGCCCTGTCTATGTCTACAGCTGCTCCTTGGAGCTGCTGCGGGAGCAGATGATCAGTCCAAGGCTAGATAAGCCTCTGCGGGACATCTTTTTCAGGTGAGCTAAGGGGCACAGAAAACTCGACAGCAGTTGGGCAGATCTTGGCCTTCGAGGTTGTACAGAGACAATCACTACTCAGTTTCCAGCTGTTTGGGCAGGGATATGTATAAACTCATGTACGGTATATTAGGCCAAGCGCTAGTATTGCGGGCAGAGCCTTAGAGTGTGTGATCTGGAGGGAGAACTAAGGTGAGGGAGGAATGTGGGCCTTGTCCTAGAATCTAGATGGTCAACGTTGGATGATTTTGTCTTCCAGAAGCCAGTCAGTGGAGCGCCCCACCAGCACTCCCTGGCTAGATGCCAAGCACAAGGAATTGCTGAGTTTCTGTACCTTGCTGCAAGAGCATTCCCATCAGTGCTATGTGAAAGGTAAAGGATAGATATTCCCTGGTTGGGTTGCTGTCCCCAGAGTGGGAGGAAGCTGGCTTTTCTGTTACCCCTCTGGGCCTGACTTCCTTCTGGCGCACCAGGAGGGGCCCATGCAACTGTGGCAAACTTGCAGTTCCCCATACTTAGAGTGAACCTGATTGGCGGCTTGGTGGTATTTAAATGGGCCACAGCCTCCACCAGCAAAACCTGCTGTGTTATTCTGCTCCCCCACTCCACCCCACATTCATCATTTCTGCTGCTTACCATGTTGCTATTTCTGGGTGAATCTACAGGGCCAGCTAACTCTCTGATTCTTTGCAGGGCTGTTCCAGAGCCTACAGCAGGGCCACAGCATTAGCTGCCCTGATCTGCTCATAGCCATGGATTATTGTGAGGAGCTCTTGCAGGAGATAGACATCACGAGCTTTCTGCTGACTCTGTGCAACCACGTGCGATCCTTCTGTGAGCGCCACCAGCACCTGCCCACCAACTTGGAAGGGGAATTGACGCAGGCCCCCCGAGCGCGGGGTGTGCTAGTCTCTGTTTCCAGGTGGGATGGCTGCTTCCGCATAGAGAGATCAGAATGAATTGTAGCTCTGGGGTGGCCTTGGCAGTGCTGGAAGAAGATTGTATCTTGCAGGGCTTCCCTCTGCTGGTCTTGTATGTAGTGGGTTGTAGCCTAATAGGTTCCTTCATCCATGGCCCCCAAATGTCAGAAGTTTGCCAGAGTCCCATTCTGCGCACTAAAATGGCTCTCCCTCTGTAATGTTCCAAGCAGGATTCTGATTCTGGAGCCATGCAAGACTCTGTATGGGGAAGGGAAAAGCACAACCAAGTCAAATGCACATAAGCAACAAAGAGGGCTTGCGGACACTTTAGATCAGGGATGGGTTTAAGCTTTTTCAGAGCTGTTTTTAATAGGGTTCCTTATTTATTTTTAAAATATTTCTATTTATTGCATGTTTTTAGTTCTGTCCGTTTTAATTTATGTTGTGAGCCTTGTGGGCTGCATTGGAGAAAGGCAGGGCTATACATAAAATAAATAAACAAAATTAATTGGGTAGGTGTCAGTCTATAATGTCGATTGGCCTTGGTTGAATTATTGAATATCCAGCCTTCTGTTTTCAGTCAAATAAGCAGTCAAATAAGGATCAAGATTGAAGCTGGGCAAGGAGTCAGATTACCAGGTCACCCAGTTCATGTTCATTTTTGTAATTGATATACTCAAGGAATTAATTTGCATCTCTCATTCCGTCATTTAAAGAATTTTACCTCCTTCCCCACCTTTTTTAATTAAAAAAAAAGGCTTTTAAGTTTGTTCGGGGTTTTTTTGCCTGTGGAAAATGAGCTTGCAAAAAAGAAGTGTAAACAGTGCAGGATAAAATCTCACAGGGCACAGTTGGGCTGCGTGGAATTTCCAGCAGTCAAGGAGCAGCATTTAAAAGCTTTGCATAGCTTGCAGGAATAGAATAAATTATGCAAAATAAGCAAATAATTGCAGAGTCTCTTAACATTTGAATGATCTCAATATATAGTGCGGATATGTTTATGCAGATCAGGTGGTCCTTGTGTATTTCCTTAACCTATCAAGGGCAAAGATTACTTACAGTCATAACTTGGTGCAGAAAAACTGATTCTTTGAACAGCAATCTCATATTTTTTTCCCAGGGGCAACAGCTACTCCAGTTGTTTTCACTGAGTGGCATGTAAAAGCAAATGCAGTAAATGTCACTGCAAAAAATGAGGAAGGACATATACTTTGTAGGAGAACGAGATTCTGTAACCCGAAGTATAAATGATCCCAGGCTGATTGCCACATCCCTCTGCACATGAAGAAGATAACTCAAGCAAACCTGTAGAAATGAAGGAATTTGTGCCTCTGTAGTGCAGTAGAAGAGAGCAGGAAGGTTTGGCTTGCAAACTGACAATGGGGCAGCCAAATGGAACTAGAATGAGAAAGGAGAGGCACTGCGCCAGTTTAAAACAGTACAATTAATAAAACCGATATAGGAACACAATATCACAGGTGTAACTGATATTTATAATCTGTGGAAAAGGACAAGCCATATGCTAACCATGAATATCTTCTATGAAAGCAGGTGCCACAAACTAACACCACCACCCCCTTTTACCAGAGAAGCCCCAAGTGAGATGGATTGGTTGATGGCCTGTCTGTCTTTTCCCCAGAACCTAAGGCAAGGCGGCTCACAAACATTAAAGCAAAAACCATCTTTACACTCCCATGTTCTCTATGGGCTCTTAGAAAGGCCTGTGGTGCAGCAAGCCACTCCAGCTTTCTGGTTTGTGGATGCATAAATAAGTAGGAAGGCTGAGCACATCTAGCTACAGTAGAGATTTATTAAACTACTCTTTTCCAAGTGCCCTGAACTGGAAAACTGTGGTTTTAAGGATTCCCTAGAACAGGCATGTCCAAAGTCCGTTTCGGGAGCCTAATCTGGCCCGCCGGTCGGTTTAATCCGAACCCTGTGGCAGTTTAAAAGGTCAACAACTTTGGTCGGCCCTTCACTTCATCAAATCTGGCCCCCTTTGAAAAAGGTTTGGACACCACTGCCCCAGAAGTTAAGATTGGATTAGATCCTGGTTTGTAG
Source organism: Podarcis tiliguerta (assembly GCF_965153285.1). NCBI lineage: Eukaryota > Metazoa > Chordata > Lepidosauria > Squamata > Lacertidae > Podarcis > Podarcis tiliguerta. The sequence goes on from NC_139539.1 coordinate 48,272,607, forward strand.
GGAGCCCTTAAACCAGAGGTTCCCAGTTCAAGCATAATGGGAAAGAGTGTCTGCTTCCTTTTCCCCACCCACTCTTTCAACATTTTATATTTCCAACTCCAGGTAAATTACATATGAAACTGAACAAATCAAGAAAGTTACAATGAATAAGTTTAATTACAATAAACATAGTTTTATTATTCAGCTTATTAAAACACATTTCAGTGATTGCATATCAGGCACTACAACTCACCTTCGTTCACTATTTGCATTACTGCCTTCCGCCAGTTATTCTTCCTCACACTTTCTATTTGGCTGAATCAATAAATGCGCATTGATCTGCATTTAAGGCGTTTATCCATTAATCCTCCCCTAATCCCTTCATAGCACATAGGTTCTTTTAAAAATCAATCGACTAAACTTCCATCAAATTAGTTTTAGACAGGTTTGATAGAACCGTAATTTAGATGATTTTTGAGATTTTCCTCCCATCTCTAAATGCTACAAAATGGCTCTCTGAAAAGTGTGGCCTGAAGGGGGCATTTAGGGGAGAGGTATATATGTAATTGTTTTGTTTTGTTAGTTGGTCCATTCATTTTGACAGGAGGAGAGGATTGGAATGCCCATGCAGGTGAACCAAGAGCATACACTATTTATTGGCCACACTTAAGGCTGAGCAAAGCTGATTCAAACACAGTATTTTATGCTTGTGTGTTCATGGTCAGAACTGGCTATACTTGTGGAGTGAATCTGTGAGCAGGGCCCTAGATTTCTGCTGAGGTTCAGTTCACAGACCCAGCTCCAATAATTCCAATATTTTTTTTTTGCACATGAAGCAGTTCTATGTGCTCCTGTGCATAACTCTTTACAGTGGTACCTCGGGTTAAGTACTTAATTTGTTCCAGAGGTCCGTTCTTAATCTGAAACTGTTCTTAACTTGAAGCACCACTTTATCTAATGGGGCTTTCTGCTGCCGCTGCACGATTTCTGTTCTCATCCTGAAGCAAAGTTCTTAACCCAAGGTACTATTTCTGGGTTAGCGGAGTCTGTAACCTGAAGCGTATGTAACCTGAGGTACCACTGTATTTCTGACCCATTGGGAATCTTAGGATGTATGGGGGAATAGAGGCATGCAGGCTGCTTCTGACTGAGGAGCAGGGGAGTTAAGGTTGCATTATTGGGAGCACAAGTAGACAGAGCTGCTTGTGACTGACTTCACTCTTCCTTGAACCTGCTGTGCAGTGCTGAGACGGAGGATTTTAGTGAGCCAGAGTCCCATGTTTCGGCCTGCCCTCCTCAAGAACCCAACCCTAGCTGCTGTTCAGAGTTCCCCCTCTCTCTGCTAAAGAGCAGCCAGCCTTGCCAGGAGCACCCGGACTTGCACAGGATCATCCAGGTAAGGAGAAAAGTGCTTCCTCTGGGTGAGGTGAGAAGGTAGCTTTGATGGCCCAAGTATGTTTCCCACTGTTCCTTCTTCCCGTTCTAGGAAAAGTTCTTGGAGATTGGCAGCTTGCATTTCAAGCCAGTGCCGTCCAATCCTCATTATTACTTCTACTGCCCTCCTTCTGCCAAAAAAGAGGTAGGGGGATATGCTTGTATCTTTGCCTCCTTGCCCTGGGAGGCTCCTTTAAGAGGGTCTGGAAGGCTGTATAAGAGCCAAACTTGGAAGGATGCGGCACCCAGACTTGATGCACATTGCACATGTGGCTTCTTGCCTCTGTTTTAGGAGGAGGCCTCTCGGGACCATACAGATAGGAAAGGTAGTGAAGACGTGGAAAGTTCAGAAACTGAACTGGCGGCGGATGAAGGTAAGGGAAACTCTTCCTCACTCTGCTGTTCTGAGGACTGCTGTAATGATTGGAGGTGCCATGGCACTTGTAATCTAGTGATACTGGATTTCGTTTTTTAAACCCTTAAGTGGACTAAGGAAATTTTATGTATGCATATGTGCTGGGGAGAGTGCAAGAGTCCTTGAGGACTAGTGCACTGTTTCCCCCTGGAGCTCAGCAAACCATAGAGCAGGTATGTGGTTATACAGATATTCCTGGCCCCCACAGTGTAGCATCCATGGCCAAGGGGTGTTCATTAGGTTTGTTGGGAGTCCATCAACATCTACAGATCACTGCTATCAATGCAGGGGAGAGAAGCGTGGAGGATCCTAGCTTTGAGCTTTCTGGAATAGTTGAGACGAAGAAATTGCTAAGATTAGGTCCCTCCTTTTGGCTAAGAGGCACCCCAGTTCTCCCAAGCTGCAAATATTTTGCATAGATTTCTAGTCCATAGAGCTAGCTGTATAGTTTCAGCTTTCCTAGAATTGCTTGTTTCTAATTTAAGAGGTTTAAGAACTCTCAAGTGAACTCCATTCACAATATGTCCCGTAGTCCATGGTGAGGACCATGCAGTGTCCTCTTTGGCAGCCAGCCAGCTAGAGCCCAGGTACCTTACGTTGCCTGGGCCTGAGTTTTTATCAGCATTCTTGCAACCAAGAGAGGGGACGTTGTCAGAAAAGAGTGCAGGATTGTCCAGAGGGTGGTTTTCACAATGCTTCATAGAATCATAGAATTGGAAGGGGACCATGAGGGTCATGTAGTCCAACCCCCTGCAATGCAGGAATCTTTTTGCGCAACATGGTTTGAACCCATGTCCCACGACCCTGAAATTCAGAGTCTTGTACTCTTACCCACTGAGCTGTCCTGCTTGCAGCCTGTTGTACTGCCAGCCCTTTACTGTTGCACTGAAATTTACAAAGGCCAGCTTTGCCTTCTGCATGGGAGAATGCGCATCCAAGCTCAGACTAATATTCATTACCACCTCTCTTAAAAAAATAAAAACCAATCCATTTACTTATATCTGACCACCCAGTCATATTATCAGTGCATATTCAAGTATTTACCCAATATTTTGTCTCAGTGTTTTTCCTCCTTATGCCCATAAATCATGCTTGGTGATAATTTGACACTCCTGATGTTTACTATTACTAAATATATATCTCTATATATGTTTATTTTATATACCGTATTTTTTGCTCTATAAGACTCACTTTTTCCCTCCTAAAAAGTAAGGGGAAATGTGTGTGCGTCTTATGGAGCGAATGCAGGCTGCACAGCTATCCCAGAAGCCAGAACAGCAAGAGGGATTGCTGCTTTCACTGTGTAGCGATCCCTCTTGCTGTTCTGGCTTCTGAGATTCAGAATATTTTTTTTCTTGTTTTCCTCCTCCAAAAACTAGGTACGTCTTGTGGTCTGGTGCATCTTATAGAGCGAAAAATACGGTACTCTAATTAAACCACTTGATATATTCCTAACAAAAGACTCCCACATTTTACAACTCACAAGGCATTTCAGTCTAGCTTCAGGCATTCCAGGAACTTGGCCAGCCAGCAGTGCCAGCCTCTTGTGCATTCCGCTGGCAGGACTTCCTGTAACATCCAATGCCAATCTGTCTCCCTATTCACAGAGTGAGTGCGATTGTAGTTAACCCTTTCAGGATAAACATTCTTGAGGCCTGGTGCCTTTCACCAAAGCTCCATCGCTCCTTGAAAGCACTTTGGCTTTTTTCAAACTTGCCCGTAGGCACTACTTCCGGCTGTGGCATTGGAACGGAGAGTGACCCCGAACTGGAAGTAGAGTATCGGGAACGGCTGGACCACGAATTTCTAGAAGCCGACTCTCTTTCTGACTCCAACACTGTTAACCAGGACGAGGACTCCTTCAGCGTGCTGGGAGACTCTCTGGCAGAGCAAGAGCTGCTGGAACAGGACATGCCACCGCTCTTTTTGCACATGACATGCTCTGTGAAGCTGCGCAGCCAGCACAGTTCCATGCCTGTTCGCTCACTGCCCACCTGCCTAGGTGAATGGAAATGAGCCCTGGGGTTTGAGGTGGGGGGGGGGAGGGGTGGCATGGCTAGGGTGGATGGGCTGCCGGAAGGGAAGATTGGTTTCAGCCTCCAAGCAAGGAGTGGTGGGTGCTGGGGAGGGAGGGATCATATGCTGAGGCCCAACCTCCTTGGGCGCTTGGCAAGGAAGGCTAAAGTAGCACTGTCTAACTCAAGTAATATCTCTTGCTTTCACTAGGGGAGGTACTGGGCTGCTTTGAGAGCTGCAAGGCGCTGCACACCATTGACCTCTCGGACCTGTGTGTGACACTCGACATTTTTGTTCTGACCCTCCCCCTGGAAATCGAAACGGTGAACGATCTGCATCACAATAGGTGGGACTCCAGGGTTGCAGTGTGGGCAGGGGAGTTTGGAAACCACAGCATGCATGTGGCCTTGGCCAGATGCGAGGGCTGAGCCTAGTAACTCTTTCCCTGTCCTCACTACAGGTACACCTCTGAGAGTAGCGTCTCCTTCACTCGTTCCCCAGGGCGGCCCTCCTCCTTCCGCTCCGATGAGGAGCTTATGCACACCTTGGACAGGTTGCCCTCCACTGTGGACGATGGGTATTTATCCTCTCCATCATGTTGTTATACTGGGGTGCAGAAATAGCGAGCCACTGTCCTTGACCGTTGCATTCTTTTTTTCCCAAGGCACCCAGCACTTTCCAATCTTCCTGGAGTGCACAGACAAGCCGTTGAAGCTACCATGACAGAGGTGAGTTCATTTGGCCCTTGGAAAAAGAGACTTGCTCTGAGACTAGATTAACATCCCTCCCACTCCTGAGCACCCAGCACTGTGTCCTGACCAAGCACCAGCATTGTGAACCTTGCTAAAAGCAAGGCCGCAACAGGGTTTTCACTTTACTTAGAATCTAGACCACCTTGCCTGCTGTCTTTACTGTCACAGATCCGCTGGCTTTTGGATGACGAGATTGTGTCTGCATTGCGCCATTCACGGACAATTACCTCTGGCACTTTGAGCCGGGTGGCTACCCATGTTTACAGTTCTCAAGGCCGTCCAAGCTGCCACTGCGAAACGGTCCCTTTGCAGTTCGTGTTTGGGCCTGAGAGCTCTCTGGAAAAGTTTCGTGAGGTGAGTGATCTTTCAAGCTATTGCTATATGAAGCACTTAACTTGGGGCCAGTTTACTTGAGCAGCCACCACTCTGATATTTTATGGGAGGGTGCTGTATATAAATACCTTTATAAATAAATTTTGCTGCCCCATACTTGGTCACTTAGATTTGTGGAACTTGCACTTTCACAGGTGTCACATAATGTAAATCTTTAGCATGCTTTGGGACTTCCTTGCTATTAATATTAGACTCACGCCCTGTCTATATTGCTGTTCATTCCTGGTGAAAGCTTTTTTATTTTCAGCAAACCTACTGAACCCATATACTTTAAAAATAATTTTCAAAAGTTTAACTCCTCACCAAACTGGGAGGGGTAGCTAATTCTGCAGAAGACAGAATCAGAATTAAAAATGACCTTAACAGATTGGAGAACTGGGCGCAAGCTAACAAAATGAATTTCAGTAGGGACAAATGTAAGGTTCTACACTTAGGCAGAAAGAACCAGATGCACAAATATAGGATGGGGGACACCTGGCTTAGTAGGAGTACATGTGAAAAGGATATTGGGGTCTTGGTGGACCACGAGCTTAACATGAGTCAACAGTGTAATGCAGCAGCACCAAAAAAAAAACTAATGCTATTCTAGGCTGCATCAACAGAAGTATAGTGTCCTGATCAAGGGAAGTAATAGTACCACTCTATTCTGCCTTAGCCAAACCACACTTGGAATACTGTGTCCAATTTTGGGCACCACAATTTAAGAAGGATGTTGATAAGCTGGAACATGTGCAAGCCAATCAAGGGCCCGGGAGTTAATCCTTATGAGGAGCGCTTGAAGGAGCTGGGTATGTTTAGCCTAGAAAAGAGGAGACTGAGAGGAGATATGATAGCCATCTTCAAATATCTTAAGGGCTGTCACATGGAGAAGGGAGCATGCTTGTTTTCTCCTGCTCTGGAGGGTAGGACTCGAACCAATGGCTTCAAATTGCAAGAAAAGAGATTACGACTAAACATTCGAAAAAACTTTCTGGCAGTAAGAGCTGTTCAGCAGTGGAACAGACTCCCACGAGAGGTAGTGGACTCTCCTTCCTTGGAGATTTTTAAGCAGAGGTTGGGTGGCCATCTGTCATGGATGCTTTAGCTGAGATTCCTGCAATGCAGGGGGTTGGACTTGATGACCCTTGGGGGTCCCTTCCAAGATTCTATGATATTTTTCTGTGTCTTTAGTGATGATTTTACTATGTGGCCCTTTTGTAGTTTTCAGACTAAGCAGTCTATAAATCTTTATAAATTTGTTTTCCCCTATATGACTTCAGTTTTCTATAGTCATTTGACCTTCAGCTCATAAACCCTAAACAACACCCCCCCCCAGCGACACACACACACACACACACACACACACACACACACACACAAGCTACCTTGATGCTTCTCCATTCTCAGCCATTCTGTCTTGCTTTATGCCTAAGAAACACGCACCTGCCTTTTGCTTGTTTCTAGACAGTCACCCCGTTCTTCTTCTTTTTGTTGCAGGAGTTCCAGAGAATAGCCCTACCAGGCTACGTGCTCAACGCTGAAGACAGTGATTTCTACTATGTTTCCATCAGTCGCCTACATGCCCCCAAAGATGGGCCTAGCCCCACAGTAACGCTTGGGAGCACCATGACTGGAGGCAGGTGTGAAAGCAGCATCAAAACAGAAGGCTCTTTGCCCTGCTCCCCTCCGCCCGAGGAGGCTCATGGTCTCTGGGCATGGCCAGCGAGTGAGAACAAGCAGGAGACAGAAGAATTCCTGGACGTAAGTAGCCATGCGCATGCTGAGTTGGTAGGGTGATCTGGGGACGTGGTTGTTTTTTCTTAGATGGATTATTGATGCTGTTTGGTAAGGGTGATTATTGGGAACGGCATGTTATGGATTGCATTCTGCTGATCTCTGCCACAGAGAGGTTAGGCTGGCCTCAACCAGAGCCAGGGCTTTTTTGGCTGTGGCTCCAATCTGATGGAACGCTCTGTCACAAGAGACTAGGGCCCTGCAGGACTTGACATCTTTCTGCAGGGCCTGCAAGTCAGAGCTGGTCCACCAGGCCTTTGGCCAGGGCACAGCCTGACTCCTTCCTTTGGCAATCTTCACAGAACTCTAGCCCAATGGTTGCCATCAATTTGATTTGAATTAATTTTATAATGAAATGATTTTAGAATGTTGTCTTATTTTATTGTTGTTAGCCGCCCTGAGCCCGGCTTCGGCTGGGGAGGGCGGGATATAAATAAATTTTATTTTTATTATTTGCTGTGATGCAGTTGTCAGATGAAGTTCCACAGCCGGATCCAGCCCATACTTTGGAGTGTGGCTCCTTGGATGAGGAATCTGCAGTGACCCAGCCACAGCCTCTGCCGTGCTCCTTGGAGAAGTGGAACAGTGAGAAATCTCCCTTAGCAACAACATCTGTAGTGAGCCTGGCAGACTCTGTGACTCCAGGTAGGGAAGATGAGCTGGCATCTCCACCTGGATTTTGGAGCAGGGGCTGGGGAGTTCAGCCGTGTGGGGCTGCTTTAGCTTATCCTGCCCCAAACTGGTGCCCTCTGAGGAGATTTGGACTTCAGCTCCCATAACTCCAGCCCACATGGCCCAAAGGAAATTGTAACCCACAACATCTGGAGGGCATTGTGCCATAGACGGCGGATTTAGACAAACACTAGGTCGTTATATTACCTTACTAAGCAGTTCCTTTTAAAAATAAATAAATATACTTTTCAAGTTTATACATTTCACTAATTTTGTACATTACACTAATTTTAACAATCATTTTAACATTTCAAAACCTGACTTTCTTTCCCCTCTTTCCGTGGTTCCTTAAATTTATTTTTAATATCCTCTGCCTATCCAAATTAACTGAATTTGCTCATTTATTCATCTACTTCAAATATATACTTTTATCAAACTGCAGGTTAGTACAATAATCCTGGCAATGGTCTTATCTGTTTATAATTTATCTTCATTTCTTATTCTTCTGCTAAGTTTCACCATTTCTGCGTATTCCATCAGTTTTTGTATCCTTTCTTCCTTTCCTGGGACTTCTGCTTCTTTCTGTTTTGGGGCGAGTAACATTCTAGCCACTGTAGTAGCATACATGAATAAGTTTCTATACATTTTAGGTAGTTCTGTCCCTATAAAAAGAAAAGCTTCTGGGCTTTTTTTTACAGAAGTTATTTTATAATAATAATAATTTATTATTTATACCCCACCACTTTGGGCAGCTTCCAACAGAATATTAAAATACAATAGTCTATTAAACATTAAAAGCTTCCCAATATAATAATAATAATTTATTATTTTAAACATCCTTTTCATTTCATTATACATCATTTCCTAGTTAAGCTTTAATCTTACTACAAGACCACCACATACAATAAAAAGAACCTTCTTTCTTTTAAGCAGTTCTGTTTAGCTGAGCTATAATTGGTAGGATTCCACGTTTCAAAGTGCTGGTTATGACCTATAAAACCCTATATGGCTTGAGCCCAGGCTGAAAGCCCTGAAAGTTCATATCTCTCTATGGGAACCTGCCCAATGTTTGAATCCTCAGGTGAGCACCTTCTCTTGATCCCATCAACATCAGGACCCTGCTTGGTGATGGCACCAGAGAGAGACATATCTGTGGCTGCTCCCACACTGTGGAATTACCTGCCAAGAGAGGCTCCCTCTTTGTTATCCTGCTGACAGGCTGAGACCTTATTCAGACAGGCCTTTGAAAACTAAGATGCAGATGATGCTGACCACTGGACAAAACTGTACTTTGATTTTGATTTTAAATGTGCTTGTCGGGGTTTTTTTTTATTAACTCGGCATTTTATAATGATTTTTAATGTTGTAAGCTACCTTGAATCCCCTTCTAGAAGAAAGGTGGGCTATATAGATATAATAAATAATGATGAATAATACTTGGGAGAGGCAATTAAAGGAAAGTGCCCTCATGTATCTGGGGCAATGATCCTTTGTGCTCCATGCATAAGCATGCGTGTTGTGGGGGCCATAACCCTTATTTTGCCCTAATAGCTCATGGCCCTCACCCAAGGTGTTCTAGCTCTGCTTCTCTAGGTTATATAGGCATAACAATTTACTCATGCTGCGCCCTGCCCCCTTTCCAATTTCAACAAGTATTATAAAAATCCTGCGGTTTCCTAGTGCTGTCCAAAATTTGCAGAAATTACAGAAATTCAGGGAAAGCACATTCTATAACAAGAAGCCATGCAAAACCAGTCTGTGAAACTGGACAAAAGGAAGAATTCCTGGGGCCAAGCTAACTCAGTTTCCTCAAGCTCTTCATGTTTCAATCCTAGATATATAAAGCCAGCTGTAATAATATTGTACACCCAATCTGCTAGCGTTTAAAAAGGGATATATATATAGATATAGATATAGATATGTATGTATATATATATGTGTGTGTGTGTATATATATACAGTGGTGCCTCGCAAGCGAGTCTCTTCGTCTAGCGGTTTTTTCGTCTTGCAAAGCAACCCTATTAGCGGTTTAGCAGCTATTAGCGGCTATTAAAGGCTTAAGGGATTAGCGGATTAGCTGCTAAAAGGCTATTAGCAGCTTAGCGCCTTAGAAAAAGGGGGTGGGGAGCGAAAAAAAATCTCAAGAATCGCAAGACATTTTCGTCTTGCGAAGCAAGTCCATAGAGAAATTCGTCCTGCGAAGCGCATTGAAAAACGGAAAACCCTTTCGTCTAGTGGGTTTTCCGTCTTGTGAGGCATTCGTCTTGCGGGGCACCACTGTATATATATTACCGAAAGGCTTTTCAGAAGCTAGCTTTTCAGAACCCAGAGGCTGGCTGGGTGCTTCTTCTTCAAGGGACAAGTGCTTCCATCAGTCTCTGAGGCTGCAGTTGATTGTCATTGCAGTTGTGCTGTCAGTCCAAGATGGATTCTCCATACTTCTGCTGGCACTGGGAAGCTGTAGGAAGGTGGTTATATTTGTTGAAACATCGGAAGAGTATTGCCGAGGTTTCGTGTGGAATTTGGCTCATGATGATCCTCTGAAAGCGATTAAGCGACTGCCTTTTAACGCCACATAATGGAACTTCTCTGCCTTACCAGTTCATTAAGCTGGCTTTATTGCCACTCTGTTAGGTTTTGTTTCAGTATTCTGTTGTGTTCAGGTCAATCAGCCTCTCTTCAGAGGAAAAACGCTTTTCAGGCCTCCCTTTTGTGGAAATAGGATTAGAAATGTAAGGATTACATGGGGAAGTGCCAAGTACTTGTCCATGCTCCTTTTTAATATGCAAATGCCTTCCTCGTTCCAAGGAGTGTGTTGGTTTCACCTACTTCATCATTCTTGAGAGGCCTTTTGGTGCCTTTTACTTAAATACACCATTTGCTCCCTCCTATTTTCAATTGTGCATTGAGATTGAACAAAAATATGCCATTTCACACTTGCGAGAGAACGGCTGTTTATTCAAGTTAGCATTTTCACCCCAGGCCTGACTGTAATAGCAAAGTCTCTCCCTCTCTTAGGGGTGTCCATTAAAGTGCCTTTCTTTGTAACTATGCTCCAATATTGATTTTTCTGTAATCAAAACCACTTTAGTGCTGTTGGGCTCATGAGATTGTAAGCTCTAAAAGGCTGCCATGTGTCTTGCTGTCGGGCTTCTTTATGAAGTCAATCTTGCTTTGTTTCTTACATCAAACAACCCATGCAGCAGACGGGGTGAAAAAAAGAAGCCAACCGCTTTGTGACATGCTGATCCCCTTTTTCTTCCTGGGTTTGTTTCTTGTTGCCTGGGCTTGTACATGCACAGTTTGGGGGGGAAAGGCCGGTGCTTAGATTGAAATCTGGCCCCAGAGCAAGGAGAGAGTTGGGGGGACCTAGGAGACCTCAGAGCAGTCTCTCAGGACCTCTCTTTCCTTACAGGCTGTGGGAAGCAGCGTCCCAGTCGGGTACAGAGCCTGGTATCGAGCCAGGGCAGTATGGATTCCGATCTCCTAGGTGAGTGGATGAGCCGAGCCATCTTTTTGTGTGGAAGAGACGATAAGTCAGTTCTCAGTTGGGTGGAGGCAGGTTTGTGGCAGAGTGACAAGTTGCTCAGCAGGGATTATTTTGCCTTGAGGTCCAGGTGCATCCACTTTGTGGAGATGGGAGTGCAAGGGAACCACCATGAGCCTCTCTCTACCCTTGGCTTCTTGTCAAAGATGGATTGGCCGAGCCACTCAGCAGAGGCGGTGCATTTTCATTTCTTAGGCTACGATGGCGGGAGCAGTGATTCCGAATGTGAGGAGGCAATAATGAGTGACCTGGAACCCAAGTGCCCTCTCATGCCTGACTTCTGGCTGATTGTCAAAATCCACCAGGACCGGGTGGAAGTCTATTCCCACACACGGTAACATCCCCTTTCCCATGCTCCCCTGCTCACCCGGGGATTCTGGTTCCCAAACTGGCAACTGTGGCTTTTACCCCAAGCTCTGCATGCAGTTTCTCCCAATCCCCCTGATCTTAGCCTTGTGTTGTATAGCTGGCTTCTGAGTTCTCCAGACTTCACGTTTACAATCTGTCTTGCTTTTTCCAACATGTAGCTAGCTGGCCTTGTTCCTCTGCCAGTTTTGTGCTCATGCTGCGAAAGGGCAAAGAGCCCAGGCCATGCCAGTCATAGATCTCTCCCCCAGTACTCATGCATTTTTAAGCACTTGCCAATGCTCCACCCAGTTTTTCATTGTTGACTGTGTTCAGTTCATTACTAACTATTGAGCAGGAAAATATATTGTGCATATAGTCTGCTGTTGTGGGAGCTCTCTCAAAAGTTCTTCTGAGCAGTCTCCCTTTTCCTTTCTGTACAGCAGCTTGAGTGCGGTGAAAGCAACGCAGAATGAGGAAGGGGAATGTGTGCATCTTCACCGTACAGTGGTGAAGAAAGTTGGTGAGATCTGCCGCCTTGTTAATCAGGTAACTCTGGCACATTCGGTCTCTCTACACTGACTCCTCGATAGCAGGAATATCACCCTGCTAAGTTCCAAAAGTTGAATTTAACACATTAGCCAATGTGTTACAAAATATTTGACAGCTACAGCTTTGGCCACTGGAAAAACCACCCAGATCTTTTCTGCTTGTGGAGCCTTTAAAGAGAAACTTCATACATATATATCTATGCACTTTTAGATATCTTTTCACCTTAAACATGAGGACTGGGATGCTGACATTTTAAATGAGGAAGCTGGGATGTACCAGCTTCATCACATTCTGGTATGATTACAATCGTGCAGACGGATATTGCACTTGAATTTCAAGGCAGATACTGGTTTCTTCTACAGCCAGGCCTCCTGTTGTGAGGAAGCATTAAGTCCATCTCTGCGGCCCTTTTTTGTCCACAGCGGCTGCTGCTACAGGATCTGCACGACAGTCATAATTGCAATTCCCTGCTCGTTGCTGAGAGCGAGGAGGATATCTGGAAAAGTGAAACGCCGTACACCTACCGGCAGCGCACTGGGCCTGATGGTAGGAGTGCAAAGCGGTATCCTTATCCACAATAACGTTGTGCTGAGCCTTAGAGCCTAGAGCAGGTGTAGGAGACCTTTGGCCTTACAAAACTTACAACATCCCTTAACTGGGACTGATGGCAGCTGTAGGGTTTCCTACACCTGACTTAGAGACTCTGCTTTCCCACTAGTTTGGCTGTGCCCTAGTTATATTAGAGGCAGGCTTCCTACAGACCACAGGATGAGATTCCTCTCTTACTCTGCCTGTTGTGGCAGGGCAGTACTTGGGGAAGTGACAGCTGATGAATCCTTTTCATTTGCCGTTTTGTCGCCACTTTGGTGGTGATGCACCGTCCTGCTTTTCAGGGCAAGCTCTGTAGGTTCCCTGTTTAAAGGTACTTGAGGTGTGTGTGTGTTTGCCTTTTAATCTTGTGGCACAACTGTACATGAAGGAGGGAAGTCTCTGTGTTGTGTAGATGGCTTTCAGAGAACTCTGTGGAGGGCTGCCCTGCTGAATTGCATTTCCCGCTGTGCAGACTACCCCGGAGAGGAGAGCTACCAGCCCCATGACTATCTGGCGGCCACCATGCAGTTCATACCTGGACACTTTGCTTGCGACGCAGTCTGGAGCACCACCATCCATGTGCATTCACGGCTCAAGATGGGGCCCAATATGGGTGTTGCACGCGGTGAGTATATGGATGCAGGGAGCTCTGGCTATTGGGGAGGCGTGTGAGGAGCTGTCCCCAGACTCCCCGTTCCTAGGCAATGAGTTCTGTCTTGTCATGGTGCCTTTTCGCCCTCAGCTGTGGCACACTGATGATACAAATTAATTGTTAGGATTGGTGTGAGGGTCAGATTAGGCAAATGATGTGGAGGGCGGCTTGAGTTAGGCTACAAACAAGGTAGTTCTGCCACAAGCTCCTTACAGGAAGAGGGAGCCACAAATACAGTGGTGATAAAATGCACAGAAGGGGAAACTTGTGTAACAAGTGGGAGAATTTTTCAAGAAGCGACTTTGTGTTGAGGGGGGAAGGGAAGCTTTTAGTATAAAAATCTGAGCACGTTCATTTATTAGAAGAGATCCTAGCGTTGAGGTAAGGTTTCATCACAGAACCAGCTGTATTAAAAATAGCTCCCCTTTAAACTCTGTTATAAAACCCTAATACAGGCTAGCTACGATCTAAAAGAAACTCAAGTGTTTGAAACAAAGGGACTTTTTCCCCTCCCAAATATGCCCTGATAAGGAACACCTTAGCTTGAAACATACAAGGATTTGATATTTCTCCATTGGATACCCTTAGTACATATTTATCGCAGCCACCAAATTGCAGTGATGTTTTTCAAAAAGTGGGTATGTTGAGACTGGGCAGTAGTTATGAGGATTAGGCTGGATTAATATTTAGGAAATAAAATTGAAGAGGGGCGTGTGCTGTGCTGGTTTTTGAAGATAGCCGTGGGTGGCGCATTTGGGTCAGACTTTGCAACTTGTAAGCCATCTCTCTCCCCCCTGCAGCCATCCAGGCCCTGCGTTCTGTGCTCAATGCTTTCTCAGTTGTGAACAGGAAGAATATGTTTGTTTACCAGGAGCGCTCAACCAAGTCTGTTTTCTATTTACGGTAAGTTCGCCATTCTGTCATACGGCACCCCACAAGCAAGGGGACCGCCTTGACCTGTGGTGTCTTCATCTCCTCTGCTGGTATCTCCTTTTGGAATGTCCTTCAAGTCCATTGCCCTTGGTGGTGTGGTGTAGTGATTACGAGCGGTAGTCTCGTAATCTGGGGAACTGGGTTCGATTCCCCGCTCCTCCACATGCAGTTGCTGGGTGACCTTGGGCTAGTCACACTTCTCTGAAGTCTCTCAGCCCCACTCACCTCACAGAGTGTTTGTTGTGGGGGAGGAAGGGAAAGGAGAATGTTGGCCGCTTTGAGACTCCTTCGGTTAGTGATAAAGCGGGATATCAAATCCAAACTCCTCTTCTTCTACTTTACCCTCTCCTCTTTGTTACTCTCTCCTCCAGACTCTCTGAGACCACTTCCAGTGGGAAGGGTGGGGAAGCTGAAACCCAGAGCCTTCCATGCCGTTCACTGGCCCTTTCGCGCAGCCAGGAGCCCATATACATGGAGGACCTGAGCGTGAGTCTCTTTTCCCCCCAGGGAACCCCTTCCCCCCTTGCTGCCGAGAGCACAAGAGCGAGCATCCCGGCTGCACACAGCCTGCTCTCTGCTGTCTTTCCAGGAGTGTTGGGAGGCAGCTCCATCTTCTCAATTTCTTCCGTTCTCCTTTGATAGGGCTCTCGTTCCTCTTTGGAGACAGCCTCTTTCCGCAGTGTGGACTCGGCCCGCCCGGTGAGCCAAGTGGACAGGCATATACAGCTGGTGGTTCATGGAGTTGCACCGGCAGGTAAGTTGCACATTCATTCAACGTAAAGTCAGAGACGGGAGGCTTATTGAGATCTTGCTGCTGCTATCAAGCTACTTGTCCCCTGAGGTGTTTAAAGACCAAACGTTAGATTTAGTAGCTCTGTCTCCTTTAAGGTGTGCTTTCCCAACCTGGTGCCTCCCAAATGTTGTGTCGTTGGACTACAATTTCTACCATCTACTTTGCTGGCTGGGGCTGATGGGATTATAGTCAAAAACATCTGGAGGGTTGGGAAAGCCCACCTTAACAGGATTTTAAAAATATATGTTGCATTGTAGCCCTTTCTGCAACAACAAAGGGAAATGCAGCCTTTTGCTCCCTTCCCATTCTTTAGTTCATCAGCTCTCCGGAATCTTGTGTTAATGTTTTGTTTCCTCTGTAATTTAATAACAAGCCATTGACATTCTTTTCCCTTGTGGTTTTGCTGCTTCTGGCTTTCCTTCAGACAGCCGTCAGTGGGAAAGCCTGGCTGCTCTCTTGTGACATAGTTTACTGTGCAGCACACACAGATCATTGATCTGGAACACAACTATAATGTAGCAGTTGCAAAAAGAAATGGCAGGTGGAAACCTGCAAAGGCACATAGGTAGCTTCCTTTTTTTTATATACCGTCCCAGACTTTGGCCCATCTATTGTCTACACTGACTGGCAGCAGATTTCCAGGGTTTCAGACAGGGGTATTTCCTAGCCCTACCTGGAGATGCCAGGTTTGAACGTGGGACCTTCTGCATGCAAAGCCGTTGCTCTGCCACTAAAGCTGCAGTTGTAGGAGGGAGTGGATAGGTGCTAAGGTAACCCTCAGGAACAGTAGCCAGACTGCGTGGGCTGTTGAAAAATGGAGCATGCTGGGTTTGGTGTCGGGTGGCTCAAGCATAAGAGGGCTCAGCATCTTGTATGAGACAAAGGCTACATCCTGCAACTCTTCTGCTCCTATAGGACCTGAGATCACAGATGAGCTAGTGAAGGTTCTACGCAGGCGCCTAGATGAAGCCACCCTGGACATCATCACAGTCATGCTCGTGCGGAACTGCAAGCTCACCCCTGCTGATGTGGAGGTAAAGGCCGTGCTTCAAATAGGACAAGACCACCTTTTATTTCTTGGCTAAATCTCCAGGCCTCTGGGTTGGATGTGCTCAGGCTGTATCAGACCATTGACAAGTCCTTCTCTGTGCAGTTCATACAGCCTCCAGGAAGCCCTCCTACCGAAGTGCTGCAGTTCACTCTGCCCCCCTCATGCCTGCCCTGGCTCCCAGCCATAGCCTGCTACCTGCGCCAGAACCTGCTGATCTTCCTGCATACACCCAAGTACACAGACAGCAACATTGAGAACCATTTCAAGGTGAGAGGACGGGTGCCTGTGCCTGGCCTGGTGCTGCCTATTCAGGGGGTGACTTCAGTGTTCGTCTCTTGTAGAGGACTATGGGAATATGTGCAAAGGGCAAAGGCGTGACGAGCATCCCAGGGGTAACAAGGCTAGGCATGGAGGTGTAAACAGATCATAGCATGCTGGGTTCTGGAACAGAATGAGAGGCACAAACTAGGATGAGAATTTCCGGCAGCCTCAAACATCTCTACCCCTAGCTTGATCTCAGTCGCTGAGGACCAGTCATACAGGGACTGTTTTTATGGTTATGTGTGATCTACTGCTATGTATCCTTCAATGGACTGGAAAAAAACCCCAATGTCTATGACAGTGCTGGGAAATTCTTTGCCATAAGAGTTGTATATCATTTACTGAGATTAAGAGCCTACATGATGTATCCCACACTTTTGGTCTTCAGGACCTCAAAGGCAGCTCTCCATGTTGATGAAAATGCAGCTCCCGGAAATAGTCTGATTTAACTATTCTTGCTTTCCTTTTCAGCACTATTTCCACCAGAGTAGCAGCAGTAGCCATGACCTGGATCTCTATCTGTACAACAAGCCTGGAGGCCAGGGCACTGGTGGCAAAGGTAATAAGTGTCTCTGTCGTACCCCCTAATTCCATAGAAGAAAATGGTCCTATGCACCCTCTCTGAGGACAGTGGCATCCTGGGGTGTGGGCCTGGCCTAGGTAGGTTACCCAGGTGCCAGAAGATGCTGTTGAATCTACATGCTGCTTAATCCATGTGAGTCAGCTGACTAAGGCCCCCGGCTTCCGTTTTGTCTACTGCTGTGCCAGCCAGTAGTAGGGTAGAGAGGAGTTCATAAATTAGTGAGCTCCACTCCCCAAAGGCCTTATGAGTTGTGCAGCCATGGTGGCTCCTGCTCATTGGAGCTCATTAAATATCTACTGGGGGGCTAAAAATGAACTGACTTTTAGGTGAGAGCACAGTGATGAGCTCTAGGCAGACGTCAAGTGGGGAGTCATATGGTACTGTGGGCGTCAGTTGGCAGCCTATGGACTGTTGGGGGCTCCCAGTGGTGGGGTACTGTTAGTTTGTGTGTCTGTGTGTCTGCATTGTGCCATACACTTGCCTCATTTCCCACCTGCACTGTGGTCTGGTTGTGTGGGTAACGCATCACCTCAAAGTGTGTCTGAACATTCTTCTGTCATGTAGGTTCCATGCTGGATCTTGTGCAGCACCTGTTTCCACCTTCCCAGTTTCAAGGTAGTTTCTGTAGATTCCAGTGGTCCGCTGTACTTTTTCCAGCGCTGCTCCCATCCTCATTTTGATCTTGTGCCTGCTGTTGTTCTGGCTTCTGCTCTGATGCCTCCTGTATCACCCACTTTCCCCCTTCTGTGTAGCCACCCACATCTTTTCCATTGGGTAGTTTCCTAACCCATATACTTTGGCCACGAGAAGACCCCCCCCCCACACACACACACTGGAGATGAGACTCAGGTTAAAGAAATCACACTGACTCCAGATAGAAATGGCTGCAAATTTGCTATTTGCTTTCAGACAGAGAGAGAGAGAGAGAGAGAGAGAATTTCACTTCTGTCATAGCCTCCTTAGTTGTGGGAGTGAAAGGTCTTGCGGGTTTCAGAAAAGATGGATACATTTATGGAGCATTATTTGTTGTGGCGCCTCATTTTGTACCATGGGATTAGTAAAACATTTTTCTCTTGCATAAACTTGGAGCTGGGAGAAGAGCTTGGTGAGGCTGTGATGTTGCAGCTGGTGACATCAGCTGATGGATAGATTGAGATTGCCGACCTGGTGCGCATTTGGGGATGCACAGTAAACACCCTTATAATTGGTCTGAGTAATCTTCATACAGGGGACCAGGCAGAACATTTTACTTGTGCCATATTTACCCAGGGTACTAGAGGTGGAAGTTGCTTCATTCAGTAGCATGTGAATTGGCTCACTTGGTCCCTTGTGTCTTTGTTAGCAAGCTTTCTAGTTGCAGGCTATGTCTGTTCTGTAGTTATTTAGGTAGCTGAATGTAAGAAACTACCTGGTCTTGGGATTATATGATTGGCAGCGAGACAATTAATGCCGCTCGCCCTTCCTTCTTTCCCTCTGTTCTCATCTGGCTGCCAAGTTCATTGAGAGCAGGGAGAATTACATCTGTGGGGACAATTGCCGTAAGCCTGGAGTAGACTTCCCTTCCCGGCAGGCACTGCTGCAAGCATTCCTTTTCCTTCCATGTGACCCCCATGCAAAGCTGACAGGAGACAGGGTGCATGCTGGGAGCCTCCTTGAAGATAGGGACTATGGGTGCTATCTTCTGAATGAAATGATATGGTATACAGTGCCTTTGCCAATGTCATGCCCACCTTCTGCTTAGTGGGAGACTCTCTACTTCTGCCTGTGACTTGTTAGTTTTCCATTTAGAAGCCTACAGTGCTGATGTCCAGGTCCTGAGCCCTTAAATCCTTGCATATCCTTCTGCATGTTGTCATGAAAATGTCAGTAAGACAGTGTGTGATTCCTAGTGCAACCACCTTGCCTTTCCCTTCCTCCAGCCCTGGGCATTAATCAATGTGGCACATGAGCAGTCAGAAGGAAGGTTAGAAGAGCCCAAACGGTGCCCCCTCATTTTTTCCATGGAACTTCCACCTCCCACTTTTCTGAGGGACTCCTGGCATGATCACACTGCACAGCAGTGCAAGCTGGAGTGCAGTGCAGGGGCTGAGCTGCTTGCTGCACCAGGAAATGATGCCCAGAGAGATGTGATCTGTCTCCTGTCTCGTCCTTGGTGCTTTTGCTGGTTGGGCTTTGCTGAACCTGTGATGAATGCATCCTTTCCTTCAGATGACAGCTTGCAACCCACATCCCCAGCAAGTGCAGGCCTCTTCCCTATCTCCGTGATTGTGGTGTCTTCCTTGGCTACATGTCTTCCACCCCGACCCCTCCTTCCCACCTGTGACTTGTTTCCACATTACTTTTTTTTTTAATCACCCTGAGTTGCATTCCAAAGGATGGCTGTGTGTCTGTAACAAGTTCCCTAAGGCTGTGGCCTCCTAGGAGCTCTATGCTAGTGGAGGGCTGGGCCTCTGGGACTCAAGCGGCCCTTTGACTTTCCCCCTGCAGGCATTGCATGCATTGCCCTATCCTTTGTGGACGACCGTGGAAATCCCATCTCATTGACTCGCTGGGTGAGACCACCCACCGCATTGCTGAGCACATCCTTTCTCCAGGAGGCAGATTTCGAGAGCTTGACAGCTGTCACTAAGCACCAGGCTGAGCCTGGCACATCACAGCCAGGTGAGAAGGCAGGGCTTCTGTCTGCTCTCTAGGAACGGTGGCATCAGATGGGCAAAGTAATTGGGCTTGAGTCGGCTTGCCTAGAAGCCTAGGGAGCCTGGTTGGTAAGAGGCCAGCATTGCCGTTGCCTTTTCCAAGGTACATCCTCTTGACGCTGGCTTTTCCTCCAAAGCACTCTGTCCTCTGGTGCGCCTGGACATTTGGGAGAAGGGCAACATCAGCCTGCTGCAGCTCTCCGAAAGGCTGCGCAGTGCTCTGCGCCATGCCCTCTGTGACGCCCTCATGGAGTTCCGTGTGCTGCCCAACCCACTGTGTGTCGATCCATCTGCTGAGCCAGAGTTTCCAGGGAGTGTTGGAAGCCTGCGCCGGACGATGTCAGAAACAAAAGGGTTGACGCCGCCTGGCAGACGCCGAGGAGCGTGTCCACCTGCCCCGCATTTCACTGTGCCCACTGCAGCTGCTGGTGAGCCCATCACACCCACCAACAAGTTGGGGAGACGAAGCTTCTGGGACATGCGGGTAAGGACTCTGTCCAGGGAAGATGGCGGTGGGATATGTATGCTCTGGGGGTGGTGAGAAAGAGAGAGCCCAGAACCAAGAGCTCTGGATTCAAGAACTGTTACAGCAAAGTGCCAACCTGCACTAACTTACAACCACCAAGTGAAACATAGTTCGCCAGCCATGGATTGTGGTCTGTCAGATGCTTGGCAATATCTCTGTTTTTTGTCGTGACAGGCGAGCTTGTTAGATCATATATGGCTTTGCTCTGGCATAGTAGCTAAGAATAGGATCTGCTCTGCCATGAGGTCCATGAAGGAGCTTCAGGCAAGCCCTCTGGTCTCACAGTGCAACCCTGGGCCTGTTTAAGCAAATTTCACTGTGTTTGTTGTGACTTACTCCCTAGTAAGCATGTTAGAGATGATAGCCACAGTCTCCACCCACTGCAATTCATGTATTAGGATGCCTAGCCGCCTTGGGGCTGAGGGCCACTTTGACCCAGAATCAAACCTCAGGGGGGTTATTGCGAAAATAAAGTGCTATATATAAATACTGAGTTGTGCAATACAGCTTGTGCAATACAGATCCTTGCTGGCCTGAAACCATCTGTGCCAGAGAAATGGGAAATAGGCCCCATGCATTTCTTCCTCTGTCTCTTCACGGCCTTGTTTTTTCCCCCAGAGCAAACCAGAGGTGGTAGAGCAAGGGAGCCCCAAGACCACGGATGACATAGTGCTGGAGCGGCCTGAAGAGAGCCGAACCCGCCGCCGCCACAAGACCGAGAGTGTGAAACAGCCCTCGAGCCACGAACGTGCTGCGGCAGCTTCTGAGCAGGGGCAGGCCCAGAGGCAAGCGTCCTGGCAGTCTTTCCCCACCCTCTTAATGCAGTGGGAGGGGGAAATGCCTCAGTCCAAAACCCAGCCTTTAATCTATGAACTGGATTGTGTGTGCGTCTGCACACACAGAAAAACTCCTTCCCACACGCCCAAGGCTGGCCCTCTCTGCATACTGCGAGGACAGCGCTGGTGCTGCTGAGTACGGATTGTGCAGGATTATGGCTGCTGGCTTCTGGGCACTGTAACCTTTCACACACTTCAGGGGCCTGGCCCAGCGTCCTCGTTCTTTCCCTTTGGTTTTAACCTTGGCAGTGGATCTCCTCTTTGCAGACGCCGCGCCTGCCAGCTAGAGGAGGGGGATGTCGGAGTCCTGCACCCAATTTTCAGCCAGACCTGCCAGTCCTGGATGGCATTCATGAACCGCCTGGGTATGTACTTAGTCTGTGCCCTAATCCTTCAGTGCCTCAGCTAGTCCTGCCTTCACTCAGCATGGAGATATTCTACCTTCAATTTTGTTTTCCTGAAGAATATGAGATCCCAAGCTTCTTAGAAAGGAAGCAGAGCCCCATGGGCGATACCCAACTAAGACATACGTGGTGGAGTTAGACCCATTAGATTGAATGGCGGTACACTAAGTAACTTAAGTCCATTGATTAAATGGATCTATTCTGAGGACGCCTAGCATTAGGTATCGACCCATGTCTAACCTCTGTCTTGGGGAGAAAAGCTTGCAAACATGAGGTTAATTGGTTAAGGCTCAGAAACCAGATTAAGAGCAAATAGGTGTGGCTTTGGCTTGTGTACCCTGTTGAGCATATGCGCCTTTCTTATTGACCACATGCTTCCCTGTCTCTCTGCTTATACTATTCTGAGCATGGAATCCGGGGCTTTTTGACCTAGAACATGGAAAGGTTCATGCAGGCTCTGGGTACACGTCCCTCTTTCCAATAGATGCAGGAATGAATGCAGGTGATTGGTTTGCTTCCATTCCCCTTTGTTGGATGGAGACAGGACAGCAACCACCAGGCTGATGGTGCCACAAAATGGCCCAATTTATTTACTTTTAATGCTTTGGTGCAGCAAAACCAGTGACCCACTTTGCATTTCCCTCTGCAGGGTGTCCCTCAGTGCAGCAATGTGCCACGGAAAGTGTGTCCCGCTTCCTGCTCCCCTCCATCATGCTTGAGGTAGTGAACCTAGTCACTACTTTGGCAAATGACACCACTGTCAAAGTGTTTGAAAAAGTCAGGTAGGTGCTAAGTGTGTGCTCCCTTGAAGAGTAGCTTGGTAGATCAGCTGAGAGGCAGCCACTGGAAATTGCCTAGGGGTGCTTCCTTAGCAGGGTGGGAATGTTACATGTGGGAGAGGGGACTGGGTCTATAGGACGGGTGTTCTTGTGCCTTGACTTAGCTGCTTGTCTCCTGCTGCAGTGGTCCCCAAGGGGCGTCCTTTGTACCACATTCCCTGACACCGAGCACCAGCACTCGGCCAGCTGTCATTCGACACTTCGCCCTGCTTGGACGCAGCTTCCACCAGTGGCACTGCAGCACAGAGCAAGGTGAGTTGAGAGTGGGGAGCCAGAAAGGGGCAGCAGGTTTTTTTAATATATCTGCGTATAGGCAGGAATCTCGCAAACTGAACTCAGCTTTGTGGTGGTGTCTTGTCTCATTCAGCCACCAAGGGATTACAGCGTTTTGAGGCCACCGAGCTTGGGTCTGCAGAGAAAAGTTGTGATGTAGCTCCCCGGCAAAGATTTCTTTTCATGGAGATCATTGACAAAAAGGTGGGTATCGGCTGAGTTAGTGATGCAGCCACTGCAAAACCTCTGGGCTCAGTTAGAACTTGGGAGTCGTCCAAAAAATGGAAAGAAGCAGAAGTCCCAGCAAAGGAAGAATAGGTACAAATACTTATGGAATATGCAGAAATGGCAAAACTTACTGGAAGAATAAGAAATCAAGATAACAAACTTTTTATAAGAGAATGGAAATGGTTTATTGAATATTTACAGATAAATTGTAAACAGATAAGAACATTGGCAGGATTATTGTAACAACCTGCAGTTTCGTAAGAGTATATATTTAAAGTAGATGAATAAATGAGCAAATTAACTTAATTTGGATATGCAGAAGATATTAAAAATACATTTAAGGAACTGCAGGAAGAGGGGGAAGGAAATCAAGTTTTGAAATGTCAAAATGATTGTAAAATCAGTCAAATGTATAAACTTGAAAAGTGTAATAATAATAGTAATAATAATAATAATAATAATAATAAAGGAGCTTGAGAGCCGTCCCAGTCTGGATCAGCAGCCCGAGTCTGGTCTTGCATTGCTTCCCTTTCCCCCTCCAGCTGGTGCTGCATACCTACAACTGGTCGGTGGACCAGGGCAGTGCCCTGAGTAGCTCCCTCACCCGCTTGCTGCAGTGGCAGAATGCCCGCGCCCATGTGGTGCACTGCCTGATCAGCCAGAAGCTTGGGCTCTTCCATCACTACTGCTACATGGACACCCCGTGGCATGAGGACAGCAAACAGGTACGCCCTGCTTTGTGCATTCCTGTGTGCAGGGTGCTCTGTCCACGACTGGCTCTCATTAATTATCTCTATCCAGGAGCAAAATCCCTTCCTGAACTCAACACTGGATGTGGATCTCCTGATCCGGAGCCCTAGCGTCCCCGCAGGCAGGGAGCCCGGTCGCCTCGGCAGCTCTGCCCGCATCCTGCAGCCTCTGCACTTCCCTCCGGATATGGTACCCTTCGACGAGGCCCTCCGAGACGTCTCGGTCAACCAGCCTACCCTTCATAGCCCAGAGATGGCCACGCTTGATCGTGTGGCCCAGCACGGAGCTCAGTTTCTGGAGATCAAGAGCATGGAGCGGAAAGGCAAGTGGGAGGACAGGGACAAAGGACTGCACTCCCTGCAGCTGTATCCTAAAGGGCTTTGCACAAGTCTTTGCCCATGAGGGGTTTACCAGGGCAGCCAAAAGCAAGGCAGTGGCAAGCTGTAAGAGCGAATGGGGTGGAGAGGAATGGCTTCGAGTAGAGTCATTCTCTGTCTGCTGTGCATATGTGAGCTGATGTGAAACAGTGAGGTGGCTTGAGTTGTCTGCAGGGAAAGCTTGCCAGAAAACGAGGTCTTGTTTGAGGAAGGGCCCTGGGGCTCTGGTCCTGCTCTCCTCAGCCTTTGCTCCTGTTCCACAGAGCTGGAGAAACAGATGAAAATTGAGAATCTCTTTGTGACGTGGCAACAGCGGTCTGCACAGTCCAACATGCCCATCACTGTGAGTTGTGGTTTTTCAAGGGGGTGGGAAAGCGGCTGGGATGTGGGCAGCACTTAGGTGCCAGGGCCTTGACGCTGCTTCCCAAATATTGGGGTGGGGTGGGGCTTGTTCTTGGGAAACAGTGAGAGGGAAGGTGGCATGGGATGGGCTGTTCTTCCCCAGGAAAAGGCAACATCATATGAAACTACAGGACCTAGAAGGCATTGTGCTTCAACACCCGCCTTTTAAAAAAGCAGAACCCAAGACACTGTTAATGCTTCGCACATGGAAGCCATCTGCACAATTCCACCTTCAGCAGCTGATCCGAGGTTATGGGATGTTGGGTGGGGTTGCGTGTTGGGGAGGACACAGCAGGAGTACACAAGTGCCACTGCTTCCAGTGGAAATTGTACCTGCCCTGAGAAAGTCTGTGCACTGCGCTGCTTCGTTCTTGGCTATGTTCAGGGAAGGTCAGGTGGAATGACACGAAGGCCATTCCCCTCTGTGATCGCTCTGGTCTTTCATTATTGCCGACAGATGAGAATATGTACCATGTAAGCAGCTGTTTTGTAGTGTAAATTGAGAAGGTGACGTAAGGTGCCTCAGACGCTATCCTTACCATCATGCTCACGGGATGTGGTGATCTAGACTGAGGTAGGTAAGAGATGTCACCTCGCATAATAAGCTGACGTGAGCATGTGAGTGTCGAATCTCGCAAGGATAGAGAAATGAAACTGGGCTGTGCGTGCTTCTCTTAGCAGCCTCTGTTAATGGGGATGAGGTGGGTCTTTGTTTTAATAAGTGAATGCATCGCTTCATATGGAACTTCAAAGGAAACATTAGGCTTAGGGCATGTCTGCAAGCAGGATTAGAGCACAAGAGCCTTCTCCCCTCCCGTGGCTTCTAGCAACTGGTATTCGGAAGCATCGCTGCCTCCAGCTGTGAAGGAAGAGCAGAGCCATCATGGCTCTTAGTCATTGACAGCCGCCCCCCCCCCCAGGCTTTCAGAAATGAAGAAATGGGCACATCATCTAAATGCCACAAGATCGGAGCTGTGTTGTCAAGCTGCCAATGCCATGCTTGCATATGTTTTCTATGGGCAGGAGCAAAATCCTTGGGAACTGAGCTCATGATCACTGTGTAACTCTACCAGCTCCACTTCTTAATCTCCCAAAGTTTTTACGTGGCCAGGGTTGACGCTTTGGGGCCATATGGAATGGGCCTGGAGACCTGTCGTAGTTAACCTCCTGTGTCTGTGTCTGTGCAGCTTGCAGATCTGGAAACGCTGAAGCAGTCCTCCCGCCTGGTCCATTATTGTGCCACGCCGTTGCTCTTTGATCCCACCTTCCGGCAACAGATTCAGGCTGACCAGCAGAACAAGCCGGAGGGGAAGGTGAAGTGGGGGGTGGGGAGAGGGGAGAGAGTCCTTCATAATGCTGTCATTCCTCCCTCCCATATTTCTTTTATCCCCGGCTATACCGGGAAAAGGCAGCTGAGGAGACACTTACAAGAGGCCTTTCCCATGGCTTAGAAGGAGGTTGGCAGAACCTAGGTGATGGAGTTGAGAGTCTCCTAGCCTTTGGGGGCTAGGAGTGGGGCAGGACCCTACTCTCTATGTATCCCCAAGTTTTATCAAAGCTGATTTCTGGGGATGGGTTTGATTATTTATTATTAAATTTGTACACCACCCTGTACTCACAAATCTCAGGGCAGTTCACAACATGAAACCACAATATTGAAAAACACAAAATCCATAATAAAAATAAGAACAGAAGCAAACCAATAATCCCCCCCTTCCACAGCTCCTTTTTAAAGGCATTGGATGAAAACTGAAAGCGCAAATATGACTCTAAGGAAGGAGTGGCTAATCTTTTTTTCCACCTGAGCTACATGCACTCTGCCCAACCCTCCTGAGACCTCAAAGGTTCCCCACACACATGCACATGCGCATCATCTGAGAAGTGGGGTATAGGCCCTCCCTGCCCATTATTGATCTGATGACTGGATTTGGGAGAGGGGGGAGGATTTTTGCCTCGCTGCAAAATTCAGTGGGGTCTTGGGGATAGGATAGAAAAATGTGCTTGGAAGGCCATGCCACCTCCTGAATAGGCAGTTAGCCACCCTTCCTCTAAGGCACTTTTTCTCTTGCCTACTCAGAGGAAAAATGCCAATTCTCCCATTACTCCTTTGCCATTCAGAAGCGACACCGCTCAAATGACTCCACGGCATCTGGTAGGGACCGCAGCCACAGCTGTGACTCCGCAGAGGGGCTGCCATGTCGGACCAAGGATGAGGCCTGGCTGCTGGAGCTGTGCCACACTTTCCTGCAGCAGTACATCCAGTACCTGCAGAGCATGGGCTTCATTGTGGTGCAGGTGCGCCCGCCGTCCCCCACCCGCAGGTCAGTGGGGATTGCTGGAAGGGCACAAGTGGTAGTAGTAAATATATGGATCCACCTATTGTGGTGACTGTAATTCGTCCTAAACAGTTTTTGTTATTGTACCTTCAGGTGGCTGTAACTCCGACACTTTACGGCAGGGGTCGGCAAAGTTTTTGTGGCTTGGGCTGGTTCCCGGTCCCGCAGACGCTGCAGTGGGTTGGAGTGCGCACGCATGTGCAAACACTATTTCCGGCGCGGAGGAGGCGTGCGCAGCTTCCCATTGGCTGCAGGAGCTTCCTGCAGCCAATGGGAAGCCAGCCAACATCGTGGAAGGCGGTCCCCACTCTGCTCCGCACCAGTTTAGCGCTGCGTACAGGAGCTGACCTAGTGGGCGGCAGGTGTCCCCGAGCGGGTGGTGGTGATTCATGGGCCGCAGGTTGCTGACCCCTGCCTTATGTTGAAGGGTGGGTAAGACATCAGGTTAAGAATAATGATGGCAATGCTGCTTTGGGCAGCAACAAGTTTATGGAAGACATGCTTGCGTAGAGGGATGGAGAATCAGCAAGAGCTCCATGGGAAGTGTGTCGTAGAAGAAATGTGATGGGGTGTTCACTCGCAGATCCCAGTCTGTTTCTAACCCCCAGCACACCCTTGTAGATCTTTAATCTTCCCCCTCCCTGTCTCTCTTCTGCTCTTCAGCAGCACCAGCAGGATCCGAGCTCTGGCAGCAATGGGCATTGAGGGCCGGGCCTCTTTCTCATACACCAGGCCAAAGGCGGAGGGGAGCCCAAAGGTGAGCAGCCTGGCTTTTTGAGTTGGGGGGACTGGGGGGGCCTTCTGGCAGGGAGAGAGGGCTTGGCCATTGGAGAGAGGGGTGGAGCATGTTCCCTAGGCATCAAAAAAGGGTCCCAGAGCTTGTTGCAGCGCAAATGCTTCTTTTCCAGAGCGCCAGCCCTCCTGTCACCACGTACCACTTGCAGAGAGCTCTGCCTGGGGGAATCGTGCTCATGGAGCTAGCTTTCCAGGTGAGTGGAAACAGGTTTTCCTTCCGTGCTAAGCACAACAGGCCAGACCAGTTTGTTTAAGGGGAAGCGGCCATCGCAAGTGCTCATAGGCCAGTTGGGCGAGGTGGGTCTAAGTTGAAGGTATGGCTAACCACTCAACTGACACACACACTCAATGGGCATTGGGGGAGGGATACAGGTTGAGACAGCCTATCCTGAATGAAAGCAGGAATACAGTTTTTAAAGCAGTAGTTAACATTGTAGATGCCGGTGTGTAGTTGTTAGGGGCAGATAAAAGCCAATCTCTCATCCGGTGCCGTTCTCCTTAGGGCTGCTATTTCTGTGTGAAGCAGTATGCACTGGAGTGCTCACGAATCCCCATGGGGCAGACTGTCAACTCACAGGTAATATTGCTATGTTCACTCTCTTGCCCTGGAGGTCAGAACTGGATGGATATAGAAAATATTGAAATACACATGCATGGAATCCCTTGAGAAGGAGGTGTAGGAGTTGAGCTTGAGGACTCAATAAGGCCACATTTTCCCTTGGCTGTGGCTTGGTAATCTTCCCCATTGTGTTCGCTTGCTTATGCTGTGCCTCGACAGAGAGAAACAATGATTGCCACTATCCTTTTGTGCTGCACTGAGCTTTAAGCTTCCTTCAGGACTTGGGCGTTGCCCCCAGGATCTCTGAGTAACAGAAGGCATGCCTTCTCCTGAAGATCTAGACATGCTTGACCCATGCAAGAGAGGCTTCCCCTACTCTTGAATATATGTGAGGATTAGAAGTGCCAGCCTGTAGCCTTCCTGCAAGGTAGGACTGGCAACCTTTTGAGCAGTGGTTCTGCAGCAGGCATAGCTTTGGTTTCTGAAATGGAGAGCATCTTGGTTCCTGCTTGCATGCTGCTCAACAACCCTTCTCAGGTTCGTAGCTACAAACAGCCTCTGTTATCTCACTAGGTGGAGCTGACGCCAGAATATGAGAGGATACGCTCCCATTTTGTCTGGGTTTGTTTTGTGTTTGGTCATGCCTATTCCTGGTTTAGCTGGGTCTCTCACTGTATTATGGGGTGTCAGTCCATGGCACTGGGCACTGTGAGAGGTTGGGGGAAGAAAGCTGGTCCTACAGAGTTCCATTCCTTCCTTCAAATGCAGAAAATAACTTGCCATCTCCTCACTCTGTCTGGGGTTTGGAGATACCCACTGACACCCTGAATTCCAGTGAAACAGGACACATTCTGGAAGCAGCAGCGAGTTGCCTGAGCAGCTCTATAATCTAGCCTGAGCAGATTATAGTATATGAACTGCCTGCACTAATGTTAGCAACAACTGTGTACTGTAACATTTAAAGAGATCTTGACACATGCAGCCACTACCTGAGCTGTGGAAGTCTGGCATGTAGATGCTGTAAGTGTAGATGCCAGCACAGAGGCTAAGGATATCTGCTACATGAGGTACAGTCAATAATAATAATAATAATAATAATAATAAATTTATTATTTATACCCCGCCCATCTGGTTGAGTTTCCCCAGCCACTCTGGGCGGCTCCCAATCAAGTGTTAAAAACAATACAGCATTAAATATTAAAAACTTCCCTAACCAGGGCTGCCTTCAGATGTCTTTAAAAGATAGGATAGCTGCTTATTTCCTTCACATCTGAAGGGAGGGTGTTCCACAGGGTGGGCGCCACTACCAAGAAGGCCCTCTGTCTGGTTCCCTGTAACCTCACTTCTCACAATGAGGGAACCGCCAGAAGGACCTCAGCGCTGGGTCTCAGAGTCCGGACTGAACAATGGGGGTGGAGATGCTCCTTCAGGTATACAGGACCAACACTTTGAATTGTGCTCGGAAACGTACTGGGAGCCAATGCAGATCTCTCAGGACCGGTGTTATGTGGTCTCGGCAGCCACTCCCAGTCACCAGTCTAGCTGCCGCATTCTGGATTAATTGCAGTTTCTGGGTCACCTTCAAAGGTAGCCCCACGTAGAGCGCATTGCAGTAGTCCAAGTAGTCAAACCTTGGTTGTCGAACGTAATCCATTCCGGAAGCCCGTTCAGCTTCCGAACTGTTCGACAACCGAGGCACGGCTTCTGATTGGTTGCAGGAAGCTGTGTTGGACGTTCAGCTTCTGAAAAATATTCAAAAACCGGAACATTTACTTCTGGGTTTTGGGCATTTGGAAGCCGAAACTTTCCAAAACCAGAGGCGTTTGGGAGCCAAGGTTTGACTGTACCAATGTGGGAAAATGCTTTTTTCAGTGGCTTCCACATAGTAGCTGCTGTCTTTAAATCTGCTTTTAGTCAACTGTGAAACAGAATCCCACAACTTAAACAGCTTAAATTTGCTACAGCTTCACAGAAGTCTCAACAAATTATGTGAACGTTGGATTACTTGATTACCTAATTTTCATACACCAGGCCAGCCTATCAGCAGAACTTAACTGCTTAGAGAAACATATCAGGTTGCCCTATGCTATCTTAACTGCACTGTTGGAGGAGGAGGAAGAATGGGGCTCGTAGGATACTGACACATGGGAGAGGGGAAATGGTGAACTTTTTGAAGTATATTTAAAAGTCACTTTAGCACTGGACACTTTTTGGTCTAAGCATTTAGGAGATGCTGCCTTAGTCTTTACAAACTCATTCTTCCAGTCTTTGGAAATGAGTACCTGCTTCTCCTTTTTTTATATAAAAAAGAGAAGCTGGAATTCTGACAAATCAGATAGAAATATTAGAACGAAATGTAAACAAAAATGCTTGCAATTGGCAATCGAATTGGAACTGTGTAAAATGCACATGCCTTGTTTTTATTATGGGAACGTCACTTGCGCAAACTTCTTAAACAGCTTTTTAAAAAGCAGATCCTTCCAAAATTTTTTTCTTGTGCCTTCTTAGGCATCTGCTCCCATTTATATGTTTTCCTCCTGAATTAAACCAAGCCAGCACCTCCTAAGTTGCCTCGAATCCTCACTCACCCACAGAGCACCCTGGGTGTGCACGAAGGGGTGAGCTCACGTAGCTCTGTCCCACCTCCTGCCAACCTAGCAGTTCGAAAGCACACCAGTGCAAGTAGATAAATAGGTACCGCTGCAGCGGGAAGGTAAACAACGTTTCCATGCGCTCTGGCACTCGTCACGGTGTCCTGTTCCGCCAGAAGCACTTTAGTCACGCTGGCCACATGACCCGGAAAGCTGTCTGTGGACAAACACTGGCTCCCTTGGCCTGAAAGCGAGATGAGCACCAGAGCCCAAAGTCGCCTTTGACTGGACTTAACTGTCCAAGGGTCCTTTACCTTTACCCATATAAGCCTTAAATATACTACTTTAAAGAAGGGCCAGACAACTTATTTATTTGATGGCAAGATCCACTGTGATGGCTTAACGTTATCCTAATTGTATCTCAGACACATGATTCTGTACTCAGAAACCTCCAAGTCTAATGGCGGAGATGGGCGTTTTATTTTCCACTCTTCTGTGGAAATTGTGGTACGGCCTTTGCCTCCACCTCCCACAGCCACAAAGTTCCTCCACTCCCACATATGTTGAGTAGAACTTCAAGGGTGGTAGCACCTCACACATGGCCCTGCATGGCCCTCCGGAGACAGGAACTACAGGAGCCAGTCTTACTACATGCTGCTGCACCCCAATTATTTTCCTATAGTGGGGGAGGGTTGATTCTCCTGCTCACTGCAATAGGGAGGGCTGTGCAAATTAGACTTGCCACTGCTATCCTCTGTGGTAGAGAACCTCCTTGCAGTTCCAGACCTCCCTAACTCCAAGAGGTAAAGGACCTTGGCAGAGTTCTGCCAGACTTTTTAGTTTGCCTATTTCTATCCTTTCTCTACTTTTTTTTGCCCTTTAGGAGTGTTAAGAGTAGAAAGTTTTTTGTTTCTTTTCTTTTTTTTAAGAAAAAGGTTGCTGAGACAATTTAAACTGATCACAGAGACACTGCAGCTTTGATGTTTCTCATCCGGGCAGGGGAGATCACCCTTGTGTTACTGATGGAATCTCTGGTGGATCGCTTTGAAAGGACCTTCAGCAGAAGCAAATGGAGGACCCACATGGAAACCACAGTCCCCATGAGCCACTGCTGTATCACTGTGCCCATTTTACCTGCACCTGAGATTGGCACAGTAGGCAATTTAGTAACCAGGCAAGGTCCTCATCCAGTTAGCTCTCGTGCAGGTTGAAGCGAAAGGGCAAAAGGGCTAGCCTAGGTAAAAGGGCACCCAGGGTTCAGTGGCTAGCGACAGGGGCACTCTGGTGTTTTCTGTAAGGTATGACCTAGCTGCCTAGATTGGATAACATCAGGCTACTTCCCTCACTACTTCCTTTTCTCTGTCCTTTTCTGAACCCCCCTCTATACATCACCATACAATAGTACTGCATCTTCCTTAGGCAACTGGCTTCAGGTCTGATTTCTCTCTCTCTCCACCTTAGCTTTCTATGCTCTTCACGGAGGAGTGCGACAAGGTGCGTGATCTCATGCATGTGCACTCGTTCAGTTATGATTTCCACCTGCGCATCGTGCACCAGTACCTGCTTGGATCCCATATGGCACTGCGGCAAGGCTATCACCTCACCAGCTTTCTGGAAGACTTCATTGCCCAGCACCCTGACATCCCCAAGTTTGGACGCAATCACATCTTCCAAGGTGAGAACTTCTGGGGGCATTTGAGATTTTAGACAGCTATAGCTCCGCACCGCCAACTGCACCTGTTCTGTGGACCCAGTAGGTGGCTGTCTTCTGAGAAGTCACAAAGGTCCTGTCATCATCTTCACCTCTGTCTTGGGACCTCTTGCTTTGCTTAGAAGCTGTAAACCAGTCAGGTCCTACCAGCAATGAGCTTTCCAATCTGACATAGACAAGTGGGAAGGAGGTTTTACTCTAGTAGAATAAAAACTCAGTGTTGCTGGCCCTCCTTTAGCACACTTGGCTCCACATCGCTAAAGTACCTGGTTACATGAGCACAGGAGTATGCCAAAAATTTAAAGGACCTATAAAACCCTTCCTGTTTTTAACAACAGAAGGGCCTTTTGAACTCTGGAACCCAGTAGCTAAGAACCAGGGAGAAGCCGACTGTGTGGGCTTAAAGAGCTGTTTTAATAAAACACTGTAAAGCAAGTGGCACTCAAACAAGAAGTTGAAGGGAAACATTCTAGAAGATCATTTTAGAAGATCAGCAAAAAGGAAAATAAACCCAAAACAGCGTGCTGACATAAGTAGCCAACAACTAAAAGTGATTTAAAGGAACAAAGCAGGCATTTCTCTTGACCAGCAGAGGCTAAGGTTTGCTGGCAAACATCTGGAAGATGTTTGCACTATCTCTGACAACAGCATCCAGAAGGAATGTAATAACACAAACAGGGACTCATTTCAGGTTTGTCTTGTGGAGCAGATAGACCTCTGTCCCCCACACAGACTCCCAGAACCAAGCGATCCTATGGCCGTAAGCAAACATATGGTAATCCTTCCGCTTCTCCTACAGGTGCGCTGACCTTGCCTACCAGCTCCATTACAGCACACCAGCTGTACAACTATATAACTGACCACGCCAGCACCTATCATATGAAACCACTGCGCATGGCCAAACCAGGAACTAACGCTGAGGGCAAGAAGGGCACTCCCAGCCCTGAGCAAAATGAGTATGCCCTAGTCTCCATCTGGAACAGGCAAGTGATTTCCAGGCTGCTCTGATAAGCTCTTGTCTCAGTGCCACTTACGAGCATTTGTCTGTGAGCCCCACTCCCTAAACTTCATGTGCCATGCATCTTCTTCCACCTTTCGTCATTCAAAAGGCTGCCAGGTATCTCACCTTTTACATCTTTCTGCAGTGATGATGATGATGATGAGGATGCACCTAACATAGCTAGGCACTGCACAAAGAGTAAATAATTCAGGTTCTGCCTAAGGCTTTATACTGTGTTACCTAGGACTTAACCCACTAGGTCCAGGACTGGCAAAAATGCATTTTGAATGATTGCAAATGAATAATTTGTTTTACGTGATTTAGGGGAAAAGAGATTTTTATTTGCAGAAGTCCAATAAGGTACTATCAGTATTTGATTTACAGGTGCCACAAGAAGGCATTTCATTTTGTACTCAACGCTTTAGCCCTCCACAACTAACATCCTTTATTGTAGAATAAGCTTTTGTAGGCTAGAGTCTATTTTTTCAGATGCATGGTGGCCTGGAAATGCAGACCACACTTCTCCGATGCTGTTTAACTCTCTAAATTTTTTTGGTAAATTGTACTCTATTCATTATTATTATTCCTAGTCACTTACCTAAATTTTGCTTATTGCGGAGTCTCGCATTCATTCTCAACCAGTCAAAAGCAACCAAGGACAATCCCGCCAACCAATTTTTACTGCTGCTGACAGTTGAGGAGAGGATATGGATAAAACATTTGCCTCTAGAGACAGTGTTTGTGTTTTGCTAACATAGAATTTCTGATTCTTTTTGAGAAACCTCATGTGAGCAACTTGGCATTCAGATTACCGACTATTGTTTTCCTTCCTTGGATTGAACAGACTCTTGTCTCTTTGGTGCCACATTTTTTAACGCCTGCTACCAGAATCCCATTCCCACAGGGTGCTTTATCCTCTTCAAAAGAAATCCAATTTCGTCAACTTCTTTTGGAATACAACACAGCCACACTGGCTCCAGCCTAGCTTTTGCCTACCTGCGTATTAGGTTCTTGATTCAAACACCAAACAGTCTCTTCCAGGTGGCATTAGCTTTTTGATCTCACACAGGTGGGACAAGGTCCTTGCATACCCCCCAACTTTTCCCAGCTGCCTAGTCCTTGATATGGGATGCCCATGGATTTCCTAGATTTGCTTTTCAGGATAGAACCTTCTTACCAGCTTAGCTGTGACATCCTGGTGTTTTATGCCAGTTGCTCTGAAACTAGACACAGCAGTCCATTAAAAGGCTTGAGCATTCAGAGATGGGGGAAATGTCAAATGTGGGGCATTTTTCACAAAATACTTGTGTGTACAAACCTTTTCTAGCACTGGGGAGGCTTCAAACACTAGCTTTCTGCATTACCAGGCTACTGCAGTTACCAATATCTGTTTGCAAAACAGACATGATTCTAATAAAAAAAAAGACACAAATAGAAAGGTTTTTTTATGCTGCTTGGATGGTGGTATAAGGTGCAGATGTCTGTTCTGGGGCATATATTCCTGGACTGAGAAACTTGACACAGAATGGTCCTTGTATCAAGCTCATCTGTTGGCTTTCTGGTGTGTAATGTATCCTACAACTCCAAACTCTTTGATGTATTCCTAGCCACTGATTTTTCTCTCCTAAATTGCTTTGATTTTATTTTTGCCTAAACTGTACTATGTGGCAATGGGGCTATGAACCCAAAAGCTGACACGTATGTCCGACTCTCACTCACATCGTTCTACAGTGGTGAGTCAAGTCACGGGTGTAACACTGCTGTTCTCCACCCCCACCTCCCTCACTTGTAGGAAACAATAGGGTCTATTTTTGGTTCAATTGAACTACCTGCTGCAATGCAAGTCCATTTGGCTGCAGTCCACACTGTGGCCCAAAAGGACTGCAGCTGCTTTCTTGACCGCGTAGAAAACCCCTTGCATTCTTCCCTTACAGCTCTGGCTCCTATAAGGATTCGGAGGGGTTGCGTCACCACGACGACTTCGATGTCTCCATGCTTGTGTTCCACAATGCTGCTCCCTTTGAGGAGCAAAGTGAGTCAGAGCGACATATGCTAAGGTAAGAGATGAACTGGGAAATTGCAAGTCAGGGGGAAAGCCACTTGTCTGAGCAATTACAAGGTCGAACAGCCTTGACTGTTCAGACATGCAGTGTGCCAAAAAAGAGGAATTGAGCAGCTTATTGGCAGCTGGGTGATGTTTAATAATAATAATAATTTTTATTTATACCCCGCCCTTCCCAGCCAGAGCCAGCCTCAGGGCGGCTAACACCAATAAAATCACAGTAAAAACATAATAGGGGGCGGGGAACCGATTTAAAACTCAGCCTCATTTTAAAAGTAGCCGATAAATCAAGATCATAAGGGGAGGGAAACATAAGGGTCAGACTGAGTCCAAACCAAAGGCCAGGCGGAACAGCTCTGTCTTGCAGGCCCTGCGGAAAGATGTCAAGTCCCGCAGGGCCCTAGTCTCTTGTGGCAGAGCGTTCCGCCAAGTTGGGGCCAGTACTGAAAAGGCCCTGGCCCTAGTTGAGACCAATCTAACCACCTTGCGACCTGGGACCTCCAAAATGTTGTCATTTGTGGACCTTAAGGACCTTAAGTTTGGGCTGCAGGGACCCAGTCTAGGCCATGGGTTGACCAGGTACTTAATGGACACGTGAAGTGGAGAGCAGTACAATTGCCACACTGTGGGGCTGTTGGTGAGCGAGATAGGCAATAAGCAGCAATGGCAACTGTTCCCTTCCTCCCAGGTTGCACTTCTACGTGATCATGACAAGCCAACGGGAGCTGTTTCCACGACTAACGGCTGACATGCGCCGTTTCAAAAAGCTGCCACGCCTGCAACGGGACACGCTGGAGCCAGTTCTGGGACGTGCCGCCTGGGAGACGGCAGAGGGGGGCTGGCAGCGGAAGGAAGTGCCAGAGCCCTGGGAGGAGGTGGAGGACAGTGGGGAGTTCTATGCAGGAGGTCCCCAGGTCAAGGTGGGCCCCGGGCTCTTCTACACATCCCCGCTCTTCCCGCTTCTTGCCTCCGAGGTGGCTGCTGCCCAGAAGCAGCTCAGCAGCATGGTGCAGCTTGCCAAGTGCCACTGCCGCCGAGACAACCTCTGGAAGAGGCTCTTCCTGCTTGAGCCGCTTGCCTCTGACAAGCTCAAGCTGGGCAAGCTCTCGCTCGGCGAGTTGGAGGAGCTGCTGGACGCTGTGCACAGGAAATCGATTGCTGACATTGATCCCCAGCTGGTGAGTTGAGCTGGTTGAATCAGTGGGGGTGCATGTTGTATGGGTGTATGCACACTTGTGGCATACTGTGGTGGGCAGAAAACACTCAGAGGACCCCAGCATGGTCCAAGCTACGGGACGCTAAAGAACGCAAGAGCCCTGCTGGAGCAGACCAGAGCCCATCTAATCTAGCAGTCTCTTCTCTCAGTGGACATCCGGTGGCTTACGTTCATTTTTCTCTCTCTTTGTGGCAGAGTTGCTTCCTCACCATGACAGTCTCCTGGTACCAGAGTCTTATCAAGGTGCTGCTGAGCCGTTTCCCCCAGAGCTGCCGCCATTTCCAGAACGCAGATGCTGGCACCCAGTACCTGGTAAGTTCCTTCCAGAATCATTTTCTCCAGATGTGGGCCTCTCCCTGCTAACCAGCTTTCCCGTCAGTTAAATCAAGAGCGAACTTTGATCATTTTGCTTGGTCAGGTTTGGCATTTTCACTCATCAGTGCCAGCTCCCCTTGGCTCGACAATGGAAAGAAATTCTGAAATGCAGTCCTTCAGGTTTCTTTCCTTATTAGAAGCTGCCCTCTAGTTACTGGAAAGCTGCTTCAGTCCAGGATTTGGAGGTGGGTGGGTGGGATCAAGAGGCTTTATGGACTTCTGGTCCCCTTGCCCACTGGTTTTTTCCTACCCATCTGCCCTACCCCCCAGAAAAAGGTTCTGACCCTCCCAGTGGCAACAATGCAATTATTGCCTTGCTTCCTTTAATGTGGGGATGATTCTCTCTTGATGCAGCGCTCTTGCCCCCAACTCTGCAGGTCGTGCTGAACCAGAAATTCACAGACTGTTTTGTGCTCGTATTCCTTGATTCCCATTCAGGAAAAACGGTAAGATCCTTTCTTCTTCATAGCTCAGCAGTTTAAGGAGGGGAGCTTCAGGATTACTCAGTACTGATGACATAAAACTTCTGAGCCCTGGGGCTGCTGTTTTGGCTTTGAACGTCTAACTAGCTCTGCCCGCCCTGTGCTGCACCAGGCACTGCTAACTCAAATGTCCTGAAGTTATCCTATCTGAACAACCTTCCCAAGAGGAGTCTTTGGCCTAAGGAAAGGCTATAGGGGAGCTTTGTTGCTTAACTATGGGCAGATGGCTAGATCCCTGTGCCTTGCTAGTGCCATTAGTTAACTCAGCTGTCTTTCTTTGCAGAGTCTGACCGTGGTGTTTCGAGAACCATTCCCAGTACAGCCCCAGAACAGCGAGAGCCCCTTGCCGCAGCTGGTGTCCACATACCACCATCTGGAATCGGTCATAAACACAGCTTGCTTCAATCTCTGGACAGGGCTGCTCTAGTGTTGGTTGGCTCCTTCCACGTGGGGCACACTGCACAGGCCCATCTGGGGCAAAGAGAGCACCGCAAGTGGCAGAAGCACACATGGCGGGCCGTAGTGAGTGGGCGATGTGAGGCTACAGAGGGCTGGGTAAGAGCTTCATTAGGACACTTTGAAGCCTGACTGAGCCGAACAGAATCAAGGGAGGGGGACCGCTCTGGAGACCAGAGCACAGCCTTAAGGGGGGGTGGTAATCACCTTCCCTAAAAAACTACAGGATGAGGCATATATGGACGGATGTGCCACCTTCCCTTGGGCACTTTGGCGCCAGGGCTCAAAGGCAAGTGGAGCTGCTGACGTGGCCTGGTGCTTTTAAGAGTGACTCATTGGATGGGTTTTAGCGAGAGGGAACTGCACAATGATGGGAATTTTTATATATATATGAAGTGAATGTACAGTAAATTAAATAAAATGGATCATTAATTATAACAATAAAAATCTTTTGTCATAGCTTTCCCCCCACAAGCTGCTGAGTTTATCCCTGGCGCGAAGCGAAGTAGGTTCCCACCAGCCTGCCAGAATGGCGTATCTGCCAGGATGCATTGCTGGGACCAGTGCCAAGGTCTTACTCCAGGCTTGCATGATGGTGCCAGTTTCTTTTCTAAGGAAGTTGGTTCGGGCTCAGATTGAATTGTGCCACTCACGTCTCCCCATGGTTATACACTGCAGTGTAAGATCTGGAATGCGAGTAATTTAAGCGGCAGCATGCAGATAGAACCTAGAGGCTAAGATGCCCCTTTAAATCTAGGAAATCTCATCCGGGGCCACTAAGTGGTACTAAAGAGCTAGATCTGAAGAGGCAGGGACTTCCCTTCCTTTGCACCACACTAGTCCCCATTCTTGTGAAAGGCATGCCAGCATCATTGCTTAGTGTGATTCCAGGAAGGTGAACTTTCCTTTTTAGTGGGTCAACCCTTATAACTGCAGTGAGTAATTAAAAAATAATAATAGAAGGATATATTTCTTACTGGAAAGACCGGGCAGAAATGCAATCTGTTCAGGAACACAAAGCGACACAAGAGTGAAGCCTTTAGCCATTCCAGGACTTGAGTTGGAGCAAGACCCTAGGAATGCTATTTTGTTTTATTAGGAGGCAAAATGCATCCAGAACAGAGACAAATAAAAGAACATTGCCTTTCCAAGTTGGCATGTAGGATTGCACTCCACCTCTGATGCTCTTTAGTTCAGTTTTCCAGCTGCTGAACTTAACCCCTCAGCTTCCACTATCCAGTACACCATGACTCTTCCAGTATGAGTACAGCCAGCCCAGCCCCTTCAATGTGCCTTCTGTAAGGGAAGCCAAAAGCATCAGCAACACCAGTTTTGCACTTCTTCAGCACCACCACCCCACCCACAGTTTTGGTAGTTGTGAAGCTGAGAAACAGTGGGTTATATCAGCAGCCTAAAAATTTCCCAGCTACAACGCTTCATTTCACACAGCAAAATCTCCCCCCATTCCCTTGGGATAATTTAAGCAGACTTGCCTTTGGGCTTGTACTCGCATCCTACGAAGCCATTGTAACTCATTGACTCCAGTAGCTGGAAGAGGTAAGGGAAGTTTAATTCACCAGGGCTGTCGGGCTCATGCCGTCCTGGTACCTGGGCAAACTGAACATGTCCTGCAGAGAAAGGAGGAAACCATCAGGGCAAATGAAGGACTAGGCATAGGGGTCTGACTGAAACTATTTTGACACTACAGCAGCATCTGTCCCTTTGCTTAGGAACAACCCCTGCAAGGGATTCCAGTTTTGAAGCCATACTAGGGAACCACTGCACCTTTCCTGTCTTACCAATAATTGGGAAATACTTTTCCAAGTTCTGAGTCAGGTTACCATCCATGATCTGGCAGTGGAAAATGTCCTGTGGAGTAAACATAAAAAGGCTCAGTCTAGCTGCCTTCCAGAGGCTGGACTAGGCCTCCCATCAGCCCCAGCCAAAATGGCCAAAGGGCAGGGGGTGGTGGGATCTGGAAGGCACTAGGTTGGGGATGCCTGCTGTTCAGCCTCTCGCATCCCTCTGGTGGGCTTCTTGTTGCACCAACCAGTGTAATAGGTCCTCTAAGCCCAACACCCACTTCTAAGGCTGAATCCAGGTTTTCCTTAGTGACACTCACCAGCTGCAGCTTCAGGCTGGGGCTTCCCACCTTCTTCAAAATGGCAGCAGCTGAAGAAAAATGGAGATTCACAATATCACAACTAATTCTGGGGGCGGGGGGGGAGCAATTTGCTCCGTTTCCTGTCATCGTGCAGTCCCAAAGCCCGTTCTCTAGCAACTTCTAGAACATGAGTGGGGAACCTGTGGCCCTTCAGATGTTGCTGTATTCAATCTCCTATTGGCCCCAGTCAGTGTGGCCAGTGGTGAGGGATGAAGAGTTGTAGTTCAGCAACATCTAGGGGGTCACAGGTTTCCCACCCTTGCTTTAGAATTGTGTATCCAAAACTTGGGGCTCTTGCTGCTTTTGAACTGCAGTTCCCATCGTCCCTGACCACTGCTCAGCTAGCTAGGGATGATGGAGTTATAGTCCCAAAACAGCTGGAGACCCAAGTTTGGGAAACACTCCTTTAGAAGGACAATTCCCTATCTGTGGAGAAGGAAAGAGTCTTAGGCCATGGCCTACCTTGCTCTGGAGTGGTCAAGAAGTAACGGGGATCAGTAATCCGGCTATTAATGGGCTCCAATAATCCAGTGATCTTTTCCTGTAATACCAGAGCAAGGAAATGGAAGAATAGCCACTCAGTGCCTTAGGCTAGCAAGCGAAGGAAAGTTGCTGCTAGGCAGCTCACCTCTTTTATAATATTTCTTGTCACTGGCCAGTTTCCTAACCACTGCCACCAGTGCCCAACCACTCCTGTGTGCCCTCCTGCCAGGCCTGACTAATAACTGGGGTGGAGCTTCTTTAAGCAGGTC
The DNA here is from genome assembly GCF_965153285.1 of Podarcis tiliguerta. NCBI lineage: Eukaryota > Metazoa > Chordata > Lepidosauria > Squamata > Lacertidae > Podarcis > Podarcis tiliguerta. Next base: position 48,313,239 of record NC_139539.1, read on the forward strand.
TTGCTACCACTTTGCCTCTTGGGTTCTCTGGAGCTCAGGAAAGTGTCTCACCACCAAACGGAATCAGTGTTGAATAGGCACTTCACCCTTCTGATGAAGCAGTGCAGCTTGCTGCTTAACAGGCATCTATCTACCCAACCCCTACCTGAGCCAGGATGTCCGCAGCATATCTGAGGTTCTCAATGAAGGTGGCTTCCATCTCTGCTGACACTTCCTCCCTCTCAGCACCCAAAGGAATTCGCCCAGCCATAATGTGGATCCTGTAAGCAAAAGGCTGGATCAGGATGGAAGAGGGACAGAAGCAGCGGTGCTGACGGCTTTCTGCCCTCAAGGCATCCACGATGCTGATATGATGCTACTGAAGTGAAAGCTGTCTCATGCCCGCTTTAATTTCCCCCTGAGGAGATGCACTGACCCACGAAGCCACCTCCAGCACTCAGCAATCAACACACATCGCTACACCAGGGTTTCAGCTGGGATAAGCTAACACCTGCAACATGTAGTAGGAATGACAAGAACGTCTGTATCAAAATCATACAAACTATACTCTGTTATTTACTATGAGCTCACCTAGCTTGGCATAGATTATGAGCTCACAAACAGCACCCACAGGCCAGATATGCAAAATCACTATAGGCAGACTGACAGAACCTTAGTAGTATTTGATTGCCATGCTGGACACACACACGATCAGTTGGGTAGGAATGATGATGTGCTTTCACCATTTCCATGCATGTGTTGCTTGAGGGTGAATGGGATTTCTAACTAATTGGTGGTATCTAAAATAGTTAGTAGTCATGCTTAGTCAGCAGCTTAGTCATGCTGGCCACATGACCCGGAAGCTGTACGCCGGCTCCCTCGGCCAATAAAGCGAGATGAGCGCCGCAACCCCAGAGTTGGCCACGACTGGACCTAATGGTCAGGGGTCCCTTTACCTTTACCTACTAAAATCATACTTGGAGTGAACCCACTAAAATAATTGAACTTGCATTAGTTATGACTAATTTATGTCTGCTTGGTTTCAGTGTGTCTGTTTTACAGTTTAGCAAAATACTACACAGTGTTGCCGAGTACAACTGCAAAAACAGACTGGTGTTAATTTTCCAAGTTAAAAGGGCATGATCTTACACAAAATAGCCAGCTGCATCACTTTGTTCTGCTTTCTTCGTGTAACGCAAAGCGCCATGCAAAATTGGTATTGCCGGTGAGCTTTTGGAAATGTCCCAACATCTGTCATTCATTACTAGCCTGCGTCTTACTGCCTATGTTTTCTCTCCCTCCGCACTCAGAGGTGAGGTGTCTCATTCTGTTGCACAGCAGAGACTGCAAGCAACACTTCCATGCTCAGTAATGCCCCTAAGTGGGGCTGCCTGGGTGGGTTCATCCCTTTGATGTGGTTACTCATTTGAATCTCTATTAACTACACTGCTAAACATCCCATCCAGAAGTTCATGCCCGCTTGAGATGAACATGGGAAATTATATTGCTAATGCTAAGCTAGACAGACCAGTAGCCTGTCTACACCAGCCTTCCCCAACCTTGGGTCCCCAGAAGTCATTAAACTACAACTCCCATTGTCCTTGACCACTGGCCATTGCTGGCTAGGAATGATAGGAGTTGTAGTACAACAAGTTCTAGGGACCCAAGGCTGAGAAAGGCTGATCTACAGTGATTTGCAGCGGCTCTCCAGGGTTTCAGGCGGGTGTCTCTCAGCACTACCTGTAGATGCCTGGGATGGAACATTAGACCTTCTGCATGCAAAGCACAGAACTGTAGTGTTGGAAGAGACCCTGAGGATCATCTAGTCCAACCCCTTGCAATGCAAGAATATGCATTTGCTCTTATCGCTGAGCTATAGCTCCTCCCCCAATGGGTTTGCCTTGAGTGATAGACCGGCTACATCATGTCTAAAGATGCCACTGTGTTCAGAAAATAAAAGCCTTTGAAATGGAAAGGGTGTTCTTATTACACTTGTCTTTTAACTAGTGAATGAACAAGCAAGGTTTTAAAACAAAACCACTCCAGGCAGGAAAGTAGCTAGTTTTACCAAAGGTGCCAATCTCAGCGCCAGGGCTGGGGATGCCCTAAATGGGAGAGAATGTGTGTATTCACTAATAGAAGGATCTTTATCTGCACTGTTATCACCAACAGCACTTGACCTCTCTCCCCCCTTGCATCCCACCTTGCTGCTAACTGTGTGCTTTTGCTGTTCTTTAGGTTTTGTTCCTCCTCCCTATCTTTGGAGTCAAATTTCCACTTTCTGTCCATCACACCACCCTGCTTCAATCCTCCTTAAAACCAGCCCCTCCCTTGAAATAATACATGACTGTGCAAAAATTATCTTCCTATAAGACTCTCTTCCCTTTCGCTCATATTTGGCCTTTAATTGCCCTTCTCCTTTTTAAAATATTTATGTACTACAAGACCGTCCTAATAAAGGCTGCATGCTGCATATTTTAACGCAGGAAGACACTACCCTGAGCAAGGGAAGATTTGCAGCAGCAGCAGGGGCAGTAGCTATGGTAAATCAGATGTCTTTTTGTGGAACAATCCTGCATTAACTCGTGCCTCTTACAAGATTTATGGTTTCCTTGCATAAGGCAAGAAAAAGACTATGGAACTATGGACACGGAGCTATGGAAAGGGGCTAGATCCTGTGCCTGCTTCCTTAGCACATTTCCCACCTTTAGCAAAGAAGACCCCAGAGTGGAGCGGGGGCAGGGGGAAGATGAGGAAAGACGCTTCATTTCAATAAAGGAGAGCAATTGATTCTTTCTAGCATGGCTAGCAGGTTTGCTGACAGACAAGTAAAAAAACAGGCAAACACATAACTTGCCCTTTGCTTTCTTTCCAGGTTTGAGGGCCTGCTTTTGCATGGGTCTGTGATGAAAAAGGCACTTAAATTATACTTCACTTTCAAAGTGCAATAGTGAGGAGACATGTAACTCAATTAACACAACAACCACTGCAGCAATTCTGATCATTCCTGTATTATGGCACAAGGATGACACTGGTGTTCAATATACATATATCTTAACTACTTAAAATACTACCTTGGACATTTCAGGACCTTGCAGTACTTCACAGCCAAAGCCAGGGCCTCCCGGAATTCATGCTGGCGGCCAGGCACTGCCCCTAAGCCCCTGTCATCGTCTTGGTTTCCTGGGGAAAGAGCAGTAAAATTTACCCGGTATGTGTGTGTGTATGTATATATATACTGGTACCTTGGGTTACATACGCTTCAGCTTACATACGCTTCAGGTTACAGACTCCGCTAACCCAGAAATAGTACCTCGGGTTAAGAACTTTGCTTCAGGATGAGAACAGAAATCGTGCAGCGGCGGCGCAGCAGCAGCAGGCAGCCCCATTAGCTAAAGTGATGCTTCAGGTTAAGAACAGTTTCAGATTAAGAACAGACCTCCAGAACGAATTAAGTTCTTAACCCGAGGTACCACTGTATACACACACACACACCAGTTGCAGGGGACAATAGTAGGAAATAGATGTCTGCCATAAATGATACCTGCTGTCCTATATGTCAGCTAAGTGCTCCTATGTTTGGGGTCAAGAAGAGGTGAGAGGCACAGAACAAACAGCTTTATTTGCTTGGTCTTTGGCAAGCAGAAGAGCAGTCCATAACCTCTACTAGGAATATCTGCAATTGAAACAACCACCGTTTTGAGTGTAAGGGAAAAGGCTATTCTAGGAGGCAGCAGGGCTTGGGGGGCAAGAAAATGGACCCATATCTTCTCTCCAAGCCTGTGAAAGAGACATCCAGTGTACAGTGAAGTGGTCACTATCTTGGGTGCCAAGGTTGATACAGAGAAAGAGGAAAAGAGGTGATGGACTTTGCACCTGCAGGAACCGGTAGCAAGTTTCAACTGGTATCAGGTGAGGTCTACAACTTTGTGTTTTTTTTAAAAAAAGGTAAAAGCTGTACAGCAGCAGGCAGAAAAGAGATTTAGTGTTTCCAGAAAGACGCAGAGACTATTAAGCTCTACCTGCTGACTTCTGCCTGCTGAAAAGCCGACCCCGTTGTAGTAGTGCCTATGAAGGTCATGGGAGGAGGCTGGGTCCGGGTGGGGAGACCGTATTATGTCTGCGAGGCAAGGGCTCTAGCCACGGGCAACTCGGTCGGGTACCTGGCGGGGCGTTGAGCAGGACCAGCTCCAGCCCGGCCTTGTCTGCCGCCTCCCGCAGCTCCTCGGCGCTGCAAGCGTAAGGGGCGCCCAACTCCGCCGCTCGGAAGCCGGCCTGCGCAGCCGCCTCTATGCGCTGCGGCAGCGTCGGCTTCTCCTGGAAGAGCCACGCCAGGTTGGCAGCGAAGCGCAGCGGAGCCATGGCGGACGGCGCAGCGCCTGAGACACCCGGCAAAGGCCGCGAGAGGAGGGGCGGAGGCGGCGCCCGCGCCCCCGGCTGGCGGGGGAGGTGTCCGGGCGACAAGCCCTTGGCGCCTGCTGCGCGCTGCTGCTCCGCCTCCGAGGAAAGAGGCGCCGCAGGAGGAGGAGAGCTGGAGCGCAGACGCTCGCGCCGCGTGTGAAAGAGGCGCAAGGGCCTGCGGGTCGCAGACTTGCCGCGAGGGGGCGTTCGTGGGCTCTGCGCCGGCTCTCTTGCCCCTCCACCCACCCCGTTTGCATTCAGATGTATCCGGAAAACACATGTCGCATCGCTCGGCTTCTCTCGACCAGGCGGGGGGGGGGGGGACATATTTTTTCATATTGTATAAAAACATCTCCTTTGGCACTTCATTTCCACCAATGTGCACCATCTTTCCTGGAGGCCTACCCTAGATTGCATTGCCCCTAGATTCACACCCTGCTGCTGCCCTAGGAATATATGTTCAGTATTCCCAGTTTCTGAAGACTTCCCACATGGATGATACTATTTCCCAAGAATACATGTTCTTAGGTTCCACCTGCTCTGTCCTGGCTGGTTCTCCAGGAGCAACATGAGAAGGATGTCACAAAAGCCTATCCAGCCCAGCATCTTGCTTTTCCACAATGGTCCACCAAATGCATTATGACAAGTCCACAAGAACAACATGAGCACAACAGTCCCCTCCTGCTGTCGTTCCCTGGCAACTGTTATTTAGAGGCATGGTGGCTCTGATCCTGATGCATATAACCATTGCAACTCCTAATCATTTATGGCTTTGTTCTCCATTAATTTGCTTAATCCCCTTTTAAATCCATCTAATACCTGTATAATTCTTCTCCTTGCTCAGAAGGTAGACCAATACATGCTACCCCACAACCCTGCCCCTGACTCCCTTAGGTCTTTTTCCAAATAATTATTCAAAGTCAAGGACATCTCAGAGACATGGATCTAGAGACTGAACTTAAGTGGGGGTTTTTTGCTCAATACCCTGCAAGAAGATTATACACACCCTCCTAACCATGCACTTTGCAATTCTTAGCTGCTCTGCGGCACTGCTGTGCCCAGCCTCTGCTTTGCATTTTGCACACGGCTCCTCTGTGGCCCGATGCATGCTGTTTGTTTGCTTTGAAGTGATGTATAATCTGCGCTGATAATTAAAGAACGTCATTCCAGGGTTAGTATTTATTGATACCAATTTAACTCGCCTCATACATCAAACACCAACCATCCATTGAAATCCCTGGTGAATTTCTGCATCCCAGAGACCTTGTTTTCATTACCCAGAACTGACAGGAATGACTTTTGGGGCACTGGTTCTTCTGCTTTGCCTGCGGCTTTGTATAGGCCACCTTTTTCGTCCTTCAGCACAGACAGAAGCAATTGCTGCTGTTCTGGATTAAATGGGGTCTGCAGTAGGGCAGTGTGGTGCTTTTTTATATTATTATTGCTACATACTGTATGTGAGCAAATCTCTCAGGGTACAGGTTCACGGCTCTGGAAATTTGGGATGCATTGTATTAGGGAACAAGTTCAGTTTTTCTAGACTGAATATTTGGTGTAACTAATGTTTGCTGAATCAAGCTCCTGATAGACATAGAGGAGACAGGGACTGTTTCAGTCTCATGATAGTCCAAAACACAACCCAGGGGATTTGTGGCACCTGCATAAAATGGCCGTCTAAGCATGGAATTGCCCAAAGACCACGCAAATCCTACACACAACTTTGCACCTCTTTCTCCTCCCCTCTTTCTTGTTCATCTTCTGCTTCTGATTTAACATTTATTCAGGCAACTAGCAGAACAGGAACCCATCAAAAGAACATAAGGAGAGCCTGCTGGTTCTAGTCCAACATCCTGTTTTCACAGTGGCCAACCAGATGCCTGTGGGGAAACCTGCAAGCAGGATCCGAGCGCAAGAGCACTCTCAATAGCTCTGTAGTGTCACTGCACCGCTGCAACTACAGCTGCCTGGGGCTGATGGGAGCTGTAATCCCAAACATCTGGATGGCACTATGTCATCAAAAGCTGGTCTATAAGGCAAGGCTGTCCATCAGTTGGCTCTCTTTACATAAACCAAATCCCCCTCCTTTCTCTATAATCAGAAGAATATTTTAACACATGAAAAAGCCCTGCTAGATCAAAGCAAAGGTCCATCTGGACCAGCATCCTTTTTCTCACAGTGTCCAGCTAAATGTCTTCACAAACCTCACAGGTGGAGCATAAAGAGCCCCCCCTTGTTGTCATCCCCCCCCCCAGCATCTGATACTCGGAAGCAGGCAGATTCTGAATAGAACTCCTAATAAAAAATAGCTTTATTTAATTCCTGCCCCTCCCAATACATATTTGAGATCATACACGTCTTTTGTACCATGCTGTAAACATTCTGACCTCTTTCGCGTCACCTTGCACAGAGTGCCCTCTGGAACGTGTTTCTGAGCATTTTACCCAAGCCACCTCACTTTAAGCAACCTCTCTTTATACGGTTGACAACTTTGTCAGATACTAGTTCTACGCACCAATTCACTGGATTTCCTCTTAACTTCTATATATATATGTATTATTAATCTCCACCTGCCTTATGTTTTTTGGGGTTCACTGAGTGAACTTGACGGTGTGAGACATGTAATTATTAAGTGATTTTCCATTTCAGAGACATCATTTCACAGTTTTGCACATTCATTTCATACATCAGATCATATAAAGCATCACATGTTCTCGAAACTCCATATGCACAACAGTCGCTTTCTATAACCTGAGGCAGGGAATAACCCAGGGTGCTGCTTCAAGCAGCTATTTTGAATTTTTTTGTGAATATCTACAACATTATTATGGGACTGTCACCAAAAAGGGATATAAATAAGGAGGATGCAGTTTATCTAGGCTTCAGCACATAAATCACAGAGAAGGCTACAGAAGTAACTGGTTTACTGGTGAAGATTCTCCAGCTGTTCAGAATAAGCTGCAAACAACACATATGCATACACAGTGTTGTGTGTTTGTGTTTGTGTTTGTGTTTGTTTGCTTTCCTTTGTTTCATTAATTAACCATACATGAAGCCTTTATGGCTGAGGTCGGCAACTGGCAGCACCCAAGCTCAGTTCAGCTCCTGGACAATTGCCAGTTGGCCCATAGACCCATTTCCTCCCTGTTGTTATTCCTTCCCTCTCACTTGGCAGTCTGCTTGCTTGCCTGCTGCTGCTGCTACAGCAGCCAGGTTGGACTTAAAAGCCAGCTCCCAGCATGTGGCAAACAAAAGGAAGGAGAAAAGCAGGAGAACACAGCAACCACCCATGAATTTGTCCATTAATTCTGCATTATCCAGAGACAACTCGTGTGTGTGTGTGTGTGTGTGTGTGTGTGTGTCCCCATGTGGTTAATGGTTAACAGTGACTCAAGCAGTTTCCATACCTTCACCTCCCAAGCCTTTTGGAGTAAGCTTTCTGCCATCATGGAGGATGTAAGCTAGCAGTCCATCCAACCACAAGGGAGAAGGAAAGGCAGAATAAAAGGTGGGCACAGTTTCTACCCAAGGAAAGCATGCTCTGTCTGCAAGTAAAAGCTTCCTTAGCTAACAGGATTGAGGCCCAGAACTTGCCCCCAGCCATTCCTATCTGCTAATTAAGGCACTGACTTCTGCCATATGGCTAGTCTATGTTTTCTGTGCGTTTTTTGTTTCTCCAGTGCCCTCGGGGAATAAGGACTTTAAATTACACCCTGGGCTTGCCCTCCTTTTCATTGGACATTGTTTTCTCTTAGCCTGAGCTGAGTAAGCATTGGCAAACAAGCAATCAGCCATTCTGCTGTTTGTGTTACCCTCAGAGAGGTTAAAGCAATTTCCTTCTTGACTTAGGGAGGTTCATTACAACATTGTATGAGGACCCCTGCAGTGATGGGATAACTGCTGTATAATTATGTAACTACCGTAAAAGCTTTGCTGAGATTAGAATATATTGTTTGAACTGATTTAGTGCACCGGCTATGTTGCTTTCAGCACCACAAAAGGTTGTCCTATTGTTCTCTGATATTAGGTGAAAGCTTGCAAGCTTGTCAATTTACTGCCAATGAAATAACTCAGAAGCTGTAACAGGAAAGTGTTCCTTAAAATACACTCCAAGGAGGAATGCAACAGCCGGGGCGAAAGCGAGATGAAATGCTGGGCCACTAAATGAGATAATACTGTTTAAAAGAAGCAAAAGGCCAAGTGGAGGCCACGGGGTGAAGGACTGCAATTTAGAGGAAATGCACAGTAAAAATATACAGAAATCCAGAGAGGCTAAAGAACTATGAAAAACAATATCTAAATGCACCTGGAGCTTTTTTTTGCAACAAGAGAAGGAGGCTTGTTTTCTCCGGATGTCATTGTTGACTAACTCCTTGGCTGCTTTCCCTCAAGCTGGTAGGTGGAAAGGGATAGCACAGCCTCCCCAAAGACCCACTGGTGCCAGTGAGAGCTCCCCCTCTCCACACCAAGGCTAACAGCAGTATAGGGAGAGGGTGATCTTCTTGGAAATCACAGCTGAGGAAAGGGTTAAAGCTCACCTCCACCTGTGGTGTGGTCCCAGCAAAATTACTAAATTTAAAAATCAACCTGGCATGCTTTCCAATGGTGCACTTGACATCCTGTCTAGCTGACCATAAGCTTTTGGTCCTGCTACAAGTGGACACCCCAGTCTATCTGCTGCCATTGTCTTGGCCACACCCACTGCTGATGTGCAGTCCCACCTCCCAGGAATGGCCAAGAGGCAGGGCAGCCCTCAAGCCCATCCTCATACGGATATACCTGTTAGGAACATTTGCAGAATTCTGCCTCATTGTAGAGTGCGGGAATAGATCTGCTCCCCAAGGGAGCTGCAATTCAGGGCACCAGGTTGGCAAAGGCTAGGATAGATGGCCTTTGGTGTCTTCCAAGCCCTGTATTTCTTTCTGTGCGAGGGGCACCTGCCCACAAACCCTCCACAGTGGCTTGATTTTAAATACAGCAGGCTCTGCTTCCTTGCTGTCGCCCATTCAAGCCAATCTTCTGGAAGGAAATGAAAAGGGCCTAAGGCTGTACTCATTAGTGGGACTAGACCACCTCGGCTGCCCCCTGGCACTAATTATACCACTGTGTACTAGGAGATGCTGCAGCTCAGCCGTACCCATCAGAGATGCGGAGGGTGAGAAGCACCGAAACAGTCCAGCTCTCTCTTCTCCTGCTCATTACAGTAACACTGGCATGACAGCCAAGCGGAGAGGGGGTGGAGGCGGCACAGCGCTCAACTGGGTCTCCAGGGCACCTGGCTAATCCATGGCATCTAGTTCTGTCTTTAGTAATAGGCAGCAGCCCATAAATGCCAGCTCTCCAATTAGTCCTGGCCCCTGGCCCCATCGCTAAGGAGGATCTCCTTCAAACCAGTATGGGACAAACAAACAAAAATCATTTGGCTCAGAGGGAGAAAATCTCACGGAGCAGATGAGAGAGAACCCAGGGCTGCTATGTTGGGGATGACAAAACGGGATGGGAATCCCCCTTCATATGTTCCTGAGCTCTGCAGAGGTTGAGAGCAAAGCCCCAAGTTCCTGTAGGCCCAGCCCCTAAGGGTTGCTTTTCATGTTACTTCTGAAGATGCAGATGTGCTTCCCTGAGCAAATGTCTGCAGATGGGTGCAAAGGTTATGCAGTACAATATACTGAAACTGAGATAAGACCTGTGAAGGGCAAGACTCTGCCAGTTGTCCTGCATTTTGCAGATGTGGCTTCTCAGGTAGCTGTGGGCATGTCTTGGGTTTCTCAGTCGAGTGAAGCAGCACTACTGCAGCAGCACAGTAAGACCACCACTAGCAACTGGGAGCACCTAGAAGGCTGGGGGAAATGTCTCACTGGGTAAAGAAACCCACTCTCTTTGAACTGCACTTAAGCCAGGCTGGTGTGGCCCCCTTGGAGGACACTAGCAGCTGGGAAGGTGAGGTAAGATTGCAAGATTAAACACACCATCTAAGAACGTCTAAGAAATTGACTTTTTGTGTCTAGAAAAGTGATGGGAAATACATGAACGAACAAGTAACAGGAAAATCATATGAAAGATCTGCATGTAAATCAGGATGAATGCTTATTGCCATGAAACTGCTCCACAAACAAATCTGAAGAAACATTCAATAACGACCAGATAGAATCTAACCTCCGCATAACCTTTTGCACAAGCAAATCAGGATGGATGTTCAGTAAACAGGTCGTCAGAAGGAGACTTTAGAGGGTGGAGCTAATAAGAAACGTATCAAAACAGGAAGAAGCAAGAAGGCAAGAGTTAGACTTGGGAGGCATTGGATTTAGAAACAAGGCGAAAATGAAGAAAAACAGAGTAACAAACCTAGTGGTTTGGTGGGAAAGTTGGGTAAAGAAGGGAGTGAGTCAGCCAAGGGCCAGGAAGGTCAAAAACATGGAGGAAGGAGCTTGATATTGTTTTTGTGGAGATGTTAAGGAAGGTAAAAAAGGTAAAGGGCCCCTTGACCATTAGGTCCAGTCGTGACCGACTCAGGGGTTAAGGCGCTCATCTCGCTTTATTGGCCGAGGGAGCCGGCGTTTGTCCACAGACAGTTTCCAGGTCATGTGGCCAGCATGACTAAGCCGTAAGGAAGGTAGGAGAGGATATATGCATTGGGAGGACATTCTTTCCTCCGATTCATCTCATCCTACCAGGTACTTAGGAAGGTTGAGGATTGTGTGCAGCGTTGGAGTTGCCTGAAGAATGTATGCTGTGTTGAGCATTGGTGGACCCACTGACTGACCTCTGAGCTTCAGTGAGTGCCCCTTTGGTAACTGCTAGAAATAGCCAAACTTCGGGCTACATGAACTACGTAGGACAAGTGGGCAGACCCAAGTTTTCAGTGCAGTCTATATTTTATTATAAGCAAAGGAGTTTGTCCCATGTGGGGTATTGGAGAAGTGAATCACATTGCAAGGAATTGCATTTCCACAAAAAGTGGCCAGGTGTTAGCCAGATGTATCCAAAGAAGTGTATTAATTAGTTTCCTGGGGAGCTAGTCCATAACAGCTCATTAATGGAGAAAGTGTTTGCTCTTTTCAGTTAGACACTGCATATTTTATCGTAAATGAAGTGTCTCAGATGACACGGAAGTAAAATAACTAAATTTGCACAGATGCACAAACACACACAAACTAATGTCTGTTGATATGTAACTATGCAAGTTTTGGGACTGCATAGATAGCTGTAGATCATCTTTCATCAAACATTTTCCTATACTGATATTAACCCCAGTGGCTGGGGTGGGGTGAGGTGAGGCGAGGATTGTAATTTTAAAATGTCCTGTTCCTTTGAAATGGCACATTTAAAAAGTCAAACACTAGAAGTGAAACACTCCCCCTCCTTCACATAAATGTCAATGCTCGCATTGGAAAATATAGCATTAGATCTAGCCCTAATGCCATTTGTGTTGAACAAGGTTATGTACTGATGCAAATATGCTTTGTCACTTCAGATAAATGGTAGCCTAATCAGAAATAATGTGAAATATGTGACACAATGCATTGAAGAGTAGGCCTGCAAATTGCAGTGATGACCTAAGAAAAGGAGGATATTGTGTCAAACAGTGTTAAGCCCTAGATCCCTTCATGCTCAGAAATTAGGACTTCCCATTCAGCGCTCCTGTTCTGCAAAGGCAGAGCAACAGAAGCAACTGGCTGTGCCCTGAACTCCAAAAGGAAAAGAAAGATGCATGGCTTGAAGATCTTGCAGATGTGATTCTAGGGAAAGTCTCTGTTGTATAGTCACTGGAGTGTGTGTGTGTGTGTGTGTGTGTGTGTCTAAGAGATAGCATGGCTGGCTACCTCTGATGTCATGTTGCCTTAATCAACCTCAAGGTAAGCAGTGCTGGGTTGGAAATCACAATCATGCAGTCTGATGTCCTCCAATGTATCAGGATGTGAAAGCCATGTCTGGCTTTGATGGTACAAGGAGCATCTCGTTAAAAGCGTGAGACCTTTTCTCTAACCCTCACCAAATTTCTCTGGCTAATAAATGGGCCTTAAAAAGCAATATTGTCAGCAGTAGAAGCTAATGTTCAGAATGAGAATCTTTCAGGACCAAGCCAAAGAATCACCTCTCTCCATTTTTCACTAAAGGATCCTCACTGGATGAAGAGAACTCTATCACTATAAAATAATTAGGGCGGGGGGGGGGGGGTTCAGTGGGGATTTAAAAGAGCTTGGATAGACTGTCCAGCCACACTATCCTTCCTCCTTTTAAACCAAAATGACTTTATTCCTCCTCTCAGAAAAAGAAAATCTGCTCAAGCCTTGCTTTCTGCTTATGAACTTGGACTGAAGCCCATGACCGACCTTCATGATCCCAATGGCCTCTTCTGCTGCATAAGCAGTTTTCTACAGGTGAGTGACTTGGGTCAATGTGTGCAAGGGGATTAAAAAACAAGAGCCAGTGGGCTATCCATTAAAGAGCTGCAACTCAATTAAGGCTATTGATTAATCAATGAGCGCAAGCATGACTCCACTCCTCAGCAATAACAAAAATCTTGGCTAGTGATGGACAGCTGCAAATTATAGAAAGAGGAGCTGGTTTTCAGGGCAGGACATGAATGGTGGTAAAGGGGGTCTGCTGAAGATCACCAAGGGTCTAGTTAGCCAGACATGAGCTTGTCAGGCCTACTACTACTGACGCCAATGATTCTCACTTTCCCTTTATTCCAAAACAATTACAACTTTTCAGATTGTTGCCTGGGATGAAGAGCTAGAAATTAAACCTTTTCCTCAACTCTTTGAAGAGTAAAGTTGCCAGATGCAGAATCTGAACTGGTTCAGGTATCTGCATAGGCAAAGCGTACATTTAAAAAATAATAATAATGTGGATTTTAAGAATTACTCAGGTCCAGTCTTTTGCATTACAGCCTTGTAGTAACAAGGGAAGCCAGAGCTATTGGAATTTCCCATTTACTGCTTTAAAATATTGGAACCCTCCAGCAAGCTTGGTCGCTAAGGAGATCTACAGGTTTCAGGCTGCAGGTTCAGTGATATATGGTCATCCATGCAAATCCACACCTTCAATGGCATATTTATTCTATGGTGATGGGTTTTCCTCAGGCTCTGGATTGTGTTGAGTTTTGGCAGGATGATAGATACACATCAGGCAGAACAGAATCCATTGCAATCCCCCCACCCCCCGAATTCAATGTTGGGCTGTCCTTTTCCTTCCGCAGTTTCATAGGAGAAAACAAGCAAATTCACAAGCAGAGCTAACTATGCTATCATCAGGTCAATGAGCAATCTGGTGCAATGTTTTGCCAAAAGTATTTTTTAGAATTTGTGCTTAGAAATCCTCACCTGCTTACAACTCAGTAAGCACATTCTCACATTTGGATGTTTTATATTGTCACCATTTTATTGTCATGCAACAGCTCATTCCCAAACCACTAAAGTATTCAGAAACGCAAAATTCAGTACTCGAGGACAAAATTGTCATTAGGTTCTTTTCCTGAATATAATGGCCTGCAACTTGCCAACTGGACCAGTGCAGTAGCCCACAGGTTCTCTCAGTGTTATTTATATTAGGTTTGTTTATATTTATAGGCCACTTTTCTATGCAAAGGACCTTGAAGCAGCTTACAACAGCCAAGCAGTTCACAATAAGCACATCACAAAACACTGATTACAATATGATGCAACCAATCATGAAACTAGACTAAAAACTAAAAAGAGCAATCACTAGGTAAATTCAGCAGACCTCAGAAGATCAGAAGGCATGATGGAACAGACAGAGTTTTACTGATTATCTAAAAATGTCAGCCAGCAAAACAGTAAACCAAACTCATAATGAGAGAACAGATACTGTGCTTATTGAATAGGTACAATGTTCAATACATAGAGCTGGAGGATGTTTTGCTGTTCCAGTGCACAACATGCAACTCTGTGTTCTGCCAGCTCTAGGCACTTCAAAGCAAACACTGAGTGCAGTGGTACGAACGACATTTTGCTTTGCATATTGTAAGTCCCAAATTCAATCCCTGATATCTCCAGGTAGTCCTGGAAAAGACTCCTACCTGCAGCCCTGAGGAGCTGCTGAACTGGGTGGGCCAATATTATGGCTCAGTACAAAGCAGCTTCCTATGTTCCAAGGGATCTCCAGGGAGCCAGTGTGGTATGGTGGTTAAGAGAGGTAGACTCGTAATCTGGGGAACCAGGTTCGCGTCTCCGCTCCTCCACATGCAGCTGCTGGGTGACCTTGGGCTAGTCACACTTCTCTGAAGTCTCTCAGCCCCACTCACCTCACAGAGTGTTTGTTGTGGGGGAGGAAGGGAAAGGAGAATGTTAGCCGCTTTGAGACTCCTTCGGGTAGTGATAAAGCGGGATATCAAATCCAAACTCCTCCTCCTCCTCCTCCTCTTCTCCTCTAAGCATTTACCATCTCAGCCCAGTATGCATCTGCCCAAAGAGTGCCCTAAACTTTGTTCTTGTGATGGTGGTGCGAACTGGATGTGTGTGAATAAGCAGTAAATGCAATTGAATGAACCCTTGAAATCTCTTAATTGGAGATTCCAGGATCTCCCTTATCCTGTTCCTTCAGTGAGGGGCTGGTTTCTGCCAATCCTCATCCCTCCATCCCTTCCCTGAAGATCCAGATCTGCTGCATGAGTTCTTATCCCCAGCACAGGATTATATGGTTAAATCGGCTGCAAAAACAAAAATGCAAGACTTTGTGCTAGCAAATGTCGGGCAGAAATATTAAAGGAAGATGTCAATTTAGCCCATTAGTGTTCCAAGCCATGGACACTGTCCCTGATCTTTAGAGCTTATACCTCAATCCTTGGCAGGCAGCGATGATGAGTCCTGGGCCTGGAGAGTACGTGTACAGAATTATCCTAACCAGGTTTATTTGGAAGCAAGTCTCATTAATTTCAATTTGCATCCAGTTTCAAGTAATTATGTTTAGGATTGCAGCCCAAGTCTGACTGGTGATTTAGAAATGAAGCCTCTCCAGAGCTGCAAGAACGTGACTGTCAATTGCATGCAAACCTCTGACCAAGAAGTCAAGGGAGCAAGGGATTGCCAAAGGCAATGTCCACTTGCACCCTTAAATACCAGAGATAGGTTGAAGCCACTCTGCTTCCTATCCTGTTCCTCCACTGTTTCTCCTGCTGACCATCCTCTTCCTCCCGATCACAAGTTCAGATTGTGTGTGAAATGCGAACATTGCGTGAGATTGGCTTAAGTAGCAAATTTGGGGCTTTGTTTCTTTACCATCTGGTACCTGGGCCTGACAGTTCATCTGCCACAGTTCCCCTGCCACCACTGTGGGCACCTGTTACTGTAAATCATTCCTGGACCTCATAAATGCTGAAATTCTCACCCTTCCAGAGGGAGTCTAGAGGCTGGATGGTTTTAATAGGACTCAGAAATAACCATGTCATTGAGCCCAAGCAGATGCCCATCAGTAGACTCCAGCCAACCAATAGCCTGATGTAGTTAGGCACCCTTAAGTCAATTTGAATCAATGGACTTTGTCACATTTGCACAGGACAAGGCAGCAAAAGCTGGAGGTGAGAACAGGAAATCCATGATCTTTAGCTGAAGGAGAAAAGTCCATCAGCCCAAGTGTGGCTGTGAGCCAGGAAGGCACCTGGAATTCTTCCTGGAGAGAATGGCTAGACTCCCTTGCTGTAGCCTTTGCTTTTGCCTATCTAGCCATTTAATTTTTTAGTCCAAAGGCTCCCTGGCCTAAGGAATGCTGTGAAGCAGGGAAAGTGCTACGGACAGATCAAAAGGCCACTTTAGTATCACTACTTTTTATTAGCTCAGCGGCTCCTTCTTATTCCGGCCTGGCTCTGCTCTCCTTAATAGGAGTAATAAAAAGATGCCATGCACTCGCAAGGTGCCCAGGGCTTGTAGTCGGTCCTTGGGATTGCGAACCTCAGCTTGGGAGAGGACAGAGGAGATAACTGAATGCCCAGCCTAGCCCCTGCGGCAAAGGCATCGTCTGCTTTGCTTTTGCGTCTAATATCCTGGCAAAAGGGATGAAGGACTCTGCAGGGAGATCAATCTTGTGGCCCTCAGTTTATTAGCTCGCTCTTATCTCTGGCTATATTTCAAAACACAGCTTTGATCATTTTCGTCTTTCTTTTTCTCTCTTTCATGCAACGTGATTTAATTTAAATAGACTTTTCTGTGGGCATGAGCTGCACATTCAGTGAAGAGTTGATTCCAGCACAGCAGTAAAAGAGGCCAGTGGAGAGTATTTGTAACTGGGTGCAGAGCCCTGCAAGGTTAAGAAAGAGAGAGGGTAGAACAAAGTGGCAGGCCGTCACTGGCTTAACCCACAGCTGGGCATCGGCAGGACGGCTGCTGATTATCCAGCAGTGCTCAAAAAACTTGTAAGAAGCCTGGACAGTCTGCTTCTCTGCTGGATGATTTCTAGCAGAGAAACAGCAAGGGAGAGGGGGTGTTAACCCTTTGCTTGACCTGCCACTTTTCTGCTTCAGCAGCTCCACTACCCCAAACAGCAGGGATCAAGTGTTTAGGGTGTGCTTAGGCATTCTCAACAAGACCAGGTGTGAGCTTTCTGTTTGAAAATTATCAGACGTCCAGAGTTTGATACTGGAAGGAAGGGGACCTGGCAAAGCAGACAGAGAATGCTTTGTGTACTGGATGGTGCTGTGTTCTTCAGAAACAGAGAAAGTATTTCTGTCCAGGTGAGATCCCTCACCTTACCGCCTATCTCCCAATGAGGGTGGCCAAGAGCTGTAGCTGATGGAAACAAGTCAGATGGACTGATAGCAGAGACCAAAGGCAAAGCATAAACCACCTCAATCCAGTTGTTTGTGGTGGTGATCAAAGCAGACTTGACAGATATCTGAACCCGTCCATCTCTGGAAACTGTAAGGCAGCAACAGGTCTCCTTACTGTGGGCAACAGGGGGAAATTTGCTTGGCGCAGTCTGTCCAGCTCTCCAGCCTACTCAAAGTGGTGGTGGTGGTGAATCGCCAGTCTGTGGGCCTGATCCTGCTCATCAAGCCTTTCCCATCACCCCTGGCCTGTAACCAGTGGCCACTGGAAAAACAAAAACTAAGTGTTACTAGGAACTCTCTCTCATCACAGTAGATAGGAACACCCAGGAAACAAAGGAACATTCAGTGAAGGGGGAAAAGGTGCTAACATTCCAGTGACTTATTTAACTACTAAAAGTAGCAGGTGCTTGTGATGTCAGCACTATGATCCCACACATACTAAAAAAGTGGCTCTTTCTTCAGTTTCACCTAGATAAAGCAGCAAATGTGCTATGCTCTGAACTTCAGGGATGTAGCTCAGAAGGTCGCAGCTTCAGTCCCCAGCATCTCCAACTAGAGTTGGGGAAAATTCATCTCTGAAACACTGGGGGACTGCATCCAGTTAGTGTGGACTGTGATAGCCAACATGGTGCCCTCCAAATGTTGTGGACTACAACACCCATCATCCATGGCAATTGTCCATGCTGGAAGGGTGATGTGAGCTATAGTCCATAGCACGTGGACTGTAGTCCATAGCATCAGGTTGTGATGTGAGCTGTAGTCCATAGCATCAGGTTGGCTACTACTGGTGTACACAATATGGAGCTAGATGGACAAATGGTTTGCCTTGGTATAAGGAAGCTTCCTAGGAATACCTTGGGACTTGTAATAAATATTTAGGACTTGTTGATTCAGTAATGTAAGGGCCCTGTTCAGCTAATGCACATTCAACAAGATCCCTTGAAATAATCACCAGAGAAGCTGACATGTGTTCCTTTAATAAGGAAGGCATGGTACAAATTGGGATACATTAAAAGAGAAGCAATATTTGTTCCAAATAAAATCAAAACTAAACGGAACTTGACAGTTTCTTAAAAACAGTGCACTGTAAGCAGAATCATTAACTAAGAATAATGTTTAGGATTCAGAACCCATCGGTATATCACCACCCCCATCCGGTTCATTACAACTGTAGACACTATAGACAATCATTAACAAGAGTTCACCACTTCATAAATCAGCTGTTTGAGCCCATGCAGACCAAACTTCTTTGGGGTGAACAAGGGGGGCTTTGGGTAGGTTGTCTGTGCCACCCTGCCGAGTAATAAGAAGGATTTTACCACACATCAGATACAAACATATGGTTTTCCTCAGAGGCCTGCTGTTGAGCAATCCGGTGGAGCTATCTAGACTAGATTTGACCAAGCTGCTTGGAAAAGTTTGGCAGACTGCCTACCTCCTTGACCTTTGCTTCTTAGAGCTAGTCACAGGGGGTTGACTGGGTGGGTCCAGTGATTAGGACTTCCCTGGAGAAGGGGGAGATACCATCTGCCTTGAAGGCGGCAGTGGTGCACCCCCACTTTGGACCCAGAAGTGTTAAACAACTATCGCCCACTGGCAAACATCCCCTTTTGGGGCAAGGTGGTTATTTGGATGGCATGCTTGGAGGAAGCTAATTATTTGGATGCATTTCAGTCTGGCTTCAGGCCTGGTCATGGCACTGAAACTGCCTTGGTTGCCCTAGTTGACGCCATTTATTGGGAGAGAGATGACGAGGAGTGCTGCCCTGATCATCCTCTTGGATTTTTCCAGCAGCTTTTGATATTGTTGACTACAGAATCCTTCTGGAGCATCTCAACTGTGCTCCAGTAGTTCCTCTCCTACTTCAAGGGCCATTTCAAGCAAGCAGTCAGAAAGTGGTGTCCCACAAGGTTCTATCTTGTCCCCCATGCTATTTAACATCTATATGAAGCCTCTGGGAGCTGTCATAGGGAGATTTGGAATGAAGTGCCACCAATAGGCAGATGACACTCAGCTCTGTTTCTCTATTCCGTCTGAATCAGGAAATGCAGTTGAGGTGTTAGAACCAGTGCTCGAGGGCTGTGATGCATTGGATGTGGCCCAATAAACTGAATCTGAATCCTGAAATGAATGTCTTATGTGACCAAGAGGTGAGGAAATGGCCTGCCCTGGACAAGATTGCATTGCCCTGGAAGGAGCAAGTCTGCAGCTTGTGGATGCTCCTGGAAGCAACACTGTCACTGGTGACTCAAGTGATCTCAGTGGTTAGGAGTGCCTTTTTCTAGTTATGGTTGCTTCATCACCTGCGGCCCCTGTTGGACAGAGATGACTTAGCCGCTGTGCTCCATGCTCTAGTAACTTCCAGATTGAATTATTGTAATGCACTCTACACAGGGCTGCCCCTGAAGATGACTTGGAACATTGGTTGGTCCAAATGCAGCTGCCAGATTATTGGCTGGGGTTTCCTTCTGAGCACATATAATCCCCTGGTTTTAAAACAGCATCACTGGCTGCCCGTTCCTTTCCAGGCCCAACCCAAGGTGCTGTATGCGAAAGAATGGAAACATTCCCCCTCATCGCAGCATAATCCACCACTGTTCTGACCCATCAATTCTAGCACAGCAGTTTCCTCTACACCTTTCTCAAAAGGATTCTTCATGCTTCCTGGGTTGCCCTTTAGCACACCAGTTTCTCTATTCATTACCCAAATCCCTGAACATTTTCAAATCCAAATCTGTTGACATAACACAGAGTATACAGCTGTGCACCAGCAAAGGGATTGTCATAACTGAGGATGTATCTGGCAGGAGTTGGCATCACTGGGCATATGCTGCAGCCCACACTACACCAGGAGGTGCATTGCCACCTCCCACAGCCTCCTGGCCCTGCTTCTCTTTCCCTAGCTCCCTATTCTCCTTCAAACATGCAAACAGTAACAAGACTGAGGAACTGGAGCAGCACATTCCCCTTGCTGCCTCCTCTCCCTCTGTGTGGTTGTACAGACGGAACCCAGAGGGAGAGAGAAAGCAAATATGCAGTGGTTTAGAGAGCGCCTCCCACTGAAGGTACAGTGGTACCTCGCAAGACGAATGCCTCGGAAGACGAAAAACTCGCAAGACGAAAGAGTTTTTCGTTTTCTGAGTTGCTTCGCAAGACGGATTTCCCTATGGGCTTGCCTCACAAGACGAAACGTCTTGCGCCTTTTTTTTTAAACCGCCAATGCATTCCTATGGGAAACCGTCAATACACAGCGGTGCTTCGCAAGACGAAAAAACTCGTAGAACGAAAAAACTCGCAGAACGAATTAATTTTGTCTTGCGAGGCACCACTGTATATTCTCCAAAGGTACTCCAAAACCTAGAGCCAGCACTAATATCTACCTATGGATTATTTTATTTTATTTTGGTCTATATCTAGGACTGGGAACAGTTTTTTTCCTGGCATGCCAGATCTATGTCTGCCCTACCCTTTGAAGGCCAAATTCAATAAGTGGATGGAACTGCCTACATGTCAGTCACCTAGCATCCCAATGACATCAGGTGGTGAGCCTCTTTGAAGATGCACTCCCAGCACACCTTCAAAGTGGCTAGCTCCAGAAGCATGCAGCACTTTGCACTGAGACTGCTGCTAAAACAAAGGAGGTCCCCCCCCCCCCCAATTTCAACAGTGGTTTCCTTTTCCTGCTCCAGTAAAGAAACAATCAGGAACTCACTTTAAGCTCCCAGTTGCTCCTTTGATGCTACACCAGTGCCTGCCCCACACCTGGCACCACATATGATGTTAAATGTAGGGCAGGTGGCCGTGGTTGTCAGGAGCAGCCTGGCAGGCCGGCCGAATTGGGACCCCTGCTGGACCAAAATTGGACCACCAGCTGGAGGCTCCCCACCCCAGCCTATACTAATTGCCCTATTCAATCAATTACATATAACTAAATTGGGAACATACATAGTATCTTTTGCAGATATTTATTGGATAGAATAGTTGCTCTCAGTAAAACATTCCAAACACATACTTTACATTTCAAGCCACATTGCTTGAATCAAGAAGTACACAGAGATTGTTTGAAACAATGCTGCCAGCAATGAAACACTTCCATAAGGGAGAGTTCCAATTAATATTTGATTTTTTAAATCCACATGTTTAAACTGTGGTTAATGCATTTGATTAATCATGCCAATTAATGGAATAATGCTTTCAGCTCTGCTTTCAAGTTTTCCTTTCCTTTCCTTTCCTTTTTTTTAATGACACCAGAAAGACAACTTCTCACCAACCACATTTGTAATTGAAAATTACTTATCTGTAGTTTATGATGTGGCTCTCCTGTCATCAATGTTTCACATTTGACTGCTTCAATGAACTTTAATTTTATTATAGCAGACTGCTTTAAAAGAAAGAAAAAGAAAAATAGTAGTTGAAAATAGTTGAATGTGTAGAACAAGCAGTACTTGACTGCACCTATTTAAATATATGCAAATCTGCCTTTTATTCAGAAAATGCTGTTGACCTTGATGTTCCAGTGAAAGGAGTGTGAGTGGGGTATAAGGAATGCCCCTTAGTTACAATTATTTCACTTGAAGCTTTTGTGGTAACTGGAAGGTGTAACCAATTCTCACCGTCTGCAATGGCACAGGGCAGAATGAGGAACAAGTAGCCGGAGCAGATGATCTTCCACTCCTTCCTGTAAGCACATTTTCCCTGTCCTCTTTTCCACTCTAGTTGGAAGAGCTCAAAATAGCTTTGGCATATGTGTGAAGACTTCACAAGCAGCGCTGCCTGAAAGAGACCAGTTGGCTAGTACAGCCAATGTTTGTGATTCACTTCAATGCAAGAGGGAGCCAGCACCACCATGTGTGTGCATAAACAGGAGCAGCTCAGAGTAGGACAAGTCTGGCAAGTGTACTGAACATCTCCTGGCTTTAAGAATGGGCAAACCAAGCATGTACTCGCATTACATTGGGGAGATATGCCACAACACCATGGGGAATGCCCACCATATACAACATGTGTTCAGCATAGGAGGGAGAAGGAGAAACACACAGCTAGAAAATATAACACACACACACACACACAAGCCTCCCTGGAAACTTCACCAGTCGGGCACTATGCCAACAACAATATCAACATACCATTCATGCATGAAGGTAGACAATTAACTCATGATGATAAAGACATGCCCCCAGTATGTTTCCTGCATTGCCCCAGACACACAACAAACGCAACAAGAGCCTTATTCAGCCTGACCATGGGAGGGCTGTAGACTTGCCCCTGCAAACCAGGTACACCTGGAACTGCATGCACAATAGGTGTTTGTAATGGACTGACAGAGAAGAGGAAGCCATGCCGCCTGGGTGCTCATGCCCAGGATGGAGAGGAGGAGACTACAGTGACAGAGGATACTTCCGCCTTAAAAGTTGAAGTGAAACACTGTGCACGAAGCGGAAGTTTGTTCTGCTTCTGTAATCCTGCACAGCAAAGGTGCTGAAGAGTGGACAAACACTGACAAGGATAGTTCCCTATCACCCAAAAAAACCCACCCTGTCTGCATAACATGGGGCCAGAGATATAGCCCCATGCTGTGCACCCTGTCATTTGAATTATGGTCTGCCCATGTGAGGATGCTGTGCTGTGACTGGTTGTTGAGTTGCACACCATACCCTAACTTTTTTGTGGTGGCTTGATGGTGGGGGCTGTCATCCATATAGGATGGCTGTTTTTCTTTTTTCAAAAAGGATTCCCATTGAAGTCAGAGAGAGAGGAATTTCAGCTCAAGGGTTGGGGTAGTTTATTTTTCTTTTCTTTTTAAAATTCTCCTTGCTCAGTGATTTGGTCTATTATGTACTCAAATTGCATGGTTATATTACCAAGTCACCTTTTGCTTTGCGGTGCACTTGTCTGCATATTAAGAAAGAGGTTTCACTTGATATCATGGGTCTTCATTTCGTATCCCTTCACAAAGAAGCTGATTAAACGCACCGCTCTGCTTCAGAGCCCCTATGTTAGAAATATCCTCAATAATGACAGGCACATCCTTTTTCTGCTTCCCAGGTGTCAGTTCATCCTCACTGAGAATGTACAGAGAGCAAATTTCACTGTCAACAGGATCATAGCCAGGGACTGAAGAGGGACATAGGACCTCTGTGTGCTGCTTCTCCTCTCTCCTGCCCATGTCCCATCCTTCTCCCTTTCTTCTTCTCCCTTTCAGCTGTTCCTTTGCTGGTGTAAGGGCTCCTCTGGCATATCTGAGGTGTTCTGCTAGTATATCTTGTTTTGTTTTTAAAAGGGTTAATTCAATAAGGGACACTGCACTCCTTAGAAAACTGAGCCTGATATTGTTAACCACGCAGGGATGATTTCATGGGAAGCAATTCATAAACAAAGTCAACCAGTAAATTATTTGTGTTTTCCAATCCCTCATGATTAACCCAGTTAAATTGTTAATTCTAGTCTGCCTCCCATGGCATGCATCACTCAATCTGGTGTTTAAAGACTCGAACTCCCATCAGCCCCAGTCAACATGGCTAATGGCCAGAGATGGTACAAAACATCAGGAGGGCAAAAGGTTGGGAAAGGATGGCTTGCACCCAACTACCTGTAAGAAGCAGATCCATTCTGCTGCTCTTATGTCAAACTATGAGATTTCTGTGGCGAGGCGGCCTGCAATCCCTGAGCTAAACAGTAGAGGGCAGCCTCCACACACAGTGAGGCAGTTGATAAGCAGAGTGGGTCAGTGGGGAGCAGGTGCTTCTCTCATTCCCCAGGTGACACTACTGGGGACTAGATTATCTTCCTCGAAATGCTTTCACTACTGCGGGGACCTGGAGCCTTTCTGGCCTCCTTGCATGCAGAATGTCCTGGGTTCAATCCCGGGATGTCCAAGTAGGGCTAGGAATGCCCCCTGTCTGAAACTCTGGACAGCCACTGCTGAAGTCATTGTAGACAATACTGCGCGAGATGTTCTGACTCAGCTTCCAGCTCCATCCATTGCTCAGGACTCGTGAAAATCTGCCCGCTCCAGGCCTTGCTAATAAATGGGAGCATCAAAAGACTGACAGCTTCTCCTTGTAGTCAGCTCCAGAAATAAACACCAGTAATTACCAAGTACTAGAAATCACTTGATCAGTCTGTGGACGTTGTCAATGTCAGCACAGAGCAAAAAGCGGAGGTGTTTATTGAAATCGCTAAGGGGCGGGAGGCATGTTAGATTGTTAATCACTTTTCAGCCCCTGTTGATTATCCATGTGTTTGGGCCTGGCTTTCAGCAGATGGCATGGGGATTACATTAGTCACCTCTGTGGAGCAGCTATTCCTTCATCCCAATGTGACCATCACAAGTAGTTGTGGGGTGCCTCACTGCACCCCTGTACTGGAATGAGAGAGATCTGGTTGTCACATTACCTAAGCTCAACAGCTTTAAAGATCCAGCAGTCTAATGGGGATAATACCAGCCATTCAGAAGGAATAAACACTCCAAAATACTCCAAAACCCCTTGGGATTCTGTCCCAATGATGCCCAGACTCTGATGCTGGACCCACAAGCAATTTCCAGATTTGCTCTTCCCCCACATACCAGACATTCTGGTTTACTAGTTCTGCAAAGATCACAGTTCCTTTGGCACAAATGGCATTTAAATCCAACACTAGTAAAAATGTATGCCTTAGTAGCTAAATTTACTTCGTTGTAAAAACCAAGGTTTTGAGAAGGTCCAAAAATTGAATTAGAAGTACACAAATACAACTGGGTGCTCTTATGCAGGATTCATAGGGTTTTCCTGGCCTCAGCATATGAACCACTCACACTAAAATCTAATGTTTATGAGTTCCTGTCCAGCCAACCCCAGTGAGCTGCAGCACAATTGGTAAATAGGATATCAATATTAGGTATTCCTGCTTATTCCTGTATCTTTGCAGAGGGCTGAGCCATTAAGATCTTGAAATAATCTTTTGGCTTTTCAAGTTCCACTGTCATCCTGTCCATGCCATTGGCAATCAGTTTGAGTATGGCTAGGAATTACGGGCAACTTTCTGCAATTTGGATGTAAAGGGTGACAAAGAGAAACATGTGTTGTCTTGACTACTCTGGTCTTTTGTCTGTAGCAAGCTAGACCAGAAACAACCAACATGGCATCCTCTGGATGTTGTTTGCATTCCACTTCCAATCAGCCCCAGCCAGCATAGGCAATAGTTAGAGATGGTGAGAGTTGTAGTCCATCAACATCTTCCTGACTTGGATCATAGATCTATACCCTGTGCCCCTCCTGATATTGTTGGACTGCAACTCCCATCATCAACCATTGACCATGCTGGCCGGGGCTGATGGCAGCTGAGTGTCCATGGGTTCCTCATCCCTGAGTTAGACCATCACAATTTTGATTTCAGTCGGGTCAGCACGAGACACCTGGCAAAATAATCAGCAAGAACTGGAAGAACTCTATAAGTCACAGCAGGTCCTAGGAAAAGAGAAGAACAGATGGTTTTAAAAGCTTTTGGGTTAGTTTTGCCCTACAGCCTCAACTTGTTGCTGTTCCTTTCCACAAATGTGGCCTTACTTAGCAGCAGTTGGCAAGGACTGAATGCTAGCCCCACGTGTGTCTTGGTTTTCTTGCCAGAAGCCCAGCATTTTGCTAAGGAGAGACAAACTGGGATTCCCTAACTCTGATTTTCTGGCTGAGATCCAGGGCAGCTGCTTTTAATACCTAAGGCCCCCACAACTGCTTTCTTCCACGGTCAGTTAAAGCCACCCACCCTCTGCAGTGTGACTGCTGCTTCAGAAAGCATGCCAGCACTGTCATTGGAATGACAGAAGCAGGGGCACTCCCTTATCTGCAGCATCAGGACTTTGCAGTCACTACCAGAGCAATTAGCATCTAATTTAGAGTCTTTAGCTGCCATAATCTGCCTCTCACGCTGATTTACTCAGAGCAGGGATAAGAAGGAGTTAGTAATGACCCCAGGGGGATAAGAAGGAACCTGTAGTCCAAGGGCTTTCAATTCACATGGGCAACTAAGGGACTGTGGTGCCAGTTTCTCACTGCAGAGACCACAGGGTAAAGATGGACAGGGTATGCGCTGCTGAAACCAGACCCTTGCTTCCATCTGTGGAATCCCTTGGAGTTTGCTTTTCCCAAGAGACAAAGGATCCAGGAGTCCGGAATCCATTTACTCCTGTCCAGCACGGCAGCTTCCAGAAGGGGCCTTCCCTTTCATGCCTTTTGGTGTGGTTCATTTCCTGCTGCTCTCTATTTTTAAGCATACATCCCACAAGCCACCAATGGATCAGGCAGCACAATTTCAGAGAGTTCTGCATCACTGAAATATTTATCTAATTGCCCTTCTGCAGAGGAATCAAGGTCCTCTGTGGGCTATGGAAGTGTGGGGGAGGGAGGAGAGCGAGACAAAGGACTCTGGTTTCCCTCGGGGAGCCTCAGTGGGAACATGGATGCAGGCTGAAGACCATCTGTTTGCACCAGCAGCCTCCAGCACACAGGCTGCTCCCACATGCTCTCTGGGTAGCACCACTTTTAGCTTTGTCCTGGGGGGACACAACTAGTTCCCAGCGTGAATGCAACCAGCTATCAACACCAGCACATATGGGAAAAGGAGATTGGGCTCTGAACTCCCTGGCATTCCTCCTTTCTACCCAGAACCAGCCGCTGCTCCTCTGTAGCACAAGAGAGACTCTTGCTGCTTCTTTCTGGAGTCTATTCCCATCCTCATAAAATCACAGAGTTGTAGAGTTGGAAGGGACCCTGAGGATCATCTAGTCCAACCTGCAACCTTGGCATTACCAGCACTACACTCTAATCAATTGAGCTATCTAGGCTGTTCTCAGGACTTGCCACTCAGGTGGCTTCTCACAGGTTTTGGAGGCCCATAACAAACCCTTGTTCATACTGTGTTGCCTTTCTAGGCCCAGACACCAGCAAGAAATGTTTGCCTCAATGGGTTTGTGTGACCTGCAGGGGTATGTCATGTCACCTTCTCCAGCATCTCATTAGCAAGGCTCTGCAGTGTGCAGCCTATAAATGAAAATGGGGGAGTCTCTGAAGAGCTGTTATCTAACCCTAACAATGGGAACACCTTCCTAACTGAGAACCAGAGGTGATGCAAGGAACCAACCCTTTGGTCTCTCCTCAGACACACAGCTTCTTTCTTTCTTTCTTTCTTTCTTTCCTCAACCACCTGTTTCTTGATCCTCACTTCCATAGATCAGAGGAGTCATTTTGCCAGCAGGCAGTTTCCACACCACAAAGAGACCAGCAGGTGACAGCAGCCATCAGATTCTCTATAAGTCATTCGATCATGCTTAGAAATCAGATTTCTATCAAATACTGATGAGAATTCCAACAACGGCAGGGATTTTGAGGCTGCAGAAACATAAAATGGTGGAGGAAGAGTGCAAAGTCTGGACCAGGCCTGAGAACTGCCTACCTTTGCTAATACAGTGGTACCTCGGGTTACATACGCTTCAGGTTACATACGCTTCAGGTTACATATTCTTCAGGTTACAGACTCCGCTAACCCAGAAATAGTGCTTCAGGTTAAGAACTTTGCTTCAAGATGAGAACAGAAATCGTGCTCCGGCGGCGCCGCGGCGGCAGGCGGCCCCATTAGCTAAAGTGGTGCTTCAGGTTAAGAACAGTTTCAGGTTAAGTACGGACCTCTGGAACGAATTAAGTACTTAACCCGAGGTACCACTGGACCACTAGTGCATAGAGTGCATCCCAGTGCACTCTGCTTCCACCCCTCAGTACAGTTGGAAGCCAACTTCTTCTGAAGGAGGCAAAGGCTTGCAAGCATCCTGTTAGAGCTAGAGACCATTTGTCTCTGTCTAGTTGACACACTAGATGCATTGCCTCCCTGTGTCCTGGTCAAACAATGTGTGAAACCTTTTTTTTAAATAAAAAAAATAGGCATAACCCCCTAGAAAAAAAGAGAGCACATCACACTGGAAATCTGGCATTGATCAAGAGATAAGGCTAAGTCCATTCTCTAATGTAGGAGATGAAATATGCTGGCTGACATGAAGTCCCTAAGATGACTACATTTTTGTAGAGTGAGTAGCCTTGCTAACTTCTTCTTTTTCAAAAAAAGGCTTAAATGAGGCATAAGATGAACCCTGTTGGATGAGGCCAAAAGCCCATCTTAGACCAGCATTCCGGTAGACAACCAGGTGCCTATAAAAAGCTTAAAAGGAAATGAACACAATAGCACTCACCCATTTGCCACTGATAGCCTTATCCTTGATGAATTTGTCTAACCATATTTTATGGTAGAGAATTATAGCAATGGGCACCAACCATGACAGCTTTCAAAGGGGAGTTAGACAAATTCATCAAGGATAAAGTAGAGAATTATATTGTTTTAACTGTGTGAAGAAGTACTTTCCTTTTATTTGCCCTGAATCTTCCAACATTTTCATTAGATTGACCCAGGTTCTAGTATCATGAAAAGTCTCTATTCGCTCTCTCCCTAACCTTGTATACACAGTGCCCCTTACTCACATTTTTTCTGTAAACTTACCCCTTTAGTTGCTTGCTCCACATCAACACTAACACACAATCAACACTAACATACATCAATCAAGTGTGAGAGCAGTAGCGTAACAACAACAATTCTACAAAAACAAAATCACTAAATTATGATGGAGGGAGTTGGGCTGCCCATTTCCATTTGTGCCACGGGTGTTATCCATTAGGTGCCCACAAGTGGTACTTGGCAGTGGCAATTGTACCATGCAAGGAAAGAACTGCATTTTCCCAGGTACAAGATGATGCATTCTGAATGCTCAGAAAATGTGATATCCTTTTATCAGAAGTGCTGGAAGATAAAATGTTTGGATCCTGCATCACTACAGATGAGTTACAACTCATGAAAAACCCAATTGTGTAGAAAAGGTCCTATAATTAGGTTTTTAAATGCTGTTTGCCTCTTGGGGTGCTAGACTGAAGCAAGCTGATTATTCTCAAGCATGCACCTTGGTTCCTCAGAGCCAAGAAACTGCTAATATTTCTGACAACTCTCCACTCCTGCTGCAGAAGAAACCAAAACACAGGTTGTGATGGCCCAAGAGGACCTGCTTGCTGCTGAAGTGGTCTTGAATGTAGCTTTTCTGATGCCAAGATAAACAGCAGGAGGATCTCACTCATGTAATGGCAGGATGCAGAGGGATGTCTTGGATCAGGGCTGTAGATTCTGCTGCTCCAGCCCCAGCCCCTACAGTTAAAAGTATCCGGTAGCAGCAGACGTGGAAGTGTTCTGCCTGAGGCGTTGGAGAGCCACTGCCAAGGTAGGTAATACTAGGCTAGACAGACAAACGGTCTTGACAAAATATACAGCAATTTCCCATAGCATCAGCACTGAAGGGCACATACAAAAACAACAACCAGCTATTAAAGAAGTGATGGGGAGAGCTTTTGAAAGTTGCAGGGAGTACAAAATTCTGGTGGTATCTTGTGCAAAGATATCACTGGCACATTTCAGTAGGTACTTGCAACACCAAACAAAATTGTCTTGCTTGCTGACTAATTTATTATTATTATTATTATTATTATTATTATTATTATTATTATTAATACCCCACCCATCTGGCTTGGTTTCCCCAGCCACTCTGGGTGGCTTCCAGCAAAATATTAAAATGCAATAATTCATTAAACATTAAAAGCTTCCCTAAACAGGGCTGCCTTCTAAAAGTCAGATAGTTGTTTATTTCTTTGACATCTGGTGGGAGGGTATTCCACTGGGCGGTTGCCACTACTGAGAAGGCCCTCTGCCTGGTTCCCTGTAACTTCGCTTCTTGCAGTGAGGGAACCGCCAGAAGGCCCTCGGTGCTGGACCTCAGTGTCTGGGCAGAATGATGGGGGTGAAGACGCTCCTTCAGGTATTCCGGGCCAAGGCCGTTTAGGGCTTTAAAGGTCAGCACCAACACTTTGAATTGTGCCCAGAAATGTACTGGGAGCCAATGTAGGTCTTTCAGGACCGGTGTTATGTGGTCTCGGCAGCCACTCCCAGTCACCAGTCTAGCTGCCGTATTCTGGATTAGTTGTAGTTTCCAGGTCACCTTCAAAGGTAGCCCCACATAGAGCGCATTGCAGTAGTCCAAGCAGGAGATAACCAGAGCATGTGCCGCTCCAGCAAGACAGTCCGCGGGCAGGTAGGGTCTCAGCCTGTGTACCAGATGAAGCTGGTAGACAGCTGCCCTGGACACAGAATTGACCTGTGCCTCCATGGATAGCTGTGAGTCCAAAATGACTCCCAGGCTGCGTACCTGGTCCTTCAGAGGCACAAGAAACACTGTTGTTGTTGTTGTTGTTGTTGTTGTTGTTGTTGTTGTTAGCTGGTTTTATATACTGCCCCATACCTGGAGGTCTTAGTTGTCCAAAAAACACAGCTAGCAGCTTTAACTATGAGGAAATTGTGGTGCTCTCACAACAGGAGCAGCATCTTGCAGGTCAACAGCAATCTGGCCTGTTGAGTTAATACAGCTCTGAAGTCCCTCTGAAGAAGTCACTGCGTCTCAGAAAGCCCACAATACAGAAGCCCAAATAGGTTCTGCAGAGGGTAGATAGCTGGCAGACCTCTGGATTGCACATGTTAGACTGTCACTTGGAAAAATGTGTTTGTTCTTAAAACACTTTAAGTAAGGCAATGGTCTGTTTCCATTTTGCATAATTTTACACAAGAGGGTCAGCCCCTACCATTAGGCAGAGAGAGGCAACTAGCTCAGACGACAGATACTGAGGGCTGAGGAGCAGCATGAGATTGGAGGACAGAACTCTGTGTGCCTCATGGGCTGCCCTGGGCTGCCCAAGCTAGCCTGCTGCCCACAGGTGCAGCTGGGAACACCTGTCTGATTGACTTCTGTATGTACAATGTAAGATTGCACAACTATTATAGTAGTATTAGAGCAGTAGCTTCCCCCCAAATATGCCATTCCTCACCTCCTCCCCATGCTGTGACACACTGAGGGTCCTCATCATTGTGCCAACCTGCAGCTCACCCTTCTGAACATGCAAACGCTGTCATCCTGCACCCATGATGGAGAACTCTGTGCAGTCATTTATATGCACAGACTCGAGGAAAAGCCGGTAATTAATGAAGCCCCTTTCATTACTATTATGCAAATGTGATTAATTTCAGCTGTTATGAATATGCAAATATTACAATTATGATCTAATTACCAGCACTTGTGGTGGGGAACAGGAAAATGATAAAAAGCAGCCAAGGCACCCCAGCAGTGCCAGGTGGGAGTAGTGGGTGGCAGGTCAGGGGGCGCCAGATAGCTGGCAGAGAGAGCAAGAGAAGAAGCAGGACAGCTAGTCAGCAAATGGGATGCATGAGCACGACCAACACAGGGCTTGGGGAGGGAAGCGTGCTCCTTGACCTTGTGAGTCGCCTTTGTGCCCTTCACTGCATTTGTCATCCATCTGGACACATAAAACTCCACATCATCTTCTGTGTGTGCATTGTAGCTATGGGAAGATGGGATGTAACCATCAGAGTGGGGATTGTAGGATAGAATGAGCTGCCTTGAAGGATGGGGCTTAAGGCCACACAGGATATCACATTTTTAAAATTGACTCTGCTGCACCCCTAGATGCAGAAATTAAGTGTTTCCCACCTCATCACTTTCTTTCCATGTCAGGAAAAGACCCACATGCCAGATTGCTGTGCATCAGTCTGCACAAGAATCACAAAGCAAGAGAAAAGATGGCAAATATTTTCCTTAAATGGGAAAGATCCACTATTAGTCCCACAGCCAGCATTATGGGGGAAAGTATGGAAACAGAGCAAGACTTGATGGAAGACTGAGAGGGGCAGAGTTGAGTGGGAGAGCAAATCCCGAACCTTCTGTTGCAAGAGACAAGAAGGATCTTTGCTCAGAGGATTCCCCTTGGCATAGCCCCTGCGTGGGCCCTGTCCAACTGATGGCTGGCCGAGCGCTAAGAGCCACTGAATCCATGCCACAAGGAATGACTAAAGCAATTCTGATGGGGAAAGGAAAGGACTGGCAATTAGCAATTAGTTGGATGGTTTCTTTCCAAACAGAAAGTTGCAGACACAGGGGGCTCATTTTACATCAGGTGTGAGGAATAGGGGCGCTTTGCCCCCCCCCCCAGTATCTGGATTGAGGGGTTCACACCTGCTATTTATAGGGGTGGAGGAAGCTCCCATTGGCTCAGGTTAGTGTTAATCATACTGCTGTACTGACATCTCCCAAACTCCCAAATTTGCCCTCTCCCAAATTGTTCAGCAATAGGCTCTGTCCCTTGTGAGCCCCTTCCTAGACCCCTGGAATTGCACGTGGGCTGGGTGGAGCAGCGCAATCATTTGCCTCCATAGAGTTGCCTGGTGTGCATGCCACATGCGGCTTACAGCAGCAGCAGCCCATATTTTATTTATAGACGCATAATTAGTGTTTTCCCTGGGAGAGGCAGAAGCTAAACATTGCTCATTAGAAGGGCTGAGCCTGGCATAGGCAAGTGCAGCTACATGCTGGCAGAGCAGTTAGGGGCCAATCAGAGAGCGGCTCCCAGAAGAGTCCAGCCTGGGCAGCGAGGGCAAGATCAGGGATGAGAGCTGTGTTTTCTCCATCACAACTAGCAGCCATGCAAAAGAGCTACATTCCTAATATACTAGAATATGATGCACTGACTCAGATAAGGAGCAGGAGGAGTTTCTGAAGAGATCCATCCCTTCTGCCTTGGTTACATAACGGCAAGTCCAGATCTGCTGCCAAGTGCACCCTCAACAAGGAGCTGCAACCCATTACAGTTCCCTGCAGCAGGGGGCTTATGCATGCGTTTGTTGCATTCATCATATACATTTTGCGATGTACACTTGAACCATCTTTTGTGTGCACCTAAATATGTGATGCATCAAGTGGCTCAGGATATCTGCATCACCGCAGCTGCGCAGAACAAAATCTATCTGTCAGCACAGAATTGGTAGCAACAGTAGTGTGGTATAGCGGTCAGAGTAGAACTTAGGAACGCACGCCCATGAAGCTCACTGGGTGACCTTCAACCAATCACTGTCTCGGTCTAATCTACCTCACAGGGTGGTTATGAGGATAAAACAGGGATTGGGAGAACCAGGTATGTCACCTTAATATTCCACCTTTCCTCCAAGGAGCTTAATGTTTCCAATTTCGAAACCAAAGCCAAACTTGTAATCTGAATGGTTAGAACATCCGAGCCCAGCTAGATCAGCCCAAAGGCCCTATGAGGCCCAGAATCCTGTTCTTACCAGCTGCCTATGTGAAGCCTAGAACAAGCAGAACATGGTTCACCATCCATGATCACCAGCAGCTGATATTCAGAGGAATGATGCCTCCACTACTGCTAACCGTTGTGACTAGTAGCCATTGACTAGTAGTGGTCATGATTATGGACAAAAGTTTAAAAGTGCATTAGCAGTGTCTGGTCATGACCTGGAAAGCAGGAGTGGTGGTGTGGAACCTAGATGGTGTTTCCAGCAAGGAAGGAGCATTATGTGGCTCTTTGTGTTCACACGTCTTTTCTCAAGCTCAACAGCCCACTTCAACCTTAGTCATGCACAGATATAGCACTGCATTCTGAAGTCATCTACTTTCTTCTTTTGAGAAGCACCCAGGGAACTATTTCAAAACACTGTCATAAAATTTCAGATTCTGTGAAACACCAGTTTTTGCAAATAGAATGAGGTAGGACAAATGAATAAATGTGTGTAAAGTTTTATGAAGTATTTTGACCTCGGAATTTGCATTTTATGGCTACAGAATTTAGAACTCCTTACAGCAGAAATCCAAGTCTCCTGCAAATAAATCTTCCAAAAAATAGAATAAAATTGGTGCTATGCATACTTAGTTATCCTGACCTAGCTGTGGAAATCCATGCATGGGAGCAAGTTCCTGTATATATGCACAGACAGCAACAGACATGCATTTGGCATGTTCAGACAGATCCTGTTGAACTGCCTAGATGAGTCTTTTGATATGAATATAAAATGACATTTTGGGACACTATTCATTGCACAACTAGAATTGAATGGATACCATTGCATTAAAGATGTGCTTGCTGTTGCCCCTGCCAATCAAAAGCTGGGGTAACAGCAGCAAATGTCATCAATTCCTGTCATTTACTCTTCAAAGAAAATAATGGCATTTTTAGCAGGCTTTCTCTCGCCTGCTACCATGATGGTAGCATTGGAGGCAGTAGCCAATAAATAACTTCAGTGAAGTCACGCTGGTTGCACCAGGAGGCCGCCCAGAAATCTTAGGGTGCTGTTGCCCCAGTGGATCAGCAGGTGGTGCTCTTGCTACAGTCAGGAGAGATCCAGAATGGTGCTGAAAAGGTGCTATGCACCCCTGAGATCTTGACATCTCACATGCTTGCCTGCAGTTTTCAGACTACCTTCGGGAAACCTCTTCCACACTAAAGTCACAGAATCATAGAATCACAGAATCTTAGAGTTGAAAAGGACCCTGAGATCATCTAGCCCAACCCCCTGCAATGCAGGAATCTCAACTAAAACATCCACGACAGATGGCCATCCAACCTCTGCTTAAAAAGCTCCAAGGCGGGAGAGTCCACCACCTCTCATGGAAGACCATTCCACTGTCAAGCAGCTGTTAGAAAGTTCTTTCTGATGTTTAGTCGGAATGTCCTTTCTTGTAACTTGAATCCATCCATCCATCCACCTTGTCTGTCAAGGAACTCCTTCACATCTGCGATGGACCATAGCTGCAGTAAGTTCTGGCCTATGTTCCAAGACAGACACTCACAGGACACTGTCAAGGTCTGCTGGACCCCACTACTGCCCCACATAAATTGAGAGCACACTACAGCAGCCTTTCCCAACTCTGGGCCTTCAAATGTTGTTCAACTACAACTCCCATCATTCCTAGCCAGCAGGGCCAGTGGTCAGGGATGATGGGAGTTGTAGTCCAACATCTGGGGACTCAAGGTCAGGAAAGGCTGCTCTAGAGAACATAGCCGATGCTTCCCTGCAGGGGAAGATGCTTAATAGTAAACAAGCTGTATTTTAGGGGAGCTTGTCCAGCAGTACTCATGTTCTCCTTGAGGAACTCCTGCTGTGCTTTTGAGGAACTTAATGTGACTTAATCCCTTCCACGTGTCCCTGGAATGACTGCTTCTCAGCAAGTTGAGTGAAAAGTAACTTGTGCACCCAGTGAGTTTAAGAGCTGAGCAGGGATTTGAACTGCGGTCTCCCCACCTTCAAGCTACTGTACTACCCCACCCTTCTCTGGAGAGCATGGTACTTGCATGGGCTGCTTAATGTGAGAAACCAGCCCAGATGGAATCAGTGAGTTCACATGCTATATACCAGTTGCACATTTCACACATACAAATTCAAAAAGCAGCTGGAAGGACCTTTGCACCCCACTTTATTGTAACGTGAATGAGGGCAAAGGGATACATTGCCCAAGAGAGCATGCCATATGAAACAGATCCCAGAACCAGGACCTTGCTAAGGCTTGTGCTTAATGCGTTCACTGTTGCTTGCAAACAAGCAATTGCCCCTTTATCCTTTACCTTTCTACATGTGCTGGTGCTGTGGGGCAGCTCAGCAAGTAAACCAGCAAGGCTCCACCTAACACATGGAGCACAGGGAGATTGCTGTTGGACTGGCACTGCAGAAACAACAACCCCCCCAAAAAAAAAGCTTTATCCCCCCTCTCAAGTCCCTCCCTCCCCATTTCTCTTCACAGTCAAGGGTCTGCCCCCACCTTATCTTTTTGGCTCTGCAGCTGCCTAGCCCAATTCAAGAGCCAGCTCCATTTCAGTGCTGCCTTGTCCGAGAGCCGTCTCTGCTCTAATGCAAACCATCCATCTCCATTCCAATTAGACATTACAGGGGAGTCACACGAGACACTCCTATCGGCAGCAGCATCTCAGCTCAAGCAGCTCTGCAGAGCTGGGGAATTAGGTAACCAGGCAACAGAGGAAGATGCAGCACCGCGGTGACACAGAGTTAAACCCAGCAGCACAAGGCAGCGTGAAGCCCAGTACGCTGACCCCCCAGCATGCGCCCAACATATAGCAGCCCAGGCAAACGCTTTTCCTGGGCCTGCAGCAACTAAGCTTTCCTGCACCTGGTTCAGGACAACATGCCTGCAACTACCTTCCTTCCTCTTGCTGCACACATGAACACATATGATAGGTCTTAGCACCAGAACCCAGAATTTAACCCTGCAACATGCAGCGCTTTTAGACATATGCAACACCCAGGGAGGTTGACAGGACTACAGACAGAAGAGGTGGGAGAAATTACTGTGCCTGCCCTCTTTCTAGGGGGGTACACGTGTGTCCAGTTAATGACTCAGGAGTCACACCAGGGGGGAAAGTGCCAACATCAGTCTTGCCTACAGATAACTGCCTACATCCCCATGGTTTGAGGATGCTTTTTGCCCTTAAACCTCAGCAGCTCTTGTGTGCTTTATCATGCCTGTAAAATCTCTGCGAAATGACGAGCGAATTACGTGGGCAGATACATAATACATACAGAGTAGTCTTGCAGTAACCTCTGATTTCTTACATTTAAGGCAGTAGCTTTAGTGCACTTCCTGGCAATATGTGGACCAGCGTTCTGACTCAGATGATAGAACTCTGGCACTAGTGGCTCTGAGCCCCATGAACACAGGGCAAAGAGCAGAGGAAATGGGGCAAGGGCAAAAGGAACAGTCCACATGGTCCTCAATGGATGAAAAAGCTTTCTACTGCTGCATGCCAGGGGCCATAACTGCACGTCACTCAGCATACACAAAAAGTCAAGTATCATTTTGAATGTGAACATGCAAATGAAGATGTTCCCGTCGCTAAACAAAAATAAAACAAATCCTGAATGGGGAAAAGAGGAAGGCAGCCTCCAGCGAGGCACATGGATCGTTGTTGCTGCTCCCCAGGCCTTTCTATAGCGGCGATGCTATGGGCTGACTCCCCACCACCACCACCTGCTTTCATTCAACTCCAATTTGTGCTAATTATTGCCTGCTCTTCTCCCCTCAGGGGGCTGGATGAGAGGATAAACACAGCCATGCAGGCGGGAATTAACTGCCACACACACATATACCCCCCCCCTCCCACCAGCCTCCGCCACCTAATTGCGTTCGGCTTGTGTGCAAGGAAGGCCTACCTTGCCAGGGTCACCCTGGCAGTAGCAATCAAAGAGGGGGCTGCCAGTGGCAGGTGGAAATCTACACCCACCCACCCACCCCAAGAGGCTTGGCACACGTCCCGTTTCTGAGGCCGGCTCCAGGACAAGTGCAGGTTTTATACAAACAAGCTTCTGCAACAACATTTCATGCTAATGAGAACAATGAGAAATACATCGCTGCTGCTCTCTGTGTCAGAGTGGTTTACAATCATTTCTAGACACATGCCACTCTCTCCACCCCTATATGCATAGGCATAAAAATACTCACAGCACTTTGTGTCAGTAGTATTAAATGAAGGGGAGGGCGGTGGGGGTGGGGAGCTAGCTTTGAATATGAAATCACACGGAGGAGCAAATGTGCCTCTGTATCACAATGACCCCAGATTTTAGAGGATCCATTACAACAGGCACTGCTCAAATTGTTCAGGTGGACTGATGATTCCACCATTATCATAATGCATGAATCGGTCTAAAGGGTTGCAAAAGCTGCAGTCCTACACGTATTCAACTCGATGGGGCTTGCTTCCAACTAAGGATGAGGCTGTGGTTTTTAGCCCTGTTTGTGGGTTCTACTCACAATTAACCTGTACACACAAGCAGGAAGCAAGACTGTGCTGAGAACAGACTGCCCCAATAGGGCTTCCATCACAGCTCAATCGTATGCAAGCTTACTCAGCAATAAAATCCATTTTGCTCAATGGGGCTTAATACCAAGTTCAGCCAGGTCAGCAGTCTCAGCTATATGCTTCTAGGAATATAGGAAGCTGCCTTATGCCAGCTCAGGCCCATCTGGCCCAGTATTGTCAACACAGGCTGGCAGCAGTTCTCTGGGATTTCAGACAGGGTTCTATCCTCAGTCCTACCTGGAGAGGTCAGGGAATGAACCTGGGATCTTCTGCACGCAAACCAGGTGCCTTAGCACTGAGCTACAGCCCTTCCCCAAAAGCCCTGCTGGGGACCCCATCCTTCCAGCTGTTGTTTGCCCCCAAGACCACCAGAGTCCATTACATATAGGACATATTGGTCCCTGACATAAAGACCTGCAAGGTCCCCCAAAGGTACTCACAATGTATTCCAGGCAAATGGCATGCAGGATTTGAGACAGGCTTCTGGGAGGCAGCAGAGCTTCTTTCCTCAGTGAGCTTGTCTTGTTAGAGACAGGAAAGGATTTGCAGCTTTCTCACACAGCATGGAACTCTTCTAGGAAGGCCTCGAGAAGAGAAGACAAGCTCCACCTTGCTCCCAATCAAGACAACCTGTACTGTTGTTCTTCACTGCAACGCCACAATAATGCTTATCACACAGCTGGGGCATCGTTCCATTCCTGTTTGCTTTCACAGCTGTGACTTGGAGGAGAGAGTTGACTTTGTTTCTTCAGGCATAGCTATCAGGCGTTTAACTACTGCTGGACCAGCAGAAATCTAGCAGATGACATTTTCTTCAGCATTTTATTTCCACAGCTGCTAAAAAAAAACTGCTGGCTAAATTTCTGCTTGTAACTTAGTTGTTAAAGGCACAAGAACTCCACCAGGGGAAAAAAATAAATGTTGACAATCCTATTTGCAATGGGCTATTATTTCTGGTCCCTTAGAAGCTGAAGGCTCTACATTATTTCAGATTTGGGTTGGGGTTTTTTTGTTCTTTCTTTTTTGCAATCACTCCTGCTCAGAGGTTGGGGCGGGTGGGTGGCAGCTTGAAAGCTGCTGGCCAAGTGTTACTGTCCCTCAGCTGCTATCATCAAGCTTTTACTTGAGTAGGAATCTGCCCCTATATTATTATGCAGGATTGCCTAACATGGCTTGCATCAACACAGAGCAGGGTCAGGCAGTTGCCAAGAGCCCACAAACACTGGAAAAGACAATGATCTCTAATCCATCTTCCCTGCTGTTCTCCCATTGCTTTTGAAATGAGTAGTATAGTTTAAGCAGAGGCACCAACTTGTGAGGGAGATTGGGGTGGCCGATGCCATATCAGGACATCACATCAGGGCAGAGGAGCCACGAACACAGCAGCACGGCTTTAATGGCTGGAGGCTCCTCCTCCTCTGCCTGCCGCTGCTGCCGGCCAGGCACTGCTTCCTTCCTCCTTCCCCTCCATGGCAGGAGGAGGAGCTAGCCACTCCTGCCACTGTAGCTGTGCTGTTGCCACGTGTTCTTGGCTCCTCTAACCTAACGCAACTGGAGGGCCCAAAAGAGTTTGGTCTCCTAGGAGTTGGTGCTCCTGATTTTAAGGAACTCAATGGGCAGAATACACTTGGGTAGGGAAGGTATCTTATCATGTGTGTGCATGTGCATGTAGCAGAGACACACATACACACCCAAAAGATCTCCTTTGAGAGTCCCTCAAAGACCTGGGTTCCCTGGCAGGTATGGAGTTCAATTTAAGGCTGTGTCCCTAACCCCATTTACCTGGGAATAAGCCCCATTGAATTCGGTAAGACTAACTTCTGAGCAGACATGGTTAGAATTCCTCTGTGTATCATTCTATCAAAAGGGGAAAGCAATGTCTGTCATCCCGTTGTCCTTACCAGAGAGGCCGAAGGAGAAAATCAGGCATCCTACAGAGAATAGTCCTCTGTTTGAGGGCCTGTCTGGTCCAGGTCTGTGTACATATACAGTACACAAACAGTACATAAGCAGCTGAAAGCACACCTAGGTCATTGTTTTTCTCAGTTCAGATAGGTTGAAGGGGGGGGGGCGTTCAAAATACAGAATTTTATAAGAAATGACAGGATAGATAAATGATAGATGAGGATTGTGCCTAGTGTTGTGTATACACTGATTTCCAAGCCAGTAGTGGAAGCACACTGGATGCAATATAAACAGGAATGTGTACACAGCCTAAGTTTGGTTTAGAAATAAAGAACCACAAGAAGGGAGAGGTGTGGCCTTGAAATTGACCATTCACCTGGACAGTAGGAACATACGTGAGCTGGTCACAATATTCATGACTGTGGTAAAAGATAAAGGTAAAGAGATATTGTATCTCTATTTAAATTATAGCAATTTCTTCTAAATTTGCTTCTAAAAATCTCTTAAAAGATCTGTTGCTTCTAATTGCTTCTAAATTAGGGTAATTGCTTCTAAATTTGCACACACACACACTTTCAAATTTTATGCAGATCTGTGTCTTCTTCAGTCCTCTTTCTTGGGGAATGCATTTCCCCTTTCTAGCAATGCCTAAGTGGCCATCCTGGAAGGGGGGCATTGGGATGAACTCTTAGGCCTTCAAGTAT
The DNA here is from genome assembly GCF_965153285.1 of Podarcis tiliguerta. Lineage (NCBI taxonomy): Eukaryota > Metazoa > Chordata > Lepidosauria > Squamata > Lacertidae > Podarcis > Podarcis tiliguerta. Next base: position 48,353,792 of record NC_139539.1, read on the forward strand.
CAGTAAACCGAAGCACTGAATTTGCAGCCATTTATAATGGGATAGAATGTTCACCCTTCTGCTTGATTCATGAGAACATCTTAGGTCAGCTGTCAGGATTTATCACTGTGAACAGGCTGGCAGGAGGGTGCTGGCAATCTTCCTATAATGCCAGCCAGGGGTTGTGCAGAGCCAGAATCTCCATCTTCAGTCACTGTGAAGCATTTTTAGTATAAATTTCACAGTAAAGGGGCAGGGGCAGCTGGGTCCAGCCACTACTCTCCTGGGTCAATGCAAGTCATGTAGCAGTTTTTTGCCCGCTGTGACTAATAATGCCACCTTTCCCCCCCCCTCCTGGCCCTGCTCTTTGCTCTTTTAACTGCTGCAGACTGTCATACACATTGCTGATGAAGCTTTTCTCACTATCTCCATACCAAGAAAGCTTCACCTCCCAAATCCCTTTGCATTGGGCTGCTCTTAAAATGCATAGGAACAGGGCCAAATAAAATATGGCAACCCAAGTCATGAGGCCAGTAAATATAATAATAATAATAATAATAATAATAATAATAATAATAATAATAATAATAATAATAATTTATTTATACGCCACCCATCTGGCTGGGCTTACCCAGCCACTCTGGGCGGCTTCCAACAAAGTATTAAAATACCGTAATATATCAAATATTAAAAGCTTCCCTAAACAGGGCTGCCTTCAGATGTCTTCTAAAAGTCTGGTAGTTGTTGTTCTCTTTGACATCTGGTGGGAGGACGTTCCACAGGGCGGGTGCCACTACCGAGAAGGCCCTCTGCCTGGTTCCCTGTAACTCGGCTTCTCGCAGTGAGGGAACCACCAGAAGGCCCTCGAAGCTGGACCTCAGTGTCCGGGTAGAACAATGAGGGTGGAGACGCTCCTTCAGATAAAGTGAGGATGCCCACCCACCATTATAACAACATGATCCCCAGTCTTTCCGAGGGCCTGTTTGTGCTCGCCTATCTGCTGCGGAAATCATCCTATGGGATACTACATTTCAGGGCCACAAAAACAAAGGCAGAGCCCAGTGGATCTGTGATGCTAGAGGCGCAATCAGCTGTCCCTTCCCTATGAAAAAACAGCAGCAGTGCATCTGAGTTAGCCTTAACACACAACAAAAACCTCTGCAAAAATACACCTGCTACAGCAGAACTGAGTGACCAGATGCCAAAGGCAAGCCTTTCTCCTGCTTTATTCTGCCTGAATCAGCCCTGGGTGGCTGGACATGGAACAATCCTTTGCTACAATTACTGTCTTCCCCCAGACTGCAGGAAAAGCTGCAATTGAGAGGTTGATGCTGCAGGCTCCTTCCAGAGCTATCTTGGGAGCTCATGCACAGGTTTTACTGCCCTGATATTTCTTGTAGAGCGAAATCTATCTATAAATCTGCCACTTCCCCCTCATTGGTCTCTTTGCGTGCTAGCCTGCTGGGTCAGGAAGTACTAATAGCCAGTGTAATGTAGGCTGACACCACAGCCACCAGTGCAACAGCTCACCTCGCCGAAGAGTCTTCTCGGAGAGAGAGCGAGGGAAATGAGCACAGGCACTGAGGCAAGAACTACCCCACAGCTGACTCCTGCACAGTCCAGCCAGCAATATTACAGAAATACAGGGAGGGAAAAACTGCAGCCGTGTCTGGAGAGAAAGGTGACAGTGCCGAAACAAAGATAGGAGCACAGGGAACTATCACATCCCAGGACACACTATTTGCCCATCTCGCTCTGTCTTATTTACCCTGACTGGCAGCATTTTTCCAGGGTCATGCAGAGGTCCCACCCATTCCAGTCAGATGATTCTTTTAACCAGATGTACCAGGGATTGGCTCCTGCCAACCTAGCAGTTCGAAAGCATGAAGTGCAAGTAGATAAATAGGTACTGCTCCGGCGGGAAGGTAAACGGCATTTCCGTGTGCTGCTCTGGTTCACCAGAAGTGACTAAGTCATGCTGGCCACATAAAGCGAGATGAGCGCTGCAACCCCAGAGTCGGTCACGACTGGACCTAATGGTCAGGGGTCCCTTTACCTTTACCTTTACCAGGGATTGGACCTAGGATTTTCTTTAAATAAAGTATGTGTCCCACCACTGAGCTATGTTTCCTCAGGGTTAGTTGCCTGATGCTAAGAAAACTTTAGTAGTGCTGCCAACTTCAGTACTGTCCCCTGCTCCTGTGCTTTTTTTTACAACCGCTTGATCAGCCAGAAGAAGTGTTTATCTCAAAGTCACAAAACAGCTCCATTTGCTGATTCCTGCAAATTGAGTAGCTGTAAAAGTCTGGGGATCAACCCAGGCTGGTTTTTATTCTAGGCAACCTGTGCTGTGCTTAAAATAACTCTTGTTGGTTTTAGAAATCTTTTGACTGGTAGAAACTAAAAGACCAGGAAGTCTCAAAGCCACCATGGAACCAGAATGTCACATGGTTCTAAGACTTCCTTTTTTGTAATCATCATCACCTCTTTAGATACCCATCACCAAAACAATGGCACAGATGTGAGAATATCATCATCATCTTGCATAAACTCACTCACTCATAAGCTGGAATCCTGCAGATGCTGACATGGGACACAAAAAAAGTGTGCTCAGGATTACAGCATTAGAACTTTTCAAGATTTTTTTATTATAAAAAAATGAATTCTTGCCTAACTCTAACCTTGTGTTAGCTACAATCCAGGTGCGGTTGCATAATTCCCATTTCCAATGCAATGTATAATAGGAGAAGACGCCTCATACTCACATCTTCCACTTTTGTTTAAATCAGCAGAACATTAAAAAAACACATAAGAAGCTGCTTTATAATGAGTCAGGCCATTGGTCCATCCAGCTCAGTACTATCAACTCTGACTGGCAGTGGCTTCCCAGGGTTTTAAGGTAGGAACACTTCCACCGCTACCTGGAGATGCCAGGGATTGAACCTGGGACCTTCTGCAAGCAAAGCAGATGTTCTACCACTGAGCTACAGCCCTTCCCTGCACAAGAGAGGAGAAACATGGAGCCTTTTTGAAAAGTACATCAAGAGGTTTAAAAGAAAAAGGTCACTGAATGGTGCAGGACTGCTCTTCTTGGCTGTTTAAATAATAATAATCATCATCATCATCATCATCAGAGGGCTGCTGGAGCATTCCTGTACAGTCATACCTCAGGTTACAGACGCTTCAGGTTGCATTTTTTCAGGTTACGGACTGCCGAAACCTGGAAGTACCGGAATGGGTTACTTCCAGGTTTCAGCGGTTGCGCATGCGCAGAAGCGCTAAATCGTGCTTTGCACATGCACAGAAGTGCCAAATCGCAACCCACGCGTGCGTAGACGTGGGTTGCAAACACTGCGGGTTGGGAACGTGCATCCCACATGGATCATGTTCGCAACCCGAGCGACCACAGTACTTGAGTAGTACCATCTAGGAAGAAGTATTAAAAAGCTTGCCAGAAACAGCTAGTGTAAGGGACGGGGAAGGGCATACCTTAGGCAACAGCACCTCTAGGAATGCTAGCCCCAAGGTGGAGAAGGGACAGCCATTGCTGAGGATGAAATAAATTGCTTCTCCGCTACTTGGTATTAAAGGGCAACACTGCTCCAAACCACCTAGAGGCTAGTGGCTAAAGATGAAGGGCTGCCCTTTGCATTTATACAATGCCAAAGAGGAAGAATCACAGAAAGCTGCCTTATACTGCGTCAGCCCAGTGGTCCATCAAGCTTGGGATTGTCACTACAATGAAAAGCAGTGCCTCTCCAAGGCTTGAGACAGGAGTCTTTTCCAGCCCTACCTGGAGACTGAACGGCGGGGCTGCTGCATGGAAAGTAGGTGCTCTACCACTAAGATACGGGCCTTCCTCAAAAAAGTGGTGATCAGAAGGAAGGGGGCCCTGTGTGAGGCAGCTAAGAAAAAAAAGACAGGTCAGGAGAACCCCTAGAAGAGCACACAGGGGCAGGAGAGGCAGGAGAAGGGAATCTTTCTATCTAGCAAGCTGGAATGCTTGTGCAGATGGAACAAATTGGAAGAGCGCAACATTGAATTCCACCCTCAGCTATTTATGCGGTGCTTTCATCTATACTTGGCTAGGTTATCTGTAAATAAATGTGAATACTTCAAAACACCAATAAGCCTCCAGTGTCCTAATCCAAAGGAAACCAAAGATGGATAATTGCTACCCCTGTAGAACCTCTCACTGTTTGGAGAACAGCAACAGCACTTTTCAAAACTCATCAACAAAGTGAGTAATGGTACCACTGATAATTGCCCCTGTCCTTCTTTGCATCAGGCTACCTAAACTGATGCTAAATTGGGGCAGCGCTATGGTTCCCCTCCTGTGGCTTTAACAGCAGCCTTGGCATCAGGAATTCAGCAGGTGAAGCTTTTTCCCCCACCTCTTAGCTCCATCCTAGGAAACGTAGTCCACCATTCAATCTTTTGATGTGAAGCTGCTGCTACTGGAATGAGGCCAGTAAAAGAGGTGGCAGAGTTACTCAAAAGAGAAAAAGAAACGCTTCCAGATACCAGCATATTCTGGACTCTGTGCTGCTTGTGAATGCATGCTTTATGCTGCGTTCACATGATGTACTGTAATCCCCTTCCTCCCCATCAAAATGCTGTCCTATGTCATTTTCCACAGAAAATTAGGTCAATAAAAAACACATCATGGCAAGGCAAATCCTGATTAAATGGGCGGGGATTTGGGATGGTATTTTGATGAGCATGACATCATATGAACACAGCAAAAAACTCTTCAATGCACAAGAAACTGCCTTGTGGAAGTGCCCAAGGAGAGGCCAGGCAGCAGCAAGTGTACAACGTGTATTCTTGCAGCCTTGGCACACCCAGACCCAGCACTTATAGGGCTCCCAAACAAGCTTCCATTACTGGATGTCAGGAGCTGGAGTCAAGTGTAGGTCAGCAATAAAAAATAATAAAAACCACAGTGTCAGTGCAGTTAACTCTTTATTTTAAGATAGCAAAACAGTGCAGGGCTAATGATCCCAGCAACTCTTCCCAGTAGGTTTTGCTCCAATGAGGCAGTTGTGAGGACTGAAGGTCCCTGCCTTTCCACCACCCTCAAAGGCAGGCTTCCTCAAACTTGGCCCTCCAGGTGTTTTGAGACTACAACTCCCATCATCCCTGACCACTGGTCCTGCTAGCTTGGGATCATGGGAGTTGTTGGCCAAAAACATCTGGAGGGCTGAGTTCGAGGAAGCCTGCTCTAAGGCTCTTCCTTTCCAGGGTTTTCCCCAAACAGTTGCAAACTGCATCTGTGCACAACCAATTTCTGCTCTGCTCTTTTCATTTCCCTGCGTGTTCTAGGAGACCGGAAAGAGGGAGCTGGTCACGGCAGGAGGGGGAGACTCTCTGGATTCTTCAGCAGCCTGCCTCAACTCTGCCTCTTAGTCAACCTCCTCTCCAGCCTCGGAGTCTGAACGGGTCTCTGCCACAGCCTCTTCCTGCCCACTAAACCCTGTTACCTCTTCTGCTTCCGACACCTCCTCCTCCCAGTCTGCTCCTTTTTCTCCCTCTAACCATCATCATTGTCCCACCACCAATCCTCTGGCTCTGAGCCTTCTTCGCCTAGGGGTTCCCTTGGGGGTTCCCCAGCTGCTGTCTCCCATCACTCCTTTGCATCCAGCCAGTCCATGGCATCAGATTGGAACAAAGCCAGTCCTTGATCTCAGCACACACACACAGGCACACAACCAATCATACTTTCCAGTAGCTACTGCTGCATTGTGGGCTTTTAACTTCTTTGTGACATGAAGGTTGCACCTGAGAAGCATCATACAGTTGGAGACCTGCCTGCTCACCTCACTACCACTGCATGACTCCCTTGACCGAGGCAGCTGTGCCTGTTTCCCCGAGGGTGACAAGTCTCCCTTTCTTGTCAGCGCATCCTCTTGCTGTTGTCATAGTTACCAGTGCTGGGTGTCCTTTATCCCATGGAACTCTCCATAATGAGGAGCATAATGAAAGGAGCATTTCAAAGGAAAGGGCAGCATCAACAGTCAGCTCACTCTGTCCCCATGGAGTGAACAGAGTTGAGCATCCTACACTGGGGCAGGGTGGTGGTGGAATCCTGCCTCCCAGACTTGATTTATTTTTACAGAGGAACAGCTGTGCCACCACTCCACACCCTCAAAGGCTATTCTTGCTCCTAACTTTTCCCCTAACATTTTTCTATTTACACTGTTCCCTTACTATTGGATCAGAAACTTATTCCTGAACCCAGGAGGTACCAGCATAACTCATAAAGCTGCAACATCTATCTTTCCTGAAGCCATCACGAAGGCCACATTCACACCATGCATTTAAAGCACCTTGTAGCCCCTTTAAACAGTCACAGCTTCCCCCAAAGAAGCCTGGGAGTTGTAGTTCATTAATGCTGCTGGGAATTGTCACTCTGAGAGAGACTCTTAATGACAGAAGATGCTGTTCCCCCTAGTTCTTATGTGTGTTTCCCCACTTCAGTTGTGTCCTGGTGCTACTTTACAACTAAAATGTGCTTCTGGACTCTGACTCAAGAAGCTTTCTTAAGCTTCATGTCTCTGTTGCCCAACAGCGAGCGGAGGGGGCTGCATGGGGCACATTTCTGTCCAGATTCTTTGCCAGGGCAATTCCATGAGAATATAAAGCTTCCTTATACAGAGTCAGGCCATTGGCTCATCTAGCTCAGAGGAACCTACTCTGACTACACCATTATGCAATGTGCTACTGCCTTATCAGGGTGTCTTATCAGGTCTTATCAGGGTGTGGCCCCATTTATCGGTGCGACACCATTGCCAGGTGCTGTAGTAGGGAGTCAAATGTGTCCTCAGGCTTCCAGTAAGAACAGACACCATTGCTTACTAATAGAACATAACCACTTATTTTAATATAAAATACAACTGAGGCCTACAGCCTCTAACAACAATCAGGCATCTTATCAAATACACAAATAACAACCAGGGGGTTCTTTTCCCTAATCTCCCTCCAGAAGGCAGATGGACCCACCTACAATTAGTGACTCTTCATTCTCCTGGTGCTGTTACATGCACTTAGCTACACCCAGTTTAGGCCATGAAATATTATTCTGTTGGGAGGAGGGTTAATTTGATGCAGCACCATGACTGGTGTAGGGCTAGATGGAAGGAAGGGGTTGTGCTTGTTGTTGCAACTTTATTAGTTATGCTGACATTGCATTGCTGGCTGCACGTAGGATCCTGCCTACCTTATATCCTCTCAGCTGCATAGGTATGGTGACTATCTTGCAGGGGTCATAAGACCAGGGAGCAAATATTTAATTTTCAAGTGCATATGAGCCAAAACTAATATCCTCCAGGAACTGATTTATTGGCACAAGTAAGAGGATTAGCAAAAGGATGAAAAGGGATGTGTCTCCTGGCAGGAGGTTAACTAGAAGTACTTAACCCATCAATGAAGTGTTTCTGAATTATACAGGTCATTTATAGGCAGATGGGCAATTCCTCTATTTAGGAATAACTGTTTGGCATTTGGCAAATGCAGAGGTCAGCAGGGAACAAGTCCCTCACCTAGGAAGAGAGTGGGGACGATTTGAGTTCATATACCCTAATGCAGGCTTGTTGTCAGTTGTCAGCTTTCAAACTAAATCTGACTGTCATTTTGCTTGCAGCAAACGTAACAAGCCATAATTCTAGACAGTATATGATTCAGGCACACAACAAGGTTTACATGAGATCTCCTCCTGGTTTTCTTTAGCTTTCTGCAGTTCTGTGCTACTGTGGTGGGGGCAGGCCTTTACCTTCCTGCAAGATTTCATTAAAACCAACGTTCAGTTGGAGCCCCAAAGCAGGCAAAATACCATGCAACAATGCTTACCCTTTGCAAGTCTGAGCTTGAATAAAATAGCCAGGAAGAAATTACACCAAAAATACCACACTTCCTTCTTCCAAACTGAGGCACTTACTGCTTTTCCTTTGCTTCCTCTTTATGAATTAATCTGACTGCAGTTGGCTGTGTAAACAGTGCTCGGCGGAGGCCAGAGACTGTGAGGTAGCAACTCCAGCCAAGACACTGGAGATGATATGCTGAATCAATCTAGAATAACAGAAAATGTACATTGTGGGCTGGCAGCACAGCGATGCAGTCCCAGAACTGGCCTCATTCTGAAAGGCTATTTTTTATCCCTTACAGTCTCGTTATGGAAATGGATCCCACCCTAGCATGAATAATTCACAAAGCCATCAATCTCCGTGTCCAAATATCAATGTTACAAGGGGAGTCAAAGAGCACTTAGGACTAAAAGCTTCACTAAAAGGCACGTCCAGGCAGGTGGGGGGTGGGGTGAGGGAAGCAGAATAAGGGTTTGCAGGGAAAGGAAGCTGGCAGCACCTGGGGTTGCCAGATCAACCTTTCAGACACCAGAGGCTACTAAGAGCCAGAAAAAATAGTAAAATTAAAAATACAGAGAAGGAGGAATGAGGAAAAAGCGATTGGTGACACGTTAGAATCACAGGCAAGACAGATTTCCCAGGTTTCAGGCAGCCTCCCAGAGAAAGAAGCATTGGTACTGATTATAAACCCTGACATGATTCCAAGGAACAGCAATTTTCCCAGCAACTGTATCTTACCCACATTATCTCATATAACAGAAATTAGTGTGGTGCTGAGGAACTGGATATCAGCAACCGCTGGGGGAGTGAGAAGCCCACATCAAGGCAGGAAAGTAACACTCAGGAAATCAGGGAAGCCAAGTCGGCTAGCATTGCGTAGCCTAAGTCATCCATCTCCATCTGAGCCTCTGCCCCAGCCTCGAGTGCCACAGTGCACAGCGCTGATTGCTGAAAGGCACAAGCCGGCCCTGCCTGCCCAGATGCATTCTCATCCCGGCATTGCCCCAGCTCAACCTCAGCAAAGCACCAGGTGATGGAGCTACTGATACAGCTTTTTCCGGACAGAGGCTCCCGTGCCGCAGGGAGTGAATTAATTTGCTTCGTGTATCAGTTACTTTACTAACTAGATCTCAGCTATTTAAACCTCAGCCAGTCCACCCCGCTCCCCAGGGGAACGCCCCTGGCAACAATGCTACACTCCATTGTAAGTGGGGGTAAAGAAATACTCACTCGGGGGCTTTGACCTAGGCCAGGGGGTGATGGACCCATCTGGAATTACCAGATGCTATCTCTTAGACACACACACACACACACACACACACACACACGGCTGAGAAACCTCCTCTTCACTACCTTTCCCAGCAAACAGCACAGCCAGCAATGTGGAAGTGTAGTGTCCAGGCAGACTTTCTCACCAGGGGGCACCGCAGAGTCACACATAATGTCGAGGAATGCTTGGCAATTCAGGATGCCCCGTGAATAGTGGAGCAGGACAGTGCCCCAGCCCAGAGCATTTCTGGGGCGAGATATTACAATAGGCTGGGAATTCCAGTAACAATCAACTTTATGTTTAGCTCACTGGGGTGCTTGTGGGTGGGCAAGGAGTGGTTTGTAAAAAAAACCCTGAGGAGTTCCTATGCTTCCAGCTAACTTCTGAGGATTCCGATCCTGCAACACACACTTGCACCAGGGCACAGAACTGCAGTAAAGGGTGTGGGCTGGATGTGGGCTATGCTGGGCAGATATGTACTACTCTTGCTGTCTCTGTAATTAGTTCTTATGTAGATGCGCCCAGTGTAAATACTGAACAAGAGGTTACCAGAAGGTGAAAACACCTGCGTAAGTGAGTAGTGCATGTGAAGGAAAGAGATGGAAAATCCGAAAGAGAGAGCAGCACACCCACAGAATTGCCTGCAAGGCAGTCAGGAAGTGGTGATGCTACACTGCATTTTGTCCAGTTACCCTTTCCTCCCCTCCTCCATACCAAGAAGGCATTGACTGGGGCTACAGTACTGACAAAGGGAATCATGGTCCTGGCTAAGAGTTGAGAATCTCTGAGGGAAAACCCTTCCCCATTCCTCCACAGGAAGACGTTAGCACGGTACCTATAGAAACACGCCATGAAGCTGGGAGCTCAGGTTTATGAAAGCACTCAAACCAGAAAAACCAGCTGGGGGACTGGTCTGTTTTTGCCTGCATTACACACAGACACACAGTTTTGAGTTCAAGGGAAAAGTGGGCGGGGAGCGGCTCTTTCATTACCAGGCAGATAGTGTGATCATATGTAAGAGGCTGTGCCTGAACTAGCACAAATCCTCGGGTTTTCACCTAACATTGGTTTCACCACCTGAGAACTGCACAGCAACATGTTTCAGTTAAACACTACAAGGGTACCATTGCAAAACCTGGGTACATTATCTGCACCACAGATTGGCACAGCAATGATTCTCCCTGCTGTACCACCATCTGCACAATGTCAGGGGCTGTGCCAGTCAGAGCTGGATAATTCTGTGCCACATCATTGCTGGGGATACATATGCATGGGAACCTCCTACAGTTCTAACTTGGCTAAGCCAGAAGCACGAGGAAAGGACCTAATTAGCCGGTATGAATCATCACAGTGTTTCCCCATGCTGTCATTGTGGATTCCCTCGTGCAGACTACTTGGGTCTTTGGTGGCTCTGCAGTCAGCATTGGCTGCAGTACAGACAAGAGAGGAAATTGTTTGGTTTACCAGAGACCACTATAAGCTTCTATGTAGGCTGAAAGAGATTAGGTGCATTAAAGACGGCATCCAGTTTTTGTAAGGAGATGCGCCAATGTGCTTTGCCTGAAGAGCTAAAGAGTGTATTTAATTCTTGTTCCCACTTCCTGACAGATCAGAACTGTGGAGAGAGCGAAAGATGTATTTGTACCCAACCGTGCAGAAGTGCTCCTAGCGCTTTATGTGAATTGCATGATTGGTAAATGTATGTGGCACATGTGTCTGTACTAAGGCTGTGTACACTGAAAGATTTATTGGAAGTGGATTTGTGTAAATGTTATGTAAATGATTTTTGTCTGTGCTGTGTATAATTCTTTGGTTCAAATATAAATGTAGAATTTACTTATTTATAAACAGCATATTAATGTTCATGGCCATTTGCAGAGCAAAGTAAGGAATAAGCTCCTGTTCCAAGGAGCCTGGTCTTAATTGTCTGTGACGCTCAAAATAAGCTCAGATGCATTTGATTCATCTAATTCAGATGGTTCTGTAACAGCAAGCAAACTGAGCAGGAGGATCACTTCAAACACCTGCCATGAGCCAGGGCAGTTTAAGGGAAAGGAGATGTCTATAGAACACTTTGCTGTGGCTGGTCTGGAAATGCAAAAATGCTCACAGCAGATTCAAGCAGATCCACACATTGTAATGCTCAAACATACGGTGTCAGATGGGTATGAAGCAGAGGTTGCCTACATTTTTTGACCAGTGGGCACATTTGAACTATGAAAGAGTGCTGTGGATGCAAGTTGCAAAATGGCTCCCATGGTCAGCATGACATGGCACAAAATTAGAGAGACTACAGTCATGTTGAAGTCCCCCCCCCCATAATGTATTTCCATGCTAAAATCCTGTGGAATGTCCACCTGCTAAACAGCTGTTAAAGGAATAAGAGGTCTGTTTCCCCCCAAAACCCAAGCCTAGGCTGCCATCTAGGTTTGGCATTGACCATAACTGGAAGTGAGCCCTGTTAAACAGAAACAGGTTTGCCTCTGCATAGACATAGAATCATACTGCTGGAAGGGAAGCTGGGGGTCATCGAGTCCAACCCCGTGCAATGCAGGAATGCATTTGTTCCTGGGAAAATGGGATAGAAACATCAAATCAAACCAAAACCATCCTTTGCTGGTTATTTATTGCCCACTTGTTTACACACGAGTGTCCCAAAGTGACTTAAGAAGAATAGAAACAACAACAAGGAAAGTGCTTGCCAGCTTCTGTCCTGACCAGACTTCCTTCCCTCCCTTTCCCACCTTGCATCTCCTGGGGAGGCATTGTACAAAGGACAGAGAGAGCAGCCTGGCTTCTGCCCATCAGCTACTTTGGCACCGAAGGCGTAGGGGTTGTTGTTTTTTTGGGGGGGTCACCTGAGGGTGGTCCAATCAGGTGCACAGGCAGGGCAGCTCCAAGTGCCCTTTCCCTCCCCCTAACTTCTCTCCCCCTCTTCAGAAAAGAGGTGGCAAGACATGGCAGCCTGCAATGTAAAGCTGGTTATTTTGCCAGGATATTATGTCATCAGTTCCTCTCTGCTCTGCTTCAACTGCCTGTTTTATCACATCAGCAGAATTAAGAAAGTGATGAAATATAACCAACTTTCAGTCCTGGCGGGATGCTAAGCCTGGTGGAGAACCCTCTGCTTCCTCTCCTTTTAATTTAGAAGTCCCATCATGAAGACTGATGCAGGAAGTAATATGTGAGAGGACCTATCCGCTACCATGAGAATGGAGGCACAATTTTGATAGGACAGCCTCAGTTACAGAATGAGGGCTGGCAGGATCACAGCAGGATGGGTTGCCAAAGTTGTTTACCTTACCTTTACTTTGTTGTTGTTGTTTTTAAAAAAATATTATTCAAGAATCCTTTGTGCTTTTGAAAGCTGCATGACAGACAGAGCAGTAACAGGTTTGTTAGCATGTATAACAAAACAGATGAGTGTGGCAAGAATCAAATCAAGTTTAGGTATAACATGCTGAGTTTTCTGGCAAAGGAGAAACTGGAGATGGGTAGAATTGTGGGGGAAATTGATAGTTTTTATAGCAGTTCGGGCCCACACAAAACTGCACTGAGTGGCCTGCTGTGTAATGGTTAAACAGAGAAGAAGGAGATGAGCCTTGCCTGGCTCACATTACAGATTACAAAACCCCTAGGTGGGAGGATGGTGTGCTGGGAAGGGGACACAGGCATCTCCTTCCACCTAGGGGTTTTGTTGTACACTGCTGGTGCAATCAGGGCCTGTGGGCTGGGTGCTCAATCTCTTCTCCATCAGGGTAATTAATGGGCTCCAGGGCTCACTCTCTGCTTCCGAGTTAATTGCTACATGCTGCAAACGCCAGGGAGACAGCAAGGAACATGGGCAACAGGCAATAGATTAAGCAGCATTAAGCAGCAAATCACTAGTTCTCCGTGGCTGCTGTGCCCAGGGTCTGCTGCGCTGCCAAGACCTCTTCCATGCACAGAACCCAACCCTTCTGGAACTTTATGCCGTCTGAGCCCCTGCTTCACCCAGAATGTCACATTCAATAAGGTCCCTTTGGCACCTGCATAGGCAATGCAGTGTCTTCCTTGAATTTGGTGGCACCATCTTTAGAGCAATGGGAGAAAGTATTCTGGGTCAAAATGTGGTGATCAGAGAGCCATCGCAGGGATGAATCAGAAGAGATTTCCCTTTCCTCACCCCTGTCTGGAAATACGATGGTTTGCTGCTTCCAGCAGAGTGGTGGATTCTAGGCAGGCACAGCAAATCCAAAGTTAAGCCAATCATTCTTCAGCAATGCTAGCAGGGATGAGTCTTTGCAGTGCCTTCAAATGATTTTGCAGGCCAAATTACATGACAGCCCATTCCGTCTTAAGACACAGGTCACTTTTCAATACTCAGGGGCGGTCTGAGGCATTTCGGCACCTGAGAAGAAATGAACTGCTCCTGCCCCTGTGGTGTGTGTGGGTTGGGGGGGCAAACTCCAATCTTCCTTGCAGAGTCTGCCCCACTGGACAGAGCAGGGGGTATATTTTTTGTATCCTCGTTCCCTCCTGGCAACAGAGCTGGGGGGTGTAATGCCTCCCCTCTTGAGGACTCAGCAGGAGGGGAGACATTCCACTGAGCTTTGCCACTGGTTCCTCTCTGCCCCTAGAGGGGTATAGGGGGTGGTGCTTCAGGTAGCAGCCTCATCCTGCCTCATTGGCTGTGCCAATATCAGACTTGAGCAAGCAGGCTTGATCTTCACAGAGGGCTAATACTCTTTGCATCCTTCCCAAGAAAGGAGTTCATCAAGCTCCTTCTATGCAAGCTCTGCAACAACATGGGGTTCCTAATCCTACCTAGCACAGTATAAGTAAGTCATTTCAGTGTAACAGAGCTTTTCCAGTATAGCAGGGGCTCTGCACTATGACGGGGAACAGAAGATGCTTGCAACCTACACAGAACAATGTTTGCCAACCCCCCAGCTATGCACTCGGTTGGCAGGCAGCCCTCAGGTTCCGAGCTGCTTGGTAAATCTTGTGCCAGCAAGCACCACTGTATGCCCTAATGGATAGAATAAATGGAAAGTTGCCTGTCTGGGACGAATTGCAAATCGCATTATGGGACCATGTCCAGATATCTAACATACTAATAGTTCCCCAGCTCAATTAGACACTGACATACACACATGCCCCCAACAGTCCCCAAGCGAAGGCTTAAACAGTTGGAGCCTGCCGCTGGTTAATTTGCACAGCACCAGAACAGAAGGGTGGAGCCCCCAGCTGTGCAATCAAAGGGTAGGAGGGCTTTGGAATTATCAGACCACACCTCTAATCGCAAAAGGGACAAAAAGCATTGGCATGCAGTGTGTGCCCACCATTTGTGGCAAGCAGGACCAGGGTTATAGAAATAATTACTGTCATAGATATGAAAATTGTGAGGACCAGGAGTTGCTCTGTATGATCTGATGTATGAAATTAATGTAGAACACTGTGAAATGGAATTTCCATAACACAAAGCCACATAACAACGTCTCACATCATCAAATTTCAGAGGGGCTCTCTGAAGCCAAAAAAATCACAGTGTGGAGAAGAATATTAACTAAAATGTAAATGTCACGGGGGAAACTAGCATTTGTAAATGCCCATGACAGAGATCATGTCCTCAAGTTATGCTTACTGATCAGGATAGGCTCATACACCTAAAAGAAAGAATACATTGATATGGTGGCATAGTGAATTTATGCAGGGGAAATGTTAATGCTGCACTGGTGGTAGGTTGTGCCAGTGAGATCCTGATGCATGAGAGACAGCATCCGTGCAAGGGGTGAAATGGGTGGTGTAGGGGGCATAGTTGCAACATATAGTCCCTTGGGGTTTGCTCCTGCTGTCTGTGTCAGTGTTGCAACAAACCAATAAAGCAGTGTAAGTAAACATAACTGGAGAGCCCAAGACACCACACCCTGCAACTCTGCAATTACTAGACCCACATGGCACAAGTCTGCATCATTTTACCCCCATATTAATAGAAATGTGATCACATAAGTGGTTACTTGGGCATGGGAAGGTTTACTAAAAAGAACCACTTAGCACAAGGGGAACATTTTACTCATACCATAAATACCCACAGCTAGTAACAAAGTAGTAAATGCAGATGGGGACTTCTGTTCTCAGATGCCTTATAGAACTTCACAAACACCCACCAGGAGCTGGGACTTTAAGAACATAACGTGCCACTCATACAAGCAGAGAATCAGAGACTCATCTGGGAGGGGGAGCAGATTCCTCAGATATGACCCCTTAACATTATCCTCTGCCACCCCAAGCATCTGGTCATGCTTAATGCACTCCAGTACCCAGAATCACAGACTGTCTCCCTATCCATCCACTGAAATATGGGGGAAATGTGTCCTGGCTTAATGCTCTGCTACTCAACAGCAGTGCCTCACTTCCGCAAAGAGGACTTGGATAAGTGTGCACCTTGCATTAAAGGGTGGACTGCTGACCACAAACTCATAGCAATCTCCCACTAGGTACTGTGGGAGGCAGTTTTGGTGATGAACACTAAGCTTCCAAAGTCCACTCATTTGTGTGGTATTTTGTCAAGTATGAAGTATATAAATGTTGTTAAATAAAGACTAAATAAATTGTTATTGCTAGTCATACTGTTCCATCTCATTCCCCCTTGTAGGGTGAGAGGAAGAACACATGGCAGCAGAACAGAGTTCTAATGCAACTCCACGCAGTGAGGATTGCCAGCACGTTGTCTCAATGGCAACATTTGCTCCCCAAGAGGTGACTTCCCAGGCATAGACATCACAGGGGCAACCAGTTGAATGCGTACCCATTGGAAAAGTGGGGAGCCTGGCTGTGGAATGGCAAAGTGCTTAAATGAAAAGCATCCTTTTTCAATTACCCATGCAAACAGCACATAATCATAGGCAGCTTCTACCAATTGTACTTCACTATCCCCATGTTCCTCTTATCTCTCTACAGGCAACTAGGCAGCATTCCAAGACTCACAGAGGCAAGATTCTGCTTCCCCCACCCTCTTTAATGCAGACTTCAAGCAAGGCTTACAGCAGCAACAAGAGGAGGAGGAGGAGGAGGAGGAGGAGGAAGCAGGCTGAATAGGGCCAGTGCAAATCCAGCTGCTGCTAGTGTTGCCAGTTTTTTGTTCTTGCGGGACTCCCTTGTCTTTGAAAGGTGTCTGACAGACAGAACAGTTGCAGGTGTACTTTTACCCAGCCACTGGCAAGCAAAGCTATAGCTATTACTCCTCATTCTACCCTGAAGTTTTCAGAGGCACAGGAGCCTTACAAGTGCAGCAGCCTCTATTCCTTTGTGATCCTCTCTGCACTCCTTCTACCATTTGTATCACCTTTGACCCTCCAGATGTTGCTCAGCTACAGCTCTCATTATCCCTAGCCACTGGCTATGCTTGCTGGGGCTGATGGGAGTTGTAGTGCAGCAACATACGAAGGGCCAAAGATTATTCCCCCCCCCCACCCTGAATTTCTGTTCTCACAATAGTTAAGCAAATTCACCACCTTATTCTTCAGTTAGGTAAATTTAGAGCCTGGTTTTAATAGTCTTATGGGGGACTTCCTCTTTAGATAATAATTTGTATTACTGTTGTAAGCTAGTTCTTCTGCAGCTGGAGGCCCTCCTGCTCCTTCTGTTGAGTAGAGGTCCTGGACTTCTGTTCCAAAGTCATAATAATACTCACTCCCACAAGACAGAGTGATGGACAACTTGGATGACTTTAAAAGTATATTGGACAAGCTAATGGAGGATAAGTCTATCAGTGGCAACTAGCCATGATTGCTATGTTGTAACTCCACTGTTGGAAGCAATATATGCCTCTCCATAGCAGATGCTGTAAATCAAAAGCTGAGAGACTGCTGTTGTGTTCAGGTCTTCCTGTAGGCACCCAAATAGCCACTGCCGGAATAGGATGCTGAACTAAATAGGTCTTTTCACCTGATCCAACAGGTTTCTTCTTATGATCTTAGTTGACACTGAAAGGAGACCTTGCCTTGATTGAGCCTTGGAACACAGCTCCTTCGTGTCTTTTTAACCTACCATGGTGGTTTCTAGTCATGGCAAAGCTCTTATGTTCATGCTTGGAACTGCACTTGGAGAACTGAGCTCTTTTCTCAATTAGCTATTACTAACTTGCTCAGTTTATTCCCACCCTCTCAGTAAAACTTCGAACTCCCGCCTATCCACCTGCTTGACTTTGCCCCTCCAACCTCTTTGCTCCCCGCCCACCTGTTTACATGGCTTGTTGCTCTGGCAGCCATAGGGGAGAGGAAGATTTCTCTCTCCTCTCCCCCTCTTTGGTGCTCTGCAAGCCAGGTATGCAAGTGGGTGGCAGAGAGGGAGGATGTTTTCAACTTGGATTAAAACTGAGCCAGAGAAGTACTTTTGGGGCCATGGAGTTCACCTCACATTTGAGGTGAGCATTCGGAGCTGATGAAATCCACATTTCAAAAGCCAGGAAAAACAAAATTCAGCAACCTCACTGGCACCAACTTTGGTGGTCTTTCAGCTTTATTGCAGCACTTGCAGAGGACGGCTTCCCAATAGGTTCATGTTAACCCTGCAGTCAGACTGTCACTGTGCAACAAGAACAACCATTGAGATTTAGTACCAGTCAGAAGCAGTCCTCTGCCCAGACACAAACAGTCCTCCCCTATAGGACTTGCACTGCTGAGACTGCAATGGAATCAGACAAAGGCTACTCACTCAAATAGAGCCTATTGAAGAACACTGGAGAAATAAAAGGAAATAAAAGCTCTTGAGCACCTGTTTGGAGCGGGTGCTATCCAGGCCCTAATGAAGTTCTTATTTCCTTGCCAGCCACTTCAGGTGCAACCAGACATGCTGCAAGAGATTAGGATCTCCCATGTTGTTGTTGTTTTTAATTAACAGCAGCCATAGGGTGGAAAGGAATCTGATCAGGGAGGTGGCGCCAAGGGAGAAGGGATGGTTTCCCCGGCTTTCGCCCCATTAAAATCCCTTACACTATTTGCCCCAAAGATACAGTAGCTGCATTTTCCTCTGAAGGAGAAAACTTTCATGCATCACATGGTTACCTGCAAGCTTTCAACCACAGAACAAATCGCAGCTTGGATATGTGCTATGGCTCAGTGGCAGAGCTTTGAATGCAAAAGATCTTAGGTTCCATCCCCAGCATCTCCAGGTATGTCCGGGAGGGAACCCATCTGAAACCCCCAAGTCAGTGTGCACAAAACTAAACTAGATGGCCCAAAGGTCTGACTCAGTAGATGCTCCTTGGGAGAGGGGGTTTAACAGGGAAACGCTACAGGGAAAGGGGTTAAGTCCCCCCTCCCCAATACTGCAGTCCCAAACCAATTCATATGCACACCCACACACCCCTACTATTAATCTTTCTTAAAACCAGGGGAGATTATAATCTCAGTTCTGTGTCACATCTGGTTTGGCCCTGAGGCTCCAGTATCTTATTACTTCAGGTGTCAATGCAGGTGAAGCTGGGGAGGAGGGCAGCCTGCTTTTTCATCTTCTAGATCATCTTAACCCTGCCAGCCAAAGGTGTTTGCTTCTTCAGTTCAAAGAAGGCAATCTTTCCTTCCCTGCATCCTGCCCTTGCCTGAAGTGGGATTGGCCTTTGAGTCCTTTTCAGGGCAAGGTGTGTGTGTGTGTGTGTGTGTGTGGTGGGGAGAGAACCTCTACTGATGTCATCCCCTTGCCCCCACTTCCTGCCATTCATAGCTACCAAATCACTCATCTACTGAGCTAGATGAATGCAAGTGATGGTGACTCATCCCTGCATACGCTGTGGGCTCGAGACGCTTTGTGTTTTGATTGTTACTTGAATTACTAGTGAATATTTTATTGTAGGGATCAGGAAACTGTCACATTTCTATTATCACTCTCTATTCATTTCCTCGGCATCCTTGGCAAGCTTCAGAGCCCATCAAAGAATGACAAATGGCATTAAGTATAGGGATCACTTTGCTGCACCCACGGCTGAAATGAAATCTCTTTTGGTGTGGGATGGAGCAGCCACAGAACAATCCACCAAGAAAGGCTCCCAATGCTTCTTAGGCCCACGTGTCACATACAATACACATTTTCTACATGGAAGTCAGTTTTGTGTCAAAAATGGCACAATCCCACACGGTGTCAGAGCTAAGCTAGGTCAGTGGGTGACCACAACTGGATTTAGACCTAACAGGTGTGTTGTCTGGCACAGGGTTCCCATGCCTTCTCTGTTGACCATGCAAAGGCAGGATACCACGTTTGCAAAACCAGAATACTCTTCCTGCCAGCCAACTACATTCCTTAGAACAGTCCCATTACAGCCAGTACATCCCCCCCCCCCGAGCTTCCTCCTAGTGAAAACCCAACTCTCCATATATTTAGATCACCAGATGCTTCCATCTTTTCCCCTTCATTTTTCTTTTACACTATGCATAATGTGCCTAGTGCACGGGTAGATTTACCCCTGTATCTTTGACACTCTGTTGGTTAGGGTAGCAACAGAGCTCTAGCAGTTGCTCACATAGATCCCATAACCATATAAATTATGAAGTCTGCAACAAAGAAATGGGCTTAAAATGCATCCTTTCAAATGTGTTTGCTGATACCAAGTGCACCTCTGAACTTTTCTCCTGAAAGTCTTTGGTCTTATGCAAATCATATGCTGTTGTCTATTGTCTAGCACTCTGCTTTGCCTACAGTTGCAAAGAACATTTGAAGCGAGGAGGATGGATGAAAAGGGGATTGTTGCAGTTCCACAACTTTAAATCACATTCAATTGTTTAATGTATTTTATCGGTAAAACCACAGTCTAGGACTTGCCGATCAGAAGGTCGGCGGTTCGAATCCCCGCAACGGGGTGAGCTCTCATTGCTCAGTCCCTGCTCCTGCCAACCTAGCAGTTTGAAAGCACGTCAAAGTGCAAGTAGATAAATAGGTACTGCTCTGGCAGGAAGGTAAACGACTCTTCCATGCACTGCTCTGGTTCGCCAGAAGTGGCTTAGTCATGCTAGCCACATGACCTGGAAGCTGTATGTCGGCTCCCTCAGCGAGATGAGAGGCGCAACCCCACAGTCGGCCACGACTGGACCTAATGGTCAGGGGTCCCTTTACCTTTACCTTTTTATCTGGACTGCTAGCATGGATTAGGGTGAATTTTATGCTGGTGCCTTTTTTAAATTTTAAAATTTGTACTGCGGCTTTCCCCGAAGGAGATAAAGGTGGTGTACAAGGTCCTCCCCACCATCCTATCCTCAAAACAATCCTGTAAGGTAGGTCAGACTGAGATTTAGTGACTGGCACAAGATCACCTGGTTAGTCCACAAAAAGCTTATGACATAATAACATTTGGCTGTCTTTAAGGTGCCACAAAACCTCTTGTTCCATTTGTTGGTTTAAAATATTCCTATGTTGCCTTTCCAAGGCAGAAGGCAGCTTTCAGGAAATAAGATGAAAACATACTTATTAAATCTAACAGGCATTACCATTGCTTCTTCTGAAAAATCTTAGAAAGAGTAGACGGCAGGACCAAACACCGGGCCAAAAAGATCAGCCTTACAAGCTGCCTTGAGAGCCAGCAAGCAGGAACTACAATCATCTATGTGGGAGATCATTCCATAGCCTCAGGGCAGTAGATGTAAAGACCTTGTATCCAGCCACAAGAGTTCCCACACTCTACACCCACAGACACAGACGTGGAACATGAAGCCTTTCTAAGTGAAGGGCACAATACTGAAACGCTCTTGGGCAGAGAATCAGCACCCCATAATTGTTGTTGTTGTTGGTGGTGGTGGTGGTGGTGGTGGTGATGATGATAGTACCCCATCCCTCCAGCCACTTTCCCCTTATCCAGTGCCTTTGGGCATCTCTCATGCTGTTTCTATGCCAAAATCAACCCTTCTCCTGAGCTCTGTGCAACACATGGAGATTTCAGGTGGGTGTCACCAGAAGTGGAGCGGCTGTAGACTTTGGTAATCTGGTAGGGGAAAACTTCTGACATGGCTAAAGACTTCTTCCCAACACCTCTCATACTACCTGTGCCAACAGTATTTGCAGGGACTAGTAATATTTAGCAGGATTGCTGTTATTTCAACTGCCAGGGATTTGGAAACTCAGGTGCTTGTTGGCATCACTCACTGCTTTCCATTCCTGAACTTCTCCTGCCTCTGCCAAAAAATTCAGAGTCAGTACCTTAGTGTCAGCAGCAGCAGGATCCCAGAGTCAGGCAAGTGACAGTTCTGGATCCTCACATGAACTGTCCTGCCAGCTCCCAGCATCACCCCAATGTGCACATGGTCACTGCCCTGCTCTCAGGAGAATTGCAGCCTCTCCAGTACTCCCAGGCAGTCAGCGTTGCGAACAAATGATACAGTCTCTGCCGCAGTGTATTCAATCAATTGCAGCAGAGCCCAAATCATGCCAGATGCCCCCATGCCCTGTTAGAGGGAAGAGACATCATTTCCTAGCAGCTGGGGGCCGCAGGGGAATATGCACACTGAACAGTAACTATAACTATATATAACTATAAATAGCAATATGCAACTGTATACATACACATCTATATACATTGTGTGTGTGTGTGTGTGTGTGTATATTAAAAGACAGTACAGAGCTTTGGTGACTATGAGGATATCAGTCAGTGAACATGGTATAGTACAGAGGAACATAGGCAAGAAAAGACTGGTCTGTGCCCCAAGGTCCCTACAGTCTACATTTGGTTAGGGTATGGTCGTGGGGATAAGGCAGGGAAGGACCGACCCAGGAATTCATGGCCTCCATGGTGACCATGCAACTGTCTCAGTTTGTTATCAGCCTGATGCACCGAGCAGGCTATACCCTTGTCTCGGTCTTCTCTCCAAGTGGGGAGAGGGATGGTCTGGAAATAGGAGTGGTCTCTGTGACTCTGTTGTCATGGTTGGCCCACTTCCTGATCAGGTTTGGTCTCACAGCAGATATCTCCCTCTGCAAGTGTGGGGGACCAATTAAGATGGCCTTATAGATCCTGATGAATTCCTGAATGCTCTGGGGGACTTTCCAGTGGATGGGGTAGGTGACCCTGTTAAGGCTCTCGTCTCACTGTGATGTGTGAACTCACTTCACTGAGATGAGAAACAGTGGTGGAGCTTCATACTCTGGCACCAGGGGCGAAGAGCAGGCTGGGCGGGGCTGGCGTGCATCCGGGGGGCGTGACGTGCGTTTTGGGGGTGTGGAGTGCCGCCTGCAGGGGCGGGGTGCTCAGCGCAGGGGGGGGGCGGCCGCGATGGAACCCCTCCGGGATTGCGCTGCGAAGGGCGGTGCGCTCCCCCCACCCCCCTCTTCCTCTGCCAGTGATAAGAAGGGTGTTAACACAATCACTCCTGAGCACCCCTGGTATTCTAGGGAGCTGTGTGCAGTGAAACAGGCTGGATGATGGCTAAAGCACAGACGGTATATTACACATTCTGATGCCAACTGAGCACTTGTTAGAGTTCGCATCTACCATGTGACAATAAAGGCAGTGAAGAAGTCTTACTTCTCTGCCTCTATTATATACTCAAGTAATCATCCAGCAGAGCTTTTCTGGGTCATTTGGAATCTGGTTTCACCTGTTGATGGGGACAGGCTACTGGAGGCAACAGAGGCCTGCTGTGATCATTAGGCCCATCTTTTGAGGATAATGTTGTTTGATTCTGCAGCAATTTAGATGCTATCATCATGGTTCCAGTTGCAGCTGAGGTGCCCAATGTCAGCTCCTCTGACTTTATGGGATCAACTTCCATTTATGAGGGCAGATAATATGGACAGGGCACTTGCATGATGTATCCAACTATGCGCCCTGTCGATCCCTATCCATCACAGCTGGTGAAATCAAGAGGGGAAAGGATTGGTCATTGGATTATAACAACTATCACCCTGTCATAAATACTTCTTGTCTGGGGAAGGTGATTGAGAGGGTTGTGGTGGAGCAACTAAAGACATTCCTGGATGAGACTAATTACAGTGCTAAATGCCACAGTTTCACTATTCTGAAGCAGGGACTAAACTAAGTTTAAGAGAACATATTTTGGTAAGGGAGCCTTCCTCCCATGGCACACCTAAAAAAACACCGAGATTGCTGTGTCATAGATGCACACAGCAGGACAGCTTACATTTTGGCAAAAAAAATATTCCAGCCACTGGGGTGTTTTTTCCAGGGACAAAAATTAATAACAAGATGCCTAATTTAAATTTATACAAGGCCATCAATTACCACAGCAGCATCTGGGAACTCTGCTGGCAGTGTCAAATTGCCAGTCATCATCATTTTATTGGGATTTCATAGTATCTGGATTATTTGCAGACAGGAAATTTCCTTACGTTAATTAAAATATTTTTAACAAGCTAACACAATTAATCATGTTGCTCTTTTTGCAGGCCTCCAGTTGTGTCCTGCTCCAGCTTACAAGGCACCCCAGCAGCTCCTGTGTTCAGGTGTCAGGAATCCACATGCAAAGGGTTGGGGGGAAGATGTACCTCCTGCCCCCACCCCTGACCTTCATGCATCCGTTGCTCCTTTGTCATCAGTTCCTATGCATTTTTGCAGAGTCCCAGGCTGCTCATACACATCCACTGCACGTACAACTTCTTCACATAGTCCTGATCACAGATAAATCATTAACATGAGGAAGCCGAATGTGGGACTATGGTATAGATGAACCTGGTCCCCCTCCATGCACCCATCTAAAAACAACAGCAACCCTTCTTGTGATCTCAGGGTTGTCAGCAACTCAGGAAGTTAGGTTTCTCTGCAGACCTTCCTGACTAGGTATGACCATTTACAACAACAGAACATGCTGAGAGCTGAGCCTCATTTGATCTCATGCTATATAATCTAGAGTTCATTTACATGTTCAGAAACGGAATATAGTCTGGCTGCAGAGGGGCAGATTTTCTTTCTTTCTTTTGAGGGGCACTATCTTCTCAAGGAGAATTTTGGGGGAACTGCATGCTGGTGAGCCAAAAGCGGATGGTATTTGCAGCATTACAGGATTGCAGAGTTCTCTCAGCGTCCCCATTTCTCACTCATTCATTCAGTGGTTCTCATTGCATCTCTCTGTCCATTTCAGCTTTCCCCACACTCCCCCTCCTCAGTTGTTTGCAGATTGCTCCATCTGTTTTGGCCCTGTCCATTTCCATTCATCCCCATCCTGCAGCTTACTACAGGCTTCCCCTGACCCCCCGCCCACTTCATAATTAAGCAGCTGACCTATCCTGATCTCTCATAGACAATATGGAAGAGAAACCAGTTCCTAGAGGAGTGGTCCAGAGAGCAAGAGTGGGCCAGCAGCTGGGCCACAGGTTCCCCACCAATCCACTACAGAAGTTCTAAATAAAGCAAACATTCTCTATGCCTATTGAAAGCTAGACATCTTCTTCCTGACATGCTAGCTTTCCACCAGCAAGACATGCTTCAACGCAAAATAATATTTGGTCAGGAGAGCTATATTGCATCATTCTGCTGAAAATATAGAGTGATCTGCCATCATTTACAGATTCAGCCACTCTACAGCTTTTACTTTGTAAATTACCGGTAGATCCATAACCCAGCATATTGGTATTTCCTGCCACATTGTATCATATTTGTGTCTGTGTCCACACACTGTAAATGTGCAGTTTGACAGTAATTCAATATGTGGTGGCACGCATACAGTGTTATGCTCACATGCCTTCCATGCTAACATGGCTTCAGCTTGTTCTGTTCTAAATACAACAGTCTGTTAATTCAAAATGGGAATGTTATGGAGCTGGAAATTACTTCAAAGGCTGCTTCTTGCAATTCTATGCTGCAAAAGAACCTTATATGTAGACCATCCCTGCTGGATCATGTGTACAGCTTTACCTTGAAAACCTCTAACGAGATGATTCCAAAAAAGATGTTTTGCTGCAGTACTGCTTTTGTAGTTTGATACCCCACAACAACTTGGTTAAACCTAATGCCCAAACTGAATTTCATTTCCAGTCCTGGTGCTCTTCAGTGTATATGGTGAATAATCGTATTCTCTCTTCTTTATAATGTCTCTTTAAGTAGCTGAAAATTGCTTCCCCTTTCATATTCTTTAAAATCCTGCTTAAACATATCTTGGTTGCTTCAGCCTTTTTTTCTCGTGTGAAAAGCCTTCTAGAGCAGACCCTTCATCACCCACGTATTTTCCATCTGACTCCTTTCTAGGTTGTTGACAGCCTTCCTAAGTAATTAATCTGCAGTCTTGGTTATGGATTCTGTTATATAAAATGGTGCTGGCCTTTCATGCCACGGCATCACATTGCTGTGAGGCAAGTGAGATGTTGTGGGGTTCTGGCAAGTCCAGAGTGTCCACCATGGGGAAAGTCCATCTGGGAAGACTCTTCCCATGACACCCAGGTGCCTTACTTGTTAGCAATGCAAAATGGCCTCTCCACACCCCATACCCTTGCTAGCTGAGCAAGCTGAAAAACAAAAATAAGCAAAGAACATGAGTCTCAGATGGGCTCTCCACCGCCTCATTCCAACCACTACAGAAAGCTGAATCACAAGCTTAATTAGGGTTAATGCTGCCCAAAAGGATTCTCCTGGACTCAAAGTTATTAGCAATATTGAGGAGGAGAGGAAGTGCATGGCACTAGGGACAAGAGGGGCAATAAGGGTCAATTGGTTGATCCTACTTTCCTGCCAGAGCCAGGCATGGTCCAAAAAAAGATTCTACAGATGCCTGCACAGAGCTATTTGATCAGCAATGAGAATTTATCCCCAAAGCTCCTTTTGAAGCCTGCAAGGCATGACATAAGGATTCACAGAACCCATCAGCAGATACCAAACAAAGCAATAATTTCCTGCAATGCCCAGCTTAGCCAGACCACTGGGGCACAGGCATGGGGGGGGGGGTGAAGGGATCTCTTCTGTATCAAAGATTCTGGGTCCATCTGCTTTCCCTGGAGGGTATCTTTGACCCTCCTCTTACATCCCATAGGGAAACTAAGGTCAAAACATCAACAGTACCCCTGGAGAATTCCACCAGCTGTTGGGGCTGGGAGCACTGGCAGGCAGCAGCAAAGAGACAATGTCCCCTCTGTTTAGTTTTGAACATGGAACAGTATCTTGTGGCAGTGCATTGGCAGTCAGAAAAGAAAGAGAGTAACATCTAATATGAATACAAGTCTCCAAAACACAATGCAGGTGTAAGTACCATATTATGTTAAGCACCCACATGATGTTCCATTTCAAGTTTATTTAAGGAAGCAGTTTATAGGGTGCAGAAGAACATAGGAAACTGCCCTATATACTGAGTCAGACCATTGGTTCCATCTAGCTCAATAGTGTGACTGGCAGCAGTTCTCCAGGGTTGCAGACCCAACCTGGAGGTGCTGAAGATTGACCCTGGGAAGTTTTGTATATGCAAAACAGATGCACACAAAAGAGCTATGACTCTTCCCTTAAAGACAGAAGATCATGTTGTCAAAACTTTCATCCCAGCAGGTTTTTGCGCACTCCGTTCCCATCTAAGTAGCTTGACTCCCATTTCTCTTTCAGAGCCTGACTACTGCAGAAAAAATGGAACTCAATAAAATGGTGTCAGTTGTTGATTTGAGATCAAAATATGGTTTGAAAAAAGCACTACAGGCAACTCCTCCTCTGAGTTGGGGTTATGTTTCGGGTTATTGTGCACATCAGCAGTCACATGTGAGCCTGTTTTGCCCCCACCCCTTTCCGCCCCTGTTTCACCCCCTTCCAGGGCCGAAAACGACACATGCGGTCACTCATCAACTGGATATGACCAAAATGGTCACCACCTGTATTTGTCATATTCAGATGAAATGGCAAATGGGGGTTGTTGCAAAATGGGATAATTAAATCCTAATTTATTGCTGCTATTACTACTACTACTACTATTACTATTATTATATCCTGCCTTCCCTCCGGGGAGCCCAATCCTCACAACCCCACCCTGTGAGGTGGGTTAGGTTGAGCAACAGTGACTGGCCCAAGGTCACCCAGTGAGCTTCATGGTTAAGTGTGGATGTGAAGCCTGGTCTCCCAAGTCTTTGAGCACAAAAAAAAAGGAGGAAGAGGAGGAGGGACAGCATGTTCATGAGACTAATGGCAGCTACTGTGCATGCTCAGGGACCAATGGGCTGAACTTCATCATGTAATTTTTACATACCTCTGTTATATAGATTCATCTAGTCCTAGATTGAGGTGCATGTGAACAACAGGCATTTTCAGCAGAAACAGCTAAAGGCTGGTGTGTGTGTGTGTGTGTGTGTGTCTGATGTGTTGCCTGACAAAAAAAGATGGCCCTCTTCCATCCTTGAGAATCTGTCTTTTAAAATGGCAGAGTAGGCACATGTGGTGTTTTCACCAACGCGAGCCTCAAAAGTTTCTAGTCCCTGTTGCAACAATTTCCAGAGTAGTAACAGTGGTAACGTTTTACAGGAAGAAAACAAACCCTGAAATGGCCAAGGCTTCTAGCTGAGACTCCGTTCTAAGGCCCCAGTGTGTCTGGACTGTGTTAGCTAACTTAATATGGAAGTGTCACCTGTTGCTGTTTGCACTGCCACTGCCAGAAACCACTTCAATTAAATCCCTTCTATGTAAGAAGGCCAAGCCAGGCATTAACAATGATCCCTTAACTTGCTCCCTTAACATGCTCCCACAAGCCTTAGGCAAACACTGTTTGTGTATAAAGGAGAACCTCCGGGTCTGGCTGTGGTTCCTTTGGAGGAGCTGCTGCTCACTTATTCAGTGGGAGTCTGAATTCCTCCTCCAGCAAACACAGCAAGCAACAGGGACTCCTTAAATGGCTATGGCATAAACTAGGGAAATTAAGCAAGTGACTAGCTTTTCCTCTATGGGGCAACCTAAATGTTTATGGGGAGAGCACCATGTCTTGAAAAATAGGCCAGCTGCACAGCTGTAAATGATGGGGTGATTTAAAGCGAAGCACCAACAGTATGTGTTAAGAGGGTTGCTTAACTCTTCCCCAGCAAATCACTTCCCCCTTGAACCCCTCTTTCCCTACCCTGGCTGCATTTCCCCCATCCGGGTTCCAAGAACAGAAGGAAACCCAACGTGGGAAAGCATAGCTACTGTGAAAGTCACTTATGAGAGTGGGGAAGCAGCAGCTGTGAGAAGTACCTCCCTCCTCTGCCTGCTGCTTTTTTGCTTCACTTTGCTTCATCCTGCTTCACAGCGATGCTGCATGAACCATGTTCTAAGATACAGGTCAGGCTGCCATCACTTCCAGCTTAGAGCCATGATGTGATGGGGGCAGCCCTTTACTCAAAAACAACTTTGCCTAACTAAAGTTATAGACGTCAGGCAAATGCCTATTGTCCCTCCACACGAACCTCAATATAGGACCAGACAAATCTGTGCAGTGGAGGCATGTAAAACTCTATAGGAATCGAGCGTTTTGTGTTCTAGCTGTGGTATGAAAAATGAGGCTGTTCCCCCATACACTGGAAAAGGCAGAGGGCTCTCGGATGAATGCTGATGGATAATGCTGCCAGTTCAGAAAGATAGCTACCCTATTACACTGAAGTTTCATAAAGCATATATAGCTGCAACTGTGCAAAAGTAAGAACGGCTCTGGGATGTGTATGTTGTACGTTTTCCATGTCCTTGCACACAGCACAGGTGCACCATGCCATGGCCCCAGCTGGCTGAAGAAGTACCTGCTGCCTGTTGCAGGCATGCTGGGCGAGATTGCTTTGACCTCAGCAGGTGTGTCATGTTGCCGCTCTGCTTCATGCAACAGATGCCTTCTGGTCAGGCTCCTCTGAACACGACAGGTGACTTGTATGAGAATCAATGCTCTGCCACGCAGAACACGCATCGAAATGAGTACAAAAAATGCGCTCTTGTACACAAGCTTGCTATCCTTTGTTACACTGCACATCCATCCCGAGTTCTGCCTCATAGAGCATACTTGCTGGAGAGGTAGGAGTGTTATGGTGTGGAACAGATTCTCTGTTATTGCCAGATGAAAAATAAACCAGCCAGTAATGAAAGTGAATTACACCAGGTTTTGTTTTTGTTGTGCTTTTTGGAATTCCCATAATGTTATACTGGTACTTAAGCTTAGGGCCAAACTGGATGTGTTAGGGACAGCCATGTATATTTATGCATGTGTCCACAATGTTCACATGTATGTATGATGTAGGGAGCTGCACAAACTGTAAAGTGCAGATCTCTACAGACTGTGCTGTGATAGTTACTGTGGCCTGCCCCTTTTAAAACCCCTGAAATACACACATTTTCCAAGATGCATCTGATGAGGTCACAGCTATGTACTCCAGTTGGAACCTGTTATGTACTGAGTTGAATAGGATCCTAGAACAATAGGATCCAAATTGCAGCAGTCTGATTGGTCCTAGAACAATAGGATTCAGAATGCAGCAGTCTGATTGGTCCTAGAACAATGCAGCAGTATGATTGGTTGGCAGGAACCACCCAATCATGCTCCAGATATAAGTGAATCCACAACCTGATTGGCTTACAGTAGAATTCCAGAATTAGCCAATCATGTGCAGCCCACTGTGTAAATAATGTATATAAAGCAGATACTTTGAGGGGACTTTCATTCATTCCTCCTCACCACTATGAGCTGAATAAAGAGCATGAAATCACTTTGCGACTCTGAGTATATTTCAGAACCCATGGGGGGGGGCACACAGGTTAAAACCACTCAAAGGCCACTTGCACAAAAAAGACAGCCAACAAGGGAATTAAGTTCCTTCTCCTTCCTGCTTGCTGGTTTCCCCCTGCTAATGCACCCCTAACGCCTGCATTGCAAATATGGCATGGGGCACCCCACCTTTGCCTTGCAACATTCAGTTTCTCCTGAGAGCTGGTGTTGTAAAGTGTTCTATGTGAATCAGGAAGTCCAAGTTCAGATCTGATTTCAGCCCATGGACTTACTGAAGAGTCTTTGGCAGGTCATCATTCTTTTCAGCCTCAGCCTCCCATTTGTAATATGGGGATAATAATACAGATAGAGGGTTACAGACAAGATTACCGGACACTTTAAAGACCTAGGTATTATCATCCTCATCATAATTTCTTATGAATACCAATAATATATCCACTACAACTATGACTACTTCCACTTTTCTTTCCATTAGGGCTCTGCCTCCTCTCTAATTGTCTGGAATAGTAAGAGGGAAGTTGTAGCTGAGGCTATTTGACTGCTGGTGTTTTTTTATTCCCCCTCCCCTCACAGGTGCAGTTGCCCCTCTCTGTGGGAAACTCTCTCCTGGTAATGAGCTCTTTCCACCATCAGTCACTGTCTTCTTTAATGGGATGTGGGGCCAGGGGGAAATGTCCCTGGGCTGACCCCTGCTCAGGCGCTCACTCCCAGCCAAGAACAGCCCCCTCAGACTTTGGGCTGAGAATGGCATGTGAAGGAGTGGGAGGGAGGGAAGGGCAGAGATAAGCACAGTGGAATGTGGACACTCCTGACAAAAGCACCAGCATTACATCTCAGCAGCTTGTGCAAATTCCTGCTGTGCCTTTGCTGGAGGAATGTTTGCTGTACCCATCAAGAGCACTCAAACCGTGAGGAGCCCAAGGGGGAAACTATCTTCCTGAGAGCACCATTACACCTAAGCACTGAACAAAGGAAGGGAAGGCATAATCCTTCTGCCAAAAACCAGGGAGGACAGATGCTAAGCACCTAAGGAATTTCACATTGCATGTTGCCCAGGAACTGCCTTCCCTGGGTTAGCAGTGCCAGCCTTGATCAGACAGTTAGTCTTCCAGAAGGACACCTGTGTGCAGGGCAAGCAGGCCAGAAGCATCAGCAAAGCCACCTTCCTCATCTCCTTCCATAGACACTTCTGAGAGTTGCTTTATAATAGCTTCTAAAGTGCTGGTGGCTGGTTGGGGGGTGGGATGAAACCTGTCACCCAGTGTGCTCCCCAGACACTAGGCTGCATTTGCTATGGGAAGAGACTCCCCTTCCTTATTACAAGGTGCTGTGATTTTACAGAAGAAATGAACTGCCAAAGCTAAGAATTATGATGGCAAATTATAATGGCCAACCACAAATATCCATATCCTCAAATTGAACAGGAGCAAAAAACATTATAGTTTAAAAGGTGTGAGGGTCAACTTTCCCAAATGTCAGTAAAGACACCTCAAAAAGCATTCTGATCCACGCATTAGCCTCACTGGGTGGGAGAGGATCATTCCTTGCACCAGGAATGCAAAAGCAGGCATGCAAGTAAAGTGAATTCACATGCGTAACACTATACCATTATGTTGGCAATGGACTACCATTGGTGCATTCCTACCTGAGATGGACATCACAATATGAAGGGGGGAGGGGCTGGGTGTGACAGGAGAGGAAGGAAGTTTAGTAAGAATCCTATGGATGATTTCAGTTTCCTGCCCCAGTGTCATATTATGTCAATATAAATGATGGTGCATCTAAATATAATTTGTCTGAGCCGTACACCAGCACTGGAGCTCACTACAACACACAGCGCATCACATCAAAAGACAGGAAAGCCACATGGATAAGTCTTGTGTTCCCAGGCCCCTAAGGACTCTACAAACACCTGTCCAAAACAAACTCCACCTACACTGTTGCATCTGAGACTGCAAGGAGGAGGCACCCACCACTGGTAAGTGAGGAGTTGGCCCACTAAAGAGGGAATTACCATACCTCAACACTGGAGTCTTTAGTACCCTCCAGCCCTCCCCTCTAACCATGCAATAGAGCAATGGCAATAGAGCGCCTGCACTCCTGGAATATGGGAAAGCTGTGCATTGGCTTAACATTCCACTTTAACAGGTAGCAGCTCTACCTCCACAGCCAGAGGCAGTAGTGCTTGCTGGGACAAGCTGTGGGGAGCACAGCCACCTTTGGCTGGGGAACCCCACACTGTCCACTCCATTCACTGCTGTTGCTGGTCATGTTTTTTAGACTCATTCATTCTTCCATACAGGTCAGAGACAGAGTTAGATAGTAGCACTGGATAGGGTCAGTTTAACTTTATGCTTGCTTTTCAGCTTTGTCCTATGGAAAGTTATTGATGATAGGATTCAATAATAAAGCAAATAGCCCTGAAATATAGCTGACTGCTACAGTGGTAAGTCTCCCCATTCTTTCCTTCTAGGCAGGGGGATGCCCAATAAATTCTTGCCTCTACTCTGAGAATGCTTCTACTTAGAATGCAAACTGTTCTCGTTCTCACTTTGACAATTTAGTGCAAAATTTGAAAGCAGGGCCCACCAGATGATATATTATGTTGTAACCATTTTTATGCCGCTTTTTGTTTATTTATTTAAAGCCTCTTTCCCCATTCTTAGGGGAGCCTGTGACTCTCCAGACATTGCTGGACTTTAACTTCCATCACCCTTGATCACTGGTCATGCTGGCTGGAACTGATGAGAGCTGGAGTCCAGCAACATCTGGAGGGCCACAAGTTTCTCACCTTTGCTTCCACTGTTTTCATAAGATCAGTCATCCCTGTTCACATCTTTGCCTGTCTAAAATATATTACACACAAGGGGAAAAAAGTTGGGCATGGAAGAATTGGAAGTTGCAGTTCTTATAATGACCAGCTGGGATAGAAACAGTTCTGGTAGCCTCATGCCATGGCTGCCTCTAGGTGACAGTTGAGGTAGACTAGGCTGAGAGAGGCTGATGGGTTTGATTTCACTTGGTGGGCTCTGTGGTTGAATGAGGATATGAACCTGGGTTTCCCCAGCCCTTGTTCAACACTGTTAATACAACTGGCTCTCCAGCAATGGTGAAGTTGAAGTTTGTTTTGTTCTGTTCTGTTCCACCAACTCCCTGTGTTGACTCCCATCTAAGCAAGTGGTGCAAAAGGTGCATTTGAACTTGCTGTCCATTCCAGTCAGGAACATTATGTTCTCGAGTAGCTGCCAAGCAACTTCCCTAATTTTTGTTCATTGAAAGCATCCTTGTAGACATGGTCCAAGGGCCAAATCAGACATGACCTTTATCCCATAGCTTGGCATTCTGTAGATGCTTTTAAGTTTTATAAACAGCCAGAGCCAATGGAGTTTTCCTCCCATTACAAACAGCTAGCCTGGGAATGTGCACGCATACACACACATAAATAGATTCCTAGTGTATCCCATTTGGGACCATAGTGAAAACAAAGAGTTAATCCTCCCTCCCTTCTCCCTTCAACACCGCAAACATGATCAGGCTCCCCCTTCAGCAGCCTCACATCTACTGTTCATTAAGTTTTTTAAATAAAAAAAACCCCACTACACCAAGCACATTTAGTTTGGCCCTTAGTGATGTCTCAATGCAAGAGAAGGCCAGGGAACTCTTAGACTCTGCACAGGAGCCAGGCCCACAGAACAATGCCAGGCAGCATGCAGGGAACAATGATCTGTGACTAAATGCAGGGCAGGAACAAAGAGGTTGTGAATGCAGATTGCTTCTGAAGTGCAGAGTGAAACTTTCCTGGTCATTAGACCACTCATGACCAAAACCTTGTGCTCATCCAGACTTCCTTCTGTGCTGTGCTTTCCAGGAATAAGTCTGCGTTTTCCAATTCTGAGCAGGTGGGGGTTTTCTTGGTCCTGCCACTTCCCCTGGGAAAAACTATTGTTTACTTCTGAATGACAATTGGATTCCCCCCCCCCCGCCCCCCAGATTAGTGCTTGTTCTGATTTAGCAGTAAACAGCTATTTTTCCCAGGGGAAGTGGTGGGACAAAACCAAACCTGCTCAGACACAGACCTGGAAAGTGTGGCACAAAAGGAAGACTGGGTGAGCCCTGTATTAATTATGTATTGGAAGCCCAACCCCAGCACCTCTCAGCACAGGTGCTTGACCTTCTCACTCTAGGCATTGGCCACAAAGACAAAAGTAGGCTTCCTGAGTGGTTAGCCAAATCCTCAGACTTCTCTTTGATGAATAGGTTTTAGCCCAACTTGGGTTACTCTCAGGCACTCTCACCATGCCCAGGAATTATCTTCAGATGCAGCCAGTGTACAGTTTGAATTCACAATTCAGCTGTCACAATTTCAGCCATCTCTAAAACTCCAAAATCAGGGCCAAACGTATTGTGAAATACAGTGGTACCTCTGGTTATGAACTTAATTTGTTCCAGAGGTTTGTTCTTAACCTGAAACCATTCTTAACCTGAGGTACCACTTTAGCTAATGGGGCTTCCCACTGCCGCCAGCCACCAACGCACAATTTCTGTTCTCATCCTGAGGTAAAGTTCTTAACCCGAGGTACTACTTCCAGGTTAGCGGAGTCTGTAACCTGAAGTGTTTGTAACCCAAGGTGTTTCTAACCCAAGGTACCACTGTAGCTGTCTTCTCAGATCTCTGGTTCCACGGGGGAAATGCAGCTTTCACACAATAGTAGAATCGGGAATCCCACACAACTGAATTACAGCTGCATGAAAAGAAAACATTACATAGAAAGGCCCAAAGTATCTGGCAACCTAGGAATAGCTGGACTACTGAGACAATAGCAACAGCTTTTGTAGCATAGGAGACCAGCTTGTGAGACATCCACAAATCTGTCTGTGGGTTAACTGGTATATATCAGTGCCATCCTATTCCTGCATCTACTGGACAGAGATCTGCTGATGTGGCTACACTCTTCAGCCAGCAAAACACTCATTCCCTTCCATTATCTCCTTTATGCATTCCAGAAAAGTATAAAGGGCCTCTCACCACCAGAAATTCTGGCTATACTGCACCAACAGGACCTTTTTAATAATCAGATTATTTACCTGGGGATTCACTAAGTACCTCCAGGACAACAACTCCTCCTTCCAGGCACCTCCTCACTGGAAGAGGAAGAGCAATATATATGGCCTTTGATAAACCAACACGACTTTGTTAGTTTGTGAGCACACGTAATGGCAAGAAAGCCAAAGTGAAAGGAAAGCCCCTCCAAGCTCTGGTAAATCCGGGTCTCCGAGGGTCTGGAGGGTCCTGTCCATGTCACTCAACGTTACTGCATTCCATGCCTGGGGAGGTTTGCTAGGGCCACCCAAGTTTTCAGAACAGAGCTAGCTGTCAGCACTTTAGATAACACTTTGGAAGTCTGCATGGAGCCGCCTGCACAATTGTTTGGGAACATTCAGGATTCGTTAAAGAAATGAATAGCTAACACAGCTTGACACATCACGAGGGAGCAATGGAGTCTGTATTGCCGAGAGGAGAGGTACTGCTGATTCAGAGGGAGCGGCCACAGATCGAGGCACCAGGTGCATTTGGGCCTGGTCTGGCAGACAGCCTGCAAAACACATGCCTCCTGCATGCAACACCTCTCACGGGAGTCCTGCTATGTGGCTGGAACAAACATGCCCAACGCTATGCCTTACACCCTCCCTGCAACTGCTGAGGCCTTAAGGCGTCAGGTGGCTATCTCCCCAGGAATCAGGGATTCAGGCAAAGCGGTTGCTTTCCTCCCCACCCCTGGTGCATCTGCATCCTTGTGCCGTGCAAGAGCGAGAGCATCTTCCATGCCAGCGGCTGTCAGAAAACTGAATGGAGAGCAAAGCTCTGCCGTTTCAAGCACTTTCATAGCAGGGAGGGGAGGTGGCAGCCTAATAGCAGACTCTCAGCTCTCAATCATCTGCTTCTAAAAAGCTGCATTTGCACTCTGTTCGGAGTCTCTTGTGGCAGCAGGCTCCAGCTCTTTAAAATCAAATGGTGCTTAAAATTAATTCTGTTAACTGATGAAAGAATTCTGATTGATGAATAATATCTCTTGGCTTTTCTAAAGGAACGTTTGCCGACGCCTCCCCCTGTGATGTCTGTGCCAGTCTTCCTCTGTGACTTCATCGCTCCTGCTCTTCATGGGAACAAGCTATCTATGACATCAGGGAGGTCACGTGTGGGAGCTTCCAGGGCAAGGGGAAGCAAGCTATGGGGTAACAAATAATAATAATTTCAAAGCAGAGGGAGTTACTTCTCTTAAAAGCAGGTACCAGTGAAGATAAGAATGGTGAATACAATCCCAGAAGCAAAGCATCTCTCTGCTGCTCAGATCAGGATGGGCTGAAAATACTGTGCAGCCTTGGAGACCATTCTTCCTTCCAACTCTGCTTCCTTCTCCTAGAATCCTTCATTCATTTCAATTATTTACATTCTGCCTTTCAGGGTACAAATATTTCCAAAGTGGCTTACAGATAACATTGAACTATTTGTTTTAAAAAGCCATTATCACCAAATTAAAAAGGATCCTTCCCACAGGCCAGTGGTTGGTAAAAGAATGACTGGGGGTGGGAGTGGGGGAGAGATAGATCTGCTTGATGTCTCCATTGCTTGCCTCTCTTTCTCCCCTGGAATGCATGGGGACAGTGGGTAGAACACGGCCCTCTGGTGGTGGAGCAGCTGGCTGGAGCAGGCTCTGAGGTGGCCTTTACCTCCCACCCTCCTGGTATCCCAAGATAATTACCAAGGTGATTAAAAGGAGCATGTTGGTCTCACCAAAACCTCCACTCCTGCTATACCTTAAAGCCTTAGTTCTTGAGAATCATTTACAGACATTTGGAGTTTCATATGTATTCCTGAAATCTCACACTCTTCCCTTGCACCTGTTTGTTTGTTAAGACATATTCATGTAAATAAATCACCACTTGCAAACATTTTATGAAGCTTGCACAGTGGACATTAATTGTCTGAATTTGACAATGGTCTGGTTCACATGACATGGAAAACTAAACTATGGCTTTCTGCAAATGTGGAGGTTCCTGGAAAGGAGCTTGCTTGTTTTGGCACAGCAGCAACCAGGCCAAGCACAGTGTTTGCACGCATGTGTACATACATGCTTGGGCAGGTTGCTAAGTAATTTTCTCAAGACACATGGCACCTGCCCAGCTGCTGGTGTTGTTCATGGAGGCAAGGTTGAGGATTACGTATTTTCTAGGAGAGAGCAGGGCTGTGTATGCCTACAGGCTCCCAGGAATATCTCTTGCTGTCATAATAACTTAAATGCTTCACAAAAGCCCATGCATCCCCTTTCTGCTTGCAAAGGTATAGTCTCTAGTCAGGCTATGGTTTTCTAATGGCTCTTCCAAAATATGGGGCATTAGGCATCCCTGATTCAATTAAACAGCATGTCACTCAGCAACTTCTCTGTGCTACATTCTTTGTGTCATTTTACTCTGTGGCTGTTGGTGTCAGTGGTCTGAGATAAATGGCTCAGGTATGCTTTCTAAGTGCATTTTTGGAATGTGGCAACATTCATTTAGGATCCTCCTTAGCATAGAGCAATTCACCAATGGTCAGTGGACTGGGTGACCCAGGCAAAAGGATACATGTTTTCTGTCCTGTTAACAGATTTATTGCTTATGTAGATGCAATAAGAACTGTGACCTCTCAGCAATCACATCCCAAGTCAACATCAAATAAAGTTCACTTCTGCAGCAAGCTACAACATACTGGCTAATATTACCTGGTTTTGTGTGGGTTACGTGCTCAATGAGATATGCATGTCCTAAATCTGCATGTGTCAGAACTAAAAGAACACTGAACTTTAATCACATTGACACAGGACTGCAGCCCCCATTTAATTGACACCCAAATAATTTTGAGGGAGCTTTCATTGGTTCAGGAGCCTTTATTTCCTTCAGAATATTAAATATCCTGCTCTTCAGTCCAAAAAGGCTCCCAGAGCAAATTACAAAATAATTCTAAAACAGTAAAACAATGTAAAAGCCAATAAAGACAATATTAAAGCATCAGGCAGCAGAGCAGGCAGTTTTCCAGTGCTTAAACAAAATTAATACTTAACAGATCTAAAAGGCCTGAGCAAATAAGAAGTCTTCACAAGGGAGTCAGACACATCTCATTGGGGACAGAGTTTCAAACCCAGGGCACTATCATAACCAAGAAGGCCCTGTGTCTGCTCATAACCCACCTAACCTCATATGGCAGAGCAATTGAGAGAACAACTTCCAAGGATTATCTTAATTCTGAGTAGGTTCATATAGGGGAAAGAGATTATGAAGGCACTTGGGCCCCAATCCCTGCTGAATAGTGCTCATAAACAGACTGGAAGCCAGTGTCATCATTTCAGAAACAGGTGACATACGCATCATTTGCCCAATCCTAGTAAGTACCTAGTCAAGGTGATGGAATTTATTAGGTGTGGGAGTTATTAGGTGTGGGGGCAGGTGTGAGGAACCTTTCTCATTCCAGAAGTTGCTGAACTATCTTTCCCACAGCAAGCATGAACAATGGCCAGGGATGATGGGAGTTGCAGTTCAGGAACATGTGGAAAGCCAAAGATTCCCCATACCTGGTCTACAGTTTCCAGAGCTTCCCCTCAGCTCTCCTGATCCACTCAGTCAGTCCAGATGTGTGTGGTGTTTCAGCAGCTGCTGACTCCCTACCAAGCCACATGACTAATAGGAAGTGGTATAGGCACTGCAGCGCACAGAGCTGGCTTCATGCAGAGATCATAGGAGCATCTCAGAAGGAAAGGCAACTCATTTTGTTCCAAGGACTATACTTCTGCTCCCAGTCATGCTTTACTGTGGGCCAGTCATGTGATATTCTGCCTACAAAGCATCTTTCTTCTTTGCAAACATATTCCCATTCAAAATGCTAATTTCCCATAAAAATCATTACAGGTTTATCAGTTTTCACCTAAAATTCATTGGCATCTGCCCTTCAGTAAAGAACACCCTCCTGAAATGTGCAAATTGGCCAGATGTGGCTGTCAGAGATTTAGACAGACTGACAGATGCCTTTGCATTTTGAATTAGGTGTAGCCAACTGCAGTTGCCCACCCGGTTGTAAAAGCAGAGTTGGCTCCTTTCTGGAAAAGCTTGTGATTGACAGAAACATGTAAGCAGCTAACACCTGGAGAAGTAGGTACTCCCTCAGCCAGGCATCAGCTCATGATGTAAGTAACAAGCAGTCAGCCGCGGGGTATAATACAAGAGCTATCAAGCCAAAGCCTGAGTTCATCCCCTTCGCCCACACAGCCTCACTGTCATGCCACGAGCTCTCTATTTTCACATCAGGCAGTAATGGCAGGGGATGAATAGGGCCCTGGTGCTCATCAAGGCAGGACTGTGGCCCATCCCTGCTGCTGCAAGAAAATGCCCCTACCAACGCTGCTGTCTAGAGGACCTGTAGCTGGTGGTGGATTGCAGGTTCAGTTTGTAAATGCAGAAGACACAGAGGTAAAGCTGATGATCAGGAGGTGAGCTGAAAGCTCCATACCAGGCAGAAAGCACAGCCAGAGGTGGTGGTCCAATTCAGTCTGTATTATTTTCACGTGTGTCTACTGCCCTCTTATCAGACAGATGTCCTCTGGAGCATTGGACTACCACCAAGTTGAGGGACAGTTGCTTGATATACAGCCATACCTCGAGTTACAGACACTTAAGATTGTGCATTTTTGGGTTGCGCACCACGCCGAACCCAGAAGTACTGGAACGGGTTAATTCTGGGTTTCGGCACTCGCGCATGCACAGAAGACCAAATCGCGACCCACACGTGCACAGATGTGACGCTGTGGGTTGCAAACGTGCCTCCCACACAGATCACGTTCGCAACCTGAGCATCCACTGTATATTGTGGGAAACTCCACTTACACAGAGAAAATGTAACACAAGACAGTTAAGGAAGCAGGTGTCACATGAGTGATGCGTGAACTCAAATAGTACCGGCATGATTTGGCCAGAGTTGAGAATACATTCACAGGAGATACAGCTGTCACCTCATTGGATTTGTCTACGCAGCTCTAAACTGTGGGCCCAGGGTACTGTTTCACTGCTTTGGATTTCTACCATCCAATCACGCAAGCACGAGTCAAACCATGTTGGTCTCCTGATAGTATACAGTAGGTTTTAATTTGGGAATGGAGGGAGCACAAATACAAGGCTGACTTTAGGTAATGAGATGTGCTTAAAGCTCCATACAACCAGGGGCATACAAAGCGGGGGGCCACACTTGGTGACAAGGTGGCCCGCTGCCTCCCTCCTAGCTGTAGAGCGGCTGAGGGTGTGCACACCATCAGTATGGGCGTCACTCGCACGTCGTCCGTACAGGCTGCCGCGTGTGCACGACCCTCCCCTCGGCGCACTGCACTGGGTGCCAGAGATGCTTCTTCTGCCACTGCATACAACATAAGGAAGCAACTTTAAGGAACAAATTGGGGGGGGGGGTTAAAACTTAGGAACAAATTGTTCAGAAATATACCAGTCTTGGCCTCTGTTCCTACCAGCTCCACCATCTTGCTCTTAATAGCAGGAAGAAACATCTCCCAGAGGGTTTGAAACTTAATCCAGACATGATGGAAGTGCTCCTGGCCCACAGAACTGGGCAGAACAAGGTATAGGAACTCAATCTGCCTTAGATGGTGCTGCCCCTGGCCAGGAGTGCTTCTACACAGTTGAAGTCTGGGTGCCAAAAACCAGTGTTCCTTGAAGTGTCAGATCTGGCCTTGATGACACCAAGTTACACCTCAATGAATGACTGTAATGCACTGTGCATGGAGCTACCTTATAAAACTGTTTGGAAACTTCACTTGCTCTAGAACAGCATTTCTCAACCTGTGGGTTCCCAGATGTTGTTGAACTCCCATCACCCCTAGATAGCAAGGCCAGAGCTCAGGGATGATGGAGTTGTAGTCCAACAACATCTGGCTACCCACAGGTTAGAACCGTTGCTCTAGAATGCTGTAGCCAGACTGTCAACAAGTGCCAGTTATTGGGAGCATGCATCTTCACTGTTGGAATAATTTATTTAGCTACTGATACCTCTAAAGCCCTACTGATAGCAACTACTGATGTGTTTTGAGGTACTGGTCCAAGGTACTAGTTACAGCATTGATAGTCATAATAGCTTAAGACCTTCTCCCATTTTCAGAATTAATTATTGTATTCCAGTGCGGTAATAAATACTGCAGCCATTCCAAATAACTCCTTATTTAGAATAATTGAATAACTGAATTGTAGAGTTGGAAGGGACCCCAAGGGTCATCTAGTCCAACCCCCTGCAATGCAGCAATCTCAACTAAAGCATCCATGACAGGTGGCCTCCATAAAGGAGCTTGTTGTATATTCCTCCCCAAGTGTCTGGCACCATCTTGGATGTGCTTCCCGCTCCCTCTAGGTACACTGTTGTAAGGAAAGGAAGATGAATGGGAGTCCTGGAGGGAAAGTGAGAAGTGGAGTGTTAATGGTACCTGCAGCAAAATGGCTAAGTTCACCCTTGCTAAAGATACAGAAATGACTTTCTCCCCCCCAAATACTATTCCAATGATACATTGTCCACCTGGGAACATGAGAAACTGCTACCTGGATTAGCTGTAATGGCCAAGCAATTATTGTTCCCAGCCTGCTCCATCGCATTGTTGAAAGAAACATGAGTGGGAATAACCTCCAAACCCTAGAAAATGTGACCCAGGCTGCATTTTCTTCCTGAACTAGCAAGATGCATTTTCCACTACTAGAACAAGTGTCCCGTCACAGGTATAAGATAAGGATTAGAGAAGCCCATGAAACATACACAGATATAATCAAGCATTAGGAAAGACTCTCTGAAAATACTTATTAATCGTTAGGATTTTCCTAAACCTTAAAACTGTTGTGTGGTGTTACTGAACAACAGTAATCAGGCTGAGCATTTAAATACCAGATGCTATTATACATGTAAGCATCTAGATGACCAATTAGGTCAACTATGTACAAGTGCTAGGACTCAAGACTTTGCCCTCCAGATGCTGGCCAAGTTTGCTAATGATACTAAATTGTTCAAGGTCATTAAAACAAAAAAGGCTTATGAAGCACTCCAAAGGGGCCTCTCCAAACTGAGTAAATGGGTGATAAAATGGCAAATGCAATTAAACGTAAACAAACATAAAGTGATGTTGGGGCAAAAATCTTAATTTCCAATATATGTGCTCATAGTGTCTGAACTAGCAGTGACTGACAAGGAACAAGACTTTGGGATCATAGTGAAGATGTTGACCCACTGTGAAAATGCTCCCATTAGCATCAATGGGAGCTCCCCCCCCCCCCCGCACTGCAAATAGCACCAATGGGCGATCACTATTAAAACCATGATGAAGGTGAAGAGCTAACCTAGCTTCTCCCAGTCACATGCAGGCACAAGAGCTAAAGACACGAATAATGTCACGTCTGGTTTGGTCCTGGCAGAGTATTATAAATTCCTCTTCAGTTATAAAGTTTAATGAGTAGCCTTGGACAAGCTTCTCTCCCTCTCTCTTTCTTTCTTATCTCACAGGATTGTTCTAAGAATAACTGAGAGAACTGTGTAACATTACATAAATGGAAAAGGACTGTATAAGTGCCAGACTACAATATATACAATACATCTACTTTTTCACATTCCAATCTCCTTGATCAAAGCTTTCTGGTTTGTTATCTCCATGGGAAGGACAGGTGAGTCAGCTTCTACTAGACAGGAGCCACATATGCCTATTT
This sequence comes from Podarcis tiliguerta, assembly GCF_965153285.1. NCBI lineage: Eukaryota > Metazoa > Chordata > Lepidosauria > Squamata > Lacertidae > Podarcis > Podarcis tiliguerta. The sequence goes on from NC_139539.1 coordinate 48,396,289, forward strand.
TGACCCATCTGTGACATGTTTATCTAGGGTTTGAGCCTGAAACATGTAAACAAATAAAGGAAAGACATGTAGATGCATGCAGAGTGACTGTCCTTCATCAATAAATAACCACAGCAAACCACAGCTTTGCTTTCACTGGTTTTGATGTGACACGTTTTATTTACTGAGCATTTTACTGAAATGTTAGGGTTGGTTGTTTTTATATTCTGTAAGCTCCTTTAGCCACTGAGAAAAGTGAGACAAAATAGCAAAATAAAATAACTTACCAATAAATCTGAGACTAGTGAAAAGGCGTACCAGGCACGGAGTGAGACCCTTTTATTGGAAGCTAACCACCAATTGATTATGTGTAAGGGAGATAACGTAGAGTCTAGCATCCAACTATAGTTATGCCACTCAGATTCTGAAATGAGCAGAAGAGAAAGGCTCAGCCCAAGAGTCTGACGCTGTTTAGCAATGTTGTACCTTCCTTGAAACTCTATTTGCCTCCAGTCTGCTTCCCTAATATTTGCTGTTTTGCTCACTTTCAATTTCAGTGAACAGCCTTCCATTACTCCCCTCACTGTGTGTGTGGCAGAGCCCCAGAGCTATTTATATGGTAATCGATTTGTCCTGCAAGCTTCTGTATCCTGGCCGCAGGGTCAAGTCATTATTTGCATTATCCCAGGAGGGACATGACTGAAAGCCCCTTCTCACGACCCCTTGAGTACATGGTTTTTAGTCCATCCATGCTGACCTTAGCTGTGCCGCAATGAACTGAGCTGTTTGTGTGAATGCTGATATAACATGCAAATTTGGCACAGATCTACTTTCTGCATGCTGCTGCATGCAATTACATGTTGTACAACCATCCACATGATTGGCTCAACCTAGCTGAAAGTCTGCACAGACTGATTCACAATGGCAGCTGCTATAAATTGAAAGAGTTGTGAGAAAAGGGTTGTGTCTGTTGGGCAAGGCAGGAAGAAGAGATGCTAATCAGCAGCATGTAAGTGTATTGAGTGACATGACCAAATACAAAGTCTCAGTCAATTAATCCCTTCCAGAAAGAAACTCTGCCACTTTTAATATACAAATAGAGTAATTGCGTTGATGAAGGCACACGCACACACACAGCAAAGCAAAACATTCCTGTGCAACTGTAGCTAAACTTTCTCCCCGAGCTCGATGTTTTTGCACGTGCAAAGAGAGTTTAATATAAGGATGCATTCAAACTTGCAATTCCCCATGAGGCCTTTACTGCATGCCTCTGGTAAATATTTGAATACACTCTCAACAGCCTCTTCCCAGTGCTCTACAACAGGCAACATTAGATTAGGGCATCAGTATTCAGAACAAGGCCCAGAGCCACTTTTGTTGTGCCCCTCAAGGGGGTTAACAGATGCCTTTCCAAGGGGTTCTTTTCTTCCCTTCCCCCATCTAAGCAACAATGTAATTGTTGTCCTTCCCTTGCTTCCACTGTAATCCTCCCCTCTTCCCCCACTCCAGCATGCCCAAGCAAATCTCACCAGAGTAGGAAATCACCTCCTAGTTACAGCAGCAGAAGAATGTGCGGAAGGGGCATTGTGGCTGCAGGCATTGAAGGGCAGCCGGGTTGGAGCTGTGAAAGGTTTGGGACAGCAGCTGTTGCAGCAGCATCCATAGGTGTATAAATGGCATGAGGCCAGGCTGAGGGACTTGGCAGGAAAATATCAGCCCCACAACACCTCTGCTCTGCCCCCAGAGTTTTGTGGTAAGGATGGGAAGCACCAGCATCATTTATGTTGCTTGTTTCATTTCAATAGCAGACATGTAGAGGGTGGCAGGGTCTGTGAGAGCAATTAGGTTTCTATGCATTTTTGCCTCATACATACGTTTTCCAAAGCACCTTTCCCTAATAAAATGAATTTCTGTATGTTATTTCCATTTATATATACATTGTATGCACACTTCATCCTAGTATATGCATTTTTGTACACATCACTTGGCTGGAGAACTGTATTGCAAAATTCATAAAATTCTGGGTTTTGAAGGGTGGCTGAATTGTAGAGTTGGAAGGGACTCTGAGGATCATCTAGTGACTATTCCAACCAGGAATCTGCAGCTGTCCCTTACAGGGATCAAACCTGCAACCTTGCCATTATCAGCACCACACTCTAACCAACTGAGCTATGGTCCCTGTTTTGATTCACATGTTGTTTCAGAAACTGCAAATTTTGCAGATTGGCCTTTAAATGTAACCTGAACTAAATTTCTCCCCCATACCTATCAGAGGCATGTTTTACCCCTGCAATAGACTACAAGGTATGTTAACCATTAAGCTAAGAAACAGTGACATGCCCAAGACTACCCATTGACTTTCATATTTGAATAGGGATTTGGGTTCCAGTTTTTCCACCTCCATAGCTTACACTTTAACCAGTGCACCATGCTAGCTATGCGGTTCTGGCTTCAATTGGGGTTTTTTTTTTGGGGGGGGGGGTTGTCACATCATGCAGCCATGAAAAGCACAAGAGGACTTCCCACTTCTCCAAGTGCTAAACCTATTTCCAGATCATCCACAAGAAATAAAGAACAGAATGTAGAAATGCAGAAAGTTTGCCAGAGACGGCGAGCTGATTGGACAGTGACTCAGCACTGAGAAACAGATCAGGCTGCATAGCCAAACTAAAGGCAAATGTGTCAAAAGTTCCACAAAGACAGCTTGGCATCTGCACCTCATTGTTCTGTAGAAGAAGTGTATGCCTCAAAACTCTGAGCACAGCAGCTAGGGTTGCAACCTTTTCCCTGGCAAATGCTTTGTGGCCAACTGCATCACATGCAGAAATGAAAGAAGTGCAGCTCATTCCATCACTGGATCCCCATGCCAAGGGAAATTTCCACTTGCCGAATTTCTGCATGTCATGCAGATATTAAAGGCACAGAGCTTAAGGCATGGAAAAACAGCAAGGGATAGTCCAAACATGGCAAGCAGAACTATCAAAGCAAAGTGACAGATCTGGAGAATAAGACTCCAAGTTGGCTGGGTCATGGTTATCAATGCCTCAAGGACAGCCTCTCTCCACCTGAACTGACCCAGACCCTGCAATCATCATCTGAGGCCCTTCCTCCTGTGCCTCCTCCATGAGAGGTCCAGAGGGCAACAAGAGAATGGGCCTTTTCTGTGGTGGCTCCCTACTTGTGAAATGCTCTCCCCAGGAAGGCTCACCTGGTGCCTTCATTACATATCTTTAGGCACCAGGCAGTCTTCTCCCAGGCCTTTGGCTAATTAAACCATCTATGGCCTTTTAAACTGTGTGGAGGATGTTATTGCTTTGGTTTGCTATTATGGTATGTATTTTTGTGTTTTTATATTGTAAATCACCCTGCGATCGTCATATGGTTGGGATAGAAATTAATTAATTAAATTAATTAATGTTAGAACAGACAGGCCACACAGGACTGTTGCAGGTTCTCCTCTGATAATAATACTCAGCAAAAGGAGATTTGAAACTGTGAAAGGGCCTATGAAAGGATGTCTAATCAGGGAGCATCACAGATCTGGCAAATCAAGGAAAACTGATGCAGCATAAAGTACACAAGGCTGCATTTTTCTATTTCTGTGGCAATTACGTAGTTTGTACAAGTGTGCTCTGAAAAATCAGAGCATTTCAATGGGTTTCCGAAGATAACCACAAGTGCATATTGTATGACACCACCACAAAACAGCTAGAAAATATATACCTAGGTCCTTCAAGTCAGGGCCACCTAATGGAGTCAGAGTAGGGAGAAGACACAGTGTATTGTGTGGCCTGAAAGGGTCTTCGCAATTGAATAGAAGTTAGGCTCAAGTGCCTCCCTCAGAATTTTCTCATGCTGTAGGGAAAATGATCACATGTTTTTCTGTAGTTTCCAGCACATCAAATTTCAGGTTCAATTGCTTTCTGGCTATCTGAGGAATCACGTGTATCTGAAAATGCTAAAGATAACAGGCATTTCAGATAAGGGAAAGATATTGCTGTCAGAAATGAAACAATCCACAAAGTATAGCCAATTTGAAGCCTATAAAAACTGATGCAGAGCTGCTGGCACACCTTACAGTACAATTACTGAATGATACCATTACAGGTAAGGAACTGAGAAACTATAATTATGGAATATATGCATACCATTCTCTTCCAAATTTGATATCTGTTTAAAACATTTCTGTGCCACCTATTTTGACTCCAGGGTCTATTATAATTTCAAATGTTATCATTTACAATAAATAAAAAGCAAGACAACAGAAGCCAGTGAAATGGCAGTAATAAATCAATAATCAGCAGCTTAGAGACATTTTTAATTGTAGTGGTGTATAAATTGTCAAAATAAACAAACAAATAATAAAGTTCATTGGAAATTAAATGCTTCCCAAAGCTTGGGAAATAAAATTTTTTAGTCATGTAGATGTTTGTTGAGTATGATGGACATTAATAAAAAAAAACAGACCTCATTCCATACTTGCCACCCATGTTAAATCTCTCGGCAAGGAGCACAAAGCAGATGATATTAATACACAAACAAGTTCCTACAGGAACAGGTGGTCCTTGGGATAAAGGTAAAGGGACCCCTGACCGTTAGGTCTAGTCATGGACGACTCTGGGGTTGCGGCGCTCATCTCACTTTATTGGCCGAGGGAGCCGGCATACAGCTTCCAGGTCATGTGGCCAGCATGACTAAGCTGCTTCTGGCGAACCACAGCAGCACACGGAAATGCTGTTTACCTTCCGCTGCACTGCATGCTTTTGAACTGCTAGATTGGCAGGAGGTCCTTGGGATACCCAGGTCCTATGCTGTTTAAGGCTTTGGAAGCCTAAATTGTCTATTTGAATTGAACCTGTAAACAAACTAGTACCTGGTGTAGAAATTTAAGTTAGATAATTAGTGCTATCCACTAGCACCTGTCTGTCTGTGTTTCTTCGTTTTTTATTTATTTTATTTAAAATATTTCTAAACTTTTTCTAAAAATATTTTTTTTAAATTCTAAGTGGCATACAGCAGTACAAATAAACATAAAACACTAAAACAATACCATAAAAAGAGGTTTATTAAACTAACACATGGAAATACTTTGCCACAGGGTCCAACCTTATGCATCAGGAAAAGCCTGTACAAAGTTTTCCAATACAGAAGTAGCAAAAGAAAAGCTGTTATAAAAACTGAAACCACAAAACTATTCACAGCTCTTGTATAAGTTTACTATCAAAAAATAATGAGCGACTTGGGGAGAGATGAAACATCAGAGACTTTCAGTTGTAAAATAGGAGAGATTCTAAAATCTTTGATATCTCAAGGAACCACATATTTTTTCCTGATGTTTAACCATAAGTATTAACAAGCCAATCCTATACATATCTCTCCCGAAGTCTCATTGTGTTTTTGTGTTACTCTCATAGTATATAGGATGATGGCCCAAGTGTACTTTTATTTGGTTCAAGACAACTGATTCCACAGACAGATAGTACCTCTGAGTGTTCAAGCAAGGCAGTCAGTGATTTTGGAGAGATAGGTTTAAGGACATTTAAATTATAATACAACAGCTGTCTTCAGTTTATCTCATTTTTGAGAGAGAAAGAATGGGAGAAGGGGTTAAAATAGGAACAAGAGTTCTTAGCAGAGAATTGTCCTAATATCAAAGTAGGCTTCCTTTTTTGTGCATGTATTTGGATAGTTAACACAATATGGGCAATCAGAGCAATTGTAATTCACTTCCTGTGTGAGGGTAATCAAGGAGCAAAGGCTAAACAAAAGCTTCCTTCTCTCTTGCTCTTTGCCTGCCCCTGGGCAAAGTTCCTTGTTCAGTACTTCTCTGCTCCCCCATTGCTTCAGAAGAGGAAATCAGAGGCACAATCCCAGCTGCTGCCTCCACCACCACCGCCAAGTGATTTAGCAATTGCATCATAGCAAATGACTCCACACCTGCTGCCAATCAAATGACTGCACAATTACTTTGCAACCATAGTCTGCATGATCAGCAGCTCTGCAAGGTGAGGGGATGAGGTGCTAATGAGCCCAACAAGGTGCTAATGAGCCTGGGCTGCCAAAGTATCCCTTTGGCCTTAGGACAGCGCTTAACAGTCTGGGCTCTGCTAGGGAAGCATTTGTGAGTAGTAAAGCCATGGCTGGCAGGCCAGGCAGGGGCCACCACATGGCTTCACAACAGCAAACAACTAATGAGTGGGTTCAGCCATCTATTTGTATTGTCCCAGGTGGTACATTCCTTCTAGACTGCCACCTGGCCCCTAGTGCAAGGGCCAGCTTGTGCAGGTTTTTCCTTCTGCATCATCAGTGACAATGTGCAAGTGGGTAAAAGAGCCTCCACTGGAGAAGCGCACATGTTCAAGATAATATAGATCCTGCAATACTACACATTTAATTTTGTCCAGGGATATTCCAAAAGTCTCCGAAGCAGTATGTTTATTTATGTAGGATTTGTGCAATTATGAGATTTGTTGGCCAGCACTAAAACTGGGTGGAGAAACACTTTTTATGTCTTAAAGCACCCCAAACATTAAAATAAGGTAAAGTAAGCAATAACTAAAATCACAATATAGTATGCAAGTTTTAGGTTTCACTGAACCCTTCAGGTTGATGTTCAAGACTAAATCAATCACATAGTCCAGTCCTACACATACGTAGGTTCCACATAATTAAATGGGACTTCTTCCCCTGTAAATGTGTGTAGGGTTGCCCCTACAGTCTGCAAAACTGACCTTTCAAGCAAATTACTCCTTAAGTTACATCCCAACTCAGGGACTCTTTTTATCAATTAGCGGAACCTGTTTCCTGCTCTAAGTTCTTCCCCTTTTCATACCTGATACACTTGGAGAATATTGCCATAGTGGGCCAATAGATTTGTCAGAAAGTGCTGCTCACCTGACAGAATTCATTTCATTTCTGACCTGTTCAGTTAGTGGGGCGGATGAAGGATGAAGACCAAAGAGAAGGGAAACAGCAAAATGTACTTACCCAAGTAAGGAGAGACTCAGGAAATTAGAAGAGACTGCAGACACAAAGAGAGCCATGACCCATTCATTCATGTGTCAAGAACAATGCAGCACAGGACAACCCAGAGATCAGCAGGTGACAATATAACTCTGGATCTCTGAGATGTAATCATAAGCTCCAATGTGCAGCTCTTGGGCTTTCCCCCCACTGATCATCTGCACAACTGAGCTCTTGCCACTTTGCAGTTTATTTGTTTACTAGGATAACGTTTCAATTAAAGCAACAGAATAGAAGAAGAGAGTCTGCTGAAAAGAACAACTGTGTGGCAGAGGGAAGAAGGGATGCCAACATGAAATTGAGTTTAGCAAGTCATTGTTGTTCATTGATAACAAGAACAAGAGGGAAAGTAGTACCAAGAGCCAGAAATTTATTAGGCAGCAGCTGGAGAGGCCAAGAGCAATGGGGTGAAGAGAAATATGATAAAAGAACATCTGTCAAAACTAACCCAACCCCTTGTCAAGGTAGAGGCCTTGAGGCAGCAACCCTGAGAGTTTCAAAAGGAACTTTGAAAAGTGATCTTTGACTTCTCACAAGCACCTGTGGGGACTAGGAATAGCCCCCACGCCTCTTAAAAAGGGTGGGGAGGGGAGAACTCAGAAAGCACAAGCTATTTAGCCATGTTTCCCAGGCCCCATCTGCACTATACAGTGGTACCTCAGGTTACATACGCTTCAGGTTACAGACTCCGCTAACCCAGAAATAGTGCTTTAGGTTAAGAACTTTGCTTCAGGATGAGAACAGAAATCGTGCTCTGGCGGCGCAGTGGTTAAGAACGGACCTCTGGAACAAATTAAGTACTTAACCCGAGGTACCACTGTATAACTAAACCCATATTAAACAGTCATGGCTTCCGCCAAAGAATCATGGGAAGTGTAGTTTGTTAAAAGTGTTGAGAGTTGTTAGAAGAGCCCTATTCCCATCAAGGCTACAATTCCCAGAGCTTCCTGGGAAGAACCACCAGTTGTTAAACCACTTTCTAGCTCTGTGAGGAGAATAAAGAATAAATACTTTTCAGAAGTATTTAACATTGCACATACTTTAGCCAACACTGCACCTTTTGAAGTTACCCTGTTTTCTGTTGATTTGTTAAAGTTTAAAAAGCAATGATAGAGTGTCCCTCTCTGAAGACCTTAACATCATTTGTTAGTTCTTGGAACATTGTTCCAAAAACATTATGTTCTTATGAAAAAATGTTCTGTGTTGTTAACCTCTACTTCTTTCTATCCTCCCTTCCTTCTGGATCATGTTGACACAATGAAGGGCGGTTTACAAATATTGGAGAAATAATACACATGTCTGCTGTCTCCCTGGTCTAATTTAATATTTTCAGATCCTTTTGGGCAGGGCCAGTTTTATAAGCTATGGCTATAATCCAGAGCAAAGCTATGTCTAGCACTTGTGCTGGATTGTGGCCAATGTTTGTTCAGTGGTAGACTGCAAACTGCTGGTATTTTAGAAGCAGATAATAAAACTATGAGTTTAAAAAAACACACACACTGAATACCACAATCTGACCCTTGTCACTGGAGCATTAAATCAGCCCTGTTGTGAGAAGCACTGCTGGTTATTCTTTTGGCAAGGCTCTTGTGCTTCTAATAGCTGCATTGCAGACAGAAATTCAACGAGTTTATCCTGCCTCCAACAACTATTTCCAAGCTGGGGAAAGTTGTGTATACTTTGAAGATAGACGAAATGTGTGGTATAGCCACAAATTAGCAGGACGTAGGCAACAATGTGTACTCCACATTGAAATTATCTGTGTTTTAGTTTAGCAACAGGATGTGAATAGTCTTCTAGTTAGCAGTCACAGTTCCTATTTCCCAGAAAAGAATCTCCATTGGTTCATTGAAACCAATTGACATGATAGAATTGGAACAGCAGTACAACCATTTGCCTATCTTATTGAGAGCTGGTGTTATGCAGTGGCTAAAAGATTAAGCTACCAACCAGGAGGTCCCCAGTTTGAATCTAGCCATGAAATTATGAGGAGGTCTTCCTAGATAAGACTCTTCATCTCAGCCTACCCCATAATAATAATGCTGGCTCACCTTACAAGGTTGTTGTAAGGACCGCAATGAGATCATGCATGTATACTTTGAACACTTGAAAGTGCTATGCAACAGTTAAATGTCATTCTGAGATGAAGATCAAGACCATTAGGCAGTTGACTAAGTGGCAACTTGTTCAAGCGATTGTCCTGCGGGCAAATTAATTTGAGAAGTTGGATAACTACTAAGTAGGTACCAGTATCTCCATAATCTTATATTGTCTCAGTTATGCTGACAATTCTTGAAAGTGGAGAGGAAGCCAAACCATTAGCAACAGCAAAGCTCCCCAAAGACAGCAGCATTCCAATGAAGGTACTGGGAAGGCTAGAGCCGGGGGCAATTTAAATTTTCATAAGGTGGTGGAAGATGTGCTATCCAATCATTTCTACCCAAGCGTACTTGTAACAGCACCGAGTTGGCAGGCAGCGAGGAAGCCAGCGAGCAAGATAGTATTCTGTGCTGATATCTGTAAAATCCATAAACCAAATAGGAAAGAAATAGTTCTGGTATCTGGAAAGCAGCATGTTTTAGGCTCTCTCGGCTCCTTTCCTCTCTGCTGCTCTGATGTGATAGGAAGCAGGAATGACTGAGAGACTATACACACATGAAGTGATGCAGTGGAGGGTGACCCACTGCCAAGACTGCCACTGCAGCCATTCAGACCCACGGAACACAAACATACAAATCATTGCCCCAGGTAGCTGAACACAATGCATGGTTTCTGACAGTAAGAGGCGACTGGTTTCAGACCAGCCCTACCAACTACCTAGAAACATTTATCCCTGACTAAGATGCATGTGAAGGATTTTGCATTGGTAGTGCAGTGGGTGCAACATCCCCTGAATATGCCTAAAGGGGTCTTACAGGTAAATAGAATGACATGTATAAATAGAATGTTTGTTTCTGTGCAGTAATAAACACCAGCATGAAGTTGGTGCACAATAGCATCTTGAAATATGGAATTCTTTACTGGAAAGCCAGACACAGAATTGGCATATACTGCAAGAAGATAAATAGGTACCGCTCCGGCGGGAAGGTAAACGGCGTTTCCATGTGCTGCTCTGGTTCACCAGAAGCGGCTTAGTCATGCTGGCCACATGACCTGGAAGCTGTACGCTGGCTCCCTCGGCCAATAAAGCGAGATGAGCGCTGCAACCCCAGAGTCGTCCGTGACTGGACCTAATGATCAGGGGTCCCTTTACCTTTACCTTTAACTGCTAGGTATGCCTGGAAGAAACCAGTGTAAGTTAATAATAGTGTAAGATAATTTTGAACAGCCTGAAGCAACCACTGTCAAACAGTTAATGTGTTTGAAATTGTGCATCTACTATGTTTGATTCTATGAATGTTGCTAAAAGGAGAGAAGGAGGACTGCATCCCATCCACCCATACAGAGGGTAACCATTGGAGGGTGTACTTTGATTATCATAGCAGCATCAGGGACTGCCATGTGATGAGGAAAGTGCCTCTGATTAACTTGTTTCTGATGTAGCATTCTGAGAAGATGTGACGGAAAAGTTTGTTTTGCTGGGCAGGTTGGGTCCCCAGGTGTTTTCTTTTTCTTTTTCCCTGCCAGCAAATGGTTAATGAATGGCAGCCTCTGATTGGCTGGGATTCCAGGAGAGGGGCTTGAAAAGGAAAGGATTTGGATAGACAGTTTTTTTAGGTTGGGAGACAGGTTGGGAGATAGGTTAGGAGTCAGATTGAGAGATAGGGAGTGAGAGGAAAGAGAGTTGGTTCTGGGTAGAAACATCCACTCTGCGGAATATATCAAAAACTAGAGAAAGAAGTCTCTGAGCTTAGTGTGAAGGACAGTGTGTGGTGTCCTGTAAGGAATTAACAGGGAGGCTGAGCCAAGAGAAGTAGAAGCTGTGAGGATACAGTCTACTTAGGTCTCATTCCAGTCAAGAGAGGAGAGATTCTTCTACAAAAAGAGAAGACTCCCAAACCAGTTAAGAGGGGTGTGGTGATCCCTTGGGTCTGTTACTTGAAGTACCTCAGGAGTAGGGTTGTCAAAGGGGTGTGTAACTGACAGGAAGTAGCACCTTGTTTAAGAACCAAAGTATTAAGCGGCAACAGTTGTGCAACAACTGAAAATGAACTGAAGTGAAATAGCATTATAATCTGAAGTATCTTATGTTGTACCCACTTTGTGTCATAAACTTCCTTTATTTAATAAAATCATTCTTGATTATTTGATTAAATCCTACCTGAGACTCCAAATTATTAAGTTTTCCCTCACACAAGTCCCCCACAAGATAATCTGGGATAGTTTGTAGGAATTTGTGGAACTGGTGTTCCGTGAGGTGGGTGCGCTATATTTAAATGAGGGCGGGCCCAACGGCGCCAGGGGGAAAAGTGCTGTTGCGCCATCCCATAAGACACCAACATTCTAAAAATTACTGGAAGCCCCTTTTGCTGCAGCAAAGCCTATAGAGAGGCTCTCCTAAGGTCTCTCAAGTTTATAGCATAAGAGGTGCAGAGTTATCTCTCATTAGTTGCTGGAGATTTAGGTATTTCCCACCTGCACTATATGGTGCCTTTGTGGAGGACATATTGTGTTTTTCCTGCACAAACTGCAACAAAAAAATATAACTAAGGAACCTCCAACATCACCCTTATATGGTGTCTGTTGTATTTGTTTCTTCTTATGTGGCTTGTGCTTATCTGAATGTTACAGGCTGCAATCCCATGCAAACTTACTGGGAGTAAGCATCATTTAAAAGTTTCACTTCTGAGTAATCAAGCATATGATATGGCTGAGACACCCCAATACAAGAATGCTTGTGACATCATTAGTGAAGAAGAGTGACGTGTGACATCAATGTGCTATGAACTTCCTGCCCTGCAGCCTCATCCTGAAAATAATGTTTTCCCTCATCCAGCCCACCACTACATTCAGACACCAGTCAAGGGCTTGCATTATCTATTATGATTCAGACGTTAACACTGGCAGCATATTGATGGCACCCTAGCCCAAATCCCCTAATGGCCACTCCTGGTAGCTTTATTTAGATGTTAGACTGCATCTGGAATAGAATGGTGCCCTGCAGCACCCCATAACACAACTGCCAGGGGTACAAAGAGAAGTCTTTCAACACTATTATTTGCACCTTGCCTTGTACAGTAGGTAGGATTGGAACCACTGTAAGACAATGTCCTCAATACTTACCCCAGTGACCCAATCCAGGAGGATACCACAGTCAATGGTATCAAAAGCTTCCAATAGATCGAGAAGCAGCAAAGTTGTACTTCACTTGCTCTGTTCTCAATAACAAAGGGCAACTAAGGCCAATTCGGTCCCTTGACTAGGCCTGAACCCAGATTGAAATGGCTCTAGATCAGGCATAGGCAAACTCGGCCCCTCCAGATGTTTTGGGACTACAACTCCCATCATCCCTAGCTAACAGGACCAGTGGTCAGGGATGATGGGAGTTGTAGTCCCAAAACATCGGGAGGGCCGAGTTTTCCTATGCCTGCTCTAGATATTGTAGTAGAAACTTCATACTACAAATTAGGAGCTAGTATAAAGGGATCATCCAGAGACTTTTATATAATCTTGAAAGGCCTCTAGATTCCACTCAACCAAATCTGAGTGCCAGCCCATGTGAACAAGATGTGTTACAATTGAATCTTGAGATGAATCTGAATTTTTTAAGCATATACACTCCCACATTCTCACACTGAGTCAAGCAACTCAAGAGATTAGCCTGTGTACCCAATAGCTGGTGATTAATCATTAATCACATTAATCCAGAAATGGATATTCATTACTTCAGCTCACAAATATTAAAAAATGTGGTTTTCAGTGTGTGTGTGTGTGTGTGTACTGGGTAGAGCAGAAAGAGAAGAGAAATCGTGTACAGTATTATACTGGGCCTGCCCAAGGGACTGAAGTAAGTTGATGATTGCAAACCAATGTGCAATTCTGCAGCACGATGCAGCAGTGCAGACATCTGGAATTCATCTCTCTTCTATATTTGGGGTGTATGCATGTAATGGGACTGAGTGCATAACTCTCTAACTAAAGTGACCTAATTTTAAATGCTTGGGTGAAGCTCTTACTCTGAAAGACATTGAAAATACCAAGGAGAGCAGTAGAGGGAGAGCAGGGGAACCATTCAGGGACTGAAGCAGAAGATGTGTGAAGAGAGACTTGAAGGATCTAGTTTTATAATTTAGCTAAGGCAAAAGTCAGCGGGGACAGACTCTCTGTCTATAAATACCTTCAAGGTAACTGTATAAATGAAGGAAGGGAATTAATTCACAGGCTTAGAAGGTGTCAGGACAAAGAGTAATCGCCTTGAGTTGAGCAGAAGACATTTAGGTGAAGTATTAGGGAAATCTGTTACTAGAAAGAGCAGTTTGGCACTGTGTGGCCAGGTGGAAAAGCGGGACTGGGCTCCTGCACCTTTCATGGCCAATAGAAGAGGAAATTTCAGCAGGTGTCAGTTTGCTATGTAACCTAAGGTAAAGGGACCCCTGACCATTAGGTCCAGTCGTGGCCGACTCTGGGGTTGCGGCGCTCATCTCGCTTTATTGGCCTAGGGAGCCGCCGTACAGCTTCCAGGTCATGTGGCCAGCATGACTAAGCCACTTCTGGCGAACCAGAGCAGCGCACGGAAACGCCGTTTACCTTCCCGCCAGAGCAGTATCTATTTATCTACTTGCACTTTGATGTGCTTTCAAACTGCTAGGTTGACAGGAGCAGGGACCGAGAAACAGGAGCTCACCCTGTCGCGGGGATTCAAACCGCTGACCTTCTGATCGGCAAGTCCTAGGCTCTGTGGTTTAACCCACAGCGCCACCTGCGTCCAAATGTAATCTACACCTGCTATGTAACCTACACCTGCAGAAATTCCTGCTTCTACTACAGCTATGAAAGTTGCAGGAAGCTTGTACGCTTCTGCATCTGCCTACCCTAACTGGGCATCACTGTGGATTCCTAAGAGCCGCTGAAGTTCCAGTCACAGATAATTCTCTTCTTTTTATCTTTTCATTTGCCCAAAGTTTGAATGCTGACCACAGTCCACGTGCAAAAGAAAAAAGAACAGCATTGCATTTCAGCAGTTGCAGATTAGCCTGCAGAGATGGCGAGAGCAGCACTTGCTGACATTCCTTCTTTTGCTTGACTTTTTAAGCCACAGGACCTCAATCCTCTTTTGCATTTGGTCCTTACTTTTAGCCCAGGTTACACACCCAGGAGTAAAATGCAGACCTCCCTAATGCTAGATGCAAGGCTGCATCATGTGAGAGTTGCAGCCGGCTTAGCAGATTGCTGGGAAATAAAAGCAGAGGGGGAAAATATTTTTTTGCTAGCCAAGAATTCGTAATGTAGAGTGAGTCAGGCTCTACTGCCCATGGCAGGTTTATTTGTTTTATTTATCGCTACTGAAAGGTGCTCTCTTGGCAGACCCCAAAACCTCTTTGGTGGAACAGAGCTGTACAAGCAGTGGAGCTGGACGCAGGCTTGGTAGTGAATCTGCAGTGAGAGGATGATATAATTTCTGCACATGTACACATCCTGCTCACTCTGCAAAAAAGATAATAAATATGTGGTGGTGAGTTCACCTGGATAACCCCATGAGTCATTGAGGCCTGAAGGAAACACACTCTGTTCCAGGGGAATATTCCTGTGCCAGGGATAATGCTGGGACATCCATGATATCCAGCATTCATGTAGCATTTCATTCTTGAAAACCAGATCATTCTTCCCCAAGCTCAAAGGGACAGTGTTATTTGTTAGGAAAGGGGAGAGACTGAAGGCGTGTGTGCACATCTGCTCTGTTTGCTGTTTGGTCTCTCTTGAAGGCTGCTCTTTGCAGCTGCTGGAGGCTAGTATTCCTTTGGAGAGGATAATTGTAGGCTTTTAAAAAGAGAAATTCCTACAATTCTATTTTTGGGGAGGGCGTTTTTGGTTCTTCTCATAGACTTTTCCCAAGAAAACTAAATTAAATAACAAATCCTGACCTGCTGGGATAGCTCAGTCTGTAAGGCATAAGACTCTTAATCTCAGGGTGGTGGGTTTGAGCTCCACATTGGGACGATAGATTACTGCCTTGCAGGGGGTTGGACTACATGACTTGAGGTTGCTTCCAACTTTATGACACTGGAATGTGTGTGTGTGTACTTCTATAGGCAGCATCTTGCTTTAGCTGCATATACTGTATACTAGCCATGTTTAACTTGTTACTCATTTATTCAGTACCCTTAATTTTATTTTTAATTGGGGCAGTGGTGGTTTTGTGATGGTCACAAAAGCCAGCCAATCAGCATTCTGCACAGCTAGGCTTCTTTGGGCTCCAGGAAGAAAAACTTTGAGTTACTCCTGTCCTCAAATCTCTAAAAAAGGGTTGCACATACTACCAAAAATGAGTGGATGTAGAATGCAGCAGACTTGCTCTTCAAAATACGTACATTTATACACAGTCTGAATTTAATATTCATGTTTCCTGTGCGCAACATTGCACCAGAACAAAGAAGGCACCCCAGTTGTGCCTATGGACATTGTTGTTCCCATGGCCGGCCACATTTCTGCTTCTGAGTCAGGCAAGACTTTGCATAATAAGTGAGGGTGTGCAACATCTGTAGCATCTGACTGCATCAGTGCAAAGCATAAACCAATTTGTTGTCTCCTGGCTTTAGCAGAGGGTTGCAGCTCTTTTACTAGCTACTCCTCCTATGTCTTTATCAGACACTTCATCTGCAGGCTCCACAGGCAATAATATTTATATTAGCTATTTTAGATGTGTTTAACCCAGCTTTCATCACAAAGTGATATCGGGGAGGGATAAAAAGAAGAAGTTAAACCATGAACTTAAATCAACAAAAACACAATTACAATAAGAAAAGTAGGTAAAATCACACAAGAATCGATAGCAGTAACAATAGTAAAAATCCTGGCCAAGATAATTAAGCCCATATAGAAGCCTGCTGAAATAGAAGAGTTTCAACTGCAGTTTGAAAATCAGCATCAATGCAGTCTTCTATAAAGATGGATGGCATTCCCTAGGTGGGTTGCGGAGAAAGCCTTCTCCATGGTTACAGAAGTTCCTTGGATGCAGGACAAACAGGTAGGCCTCACCTGCTCATTTTAACACATGGACAGATTGGTATTAGAAGAGATGTTCATTCAGGATATCGAGGTCTCAA
This sequence comes from Podarcis tiliguerta, assembly GCF_965153285.1. Taxonomy (NCBI): domain Eukaryota; kingdom Metazoa; phylum Chordata; class Lepidosauria; order Squamata; family Lacertidae; genus Podarcis; species Podarcis tiliguerta. Next base: position 48,412,494 of record NC_139539.1, read on the forward strand.
GTTGCTTGACATAACTATTGGCACCGTACATTTGACTCGATAGCAAATTAGTAACCAGCACAGTTCTTCCTGCATTCTGCCCTAGCTGAAGTTTCCAAACTATCCTCAAGAGTATTGCATTACAGTAATCCGAACACTTTCCTTACGAAGTGAACATTTGCAATTGGGTGATAGTGGTCATATACCCAGAGCCGGCCCACTCATGAAGTGGGGTGAAGCAGCCACCTCAGGCGGTGGAAGCCCCAAGGCAGCGCCCTTCAGGCATCCACTTCCTTCATTGGCAGCAGAGAAGCCGCGCAGGCATCAGCATCAATTTCCAGGGAGATCTTGTGAGATCTCACTGTAAATCAATATTGCCGTTGGCGGTGGTATATGGGGTGGCAGTGCAGCCAGTGGCACAGGTGTTGTTCCAGCTGAGCAGGACAACATTTCCTGTTTCACCTGAAGCAGCAAAACCGAACATGACACACCTGCCTATACCTCTAGGATGAGCTTCTTACAGGCATGGCTTCAACGCCACCCGTTTAAAGGCATCAGGCTCCACACATACTTATAACCATGTACTTGCTACTACCACACTCTGGAATGAGTCCATCAGCCCCCTTCATCTAGCTCATATTAGCCACAAAGGTCAAGAGAATAATTGGTAGGTCACACAGATTCAAGCATCCTCAGGCCACAAAAGGTGAAACTCATCCCAATGAAACACTATCCTGCAAAAATGGTTGTCACATGCTGTGAAAAGTTCTGCCTGCTAATTTCTGCAGATCAAGCTTCTCCTGAACATGCAAACCAGGTTTTTCTGATCAGTTATGAAAGAATCTGGCATTCAGATAAATGCATCTATTTGTAGCCTACCCTTTAAAGCAGCACTTTAACTTCTAATCTAGATGCAGGTTAGTCTGAAGATAGTGATTTGACCAAAGCTTAACTGAGCTGAGCAGTGATCTGAATGGGTGACACCTAAGAGTAATATATTTAACTGTCACTACTTGCAATTTCAGTATTTTGTGCATGTGCAACACTGTTGACAAGTAAACTAGGGTTTTTTATGGTGACGAAAATCAAATATTTGACTTCGTTTTCTTTTTTTAAACCACCATTGGGATCTATGGCACAAGCCATCACTGTGAATCTAAATCTCTGCCCCTTCTCCCTGCACAGAAATGCAATAGATTGGGTTTGGTGTAACTTTTTATTTCACAGCACTTGATCTAGCAGTCTTGTTGTTGCATTACTGGTAGCTTTTGGCATGGAATTAGTGTACTAAATAATGTATTGACATTCATATTTCCAAAGATGCTGCAATTAGTACTCATTCTACTGTGTAAGCAGGTTCCCTAAGGTGTGCAATTGAGCTTGCAGATTCAGCTGGGGAGTGATAAATGGGGTGGCCAGGCTGGAAAATCAGACACAAACCTAGAAGAGATGACTTCTTGTCTGCAAGCCTACCCATCACTGTTAAAAAAGGGAGACCCAGTTTAATTGACATCTTCAGTTATAGTTATTAATGGCAAGGTCTAGATAAAGAAACAAAGCCATAATTTTAAATGTCAGATATAAGCATATCCCCTAAAAACAAGGATATTGGTTTCTTCTTTAGACAGGCCACCTTTTCTCCTGTGATCGGTTCTGTGCCTTTATCTAACTGCAGCATGTCAGATAAAATTCCAGACTTGGTTATACAGCTACAAATAAAATGCTTTAAGTCTGTTGTAAAGTGCAATATACAATTGTGACACTAGATGGTGATGGTGAGCTATGGCAAATTCAATATATTTTTTAAAAAAACATTGGGGGGGGGGGGACATTTTCACAGTGGGTTTTTTATATGTGTGTAGATTCTACCCAGTTGGTGTAGGTTTCCTCTTCCTGCATCATTGTTGAATTTCTGTGGTCATTCAGCCATTAAAACAGAGGTAGGGAACTTCAGGCCTTGGGGATAAATGCTGCCCTCTAAGCTCTCTGTCTGGGTCTTAGAATTGTCTAAAGGCCATGCCCCTTCCTGGGCCATGTGGTATATTATAAATTTTGAGGAGGGTCTTTGCTATATGAGGAAATCTTGCAATGGATCTACCCTAATACCAGAAACAGCAGGATTCAGGATGTCAGTTGTAGTATTTGTGAACAACAAATCAAAATAGCATATAGGATTTGCTACACATACAAGGATAAACTAGTTCCCACTGAGCAGTACAGGGAACCGGGGGTTGGGCTTGTTTCCATTACAAACTGGGCATGTATCTTTAAAAAACAGCCCCCAGTTCAGTTCATCTCCTCATTTAGTGTTTTTTCCTAGCTGGAATGTGCCATTGAACGGTGATGATGCCTCTTGCTTTCCTGGAAGTGTAGAAAGATCTGAATTGTGCAAGGCTTGAATGCAGACAATTGCACAAAGGCTAGAGTCATATCTGTTACTTACTCCATCCACGTTTTGCCTCTGACTATGCCCACAACTAGTATTTGGCTTCTGGAAGGTTCCCCATAATCGAATGCAGCCCTTGCACTGAAAAAAGTCCCCCACCCTTGAATTAAAGGCAGAGAAAAAGAGAGAGCATATCTGGATCCAGTAATCTTTTCCATCACACAGGAAAAGCCATTATATTTAAGTCTTGAAAATGTGTATCAGAGTACATACAAGACAGTATACTGTGCTTTAAGGCTAGAGTCAGCCAGATTCCCGTTCTCCTTACTTCTCTCAGCATGTTACGTAACTGATGTGATTTAAAGAGGCAGTGCCAAGTTCACAAGGTTTGCCATGTTTCCCCAGACTGCTGCTTGATAGGTTGTGAGCACTTCTTGGATTATTCCTTGCCACATGTCTCTGTGTGGGGTTTTGTTGTTGTTGTACCATCAACAGCACAGATGCTGGTGTCTGTAGCGTCAGCAGATCCTGGGCAGTCCTCCAACCACAAGCCAGTCTGCACATCTAAATGCTTGCGTCCATTAAATGGCCATGAACTGTTTGGTAATCAGTTCAAAAGCACGTCAAAGTGCAAGTAGATAAATAGGTACCGCTCCGACGGGAAGGTACCTAAATGGCATTTCCGTGAGCTGCTCTGGTTTCGCCAGAAGCGGCTTAGTCATGCTGGCCACATGACCCAGAAAAACTGTCTACAGACAAACATCGGCTCCCTCGGCCAGTAAAGTGAGATGAGTGCCGCAACACCAGAGTCGTTTGCGACTGGACTTAACTGTCAGGGGTCCTTTACCTTTACCTTTATCCTGACCAAAGAGGGAAACCCCAACACTTAATGCTCATAACATGAGCAATCCCATCCACCAGGGAATCTCCCTCCCCTGCCATATGCTTTGTAGATATTGGATAACTTATGCCTTTTGTCTTTAACCGCATGCTCCCTGGGATATTTAATTTATTACATTTTTATCCCATCCTTCCTCAAAGGATGGTGGGCATTATTATGAGTTGAATTTATATCCTGCTCTTCCTGCAGAAGGAACCCAGAGCGATCTCCCCAATTTTAAAAACCTTGTAAGGTAGGTTAGGCTATGAAAGAGTAGCTTCAGAATTACCCAATAAACTTCAAGGCTGAGGGAGTTTGAGTTGGCAGATCCACACCATCCATTGAAAAGACATTCAGAGCACATTTAAAGCACTTGGCTAGCTTCCCACAGACTCCCAGGAACTATAGTCTTCCCTTTACAGAGCTACAATTCCCAGCAGCCTTAATAAACTACAGAACTCAGGATATGTATATGTATATGTATATGTATATGTATATGTATATGTATATGTATATGTATATGTATATGTAGGGGGTGGCTGGGTGGGAAGCCAGGTGCTTTAAATGTGCATTGAACGTGCTTTCTCATACCAAAAATATGCAAGCTCTGGTGAAAGAGATCCAGCACAAGGAAGAATCTAGATTATAGAATGCAAGATAAGCCAGCTATTATTGCATGTAAAATCCTCTAGCTTGTACCACCTGGGGAACTGTGCAGAAACAAGCCAGACCTTGCATTCAACTGCCAGTGCAAAATATTTGCATTCTGGAAGAGCCTTAATATCAAACCTGACTTGCTCCCCAAACACTGAGAGGGTGTGGAATATTTTGCAGTATGTTAAAATCAGAAACTTGAAGCTCCTTTTTCAATGTAATGTGAGTAAGCTAACTGATTTCAAGCTTTCTCTTCATGAGCAAGTGCAACCACCTCCCCCCACCCAATAACCCACAATATCCTCAAGCACAAATTTAAAGAATTAGGTTTAGTCATATGTACAGTCAGTAATCTGATTGCACTCAATGGAACTACCCACTTGCATACTATTAATCACACCAATAAGCTAATACACACCTTTGATCAGGAGTGGGAAACCTCTTCCAGCCCAAGGGCCACACTCCCATGGAGAAAACAGTGGACTGGCTAAAGGCAAAGGGTGCAGAACAATGGATGCAACATCTTTGTACAGTAGGTTTTATTTTAGCCATGCAACGGTCAGAGGTTTGTACACACAAATCTCTCCATCCTCTATGCAAGCAAGCAGCAGAAAGCATTATCACAGTTCAAGGGCATATTCTGACCAGGCAAAAGCACTCAAGTAGAAGCATGGAACAGGGCTGCTGAGGGCTGTGGATTGGGGAGGAAGTGTGCAACCTGGGAAGAGTGTCAAAGACCTGATAGAGGTGGCCCCTGAGGCTAAGGTCCCCAACCTCTGCTTTAAATGTTAGTTATATGGTCTAGGAGAACATGGAGAAAAATATAACTTCCAAATTATTTAAAATCCCTAGATGATATTCTCTCTAGCAGCCAGCCTTTTACATCTTTTACAGATTATTTTTTAAATAGTTATGCAATTTGCTGCTGGTTTTGGTCCCTTGGGTAAACACAAGAGGAGGCAAATTTGCAAAACATGTTTGCATGCCAAGGTGACTCTAAAGACACTTCTATCACGTCAACACATAATTAGCATGTTTGCAAATAAATTGATTATGCACATGATTGAATCTGGTTCTGACTGCTGTATAAATATCATGGTTTTCAAAAGTTGCATAATGAGTTATTTATCCATCACACCCTTTTGTCTGTTAGGTGTCTGCTTATGTGCTGCCACTGTCAATATGCTATTGTACACAGGTGGCTCTTTTACACTGGCTGCAATGCAGGTTTGTTGTATGTACACAGCACATCTAGAATTGATGTTAACCAGCCAGCCTATTTCATCTCTTCTGTGTATCTATTTGTTTAAAACTGTCTGGGTCTTAAAATCAGCAGAATCAAGTAATTCTTGCTTGTTTTTCCATGCAGTAAAAAATAATCAGTTGGGATTTGCCCTTTTAATGTTTTGTTTTATACTTTAAAAAAATAATAATAAATGTATAGAGATTATTGAGCTGACTAGAATACCAGTTCAATTTTACCTGAGCTAAATGTTGATAGGGTGTGCCCATCTTCTGAGCTCTGTCAACAAACACTTTGCTTAATATAAAATGTAGGTAGCATATATAATATAATTCTGTGCCAAAAGAGAACAGCTAGAAATGTGGGCTATATTTGTGTACAGTGGTACCTCGGGTTAAGAACTTAATTCGTTCTGGAGGTCCATTCTTAACCTGAAACACCACTTTAGCTAATGGGGCCTCCTGCTGCTGCTGTGCCGCCAGAGCACGATTTCTGTTCTCATCCTGAAGCAAAGTTCTTAACCTGAAGCACTATTTCTGGGTTAAAGGTAAAGGTAAAGGTACCCCTGCCCGTACGGGCCAGTCTTGACAGACTCTAGGGTTGTGCGCTCATCTCACTCTATAGGCCGGGAGCCAGCGCTGTCCGCAGACACTTCCGGGTCACGTGGCCAGCGTGACAAGCTGCATCTGGCGAGCCAGCGCAGCACACAGAAAGCTGTTTACCTTCCCGCTGGGTTAGCGGAGTCTTTAACCTGAAGTGTATGTAACCTGAAGTGTATGTAACCCGAGGTATCACTGTACAGTGAAAGTTTTCATCAGGTGCAGTTTGTCATGAGGGGCTGAGAAAAGTTACAGTTGCCGAAATGCCAGCTTCTAACAAATATTATAGGCAGAAGAGCCCTGTCCTACTTGGCACCTGCTCACCCTCTCTCTATTTCAACAGTGTCCTCATGGATCAGGGGTGGCTTAACCTTTCTCAGCCCAAGGGCCACATTTCCTCCTGATCAACATACTGTGGGCCACATGCTAAAACAACGAATGTAAATGTTACCTTATTTGCAGCAAGCTAGTTTCTGCACAGGGGACGCTGGTGGCGCTGTGGGTTAGAGCACAGAGCCTAGGACTTGCTGTTCAGAAGTTTGGCGGTTCAAATCCCCAGGACGGTGTTGCTCGGTCCCTGCTCCTGCCAACCTAGCATTTCGAAAGCATGTCAAAGTGCAAGTAGATAAATAGGTATCGCTCTGGCAGGAAGGTAAACGGCATTTCCGTGTGCTGCTCTGGTTCGCCAGAAGCGGCTTAGTCATGCTGGCCACATGACCCAGAAGCTGTATGCTGGCTCCCTCGGCCAATAAAGCGAGATGAGCGCCGCAACCCCAGAGTCGGCCGCGACTGGACCTAATGGTCAGGGGTCCCTTTACCTAGTTTCTGCACACATACTCATACCATACAAACTTGCTATTTATGCAATGAAGAAGAAGAAGAAGAAGAGTTTGGATTTGATATCCTGCCTTTCACTCCCCTTAAGGAGTCTCAAAGCGGCTAACATTCTCCTTTCCCTTCCTCCCCCACAACAAACACTCTGTGAGGTGAGTGGGGCTGAGAGACTTCAGAGAAGTGTGACTGGCCCAAGGTCACCCAGCAGCTGCATGTGGAGGAGCGGAGACGCGAACCCGGTTCCCCAGATTACGAGACTACCGCTCTTAACCACTACACCACACTGGCACCTGAATAAACTGAATACACCACACTGGCACCTGAATAAACTGAAATAGTTTATTCAAGGATAAACCATGAGATGGACCATATTAAGGGAAGTGACACAGCTCAGTGGTAGGGCATCTGTTTTGCACCGAGAAGGTCCTAGGCATCTCCAGGTATGACTGGCAGTGTCCCCTGCCTGAAACCATGGAGAGCCACTGTCAATCAATATAGATAATATTGAGCTAGATGGACGTATGGCCTCACTCAGATTAGAATAAGGTAGCTTCCTAGGTATGACCCTAAGAGAAGGTGATTGGCTAGAGACCATCTGCCAGGAGCAGGATTCTACTTCAGCATTGGCGCTACCACCACAAGTAAAATAGTTCGATTGAATCAAGCTACAAGTCATCTTTAACATATTATTGCTGGGCTTTGTCCAGAATAAGCCGCTATTGTAATAAGTACGCATTGTAACAAGTGAAATACACTGCGTAGATCATTGTAATGTGACAAATAGATATCCACAGAGTCATAAATGGTAAGACTTAATATCATCTGAAAAAGCCATGCAATAGGAATCGTAAAGCACCACAACACAGTATATACGCTACATTATGGAGCATCCTTCATACAGAATGTCCCAAAATTCATCACAGAGAATTCATCATGGACTAGACAGGCGGAGACAAATAAGGTTTGAGGGTGACATTTGGGGAGAGCAAGCAACTTGGAAAGATTAATATACAGAATATACCAAACAGATTAGAATGGGAGAGTAAACAGAGAAGGAAAGTCCTTCTTCATCCCTTTGAGAGGGAGAGGAGGCATATGGGAAAGCATAGACTGGTTAAAACAGGCTGGGATTGACATATGCCAAAATTGCCTGGATGCTGGCAGCAAGCCATAAAATATGAAATATATTGAGAGATGTATTATGATGACAGCTGTTTAACATTTATTTATCACCAGAGCCTATGTGGCCTAAAATTTGACAGAACGTTTCCTTATGTTCATGTTTGTCCCCATATAGTCTTAGGTCTGTATAAGCTTATTTATCACTTATTTATCAATACTTTGGATATATACCTTCATAGATAATAGTTGCCTACATTAGGTTCACCTGTGGTGTTTGGATTTGATATCCCGCTTTATCACTACCCAAAGGAGTCTCAAAGCGGCTAACATTCTCCTTTCCCTTCCTCCCCCACAACAAACACTCTGTGAGGTGAGTGGGGCTGAGAGACTTCAGAGAAGTGTGACTAGCCCAAGGTCACCCAGCAGCTGCATGTGGAGGAGCGGAGATGCGAACCTGGTTCCCCAGATTACGAGACTACCGCTCTTAACCACTACACCACACTTGGATGATTTTGAAAGAGGACTAGACAAATTCATGTGGGGGCTAGCTGAAGGCAGACTAAAGTGGGGTGGTGCCCTAATGAACCAACCACTAATAGGGAGTGTGCTATTGCAGGCTTCCCAAAGGAATCTGGTTAGCCACTGTGAGAAAAGGATAGTGTGCAAGAGGGACCTTTGGCCTGATCCAGCAGGGCTCATCTTATGTTTTTATGTTGACATTGGAACTTTTATATGCATTCTAATGCGCGGAAACAGATTAACAAAGAGTATCTACTTTCCTTGGACTGGTTTCCTTGCTCTCTGCCAGCACTGCAGCAACATTCCAAACAGATAAAAAGCTTATGAGTTAACAAAAAAGCCAAAGAGTTTTATTAGTGGCACCACGATAAACACAACAGCACTCCGAGCACCTCACTTGGCATCCTGGTGAACTGCAAAAGCTCCCCAGCGCCCTATAATTGGGGAAACACAGATTGCACCCCCACGTCTCAAAGATTGTTAATGTCACGGTGGGAAATGCTGCTGCCAATCTAGTCAAAGCAATTTGCCTCTCTTGTGACACAATCAGCTAACAAATTCATGACATGGATACAGATGTTTAGGAACAGCTGTTTCCAGAGGAGGCCAGGAAGCTAGAAACAAACATGGGTAAAACGGCTTGTGTGCTTTCTTTCTCAGTCCAACTTTTACATTTTAAACTTACTCTGAATGGCAAAGCCTCACACGCAAGGCCTTTTCATTTTGTTTTCCTTTGATGCACACGGAACAAGTGGATTCAAGTTACAAGAAAGGAGATTCCGTCTAAACATCAGAAAGAACTTTCTAACAGTAAGAGCTGTTTGACAGTGGAATGGACTCCCTCATTGGAGGTTTTTAAGAAGCGGTTGGGTGGCCATCTGTCATGGATGCTTTAGTTGAGATTCCTGCATTGCAAGAGGTTGGAGTAGATGATCATTGGGGTCCCTTCCAACCCTACAGTTCCCAGGATTATTTGGGGAAAGTCATGTGCTTTAAATGTATGGTGTGCATGCAGTCAAATATTTACAAATATTTACTTCTTTATTTATTACATTTATTTGCTGCCCTTCATCCTTGGGGCTAACTTCACTGTAATCAGATTCCCAAGGCAGAGGAAATCCTTGTGCTTTATTCAGTTTTTGACCTTAGGCTACTTACTTTCAGTGATGGAACTATTCCAGGGGCTATTAGATCATTTTTTAAAAAGGAGTTAAGGGCACTCTGGGTGCAGTGCAGTTGGGTGCAATCCATTAAGCTACACTTCTGAGCAACCACCATTCATTTGAATAGGGTTTGTGTGGGTTTAGTCGGCTCAAAAAAGGGCTCATAATATGGTCTGAAGGCCCTGCTGAGACCAATAAATGCCATGTAGTCAGCAGAGCTCATTGGACTCACACTTTTTAATAATAATAATAAAAATTATTGCATTAGAGTGAAATTTTGATAGTCTCTGGTTTCCTATCGCTTCCTGTTAACTGATTAACTCTGGATTCTTTTTTTTTTTTTTTTTTTGCCTTCTAACTTTCCTCCCTTTTTTATTTAAAAATTTCACTTATCTTTCTCTGTAAAACTTTATTGTTCCTTTTCTGCTGAGGATTGATTGAAGGGGCAACGTGTAGATGTTTCAAACCAGTTTTATATCTGATAATTGCATTGTTTCCTTTCAATAACTTTTTTATCGTGGAATTCCTATTGTAATTAAAACATACAGTGGAAACGAAGAAAAGGCCCAGATGCTGCCTTCGTGCATATATCTCATGTAATTAAAAATACGGGAAGAAAAACAAATAGAAAATGTAGGACAGACCAGTTTTCATCCTGAATACTAATTTCAGTACTGGGGTATAAGGATAGATTCAGCAGTGGGGAAGAGGTTGCAAGAACAGGAGTGTATGAACCATGGAACTAAATAATGCAAAACACAGAGCCTCAGCCAAATTTCATGGTGGGGAGTGGATGGGCAGGATTATAGGATAATCATCAGGGAACTTTTAGTTGCAGGGAGTTTTACTTTCCTGCTTTTGCACTGGGCTCCTTTAAAACTCCTTAGACTGAACATCACAGCAGCTGTTCCCACAATTGCAACAGATGAATAGTAACCATATTCCCTGGAATGGAATTGCTTCTCTAGCAAAAGGAGCAAAATGTCGGTGCTTGCTTCTGTGTTTGTGTCTTAATGCTGATAGGTGAAAGATGAGTAAGGGAAACTCAGGGCAGGGCATAAGGCAGGCATCCCCAACCCATGTCAGTGAATACTCGCGTAGGGAACCAGGTGTACAGTTTTAGCAGTTCTATTACCTGTAGTCCATATGGACAGGGTGCTTCAAAATAATAATTCTTAGCACTTATATAGTGCTTTTGCTAAGCTTTCCAACTGCATTATCATCACATGCATTATCTCAGTAATCCTTAGAATAACCCCGAAAGGCAGGTCTGCAGTATTATCTCTGAGTTACAAATGGAGTGGCTGAGTCTAATAGCAGCTTGCCTTGGAGCTAAACTACCATTTATGTGGGAGGTCTATGATTGGATCTCCCAACATTTTTATTCTTACCTGAAAGGAATGGTGGACTCAAAATCTGATCAAATCAGCAGCACTAGTGGAGGGAGTGCTTAAAAACATGCCTCCATTTTCTTAATCCAAATACTCCCTTCCCTGGAGCTGTGTAAGAGCCATGGTTTGGTAATATAGGTACCATGTATCCCTTCCTGTCTAACAGCAGCTTTAGGGTGGGGTATATAGATTAAGGAAATGGCACAGTGGAAAGGATTAAATCAGATGCTGCTGATTCTCCTGTCAAATTCAAAGCCCCATCCCCAGTGGCTCCCCGTGCCCTGCGGAAGCTTTGCGCAAAGCTAGAACAGCTAGAGGAGCGCTGCGCAGCACTCCCTCTAGCTGTTCTGGCTTCTGGGATAGCCATGCAGCCTGCATTCGCTCCATAAGATGCACATTTCCCTTTACTTTTTAGGAGGGAAAAAGTGTGTCTTATAGAGCGAAAAATACGGTAAACAGAAAACCACTCCCTTGATATTTGTTGGAAGGGGCTGGGAGTCTGGCACACATTGTGCATGTGCGGCATCACAGTTCCAGTGCCCGACTCCTCCAGAGCGCTTTGCATGCTCCGATCATTGCGACATTCCGCATGCATTGTGCATGTGATGTCACATGCATGCATTGTGCACCGGGCCCCCTTGATCTTGGGGACAACCTGGTGCCTCTGGGTGAGGGGGGCTATGGGAAAGGGCACTTTGCATATAACAGCCTATCCCACATGGGTAGAACACACACTGCTAACAGCTCTCTGCCTAGCAAGAATCTTGTAAGAATCCTGTCAAGATGCCTGGGGTGTGTGGACTGACAATAGTGAGGTCTTTGCTGTCTGTGCTACTAGAGCTCATGGAACAGGGCTGCTGTGGCAACATTGTGTGTGTGTGTGTTGTTTGCTCTCTCTGTGTGCATGTGTGTTCTCCTTTGTGGGTGGATTGAGGATACCAAGGTACACAGTACTTGTTTGTTGAGCTTTGTCGATGTTTTCATGGACGCTCAAGGCATCCACCATTTTTGTGCCATTTTGGCATTTTCCAATCTGTATGTTCTCCTGGGGTAAAATATATATAGGATTCAATGGCTGTTCTACCCACATAGCAGTGGCATATCTCCCTCCAGCAAAAGAATCCCCTGGGACATAGCATTGTTCTGTGATTGTTCTGTAAGTGAAAACGATGCCTTTAATGCTTTTCGGGAATTCAAGAAGTAGAAACTACATGACCCTAAAGTCACAAGTGAGAAAGGAGTAAAGATTTCAGGGGTGGGTATTTAAATAAAAGCTATACTTGAGGAAGAGTTTGGGAACAAAAGCAGAAAGCTCATTTTCCTTTCTGAAGCAGAAGGAATTAATTTAGAAATGGGGAGCCATCTACTATCCTATAATTTCCTTTACTGAGCATGCCAAATGATTCAGTTTTGGAGAAAAGCCACCTAAAGTTTCCTGATATCAACAGCAAAAAATGTAATGCTAGAATGTTTGCAGGGTAACCACTCCTGTTGGCACTGTCTGCCAATAATTCTCTAATCTGTCTACCATGCAGCTTGACCACTCCCTGCCTCATTTTTAAACCTGTTTCCTCCTTCTATTCCTGCTTTAAATTTCTACTGCGTGCCAAAGGTGTATTCTGTGCTGTCACTATGAAAGATGCCATGCTGTCCCTTATGCATCTTAGCAGGGGAGGTAGCTAATGATTCCATTATTTATAAACTATCAGTGATAGACACCAGAAGATGCACTAGACATATGATCCTATTAGGAGGAGCATTGTTAGGATGTGTCCAATTATCTTCTGAATGTGATTTGATTTTCTATAGTATAGAAACCAGGCTATCCACTCGTGAAAGAGAGTTCTGTGCTCATGACACTGAAATTAGCAGTTTAGCTGTTGACTGAGACACTGATCTAAAGGCCTTATTCTGTGAACTACTGCTCCAAGGCACTTACTTAATAGGAGCACAGGTCTCAGTACCTGTGAAATAAACCAACTCCAAGGCAAGCCCCATATAACAGTAGACTCAGGCTAACTAAAACCAGAGCCAAGCTGGAGCGTGTGGGGGGAACCTATGCCCCTTCAGAAGTTGCTTAATTTCAACTTCCATAAGCTCCTAGCAAGTAAGGACAATAGCCAGGAATGATGGATGTTGACGATCTGGAGGGCCAGAGGTTTCCCACTCCTGGTCTACATCAATTATAGCCACTCCTGGTCTACATCAATTATAGCCAATGTTCTCTAGCTATCATTGGACCCACAACCCACAGCCAGCATGACTAATAGTCAGAGGTGTTGGGAATTGTAGCCCAACAACATCTGATTACCCTGATCTAGAAGGGTAAGAAACTGCTGATCCACTTATAACAAGGTTGCAACTTCTATCTACAGAAAAACAGTGGGTGAGGTCATCCAGACATTTTGAGTACAGTCTTATAGGTTTGTGGATGACACTCAGCTCTGCCACTCACTTCTATCTTCTGTCACTTCTGTCACTCACTTCCAGTGCCAAGGAGGCACTAGATGACTAGAAGAACTAAACAAAAGATTGGAGAGTGGCAAAGAAACTGAAATCTAGATAAAATATTTGTTGGTGTGCATTTGATCAGTGTGTTGGACAGGGTCGCACACCCCTGAAGTCTCAGATCTGCTGCTTGGAGGAACTCTTAGACCTGGGGTTGCTGCTAGATTTCCAGGTGGCAATGGTGTCTAGTAGAAGTGTCTCCTTATCAGCTAAAGTTGGTATGCCAGATACACCCTTTCTGGGAGAGGAAGGCTCTGGTACCCTTAGTGACCTACAGAGGTACATAGGGTGGCTACCCAGATGGATAGCCACCATTTATGGTGGTCAGTGGTAGCACTGAGGCTATGGAATTTACTCTATAGAGAGGCACCAGATAATGGCAGTTTGACTACAGAGGGCTTTTGGAATAGTTGAATTAAGAAAACTAATTGAGTTAAGAAAATGGAATTTAACTACTGATGATTTCTTGGGATGCATCTGGTTTATTGTCTTTGTTTTGGTGAGTGTTATTTAATATATTATAAATTTGAGTCTTTGTAAAGTGCTTTGTGTGGACTTATTTTGGGTGGAGATGAGTGCTAAATGAGAAATAGCTTAAATAAATAAAAGTGCTTGGAAGGGGGTGTAGTAACAGCTGTGTCAACTGTAAACATGATGTGACACAGCCATTGCAGGCAGCTATAGTGGTTCAGATTATCAGGATCAGGGTGCGAAGACCTCCAAGCTAATTGACTGATGGCCTCAACTTGTTATTTGTTCATGCATCAGAACAAACTTACAAACAAACCCTACTGGGAACTGAAACACTTTCACAGATCTCCTTGATGTATGAAATGCTGCTTATGCAGTCGTACCCATTATTTCAACGGTAGTGGAACTCAGAAAGGAGGAAAGAAAATATTCTGCATAAATACCACTCTAAATATCTAGCTATGTGACTCCTCAAATATCACTTAGACATCCTTGATTACCAAATGATGCACTTACTGCAGCAAACTCAGTAAAATATGACAATTAGTGACTTATATGAAAACCAGAGGTGCCACAGCCGGAAAATACTGCAACCAATCACCAGCTTAGATTTACAAATGGTATAGTAGTAGTAGTCATGTGTGTGTATCTTCCATAGCTTATTATTTCAGAGGGGTGTGGGGGGGAGGGGTAATGCCTTTTGTATGGGACGCGAGTGGCACTGTGGTCTAAACCACTGAGCCTAGGACTTGCCGACCAGAAGGTCGGTGGTTTGAATCCCCACGATGGGGTGAGCTCCCGTTGCTCGGTCCCTGCTCCTGCTAACCTAGAACTTTGAAAACACATCAAAGTGCAAGTAGAGAAATAGGTGCCGCTCTGGCGGGAAGGCAACAGCATTTCCATGCACTGCTCTGGTTCGCTAGAAGCGGCTTAGTCATGCTGGCCACATGACCCGGAAGCTGTACACCGGCTCCCTCGGCCAATAAAGCAAGATGAGCACTGCAACCCCAAAGTTGTCCGCGACTGGACCTAACGGTCATGGGTCCCTTTACCTTTAATACCTTTGGCGAGGGCCATGTTGTGCTGCTTCTGGAGTAGTTTGTCCATCTTTGATCCCTACCCTGCACTCACCTCTTACCTGTGGCTTCTAGAAGCTGTCAGCATGTGACAGTGACCATACCTGGGAAGTGGTTCTGACTGCCTGGCTAAACCAGGTGAGGGGAGGAAGAGAAGAAGAAGAAGAGTTTGGATTTGATATCCCGCCTTTCACTCCCTTTAAGGAGTCTCAAAGCGGCTAACATTCTCCTTTCCCTTCCTCCCCCACAACAAACACTCTGTGAGGTGAGTGGGGCTGAGAGACTTCAAAGAAGTGTGACTAGCCCAAGGTCACCCAGCAGCTGCACGTGGAGGAGCGGAGACGCGAACCTGGTTCCCCAGATTACGAGACTACCGCTCTTAACCACTACACCACACTGGCTCTCTGATGGAGCTGATGGATCTCAAACCCTCGCTGAGTTGTGAAAACAAACTCTGGCGGCTTGAGCAGACGAGACCAATAGTGGGTCCAACAGTCAAGAGAACAGTTTCTGAACTTTCTAGAGGGAAGTGAGGGGCAGATGGGGCTTGTCAACCTGGGAAAGGTAGTCCATCTCAGAGAAAGAAAACTCAGATCCTAATTCACCTTTTCCTTGCAGGATATCTTCGGGAGAAGAAAAGTCTGAGGAGTAAACCCTACACAAATACAGAGTGGAGTCCCTAAGAGGGTTGGATGGTGCCTGGTATGCCTCCTTCCGGCAACTCCTGAAGCCAAGCTGGTGCCAATCGCCAAATGTACTCCTCTACTTTCCCTTGGAGAGGAATGTATTGTCATCTGGACAGCCCAGGACCTCATGCACACTGCCTAGGCTTGCAGCCTGGGGAGATCACTTAGGTGCTGCTAATGCAGTAGTTTGACTTCAGCCAGAGGTGCACTCCATTGTCTCTTGAAGCAGACAGATACTAACAACAGCAGCAATGGAAATCTAAAGGCAGCTGGCTTCTGTAGATCAGGCTTACAAAAAAAGTTTGAATTTGATATAAACAACCCTGACTTAGATAACCTCACTCGTAGTATAGATACAACACATTGAGAGAATGCTGAGTGAAATTAACTCTATAAGGCAGCATTTAGCCTGTACCCCACATATGATATTTAGGTTAATGGAAAACAAGAGCCTGAGAACCAGTGGATTTAGACTGTCCATTAATAAAACTTAGTTGAAAATCATGCTGTTTTTTTAAATCACTAAAGCAGTGAAATTCTGGAACAGTTTCCATAGTCCAGTTTTGAGGGCAAACAAAGCTGGATAAATATGTGAGTGACACCATATAATTATTTTTAATCTGATGCCTCAATAGTGGCTTGATAGGGTCAGGAAGTCGTATCTCCTGCAACCCCGCCTCCCCCAAAAGCTGTGGTTTTCTTTCAGTTGAGGGCTACTGAGCACATTATTACAATTTTCAATGACAGGAAACAAATTCTAGGTTTTGGGCAGGGTGAGGGGAGGCTTATTTGCCTTGAGCCCATTTTCTGCTAGGTGAGACTGGCTGGGGATGCTGGAAGACTTGACTATTCTCTGCAGAGTGTGGCATGGCTGTCTGGCTTCAGCTATCCAGGTTTGTTTTTGTGAATATATTTTTCCCTGTAAACACCTCTGACATGAGGGACAAGTATTGCAAGCTCAGAAAGGGTGCTGAAACTGCTTGTGTGAAACCATGTGATTGTGGTAGCAATGTCTTCCTCTACTTTGCTCTTGAGAGTCCCATGGACTGCAAGAAGATCAAACCTATCCATTCTGAAGGAAATCAGCCCTGAGTGCTCACTGGAAGGACAGAACCTGAAGCTGAGGCTCCAATACTTTGGTCACCTCATGAGAAGAGAAAACTCCCTGGAAAAGACCCTGGTCTTGGGAAAGATGGAGGGCACAAGGAGAAGGGGACGGCAGAGGATGAGATGGCTGGACAGTGTTCTCGAAGCTACCAGCATGCGTTTGACCAAACTGCAGGAGGCAGTGGAAGACAGAAGTGCCTGGCGTGCTCTGGTCCATGGGGTCACGAAGAGTCGGACATGACTAAACGACTAAACAACAACAACAACACTTTGCCCATCTACATACAGTGTAAATCTAGGCCCTATTAGACAGGCAAATTATCCACAAGAGAGCATCATACTCTTAATATAGTGTGCAGTGTGGGTCCCAAGGATGCTTATTTTGAAGACAGTGACATGGATTTGAATACCTTTGATATCCTTGTTAAATTTACTTAATATTGCAGACTTTCAATTTTCTGTTGCTTATGACTGGATGATCTCCACTTTTGCAGGTAAGAAAAAGGGGGGGAAAGACTTTTGATCTGAAAAGCATTTCATCCCTTACATATGTTTATTTTTTTATTTATTGGGCATTATCTTAAGAATGCATAAAGAGCCCTGCTGGATCCTACAAAAGGCCCAAATAGTCCAGCATTCTATTCTGACAGTAGCCAACCAGATTGATTTGATTTATTGTATGTCTATGCCACTTTTCATTCAAATGAATCTCAAAGCTGCTTACAAACAATAAATAACAATAACAAAACAAAACAGAGGGGAGCGAGCAGGGCAGTTAGTTGAGTCCACCAGGCAGGAGGGGGAGCCTGCATTAAAGGTGCTGAGGGAGCCTCAGAAGGATCCTGGGGGTCTGGATGAGCTTGCAGATGGTGAATCATCCAGGCTGGTGCCCATGGACTGTGTGAAGGCAGGAAGCAGAGGGCGTCTCCTGGCAGGGCTGGAGGATAAGATGTGGGGATGGCCAAGGAGCTGTAGAGTGTGTAAATGAGGACCCTTCCATCTCCATGTCCTCAGGTTTGTTCAGCTGTTGCTCCCTGGGCTGTTTCTTCTGCTGCTGCTTCTGGTGGTGGTTCATGTTGGAAGGCAGAAGAAGAAGAAGAAACTGGTCTCTGGTGTAAAGTTTGCAAGCAGGACCTGGGTGCAATAGCGCAATCCCCAGTGTTGCTCCCCAGCAACTGGTATTCAGAGGTATAATGCATCTGATACTAGAGGTAGTACACAGCTAACATGCTTAATAGCTATTGGTAGCCTTAATAATATGGCAGGCAGGCCCTTATCCCAATAAGTTTACAATCTAAAATCAAATGCAGGAGGGTAGGAGGCGGAGGAGGTAGGGGCAAATAAGAAAGCAACATGTGGTTGTTTCAATTATATGTGTTCATGCTTAGCTATAGACTGAGTTACAGTATGCCGTGAGAATATGCAGGAGTTATGCAAGAGATTTTAAGTTTCTAAGAAGAGCTATGCCAGGATAGAAGAATAATTGTTCCACCTCAGTATTGTTTTCCTAGGATAAATGATTATTAATTCCAGTTCTTGTTTTTTAAGCATAGGTTCTTATAACACTGCTCTCTTCTATGCATTCAGAAGTCTAAGGTTTACAAACACCCCACACATGAGAATGCATGCTAAAATCATGCTGCTTAATATTACCAATTACAACGACACACACTTTCATTGAATGGACTGAACTTCCCCAGGAAAGCAAGATTGGACTTATTGTGATACTTGTACGCTGAAAATGCCAACACAGTGTGGAAGCTGTGAAAAAGGCAAATTAAATACTGATTTATGAGAAGGGATTGAAAATAAAGTACCAAGCATCATAACACCATTATATTAATTTTTGCTGCAGCCACACCACCATCTGTATGTTTCTGCATTTAATTTTCTTCTGACGTCACTCTTTGTAAGCCCCTAAACTCATGATAGTGATTCATGCATACGATAAAGAGGACCGTAGTACATAAAAGCTTATGGTGTAATAAATGTGTTAGTCTTTAAGGTCCAAGTTTCTTACTGCAGGAAACAAACACTGCTCCCCCTCTGAAAATCTGAAATACGGTTACACACCACCCCAATCTCTGGGCAGTGAGAGACACCAGGGATTTCATCACTGACTTAGGTTCAGCTTCCCTGGAAGAAGGTCAGTGGATACTGTGTCTTTTAAGATATTTGCTTTTATATACACATATATACAACCTGACCATAGGACAGAGGGGCTCACAGCATTAACACTCCCAAAAGATATTGCTTCTCCATTAGTTGCAGCTTTGGAACGCAGCACAGAGCAAGCATGTCTCTGTGTTTCCAGCTTTTAGCCTGCAAACACAGAATGCCCATCACTTTCAAGTCTATCAGTGGCTACTAGCCATGTAGGTGATACACTGCTTTCAGGACCAGAGGCAACATGCCTTTGATTTAACACCAGTTGCTTGGGGGAAACCATGGGTGAGGGCTTTTGCAATTTTGTTCTGCTTATGAGTTTCCAGAGGCATCTGGCCAACAGCGTGCAAGAGCTAGATGGATTTCTTCTGATGCAGCAGTTATGCAAGGTAATATATTCCATAAATTTCTGTGATAATTTCA
The DNA here is from genome assembly GCF_965153285.1 of Podarcis tiliguerta. NCBI lineage: Eukaryota > Metazoa > Chordata > Lepidosauria > Squamata > Lacertidae > Podarcis > Podarcis tiliguerta. The sequence continues at coordinate 48,431,701 of NC_139539.1, forward strand.
GAAAATCTTGTTCCGCAGGTAGTCATTGTTGAGGCTGGCATCGGTGAATACAAAACATCTCCTGCATGTTATGTGGGGAAAATGCTTTCCTTTTGTCAGTTCTAAATGTACGAAGGTTAATTTCATGAGGAAGGAAGGAGGTCTTTCTACAGAACAACTTCCCCTGCCCCCGCTCCTGTCCCAGACATGCAGTGTTCAATTTCTTTTTCTTTCCCTTTTGAGCAGAACTACATTGGCAGCTATGTGTCTGGGGTTCCCGTGACCTTTGTAGCCCCAGGATGAGCAGCTATAGCCATTGTGGAATTCAAGAAAAGATGTCTGCATACAAGAGGTCTGGGATACGGTTGCTGTGGGAACAGAAACTTAGGTTCTCTTACCTTTCTGTAGTTGAATGATCAGCAGCAGAAAAAAACAAGCAAACAAGCAAACAAACAAACCACAAAGTGCATCTCTACTCTGAAAATAGATTTTTCTAAATATGTTGTTCTGTGTATTCCATATTTATTATGTCCTTGACTTTTGAGCATCACATTTACTTAGTTTACATTAAGAAGCTACAGCTGTATTAACCAGCAGCCCTGTAAATAAGTTTTTTGGTCTAAAAGAAAAGCAAGGCAGTAAATAAATAAAGTTGTGCAGGGCCAATACTTCTCTGTGATACGTGTCTTCCCATCTTATAGCTCACCATTTTGTTCTCTCCTGTCCCAGTTCCCTCCACTCCCCTTTCCTTCTGTATCTTGTCTTTTTAAATTCATAAGCCTGGTGGCAGGGCCTACTTTCCTCCCTCTCTTTTAATTGATGTGAACTGATTTGGGAGACAATAATTTGAAAAGCAAGATAAGAATGTAATAAATCAACATTTACTTCTAATTACATCAAAAACACCTATTGTTCAAAACAGGCATTTCACATGTTTGTAAATGTGACACAGTCAGGGCCTGAAATTAGAACCTATTTATTGATGCATGGGAAAGAATAGAATTCTAACACTACTGAGCAAAAAGTATGCAAATCTGACTTTTATTACGAAAGGCAGCCAGATGACTCTGACACAGGCCGGTAATAGAATTTTTGAGTGAGCAGTATATGTTATTTTGGGACACGGGTGGCACTGTGGGTTAAACCACAGAGCCTAGGACTTGCCGATCAGAAGGTCGGTGGTTTGAATCCCCGTGGCGGGGTGAGCTCCCATTGCTCGGTCCCTGCTCTTGCCAACCTAGCAGTTCAAAAGCACATCAAAGTGCAAGTAGATAAATAGGTATCGCTTCGGCGGGAAGGTAAATGGCATTTCCATGCACTGCTCTGGTTCGCCAGAAGCAGCTTAGTCATGCTGGCCACATGACCCGGAAGCTGTACGCCGGCTCCCTCGGCCAGTAAAGCGAGATGAGCGCCGCAGCCCGAGTCGGTCACGACTGGACCTGATGGTCAGGGGTCCCTTTACCTTTATATATTATTTTATCATATTCTCATTCAAAGCAGGACTATATGTGAAAACAGTTTGTTTTGCATTAACAGAAAATGTTCCAATGCTGCATTGTTTGATGTACACCACATATAAAGTTATTTTTATTGGGGAATGGAAGCCTGAGAGTCCATTCGGCCAAGCCAAGTCCTATACAGTATGCACTTTTAACAGAAAGGCCTTGTTCGTGCCAGTGCTACTCCACTGCAGTCCCTAATACCTGTATGTAGATTTAAAAATATAGTGTCCCTAGTGGTGCTCCCTGTGCAGCATTGCTTTGTACCTTGTGAAGTGTTTGCAATACGTATGCAATTCCTTTCATCACAGGTCACTGTTCTTATTTAGGGCCAGGCTATGGAAAAGCTGTGTACAGCAGAAGATGTGCCCCTCTAAGGGTTTGTTCAATCGCTTCCTTAACTCATTATTTAAGCTTAGTCTCTCTGAAGCTTGGATTACATTTCTAATTAATTTGGGGTGGGGAAAAGGTGATGGATTGACAGTACTAGGGTTTCTCATTCATTCACTTGCCCATAAATGGAGAGTTCACAGACAGTGAAAGGGGGGTAATTATTCATTTCAGGCCTGCTTCTCTAAAGATAACTGGGATGGAATTTCTACTCTAGTGGCAGGAATGTTTCATACAGTGTGTGCTGATTAATAATTAGAGGTCTCTGACTATGGCTTAACAATTAACTGGTTCTTTATTGAGAACAAGTATTTACGAGCTATTCTGCTTCAGCTTGATCTATCCACACAGTGCACACATAAGATCTCGGCTGGTGTGTCCTCCAAACTTTCCCTCCCTGCAACGTATCATTTTCTTCCCAAGTTCTGTGAAGGTTGCTGTAGCTCTCCTTTTAACAGAGTAGCAGTGTGCATATGTGTAGCTCAATTCTTATATTACCTATGTGCTGGGCAAGACTGGCCCTACAAAGTAAGGCAGAGTGAGGTGGCCACTTCAAGCAGCTGATTTGGGGTGTCATGAAAAGGCAGCAAAATAATGTTTAATTTATTGTTGTTGCATTTGCATAATCAGAGACGTTGAGAGATTTTTGTGGGATTTTGTGTCTTAGATGTCAAAATAACTTGGCTGACCTTAGACACTATGACCCTTGACTTGAGGGAGGAGGTGCTATTTCCTGCAAAATGTGTTGGGACCATCTTGCTGCTACGGTCAGAAAGTATGTGCAGATAGAACATGGCATCTATTACTAGACCATAGTATACAGTTCAACTGCATAGTGGTTCCATCATCATCATCATTATTATTATTATTATTTTTTATTATTATTATTATTACCACCACCCTTCATCCATAGATCTCAGGGTGGTGCACAACATAAAATTACAATATAGAAAACACAAAATACATAATAAAAATAAGAACAAAAAACAAGCAGATAATCCTCCCCCCCCCCTTCTTGTTTGGGTAACCAAAAACTTGCTTTTGCATTATCACATTGTTTTTTATGTACTCTCTTCTATATTATATGGATGACCCATTGCAGGTGTCTCACAAGAAGAACATTTAGACTACAATTCCCACCCCAGTTTGAATCAACTTCAATAACCCTGCAAAGTAGGCTGGTTCTCTTACACAAAAATTCCACGTGATACACTACACTTTTCTGAATATCAGTTGGTGGAAATTGCAAGTGGTGAGTGTGCTGTTGTGCTCAGGTGCTGCTTGGCAGCTGGTGGGCAACTGTGAGAATGGTATGCTGAACTAAATGAGCCTTTGATGTGATCCAGCAGGAGTTTTCTTATTTTACTTCTAAAACGAGGATTCAAGTCGTCAACACAATTATTCCATGTGTCTTGTGCTGTATTGCGGAGCTGAGTGTTATGGGAACTATTTAACCGAGAACTATTTACAGATCTGCTGAACTGCAGCCTATTTCTCCAGTACAGCATACACAGCCTGGTGTGTCCTTCAAATACTGCCTTCTGGCAAGTCATGCTCCACTCTCCAAGTTCCAATGCAGGTTGGTACAAGTCAGACAAGCTCCCCTAACTCTTTTGCTGAAGTCATATTTCAAACCAAATCTAATTCTAGCTGCCATTGCCTCAGGAGGTTCATGGAGACCAAACTCTTGTCAGGAAGTAGTAAACTGCCCTGCTAGTAATTGTAGAATCATACAGTTGGAAGCCACCCCTGGGGTTATTTTCTCCAACTTCTTGTGGGATTCCCTATAGCTGAGCTATCGTCAAAAGATGTTGAGTCAGGGTGGTTGTTGTTGTTTTTAAAGTTTTCCAACAACAAAAGCTCTACAACAGTCTTATTCAATGCCTGCTAATACCCAACTACTCTCTCTGTGAGGAAGATTTCCAATGTTTAGCTTAAATTTACATTTCTACAAATAAACCCACTGCCTCTTGGTGTATATCATAATTATAGCAGTCATTTCATTATTTAAAGCAGGCATAGGCAAACTCGGCCCTCCCGATGTCTTGGGACTACAACTCTCACCATCCCTAACTAACAGGACCAGTGGTCAGGGATGATGAGAGTTGTAGTACCAAAACATCGGGAGGGCCGAGTTTGCCTATGCCTAATTTAAAGGCTAGTGACATATTCCATCTTTAATAATTTGTTTAAATATTCATTCCAGTAAGGGACCCAAAGCAGGCTTAGTTTTTCTTGCTCAGGCATGACTAGCAAATACTACAATTCCCTGTATTTTGGTTACAAAGTGTTTACTACACCACTAGCAGCTAATGCAGCAGAAAGCTATACCTTCTATGCCTGTGGATATGACATACTGCAACCACATGCTTATTACAACTTGGCCCCAGATCCTTTTCATTTGCTACTGTCTGTATCCCTTCAATTTGCGTTTCAGCATTTGGTTATGTTTAACATTATCATTTTTAACACATTCTTGTGTTTTCAGTTCAAGTTTACAATTTATCGTGATTATTCTCATTGTAATCCTATCCTTCAAACTGTATGCACTTCAGCCAGTTTTGTCTTGTCAGCGTTTTTTTTATAAATATGTACCATAATCCTTTATGCAAATAATTCATCAAAGAGGAATGAAACTCATGCATCAAAGTCCCATTTTACAACCTTAATCATAATCCAGATTGTTCTTCTAGAGACAAGTCCAGGAAGAAATATCCACAGATGAATTATTGCGGCTGGTTAATATAGCCTGGATTCTAATGGTTAGGGTTTATTCTGCAAACCTATCACTTCTCTAGGATCTAATGATCAAACACTAACAACACAAAGCCTTTTAATGATACCCAGGAGAAGCAAAGAGATTTCCCAAAGTCTCTTCTACAGCAGGAGGTGGGAAAGTTGCAGGAAAACATTGAAAAGGTGCTGAAATGCCAAACACAGCCATATGGTCCTCAAGATGTACTGCAAAGGGAAGCCACAGATGGAAACATTCCCTTGCATCAGCATGAATGAATTCAAACATTGGATCAGAAACTTGTGACACAGTCCACAAAACTGCATCGACCACCCTAAAAGCTGGTGAAAGACTTTAACTATTACAAAAAACCCATTCACTAAAAAAAATGGTTTGAAAGAAGACTAGATACCATTGCACATATGTTTGTCTTATGTACAGTATTTAGCATTCAGTCTCATGCCAAGTGCCTAAATACAGTTAATAATAGAATGCTTAGTGATTTAGGCTATAATCCTATTAAAATAAACGGTTAACAGTCTATCGATTTCAATGGGTCTACTCAGAGTATGGCTTAGTGGAGGACAACCCATTGTCTTTATGACTTACAACAATGCAGTTACTAAGGGAGGTAATCAGTATTAATATCTTGTACATGAGGACGCAGGCTGACAGATACGAGTTTGTCCCAGTTTACAAATTAGGTGAGTTTTGAACTGTGGCTTTATGTAGAAGAAACTCTAGAATTTCCATGTACGTAAATAAAATGGGCTTATAATTGCAGCCATAAAAAGTTTTTAAATATATGCATGTAAACAACATGTTTTTGCGCAAATAATCTAATATTTGTGAAAACACATTTCACATCTATCCCACTATGCCAAATAGTTAATTGCTATCTAACATTAAGCTGTTAGGAATGGTCATTAATAGATCTGAGGTGAGGTGTTATCCGTACACTGATGGTGCCCAGATGTTTCTCCAAAACATCTGAATCGGGAGAGGCTTAACAAGCCCTGGACTGGAGTCTGGACTTGGTGGTAGGCTGAACCAAACAGTCTGAATCCTGGCAAGATACAAGTGTTGTAGGTGAGTGGTTTCTGAGTCTGGATAATTGGTCAATTGCATGCATCATGCTCACCCTGCAGGAGCAGATTTATAATCTGGAGGTGCTCCTGGATCTGTTTCCGTCTCTAGAGGCACAGGTGACCTCACTGGCTAGGAGCACATTTTACTAACTTTGGCTGGTAAGGCAGCTATGGCTGTTCGTGGACCAGGATAACCTGATCGCTGTCATCCATGTGCTAGGATGAAATACTGCTATGTGCTCTGTTGGTTTGCCCCTAAGCTTGACTCAAAAGCTGCAGCTGGTACAAAATGTGGCAGCTTGACTGCTCACTGGGGCAGAATATCACAATCCTATTACACTACTGCTAAAAGAACTACACTGGCTGCCAAATAGCTAGTGGGCTAAGTTTAAGGTGCTGGTAACTATACAGCTTGGGACCAATATGCCTAAAATATCATCTCACTTCCTATATATGCAACTTATCACGGCGCTTCTGCAGACGCTTCCTCATCAGGAGGTCTGTTCCATAGGTTGTTGACATCATGCTTTTAGTGTGGCAGCACCTAACCTTTGGAACTGCATCCTGTTACATATCAGACAGGTACTGTCTCTAGTATCTTTTCAGCACCTATTGAAAACCTTACTTTTCCAACACATATTTTAAGCGGATGTTTTCATCTCAGTCTATTTGCATTGGACTAGAAATTGTTTTTAAATTTGATTTTGATTTTATTTTATTTGTGATGTTTTCATTGTTAAATTGATTCAAGATGTTTTATGGGAAGCGATTCACAACTGAAATGAAATAAATAAATAATATGTAGTTTCCTAAGAGATAACCATATCGGCCTGTTGCAGCGAAAACAACAGGGAGTCTAGTGGCGCATTTAAGATGATTAAATTTATTATAGTATAAAGCTTTCCTGGAGTAGAGTCTGCTTTACTGTATGAAACTGAGTCTAATCCATGAAAGCATATGGCATAATATGTAAGTTCCCCACTCCTGGTCTTGGGGTTTCTGCCCAACTCAGTATTTTTCTGTTTCAGATATATTAAAACAATTGCCATATGTTCAGCTCTATACATCACAGATGGCCCTATAGTTCCAAATATATAACTAAGTATTCAGAAAGTCATCTTTTGAGAAGCCACAGTTTTATAGGTTAAGAAGAACAAGAGCTTCTGGTATATGAAAAGCATCTCACTTTCCCATGCGTATATATATATATATATATATATATATGCAGGTTTTGGTGTCCTCGGGTGTCTTCCCGTGTAAAAGTTGGGGTGTCTAGGCGACGTTTCGACGAGGTCTCACTCGTCATCTTCAGGCTGGTGCTTTCGGCTTCTTGTTACTGGAACAGAGCAGGATCTCAGTGTTTGAGTTCCTATAAATACTGTTGAGGAGGTGTGGTGTATAGCCTCCAATGTTCTGGGCAGAGAGGAGGTTCTCAGGCTGGTGTGCCTTTTCTTCTTTTGTTCCTTAATTACTTGAGGGATATCTTGAGTGATTTCTTGAGTGATTTCCTGAATCCCACTTAGGTGGGTCATTAGGTGTGGATTAGTTGCTAAAGCCTTCGTGTCTTGAACTCTTGAACTTTGTGAAGAGTTTTTCTGAGAAGATGGCTGTACTGCACTTGGTTGTGCTCTGGCTTGGCTTCGTGTATAGGGGCGAGCTGTGGTTTTGTGGCCTGTGCCAGCCAGATCTGTGTAGGGATTGCAGGGGGGTGCAGCATCCGGAGGTGCCACCCTGGTTTGGCTACTGGATGGTGTCTGTAATTTATCTGTGGAGAGGGTCTGGGTTTGGGTCTGGTGTGGTTGATTGGTGATGGCGTTCTGTGTGCCTCTGGATCTGGTGTCAGATTTTGTGGGGAGGGCTAATTTCCAGATGTCTGGCAAGCGGGATGTGTCGTCACGCTTGTTCATGTTGTGAGGGTGTTTCTCTATCTCGATGGCTTCCATGATTATTCTCTTGTGGTGATGTTCCATGTTAAAGAGCAATTTGGAATCTGCAAAATTAATTTCGTGTCCTGTTTCTTTCATGTGTTGGAAAAGAGAGGAAGTTTTTTCTTCTTTTTTGACGGCATTCTTGTGTTCTGCGATCCGTGCATTTATTCGTCTGTTTGTTTGTCCAATGTACGTGGCTGGGCAGACTTTGCAGGGTATTTCATAGACCCCTTGGTTTTCCAACTGAATTTTATCCTTGGGGTTTCTGAGGATATTGGCTATTTTTTGGTTGGTGCAAAAGGCTGTTTTGATATTGTGTTTATGGAGGATTTTGCTAATTTTATCTGTAGTGCCCTTGATATAAGGAAGGAGGGCTATGCCATTGTTTTCTTCTGTGTCTTGGTTTTTGGGGGGTGTTTCTTTTTGGATTAGCTTCGTAACCCTGTTTTGCTGGTATCCATTGGCAATTAACACATTTGAGAGATTCTGTAACTCAGTTGTCAAGTGGTCTTCGTCAGCCAGGCGTTTGGTTCTGGAGATGAGAGTCTTGGCTACGGAGTTTATTTGTGCAGGGTGGTGGTGTGATTGTGCATGTAAGTAGCGGTTGGTGTGTGTTTTTTTCCGGTAGATAGTGTGTCCTAGGGAGCCATCAGGTTTTTTGTAGATTAGGACGTCAAGGAAGGGAAGTTGGTTGTTGGTTTCTATTTCCATAGTGAATTGTATTTTGGGGTGTAGGCTGTTGAGATGTGTGAGGAAGCTATCCAGTTTTTCCTTCCCGTGTGGCCAAATTACAAAGGTGTCGTCAACATATCTGAGCCAAAGTTTGGGTTTGTGTTCTGACTTGTCTAAAGCATTGGTTTCAAAGTGTTCCATGTACAGGTTAGCGATGACCGGTGAGAGGGGTGATCCCATAGGTGCTCCTTCTATCTGTTTGTATCTTTGTCCATTGTGGATGAAGTACGTGTTGGTTAGGCAGTGGTTGGTCAGGTCCAAGATGTATTCGGGGGGATTGTATTTGTTTTGAATGGCTGTCAAGGCTTCATTAATGGGCACTTGTGTGAAGAGAGATACAACATCGAAGCTCACAAGTAGGTCATTGGGTTGTAGGTTTTGCTTCTTTATTGTTTCTATGAACTGGAAGGAGTTTGGAACGTGTGAAGAGATGGATTCTGCATAGGGCTGAAGTTGCTTGGCGAGAAATTTAGCGAGATTTTGTAGAGGTGAGCCTATGGAGCTGACTATTGGTCTGAGTGGTGTTCCTTCTTTGTGTATCTTGGGGAGGCCGTAGAGTTTGGGGCATCTGGATGATTTTTCTCTGGGGATGATTCTTAGCTGGATTTCTTCACTGATAGGAGAGGCTTTTATTTTGGAAGAGAGCTGAAACGGAAACCTCACACAAGACAGACACACACACCAACAAACTCCACAAACTAGAGAAACGCCAGAAGCCCAGCCACCCTCCACAACAACCCATGAAACAAACAGTACATAACATATCAGACAGGATCCTCACCTCAACTGAAACCAAAGTACTCTCCAAAGGTTTCAACTTTGCAGTCGCCCCGAGACGCATCCCCACGGAAAACATCATATGCGGAGTCGAAGCTAGCCTAACCAAAATCAATCCAGATGAAGCCAATAAAATCAGACTTGAAGTCACCAACATCCTCTGCTCCAGCAAACCACCCAGAAGCAATTTACACAAAGAAGAACAGAAAGCACTCACCAACCTGAGGAAAGACAACAACATAATCATTCTCCCAGCAGACAAAGGTAATGCCACTGTTGTGATGAACACATCGGACTACCAAGCAAAACTATCAAATCTACTCCAAGACCCTACCTACCAACCTATAAAAACAGATCCCACCACCTATCTGGAAAAAACCACCAAATCCAAAATAAAAGCCTCTCCTATCAGTGAAGAAATCCAGCTAAGAATCATCCCCAGAGAAAAATCATCCAGATGCCCCAAACTCTACGGCCTCCCCAAGATACACAAAGAAGGAACACCACTCAGACCAATAGTCAGCTCCATAGGCTCACCTCTACAAAATCTCGCTAAATTTCTCGCCAAGCAACTTCAGCCCTATGCAGAATCCATCTCTTCACACGTTCCAAACTCCTTCCAGTTCATAGAAACAATAAAGAAGCAAAACCTACAACCCAATGACCTACTTGTGAGCTTCGATGTTGTATCTCTCTTCACACAAGTGCCCATTAATGAAGCCTTGACAGCCATTCAAAACAAATACAATCCCCCCGAATACATCTTGGACCTGACCAACCACTGCCTAACCAACACGTACTTCATCCACAATGGACAAAGATACAAACAGATAGAAGGAGCACCTATGGGATCACCCCTCTCACCGGTCATCGCTAACCTGTACATGGAACACTTTGAAACCAATGCTTTAGACAAGTCAGAACACAAACCCAAACTTTGGCTCAGATATGTTGACGACACCTTTGTAATTTGGCCACACGGGAAGGAAAAACTGGATAGCTTCCTCACACATCTCAACAGCCTACACCCCAAAATACAATTCACTATGGAAATAGAAACCAACAACCAACTTCCCTTCCTTGACGTCCTAATCTACAAAAAACCTGATGGCTCCCTAGGACACACTATCTACCGGAAAAAAACACACACCAACCGCTACTTACATGCACAATCACACCACCACCCTGCACAAATAAACTCCGTAGCCAAGACTCTCATCTCCAGAACCAAACGCCTGGCTGACGAAGACCACTTGACAACTGAGTTACAGAATCTCTCAAATGTGTTAATTGCCAATGGATACCAGCAAAACAGGGTTACGAAGCTAATCCAAAAAGAAACACCCCCCAAAAACCAAGACACAGAAGAAAACAATGGCATAGCCCTCCTTCCTTATATCAAGGGCACTACAGATAAAATTAGCAAAATCCTCCATAAACACAATATCAAAACAGCCTTTTGCACCAACCAAAAAATAGCCAATATCCTCAGAAACCCCAAGGATAAAATTCAGTTGGAAAACCAAGGGGTCTATGAAATACCCTGCAAAGTCTGCCCAGCCACGTACATTGGACAAACAAACAGACGAATAAATGCACGGATCGCAGAACACAAGAATGCCGTCAAAAAAGAAGAAAAAACTTCCTCTCTTTTCCAACACATGAAAGAAACAGGACACGAAATTAACTTTGCAGATTCCAAATTGCTCTTTAACATGGAACATCACCACAAGAGAATAATCATGGAAGCCATCGAGATAGAGAAACACCCTCACAACATGAACAAGCGTGACGACACATCCCGCTTGCCAGACATCTGGAAATTAGCCCTCCCCACAAAATCTGACACCAGATCCAGAGGCACACAGAACGCCATCACCAATCAACCACACCAGACCCAAACCCAGACCCTCTCCACAGATAAATTACAGACACCATCCAGTAGCCAAACCAGGGTGGCACCTCCGGATGCTGCACCCCCCTGCAATCCCTACACAGATCTGGCTGGCACAGGCCACAAAACCACAGCTCGCCCCTATACACGAAGCCAAGCCAGAGCACAACCAAGTGCAGTACAGCCATCTTCTCAGAAAAACTCTTCACAAAGTTCAAGAGTTCAAGACACGAAGGCTTTAGCAACTAATCCACACCTAATGACCCACCTAAGTGGGATTCAGGAAATCACTCAAGAAATCACTCAAGATATCCCTCAAGTAATTAAGGAACAAAAGAAGAAAAGGCACACCAGCCTGAGAACCTCCTCTCTGCCCAGAACATTGGAGGCTATACACCACACCTCCTCAACAGTATTTATAGGAACTCAAACACTGAGATCCTGCTCTGTTCCAGTAACAAGAAGCCGAAAGCACCAGCCTGAAGATGACGAGTGAGACCTCGTCGAAACGTCGCCTAGACACCCCAACTTTTACACGGGAAGACACCCGAGGACACCAAAACCTGCATATATATATATATATATATTGATGCGGCTCCAGCTCCACTCTGGAAAAGTTTGCTGGGGGCGGCGGGAAGAAGTCTCTTTTAGTTTGTAGGCCTCTTTGTAAACTTCTGACTTGTTCATAGTTCGTTTCTTAAGACTGTACAGGTCAAGGGATCACTGAGGTGGAGGCATCCTTACACAGTGAGAATGCTGAGGGAGGTAATGTATCACAAGGGCAACACCATGAACACACCTTGATTTTTGACAGCCATGACTGAACTGCTCAGAGTGCTGCTGTTGCTACTGTTCTCTCTTGCTAACCTGCCACTCTTGCCCTGCTTCTGTTAATACAGGCTGTTGGAATATTTTCACCCTCTTTATTCTAGATTATTAGCTGCCAGGTATTTTCTCTTTTTTACACCTTAAACTACAATTATCACCTTACTAATCAGGCTTACTCATGTGCACCATGTGTCTTATACACAAACACTGTGAAATCACAGATTCAAATAGCAATGTCACTTCTGCTGTAGTGTCAACCTGCAAGACGGAAAACTCAACCGTGCTTGCGCTCTCTCTCTCTCTCTCTCTCTCCTGGTCCGCTGTTAATCACTTCTTCTTCATGAACATTTATTTTGACAAATGTAGCAAAAGAAGGTGGGAAACAAAACCAAGCAATCTCATCTCCATACATAAGAAACATTGCAGAAAACAATAACTTGGATGGGAAACTTGAAATGTAAAGAGAAAGAAGGCACTTTTTCATATGTGGTGGTCTTGTAATAAGGTTAAAGCTTACTGGGGAATGATATATAATTGTCAGGGAACTGCCATCAGTGTCCGAGGGAGAGAGCAAGCTCCAAAGGGATCCCAGAGAGCGTCCCGGGAGTGGGAGAGGCAGCCCGTCTTCTGGGGAAGAGAATCAACGTAGCTCCAGTGAAGAAGGGGGGCAGATGGGGGAATCGGCGAGGCGGTCCCATGATTCCTTGCCGGGGACCAGCGGGGAGAGGAAGGGTCCCCCGCTGCCTACGCCCTCCTTGCGCAGAAGGCTTCTGCACAGGGAGAGTAGGCGGAGACTTGGCGTCAAAGAGCTTCTTTGCTGGAAGAAGTTTAAGAAACACCCACTGACGGATTCTGCTAGCGATTGAGACAGTCACGGGCGAGTGGCTGCCCGGACTGGAAAGGTTCACTCAGGTAACCCAGCCAGAGGTTGGGACAAGCTTACGCACGGGCAACCCCTAGAACCATTACAATAATGAATTGAAAAAGATGTTTAAGATAACATTCGTTTAAAAAATCCCAGAAGGTTTCTCTTGGGAATTATGGGATTAGAACTATCTGAACAATATAGAAATTTATTTATGTATGTGACTATAGCTGCAAGAATGTTATTTGCGCAAATGTGGAAGGATGAAGAGGTCCCGATGAAAGAAGAATGGCAGCAGAAACTAATGGAGTATGTAGAAATGGCAAAACTTATTGGAAGAATAAGAAATCAAGACAACAAACTTTTTAGAAAGGAATGGAAATAGTTTATTGAGCATTTACAAACAAACTGTAAACAGATCAAGACATTGGCAGGATTGTTGTAAAAACCTGCAGAGAGAGTGTGTGTGTGTGTGTGTGTGTGTGTGTGTGTGTGTGAAAAGATGGATAAAAGAAAAAGTTAAGGCAATTTGGAGTATGCAGGAAAGAACAAAAATAAATGTAAGGAGCTGCAGAAAGAGGGGGAAGGAAGTCAAAGTTGAAAATGTTAAAATTATGGTTAAATAATTGTTGTAATGTATATAAATGAAAACTATTTTTTAAAAAAATAGAATGATAACTACCTGAAAGGCATAATGACACACAGGGTGCATGAAAATCACCAGCACTTGTGAAGCGGCAAAGAGAATGCTTCATTTGCACGAGTAAAAAGAACACAGGAGAAAGTAAAACTGCAAATGGCATCAATAAGTAAGGGAATGTCTGTAAAATTCTAGGGACAGATAGGAAAGCTATGCACTCTGAAACTGGTACACACATTGACATGATTTCTGTAATACTCAAGCAATGAAGTTCAATCTAATCAAAGAGGAGTTCAGAATATGTGGACATCAGTCTCATTGGACCCTGCTGTCATCTATCTTCCATATGAAATGCCCAGAGTTGTTCCCAGAGTGCAGTATGTGAATATTTCCTCATTAAGAATTTGGATGAACTCACTGCCTCATTTATTATAAATGTGTAACCTACTCATCAGAGAGCAATAGCTTTTGGTTACTGCTGACCTGAGACAGGGCCAAACCAACAGCTCCCACACTATTCCCTCTTCCTCAAAGCCATCTACTTCTATTATTCAATTTTCAAATGGTTAAGCTATTAATATTTAGGAACTGAATGTGCACAAAAACCCTTTTGCTGTTCGTTTATTTGGATTAAAATTGTGGTAGCTCCATGCTATGGATCTATGACAGAGTAAATAGGGTATACATGATAAAGAGTGCTACTTTCCAAAAGCCAAATTAAAGTAGGCACTGGCATTAATTAACATAAAAGCATTTCCTTTCCCCTTCTTATCTCACAGAGCACCAACAGAATTGCTTTAAAAATCTTACCATAGTCAGGGAGCTGATATGCTGAGCCAGCCTGCTGTTAGCCCATTAGTATTAAAACATTGTTTTCTTGTGCTCCAATTTGTCTGTCATATCTGCCTGTTGCCTTTTATTTATATGGTAAGATCTTTAGCAGAGACTGATAGTTGTATTCAGAGGACATTGGCCATGACTGCAAACTCCGTTATTACCATTATAAATTTAATTGATTGAGTTTCTTTCCATGCAGCAAGCACCAGGATTTTCAAGCACTACCTGTCTGTCCACGGGCTTCCACAGACGATGAGACTTCAGGGAAATGTGAGCTTCCGTTTCTCATCTTATAAATTGATTGAAGGCTCTGAATGGAGGGGTGGGGCTGCTTTCCAGATCAGTTTCCTTATAGGACTTCATCAGGGCAGAAGACAAGCATCTCAGTCCCAGGAAAAGATATCCTAATGTGTTGTTGATGCAGATGCATTTGTGGATGTGGATGTCAATGCTCATCTGAGCTTTACTTAATTCACATGGGTAGGCAAGTTTTGTTGGCCACCAGAAGCAGTCACATCAGGGTAATGGGTGCCAGAGTGTTGGCACAGCTACTTATGGGCCTTCTCACCTACTAAGGATGCTGGGGCTAAAGGAAGCACTCCCCATTACATGCAGCTTATTTACTTCTCTGGAGTCACAGGTTTCTGTGGCTTTGCTCCTTTTTCTCATTGGCCCGATTACATTGCTACCTATCCCAAGTGAAGCTGCTTGTGACATCTTTGTTTTACCTTAGTTCAGCTTCTTTAACGAGTTTCTCATCCTGCTTGTCCCAAACTAAAGAGGGCAATTTCATTAGAATACTTATCTCTTTTAATCTTATTAATTATGTGTGTGACATTAAGATGTAATGCTTCCATCACCATTAAAACACCACATTCTCAGCTTTTCCCCCTCTACACTTCTAAAGAGTAGACAGTACCCAGATGGCACAATCTAATTTTCCATTTGCTGCTGTGACCAACTACCTTTGCAAATGTAGGGACTATACTCATTAATGGAGAATAGGAATACCAACAGCTGTTAGCTAAGGGCCACTTCACACACTATTATTTTTCTACATGAAGATACCGGTAATCTCTGCATAGAAAAATATATATTTTACAAGGCAGGATCACTGTATGGTCCTGCTACTCTGGTGGCTACTACTTCAGGGCTACTGCCAATGTAACCTAGTAACCATCCTGTGCATACCTAGCAACGATGTCAGAGGCACAATAGCTGTAGAAATATGTGCCAATATAAAAACACCAAAAGACATTCACACAGCACTCTTGGTAGTTTGCTGCATCTCGTGAATCATGAGGTTGCTTGCTGCCACTGCCCCATATTGGCAATGTAGGGAAGGCACCAATCAGTGGAGAGCGACGGGCTAGGGTACCATCCAACCTGGCATTCACCCCCCCCCCCCAATTCACAACAGGGCAGACATACAACACAGGGCCTTTTCCAGCAGAGGCCACCATGGTGCAACGAGCTGGCAAATATGACACTTATCGTCCCAAACCCCAGAGCTGTGGAAAGGGGTTTGAATCTCCTGGCAGCACAAACACACACAGCCTGCAAACAGGCCAGACAGGATTGCCATTCTAATCACAACTGTATAGCCCAGTGGGTAAAAATCTTGCATGTAGAAAGCACTGGTTTTCTAGGATAATGATTTGATTGTCACTGTGGATATAATGCTCCATGACAGTTTAAATTCTCTTGAAACACTCTACACAATACAGATCTATTGGTGTCCCTGTATGGGGGTGGGGACAAGCTTTTTGCAAGGAAGAGACAAGAAAGAACAGAAACAATAGGAAGCTCAGAGAAATAAAATAAACACTAGGATCTACATGGGAGCCAAGTGGTAAATAGTACTGCAGAAGGAATAGGATATATGGATTAACGTCCTGCAACAGCAGTGGTGAGAAACCTGTGGCTCTCCAGATGTTGCTGGAATCCAAGTCCTATCTGCCCCAGCCAATGTGCAATGGATTAGGGGCAGAGTTCTCTCGCATTTTCTGGAGTGTCACAAGTTCTTAACCCTGGTGCTACAGGGAGATGCTAAAATTATCACTGTAATACAAAAGTTAATCTGCCACCAACAATAGTGAGATGCAGAAGAGAGGGCAGCATAACTAGACCCCAAACCTGTCACTTAATGGAGCAACTCCCTAACAACATAGTCACATTTACAACGAGACTTAGTAGTTTCCCAGGCCCCGGAACATGACTTGCTGCCTTCTCTTCCCCCATCCATGGCACCCAGGAAACACAGTCATACAGAGCAGAACTGAAGAAACCCTGGGATGGTCTACCTAGTTCTTTTGCATGGTGTCACATGGGAAATAGTTCGGGTCTGAGCCAGCGAAATGGTCAATGAGAGCTGCAGGGACCAATAGCCTCATTCAGGCAACTACCCCAGGATTATCTGCACAGTTAATACATCTCATCCTGCCATGCCTCCTGTTCACCTGCACCCCTCAGAAGATTTAGTATATTTTCTCTCCCCACTGCACTCCCCTCACCTCATGTAGAGTAAATGGCTGTAACACTGTCGCCACTGACTATTCTGCTCCATGTGCCCTGGGTCATATACTGCAAGGAATTTGAGTAACAAGTGTTTGGCCAGTTCTATGAAAACAACAGAGTGAAACGTGTTCACCAGCAAAGTTAGTTGTGCTACCTATGATAGAAGCTTGCCTGCATTTGGTGTTTCATTGCCAATAGGGTTCCATTTCCACAACCTGTATACTGAATCATTGACGGTATAAAATACACTGTTATCACATGTAGTCTATGGGAGTGATATTTAACCAGCTAACACTTTCAATATTATAGGGGAAGGTATATGTGTGTATATATGTGTGTGTACACACACATATGGGGAAGGAGAGAGAGAGAGAGGAAGGAAGGAAGGAAGGAAGGAAGGAAGGAAGGAAGGAAGGAGGGCTACTTTCAAGGATCACAGAAGATTCTACTAATTTGAAGGCTGAGATAAACAGGGTGTTCCACTTTGATTGTACATTTTCCCTTCCCTGGTTTACCTGCATGGGGTGCCTTTTTCTTGCTGTCCCAGTTGCAGCTGTGCACTAGGATTCCTGGCAGGTTTTTGCATTTGTATTCCAGAGGTGTACAGGTTCTGAAAAAGAGAAGACAGAGGTTACTACAGTGGTACCTCGAGTTCCAAACGCCTCAGGTTACAAACTCAGCTAACCTGGAAGAGTTACCTCAAGTTGAGAACTTTGCCCCAGGATGAGAACGGAAATTGTGTGCCAGCGGCCCAACAGCAGCAAGAGGCCCCATTAGCGAAAGCACGCCTCTAGTTAAGAACAGTTTCAGGTTAAGAACGGACCTCCAGAACGAAATAAGTTCGTAACTAGAGGTAGCACTGTAATATGTTCTTTTCACTTTGCTTTAAATCTTGACTCACTGTTGTTAGTGCAAGTGCCCTTTCACCAGAGTACCTGTCACCTCTTTTTAAGGCATAGCATTATGCCATCACAAAAAGGTGCATCAGGTAGCCTGAGGGCAGGAACACACCCTGGGTGAGCATAGGATTCCACTCTTTTGCTTCATCCACTTTTCCTCCTTTCGTAAGCATTGCTCTGTGGGCATAAGGCTGCACTAGTCTCTTGTCGGTACAAGAGTATTGCTACACTAGTGTTGTCCCCCCCGTCCCATGAGCAAGTCATTGTCCTCTGCTAGTATAAAGTGCTGCAAAAGGTGTTGCTGAGTGTTGTGTTTGTGTGCACCACAAATACATTGATCATGCTGTTGCATGCAACAGTATTCCCACTACTGCACTCCTGGCCTGAAAAACAGTTAAATAGTACTTCAATGCATTCCAATAAACTTCTGTGTTTAGTGAGAGAGAGGGAGAGAGTATTTCCATATGGGAACACAGGGACCTGACTTCTAATGCTCAGTATCGTCTATGCTACAGTACTATCTCCATCTAGCTCAGTATTGTCTACACTGACTGGCAGCAGCTCTCCAGCTTTTCAGACAGGGAATCCTTCCCAGCCCTTCCTCACAGGAAAGTAACAGTATGAAAAGCTGCTTCTAGATGACAAGGCCTTGTGCCCTGATGCTCATTTTGTAGCTAAAACAAAAATTGCTGAAAAGTGTTGTCCGAACAAAGGGTAAGGGAAATCTCACTTCACAAATAGTGTTGGGATATTTCGGATGTGATGGCTAAAGTGTCACAATAACCAATGCTTGAATGAATTAAATTAGTTTATTTGTGGATAAAGGTGATCCAGTTGATACAGTATACTTGGGTTTTCAAAGTACTTTTGCAAGATCTCTTACTGAAGGCTTCAAAAAGATAAAATGTGACAGAGAAGGACCAGCAGTTGGTTAAAAACTATAAAACACAGAGTAGGTATAATTGGTATAAAAAATAAGCATATGTTCCTCAAAGCCACTTTTCACAGCACGTAGACTCCTGTTCAACCAGTGTCTGCCATGGTTGACATATAGACTGAATACACACTATACCTTTAAAGTCCATCTTTAAAGCACACCTCACCCCTTCAAGAATTCTGGGCGCTAGAGTTCATTCCTTACAAATTAAAAGTTCCCAGCAATTCAGTACCTAGAATTCTCTGCAGGAGAAACATGCTTTGAATGTGTTTTAAGGCCACATTTTTCTAGCATGCCCAGCTTGTCAGTGGCTAGAATACATGCATTATATGCAGAAGGTTCTAGGTTTAATTCCTGGCATTCCCAGATAGGGCTGGGAAAGACCCCTGTCTGAAATCCCGAACAGTTTCTGCTAGTTTGTGTAGACGAACCTTCCCCAACCTGGTGCCTTCCAAATGTTTTGGACTACAATTCATATCAGACCCAGCCAAGACAGGAGTGCCGGCTTGGGCTGATTTGAGTTACAATACAAAACATCTGGAGGGCACCAGTTTAGGAAAGGCTGATTCGGACAACAGGGAACTAGATGGACCAGTTTGATATAAAGTACTTTACTACATTCCTATATCTGTTTACACACACCCCTTCACACTTTACATGCTTAAAGGTAAAGGTAAAGGTACCCCTGCCCGTACGGGCCAGTCTTGACAGACTCTAGGGTTGTGCGCCCATCTCACTCAAAGAGGCCGGGGGCCAGCGCTGTCTGAAGACACTTCCGGGTCACGTGGCCAGCGTGACATCGCTGCTCTGGCAAGCCAGAGCCGCACACGGAAACGCGTTTACCTTCCCGCTAGTAAGCGGTCCCTATTTATTTACTTGCACCCGAGAGTGCTTTCGAACTGCTAGGTTGGCAGGCGCTGGGACCGAACAACGGGAGCGCACCCCGCCGCGGGGATTCGAACCGCCGACCTTTCGATTGGCAAGCCCTAGGCGCTGAGGCTTTAACCCACAGCGCCACCCACGTCCCTTTTACATGCTTACCACTGGCAAACATTATGGATCATCAGTGTAACCTAGCTGCCCTGTAAATGCTTTAAGTTATAGTGAAAATTAGACATTTTTGAAATTCAAGATTTAGAAATACGAGGTTGAATTAATACTTGGTTGTGTGGCCAGGCTGATTGTCTATACCTGACATTGTGAAGGAGATATTCCTGCTGTCAAACACTACCTGCTGAAAGTCACTTTCCCAGCATTGGCACAGGGGCCACCAGTACTACCCCAATAACTGAGCCCAGCAACAACGTGGACCCCACATGGACCCCAAAACATGATTTTTTGGGAATGGTGACCTTGTACAGTATATGTTTCATGTTAAGATGGTTATTCAGTGACTAGTGCATCCAACATTCTTTTCTTCTTGTTCCCCACTATTCACTTCACCATAGAACACACAGTCCTTGACATCCAGACACAGCCAATTCCCTTCCAAGCCACCTAAGTCTTGTTATCTGGAGTCTTTGGTTTCTGGGAGGGGGCTAGAAAACATTGATAAGGACCTGGTTCTTTGCTGCCACTGATACTGGAAGATGAGTTACTCATTTTGTGTATCTAGGGCTTCAAAGGGCTAGCTCCCACCCTACTTGCAACTATCTGCAGACTATGCTAATAAGAAGAAAATCACAATTACATTGCGGAAATTGATGGTGCATGCAAAACACTGAATACGTGGTGCTGTTCAGATCATCCCTTAGAATAACTGGAAAGCACATGTCACAAAGGCATTATTTCATAGAATCATAGAATCATAGAGTTGGAAGAGACCACAAGGGTCATCGAGTCCAACCCCCTGCCAAGCAGGAAACACCATCAGAGCACTCCTGACATATGGTTGTCAAGCCTCTGCTTAAAGACCTCCAAAGAAGGAGACTCCACCACACTCCTTGGCAGCAAATTCCACTGTCGAACAGCTCTTACTGTCAGGAAGTTCTTCCTAATGTTTAGGTGGAATCTTCTTTCTTGTAGTTTGTATCCATTGCTCCGTGTCCGCTTCTCTGGAGCAGCAGAAAACAACCTTTCTCCCTCCTCTATGTGACATCCTTTTATATATTTGAACATGGCTATCATATCACCCCTTAACCTCCTCTTCTCCAGGCTAAACATGCCCAGCTCCCTTAGCCGATCCTCATAAGGCATTGTTTCCAGGCCTTTGACCATTTTGGTTGCCCTCCTCTGTACACGTTCTAGTTTGTCAGTGTCCTTCTTGAACTGTGGTGCCCAGAACTGGACACAGTACTCCAGGTGAGGTCTGACCAGAGCAGAATACAGTGGCACTATAACTTCCTTTGATCTAGATGCTATACTCCTATTGATGCAGCCCAGAATTGCATTGGCTTTTTTAGCTGCCGCGTCACACTGTTGGCTCATGTTAAGTTTGTGGTCAACCAAGACTCCTAGATCCTTTTCACATGTACTGCTCTCAAGCCAGGTGTCACCCATCTTGTATTTGTGCCTCTCATTTTTTTTGCCCAAGTGCAATACTTTACATTTCTCCCTGTTAAAATTCATCTTGTTTGTTTTGGCCCAGTTCTCTAATCTGTCAAGGTCGTTTTGAAGTGTGATCCTGTCCTCTGGGGTGTCAGCCACCCCTCCCAGTTTGGTGTCATCTGCAAATTTGATCAGGATGCCCTTGAGTCCATCCTCCAAGTCGTTGATAAAGATGTTGAATAAGACCGGGCCCAAGACAGAACCCTGTGGCACCCCACTAGTCACTCTTCTCCAGGATGAAGAGGAACCATTGATGAGCACCCTTTGGGTCCGGTCAGTCAGCCAGTTACAAATCCACTGAGTGGTAGCATAGTCAAGACCACATTTTACCAGCTTCTTTACAAGAATATCATGGGGCACCTTGTCAAATGCCTTGCTGAAATCAAGGTAGACTACATCCACTGCGTTCCCTTCATCTACCAGGCTTGTAATTCTGTCAAAAAATGAGATCAGGTTAGTCTGACATGACTTATTTTTCAGAAATCCATGCTGACTATTGGTGATCACAGCATTCCTTTCTAGGTGCTCACAGATTGTTTGCTTTATGATCTGCTCCAGAATCTTCCCTGGTATTGATGTTAGACTGACTGGGCGGTAATTATTTGGGTCCTCTCTTTTCCCCTTTTTGAAAATAGGGACAACATTTGCCCTCCTCCAGTCTGCCGGGACTTCGCCTGTTCTCCAGGAATTCTCAAAGATGACTGCCAGTGGTTCTGAGATCACATCTGCCAGTTCTTTTAATACTCTTGGATGCAGTTCATCTGGCCCTGGAGACTTGAATACATCTAAACTAGCCAAGTATTCTTGTACTATCTCCTTAGTTATTCTGGGCTGTGTTTCCTCTGCTGAATCATTTCCTCCAAATTCTTCAGGTCGGGCATTGTTTTCTTTATCGGAGAAGACTGAGGCAAAGAAGGCATTGAGGAGTTCAGCCCTTTCTGTGTCCCCTGTTTGCATTTCACCATCTTTTCCTCTGAGTGACCCCACTGTTTCTTTGTTCTTCCTTTTGCTACGAACATACCCATAGAAGCCTTTTTTGTTGCTTTTAACCTCTCTAGCAAGCCTGAGTTCATTCTGTGCTTTAGCTTTTCTGACTTTGTGTCTACACGTGCTGGCTATTTGTTTGAATTCCTCTTTGGTGGTTTCCCCCCTTTTCCATTTTTTGTACACATCCTTTTTTAATCTTAACTCAGTTAAAAGTTCTTTAGATAGCCACCCTGGCTTCTTTAGGCACCTTCCATGTTTCCTTCTCATTGGTATTGCCTGAAGTTGTGCTTTTACTATCTCCCTCTTAACAAACTCCCAGCCATCATGAACTCCCTTTCCTTTTAGTATTACTGTCCATGGGATCTCACCCAGCACTTCCCTAAGTTTTATGAAGTCGGCTTTCTTAAAGTCAAGAAATTGAGTCCTAGTATGCTTGGCTGCTCCTTTCCGTTGTATAGTAAACTTCAGAAGAGCATGATCACTTGCGCCTAATGATCCTTCCACTTCTACCCCATTAACCAGGTCATCGACATTGGTTAGGACCAGATCTAAAATGGCTGTTCCTCTTGTTGCTTCTCCCACTTTCTGGACAATGAAGTTGTCTGCAAGGCCAGTGAGGAATCTGTTTGACCTTATGCTCTTGGCTGAGTTTGACATCCAACAAATATCTGGGTAATTGAAGTCCCCCATTACTACTATCTCCCTTCCTTTTGCATGCTTGGCCATCTGTTCCAGGAAGGCATCATCTATGTCCTCCGTTTGGCTTGGGGATCTATAGTAAACTCCCACAATGAGGTCACTATTATTCTTCTCTCCCTTAATTTTGACCCAAATGCTCTCACTTTGGCTTTGAGGTTCCAAATCTTGGATCTCTTCACAGGTATACACATCCCTGACATATAACGCCACTCCTCCTCCTTTCTTGTCTGGTCTGTTTCTCTGAAATAGATTGTATCCCTCCATTTTTACATTCCAATCGTGGGACTTATCCCACCAGGTTTCAGTGATGCCAATTATGTCATATTTAGTTTGCTGTACCAAGAGCTCAAGCTCATCTTGTTTATTTCCCATGCTTTGTGCATTAGTGTACAGACATTGAAGTCCATTAGTCATTCCCCCGTGTCTCTTATTTAAGGATTTTTTCCTCCCACCACTAGGTCTGCTTGCTGTTTGCTCCATTTGGTCTATGACATTTGGATGATCATCTTCATCAATTAATAGACTTCTACCTTCAGGAGCACTGTCTCCCTCCCCCACATTAGTCAGTTTAAAGCCCTCCTGATGAGGTTTCTTAGTTTTTTGGCAAAAACATTCCTCCCAACCGTTGTGAGGTGCAGCCCATCGCTTGCCAGAAGTCCATCCTCGAGAAACTGCAGTCCGTGATCTAAGAATCCAAACCGTTCCTGTTTACACCATTTGCGAAGCCAGCTGTTTACTTCCACTATTTTCCTCTCTCTCCCTGGGCCACGTCGTTCAACTGGGAGGACAGATGAGATGACGATTTGTGCATTTAATTGCTTCAATTTCCTGCCCAGAGCCTCGTAGTCTCTTTTGATCTTCTGGAGGCTATTGCTTGCAGTGTCATTGGTTCCCACATGAACCAAGAGGAAGGGGTATTTGTCAGTGGGTTTTATGATTCCTTGCAGTCGTTCAGTTACATCTTGGATCTTAGCCCCGGGGAGACAGCACACTTCCCGAGACATCTTGTCAGGCCCACAGATCACTGCTTCTGTTCCCCTCAGTAGGGAATCCCCTATCACCACTACACGCCTTCTCTTAGGTTTGGTCAGGGTTCTTCCGTGAGCGGTCCGTTCCAAGGTCGCTTGCACATTCCCTGAGGACTGACTTTGCTGCTCATCTTCATATATGTGATCGACTGTAATGAAGGAGAGATCCTCAAATGGAGTCTGCTCTTCGTCTTCCATGCTAGGGGAGAGGACCTCAAAGCGATTGTGTATTTCTAGACAATCAGAGCGAACCCTGGGCCTCCTACTTCTTTGAGTCACGTTTCTCCACATACCGGGCTCCTGTGTTGGTGAACTAGCCTCCTTCTCAGGGGAGTCCCCTGTCTCCTCCTTGGTGGAGACGGTGTGCTCTGTTGCTTCCAAGAAGAGCTCCAGCTCTCTAATTCTTTGGAGCGTAGCTACACGTTCCTCCAGTTGCTGGACTTTGTCTTTTAGGAGGGCAATCAACATGCAATTGCTGCACGTAAAGCTGCCTGCAACCTTTGGCAAGATGGCAAACATTGCGCAGGAACCGCAGGCGACTGCAGCTGTTCCCTCCCCCTCCATCTTGAGAATGTGTCGTTGGGCTTGAGACTAGCTCCCCTAAATCTAAAAGATGGTTCAAACTGCCCTGCAAACACTGATAAGCTCCTCCCACAGCTAATCACCTGCCTCAACAGAAACCCTGCCCCCTCTGACCTTTGACCAGGGAAAGCAGCTAATCAGCCACAAGAATCACACACACAAGAAACCCCTTTTGGCTCCTTCTTCAGCCGCTGCCCTGCAAACACTGATAAGCTCCTCCCACAGCTAATCACCTGCCTCAACAGAAACCCTGCCCCCTCTGACCTTTGACCAGGGAAAGCAGCTAATCAGCCACAAGAATCACACACACAAGAAACCCCTTTTGGCTCCTTCTTCAGCCGCTGCCCTGCAAACACTGATAAGCTCCTCCCACAGCTAATCACCTGCCTCAACAGAAACCCTGCCCCCTCTGACCTTTGACCAGGGAAAGCAGCTAATCAGCCACAAGAATCACACACACAAGAAACCCCTTTTGGCTCCTTCTTCAGCCGCTGCCCTGCAAACACTGATAAGCTCCTCCCACAGCTAATCACCTGCCTCAACAGAAACCCTGCCCCCTCTGACCTTTGACCAGGGAAAGCAGCTAATCAGCCACAAGAATCACACACACAAGAAACCCCTTTTGGCTCCTTCTTCAGCCGCTGCCCTGCAAACACTGATAAGCTCCTCCCACAGCTATGTTGGGTATGGAACAAATTCTACGGAAGGGGAGTCAAGAAGGATTGGGGAAATGGCTGTAAAATCAGTGTAGGAGCATGTGCTTCGCATGCAAATGGTCTAAAGTTCAATCCCCATTAGGGCTGGGAAAGTCCCCTGCCCTTAACCATGGAGAGCCACTGGCAGTCAGTGAGCTAGATTGATCAACAGTCTGACTTGGTACAATGCAGCTTCCTGTGTTCCTATGTAAGAAACAGAGGTCTCCAGTCTTTAATAAAAGACTGCGGAGGAAAGACAAATATAATTAATATGTAAAGAGAATGCAAAGAAAAACAGTAATTTACTTCCCTCCCCCAACATGTAAATCAAACCCGACAAACAATAAAATGTTTAGAAATAAACAGATGTTTAAAAATAGCCATTAAAATCAACAGACACATAACCAAACATTTCTGAACAACACAAACATTCCAGATGTAATTTATGATGAAAGGGTTGAGTTTTGCAGTGGGGCTGATATAAGACCATTTGTTTTATTCATATACCACTTCTCTACCACCACAGAACTCAAGGTAGTGTCAATATGATTCCTATGGTGTACCACAAATGCAATGGTCAGATTCCGACCTACTTAGCAAGGTTGCTCCATGATGACCCTCGGGGCTTGATTTAGGTAAACTAGGAAAGAGATAAATTAAGGTTCCTAAACTGCTAGCATATTGCAAAGCTAAGCAGGGTGATGTATAGTTTCAAACTGAATGGGGGGCTGTGTGTTGAGATTCCTGCATTCCACAGGGTTGAACTAGATGACCTGTAGATTCCCTTCCAACACAATGCTTGTATGATTCTATGAAATAATCATGGTAGAGATCATAGAGGTTTAGCGGGCGAATGGAACATTAGCACACAATCCAATACACATCTACTGGTAATTTGAGGAAAGTTCTGCTGAGTGATACTTATTCCCAACATGTTTAGGGCTGTAGCCTCAGAGTGCAATACTATAGTGCAGATCCAGTGGCTAGGGGAGCTTTAGGATATGGCAGAAACTGCACTAACTAGGGTTGCCATACGTCAGAAAGTAAAAACCAGGACACCCCAAAGTTGTTGAGCTTTTGTTTTTTACACCACCTTTCAGAAACCCCCCCGGATGTCAATTCCACCTTTGTCCAGGATGTATGGCAACCCTAACTAAAATGGCATATTTCTGGATATACCGCACCTCTGCCATTGGAGATATGCCCATTTAATGTTGTCGAAATACTAGCACTTCACCAGTGGAGGGACAAAATGGACATAGGAACATGAATGGATCATGCAAGGGAGAAGCAGACATATGCTGAATCCTTTGCATCCCACAATTCCTCATTCCACTCTTACCCCAGCCCTCTGATAACTCCAGAGGAGGTTTTGTAATAAAACAGAACCTCAAAAGAGAGCACAACCTGCCATGCTGCCAACCTGGGAAATAAACCTTAGAACAAAGCATCTCACACAGGTATGGGGGAAATCCAAAGCAGAAATGCTGCAGGTGTCTGTCCCGCTTCCCTTGCCATATGTGTCAACAATGTCTTGGCCAAACTCCATTGCTGAAGCAATACTTCCTTCCCTCAGCATCAATGTATCACATAGAACAGGGGTTCCCAAACTGACCATCAATGGTTCACAAGCTCAGTTCAGGTGATCCACAGTATGCACATGCATTGTATTAAATATTCATATTGATTTTAAATTGTATTTTAATTGCCTCTCTTGTTACTTATATTGTATTTTATTGTATTACAGTATGTAACGTAATAAAATATGATATGTAAGAAATAAAAGATGCAATAAAATACAATTAAAAATCATACAGCATCTAGCACAGCACATTACAATTGCTACAGCAAGCAGAAAAAACAATTCAGTGGTCTGCCGAGACATTCAGCAATGTTCCAAGTGGTCCATGGGGGAAAACATTTGGCAAGCACTGTTACAGAGGGGGACACAAGTAGTGATGCTGTGCTGAGATGAAACTCCCTGCTGGCCCTAAAGCTCCACAGGCAGGATGACAGAGTTCACACCACAAGCTTCATTAACTACAAACCTGCTGAAGCAGTGCTCAGCATAGTTCAGGCTGGCCTCCATCTTTTCTCTGTCCTCACTGCCAATGAGAGGATCGAGGGGAGAGGGTATGGTGGAGAGAACATAGTACAGGGTCATGTTGATGGTGTTGCTTGAGAGAGAGTGAGCTTCATTAACTACAAACCCTGGTTTGACTTTCAATTGCTCAGTTTGAGGGGTCCTACATAACATGGAGTTTGCCTACAAAACTCTACAAAATGACTACAAAACCCTACAGAAGGTTTTGTGGGAATCCTAAATTTTGGTGTTTGTAGTTAATGAAGCTCACAGCATAAATGTAGTAGGCATAGAGGGCTGGTCACCACCCATCCCAGGCACCCCATTCCCATTGAAGCCTAGGCTGGCCAAATACTCTACAGTATTTGCTTTTCCTGGGGCTTGCCCCTTTGGCTTCACTTCTATTATCTTTCTTGCTCTCTCATCCGCACTTGCAAAAGGATCCATTCATTGATAAGTGTGCCATTTCCCAGTTGGGACTCTGATTGGTGCATTGGGTATGTGTGTGTGTGTGTTGTCTGAGTTGCTTCCTACAGCTTTCCCATTGCTTGTTTGCGTTCCCTGCATGTAATCTAAGCACATGCCTTTACCCCTGTTGGGACTTGAATTGATGAACAGCCTAGGACCTGGGTATTTGTGCCTTTACTGGGTGTGCCACATTTGAAAGTAATGTTTATGGTGCTTATGGTAGTAACAAGATGTACCCTGTTGCATGTATTGGCCCCCTCTCTGCTGTCCTTCTGGGCAGGAGCATTTTGCTGTGTTCACCCAGCAATTAGTGGGAATTAGTAATGACGCTGCTATTGATGCTGGGGGCGTAGCTGGCATAGTTGCACTGTTGAAGGGAAATTCCCCACCAGGGTAGAAATCATATCAAACAGATGGAAAGCTCTTTAACTTGAGTAGACTGAAAGCAAAGAGTAAGGTTACCGTAACTTCCGTCATAGAGCTTCAGTATGCTGATGGCAACATAGTGTGTGCACACTCAGAGGATGACCTCCAAACCATCCTAAATAGCTTCACAGAAGCTTATGAAAATCTTGGCCTATTGCTCAACATCCAAAAAACCGGTGTTGTACTAACAAGCACAAAACAACCCCTCCGCAGTGCCACAAATCCAATTTAATGGTGTAACATTGGAAAATGTTGATTACTTCTCCTACCTGGGCAGCTATCTTTCCACAATGGCCGACATTGATGCTGAAATTCAGCATTGCCTGAGCTCTGCGAATGCAGCTTTCTCCCAATTGAAATGCAGAGTATTTGAGGACCAGGACATTGGCAGGGAAACTAAATTGCTTGTTTAATACCAAAATGCTATTGTACTACCAACTATATTGTATGCTTGTGAAACATGGGCCATTTATAAACACCATCTCCAACTCCTTGAAAGATTCCATCAACAGTGTCTCTGAAAATTTTTACATATCACTTGGGAAGGCAAGTGATATATAATGCCAGTGTACTGGAAGAAGCAAAGATCACCAGTGTCAAAGCAATGATTCTTCAACATCAACTTTGTTGGACTGGTCATGTTACGCGGATGCCTGATTATCGTCTGTGAAAGCAACAACTCTATTCTGAACTTTAAAATGGAAAGCATAATGTTGGTGGGTCAACAAAAGAGGTTTAAAGACTGTCTGAAGGCAAATCTATAAAAATGTAGTATGAACACTGACAATTGGGAAACACTGGCCTGTGAGTGCTCCAATTGGAGAACAGCCTTTACCAAAGGTGTCATGGGCTCTGAAGACGCTCAAACTCAGGATGAAAGGGAGAAACATGTTAAGAGGAAGGCATGTTTGGCAAACCCTCACCTTGATCAACTCCTGGCCGGAAACCTATGTCCCCACTGTGGAATCCAAGATTGGCCTCTACAGTCACTTACGGACTCACTTTTAAGACTATGTTCATGGAAGACAATCTTACTCAGCTCCGAGTGATCGCCATAGAAGAACTGTTCAATGATTTTTTTACTGGGTGTATACAGGATACTAGCTAAATCACACTGAGATTGTGGCAGAATAAGTGGGCCATAGGATTGCTTGTTCCATATTTTATTTTGCTTTCAAGCTGCTGCTGCTCAAATTCTGCTTCTTCTTACTTGTCTCCATCCCTCTCTTTTTTCTTGTCGTCTCCAGCTCTTTCATTTCAAAGGCAGATGTGGCTCTCCAAGTGTATGTCTGCCAATATCTTTTGGCCTAAAGGCTAGGCATGCCCCAACAAGCATGGAAGTGTATAACACAAGTTGAGAGGCTT
The DNA here is from genome assembly GCF_965153285.1 of Podarcis tiliguerta. NCBI lineage: Eukaryota > Metazoa > Chordata > Lepidosauria > Squamata > Lacertidae > Podarcis > Podarcis tiliguerta. The sequence continues at coordinate 48,461,125 of NC_139539.1, forward strand.
AGATTTAGTTTATTTTTTTAAAAAAAAGACTGGTTAAAAATGCACAACAGTGCAATTTTCATTAATGATGGATGTTTTAATTATTTATTTGCACAGCCCAATATGGTGGCAGTGGGGAGGGGGGCGGAGAAGAGTATAGACAGTACACTGAGAAGCTAGTACGATATGGTAAAAAACATTTTCAGGGAAACTTTCCCCTTCCCCAGGAACCTTGACGAAGAGAGCTGCCGACTTACCTAATTCCTTACCTGTCTCTGCGGGAGAGTGTAGTGCAGGCGGGGCTGGAGAGTTCAGGCAAAGACCAGTGGGGAAGCAGCTCCGCCTCCAGCCGGTCTCGCGAATAAGGAGGTGGAGTTGCTGAGTCCAAGCTCAAGAAAAAGGTGGTGTCGGGTGTGTCTGAGTCCGGCCTCTTTCAGATTTGCTAACCTTTAGCCCTGGGGCCCCAGAGCAGTTCACACCTATTCTGACTAAGATGACATGACTCAATATAGGAGGCGGGTGGGGAGAGGGAGGCGGAGATCATTTGACGACGACAGCACTTTTGCAAATCTACAGGAGAGTTTGCCTCGCTCAACAATCCCGGGGCAGTTGTGCGCGATACCTGACCCTCACAGTGTAAACAACCCCCTCCCAATCTCTTCCGTACGGGTGAGGGGCGGGAGGACATCAGGGTCCGCACCGAATAAAATAGGCGGAAAGCGCGGGAGCTGAGCAGAGGGTTGCAACAGGAAGAATTATCTGAAAGACGGGTGAGGTGCTGGTGGGGGATACACAGCTGAAACCGGGATCTTCTGGAGGCGGGAAGTAGCTGCTGCGGAGCTTTAATGGTGTCGATTCTGTGGAAGATTCTGTGGCAGAGGGTGAAGCGGCTTTCGAGAGAGGAAGCCGACAAATGGTGAAGGAGAGAGACGGCGCGAAGTGTCTCCTGGAGTGTGCGTGCATAATCTCTACACCGGGGGAGCCGGAGTCTATTCCAAGCAGGTTTACTCGGAAGTCAACCCCGCGGGTCTTCCTCGCAAGAAAAGCACAGGATAGTCGGGCGAGCGAGAAATTCTAGGGGCACGACCCCATGAGTGGTGAGTTTCTGTGAGGAACCTGGAGAATTTTGACGCGGGTGGGAGGGGGGCGCATAGTGAAGAAGAGTGTCGGGGCACATCAACTCTCTTTGCACATTAACTCGGCGTTAGCTGGAGAAAGGCTGCGTGCAAAATGTGTTTGCGTGTGAATGGGAGGTGGGGGGGGGAAGAGAGGAGGAGGTCGAGGTGAACCGAGTGGTCGTAGTCGGTTGCGCGAGGAGAGCTGCGAGGAACGCGGAGTGACGGTGAGGCGGCGGCGGGGTGGGGGCGCGCGAAGAGAAAGAGGCACAGCAGCCCAATGGGGGGAGTAGGTGGGGGGTGTCAGGGGCGCGCGAGAGGAGGAGGAGGGGTCGGCGAGCGGGCGGGCGCGAGGCACTCCTGGGCTCTGCGGGCGGGCTGGTTGGTTGGTTGGTTAGCTGGCTCTGGGCACGCGCGGCGCGGGCCTGCTGAAGCGGGTTGGCTGTGCTGGCGGCTCTTCAGGCGGGCGCGCGCGGACTGGGCGGGAGCTCGTGCGAGGGAAGGGAGCGGAGGGGCTCCGGGAGCTGCCGGTGTGTGTGTGTGAGAGAACGAGCGAGCGCGCGCGCGTGTGTTCACGGAGAAAGAAAGAGAGAGACGGTGGCGAAGCCCGGCGCCAGCGGCTAGTTGGCGGGTCGGAGCGAGGCAGCATGCGGGTGGCGGCGCCCCGGGCGCGTGTGGTGAGTAGTTTCTTCGGCGTCTCACGGTCTTGCCGGTCACCCGCCGCCTGTTGAGTAGCGCGGGGGAAGGCTTGCCTTTGCTGAAATAAAAATACCTTACCGCTCCCCCCGTTGCCCACCGAGCCCTAAAGCTTCCTTCGAGGTGAGTTACTCTGAATGCGCCGCCGCTTTCGCCGGGATCAACCTCGATCCCTGGGGCAGAAGCGCCTTCTTTCCCCTTGTTGCCCTGGGATTCTTCCTCCGCTCCCACAGCGGCAACTTGCCCTCCTCGGGGAGAAGAAACCTTTTGGACCCGATCCACTCTCGGTTAATGGAGTTGTGCGTGCAAGAGGGGGGAGGGGTTGTTGCCCAGTCCGCCCGTCTCTTACCTGCCGACGCCATTCTCACTTGATTCCCTTTCTTTTTTAAAAATACAAAAAAATCCGGATTTCAGCTGAGGGTTCTTTCTCCTCCCCACCCCCCACCACCTGCACGGATTCTTGGCTGCTTTTTCCACGCTGGCCTCCATGTGTGTGCGTGTGTGTGTTTAGTTCATATTATTTATTACACGGAGACTTGCATTGTACCTGTTTTGGAACTGTTGCATGATACGGCATGTGTATGTTCTCCTCTCCGCCCTTCCTCGATTTGCATACTTTGTTCATGGCAGGCACAAAATGCAGAACTTTTTGTTTTAATCAAATGGTGGTGTTGGTTGTAGACACTAATTTAAAATAAAGAAATTCAAAGACCCTTCTTCCTGATCGTGTGCTGAAAGAGTTGTTTTTTAGATTAAAAAGAAACCCTAATATGTGAAAAGAATAAGAATGAAAGCATCAAATGTCCAAATACTCTTGCAGCCTGGAAACATGAGGTTTGTTTTCCATGTTAATGAACGTGGCCTGGTGACCTTTCCCACTGGAAGACGTAATATACTGTGGTAGCGCCAGTAAGAAAATCAGTCTCGGTGTATATTCCCCCCCCCCCATGGCGTTTTGAAAAGGTGAAGAATAGACATGATCAGTCTGCCTGACTTCACCTGCGGTGCCTAGAACCTAAGACTTGCACGGTCAGGAATGTTGCCTTGCCTCGCCTGCTTCTCCACCCTGAAAGAAATGTTTAGAAATACAATCTTTTGGATTTGTCCCAGGTCTACCATACAGTCTGGAAAAGCAAAGCAGTGACACCACTCCAGTAAGAGCCTCGAAACCAGATGCTTTCAGAATGCCTGCTTCATCCTTTCAAATGGCAACCAAGAGTGTCGGGTTTTTTATTTCTTCGCTTTGTTCTTTTTGACTGCAGATTGATGGAAAGAAATGAGAGAGAAACAATGAGTTTCCTAGCTTTGGTCAGACTGGTTTGTGGTTTTGTTTTTTTTTAAACTCAGACAGCTTTAGAAAGGTGCCTTTTTGCTTCAAAGTCTATGCTTTGTGCTCTGAGCTAAACATGGGGTAATTAGAAAACTACCTGAATCACATTTTTTCTCTGACAGTTGCTTATTAGCATTTATCATTTTGTTTGCTTCAAAGGAAGAAGTGGATAAAAATTATGGAGTGTTTTCTGTGTACTTAACATTAGCTTTTTTTCTGTGATGCTGGTTTCTTTTTCTTGGAATAACATTTGTGGGGGGAAATGAGGCAATTATTTTTTAAAAAAATAAAATATAAATATGCAGCATGTTAAATAGTAGTTGGCAGGGAGTGTTAAAAGCTGAGCAAAGTTCCTCTACATGTCAGTGGCTTAGGTGTTGTTGTATTTCTCAGAGCCTTAGTATAGAATGAAGACAGTGGTAGGTTTCCCTTCAGAGTTAGGTGAGAGAATATACCCTGCTACTATAAGTTCCTTTTTTATTTCTCTTTTGCCACATTCAATCTCTGAGGTCTTCTAATATGCTTGTGCTCAAAATGTAAACTTTTGCCCCCTGTTGGACTGGCAGGAGTACTTTAGAAGAGAAGAAAAGGGCCCTTTTAAAATGCAAATGGTGTAGGCACTTTGTCAGCCAGCTCCCACTCAACCTGTTGGTTTCTTTTTAACTGAAGCAGTGACTGGCAGACTGTATGAAATCCCAAGACTGCTTCTGAATATCAGGAATGAGAGTAACATTTTCAGTTTTACACTTGCCAGTTGTTAAACACCTCATGCTGTTGGCTTTACATGGCTGTGCACAATCCTGAACTATGAATAAATTTGAGTTCAGTATTGTGCAGAGTAATGTAGCTGTGTGAAATATATTAACAGAATGAAGTGAAATGAATGCATGAAACCCTTGATTATTTCCTTTATCAATTGTTTCAGTTAAGAGCTGTTTAAGCTCTTGAAAGTGCAAACTAAGTATTCACCATAAAGATTAAAACCATAAAAAATTCCACTCTTAAGAAACATGCATGCATGTAGATAACTTGTATGCACAAAGGGTGATGGTCCGCGGCAATTACTTCAAAGAGTGCTTAGGATCATACTTATTTAGCTATCTGTCATACATGTTATCCACTGTAGTTGTGCTGTCAAAATGGCCACTTGTCAAGTAGATAACTGAATTATACAGAGTGATTTGTTGAAGACATAGCTAATTTCTCAACCCATAGCTATCTTAATGTTCCCAATGTTTTGCAATCTTCGAATATTGTTAATTCAGCCTTGTAGTTAGGAGGTGAACAATCCCAATTCACAGCCTCCATAATGTAGCCCCAAGTTAACTGGTTACATTATGGAGGCTTTGCCCATGTCTGTCTTTGTCTCCTCAAAATTGTAGGAGGCTCCTGATTTTCTTTGGGCAGTTTTTGCTCACCACAAGTGAACAGGAAAGTGTTGAATTACAAGCATAAATTAACTTTGCCATGAAAATAATGAACAAATAGAGCACAATCCACCAGGAATGCTGTCTCATTCAAAGGACTAAGAATGCAGGAACATAGATGTTCTTGAGTGCAACTTCACTTAATTTATGTGAGACTTGCGCAGGGACAGTGCCTGGTTGATAGTCTTATATTTGCTTCTGTTAATAACCATATATGCTCATCTTTAAAAAGAAAATGCTACATGACAGTTTTAGATTGCCAATGCTGTAGGCTGCTTCTCCTTGTCGCTAGAGGCCCTGGGGTGACAATATCTTCATTTAAAAAACTACTTGATGTGCATAGCACTCATTATCTTGATGCTTGATTCACAGTGGCCAGTTTTATGTTGCTGTCAGTGTACTTTAATCCTTGGTTTATTACTTTGCCATGATGCCATTGTTTTAGCTGTGGTTCTGAGATAGTACTTACATTCAAGAGTGTGATCAACAAACTTAACTTTATCAATAAGAAATCAATGTAGCCTGTCATCACAACAGCCAACCTTGTGAACTAAGCCAGTTATAAATCAGTGTTAGTTTATTTGTGTTTCCAGTGGGTTGCTTTTAACTCACTAACTTTGAGGGTGACCTGCTTTGGCATTCCTCCCATTTCTGGAAAAGGCATTCATAGCAAAGAGTTAAACAGCTTATGGACAAAGAGCTAATGCATCCCTTAGCGCAGAAGATTTTTATAATTCAGCTTGGTTATAAATATCGCCATATGCCTTTGTTTGCTTTTTTATGTACTGCTTACCCATGATAGTGTGTTGGCTTTTGGCAGAAACAGTAAAAGAAGTCATAGCCAGCCTTCCTCTGTTCTGCTGAAAGTGTCAGAATATTTAGCAAATAAAGTATGAACAATTCTGTATTGATGCCTTTTGGTTCACATGGGCTATAAATAATGTTTGGATTGTTTTCATTCTGGTTTATTGTGGTGGTGCTCATAAGAAAGTCTCACCAACATCTGTGTCTTTTGCCAGCAGCAGTTGTTGGAGAATGCGTCTCCAAGGAAGGAAAAATATAAGTGTAACAGAAGAAAAGTCAGTTTTTGTGGGCTTTGAGAAGAATTGCTTAAAGAAGATGAGTTTCAGCTGAGTTTTTGACCTTCTGTAAATCTACTTGTAATATAGGTTCATACATTTTCTTTGGAGTCTATATACTTAAATCTGCAAATGACATTGTTGGAGCCTGCTAATAGCATACTGCCAAAGAAGCACAGTTTTTAGAATGTTGTCCCATTATACATCTCAATTTCAGTATTTCTTTTGCCAGCAAATGTTTCTAAAAGATGCAGAGCAACTTCTGTAAGGAACATATTGTTGCTGATCGTATTGACCTTCATTAGGCCCTAAATCTGGGGCCTTTCTTTTCCCTGCCCCTGCAGTTATGTTACTGTAGACTTTAACTGATATCAGCCTAATCAGGAGTTTCCCCCAAAAGAAATGGATTCCTTGGATGTTACTTAAAGATACTTGAATAAGACGAGAGCTTACGTAAACTGTTTCAGCAGAGTGCGATTAACATGTTTGTGGCAGCATAGTGTGTAATCGACACTTTCATATACCGTGGCTTGCGTGATAATGAAAAGGTTGAGATGTGTATTTTATATGGTAATAGGATTGTAAACTTACAAACCCATCAAGTATTTGTTGGATCAGCTAAATACCACTAGACAGCAGTTTTCTGGACTTGTTAGTATATTATGAAGGGCAAACCTTTTTGCATTCCAATTTTACAATGGTTTCTAAAGTGCTTTTCAGAAGAGGCTAAGAGTTAAACTACTTAGTTCCCATTATGGAACACAAATATTATAATAATGGTAAAATGCTATATCTAAGATGTTAGGGGGGAAATGCTGATGTGTAATGCTAATCCAGCACGGAAATATTAAGTGTCCCTTGTACAATGCAGGATAAGAGGATCACATAGTTTTTGAATCATAGAATTGTAGAGTTGGAAGGGGCCCTGGGGGGTCATCTAGTTGAACCCCCTGCAATGCAGGAATCTCAGCTAAAGTATCCATGACTGATGGAATAGTTTGACAGTTATACTTGAAGTGGTATGCATCTAAAGAGTGCACTGCATGATTTGTGCAATAAAATGGTGTAATGCTTAATTTTTTTGTAGGTACCCAGAAATGGAGGTCTGAAGGCATAAATTTAGTAGTGTGGGGGCTTCTGCTGCAATCCTGATAATTCGCTTTTTTCCCCTCTCTAGCTCTTTGTCTTATAGATAACATGGGAGGATATTTTAAAATGCTCAGAAGAGATACGTCATATTGGACAACTACTGCTTGTTAAGAACATGGTTTATTTCTGCTTGCTGCTTTACTGTTAGTTAAATATTAATTTAACTTGGATTTGTTCAGTGGATACCACAGTGGTTATCTCTACCTCGCCTTGAAAAACCTTGGGGCAGACTGCTTTAAACAATTCACATTTCTTAATCACGTTTTCAAAAATGTTGTCTTTTAATTACTGTTTATGCTCTGCTTTCTTAGTCAGCAGTTTTCACTTCTACTAAAACATTTCTTTCATCATTATTAAAAACATTGGCCAAGAAGTCATGGTTATTGCTACCTAGAATATTGTTCAGACTTTTTGCATGTGCAAAGCAGCCTCAAGTTACATTATCTGAATCAATGACTATGTGCCAACAGGGGAATGGGGAAATAATTGCAGTTTACAGAAAAGTGATGGCTGTTGCATTGAATTTCAGTTGTAGGTTTGCAGGTTTATTAATGTGTCTTACAGGTGGGAGTTGCAGTAAAATGTGGAATGCTCCTATTCAGTGTCCTATTCAGCCATGCCCTCTGCTACTATATCCCATTCCCTCTCACCCTTTGTTTTTCTATCCAACCTCCAAAGCCAACACTTCATGGCCACTCAGTCTTCTGGCTTCATGGCATGCTCAGTCCCCCTTGGGCTGTCTTGCAGAGCAGTTACTCCTTTAGTTTTTCCTCATGAATTTTGTTTTACTTCTTCACACCTTGTTGTTTCCCCAAGCCTACTCATACCTCCTGCTTGTATGTCTGTGATCCCATTATAGCTGTATAAGGCTAGCTATTTGGATACGTTTGGCATTACAGTCATACCTCGGGTTGAAGTAGCTTTGGGATGAGTATTTTCGAGTTGCGCTCCGCGGCGACCCGGAAGTAACGGAGCGCGTTGCTTCCGGGTTTCACTGCTTGCGCATACGCTCAAAATGACATCGCGAGCATGCACGGAAGCGGTGAATCGTGACCCATGCGGACGTGGGTTGCGTTTGCTTCAGGATGCGAACGGGGCTCCGGAACAGATCCCATTCACATCCAGAGGTACCACTGTACGTAGTATGCAAAAGAGGGACTTGCAACAGAATGTTGCAGTGTGGCATGCTCCTGTTCAGACTGCTCCATTCCATTTCCCTTCCTGCTTAGCTTTCTGTATCTACTCCCAACTATTAGTGAGCATTCTGTGACCACTTGGCATGCCCAGCCTTTATTGAGTTGCTTTTAGTTAAGTTTGTTTTTGAATTCCTGCAACCTCTGAGATTTTGCAAAGCTGCCTTATATGCTCTTATGCATGGATGGTTCCATGTTGGTTCCATTAGCATTGATATTCACAGATTAAATATCAGAAATAGAGGGATGATGATTTGTTAACACTTTCATTAACTTGTATTAGACTTGACTTGATCAAGTTGGGCCCAGGAAAGACCTTTCAGCACAGTAGGATGGGTTGAAATGGCATGTAGTTGTGCATGTATGTAGAAATAGCACAACATGTATGTTCATTGCCTATTGATACCATTGAGAGCCCAGATGACATTTTATTAGGCATTCATTTTTTCTTCCCATTCTCCAAGGAGCATAGAGCAGTATACATGGCTCTTCTGATTTTAACTCCTCAGAATGATCCTTTGAGATTGGTTAGGTAGAGAGATTATGATTGGCCCTGTGAATTCCGTGGTTGAGTAAGAGTTTGAATCCAAATATACTTAGTGAAAGTTGAACACCAGTACAGCACACAGATTTTGAAAATGAAATATATCCGCATTTGGCAGGAATTTACCTAGGTATGGCCAGTGTGAATTTTCTGTTATTGAACCATCTTTTCTTTTGATTAACATGTCTGTGTAGTAGATATATTTCTGGTTGGAATTGTTTTATTTCCTTGGAGTATTTTTTTTCTCTTTGCTCTTTACTTTCATTTATTATGCATTTTGTTTTTATTTTGCATTTTTATGCTGTGAACAGCAAAACTGGGAGGAGCAACAGATGTGGCTTACCTTTAGACAGTAGGCTACATTCCAGCAAGATGTTTCAATGTACTGTACCTTTCTTTATCCAGGCAGGGAAGAGGCATTATTTGAGTTCAAGGACACTTCCAGGCAAGCAAAAGCATGTAAGGAGGACTTGGAGCAGGACTTGGGAGGTATGGGGTCTGCGAAGAAGGAGCGAGATCTGGGGATAATGCTGAGGGTTTAATAGAGAGACCTGGAGTGTTGCATTTGGCCCCTGTACCTGAGATTCCTCACCTCTGCTCTAAAGCAAAGTGCTCTAAAGCAAATAAATTATTATTATTATTATTATTATTATTATTATTATTTTAAAAGTAAGTTTCAGAGCCAAAGAGGTTGGGCATAGGAGAGGGAGGAAGTTCAGGAAGAAGATAGCTGGAGTTAATGCTTGTCAAATAAAAATTGGAGTATTGGTTTCAGCATAACCTTGGTGGTGGTGAGTGGTTATTGTGTGGTGACTTATTGTGTCCTTACGTGTCCTGACCTGTTACATGGATTTTTTTTTTTAAGTCTCTTTGTTTAGTGTAGGCATTTACAGAGTTCATATGCATGATCAAATAACTTGTGGTGTTCAGTTACACAGGTGTTATTTGGTCACAATTACAACTGCTCAGCTGGAATCAACTATTTCTGCATCAGTGCACCCACATCTTCATTCAGAGGTCCATAAATTTTATGTTGGCTCACTAGCCAGTCATTTTCAAGTGGAATGAAACGATACCTCTCTCCTACCCCAAGGAAGGGATCTTGCTTCACTGCATGTGCTGCTTCAAAGAACACAGAAAGAGAGAGCACTTGTTTGTTCAAGATTTGGGTCCATTTTATTTTCTCTTGGTGGCAATCCTCTGGTTTTTCACTTGAAACAGACTGGTTGTTGTTGGAGCCTTAGGCGAGCCTTTCAGCTGCAGCCAAGCTCTGTGGTAGTATCTGTACTGCCTGCAGCTGCACCATGAGGTGTCCACGGCAGCAGCATCTCAAGATGGCCTTTAGCACCTGCCTCTTAAGGAAGTCTTCACTCTCACTTTTGTCTCTAGCCATATGGCAGAAACTCCTGTCAACACCAGCAGTGTACCAGAGAGAAGTGGTAAGGAGAGATAGTGAAATAAGTAGGCAGGGAAAGTTGAAGAGGAACTTTGGGTTCCTACCCTAAGCTACAAGGAAGGTGAGCAACTTCACTAACACTAGCTTCTCTCTCTTGCCTTCTTCCCATTTCCCCAACATTTCCACAAACATTTGGGAAGGTGGTGGCAGAGCTCTGAGAGGCAATTTGTACAGTTTCTTAACTTCTCTGAAGCCCAAGGTAAAAGAAGGCCCTACCCATACTTCATATAATCTGTTCATGCCACAGCACTCAAGGGTGAGTGAGTTGGTCTTTCTTGCATATAAATCAACATGCAAGAGACCCAAACCTCTTCTGGGTTATCTGCAACTCCTGAAAGAGATGACAGGATTTGCAGGACCGTGCCCTTGTTCCTTAGGAGCTTGCACTTTACATCCTGATCACTTAGCACAGAGGTTGCCAACATTTTTGAGCCTGTGAGCACATTTGCAAACTGGATAAACAGTCATGGGCAACTGTTCCTACCACAACCAAGCACACCTTATTCTGTGAATGCTTCTTTCAAGCCTAATTTCAACAGTGGAAGGGAACTCTGCAGATGCCAGGGAAGGTCTTGTGGAACATTGCTGTCCACAATTATTTTCTTCCCAGGTTTTGGGAAGCAAGAGAGATCCTACTTACGTACTGTATTAGAGAAAAATAGGGGCTCTGATCTGTCAGAGATGTTGGGCTGGCAGGCCTCTGATGAGTGTGCACCAGGAGCAGCAGGGCTGGTTTCAGGAGTGGGGGCGGTGGTTTGTAGAGGCTTGTACCAGCCAGGAGGCAAGAATTGGAGGCAGGGGAAGCTTTAGAACTAGAGGTTGGAGCACAAGATGCCTCAGAAGATGATGAGAAAGAGGCAGTCAGGCAAGTGAAAGGCTAAGTGTTTCTCCACCCTTTTCTGTACCACTGTCTCCCAGAGCCAGGAGGGAATTGAAAAGGGATGTATTGAGAAAGTTTCCACACTGGTGCAGTCTCAGACTGTGTGATTGCAGCCCTTCGGGTGAAGGTATATAAACTGGTGGAGGGGGAGTGGCCCCATCATTGCTGCAACTGCTCCATAGAGTGTGGACCTGGGAATAGCTGCCTAGCTGTTAGATTGGTGTGCATAGACATACAGAGATGTAGAAGCGACTGTGTTATCTTTGACAATAAATACTTAACTGTCTGCAGTGTGAATTCCTTGGCTGGGAAGTGCCATTGACAATAGATCACAATCTTTTGTACCCTTTCGCGTTGACCTGGTTACGCTGCCAGAGCATTTTCAGAAGCAGCAAAACATTTGTACCGGATTATTGCACATCATGATCTATATGGCCCGTTTCCTACACACGAATGTATAAATTAAGTTAAAGGGCCTGCAGAGGAAAACACAAGCAACCTCTTTCAAGTCACATCCTGAACAGACCAGAAGGAAAAAAATAGACTCCCATTGACATCTAGGGGAGACAAATGACTAACGCAATCAGTCTTGAATTGATTAAGTAGCTATATACCTTCTGTGACTTTGCTTCTAGCCAGTGTTAGAAAAGTTAGATAATCTGCAACATGGTACAGTGAACAGCTATGCAAAGACCTGTTACTATTATGCAAACATAACATTAACTGGATTGGACTGTCTGTCCAGAAGGGCTGCAGCTGGCATACCAGCTGTAACTTGTGAAAGTTGTGTCATTCCACAGAAGCTGCTTAGGCCTCCAAAGTCAAGGCTGCTGCTAATGATACCCTCAGATTATAAATTTGAGACTTTGGAAGAGTTGGTTGAATGCTACTACTCTGGGCAAGTAAACCACCATCTTGTTTGGACTGACATTTGTTAGTCACCTTCTAGACCATTAGAGAATCCTGTTGTTGACTCAGCACTCCTATGGCTTTACCTGAATTTGATGAGAAGGAGAAGTAGAGGTGGGTGCTATCTACAGGTTGATGACACCTCACTCAGCAGTTTTATGTAGGTCTTAAGTAGCATGGGGGACGACAACACAAAGCTGCTACTTAAGGGTCTAAAATGTATAAATGATTATATTATCAATAACCTCATGGTCACTTTCAGCAGCAGGCAAGCCAATATGCAACCAAATGAGACTTTTGGTTGGGGGCTTGGCTACCAAATGGTGGTATTCAGGACAATCCAGACTATGGTGATGAGTCATAGTGAATACAAATAATCTGGGATTGTCAGACTGCCAGCACACAGTGTTTAGCGGGTGAGTTACTGCAATGTTTAGCTGGTGAGTTATCGCAGTGTTGAAAACCAGGTATCGCCTAGCCCTCAGGCACATTGTGATTTGTGATATATTGCCAGGTCAAATATTATGAAACAGTTACCACGATGTGAACTTTAAACTGGCTTTGGACAATATATTGATATATCGCCCAGCCCTATCTGCCATCACCAGCTTTTGGAAACAGTCATCAATCAAGGCTGAGAACTGGAGTTTATGGGCACCTTGATAATTTTTTGGGGATGATAGAACTTTTAGAAAGTGCTTCTCATAATATAACCATGCTAAAATGATAATTACTGTTGTAGTTTTTGTAGCATTCTGGCATAAAACAATAATTGGAACTATGTCACTTTGCAAACCTGAGTGAATCTGTAGACAAACAAATAACAAGAAATACCTGACCATTTTATTAACCAAGCATAGTGAAATGCAAGCAGTAAACAAACAGTATGGCTCGTGAAACACAGTGCCCTAGAAACACAACATCCTTTGTGTCTAAAAGCTGCAGTGGCTCCTATGTTCTTAGCATTTATTAACTGATTTTCTAAATTTCTCTTTGACCTGCAAACAAAAATGTTTCTTTTTATAGAACTTCTTTTATAACTAGTTTGTTCATGTCACCTCTATGTAAAGGCATTTGTGCATTTCTCTCTCTCCTCCCTTTTGGGCGTTCTTTGTAACTTTTGGTTGAAACAATAAACTTAGTGTTCCTTTTTGAACATCTGGTTGTTTTTGAAATGGAGCTCCATGAAATAATTAGTTTTTAACCTCAATCATATGAGGCATCTTTAATGGTTTGTGTCTTTGTTTTCCTCTGTGGAGAATTTACTTCCTGAATTCTGTTTCGTTGTTCTGATCTTGTTCCTGGGCAACTTTCAATTATGTTGTGTGAGGTACTAAGGATAATTGAACCCATGGAAACAAGTGTTTCAGCAAGCTGAAAGGCGCTTGATCTCGTTTTCCATACCTCTTGTTAAAATAAAAATTGTAAACGTGTGAAAAAAACTGTTATTGCTTTCTGGAGACCTAGGAAACAGAAATTCATATCTAATATATACTTGTGTTTCTTTCTGACTTTATTGCTGCCTCCATAGGAAAATGCCCATATGTAAGTCTTGAACTTAACAGTTGAGGCTAGTAAATGCAGCTAGATTTTTAGTCCAGCAAGATTAAATATGGACTATTATTGAAAGTTGGCTGATACATGAACTAATTGTCTGCACAGAATGACACTCTCATTTTCTTTCCAACACTTCATGTTTCATACTTCATCTAGTCTCTCTCCCAATTCCCAAATCATGAAATCAGATAATTACAGAAGCTTCTCCTTAAAAGTTCAGTGAAAGGAAGCTTACAGTTGGATACATCTTAGCATCCCTAACACCAGACAAAGACAGAGAGCCTCAAACGTCCACCTGCTCTATATTTTTCCTTTGTATGGGATCCAGGCAGCAGTGTGGAAAACAGCCAGAGTTTAGAGAAGTAATTTGGAAGGTAACTGATTTTATTGAATAATAGGAATGTTTTAATGTCCCTCCTCATATACAAAAGCAGTAAGAAGCCTATTGAACATTAACGTGTTACATAAAACTGAAATATGAGTATATTTATCACTAGAAACTTGAATACAGTATTCTGTATTCTGCGACGGGGTGAGCTCCCGTTGGTGACTCTCTTTCAAACTTCCACATTTTATGTTGTTTGTTGCTAATCATGATGGGGGCTAGGGAATCCCGAATTTAGAATTGTGCTACCTGGCAAATCAGCTTCCAGAAGATAAAAACAAACCATGGTTTCATTTAGAATCTTAACAGATAGAGGGTCTTCATTTTCATTCCTTTTTGTTCTCTAAGAATAAATTCAGAAATAATCCGCATATGTCTAATCATTTGCTCCAGATGGTGCTTCGCTGTTGGCTTAGGAAGGTGGTTGTACTTGCTCCAGTGTGGTACACTTTAATTCCCTTGGCATTCCACTCCTTCTTTTATAACAAAAATCATATACAGTGGTACCTTGGAAGTTGAACAGAATCTGTTCTGGACGTCCGTTCGACTTCCAAAACATTCAGAAACCAAAGGAAGGTCCTACAGCCAATTGGAAGCTGTGTAAGCCGTGTCAAATGTTTGGGTTCCAAAGAACGTTAGTAAACTGGAACACTCACTTCTGGGTTTGCGGCATCCAGGAGGCAAAATGTTCGAGTTGCAAGGTGTTCAGGATCCTAGGTACGACTCTGTACATGCATCATTCTATTTGTATGCTGTCTTTCCATAGTTAAAACCATACTCTAGGTGGCTTGAGATGCGGGTGGCGCTGTGGCCTAATCCACCAAGCTTCTTGGGCTTGCAGATTGGAAGTTTGGCGTTTCAAATCCCTGTGATGGAGTGAGCTCCTGTTGTTATGTTCCAGTTCCTTCCAACCTAGCAGTTTGAAAGCATACCAGTGCAAGTAGATAAATAGGTACTGCTGCGGCAGGAAGCTAAACAGTTTTTCTGTGCGCTCTGGTTTCTGTCACATTGTACCAGAAGCAGTTTAGTCATGCTGGCTACATGAACCGGAAAGTTGTCTGTGGACAAACGCCAGCTCCCTTGGCCTGAATGCGAGATGAGTGCTGCACTCCAATGTCACCTTTCACTGGACTTAACTGTCCAGGGGTCCTTTACCTATTTACCTTTACCTTACAACATGAAATTACATAATTAGAAAAAAATACATTAAAAATAACATAACCAAAATGAATAATTTCCAAATAAATCATAATAAGATCTAAAAACAAATTTACATACCAAAAACTAATCTAAATAACGGCAGCAACTCCCTCCAAACATAAAAACTCCTAAGCAATACGGCAACCCCAGTTTCTGTAGTTGGAGTCTTGTCAAGTCCCCTCCCTCCCAGGCCAGGTGGAAAAAGGACTGCAAGACAGGGAGCAGGTTTTCCAGGACTCACAGCCATGATATAAGGAGGTTAGGGTATATATTTTACCTCTAGAGGTAAAAGAAGAAGTAGTAAGAACAGATTTTTTTTCTGTTTGGTATTGTTTACATTAATTATGCAGAATGTAATCTTTTGCTCCTGCCCCTGCCTATAAATGGCTGTGAATAACACAGTAAAATAGAAATGCATGCAGAACTTTACAAACTAAGGTTTGCTGGAAATGCAGCTCACCCCCCTGGAAAATCAACACTTTATGACCAGCTTTGCTGGCTCCCAGTATGTTTACCATGCACAATTCAAAGTGCTGACTAAATCCTTTCATGGTTTGGGACTAGGATTCCTGAAGGATTGAAAACCTCCACATGAGACTGCCCATGTGCTCAGCTGATTGTTAGAGGATTTTAAGTAGGTGTCCTCACCAATAAAGTGTGGCTGTCTGTGACCAAGAAAAGGGTTGGTGTGGTAGTGACGCCACATGCAGAATGCTGTTCCCAGGGAGGCTGTGTCTACACTATTTTGCTTGTGTCTGGTGAAGGTCCTTTTATTTTCGTTTTTTTAAAAAACCACCTTTTGGCATGGAAGTGTTTTTTAATTCTAGTTTTATCTGCTGTTTCAGTTTGCTTATTTTGTTTTAAAAGGCTGATTGTTTTTGTGAAACTTTGTGTAAACTGCCTTGGAATATTTTATCTGAAAGGCAGGATATAATAATATAAACAAATAAAATCTGTTTGCCCGTGAGCCCAATTTGGCCTGCCAGTTGTCTCTCTTTGGCCCACCAGGATGCTTTGGCCAAGCCACTCCCACCTGCCCTACATCTGATGTCATAAGATGTACCTGTGGGTACAGGTAAAAATGCTGCTGTGTCTAAGGAGGCTTACAGGTACATTTGATCAGTTGAAACCTGCAAAGTGTGGTGCACAGCACTTTGCAAGTGCTGAGCAGCTGATTCAGTATCTGCGTAACGTGATGTGCAGCGCTTTGCAAGATCTAATAATCATTGGGCATTCAGCTATACAAAAATGGATCACCTGGCGTAACTGTGATGTAAAGTAATTGACAGGTAGGTGGCCCTGTCCACCTGTCAGATTTGTCCCATAGGATGATGTGGAGATAAGGATCTGAGCTTCTGGCTGCATCCAGTTGCCCACTCACCCCTGCAGTTCTAGTGGCTTCAGTGCTAAGCTTCTACTGCTGAAAGAAAAGAGACTCTGGCTCTGCCTGCTGCAGGATCCCTCTCTTGGTGCCCCTCCTTCTCCTGGTGTCTTTTATCCCAGTAGGTGGTGTGTGTGTGTGTGTGTGTGTGTGTGCTGCATACAGTTTGATAATCACTGAAATAAACAAGTAAACTTTAGGTGACATGGTTTTAAGCATGTTATGTTATCATACTTCCATAAAGTGGAAAATTGTTTTGAAATCTCCGCTGCAGGGCTGCTAACTAACACGCCTGTCAGTTTGGGGTGATCTATGAGGTCTTTCCTAAGATAAGTACTATCTACCAATTTTCAGAAATGACTTTGAAGAAATAATAGATATCATGAGCCAGAGCCCTAAGAACTGTGAATCTTGTTCCTAGAGCCCAAGGGGCTTTATACTAGTTTTTCTTAAAATAGAAGCCCCTCTTGATGTGTGAGAAGCTGCTTTAAAAATTGAGAAGAATTGAGGGGAAGTTTGCGGTGTGGCACATTGCCCAGCTGTTCAAAGAAAAAAAATGGGGGGAATTCTTCTGGGTGAGCATAAGCTCTTTGTGTGAGCCTGAGCATCTCTTTGGATTGTAGCCATGATCACTGACTCTGCAGAGGATATAAAACTGGAAGGAATGAGGAACTATATGGAGGGCTAGATTAAAAGTGAGCAGTGGTAGATTGAGAACAATGAAATGAAATTTAAGGAAGACACATGGTGAGTTTTGGGAGTTAAGCACCAAATATCTGAGCAAGAGGCTCTATCTAGTTATATTTTGTGTAGGTTTGTTGGTATGGCTCGCACCTTTTTTACCTTTGTTGTCTCCTCCTTGCCATGTTTTCTTTACAGTGGTACCTCTACTTACGGATGGAATCCGTTCCGGGGTGCCATTCGCACCCTGAAAAGTCTGTAAGTAGAGCTCCGCTTCTGCGTTTGCGTGTGACGCAATAGAGCGCTTCTGTGCGCGCGGGGCAAAACCTAGAAGTATACACTTCTGGGTTTGCCATGTTCGCAACCCAAAAATCCGCAACCTGAACCTAACTCAACTAGAGGTATGACTGTACTTGCATGTGTTACCATTTTCCTTTTGTCTGCATAGTGATGTATTGTGTTCTCACTTGGTGAAACTGGAGTTTACTTGTCTGTCACATACGTTCATTTTTTTAAAAAACACATTTTTATGAAATGCTGTTGTTGGAAATGATAGAAGAAAGAATGTACGTCAAACATTGCAAAAACAAATGAACTGCTTAAGCTTTAAAGCAAGGATGGGGAGCTCTTTTCAGCTTGAGGGCTGCATTCTGTTCTGCGTAACCTTCTGGGGGCCACATGCCAGTAGTAGTCTGGACCAGAGGCAAAAAAAAAAAAAACTAAGCAAAGCAGCAAATGTGAATTTTATCCTTGTATAGTAGGCTAGTTTCTACACATGCACTTCTCTATATCCTTTGTCCAGGCAAGCAACAGAAAAGCATTATCAGAGTTCAGGGACACATTTCAGCCTTGCAAAACCGCTCAAGGCTGAGGTTCCCCACCCCTCCCTTAAAGAAATCTCAAAAGGATTGCTGGAATGAAGATGAGAGTAGCTTCAAAAATTAGTAGAGGACAAGAAGTACCACTAAATTTTGAGAGTGAATGAATGCATTTGGAAATTGAACACATTTATTCATATTGTACAGTATGTCACTTATTTCTGTTTGACAGATAGGAACTGAAGCTGAAAAGCATTCACTTTCCCAACAGAGCCAATAGTTGTCTTGTGTGAACTAGGATTTGAAATGCTGATCCCACAACCTTCCTTGTGGGCAGAACCACATTCTTTAACACATTACACTACCCTAATTAAACAATGTTTTCTGACTAGCTTGAAACTAGTGTGGAATAGGATTACTATGTATAGCATTCCAGTAAATGGGGAGGGACTGCTTCTCCTGTTAGTTTTTAAGGACTGTTATATGCTTCTTCACTGAGTTGGAATGTATGTTTATCTCCTTAAACAATTGTTTTCCTATATGCATCTTTTTTGTAAGGTAATTTAACTTTGCTTACATGCTGTTTTCATAATTTACTGAGTTTTTAATTTCCCACATCATAAAATACAATTGTTAAGGGTTCCCCTGGGTGATTTTTTCTCTCCACATTTTGCCATCTTTTTGTAAACTTTTGGCATTTTGGTTTGGGTAAATAGCCATCTTCTGCTACTGGCATAAATAGATATTTTGCAGATTGGGTGTTGTACCTACAAGCCAATGTGACCACACTCTGAAAATACCTGAAGGCAGCCCTGCTTAGGGAAGTTTTAAATGTCTGATGCCTTATGTTTTTAATATTTTATTCTGAGCCACCCAGAGTGGCTGGAAAAACCCAGCCAGATGGGTTGGGTACAAATAAATTATTATTATTATTAATCTGGAAAGAATTCTGCTAATTGTGATGAATCGTGAAAGGTTCTGTTGTCAATGTGGGTGGGCATCTGAACGTATGTGAGCACTCGTATCATATGCCCATGGGTAATGGTGCTGCTAAGATGTGTTAATTGGGGGCAGTTTCAGTGTAATTGTCATGTGACAAGTGCACCAAATAACCAGATATGGTGATAGTCCTTAATGCACTAACTTTTATGCTAAAATCCCCAAATTCTACCTTTGAGATATATAATGTGAACAAGTTATAACAATGCAAATATTCAAATCCTATTCTGCGTCCAGATTTTCCATTGCATTGGGGGTTTTTTGTTCTTCCTCCCTCTCCAAAGGAAGATAGTCATTGGGGCAAAGGGTGTAAAGCACAAACAAGTTAGGAAGTCTTTTCCCTTGCTTTGCAATTACAGGGTGGAGGAGGAAGGGAAAGTAGAACTGATAACTGTTAAATAAAGGGAAAAAATGGTCAGAGCTTTGGTCTGTTTTTACTGAATGAATTGATAGAAGTTGCTCATGATTTCCGGCCAAAATTATTATTATTTGGTTGGTACCCATTTCAGTTCGTCACTTCATATTAGCTGCAACATTGTAAGGGGAAAAGGCAATTTGAGGAGTAGGATATCTGAATTACCCATTCTTACTCACCTATTGGCTATAACAGAGACTGAGAGGTGTATACCGTGTTAGTCCTGCTCAGAGTACACCTAATGAAGTTAATGGAAATGACTATCTTTCATTAATTTCAATTGACATACTCCGAGTAAGGCTTGCAGTGGATACAACCCTGGTTCACTACATTGTTGCCATAGTTGTGCTGGCTTCTCTGTGTTGCTGGAAAATTTGAGAATCGCAAGACCATTCCATACTGTGCCTCCTCTGGTGCATATCACATTACCCTTGTAGCGTAGAAAGGAACAGCCCTGCTGTAGCATTCATTGCACCGTAAGAACCCAGTCCTGATGGTCTTAGATGCATCAGAATTATAAGTTGGATCTCTGTATGGTCTGCTTTGAAGACCGGTTAGTTGCATTTATAAGTATCAGGAGCACATCTAAACTGGATTGCATGAACTTTCACAACTTATCAACGCAAAAGCATATACACACACACACATATATACACAGTATATATACTGTATTGTATTTAGATATTACTAGAATGGGAAACAGTTTGTGGTTGGTTGTACAATTGTTATATTGTCGGGAAGTTGTCTGACATAACAAGTCTGTTTCAAACAAGGGGCAAGTTTTCTAAGTGGCGCTCAGTGCTTTTAAATTATTGGTTTTCTCTGGATCTTAAATGATTTGACAGGCTGTTGGATTCTAATTGCAGAGTGTAATTAAAATAAACACCACAATGCTAATCATTTATGTATTTTGCCTGTGGCTGAATTTTTAAATTGGGCACTGTGATAGTTCAGTGGAAGTGTTGTTATTACTTTCTATTATTCTGCATGTTTTCAGTCCAGTGATATTTTTGAAAAGTGGATAAAATACTGCTGCACAGTGTCATTCTGGTTTTTTCATTACTTAATTGTATATTCTAGTAATAATGTAATTATTGCTTTTAACAAAATCTGCCTGACTTGAGTGTTTAATTTTATCAGACTCGAGCAGTTGCTGATGAGGCGAATAAATGACAGGTTATACATGGATATGAATGCTCAATTATTAGCTTCTTTGGGGGGAAATGTTTTGCTTCTGTCCAACAGTTAGTGTTGCAAATCAAAGCAATATACCAGATGTTTTTCTTAATGACTGCAATTCTAGTTTTTTGTTTTGTTATTTTTTCTGCAAATAAGGAAGTTTGAAAGGAAAGCATTTCCTTCTCTTTAAAGTTGCTGTTGCTTGTCAGTGCCACACATAAAATGATTATTTCACAACCACTCCCTCTGGACCTTAGTGGGATAAATGTCTTTGGATAACGCTTTCCCAGGCTCTTGTTGCAACGGAAATGGATTTTGCAAGACAATATGAGTCTCCTCCATGGAAAAAGTGATCAGAATTCTAAATCTATAATAGTTTTGCCTTAAAGATCAGGAAATAGGAACTAAGATTCCCCTCCAAAATTTTTTTTTAATAAAGTTTGAAAGAAAATATACAAAGGTTAATATCAAATATCTGACATCTATATATCAAAGATAAAAAATAATTTAAATAAAAGCACAAACCAAAAGGAGGGAAAGAAGAGAAAAGCAAAGCAAAGCAAAACAGAACAATCCTTAGATTTCTGACTACTTGGTAGACCATTTTTGCAAAATCCATATGGTTATTCCAACACTTCTCATTTCTATTCCTCCATGGATAGTCTTATGTACAATAGGGATAAAAACACCAAGTGTGAATATATAGTATTGTCTTTGGGTTTTAGCATTCTTAAAGGGCTTGAATTGCTGCTATGAATGTGTCAGCAAGTATTCTTCATTAACAATTGGAAATTCAAGCAAAGCTCCACAGTGTGCATGATTTGCTTATCAGTCAACATTTGAACATGTGCAGAGGACTCCCCCCCCCGGCACCTCCCCCCCCCCCTTTGGCATACCTGCTGCCTTCTTTTTAACTCAAGACTGTTTTGGGAACTTCAAAACTGAAGGAAGAATTGAGGTACACATGTAGAATTCTCTCCTCTGACTCAGCTTGATGTGTCTTTAAATGTTTTGAGCAATTAAAGCAGGGGTAGCTAATATTTTCTTATTTTTTAACTCAAGGGCCATATTCATCCTCTTGGCCTACCCTCTTGGGGCTGTATCCCAGCATATGACACAGGAAGTGAATTGCATCCTTGTCAGGCACTGGATTGTCTAGCAAAGTGTTTTCTTTTTACTCCTTTACCAAATCACTGGAACGTGGGGAAGAAAAAATGCTTGTGGGGGGTAGATGAGACTGGGGGATTAGCCACGCTAAAATGAAAGCAACGACCCCCTTTTAACCAATAAGAGTATTGTGACACCTTGAGGGCTAAGAAATGTATTATGACATCAGACTTCGTGGACACTTAATTCCAGCAACATAATGTTTACAAAAAATATGGCAGTACCAAATAGGCAATTATAGAAAATCCCCACCTCCAGAATAAATCAGAGTGTAAATGCTGAGTTTTGAAAAACAGCAGTAAGGAATACTATTAATAATGAAATGCAGTAATCGTATATACAATATATGAAACAGATGTTGGGAATTTTTCTTTGTTCTTTAGCAACTGGCAGAAATTTGCATATTAATAACAAAGTAACAAAATCTTGTGGCACTTTAAAGACTAACAAATATGTTGTGGGATAAGCTTTCATGGGCATGTAAACTTATGCCACATAAATTTGTTAGTCTTTGAGGTGCTGCAATACATTTTGATCTTCATGCTGCAGTAGCTATCTCCATTGAAATTGTCCGCTTTAACAGTAATTACAGTAAACAATACCTTAAAAATGGAAAAGGCATAAGACTTGTACAAGTGTGAAGCATGCATGTCTTGAACTTACAAACATGATGCAGTAAAAGGCATTGGCTGAAACTTTTCAAGGTCTCTAAGTGATATAAAAACATAAAACAGGCTGCTGTTAGAAATCTATTAAAACATTACCTGGTTCACTGAACATTCACTGTAAGCTCCTCCTTGAAATCCATTATATTCCTTTTAGAAAGATGTTTTTTAAAAGCCCCAGCAACCTTGTCTGGACAGGTGGACATCAGGGAATTTTGTAGCTTTATTTTTATAAAGAAATTGTGCAGAATTAATATTGATTTAATATGGCAGCTTGCTAGCACAACCATATCAATGGGTCACTTTCCAGGTTTGCTTATAAAGTGTCTTTCTTTGTCCCTCACACCTCCTCTAGTTCGGGAATGTTTTTGCCAGGGCAGAGGGGATAAGGGAGTTCTCATTCTTTTTAAAAACCCATTTTGAAGGTTTTATTGCTTGACTTAAGTTGTTATGAGGCTGGAATTTGGTGCATACATTCTTGGAAACTGGAATTGCATGCTGTTGTGAAGTCTACTGTGTTCATTGATTTGCCTACCATTCC
The DNA here is from genome assembly GCF_965153285.1 of Podarcis tiliguerta. Classification (NCBI taxonomy): domain Eukaryota; kingdom Metazoa; phylum Chordata; class Lepidosauria; order Squamata; family Lacertidae; genus Podarcis; species Podarcis tiliguerta. Next base: position 48,483,870 of record NC_139539.1, read on the forward strand.
CTTTCATACACATTTTATTAAATTGGTTTCTACAGCTGTGTTCTCTTTTGTGGCTGAGCACATATCTGTTTAAGTAAGCTCCTTGCTTGGGTTGTTATGCTATTTAAAAGCAGCTATGAATCATTACAATTACTGGTACTAGAGAGATCAGCTTGGCATGTGGGTTTTGTGAAGAATCCTCTGTACTTCAGGTGAACCTTTGAGAACCTAAGCAGCGTTAATTCATTCCCAAATCAGTTTTTATATTGTCACAGGTAAGAGTGGCTTGCTCAAGTTTTGTTAAATATTTTTGGAGATGTTATCTTAATACCATTTGTTACTAGTAAGGAAGTTAATACTGAATTCACATTTGCTTTGACTGTTAGCAAGTAGGGCTGGACCACTGTTGGCATTCAGGCATGGAATGACTTAAGGGTAAAAACAGTCCCAGTGAACATGCTAGTTAATCTCCTAGTCTCTTGGCGCTGCATACCTCAGGTGCATGAATGTGGTATTTGAATAGACAGAATTGAATTGCAGTCATGCTGTGTTTGGCAAAACTGCCCAGTACAGAACTTCTGCCAATTTCTGTTGTTCTTGTGAGGTCTTGTTGTCATGAGTGCTGACTGAAATTCTGTATCTTAGACCTTGTGCTGTCTTTTGGTGTAAAAGTAAAAATAAGAGTCAACATTATGAAGATCTATGAATAAAAGACAGGAGGAGTGCTAGACTATGAACTGTTTCAGAGATCTCCCGTCTGCTAAACAACGTTGCTAAATTTTATTCAAGCTCTTGGCAGAGAGAACAATTCTATCTGTGAGAGGTCAAGCAAATACAGTTTTATTTATTGCAGTGGCTTGGTTGCGGAAACTGAACAAGTGGCTTTTGTGCCTTACGATTTGTCATGAAACGTTGCTTAAAACAGCAGAAAAGGTTGTGTGTGGACTCACTTAAGAGCTATCTTAGACATCTGCAAACTCCGCAGCAACTACAGTGACAATTAAGTGCAGTTAATGCATGCTAAGTTTTCCCAAATTGAGTTAATTGCTCAAGAACTTATACAGTGAGTATTGTGAAGATGCAAAATGCTGTTGCCAAGTGTCCTTGCTAGCACAGGCATGGCTATTGACAGAAATTTGGAATGGTTCTAAAAGAAAAATCTTTGGCCAGTTGACTGGCCTCAAGCTTTAGGAATGATGTGGAGTTCACCAATGCTAAAACATTAGAATAAGGCGGATGACATAAGCAGCAGGAATCCTGCCAGCCATTCCTGGTTGCTACTGAACTTTAGTATTGTTTCTTGCAGTTTTACCTCAGAATGTAGAAAACCATGTTTCATTCCATTTTCATTTCGGCTCACATTGCACAAATAACATATCATAGCAAATTGTGATAGTGAAGGACAACGATTTGGATACTTTTGCATGGAATTTAAGTTTTCAGTATTTGTGAATATGCTGTCAGGAAAACTTTAGCATGATCTAATCCCCACCCCCAGTTTAGTCAGACAAGTATTGTGGATTGTTTCCTCAGTACATAATGTAGCTATTTACATTTTTGTACTATGATACCTTCGTGAATATTGCTTAAGAGTGAAAGATTAGCAACAGGCGTAGAATTATCCCCATTATGAACAATGTGAACCAGCCTCTTTTAAGCTCCAGATGTCAGAGAATAATTCCAGTGGTGTAACTATGTTGGTGTATTGCAGCAAAAGCGACAAAGATTTTTTGGAATCTTAAAAGTCTTGTTGTGGCATAAGCTTTGGGTGACTAGAATCCACTTCCTCAGATATAAGAAGTGTATCCTCAGTTGGCAGGTATAATAGACACACATAGGCATACGTTGTAAATGAGTCACTCTGATCTTACCATGCATGGGTTGTGCAGAGAAATGACGCACACCTACTGCTACCCCTTGGATTTCATGGACTTTTGACCTCACTGTTTACTTTACTTGTATGCTTATACATATGTCATCTTCCAGTTGAGGCTAACACTCCATGCATCTCTGATCAGTTAGTTTCTAATTCAAAAAAGCTTATGCTACAAATAAGTCTGTTTGCTTTTATGATGCTGTTTGTTGCTTTTAGTTGGAGTATTGGACTCATAGTTGGATTGTTGACATAACTGGGATTTGATGTGCAATATCTCTCAGCTATTTTCGAACTGTAAAATGAAGTACATAGATGCTTTTTTTATACACTGCTCTCGTGAACGCTGGGAGAATAACGGAAATAATAGTAAAATGCTCAGTATATTTACATCACTCGTTTTATTTTCTATTCTGTATTGCTAGGGCAGTTTGTAATATAAACACTAAACAGTATCATGAAAATAATGCGTTGTGATAAATAAAACTGCATCACATCAGAAAACTTTTAATAGGGCTCGCCTTCTGAAGGCACAGATGAAATAAATCTATTTGCCTGCCACCAGAAAGATGACAGAGAAGGGAAGTAAATGAACACTCTGCTCCAAAGTTCCTTAGCAACTATGGTAAAAACCCTTATTTTCACGCAGGCCCATGCAGAGCTTGTCTGAAGCCTGGGGCGGGAGTCTTGTTAGAATATAAAGCTATAAACTCAAACAAAAGAGCAGCTAGTCCCTGGCGGCCCCCCAGTCAGTTTAGCCCTCCGAGGCTTGGGGCAATTGTACCTAGCTGCCCCCTCCCCCACTGCATGGGCCTGTTTTCATGAAAGCTAACCTAGCCTCCATACAAGGTGGCCATTCATTGTCAGATTCTAAATTTTGGCGAGGAGGAGGAGGAGACATTCTATGAGATAACTGGGAAACAGCCAGGTGTTTTATCTTTTAGCAGCAGGCATGGCTAGCATAGTAGATGACACTGGTAGAAAACATTCCAAAACCAAAGCTGCTACCTTTGCTAATTCAAGAGTGATGCTGGTGTCCCAGAGCAGCCCAGAGTGTGAACCTTCTCCAGGGCAGGCATTTTCTCAGCCAAGGAGTCCACCACCATTGTCAGCTCTGTTTTGCCTGAATTGATTTTAAATAGATTCATCCGTATCCAGTCCATTATGGCTCTCAGACATGCATTCAGGAATGTTGCCACCCCAAATAGATCTGATAAGGAGAGAGCTGAGTGTCAGCAGCATACTAATGACACCAAATGCCATATCCCAGGATGACCTTCCTCTGCTTGGGTACATCATCTGCTGAGGCAACCAGCGTGTTTTCTAATCCAAAACCTGTCTGGCAATCAGACTGAAATGGATCTAGGTGATCAGCTTCATGGAAAAGCAGCTGCAGTTGTCCCAGCCACCTCCACCCCTCCAAAAATCAAACGGTGAGTAGACTATAATTACTCAGGTTAGAAGGGCTCCAAAGTTGGTTTTGAAGATGGGACCTAAAGGAGGCTGGAATATACCCTTCTGCAAAAGATGCTTTGACCATCATGCTGGCTATTCTCCCCCAGCTAAATGTTACTAGATACAGGGCACCTTGTTGCATCTCTCTCTCTCTCTCTCTCTCTCTCTCTCTTCTTGCACTTTGTGAACAGCCTCAGATGGAATCAACTGATACTTATCTGAGGAACCACAACTGACAATAGCCAAGTGGCTTCTAGTACAAATTTCATAACTGATGTTTCCACAGATTCTTAGCTTCTTGACAACTCAGAATAGATGCACCAGATAACATTCTTCAGACAATGTTAGAAACTCAGATATATAAGCTATATATCAGATGTATCAGCTAATTACCAAACTGCACCTTAAACCTAGGTTACATTGCCACAACAGAATGCCTAGGTGCCATTTCCCCTGCCTCCCACAATAAATGATGTTGTTGTTCATTTCACTTCTATACTGCTTTATATTTTTATTCTTTATATTTTGAAGGGGGGGGGGAAATCTCAAAATTGTTTACAACACATTAAAATATCTAATAAATTCAAGTTTCAAGGAAAATATCTCAGATCCTTCTCTAAGTGACATTTTGCTTTCCCCATATTTATTTACCTACTTAATTTATATAGCTGCCCCATGGAAGAAATACTGTAGGAAGCCAGTGTGGTGTAGTGGTTAGAGTGTTGGACTAGGACCTGGGAGATCAGGGTTCAAATCCTCATTCAGTCATGAAGCTCACTGGGTGACCTTGGGCCAGTCACAGCTTCTTAACCTGCCTCACGGAGTCATCGTACTGAGGAGTGGGGTGACTTATGTAGTCCTTGGCGAAAAGGTGGGATATAAATGCAATAAATAAGGTATTCTGCTTACCTGCTTAAGAAAGCTGGAGGGGCCAGCCAGATGGTGGTGTCAGTCGCCCATATGACATCCAGAGATCTTCACATGAATGCAGTTGGACCTGTGCCAGTTGCTGAACGTGCCTGGAGCCTAGCTAATTTCTAACACTGACCTCACTGGATCATTTAAACTCTTACAGTGCAAAAAATGGATGCAGGAATAATTGTATCCCCTACATTCTGTTACTTTTTTTTTAATATTTGCGCTCTAAAAGATGACATAATAGAATAAGAATGATTGTACAAAGATCCATGTGCATAATCTCTTGGGCTTTTGATTCTTGGGTGGTAATTGATGAGGGAATTTGGGTAATTTGTACTGCAGGATACCTTACGCCCATGTGGCAGTTATTGTGCCCAGTAATTTTCAGAATTTTGTAGAAAATTCAGTTAAGATCTTCAAATAATTTGATTACAAATTTCCTTGCTTCAGGCCGAGCCATGCTTAATTTTGTTTCACTGTAAGTTGCATTTACTTTTGTGCATGTTGTAAAGGAAGAGACCCAAAGACATTGCTGCCGTATGTTCATGCGCTGTAGGAAACAGAGATGCAAAAACAGCCGTTGTTAATCAAGGCTGTTAAAAGAGAATGTAAATAGCATTTCAGGGTGCAGAAATCATAACTTTTCTTAAAATTAAATAGAACAAAATAGGTACTTAATGGTACGGTTAGCCACAAGCTGTGCAAGAATGAACACTCCCCTTTCTTTTAAATTGTGAGAAACAGCTAGCGGCCAAATGCAGAGATTCTTAGTCAAACCTGATTTTGCAGCCCTTGGGCACACAAGTAATATTAATTTACGCAGTTCATAGAGTTCATTGTGATTCCTCATCAAGGCAAGGATTGCTGCCAGATTTCTTGGCTCCCACTGAGAGAGCCTTGTGATTGTGATTCTCACATTGTTATGATTTTATTCTAACACTGCATGTGTGTATTGGGTCCTCATATACAGTATGTGCCTTCACTAAATGTGTGGAAGGTGGAAGACTGCATGCTGTCCTGGCACCTGTGCTTTGAGCAGGATGTGTAAAAAGGAACATGTACAATTGTATGCATGTAGTTGCTTGCATGTGAATAGGATCCTTATGTGAAGGCAGTCCTTCAGTTACTCAGCAATTTCCTTTCCTGTGCTAGCCTTAGTAATCCCTGCAGTTACGTTGGGAAACTTCAGAATACATGCTCAGGTCACCCTGTCAGCAGTGGTTCAGGACCTCACTGGCAACAGTGGGTCTGTCCCATTTGGTTTATGGGTCCACTGATTCAGCAGAGTACCCTTAATGTGGCTTCTGTGCTGGCTGGATCTGGGTGTGAAGTAACGTTCTGAAGTTCTGTTACCTGTTAGGGTTTTGGCTTAGACTGGGGCCCTGAGCTTTTGCAGGTCCATGGAAGCTATAAAAATGGTCTAACAGAGGAGGCTAATGGATCTGAATGCTTTCCTGATTGCTCTTAGGGATTTTCGTGTCTCTCAGCAGGCAATTCTAGTCGAGCTCTAGAATAAGAAAAATGTCTTGAGTGGTAGACATGATTACTCCTGTGTATCCTTTCTGAGTAAGTACAGTCATACCTTGGGTTACAGACGCTTCAGGTTGCACGTTTTCAGCTTGCGCACTGCGCTGAACCCAGAAGTACTGGAATGGGTTACTTCCGGGTTTTGGCGCATGCGCAGAAGCGCTAAATTGCACTTTGTGCATGCGCAGAAGCGCGACCTGCGTGTGCGCAGAGTCGGAGCTGCAGGTTGCGAACGCTGTGGATTGCAAACATGCCTCCTGCACGGATCACGTTTCCGACCCGAGCATCCACTGTAGTCAGTGAACTATCTATGTCTGAAACTGGATAGGGGGAGTACAAATTTGGGGTTTGTTTCGGCTGGCAGTAGAGTATTTGTTAAGCAGTAATCAAGTGTGAGCCTGATCCTATGCATATTTACTCAGAAGACAATAACTGAATTCAGTAAAATTTACTTCCAGGTAAAGTGTATATAAGACTTCAGTCTTGGAGTATGGAGAACAGTCTTTTTCGTTTTGTTTTGTTTTCAGGAAAGCTGGACGTTAAATTTTCTAACTGAAATATAGGAATTTCCCCCTCTCCCCTTTAAGCAGATACCTTTATAATAGAAACATGAGATTTGCTGAAATACCTACATGAAGAAATTTACATACCAAGCCATATCTTGTTTTAGCATGAATTTTGATTAAAATAGTCTTTCCAAACTCTGTGCAGACAGTTTCAGTAATTTAGCTTGGAAAACTTTAAACTCCACCTTTCGAAGCTTGTGCCACAAAAAAGTTTGTCTTTAAGATGTTCTAGGGCTATGGCTACTTGCTCCTTAAAAAGCTGATATTCTTCAGGGGTTTTTTTGGTAACAAAATTTAATAGGCAGGGAATTAAACAGGCGTTTTGCTGTGCAAAAGTCATACTTCCTCACACTAGTTTTGTTTTTGTTTTGCACTAGAAAATATGATAGTTGTAAAATTGAGCTTTTTATTTAAAGTATGAATTTGGAGTGTGTGTGTGTGTGTGTGTGTGGAGATTGGCCTTTAAAATTTCAAAGTAAAAAATGTTGCCTTTCCCTTGGCACAGATACACATATATACACTCACACACCCCTACAGATAGAAGTAGAATTGTAGCCTTTACAAGGGTGCATTTGGGTTACTTTGGCACAGAATGGATTACATAAAGCCTTGACCATAGATTGTGCTTTCTGTTCTTTAAATTAGTTGCTTTTCTTACTCCAGCCTGTCGTCTTATCGAGCCCTATCTTTCTTTTCACCTTTGTCCTGCATGTCTATTACGTGCCTGCCTGCCAGGCTGAGATGGTGTCTTTATACCATGCCTGGCATAGTGCACTGTTGGTGTTAATTAGCAGTAATAATCTCAGCCACCACCTCAGCACTGAAGTTTAAAGAAGTGAGTAAAGTGGTTTATCTCACTTTGGGTAATTGAAAGTTGTTTCACTTTTGTCGCAATATGTAATTGCCATGGGTAAGACACCCTTTTGATATCTGGCGATGTGTCACATAGCTAGCAGATTCTCTCCCACTTTGTTCTAAGCTAGCTAGTAATTTTGAGAGAGCCCCTGTGTGGTTCCCTGGATATAAGCGAACTCACAGAAGGAATATTATACAGGCAAGCATCTTCATGAAAGTAAAGCCAGGCAACCAGCCCAGCTTGGTAGTGGCGGGTTCAGATTTCAAAGCAACTGCCATGACCTTGACTGTGCACAGACAAGCTATGTGTGGTACTAAGGAACTGCAAGGTCCTCTGGATGCTTGCTGCCTTGCTGTGGTTATTAGGGGTTTTTATTATTGGTCTAGCAGTTCATAGCAGCCACTCCCCCCCCCCCCTTATTTGAAAGTGTTTTAAACAAGAGACATAAGAGACTGAGATACAAAGAAACCTTTTGAAGTTGAAAGTGGGTCTGCATGAAAATGAACCGCTCGTCTGTGAAAGGAGTCAAGTGTGAAAGAATAGGATAGTTTCACTAAATGATTCTGATAGTCTGAATAAGACACTATAGCGAGGCAGAGACGAGAATTTGGTAAAGGTCAGAGCTGATCACATGATCTGAAGCAAGGCAGTGGAAGTACATGAAAGGAATTGAGTGGAATGTTTATGTTTTTCTCCGCAGCCTTTATTTTTGTCAAAAGGAACTCCAGAAAAGGTAGTAAAAAGAAGCTGGGAATCTGATTCCTTTGGGATCTTGTCCCCCTTTCATTCAGCCCTTCTCTAGTCTCAAACCTTTTAAGATCAAAGAGAGACAGTTCTTCATTACATGCAACATCTCATTAGAAAGACAATTCTAAAACTGCGCTCTTCATTTGGCCAACACTCTTGTGCACATTTTCCTCCAAATTACCATTTTAAAATATTCTAAGTAGAGTAGCTCTTGTTAGTGTTTCTTTTTTAATACTTTAGTAATCAACATAATTTGCAGGTTCACACACTATAAATCTGAATTACTTAGAACAGAAGTAATTTGAGTTGTGATGTGTCTTTTGAATACCAAATACCGCTGTGACAACCAGCATCTAGGACTGAGATATTTGCATAATACTGCTTTGGCCCATTTTTTGATTAGCGCAACTGAGATCAGCTACTGTGTGCTCTTTATCTCAATTGAGATATTGTCTGTTGTGTCACAACTGGCATCTTCATCATTAAATCCACTTCTATTGATCATCTTTTCTTACCTCTACAGGAGGTAAACAGCAAATGTTGATGAACATCCAAAAGATACCTTTTGGATTGGTCCAAGATAGTACAGTGCTACCTCAGGTTACAAACACCTCGGGTTACAATCATTTTGGGTTACAGACTCTGCTAACCTGGAAGTAGTACCTTGGGTTAAGAACTTTACCTCAGGATGAGAACAGAAATCGTGCGCCGGTGGCGCAGCGGCAGCAGGAGACCCCATTAGCTAAAGTGGTACCTCAGGTTAAGAACGGTTTCAGGTTAAGAACGGACCTCCGGAACGAATCAAGTTCGTAACCAGAGGTACCACTGTGACTCTGTCACAGATTAATGTCTCTGTAAACCTAGGGTGGGCAGCTTTCTGTCGTAAATGGCCTGCCAGTTTTTTAAGAAATTAAATCCAGCGCAACTGTTGCCAACAAGTATGCACCATTTTGCACCACTTGAAGCAGGTACCTCCACTGGTTTTCTTGTTGTTAATTGCTTTGCTGTTGCTGACAAGGTGACAGCACCACCTTTGCCTTGGTCCCCAGCTCTCGTTCACCTCTGTCTTGCTTTGAGCAAGCGCTGGGAATCAAAGATAGAGATGGACTTGGAGAATGAGGCACATCCAGTCCACTGTGTTAGCAGCTAGGTTTCCCATCAACGGATCACAGCTTGTCTTTGTTGTGCCCACTCCTGCTTATAAGCATTTAACATTTATTTCTCTCAAGAGTATGGTGGCTATAATTTTTTAGCCACCATAGTTAGGTGAAGGAGCACAGCTCCTAAGGAAATCAGTGAAGCATATGAGCAATTCAAAAAAGGTTATGCTGCATATAGACAAGTATTGATTGCCAGGAGTTTATGCAAAACTGGGAGAAGCGTAAGTGAGTTAGGAAAGTCACGTTCTTCCCAAGAGGCTGTAGAAAAGAGGGGGTGGGAACCGTGTTCCCTGTTTAGTTGTACATGGGGTACTGCTTATTTTAAATTAGGTGTTATAATATTTTTGCGATCAACTTCGGCCCACTGCTAAGGTGGTACCTTTTTTGCAATTGATTGTAATAGGGGTTTTTAAACAGCCTGGATGTTGGATAGCAAAATGACCAGATGCTGAAATATTAGAGGGAGAGTTAGAACTAATCACTAACCCTCTTTGTTCCATTATTGGCCCTCAGTTCCCAACCCCATGACCTTCTTGATGGGAAAGAACAAGAAAACTAGGCAAATAGCTGAGTCAGAAGGAATTAAGTCTGTCTTTCTGGATGGAGGGAGAGGAAGGAATACTTCACTCTTTCTGACATGAACACTGTTCAGTGTTGCATAGTAGTGTTCATTGTAATTTACAAAAAGGCTGGCAGCTGCTGTACTACATACTGATTCAAGAGCTAATCAAGCCTAGTTTTCTTCATTGTCTCACCCCTTGCGAAGTGTGTGTGTGTGTGCACGCATTTCCAATCTATGTCATAGCACTTTGATATCCACTTTCTTCTCAGTCTCTGAACAGGAAGTCTACGAATTGACATAGCTGCTGTAGCACTGTATATGACTTATTTGCATAATTCTCTAGTTTGTATTATATGTTTAGGCCCAGTTGAAGCATAATGCGAAACCCATTATTTGCTTTAATGTCTGAATCCGAACTTGTTCCAAAAACTGTGCTTTTGAAGCCTGACTATTCATGATTTGAGATCACTGTTTGAAGGTGGTTTGTTAAATATGTTGCACTGTTTTATTTTGTTCCTCATGTTCCCCTATTCCTGTAAATTTGTCAGTGAACTAATATTGTGAATATTTCCTCACAATGTAGGTTAAATGGATTTCCGTTATTTACTCTGCCCTGGCTTCCTTGGAGGAAGGGTTGGATAAAAATGTAATAAATACAATAGAGCATAGGAAAGAAATGAATAACTAATGAAACAAAATTTGTTTTTATGAAGATTTCCACTGGATGCCTTATTTGAAATGCTTCTTTTTTCATTGCACCCAGATGTTTAGAACCATTTCTTTTAAATTGCAAGGTGACCCTGTATGTTCTTAAGAATGCTTCACTTTTCTATCCCACATCACTGCTTGCCTTTCTTTTTAGTTCTATGCAACCCTTTTATTTTAACCACTATTGTAAACCAAGGAAAGAACTATGGTCATTTACTGCTTCATTTCCATACAAAATAGCATTTCAATAAGCAGGCTGCCACAGCATGATTCAAAACTGCATTGGTTCTTCAAATACCTGCAAACTGTATGTTGCAGGCAACTATATAAACAGGTATTTCCTATTCTATTATTTTTCATTTAAATTCTTCCAAGGGCATCTCTTGATTCTTGGTTTTTTCAGTGGGATTGAAATGCTGTCCATATCAATAAATTGGCCCGGTGGTAGATCCGTCCATAATTTATGATAAAGTAATACTTAAGTCTTTTGAAACATTTATGCTATGCTACTCTGTAATCTGCCTCGGTTGTAAAAATATACAAATTGCAACTTCATCTACTAACTTGACAAACACTCTTCTCTCAGGATCCCAAGTACTATGTACTGTTGTATAAAGAGACATTAGTGTGGGGTAGTCTTCATTGAGCCAACTGGCATGGGTGATTACTTTTTTCCTTCTGGTAAGAAGGCTCCTGCCTCATATGACATGTAATATATCTAGTCTCCAATCCCAAATTGTGAGTTCTCAAGTGTTCCTGAACTGGGGCAATCTCTCATTGTAAGCTGGCTTCTGTGCAGTTGTTGTGGGAAGGGAAAGGGGGTTTCCTCAGTTGCACTACTGAACTTTTGATGCTGTAAGAAGCAAGGTGAGGACCTCCTCCAAAGGTCAGTGTGATAGGAGAGCTCCTCACTCCCAATTTTTCTGCATTTACACAAAATATGACTGGCTCGTGAGCGGTGGAATTGGTGGACCCCTGAGGATGATCTGAATGGCTTGTCACACAAGGAGGATTTGGATGTATGCATTATTTACTTACTTGCTTGCTCCACTTATATCCCCGTATTCCTGCAATAATACAGTACAAAGGTGGTGCACGTGGTTCTTCCCTCTCCTTTTATAATCACAGCAATACTGTGAGTTAGGTTAGGCTGAGAGATAGTGACTGGCCCAAGCTTTGTGGCTGTTTGAGGGTTTGAATCCTGATCTCTAGGTCCTAGTCCAACATACTAATCACTACACCATATTGGCTGAAGTAGACTCCTGTCTGGAGCCTGTTACAACTACAAGAAGTAAGTTTGCATTGTATCACTAGAGGCTGCTGCCCCTGTTAACATTGCTCACCAACACTGCCTACCTGCCAAACTCCCAACCTGCTGCCAGCCCCTTCTGTCCCTCAGTTTGCCCCCAACCCCATCTTCTCACAACTTACCCCAAACCCCCACATTACCCTGCTGCTGCATTATAAAATGCAGGCTTCCTTTTCTCACTGTTTGGTGTGTGTGTGGACAAAGGGGCAAAGACTTTCTCCCCTTCATGGCTTCCTTCTCTCATCTTTATTGTCAGTGGTGGGTGGGTCTGTCTTCTCTTCATTCTCTTGGTAGCAATGACATGGGGAGCATGGGAGGACCAGCCTGGGCCAGCCTCCTGCATGCTCACTCCACTTCAACAAGCGCACTCAGTTGTCAGCATGGCGATGGATGGCTGCAAATATGGAGAGATGTCTAAGGCCTTATTTACACAAATGAGTTTCATCTCTACATGACTGTTGAGAAAATTTAGTGTTTAGGGACAGCTATAGTCATTACTGTGACCAGTGGCTTGAAAAAAGACACCCATGATGAGAGAAACACAACTTGTTTACACCCGAATCATATACTGGGTATATGATGGTGTAGTGTTCGACCCATGGAAAAACTTCCAGTCTGCTGAGCTATGTAGCATATGAAGGTCCTGTCTTCTCCTCCTTAGCAAATAAATACTGTTAAATAAAAAAGTTAATTGACTTGTAAGCAAGAAATCTGTGTACTATTTAATCTTTGAGGAATTACCCAATTAACATGTTCCCAAAAGTCTGCCCTAATGTATTGCTCAGCTAGCAATATTTTTAGCAAACTCGGTCTCCAAGGCATTGCATCCAAATCTTTCTCTTTAGTAATTCTTTCAGCAAAACCTTGCTTGGTTCAATGCAATTAAAATAATTCACAGCACTGTTCTAGGCTCTTGCTCACGGGTTCCTGCTTTTTTCCTCATGAGGCGGAATTTAGCTTTGAATCTGCTTATGTAACATTGAGGGACATAGACAGTGGGGTCTCTAACACATTTATTATTTATTAACAGCAATTGTATGCTGCCCATAACATAAAAGTTCTTGGAGCATGGTGCAATAAATAAGTATAAAAACACTTTAAATACAAGATAAAACAAAATCATAAAATAGGAATAGGAATACAGACAAGAAAACAAAACTCATCACAACTCTGAAATAAAAACACACTTATAAAAATTGAGAGAATGAAATTGCACGAGATATTTAAAACCCTGAGTGACCCACAAGGTATCACCCGTAGCCAAAAAGGCCACAAGGGTGGTGCCAGGGGAACCTTTCTAGGAAAGCTGTTCCATAATTTGGTGCAGGGAGGGAGGCATGCTACTGGAATGGCCCTCTCCCTAGTGCAGCAGTTATCAACCTGTGGGTCCCCAGATGTTGTTGGACTACAACCCCCATCATCCCTGAGCTCTGGCCTTGCTAGCTAGGGGTGATGGGAGTTGTAGTCCAACAACATCTGGGGACCCACAGGTTGAGAAAGGCTGCCCTAGTGATTACCCACTCTACTTCATTTGGCAGGGATACATGGAGCATGGCAACCGAAAAGTATCTTAAAGTTTGGGAAGGTACATACAAGAAAAGGTGTCTAGCACAGTGTTGGGCAAACTTCGCCCTCCAGCTGTTTTGGGATTGCAGTTCCCATCATCCCTGTCCAGTGGTCCTGTTAGCTAGGGATGATGGGAGTTGTAGCCCAAAAACAGCTGCAGAGCCAGGTTTGGCCACCACTGGCCTAGCACGTCTGACAATATCTCTGGGATAGAAAAAATATCCATTCCTGCTGTGTACTTATTAAATGCATTGCAGGTTTAATGACACACTGGGATGGGGAAAGGGCATAGAGAAAGACTTGTTTTGAGCATCATAGCAAAGGGGGGAATAAAGAGCTTTTGCTGTTTACCATCAAGATCAGAATGTGATTCATCTGTTGCTGCATCAGCTGGGACTCAGGAGTGGCTCCACACTTCCTTTTTCTCTTTTAAAAAGGGCTCATTCTAATGCTACTACTTCCTAGGGCGGAGGATGCCATGCTCTTTTCCTCTTACTAATGAATAATGAATGAATTGTTCTGCTATTGAGGCATTTTTTTGAAGTATCAATTATGAAGGTGCTATGAATAAACAGTATGCTGTCGATGTCCTTTTTAGGGCGTTTTCATTCTTTGTTTTGAAGAAAACTGTTGTTGTTGGCATCCATCTGTCTTGGGAAACAATAGAGGAGTCGTCTTTGCAGGGGAAGTCAAACCATTGGAGAGCTACAGTGCCTGCTGTGGCTGTAGGGACTGATATGGAAAGACATGTTTTGTTGCAGCTGGGGCAGCTGAAGGCCGTTGTGCTGCTGCAGATGCAGCATGGCGTCTCTTCTCTCTGTGCTCCTCCCAGTGGTTGTTTCTCCTCTGGTCACTGCTGTGGATATGCGACCTGTCTGTCTGTCTTCAGGCACTGTGGTCATCTGTAAGGGATTGCCTCACGATGGGGCTGATGTTGCCATCCTTCATATGATGTTTGCAGAAACACAGAGTTGGTCTGCCAGTGGGCCTGGTGCCTGAATCCAGTTCTCAGTAGAGCACAATCTTGGGCACCCTGCCATTTTCCACTCTGTGGACACTACCAAGTCAGCATATATGTTGCTTGAGACAGGACTGTGAACATGCTGGGAATGTGGGCTTGGGATAGCACATCTTTGTTTCAACAGAATAGTCATGTACAAATAAATTGATTGTGATTTGTTCAAAATTTGGTAATGTGAGAAGCCTAAAGGATGCAACTTGTAACAAAACTGGAAAGGTGAACTTTCAGATTATGTTCACGTTGAGCTGAGTACACAATATAGTATGCATGTTGAGACTTGCTTTCGTTGGCTTAGTTTATACGTCAAACAAACAATGACTTTCTGGGAAGGAGCAAGTATGCTGGTATACACTGCTCAAATCATTCCCACTTGGGCCCATCTTCCTCCTCCGACTGTGTTGGAAGGAAACAAACTGGAGTGCTGACCACCTGTTTTAGCTGGTGGTAATGGGGTGTACTGTACTCATGGGGTACCCAAGTAAATTTGCCAGCAGCAACCCAAGCAGGATCCGGGGCTGTTCCAAGGTCAGAGTGCATAACAAAGAGTGAGGTGAGAGGCAAAGCCAGAGCATTCCATGGTCAAGTTCAGCATAGGCAGGAGACATGAGAGCAAATAGAACACAGAACATGTGCATAAATATGGTTCCAGCAGGTCTTCCAGCCCACATGGGGGGTTTTGAGCTGGAGTTGCTGGAACCTCACCCAACCTCAGCTGATTTCTGTCAGCTCCTTTCTGTCTGGAGGCCTTATTGAGAGGAGGGTCTTACTTTTGAAGAGACCATTGCTCCTGCTTGAGATGGGCCAGTTTTCCTTTGGACTTGGGACCCATTCAGCCTTGGTGTCAGAGCCTGAACAACTTCTGGTTGCAGACAGCCCCTCCCCAGCGTTGTTGCAGAATGTGCATGATATAGATATTAGTTACGATGTTCTTTCAATAGATTATGCTGTATTATAGGAGATAAGGACAATAAAAGCAGTATTAGATCAAACTCTGTCCACCATCAAGCACATATGAAGAGTAGCAAAAGTGTTGGAAAAGTTTTATCTGCATAGCTATGTTTGGAGAAAAACTTTGTAGACAAGATCTTGATGGGGCATTCTTTCCCCATCTTTCATCATATGTGATTTTTTATTGTGTCAATCGAAATGCAGGAAATTTAACTGAAAATCCTTCAGATATGAATTTCTTGATCAATCAAATGTTTTATTACTGATTCACAGGCACTGCTGCTGCTGCTATGAGGTTAAGTTTGCTGTGAAAGAGGAGGCAGTGAAGAATGATTGTTTTTTTTCAAGTAACTCATCAGAATCTAGGGTTAGGTCTCTATGTTTATTGTGTGAGTGAACTATAAGAACTGATGAAACTGCTTGAACTGTGGGTAGGTTCTGAACAATATAAAAAAATTTAGTGAGGGGATGGTGGTAGGGAGAGCTTTCTAACTTGACAAACATTTCAAATGTTTTTATTAAAAGCCGCAGCCCATCAATTGTCAAAGCCATTGTTCAGCTATACATGCTAACAGAGTAAATCATTAAATATGATTCAGCATTTTAGCTTTCTTGTTTGATATATAACTATTACACAACTTACTGTTTCGAATTCTTGATAGTTTTGTAGTATTCTGAATTGGACCCCCCCCCCCCAAAGGATCATGTTTAGTAGAATAATGAATCCTAGTAAATGTGATCCTTGCTGGAGACATGCAAGTAATATTACAGATAGCTTTGGTACTCGTCTAGTGTTTCAGAAAGACATCATCGGCTGAAGCAGAAGCTAAAATTCATTCCTTTTAAATTATTTATTTAATGTCCTTTGAGGTGGGGCTGGCTCCAGATGGTAGCAATGTCAGGCATTTGCCACAGCCACAGTACTGGCTATGGCTGACGCCTCAATGGCATTGCAATTCTCAGTTCGCACAGAACACACAGGCAGCTGGAGAGAGTTTTTTGCAATTCATATTTTCCAGGTTCAGAGTGCCTTGCTTGAGGGCTGCTAGAATTCTGGAGCTCGCATTGCTTGGAGTGCTTTCACAGAAGGAGCAATAAAGTGTGAGAAGGCAAAGTTCTTACAGTAAAAATACGCAGTGCACAACTTCCTTTGTTTAAAAAATGATGCATTTATTTGGATTGTATGAGTTAAGAGTTTACCAGGTACTGGTAATTTTAGATTAATGAGGTATGAGCATATGGCTGCAGGCTTAAAAAATAGTAAATTAGAAACTTTCATATGGCAAGTGAGGGTTCATTTTACACAGTGTGTGTGTGTGTGTGTGTGTAGAGTGGGGACTTCCTGTTTTGTTCTGTGAGTTACTGATCCTCCTAACTTCACAATCCAATAATGTGGTATATTTTAATATCATTTGCATTGAAGTAATATCAAAACCTGCAAACAGTTAATACTGTTTCCCACATGTATATGATTTTGCGTGCATTGGGAACCAATTTTTCTTTTGTGTATGTATGTATGTATGTACTAATCTGCACATATTGGAAGGGCAGAGAAGTTGGAGAGTGAGGTTACTATTAGGGCTCTAATAGCTGGCAATTTATTTTTTTGCAAGGTTATCTGTAGATCTGTCTTCCATCAGCAATTCTTTTTTGTTCTAATCTTAAAGCTATAGGGAGAGTTCTGGAGGAGGGGGGGGAATCATACCTGAAAGCCATAAGAAGGGATTATAAGGTGAAGGAGAGGGTTAAACGCTGGAAAATAAGAGTCAACAACCTGCTGGGTGACTGTATCTTCCCCTGGATCAGTGAATTGAGAGAAACAAAGGGCCAAATTAGGTGAGATAAGGAAGACCTGTGATAGAATATCTCAATGTTTCTTTTATATATACTGTATGTATAAAATGCAGCTGGGGGCATGCATTGAATCAGGACCACACTGATAGGTTTTTGTTTTAATTCCATACTATGCTATTTTCCTAAGTGAAATTCCTCTACTAAAGTTATTTTCCTCAACTTGGAAAAAACAGCTTCCAGGGGAGGTGCAGTTTAGATCAGGAAAAGGGTTAACCCTCTTTCCCCAACATTGTGCCCTTGATCCAATGTTGGGCCCCTTTAAGCAAAAGGAAACTTAAGAGATCTGATCATAGAGCTCCCTTTCCTCCCCATCAGCTCTTAGACAACACACTTAATCAATTAGCTCCTCCCTTCTGTAAGAACACAGGGGGAAATGACTTGGGAGAAGCCATGTAAGCACACCTACTGGCACAACTGACCACAGCAGCTTAGCAACTTGGGTTTTAATGCTGCTCCTTCACTATGCGGTGTAGGAGGGAGAACATTGCTTTCTTTTCTCTCTCCCTGGCACCAGACCTAATTATATGGTTGCCACTGGCGACCAGGGTAGTGCAACTTTGCATCTCTAAAGATTGGGTGGGATTAATGGGCTGTTGGCAGGCAAACTGCATTCTATAAGGTTTGGGACTGCAGCAGGGGTGGCAGCAGAGGTACATAAGAGTTGCAAATCGCATACATTTTGCTCCAGATGACTGCAGATTCCACTCACTATGCTGCCTCAAATTCTAAAAATGATTTTATGCTAGGATAGATGCTAGGAACTGATAAAATAAAAGCTGAGATTCCCAGTATTCAATTGAATGCAACAAATTTTGTATTTCAAGCTAGTTAAAACAATTTTCAGTAAATCTCCCATACTATAGTTTACAAGCTCTGTCTGACATGAACTTTTCTTAGACCTTAGATCTATTGATCTCTCCTGCTTATATTATATATGCAGCGGAGATATTAGGAAAAATTAATAATAAACAACATTAATGCATTTGTATTCTTTAATGTGTGCTTCATACCTGTGGTGTTCTCATTTTTCTTTGCTTGTCATTTGGGTAATATTTAGTCCATTATTGTCCAAGCAGTTTAGCATTAATTATGCTATTAATATATGAAAGAATGTCAAATGTATTGGTAAAATTGGCTGTGTTACTTCCAGTCCTTACTTTTATCCTGTAATCACAATTTGGGGGGAAAGAGAAAACATGATTGAGATCTTTGTAATCTGCATAAACTTTCAGTGCTTGTGATTGCTATTCAGGTATATATTCATCTTTGCTTGTCTTTCTAGATAGCTATTAATTGCAGTTGCCACTGATGATACTCCTTCCATGGATCTTCTGCCATGCATAGGGCTTCAGAGAAGCCGTTTCGACATGCTTCCAAACTGATCCAATGGACTGCTTTTTTCCAAAGCCTTCCAGGGAACTTGGAAGAGGGGTAGGATTCAGTCGCTAACATTAGTCAGAGTGAGACAGCTGTGTCAGGAGACAGAGGCTGAGAGTGTGTCAAGGCATTTGAGAACAGAGTTGTGTATTCCATGTGGACTGCCCTGTGTCTCCCTACTCCCCTTAGCTAGCTAGCCTGTTGACTTCAGCTGTGCTTAAGGGTGCTGTCCCATCACCACTGTTGAAGCAACAGATGCTTCTGGAACTCATTTTGGGGGATGTTTGCGTGGAGGTATTGGGAGGAAAAGGAAGCATCTTTCTCTTTGTGCTGGGCAAAGTACAGCCAGTCACCAGAGTGCATTTTCTTTGATAATTTATTTTCTTGCAGCTTGATTCTAGTAACCTCACTAGGCATGCTGTTAATGTTTGGATGGAGTTCTATCAGACTGCAACAAAAGGATAGGTGGGACTGTAGGGGCACTCCATCAGCTCTGCTGAGAGACCAGCTTGCACCAGAGTCCTCTTCTCCCTCAATAGTTATCTAGAGAAGGGAAGGGAAGCAGGGTGGCCACTGACTGCTGAGAGACCAGCTACATTTGGCCCTTTCCCTAAACTATTTCCACTTAAGCTGATCATGATAAAATCTTTTGTAACTTCAAGAACTGGTGTCTGAGTTCACTAGATTTCCTCTTCCCTCCTTAACCTGCTTTTCTTTTGTGCCATGGCTTCTACCTTGAGACCCTAAGGGCAGAAATTATATTGTCTGCTCCTGACAAACTGTTTTGGGATCCTATTCTGCTGAAGAGGCAATGCCTTAAATTAATTAGATGTATCAACTAACTAAAATGTCAACCTTTACAAAACCACATTGCCTCCGAGTGAAAGCAGCATAGTGTTGCTTTCCCCAGAGGTGTAATCTTGTTTGCCACCCTGTGGTCCTTTGAGAGGAAGGCTGGGTTAGGAACGTAATTAAATAAATATAGCCTTTGTGGTTGCCTGCCATAGCCCTAGGATGACTGTAGACTTTTTTGGTCACTATCATCCTGTCTGCTATATAGCAAGTGTTGCTTGATTTGTTAGTCCACACGCATCATAAAGCCTTACAGTGGAATTAGGATATTCCCATAGGATATTCCCTCAAGATTTCTAGCCTGTCTCTTGAAAGATAAGTCAAAATAACATTGTATAAACGTAAGATTTTCTGATGTGTTCCTTTTCTGAGAGTGCAAGTGATGTGAAGGAGCAGGAATCACATGTCTGCATTTTCTTGATTTTATTTACTTACTTGAACACTTGCTTACATGTTAAACTAGCCTCATTTAAGTTCTTGAAATTGTTCACAGGCATGCTTGGGCGTGTACACACACACACACAGCAAACCCTAAAACCAACAGCCCTAGCAAATAACTTTGCCACATTCCAGAACTCCAAAGTCCTCCTTAAACTGTAAGGTCTGGAGAAGTCTTTAGGAGTCAGACAGGTGACTCTCCCAGGGCAGGTACTTAGGAACATAGGATGCTGCCTTATACTTAGGTGAGACCATTTGTCCATCTAGCCCAGTACTGCCTACTCTGACTGGCAGAGGCTCTCAGGGATCTCAGACAGAAGTTTTCCCCATCACCCACTACTTGATCTTTTTAAACTGGAGATGCCAGGGATTGAACCTGAGAACTTATTCGTGAAAAACATGGGACCTTCATGATCTACCACCGAGCTATGGTTTCTACCCCCAATCTCATTTCCAGAGCCAAGGAGCCACAACAGAGAATTTCCTTGATTATCATCAATATCTGCACCTTTGCCTCCTTTGCACACATTAAGAACCAGTGCAGAACAACATGAAATGTACCTTAACTTTCTGCCAGTTTTATGGGAAGATGGCAAAAGTCCCATTCCAGATGCAGTAAAGACATTTGAAGACAGCAGCAGAAGATACCAGGATTGGTTGCAAGATTAGTAGTGTTGTCTCAAGCCATGCTCTGTGAGAGGTAGAAGTGTTAAAACTATGACATTTTGCAACCTTTTCTTTCTAAGATTAGTTCTCTCTGGTTCTATCTGGTGCTATTTGCATTTTTCATTAACGCCCAAGGATTAATATTCTCTGTACTAGATTATATAGACTATTAAGAGGTGTAAAAAACCTTAATGTTTAAGCTGTCCACCTTATTTGTAGATACTTCATAGTGAAAAGACTCAAGGTTCCATGGGTGTAATTAGTTGTTGGTGGTTGACAGATATGTGGTGGATGTTGCTTTGAGTATGTGGGATGGCAGTAAATGGCAAATTATTGGCTGCTGTGATCACTATATAGGCATTAAATGTATTTTCATTTTTGTAAGAATGTAATTTGGGAAGTTGTGCAATTAGTGTATGGATATGCTAGCTGCTGCTCTGAATTTGTAATGAAACAGCAGCGATCAAGGCAAGAGGATACTTTCTCAGGGTGATAGCCAACTAAGGCATCCTTACGTCCATTGATTTTAGTGGGTCTACTTTGATTATTATCATTTCCGGAACCTTTCGAAAACCAGGGTGCAGCCTCTGATTGGCTGCAGGAGCTTCCTGCACTCAATCGGAAGCTGCATCAGACGTTTGGCTTCCGGAAAACGTTTGCAAGCTAGAACACTTACTTCCAGGTTTGTGGTGTTTGGGAGCCGATTTGTTCAGGAGCCAAGCCGTTTGACAACCAAGGTGCCACTGAAGCTCTTGATATACTTTGTAGGAGTAAACCCCATTGAACACAGTGTAATTTACTTCTGAGTAAACATGTGGAGGATGGTGCTCTTTTGATGACTATTCCAGATTAAACAACATTTTATTTCCTTGCCTCAGGAATCTATAATCCCTTGACTTTCAGAATGAACCCCACTCCCCTTTTTGCGGAATTTCCTCCTTTAGTGCCTGAAAATTCAGTTGAGGTGGTTATTCTATCCTTTTATTATTAATGAAGTTATTAAATGAATCTGAGTAGGTTCTTGTCACCATTGTCACCCTGCCCCCATTTGACAAAAGCAGCAGTCTCTCTTATCCACCAGCTCCTCTTTTGACTGTACAGTGAGACCTAATGATAACTGTGCAAACTATCCTTCAGTTTTGTTTGAATAGTATGTCTGTCCCCCTAAATTCTGTATGAGATAAACGTTGCCCTACAGTTAGGTCTGCTTATCAAAGGGTTGAAAGTAGGAGCTGATTTTTTGCTAACTGGGTGTATTTCAGCTAAAAATATAAGTTACTTCCAAAATCATGACTGTCTCACCGTTTGTGTTTGCAGAGATTTCAGTAGAATGCTGGAAATTAAACTAGCTAATAGCTGCACATGCAAGCAGATTTGTTCCCCTTATAAGAAAAGCACAACTAAAATAAGGGACTAGAGAAACTCTTGTTAGGAAAGATTGCAACTTTGGGGGCTTAGAGGAGTTTAATATTATGCATGGTGTGGAGAAAATTAACAGATTTCCCCTCCTTCTCATTCTCAAAATACTAGAACTCATTGTCATCCCGTGATACTAAGTGGTAGAAGATTTAGGACAGACGGGAGGGAGTTGTCTATGTGTCATACTGTGTCATAGAGAAGAATAAGTTGGAATTACTTGCCACAAGGTGTGCCAATGTACACCAATTTAGATTGCTTTAATGGGGGACTAGACAAAGTTATGAAGGATAAGGCTATCTATACGGTCATAGAATATGAGTGGCTGGGGAACAACAGCTGTTGTGCCTTGGTCCTCTTTGTGGGCTTCCCATTGGCCCCTGAGGTAAACAGGATGCTGGGCAAGATGGGTCTTCTGCCTCCTTCACTAGGGTTCCTCCTACAGGTGCTTGATCCATTTTTTGTGGTAATCATTCCCATGTATTCTGCACTACTGATAAAATAATACCAGAAGAAATGAGTTGATTCATCTTTTACAAATCCACAAAGTCAGCTGCTTTAACAGGTCAGGCAAGCCTGCTCAGGTCAAGCAAGACTGTGGTGTAATCGTGGTAGCTCAATAAATGGATATAGATAACTCAAGTGCTATTTAAAAAGGAGAATCATGCATGGTGTTGATCTGTGTGTGTTATGCAAACACTGGTGGGATCCTGGCAGAAATGACGTTGGTGCAAGTAATAGTGCTCATGCGAAACAGGGACATTCCTCTGTTGCTTTGGCACAACCTCCTTTTTCTGTAGGCTTGGCTGCAAAAATTTCATTTGACATAACCAAGTTCATGTGCCAGGGAGGACTGTATAGCGGTTTAGTGTATTTATGCCCTCTTAAAGAATAGCTAATCGGCTATGGTAAAATTTCCTTACCCGTTAACTTTGTGGGTCATTGTTTTCCAGAAGTTTACATTAGAAATTGCTGATGAAAGCATACTAATAGTTTCACTTGCATGGAGCAATGATAACAGCTCTGACAGGCAAAAGGATTAGTACTTTATTAATACTGCATTGAGTCTGCTAAGGCTTTTTCTTTTTTTGATGCTACACTAAGCATATACACTGTGTAGAGTACACTGACTTTACACTTGGATAGGCTTCTGCAGAGTTTCATTTTTTCCTTGTAGATTACTGCTCTCTCCTGCTTTGAAGTAGAATCATTCTCACTTCAAATTTCCGGCGTTACCTTTCTGGATTTGTCTTTGGAGAGAAATTAATAAAAGAGAAGATGACTGCAGCTTAGTTTGTAGTATTTGGCATAGCGTTAGGATCCAAAACACATTTAGTGTTAGAGAAAAGAGAAATAATGGTGCTGTCCTTTTGTTAGAGGAAAACATATTACAGATATTAAAGATAAAACAACAGATTTACCCCCTGGTAGAGAAAGTAATATGGAAGATAATAAAGCAGCCTAGCACATTGATAGGCTGAAACTACAAGCTATAATGTGGAATCTCTCTAAAGCTTTTTGGGTTTGTATTATAAAGTGGAACATACTTGTGTGTGCACATGCCCACGTTATCTATATAGTAAAATACTCTTTCCTTATATTTACTCTTTAAATATTTTTATCTTCCAGAAGCCCCTCCCCCCACCTCCAGTCTCCTGCTTATCTGTTCCCTTATGAATGAAAACAAAGAAAATCCTGAGTATCTGTTTAAGCAGCTCAGCGTCATTCTCTTTATTCCCATTGCTGTTGCCATAGCCACCCTCTAGTTGAGCTTTATACTGTCAACTTTGCAGGGAGAGATGTCATCAAACCTTCATGCATTTTAAATATAACTGCAGATACCACACAGCAGCAAATCAGCCTCTTATTAGAAATCTTTTCCCTCTACAAAATTCTGCACCTTATTTAATTTGTTCCCTGCAGAACAGAGAACAAACTTGCATTACTTTAATGCTTAAGCAGATGATTATAATACAGTGGCATATATGCATGATTAAAGCTAAAATGCAATACTCTGCTGGCATTCATTTGCAACAAAATTGTTTGGAGATGACTGTGGTAAGGTGTGTGAATGTTAGTGATTATTAATCAATGATATTGAGTTCTCTTGGCAGGAAAGTGGACAATTTGTTTCTGAACACTTACACATCCTTTATGAAAGCTGTATGTGAATCTGAGGTGCAAAATAGTTTAAATATAAGAAGAGATACTATATTAAATTTATTATAATTGTTTTAATTCACCTTGTTGCTTTGTCCAGGGCTTCAGTGTTTATTGTTCTGGTCTTTTTATTAAGCTGTATTTCGATGCTCACTGTATACAATGCATCGTATACAGGAATTTGTATTCTATACGTGATACTCTTTTTTAGAACTTCTGTTTGTACACAAGATAAGGTAGATCAGGGATCCTTTGCCCGATTTTCTTTGACCTTTTCAAAATGGCCCAGCAAAACAAATAGCATGTGTTGTGTGTAGAGAAAAATGCTTAAGTAGCCTATTATTCTAATGTTCCTGCTCTAAATACTTACAGTGGACCCTATAGGAGTCCTGTAGGACCTTTTTAAATACAGCTCTTGCAGGCAGTTTGTGTCAATATTATAATCTGGAAACCCATGCAGATGTTTTGTGATTAGTCTTCTGACAATAAACTTGAATATGAAGATTTGGAAAAGAATTCAGGGTCTTGCATACCTACATTTCAGGTTGGTTTCAGAATAAACCTGTTTCTAGGAACCTTGTGATATGTCTTTGATGGTTGATGAGTGAGATGGAGAGAAGGCTCTCTTAACAGAATTTTTATCATCTCACCAGTTAAACTGGTACACTACATTTATGGTGTAGATGCCCTTTAAGTATCTTTTCCTAGCTCAGGAACTCTAATGCCAGAACAGACATGAAATAAATATTTAATTATCCTGAATACGTTGAAAGAATTTTTGGCTTTTGCTAATGATGAACTCGTATCTTTTCTCTCACTTCTTGAAAATTGAAAACTGGGCCGTTTGAAGCATATATTTCTTGGGTCTTTCACCTGGTGTGCTTTGTGTAAAAAGGGTGGGGTGGGAAATCTGATGCTTATGGAAGCAAATTGCATTTTTGAGGGGGGAATGAATAATTTTGCACTAAAAAACAAACTCATAAAGCCTATGTTGCAAAAGTAAACCCGATATTATGATGAGACTTAGCTGTGTTTGGTTTCTAATAACATCTTTGCTCAACAGCAGGGATGATATGCCACTTCTTTAATTACTTTTAAAATGCCGATTATAAGGTGTATGTATTAGTGATTATCTGCTGCTGTTGCAGGTCAATAAGTGCCCTATTTCAATTTATTCTAAATTGATTCTTTACAGACTTAAGGAAAATTGTAATAAGGCCTCAGTCTCCAATAATGATGTCCACCCCAGGGTGGTTTATCTATAATTAACTATTGGTAGTCAGTTTAGTTAGAGCAATGCTAAAGCTGTTTAGCCATCCCTGCACGAGTTCCCATGCTGCTGGAGATGAGAACACTTTTATTAGCTGCACACTGGGTGGTATAGGACTTAAAGATCATTGGAAAGCCAGTGACATTTTCAAAAAATTCATTTCCTGCTAGGATAAGGGAAGGAGGGGAAAGAGTCCAGCTGCCCCCTTAAAAGAACTAGCTTTCCCCACTGGGAAGGGAAAACACCAACATCACAGTACTAGGACCTGGCCTCTGGGACCAAGATCAGGAGGCAGATGGTAGCACCTGTGCAGAGCTTGGGTCAAGGCCACACACTGACTGCACAAATTGCTGACCTCATGTTTTTGAAAACGAGTGAAACTTTACAACCAAAGACTATAAGATGTGGCCAATGTATGTGGAACGTCATATTGGAACGTCAGTTTTCAGCTGACAAAATACTGGTTGCTGCAGCACTCTGAAAAGCGTATCCACAGTGCCACAAACAGAGCAGGAGAGGTCAAGTGCTCTCAGTGCCAGAGGACAACACAACATGGTGAAGCAGAATTATGCCCAGGTGTTAAGCAGAGTTCATGGATATGTTGCACCTTTGAGTGGGATACAGTGGTGAAATATGAGCTGAGGGAAAAGTCAGTGGGAATACACTTTAGCAAATTATTTTTTAAACTGCTTTGCAGTAATTAAAATACGAGAATGTGGCTTTTTTGGGGGGGGGCTTGAGAGTCAGTAGAAAGGGGCTGTGAACTGGCTTTGGCCATATTTATACACATACATATTCAATAATTTGGGGGCATAAAGAAATATGGGGCATTTTTTATAGCACAACCCTATTTTGTTTGTTAAATTCTGAAACATTAATCTTTAAGGTGCTTTTGATTGCCATACCCACCCTGAGCCTTGAGGGAGTACACTTAGCTTTAATATATAAAAGAATGCAGCCTACGTCTGACTAGATAATCATTACTCAGTTTAAAACTGATGGGAATATGAAGGCTTTCTGGAAGAAATGCTGTAGATGTGACATGCCACCATGTATATCCATGGGCAAACTAAGTTTTAAATTGGTGTTTTGGCTAAAATTAATTTTGTGATGCACAAACTCTAGACTTTATTTGATTGGATAAGTGATCATTAAGGGCATGGCTGTACAAACCTGGTAATTAAAAAACAAGCACAGGGAAGAGTTCATGACTTGGTTTAATCTGAGTGATGAAGGCAGGTACTGGAAGAGACATGAGAGGACTTGTGGATTATAATAGCCTCAAGTAAACATGTGAATGCAAGCCTTCGCCTGTCTCTTGTGTCTGGCTAGCTTTTAGGCAGCAGAACACAGGAATCTCAAATAGGTCCTGGAAATCAGGCTCGTGAAACTTGCCCCAGCATCATGGCTTGGGTGAAGAGTGCCCCCCTGAGGTCTGAAAAGAATTTACGTTTTAATTTATTTTATTAATATTTTTGAAACAGGTGTTCAAGCTTGCTGTTTCTGTACAGGAGTTTTAAAACCTGATGGTTGTTAAGAATGATCTCTCTCTCTCCCTCTCTCTCTGTGTGTGTGTGTGTGTGTGTGTGTGCCTGATTCAATCTTTCTGCCTAGTTGCCTGGTGGGAGTGACATTTGAACTGTGTCCACATCTAGCACATGAGACAACAGTATACAGTTAATGGTGTTTATACCCACAACAGGGGAACTGGGCAGAAGCAGTGGGAGAAACATGCATTGCTGGGTGAGAACAGGTTGCAGTTTATTGGCGCCTAAGAGAGAAAAGACCCAAACATTCTAGTACTAAAGCCCAGTTCCATTATCAGGCAGTTGCTGATGACCTGGCAATGCCTGCTACCACCTTCCTCCTCTTCCCCGATTGCAGCTTCACTTCCACTTGGTCAGCTATCCCATTGGCATCCCATCCTTCTCTGACTTTTCATGTCTGCTGGTGCAGGGGGGGTCCCATCTGTTGATATCAGATGTTTAAAGGATGGAATGGTGAGAGGTTGAGAGAGGACCTGGGGCTGCCTGAGGTGTAAACAGCATGTCAATATTTCCTACCCATAGCTTTTGCCTTTTGGGATGCAGCCTTTAATACATCTGAATTACTGGATTAGTTTGGGTGTCCCAGATAACTCAGATCACTTAAGGAGCCAAACACTTCAAGGGGGTTGAATTAGGGCATTATAATATAGCCAGTGGCTTCCTAGTGATGCTTAATCTCTGCCCAGGTTTCTTTGGGCTAATTGGTTCTACATTGTTCCTTGGTATTGGTAACACCATCTTTATGCTGATTGCCTTTCTTCAAAAGGATCAGTCCTCTGTGGCCATAGGGATTGCCAATACTTCTTATTATCTTGCTTTCAGGATAATGTGAAAGCCCAGCAGCCATCACATAGCAGAGCATTTCAAGTTCCCTGCTGCTGAATTGGGACTGGGCTGCGCTTGCTGCGGGACCAGGAATTTCTGGTGTTAAATGGGCTTCAGTCACTGTTAACAAATGTGAGTGAACGTTTGAAGAATACCTCTGATTAAACTGAGATTGTTAATCCATTATTATGCAACACCTCGTCCACTTGATACCTGTCTCTATCCATCAATTTATCTGTGTGTGTGTGTGTGTGAGAGAGAGAGAGAGAGAGAGAGAGAGAGAGCGTGCGTGCTAACTAGCTTTTATCACCTTAACCTTCCATTTTCTTAGTGTGATGCACAGATTTTTCAAGACAATACATATTGGTGTGTGTGTGTGTGTGAGAGAGAGAGAGAGAGAGAGAGAGAGAGAGAAAGATTGGGGGGGGGGAATATTGATTAGTGCTGGTCAGACCATAGCAACTTCACTCTGCTGCTTACAGAGAATTTCACTCCACTGTAAAGGGCTGCACTGTGCTAATCCTCCTTACACTGCAGCACTTGTCACCTACCTGATAGGTGTTAAATACTGCATTCGGAGGGGATTATCACCAGCTCCTCTGCTCTGGCAGTGAAAAAGAAAAGAAAGCCGATGCTTTCTTGCTGTTCTCTCAGGGAGGAGTAACAGGGAATCCCAAAGGCATGATTGTAACATTTGTGTAAAGCAGTTTGGAATCCTCAGGGATAAAATGAATTGCAATATGAACACAGGGATTAATAATACATTTTTGGGGTGGCTTTTAGTTTAAAAGCTGTGAGCTGGTGTTTTTCTTAACATCACTTGCATTAGTACAAGGGTTTCTCTTGTGACACAGAAGGGGCATAAAAATAGCACTTCATTTGTTTCAGCTGTGGAATACGTGTGTTAAAACCCTTGATATATGGCTGTAGAAGGCAGCATTATTGGCATAACTGAAATTCTCCTTTGTGGTGACTTCTCAGTGCTGGTGATGACTATTGTGTTTCACAATCAAGTGGAAGAACAACTTATTGATTGGTTGCCTTCTGTTGGTAGCATGGTAAATTTCAGATCCATTAACCATCTGCATTGAATTACAGACGCTGAGACTAGGGCTGCAAGTGGTAAAATATAGGGACTATTGAGTCCAACTCAGAGCTCTCCATATGTTTTGGGACTTCAGCAGCTTGTTGGGGCTGATGGGAGTTGTAGTGTCTATAGTTTTACAGTTCTTTTTTTGTGAAGGTAAGGGGTGGGGAGAAAGCAAACAGCAGTCTTTATTTCTTGTCATGCTACAGAAGACTAACAGCTATCTCAGTGTTTCCATTTTGATAGATCTCTGGATGATTTGCAGTAGATCGGCAAGTTTTTCTGACTCTTAAGTTCTTTAATAACCGACAACTAAAAAGCTGATCTTCCTCCATCCCAAATTATATTGATGAAAAAGAATTATTGTCTTAGTCAGAATCAGCTTGTGAGCTTGGTTCTGATACTGATCACAAATTCCTGTGCTAATTGTGGGCTCAGAGGCACCCCGTTCCTTAAATTGTCCATCTGAGCCACTATTCTGCATATGGCCTTGGTTTGTGGATTTTGGGGTTCTAGTAGAAATCTTGAAATCTGACCACCGCTGCTCAAGAAATCCCACCTTGGTTTATATAGCTTGTTACCAGTCTACAACAAATGAGTTTTTGTGGAAGTATAATTTTAAAACATAAAGTTGAGGTTAAAGCCGGTTAGGTTAGGTTAGGTTAGGTTAGGTTAGTGTTCAGCCTAGTTGATAACTCTCATGAAGAGGATATGGAAGTTTGGGTTAGCTTCTTGCCCAGAGCATCTTGTGCCTAAGAGTATGCCTCCTGTTTATCCCCGAGAACAGTAGTGGCTGCTGAAGTGCTGTGTTGAACATGTGTTGCCTATTCAGTGATGAGGAAAACAAGAGTAGTGTAGGCTTCAGGGTGTGTGCTGTCCATCTGTCCAGCTTTATTTTCATGTTGCATGTTTACAAAAATGTGAGCTCTTCAGTTCAATTGTGAAGGTCTGTCTTCTACAAGAAGGCAAAATGATACTAAGGAGTGGGGAATGTAACAAACATGCCACAAGTGCTTCCAGATGATAACCCTCAAAGAACTTTTTTTCACTGAATGCATGCATACTCCTGCTACAACTGATCCCCTTACATCAAAAATAGATCTGCCTTGGACATGACAGCAAAATACTAAAAGCTCTCTTTAAATAGTCCGAATGATTCATTCTGCTTTTTGTTTTTTCAACTGGTTGTTAAGATTGCTATATCCTTTAAGTTTACTACAAAAGTGTGAAAATAAATGTGACTAACAGAAGTCAAATTTAATCTACTTGTTTATAAGGTTGTTCTTGGGATCAAGAGACAATTATCAGTGGCCTTCAATCTTCTTAGCAAGGAATTCTTATAATTTCCAGTGAAGCTGGCAATAAAAACTTAGCAGCTGTTTATACAGGAAGAGTGGGCGATTTATAAGCCAATTCTGAAAATTGGCAGACTTATGGCATTAAAAGTGATCTGTTAGATGTGAAGTGGAATGTGCAAGGTACCATAAATGTACTGCTTAGTATATCAGGATGTGTTTTAATAATGTTTCTCTTCAGTTTTCTCAACAATCCCAGATGGTCAGTGCTAGTTCTTTTCAAACAGGAGACTAAGGACTACGTGGCTGAGATGATGCAGAATCAACTTGCCATAATATTATTAAAAAACTATGAGATAGTTGCACTGTCCCATTGTTTGCAAATAGCTTGGGACTACTTAATCACATTTCATATCCTGCCTTTCATCTCAAGGCAGATGAATGAGTTCAAGGCAGTGTACAGTACCTGGTTCTTTAACCCACCCCCAATCTTATCCTCACAACTACCTGTGATATAGGTTAGGCTGAGAGATAGTCACTTAGTGAGTTTCATTGCTAGGTTAGACCTTAAATAATGTTTGAAGTGGACTGGGCATCTGGTTGGTTGCTGGACTGGATGGGCCTTTGGTTTGAGCCAGAAGGCTTTTATATACTTCAGCTTCTCTTCCTCCCGCCCACTTCCCTGAACATCCTGTTATTTTGCCTGTGTTGCAGTGGCAGCAGCAAAATCGATTAAGAAGCCCAAAGAAGCAGTGTTAAGAATTTCAGATAAGGGTTGGCAGGGTAAGTGGTTTGGGGACAGCCACGGTGGTGCCCTACTCCCCTTGCAGCCCATAGTGGCTTCTTTTCAAGGCACTCCTGCCAGCTGCTCTTCCCTTGTTCTGTGTTTGGTGACTGGCAGTGCTTGAAATTTTCACTTCAGTCACAGTTCCATTGTGTGAGAGGAGGGAAGTTGGAGGAGCAATGCCGGAGCAGCCTCATCATTAAAAAATGTGCAACAATAAATCCAGCCCCCACCCCCAAAAAGTTACCAACTTTCTCATCACCCCCTACTTCTCTCAAGATAGCTGATTATTTATTTATTAGATATATATCCCATCTTTCCTCCAAGGAGCTAAAGGTGGCATACATTGCTTCCCTCACTCCATATTATCCTGTGAGGTTGGTTAGGTTGAGAGACAGTGATAGGCCCAAGATCATCCAGGGAGCTTCATGGCTGACTGGGGATTTGAACCCTGGTCACCCAGATCCTTAGGCTTCTTAAGTGGCTTGTTTATGCAGCAAAATGTTATATTACTGGCTATATAATTTAGAGAAATTAATGAACCATGTGCATGTCCACATGCACCCATGTGTGGGATACTCATGTATGTTTTTGTGGTTTGAATGTATTTAAGAGAGTGACTGTGAGGTGACTATACCCACAACCGAATTTAGCTTTGGACATGACCCACACGTGACCCCTTGGATGGATGGCCAACAGGGAATGCAGCAAGACAAACAAACCACAGCATTGGGTTCACACTTAGTACTGGCTTAGCTCCCAGTAGCATCTCAGCAGGACCAGGGGAGAGGAGTAAGGTAGCTGTGACTTTTTAAATGTGCACCACTATGCTTGCTTTTTCATTCTAAGCTTAGTAGTTGGCTTAGTAGTTGGTGTAAACCAGACCAATAAGTCATTTGAGTGTTGGTTCCTTTTTCTATTGATGAAACTGAATTGACCAACTGGGTTCAACCAGTGAATTCTGGCTTCCAGGTTCTCACAGGGCATTCAGAAAGCCCATAGTATCAAACTCAAGCTTCTGTTAGTGATTAGGCTTTAGCAGCCAAGGCTGAGGGTGCTATTCTCTACTATTCTCCATACCATATATTATTATTTTCAGAGTGACAAAGGCGAGCAAAGATTGCTTTGTTTCTTTCTCAGGGCTGTGTGTTTATGTGTGAGAAGGGAAAGTGCCTGCCCTGTGTAATCATCCCCCTGTCCTTCATTGCTTTGATATCTCTGGTAAGCCTCCTCCCTTTCACCTCCTTCCATAAGATGAAGAGCCCTAATCTTTTAAATCTTTCCCCATGTGTAAGCCTCTCCAGGCTTCTAATCGCTTTTGTCACCTGTCTCTGGACCCTTTCTATTTCTGCTCTCTCTTTTTAGAGATAAGGTGACTCGAAATGAAACTTTAAAAAATAGAGATTATGCTATTTATAAACAGTATTGCTGCTGTTTATGCAGCATCCTGCATGAACAGATGTTTGGATTGCCATTCTGCCCTTGCTTCTGGGTGGGTCAGTACAGTAGTAAAAAATAAAAATAAATGAGCTCATTTCTGTAAAAGGCAAGTGGTGGAGGAACTTTAATGGGAAGAATCTAACAGGCTTTGGAGAAATCCTAGGGACTAGGAGTAGTCCAGATATTGCAGAGTTCCTTAATTGCTGCCGGATCAGTAGTATTAAGAAGACTTCAGTGGCGTTTTAGTAAAACACGATAGCATTATTACCTACTTAATATTTTGTAAATATGTGAAATGAACTTTTTGGGTAAGAGGTCAGTCAAGTATATAGTTTTGAAAGCAAAATGTCAACTTTTAGAAAACTAAAAAACTTTCCCACAATGATCTAGTTTGCACACAGGCATGTACAGCAGGCTTCCTCAACCTCAGCCCTCCAGATATTTTGAGACTACAATTCCCGTCATCCCTGACCACTGGTCCTGCTAGCTAGGATCATGGGAGTTGTAGGCCAAAAACATCCGGAGGGCCGAGGTTGAGGAAGCGTGATGTAGAGGGAGGTGGGTCGCACTGTGATCTAAACCACCAAGCCTCTTGGGCTTGCCGATCAGAAGGTTGTCAGTTCAAATCTGCACGACAGGGTAAGCTCCCGTTGCTCTGTCCCAGCTTCTGCCAACCTAGCAGTTTGAAAGCATACCAATGCAAGTAGATAAATGGGTATCACTGCAGCAGGAAGGTAAACAACATTTTCATGTGCTCTGACTTCCATCATGGTCCTCCATGCACCAGTAGTGGTTTAGTCATGCTGGCCACATGACCTGGAAAGCTGTCTGTAGACAAACACTGGTTCCCTCGCCCTGAAAAGTGAGTTTAGTGCCGCACCTCATAGTCATCTTTACCCATAGGGGTCCTTTACCTTTACTTTACCTTACCTTACCAAGGCATGTGTCACTGTGCTCAAGTCAGACATCTTAAAGGACATGACTGTTGAATTTTAAAACAAACACCAAACATGTTTTCAATGCAAGAATAAATGCAGGGAGCGAAAACAAAGCATGGAAGTAAAACAAGCAGTTTGATAGAAATAAATTTTACCGAGCATCTGGAATCTTGCATTTCTATTTGAACAAGAAAGGTGATGGACAGATGATTATTGATCAAACCTTGGTCCATTATCAGTTGTACTTTAGATTATGAACCAACAGAGCAACTCAAAACCAAATACAACATTATGCATTTTAGGACAGAACTCTCCCAGTCATTATTCAGCATCCATTCAGAGTTGTTTGCCATAAAACAAATAAACAAACAAATAAAAATTGTGCTTTGCACAAATTACGCTGATTTTTGGGCTAGAACTATTGCATAGCATTCCATTTTAAAAACAATTTGCTTATCCTTGTCATTCAGTAAGACGGTAACATTCAGAAAAAGCAAAACAGAACGTTTGTTGGTACAGATGAACAGATTTATGGTGGCATTGGCTTTCATGGAATAGAGCCCATTTGGATTTCAGTTATCCACACATATAAGCCACACATGTGATACGGATAAGAAATTGTAAGGCTATGGAATATATTAGACTCACTGTGACATTTTAAGCTAAAATATAAAGAGGTATTCTAAGTTTATTTTCCAGCTATAGTCAGAACTTTGGTTTTAAGTCCTAGCTGAATAGAATCAAGTTTACTAATAAATTATAGTTCAGGATGAAAGCATATGCAAAAATTATTCTTGTTGCCTTTGAGATGCCAAAAGTCTCATTGCTGTTTTTGCTATAACAGGTCTGGAATTTTTAATCTTGACTAATACATACCCAATATGGAATCTGCTCAATAAATCTTTACTTACAACTTCATAGACAGACATTACAGCATGTAATATAGCAAATAGTATTGGCATCACAAAGACTATTACATAGTTTTTGTATAGTGTCTCTCTGAAGCTTTGCATGACACAGTTTGGTAGCATGCATCAGAAAATGCCCTCTTGGCATTACTGTGGCCTAATTCTTACGATTTCTCTCCCAGCAGTGTTGCTGTTTGTTTGCATACATGAGAGCAAATCTGGAGGTATTTATGAGTTTCAGTTTTTATAATTTTGGTTTTTAGTGACACATTCGCCTAATAGAAAAGAAAAATTCATAGTTAAAACTATGGCTGTTGCTCCCATGGGATGTAGTGGTGGCTACCAATGTGGGTGGCTTTAAAAGGAGGTCAGGAAAATTCATGGAGGATATGGCTATGTTTTACCTCAAGTGTTGTAAGCAGTAAAAGATTCTCAAATGGAGAGAGTACTGTTCCACTAGGTCCTGCTTTCAGGCTTACATAGGCACCTGGTTGTCTACTGTGGGAACAGTATGCTGGACTAGACAGGCCTTTCTTATTGAGGTAAAGAGACACAAAATGAGTTAAGCTTTTTCCTCACTGACTTCTAGTACAAATAGCAGCACACAATTCTGCTAACAACCCCTGCTTTTCACACTGGCTTGGAGCTACGTGGTGGGGCATGGGATCATCAACAACCTCAAAAAGATGCAGCAAAAATCTCTGTAGAAAAATCAAATTCAAAGCATTGGCTTGCAAATTTAACGACTACCTTTTTTTCCAGGATGATGAGGAACCATTAATGAGTACTCTTTGGGTTCGGTCAGTCAATCAGGTACAAATCTACTTCATTCAACCCACATTTTACCAGCTTTCTCGTGGGAATATTGTGGGGGACTTTGTCAAAAGCCTTACTGAAATCAAGATACATTATGTCCACAGCATTTCCCTGATCCACCAAGTTTGTAATGCCATCAAAAAAATCAGATTGGTCTGGCATGACTTATTTTTGAGAAACCCATGCTGGGTCTTAGTAATCACAACTTCCTTTTCTAAATGCTCACAGACCGACTGCTGAATTATCTGTTCTAGGACCTTCCCTGGTATTGATGTCAATCTCACCAGCTGGTAGTTACTTGGGTCTTCCTTTTTCCACTTTTTGAAGATAGGGACAACATTTGCCCACCTACAGTCTGTAGGGACCTCACCTGTTCTCCAGGGTTTCTCAAAGATAATAGACAAAGTCTTTGAAATTACATCCACAAGCTCCTTTAGTACCCTTGGATGCAGCTCATCAGGCCCTGGAGATTTGAATTCATTTAAAGTAGCAAGGTGTTTGCTTACTACCTCTTTTCCCATCTTGGGCTGCAGCTCCCTCCTTACATCATTTATACTGTTATCACCAGGTTGGGCATTGTTTTCCTTTTGGATGAAGACAGAGGCAAAGTAGGTGCTGAGTAGTTCTGCCTTCTCCCTGTCAGGCATTAGCATTTCCCTGTCTCATTCACGCAGAACACCCAACACGTGCTTCTTCTTCGTCTTACTGCAGACATAGCCAAAGAAACCCTTTTTATTATTTATAAGCTGTCTTGCGAGCCTGAGCTTATTCTGACCTTTAGCCAGCCTGACTTCCCCTCTGCAACTGTTGGCTACTTGTGTATACTCCTCCTTTGTGATTTCCCCTTTCTTCCATTTCTTATACATGCTCTTCTTAACTCTCAGCTCATCTGTAATGTAGCAAATGTAAAAGAAAAGTCTGAGGTCTTTACATCAAATATGATTTTTGTCAACAGTTCTTACACATCTTGATGACAGATAATCTGTTGGTTTGTACTCATGGGAGACCCATCAATAGGGGAGTAAAACTCCATATGATCTATTATCAGTAAGTAAATATGGGCAATGTACTCAGTGTATACACTTTGAAATTAATGGCGAAATCGACTGAGTTTCTTTTTAGTTAGTCTTTCCTGTTCTTACTCTGTCATTGGAGCTGTCACACCACTAATTGTTACTGAAAATGGCTATAAGAAAGCAGTTTACAAAAATTAATGACAAATTTGTTAGTAATTTAAAATTTATGACAAATTTGCTAATAATTAACAATACCTTGCCCATGAGATGCCCACACAAATCTCTGAAGTTCCACTGGTGGCAGAAAACTTTTCTACTCTTACTGAAATAATCCATGCACAATAAATGAAAGAAACTCATTTTTCCATCAATGAAATCCTGCAATAAAAAGTAAAAACACCTGTATTTAAAAATCCTTTAATTCTGAACACTTACCCATATTTTGATGTATGGTTATTGATCAGTTAATAAATAAATAATCTGTGTTGCGCTTTGAAAATTCTAAATAGAAACCTTGAAAATACTTTAATCTTTATTGATTATTCATTGTACATATATATTTTTAGTGATTGTTATTTTTATTGGGTTCTGTTTGCTTTTTTATTCTTCTGGATTTCTGTTATCCCGTTAGGTTTGCATCAGCAACTTGTTTCATGTCCCTTTTCCAATTCAACTTGCCTCATTAATTAATCTTCACAAGTTTCCTGTTTGTAGTTCTTAGAGGTTTGAATAAAATAAGTTAAAGAGAAGTGTGTTGGTTCTAAAAAACAATCCCAAAAGGATAAAATTAAAGGGACAAAGCTGACACATGTTTAATGTTTCGTTTGCTACTTAATGTAGTGATCTTAGGTTTCCTTTGCTACTACGACTAGTTTATCTTTTCTTGTCTCCTCTTTTTAAAGTAAAAAAGCACTTGAGGGCCAAATTTTTAGTCTTCTAGTAGAATATGCTTATTGTAACAAGAATTGAAGACCACATTCCGTGTGCCAGTATTTTAATGTAAAGCATTTGGCATCTGTCAGCATAATATCCTGCCTTTATCACCTCATTGAATTTGCTAGAGGAATGCTGATAGTAATTTGCACAGCATCATTTAATCTCCTTTGTCAAATTATGAAGTTGTTATTGATTTCAAGCTGCTGGTTAGCTTCACAGAGTTCTTTGCATCTTATTGTTTTTCCTAGGGATTTTCATGCTATGTTACTTTTTGCTGGAGCTGTCAATTAGGAATAGATGTCTTGAACAGTAGGGAACAAATACATTCTCTTTAGAGCTCACAATCTGCACTGTTTTTCAAACAGAAAGTTGTCTTAACCTAGGGTGTAATTAAATAGTGGTTATAACCAGAACTACTTAGTAAAGTAAAACATGCAGAATTATCTTAAGTTGTTCATAAAAGGTAAAGGACCCCTGACAGTTAAGTCCAGTTGCGAACGACTCTGGGGTTGTGGCGCTCATGTTGCTTTACTGGCCGAGGGAGCTGGCGTTTGTCCACAGACAGTTTTTGCGGGTCATGTGGCCAGCATGACTTAGCTGCTTCTGGCGAAACCAGAGCAGCGCACGGAAACGCCGTTTACCTTCCCACCTATTTATCTACTTGCACTTCGACGTGCTTTCGAACTGCTAGGTTGGCAGGAGCTGGGACTGAGCAACAGGAGCTCACTCCGTCGTGGGGATTTGAGCCCCCAACCTTCCTATCAGCAAGTCGTAGGCTCAGTGGTTTAGACCACAGCACCTCTCTCAAGTTGTTCATACCTTTGGGTAAAATGGCTGGTGTGGATAAAATGACTTATTTCAAGGACAGCATCTCTGTTGCCTTTGCAATTTTGCCTTTTAGGTTTAGGACAGTGGTTTTCAACCAGAGTGGCATGGCACCCTGGGGTGTTTTGAATGATGGTCAGGGGTGCTGCGGACAACAGTGGCCTCTGTCCTCCTTTCCTTCCCTCCCTTCTCTGATGCCCTCTTGCATCTTTACCTCCCAAAGGCTTGTGTGGCTGTTGGTTGCACCAGCCCTGGCTACAAGCTTCACAGGCAAATGGCGCCTCTGGGGCTGGCCAGGGGGCAAGGAGTAAGCAAGCAGGCAGGCGAGGGATCCCAGCCAGTCAGTCCACTAACCCTTACTGTCGGGAATAGACAGACAAGTCCCAGGCCCCTGGGAGGAGTGTGAGGAGGCATCTTTCTTTGGGGGCAGGGGGGCAGCTCAGAAACTAGGGGCAGCAGCAGTGGCTGCCCGGAGGACTCCCAAGGAGAGGGGAGAGGAGATTGAGGGAACACTCCACAAGGGAGGGTGTTCAAAAAAGGGTGAGAGGCTGCCGGCACCGCAGGCAAGGGGTGACATAAGTGGGCTCCTGAACCCCACAGGGATGCCGCAGAAAGAATGTAGTTGGTCAAGGGAGCTGTGGACTAAAAATGGTTGAAAACCTCTGGTTTAAGGCAGTATAATATTTTATTTTAATTGCATACATGCATGTGTAAATGACTTGTACTAATGTTATGCTCTTTGGCTTTGTATTCCACAAAGCTCTCTTACTTGAAAAACACTAGTCATACAATGTAAGAGTAAAATAATGAAGGCTAATTGCTTACAATCTTGGAGTTGGACCCCAGGAACTTTGTGTTTATTGAAGTTTGGTGAAAAGATCTTTGAACTAATTTTTATCAAATCCACAATGTATAATTTGACAAAGAAGGTATTAGATGATTAATTATGGCCTCATTTTTTAGGCCCTAAGATTATAGCTGATGCGGACTTCACATGTCTAATCCCTCACCCAGGCTTCAGGAATTGGAAATAGACCACAGGATCGTCTGCATCTTCTTACCATCTCAGGTGTGAATTTCCACAGTTCAGTCAGGTCCTGCTTACCAAACACAATATGTTCTCTGGAAACTGTTAGGCAAGCATTGCATAACAAGTCCACAATTTCCATTATTTCCTATGGAAATATTTCTAATGTGGCATTTGTCATACAGCTTTCACTGTTTTTTTCAATGGTTTATTCAGCAATAGAGAGACACATGAAAAAAACCTGATTTGTTCGATCTCTCCTGCACCCTGATTCATCCGATCTTGCTCCCACATCCCTCTCCTTCGTTTCTGCCTGAAAATGGCTGCTGCTGACCAGCAAAACATAAACAAACAAGGAAGTAAGGAAGTTGGATTTTTAGATACGTCAATCTGCAGAGTATATAGGGGGTTTGGAGATAATTGTTTACGTGCGGATAAGTGAATTTTCGGATAGCGGGATCTGTGTGTAAAGGCTTATGCTGGTAATATTTACTGGAATTCTGAAACTTCATTGGCTTGAAAATATAGATCAAAAAGTTTGAATGGAATGTCATACAAAATATTCTGACCTTTTGAAATCTGAATTATATAAAAACTGCATTCTCCAGCTCTTGTAACTGAAACCTCACGTTCTTTGAAACACTGCTCTCCTCCATTTCCTATGGTCAGCAGAGGGGTGATGACACACCCTATGTCATCTCATTTAGCTATTTATTAAAAGATCCCCTTTCCTAGTTTATGACCAAGTGCTAATCTAAGTCTTCAGGGATATGACTCCATGCATATTATTTGATCTGTTCATTTTTGTTGGGCATAATGGGCAAAAAAGAACCAATCAGTGTGGGCCTACTGAGTTGAGTAGTAAGCCTTTTCTCTTCTTTTTATTTAACAGGTAGATAATGTTCTGTTAAACCGATGTTGAAATTTGCACTACTTAGATAAAATTATAGGTTCGTTAGCAAAGGGTATATTTAATATTTTGGGTTCTCTGTAGACATTCAGGATGTTTATACAATACAAATCTGTTGCTTGAGATGCGTACATGCTCCTTTTTAAAAAAAAGACACAAAAATTCAAAATATATCCTCCCCACCCGCCCCAGATCTTAATAAAATTATTTTAAAGTCTGTATGCCAGACTAAATGTTATGCTGCCTAGGCTGACATTCCCATTTCTTTGTGAGGAAACAAAGGTGTAGGAATTTTACAAGTGCTTTTGCTTATTCTTGCTTTTAAACTTGCTTTTCAAATGTTGGAATCTTTCTCAGTAAATGAGATCACCCACTGAGTTGAGAAGGTGAGGAGCACTTCTCATGCTTTACAATCGTGTCCTGAATTTCTGCTTAATTTGACTGTTGTATGATTATTGTTTGTAAAAATTGGCTTCTCTGCATTTTAACAGCTTTCGGAATGTTCTTGTTTTGGGAAACCTGGAGAGGCTTAAAGTATGCCTTGGCATGTCAGTGTTTCTGCCTAAGGGAAACATTGCCCTCCAATAGATAACATTGTCTTCAGCTCATAAAGTAGCATTTTACCATTAGCCACCAGGTGATTCTCAAATGTCAGTTAAAAGTGCATGATCATTCCCAGATTTTAGTGGGAGGCTGCAGCTACCATCCTGTTGCAGAAGGAAAGAAATGTTGACCTTTCTTAACTTTTACCTTCATGCCATCAAATGTTTGTGCTTTAATTAGTGGGGCCCCTGAAAAAACAAGACCTTTGGACTTGCAGTATATCTCGCAGAAATGAATGAGAACAAAAGCTACTGAAAATGCTGCTAGGAAGTCTTGATGTTAATTTTGAGTCTGATTTTCCCCATTGACAATAAATGAAAGAAATTGAGAGTTTGATCTGAGCTCCTGTTGTTACAGATTCAGGGTCACAAATCCAGGTAATAATTGACCTTGAAAGAATTAATGTGCCACTCGTGAAGGTACGGTTTAAACCATGCAAAGGCTTAGCAAGAAAGCTTTCTATAATTTGGGGCTGTAAATTGAACAAATGGATAATGTCAGGAAATACTTGGTTTTGAGGTTGTGTTTTCAGGACTGAGACGTTAGTACGCACCATCGTATTCCTGATTAAATCTGTGTAATAAATTAAATGGGTGTGTTAAAGGTACCCCTGCCCGTACGGGCCAGTCGTGTCTGACTCTAGGGTTGTGCGCCCATCTCACTTAAGAGGCCGGGGGCCAGCGCTGTCCGGAGACACTTCCGGGTCACGTGGCCAGCGTGACGAAGCTGCTCTGGCGAGCCAGCACCAGCGCAGCACACGGAAACGCCGTTTACCTTCCCGCTATAAAGCGGTACCTATTTATCTACTTGCACTTAGGGGTGCTTTCAAACTGCTAGGTGGGCAGGAGCTGGGACCGAACGATGGGAGCTCACCCCGCCGCGGGGATTCGAACCGCCGACCATGCGATCGGCAAGTCCTAGGCGCTGAGGTTTTACCCACAGCGCCACCCGCGTCCCATTAAAAATGGGTGTGTTACTGTTCTGCAAATCCTGTCTATTTTGAATATAGGTAGAAGACAAGGTTGCATTACCTGTGAGGTACAATATATTGATTTCCGTGCAACATTGAACTATATTTTACTTTATTGTGAAGGAGCAACATGCTGGTACACATTGCCAGAAAAGTCCTGAGTTGCTCCTACCTCTCTTAGTTTGTTTGAGGGAAACAAATAATGAGCCCTGGTTTGCACATAACATGAAGCCAGCCTCTGGTTTGTTCCCTTTGTGGTGTGGTAGTAGCAAGGGGGAGAAGTGGTTCAGGAACTTCTGAGCAGTGTGTACCAGCACATCACTTCCTCACACTGAACCATAATTTATAATAAAGCAGCTTTTGCCAACTTTGGGGTCCCTTCCAAATCTATGATTCTGTGAACCTTGTTCCCTCCAGATGTTTTGGACTACTATTGTGTTGGCTGCTGCTGATTTGAATTGTAGTTCAAATCTTCTGATGGGCAGCAGGTTTCCTCCACGTTGTCCTCATTTTTGCACAAGGTGAAGACCTTTTTGTTCCCAAGGAATGTAATCAAGCTCCTTGCTGACACTGCTGTTTTGTTAATGTTGTTGTCTCTTATTGTTGTGCCGTATTGTTACCTGCCCCGCACTGCCATTGAGAGGAAGAATGGGATATAAGTATGAATAAATAATAAAACAGAACTGCAGGTCTTTCAGGTTTGGGCAGTTTGAGGTTGTATCTATTGTAGCATTTAAGTCATCATTCTGTGTCCTAGGCAAACCCATGGACTCCAGGAAAAACAAATCATTGCCCCGAAGCTGCTTTCAATTCCAGTAGTGTTTGCTCAAATGAGCCCTGTTGGCACAAATTAGTTAGGCTAGTTTCCAAGTTGTGCTTCTCTAATTCTCTCCCCACCTATAATCCTAGCGTTTTGGAGGCATCTCAGGAAGAATGTGGCATCTTTTAGCTATAAAGAACACTCTTATTACAGTTTGTTTGGCAGACATGCACCAGTTATGCATAGGGGACTGAAGCAGACATTCTTAGTATCATCCTGTGGACTTGAAAGCATATACTGTGATTTTAGGGAAGCTGTTCAGTGTTTACTGAGATTATGATTATCCATTTTTGTGTTCTGTAGGGTACCACCTGAATGGGTCTGATCGGTGTGAAAAGGACCTACAACTTCAGCTTGCAAAGGAGCTGTGAGGAGGTTTGCTGCAGTCAGGTGGGTATAAGTGTGCATCATATTGTGTAATCAGAGTGGGTACAACTGCATTTTTTTTTTTTTTTTTTTTTTTTTGTTAATTGCAAATCTCTCATTTCAGTTGACTTTAAAAAGTTGCAGTTGATGAAAAAATTATCTGGCAAATTGTGAATGTGTAAAAATGGATTTGGAAGGGAAGGATTGTTCTTGCATTTTGTTTGTAATATAATTTGTATCCTATTGAAAATTCGTAAAATGTTCCAAGGAGTTGATATTGTTCACTTCTGTCAAGTTTAAACTAACCAACATTCACTATTGAAATATGTAGATTGTCCAATCTAACATTTTGAAGTCGATACCATTAATTAAATTAGTATTTTTAGTACTAACAATAATGGACTCCCTCAATAATTGCATTTAATATTTACTTATATCCAGATCAGTCCCTGGCCCCCTCAGGTAGAATGCATCTCTACTTTAACTGTCAAAATACAAGAGAATAATGTTCTGCATTTTATTGTTACTAGTTTTTTCTGCATATGTAGAGCAGTCTTTCTCAACCTTGGGCCCCGGATATTGTAGGACTACAACTCCTGTCATCCCTAGCTAGCAAACCAGTGGTCAGGAATGATGGGAGTGGTAGCCTAACAACATCTGGGGAGCCAAAGTTGAGAAAGGCTGACTTAGAGGATCCTCATAAAATGTAGTGTTCTGCATCTAAAGTGTCACTTCTGTGAATAAAAAAGGGGTGGAGAGCCAATGGATGTTCTCAGTTAAGGACGGAAAGGAATAGATTTTCGCCACCTATCATGCTATTCCAGAGGATTTCCCAAACACCCCAAGAAAGTCTTCAAGATACTGCAGTAGGAAAGCAGTGTTGTCAGAAATTCTCTCCTCCTGTTTCCAGTAAAAGCATCCAGTAAATAGAGTTGTGGAGATAAAAGTGGGAAGAAGAACACAATGTACACAGCTTTGAATTCCTGGGAGAAAAGTCACAAGACAAATCTAGAACAATAAGCAACAAATGCATGCACTTTCACAACTCTCAGCAAAATGTATACACACAGAACATTTTGCTAATCTTGATAAACAAAAAATATCCTACAGTCTACAGGAATTTAAACTCGATGCAGCTACAAGGTGCTTAGTTTTTTATGGTTGTATCTGCTGATTCATTTTGTATGTTACGGTTTTGTTTTATGGTTAGTGTTTATTAATAAATAACAGCATAGTGAGGACAAGCAGACCAGTAGTGGTTTTGTGGGGGGGATATGGAAAATCAGGGCAGGGGGCCATGTTGCCATTTTTTCCTCAGTAGAAAGGCAACCCAATTTATTTTACCTCTGAGTAAAGCATACCAAAGTCAGCCAACTGTGCTTTATTCTATAAAGGCAGCTCCCTTAGGGAGTGAATGAAATAATGTGTATGTGAGAAAAATGTTTAAATAAACATGTCCCAGTATCCTTCTCCATCCAGCTTCCCCAACCTTTTCTGCTGCTCTGCAAGGGCCCCCTCCTGAGTCCCAGCTGGGGTTGTCAACATTCCTTCCTCTGCTTAGCAACAGTGATAAAGCACCCTTATCAATTGTGCTGCCTGCAAGTGCCAAAACCTTACCAGTTGTCTCCATCAGGGTAGATTTGATTTCAATCATGATTTAAACCACGATTTAAACCACTAGTCAGTTAGACTTGCTTTAAATCATTTTTTTTTTTTTTTTTACAGAAAGTCTCATTCTTGCTGGTATAATCTTAATATGTACAACCAGAGGAAGGCTTCATTTTTGGAATAATAATTTTTCAGAGTAGTTTTTATGGTTATATAAAAAATGACTGATTTGTTTATACTATTAGAAATACATAGACAGATAATTATGAAATTATTGTGAGGTTTAATAAGTTAACTGTTTTTTAACATGTTTGTTAACTGATGTGGTTAAACATTTTAAACAAAAAAACTTAGACTGAGTTTTAGCACACATGAAAAACTTAAAACAAATCCTTATTTCCTGATGAATAGCCTTTGGACTATAATGTAACTTAAATAGAAGACTATTTTTAGAAAGATTTTTCATCCAGAAGCATTTTATTTTAAAAATCCAATTTAAATTTTTTAAAAAATCTGATTTAAATTAAAAAAACCCTGATTTTTTTTTTTAATTAATTGATTTTTATCCACCCTGGTCTCCATATTTTGTTTCATACCTTTCTTTAGAAATGACCAATTGACTTACCTTTTTTTTAAAAAAAGTGAAAGCCAAGAGGCTGGAACTGCTGCTAGCATTGGGCCCAGTACATGAGTAGCCCCTGAACATCCCTCTTGGTGGCCCTGCTCCTTCTCTTCCTAGATTTTAAAATATGTTGTGGTGTTGGTACCAGTTTTCCCAGCCTGTTGCAAACTGTGATTGCTTGCACCTGAGACTTGCTCACTTAGCGAATTGCTGGAAAAAAACCCCAAAGACTTGTGGGCTACTGTTACTGAGCTCATTTAGAAGAAAGAGAGATAGGGTGGAGGGGGGACACTCAGAGATTT
Organism: Podarcis tiliguerta; assembly: GCF_965153285.1. Lineage (NCBI taxonomy): Eukaryota > Metazoa > Chordata > Lepidosauria > Squamata > Lacertidae > Podarcis > Podarcis tiliguerta. Next base: position 48,528,743 of record NC_139539.1, read on the forward strand.
GAGTGAAAATGTGGGATTGCAGCATTTGGGGAGATCTTTGGCTGTTCAAGGAGAGAAGAGAGAGCATACTATGGCACATGCAGAGAAAATGAAAACATTGAGTTAAAATTATAGTAAAAATGCTGTTGATGTGGTGATGCAATATGGACATCAAAGTGGCCCAGTGTGATCTGAGTTGTGTGTCTCTTATGGATGATTGTTTTGCTGCTTCAGAATATAAGAGGGAGATGTTAGGGAAATAATTCCAAACTGATATAGGGAGAATGCTTTGGAGGGCTATCTTCCTATAGCTGGATATTGACCTCATTAAGCAAAATGTAAGAACTTTCGTTCCAAGCATATCTTGAAAATATTCCAGGAATGCCGTATTTCGACTGGTATTCTGTAGCTGGGCCAATTGGAAATGTGGTTTTATTTCATTAAGTTGCTGAGGATAGTTTGTAGCATCCTTAAATAGAAAAAGATAAGAAATAAAAGTTAAATTAAAATAATCAAGTAAAACAAACCATTTAGCAAATAGCAGCATTAAAATCCCAATAGTCTTATTAGCATTATTTATTAATCTGCTAAATGTGCACATTAAATAACAATTTTAAACTGTAGTATCTACCCTGAACTGTTGAGGTGAACTGGTCTGTGCTGCTTTTTAAAAAATCTCCTATTACCCATTTGGACAGATTTAATGCTATCTGTGAGAATTATGTTGTGTCATCGCTACTCCTGGAAATTTATCTCTTAAGCATTATTTCCTTAGGTAGCTTTTAATTTGCAAGTTAGTAGGGAGAGTTATTCATTTAAATCCCTTTATTTCTTTACCTAGCTTCATTCTAGTTTGTAATCCCTTCTCACCTTGGAGTTTGTAATGATGTCTGTGGAGGACTTGCAAAGGAAGTTTTGGTATAGTTTCGGTTTATAGTTTCGATTTCTACTGATTTCAACAGCATTCTCAAGGTGATAACACACTGGTAATTTTTACGCTTGACAAATAAATCCAGCTCAGATTTGGGAAGTCCTTGTTCCATGAAAACATGATGTAAAGAGTTTGTGATCATTGTGGATAACCACTTTACTGAGTACGATGTTGTGATGTAGTGTTCTGTGGTAGGAGCATGAGGTGGATAGGTAGGTACTTTTCTAGGGTTCCAGAAGCAAATATGTCAAAAAGTACACTGAAGATCTGGAAATGCAGATTCTGAGTGGGAATAAATAATTATGTCACCAAGAAACATTGGACTGATTAAACAGACAGACATAATAGAGGAATGTAAGAAAAGCCCTGCTGGATCGGACAATAGGCTCATCTAATCCAGTATTATTTTTCTTATAGAGGCCAAGCAGATGCCTATGGTGAACCCATAAATTGCTGCAAATGTTTGCAATATTAAATGTATGTAATCTTAACTATTTATAGATGTATTCTAAGTCAAGAATTCTGCGTTGAATAGTGAAATCAAGGGGGAAAGGTGGTAGAAAACTTTCCCCATGCAATTATAAAATTCCCAATGTGTTTTCAGTAGTAGGGTTTTTCATACAGGGACAATTTGGTGAACCCACCCATAGGCTGCACTGTAAACTGCTTGTGAACAACTGGAAGATGACTTGTACAGTCATACCTCGGGTTGCGAACATGATCCATGCGGGAGGCATGTTCATAACCCGCAGTGCCGTGTCTGCACACACACATGACGCGATCTGACGCTTAGTCGCAAAGCGTGATTTGGTTTTTCTGCACATGAGCGAGCGCTGAAACCCGGAAGTAACCCGTTCCGGTACTTCCGGGTTCGGCGTGGTCCGTAACGTGAAAAGGTGCAACCTGCAGCATTCGCAACCCGAGGTATGACTGTAGACTTTTGGTTGCAGTCATGATTCATTTAGATATTTTACCCCTTGGATTTAACTTGTTGCTTCTGCATTTTAGCCTTTTCTATCACTGCTCATAAATTAGAAGCAGACAACAGAATTTGCTATAGATAATAAGATTACAAAGGCAAATATTTCAGCTCACAGTTTGGCATTCCAGTAGATGAATGTTGCAGGTTGAAATACGTTGTGGCATATTTCTTCTAAGATCGAAGGCAGATCTCTTGTCTGTCTTCTAGTCCAGGTGCTCTGAATGCTAAAAAAACTGATAAAAATGCCGTCTTTGTTGCAGCATGGAATGGGCTTAACAGAGACTAACTCTTAATCTTCCTCAAATGTTTAATGTTTACATTGTGGAATTGGAGTTAGGTGCCATAGAAGTGGTTGGGAATAAAAGTGTGTGTCTTTTGAAGTACTAATTTCTCATGAATTGAACACATAGGTGATGTAGCACGGCATGATTGTACTTGAATCAGACCATAGTGCTGTATTTTCATTACGTCTTTCATCTCACAGTAGATACGAGCAAGCTTTGTTGAACAACACAAACCATTTATTTATTTATCAATTGCCTGTCAAGACAAAAAGCCCTAAGTGTATTCTTAAAATATAAAAATCTTAACTTAGAAACTTTAAAACTATTTCATAGCAGATTTAATAAAACCATATTTAAAAAAAAAAACACAGAATGGAAGAATTACCTTTAAAATAATTCAAAAGCTATGTGGAACAACAATGAAAAATTTTAATGACCTGCTTAAAAACAAACAAAGATGAAGCTGGTCTAGATTTATGGTCAGGGTCTCACTACAGAAAAGGCCCTGCTCCATCATATCTGCTCCCTGCTTTGCCTTTTGCTGTTTGTAGCAAGCAATGTTAACAAGTCTAGCTGTGACTCTTGCCGGTCTTGGCTTATCTGCTGCAATCTCTTGGGTTCACTATCATTTTGTTGCATAGCCAACATATAAAATAAGCTGTTATAAAATACTATTGTCACCTCTTGGCCAATGGAGACAACCATCCACCCCCAAGGATGACAATGTATTATGACAAATGTGTTGCTCTCATTGGGCACTCTTTCTAAAATTTCAGAGGGAATGCTGGCAAGCTGCTGAGGTGAGCTAAGCTGCCACTTCAAGCAGTGGCAAGGTAATTTTTCTCGTTGGAACAAACAGATAACCCTCAGCCACCTTATATTTTACTCATTCAGAAGTTCTCTGATTTTACCTGTTCCCTAATGTTGATGATAGTCACTCTGCTCTTTCAGGGGAGCATAATGGTCACCTGAAACAAATGGGGGGTGTTTGGCTACTTTGCTGGAGGGTTGGGACCCATTATTGGGTGGCAGACCAAGGTAAGGTGGGTCACAACTGTAACACAGCCATCATAAAAACAAAAGGAGTAAAGTTATGAAGTGCATCTCCAAATGCTTGTTTGAGCTAAAGGTTGGTCCCACATCTGAAAAGATCTTATCCGCTACCCTGACAGGTAGTGGTTTTCCAAGATTTCAGACAGTGCTTTCCCCCAGCTTTACCTGAAGATACCAAAGGCAGAACATGGCACCTTTCACATCCAAAGCATGTGCCTTGCTTCTGTGCTCTAGCCCTTCCCTGAAACAGTTTCCCCTTGGCTTTCGGAACATAAGCCATTCTCAGGCCACTGTTCCATCAGCTTCAGCACCTCTCTGGCAGCAGCTGTTTAGGATTTAAAGATGAGTATTTTCCAGCCCTACATGGAATGGGATGTCAGGAATTGGACCTCAGAGGTTTTTGTGTAAAGCATGTGGTCTGCCACTGAGTCACACCGCTTCTTATTACTTCCCCCACCCCCAGCCCCAGCCCCAGCCCCTCCTAAGCTGTGTTCTACTGAGTCAGGCCACTTACCCATCTAGTTTTCTAACAGCAGCTCTCATGGGCTTGGAATGAGATTCTTCCTATAGCAGTTACTGGAGAGCCTTTAACTGGAGTTGCTAGAAACAGAGCCTTTAGAAATTGTGACCTTTATGTTTGCATAGCATTTACTCTGCTAATGAGCTAAGAGATCCATGACCCTTCCCCTCTGCAAGCCAGAGTCCTGTTTATATTTTTCAGTATAGTTAGTCCATTGATACTAAATGAACATACTGCTCAGAAATACTAAGAGGTATTTTTTTATAAAGCTGCCTATTTAGCCAGGAGTACATTATTTAAATCAGAAATAATATTTAAGCCAGAAATTATAAAAGAGCATTGATTCCCATTTTTCTCTACCTTTTCAGTTTAATGTGGGAAATAATAGCATAATAAATTACAATTGGGGTGTCTATGAATGAGTAAATATAATAGCTGCAGGTAGAACCCTTCTCAGGCAGCATATCTTTTTTTCTCTTTTTTTGTAGTTAAGCTGTTGGAAATCTTAGTAAACACCTTAGATACAGTAGGATCCTCTTAAACACAAGTTTCACGTAGCAGATCACAGAACATAATGAAAACATAAACAGTTACACAAATAAACCTGTCAGAGGGTATAGCATTGCTACCATAAACAGCTGTAAACTGTGCACGTTGGATGAGAATGCTGCTTTGTGGGTCAGCTTTGCATTGCATAGTGAAATAGCCTTCTTGGAAATAGCCTTTTGGTGTAAGCCTGAGGGTAGGTCAGACACACATTTTTAATGGGTGTATTGTAAAAATCTCCTGAAGCAGTAGACCTTTATTCAGTAGGACAGTGAACATGAGCCTGGTGTTTGGTTTGACACCATGTTGCTGTGGAAGCTTCGACTGTCCTACTGAATAAAGGTCTACTGCTTTGCCTTCATTCAGCAGGGAAAGCTACTAAGGTTAAGTTTTTGTTACTTTGGTTGTTTTTTCTACACATATTTTAAGTCAGAGTGTGCTCAGCACACTGGTATTGACATTTGGCTCCCTTCACCCTGACCAAACCAAGCCTGCTTCACCTATGACATTTGCCTGTGTAATATGTTAAATTAAAGCATCTAATTCATTTTATAGAGCATCGAAAATACACTGCAATATTCTGAGCTGCCTGCATAATTCAAGGAAGGTAATTTCACCCCAGTGAGGTCACTATGGTGTGAAACTTCAAATAATTTGGATGCCTTCTGAATACATGTAGTTCAGATTTTGCATAATGCTGAGTTTTCAGGTCGCTTGCTTTGTGACCTGGCGTTCTCTTTCACTGGCAGATTTGTGGTGGTTGGTAGTGCAAATTTGCTATGCTGGGCATGTTATGTTCTGCTTTCAGCTTTTCCTTGCAGAGGATCGTCACTGCAGAGCAACAGAGACTTCAGTCAGCTTTATTACATCATTACTGACAAGGCTATTTCATTTGTGCTTGTAAACTCCGACAAATAACATGTTAGAACCTCAGTGGTCAGATAATCTAAAATGTTTAAGAGATACCAAGTTTGAAGAGACCAGAGTGGGAAAGCCATATAGTATTTTGTCGCAAAAGAGGGATCTGGTTGGGGCAGCTGTGAAGTTGCTGCCTCACCACTGGTACTGCTGACTTCTTTCCCCTCAGTTGTCTTTGTGCCTCAGCAAATGCCTCAGCAAATCATTCAGAAAATAAAGTTGGCAAAATATGTGAATGCCTCTTTCCCCGTAAAATAGCCGTTTCCTTGTAATTTTGGCCAGTAAAGTTTGACAAGGGTTAGTGCCACTGAATCCAGCCAGCAGCAGTCCCAAATGTGAATGTGTGAGAGAGGTGTTTTTGTAGTAATCTCTCATTCCTCAGTGTTCTAGTGTTGATACTCACTTCTAGACCACCAAACTTCATCAAACTATGTGCACCAGGTGATCACCCAGACAGAATTATGGTGTATCCACCTCAGTCACTGTGACTGTTGGTTATTATTACAAGAATGCTTACTACTTCATGCCAATGTTGCTGATTAGGTATCATGGAACTGCATACCTGCATGGTTTGTATTAGCCCATTTTATACAGGTTTTTTTACAAAATGCTTCAGGGTGTTATAAGCTGCCAGCACCCCTCTGTCCATTTAATGAATTTATTTACCACATTTTTAGCCTGCTCTTCAGCCAGAAAGGGTCCCCTGAACAAAAAAATTCAAGCTAGTTCTTGCCTTAAAATCTGTGAAAAGACAGGACACAAAAGAGAAAAGGGGTGGGGAGGGAGGATGAGAAATGCTAGGCACCAGTTCCTAAATGTACAAAGTCCATAGACTGACGAGCTGTGATGGAAAAAGAGAAGAACCCAAAAGGAGTTGGCCTTGCAGTAAAGTCAGTGGAGCTTTCATTTTCATTTTCTGTCTTCTGAAGCCTGATGTAATGTCTGGAGCTAGGTGACTGTTGACGAAAAGGCAAATGTGACTGGTCCATCAGCAGAGCTGGTAGAATGGCCCTTCTTCCCTTCTCTCCCCCTGCTGCAGCCTTTGTGGACTGCTTGTTTTTCCCCTCCCAAGAAGAGAGTGCCCTCTCAAAGGCTGAAGAGGGATATGTTCTTGGGTAAATTCTTTGACAGTATTCTAGGCAGAGGGTATAACAAGCATAACATACCAGGATCACTATTGACCCATAGCTAACTCCCAGACACATCAAAGGCAGTTCCACTCCACTCCCCTTTGAATTATACCCTCTGGGCAGGACAATCCACAGAAGTTTCTGTAAAGCTACAAACAAGGGCAGGAGCAACTGCCAGCTGAAATTAGGGTATGTTGACAAATCACTTACACATTCTTTGTTTTGTTTTACAATAATATGCCAATCCTAGGAAAAACGGATTTCTAAATAATTGCCTACTTTCCCTTCAGTCTGCATATCACTTCATTGGAAGTGTTTGTCGAATGGAAATTAAAGTATTTTTGCCAAAATATTAGCTCTTGCCTTAGCTTAATAGCTAGTTCTACAGGTCCCCTTTGTAAACATCTGTTATGAAAATGTGTATGAATAGTACAGTAATAAGGCACTCCATTCTAAAAAATCATGAGAGATTTATGTTATGTGATCTGCTTATATTTATGTGAACTCTGCCTCACATTGTGGAACCATGAACTTAGAAAGAAGTTCCCTGGGAATGTCCCAGTGTTCCATGAAGCAAATAGATGCACTGAATTGGTAGATGCCTCATATAAAAACTACCTCTTTACAATTCATGAATCTTCCCTTTTTGGTCTAATAATTTATGGAGGTTGCTCTTCCGTTCAACAAAGTGACTCTTCTCTGAAGCCTCAAGCAGCGGAATGATGTTTTAGTGTATGTATTTGAATTATCAAATGGGAATCGTTACTAATTTTATTTCCAAAGTTAATAAAAGTTATTGTTACCAGTTAGAAAGGAAGATTTGCTTTTCTGTAGTGTATATTAGCTGTAGCATTGATTTTGTCTTGAAAGTGCCCGAGAATAGAATTTAGAGCAAATAAAACAGATGTGAGGGTACATGTTTCGCTTATATTCATAAAGATTATACTTTAGGGATTGATATGAAATAGAAAACCTTCTGCAGTTTCTGTGAAATGTAGTAATTTATGTGTTAAAACACCCCCAGTTTGACTATAAAGGCCTTATCTCACCTGTGTAAAGAATTTATGCGTAAATGCATATTTTATGTTTTGCCGCTTTCCATCTTCTGGTTCCTTTATACTTTTCATACATGGCACTTGTGTTTGTCTTTTGGAGACCACAAAAATGTGCACTGCATTTGATGTCATTACGTTGACTACTCTGTTAGTTTATTTTGGGTACAAACAAGAACTGAAAAGGATGATTAGAGCTGAGTGTATGAAGATGATAAAAGCAAAAGTTGAGAGCTAGGAATTGTGTGTAGGCTCTTAAAAATTCTTTAACTTGCAATTAGTTGGAACACTTCATGACTTGCACAGGTTTTGAGCTCTTGTTTTTACCTTTACCACACTCACTCTTGCAGGCTCTGCTTCCTCTAAGCTCCATTTACGGTAAAGATGTTAGCATTGCCAACCTCTTTTTAAAAATGCTTCGGGGTACAGTATGATGAGCATTTGAAATGGGAAATCAAATTTTCAGCTTTGAAAGTTGAGAAGCATGAAAACTTTTAGGGAAAAAACCCTGAAATAAAGATTCAGGGGTGAAAAATGACAGTAACTGGTAGCATATGCTGAAGCAGGATTTCAGCAGCTTCCTATTCTGAAGAAACTGCACTGCCTGCCAATAAACTACTGAGCCATGTGGAAAGTCTTGTTTTGCCAGTCCTGAGTTGTTCAGGGCTTTGTATGTTCTCTGAAAGACCTCCTGACTGTATAGACCTGCTTTTGTGAGTTAAGGGACCCTTTGGAGTGTACAGTGGTACCTTCGTTTATGAACTTAATCCGTTCTGGAAGTCTGTTCTTAAACTGAGGCGCACTTCCCTAATGAGGCCTCCTGCCGCCTGTGCCCTTCCACCATTTGGATTCCATTTTTAGACTGAGGTAAAGTTCTCAAATTGGGACACTATTTCCGGTTTTGTGGAGTTCGTAAACCGAATCGTTCTTAAACAGAACTGTTATTAAACCGAGGTACCACTGTAGTGCAATATGTTGCAGGGGCAGTGGCTTGCAGATGGAGTAGGAGATAGTGGAGCTCGCTGCTCCTGATACAAATGGAGGAACAATTTAGGATCCATAACACTGGCCTGGTTTGCAGTCAGCAGACTAACCATGGTTTTTCTGACAAAATCAACAATACAAAGCCATGTTTTTTATTACAAATGATGTTTTTTTTAAATATAGTTTGGTATTATATCTGAACCCAACATTCCTGCTTAACCATGGTTTCCTTGATTATTCCACCCAGATGCTCACCAAGCTGTACCAACAGAGCTTCTGTTGGTGATCTGAAAGCACATGTGTGCCTTTCTTAGTGAAGGCATGGGAAAAGGGTCATAATTCAATAGCAGAGCATCTGCTTTTGTTGGAGAAATTTGTAAATGATTCATCCTACCCGAGGTTTCCCAAGGGAATATCAATAAATACAGGCTTTAAGAGAAGAATTAGGCCTTTAATAATACAATATACATAGAGTCAGCCTCCTTAAAAAAATTCAGAGGGAGGCTGCACGTTAATGCTTTCAGGCATCATCTTTTATACACATCCAACTACATAGGCGATTACCACTTGACCAATCAGACAGTTACAGCACAATTACACAATTACAACACTGTCGTCATAGTCAACTATTCAGAGATCAGTGTCTGTTTACATTGTCTTCGAATTGCTCTTCATATTGCTCTGTGTATTAGTGGTCTGCAGTGTCTGCTTTCAGTTCTCTGTGTTCATATTTTTGTTCTCTTCTTAACCTAAGAGTTAGTGTAATTATGATGCTTGGCCAATCTCCTAGTGTATTGTTCTCCATCGTCATAACTTATCTTCTTATGTTCAATTCCTTTCAGTTTTTCTAGGAACTGCAAGAGGCTTGCACATACTTAAAACAGCCTGTTTGTTCTATTAGAAAAGGCTTAGTCAAGCAGATACACAGATTTTCTAACTGCAAATATGGATTCAGAGATGAAATAAAATGAGGAAATTCTCCTACACTTTGCTTCAAGCTCTGGCATCGCCATGTAGGCCTGGGAAAGGTTTCTGTTCGAAGCCCTGGAGAACTGCTGCTATGCCAGACAATATGGACGTAGATGGACCCAGCAGGCTAGCAATGTAGAAGGCAGCTTTCTAGGTTCATTCATTTGTGAGATGACTCATGGTTTCTTGCACACACTGAGGTTAAAGAAGTGCTTTTTTTTTCCTCTAGAAAAAGGGTGCTGGTACTCACCATGCAAGGAAGGGCTCTTGGACCCTGCCAGAGCATCACGCTTCCCACCCTAAGCTGTGCAGAAGCCTCCCAGGCTCTGATTTGGGGGGGGGGGGGAGGTGCTGGTGCTGTATACCAGTGTGTACTGCCATTAAAGGGACACGGGTGGCGCTGTGGGTAAAACCTCAGCGCCTAGGACTTGCCGATCGTATGGTCGGCGGTTCGAATCCCTGCGGCGGGGTGCGCTCCTGTCGTTCGGTCCCAGCGCCTGCCAACCTAGCAGTTCGAAAGCACCCCCTGGTGCAAGTAGATAAATAGGGACCGCTTACCAGTGGGAAGGTAAACGGTGTTCCGTGTGCTGCACTGGCTCGCCAGATGCAGCTTGTCATGCTGGCCACATGACCCAGAAGTGCCTGCAGACAGCGCTGGCTCCCAGCCTATAGAGTGAGATGAGCGCACAACCCTAGAGTCTGGCAAGACTGGCCCGTACGGGCAGGGGTACTGCCATTAAAAGCACTGCCATTAAGCAAACTATGGCTTAGTGTTATGTGTAAATGCAGCCACTGAGTTCAAGTTGAATTACTGTAATGCTTGTTTTATTGCTTTAAAAATTGTCACTTTTGCCCGCTGAATTGGGAATTGTATTGTTTTGAGTGTAAGCCACCTTGAAGTCTTTTGAGGAAAGGCATGATAAAATTGTTTTAGTTAAATCAGCAAGCAGAGCAGGGGTTAAAAATAATGCCTCCTCTCCAGCTGTAGTGGCACAAGTCACTTGTGTGCACAGATGGAGTGGTTGGAAGCAAGATCTTTATATATCTGAATGAAGCCAAGTTTCAAATTTGAGTCTGCCACTGCCCATGCTGACAGTGTGTAGCATCAAGAACATAGAAAAGCAGCTGCTTTGTCCTTTTGTGGAGAGAATAGAAATCCACACAAGAAAAAGAAGCTATAAAAACTGATGCTGGTAACAGAAACATTATTTTTCGTTGATTTGGCACTGCGTCATTGGAAAAATAAACTAAGATGGCTATAAATGCAAATGCAATATATCTTACTTTTCTGAATGATTTTTTCCTGAACAAGTCCTGACAGATGCCTTGTTAGTAACCCTATTTTTGAAATATCCTTATTAATAGTAAATTTATGTGCAGGGAAAAAAGAACAATAATTTACTCCTTTTGTAAATCAATGAGTGTTCCAGATGTGCTGGACCTTTATAGCATATATTTACTACGAAGCTGAACAATTCTGCTCTTAATAGGTCCTATGTTCACTGAGAGCAACCTGTTAAAATCAATCGCTTTCCTTTCTAATTAGAGAAATGTATCTTCCCATAATTCAAACCAAAGCAAAAAGAAGAAGATTCTGAAAAGATATGTAATGGTCAGAATCCATATATTCGTAACTGTAGTAAAAACTTCCACCATAACCTGATGAATGTCAGTAATACATTGACAAACATACAATACATTGACAAATGTGAATCAGGTGGTCTGCAGGGTAGCTGCCACGCTACCCTGCAGACCACCTGATTCACCTGGCAGCAAATTTTATTTTTCTATCTTTTAGCTGTGGGGCTATCCCTAGACATTTTGTTTTGGTGCCCACAACCTAGATCCCAGGAGCCACATGGCTCCTAGCAGTCCTATACTAGTTTTTAACACTGATCCTGGATCCTTTGCTGTGACTTCCATCCCTCCAGCTGATAGCCTACCTGAACGTCTGTCTGGACAGGGATAGCCTAACTACTGTTGTCCATGCTCTGGTAATCTCTAGGTTATATTGCTAAAACATATTTGGGGCTGCCTCTGAAGAGACTGGAAACTACAGCAGGTGCAGAATTTGGGAGTCAGGTTGCTCACCAGGCCAATACAGTTTAAGCATATAACACCTATTCTGGACCAAATGCACTGGCTGCCAATTAGTTTCTGGACCCAGTTCAGTGCTGGTTTTGATCTGTAATGCCTAAAATGGCTCAAGATCACAATACCTAAGACCATATCTTCCCATATGACCCAACTTGGACCATGCAACCATAATCTAAGGCCCTTCTTCATGAGCCCCTCCACAAGAGGTCCAGTTGGTGGTAACACAAAAGCAGGGCTTTTCTGCAGTGGCTCCACATTTGTAGAATGCCCTTCCCAGGGTGGCTCGCCTGGCACCTTCATTACATATTTTTAGGCTCCAGGCAAAAACATTTCTCTATAACCAGGCTTTAACTAATTAAACAAGCTGTGGTGTTTCATGTTTTCTGGAGGTGGGGTTATTAGCTTGGTTGGTTGTTTTGTTATGGATTTTGTGTTCTCATTTTGTATTTTTATGTTGTGAACCATCCTGTGATCTTCAGATGAAAGGTGGTATATAAATTTAATAAATAGTTTGCACACAGTATTAAAACCATGGTTTTAATAAGCCATGGTTTCATGTTATGTTTAAACCCAGCCCAGTGCTTTAACTATGACTTGCTATTGAAATTAAGTCATGCTTTGCTGTTGGTTTACTGACTTTAACTATCATTCATTGTTGCTTGTAAGCTAGTTCCTGAACTTTAGCTTAAACATGATTTGTTTTCCCAAATGGCCCTCAAAACCAGAGATGCTATCCAAGAGCAGCTGAAAAATGAAACCACTCTCCATTTTCAGCAGCTTTCGCTGGCTGTTAGATATAATGATGTCACTACTAAGTCTACCTAGTAACAGGATCTCTTTCAAACCTAACTCCTCTACCTGCAGCCTTTGCTTCATAGCTACAGCACATAATGACATCTTAAAAGAGACTTTTTCTCTGTCTGCTCACTTTACAGAAGTTTCTCTAACCTCACCTGCCTTTACTGCACAGCTGGGTGTGGAGTGGAGATGAAAATTTAAATGGAAAGTTAAAGAGGCTGTTGTTCATTATGACTGGTTTTCATCAGTTCTCTTTAAAGTGTTTAAAAGCCTGTTACTAGCATTTTGCATGTCATGTCTGTGCATGTGAGAGTGGGCCTTGAAAAAAAAAAGTTTTTTAAAGCAAGATAAATGCCTTAGCTGAGATATCCACCTTGTTATGCTATTTAAGATGTGCCAAGCCCCCAATAAATTTATCTGAAGTCCCCCGCCCAGCAGCCGTTTTACTGTTCTCCATTTCAAAACAGAATTTTTATTATCCTCTTTCCTTTACTCCTCCTCCCTGCAGTTCAATTCTATACTTGTCTACTCAGAAGTAACTTAATTAAGTGTAATGGGGCTTACAGCTGAGCTGCATTCTAAGCACATCAGAAAGCCCAAAGGCTGGGTTAATTTTTTTTTTTTTTTTAAGGCAAGTGGGACATCTCAGACCAACTTGGAATCAACAGCATTCTGAGGATGGACAGGAAAGGAAATGAGATTGCTGAAGTGATGTTAGTAGCACACTTCACCCTTTGGGACATTCCTAGAACCTACACAGCAGTCTCACTTGTCTTCGCTTTTCCTCAGGAGACGTGTGTCATATTCTGAATTATAGACTCTTGCTTGTGAAAGAACATGGGTCCCCCCCTCCAACTTTCTTTTTCCCCCAGAGTGTTTGAAACAAAAGTAGACAAATAACTCGGGGGGGGGGGTGTTCCACATCCTTGTTCTCTTGCAGCCCACCATTAGGGAAAGGTATAGTAATGTGATGAAGCAACTACTAATAGTAGTAAGGCCTGGCCCACTGATAAGGCAAGGGGACTGCCTCAGGCAGCAGGCTCTTGGCAGTTTGGAGGGGTTTCAAACAGTACAAATCCAGACAGAACAGTTGTTGAGCTTTTTAAGGCAAAATCGCCAAAACAGTATTCCTGACATGGGCTGCCATACGTCTGGATTTTCCTGGACGTTTCACCAATTTCTGCCCAGACACTGCTAGAGACAGCAGTATTCCGGATATGTCCGGGAAATTCCGGACGTATGGCAACCCTAGGAGGGGTGTGAAAATGGCAAAAACAGTGTGAAAATAGCATCTTGCATTCCCACAAGGATGCCTGTGGAGAGATGGAGTTTGAGCAAAGAGGTTTAGAGGGAGTGATTGTGGTACAGTTTGGTGGATGTTTGTTTTTTGGTTTTTCAAGGGTTTTCAGAGGTTTAGATACTGTTTGCAGGCTTTTTAAATGGTGTTCCCAGTATACTTGATTTCACTTAAACGTGCAGTGCCTCCGAACATAACCTCCGTGTAAATGTGGAGTTGCCTATAATCTTTTGTAGGAAACCTCTCAGTCTGTTGCAAAGAGCTTTGAAAGGGCCTCTCCAGCTCCCAGCTAGGCAAATGTAGCAGTGATACATGGCTTGGGGGGGGGGGGGAGGCACCATTTTCTGGTTCACCTCAGGCAGTAAAATGTCTTGTGCTGGTCCTGGCAGGAGTATGAAGAAGGTGGGAATTAGGCAGGATGAAAACTAGTCAAACGCTTGCAGCACTGGCAAACAATTGTTTGATGACTTCTGGTTTAAGCATTCCCTCCCCCCCCCCCAAGGAACTGTGGTTAAGCTTTGGCTTAGCATGATGTTTAAAACAAAGCCGTAAAGGATGTTCAGATAATGGTAGGAAGATCTCTGAACTCCTCTTCTCCCCCTTTGTCAAACATAAATAATAGATGGGTAGATGTCAAGAAAATCTCTTGTCACATGGAAGTCGCTGGATTTAGCCATATGATATGAATGGGACACTGTCCACTTAATGTAGCTGTTAAAAAAGATTGTCTCTAAAAGCACATGCCAAAATAAATTTATTCAAGATGCCACAGGATGCTGTCTCTTGTTTGGTAAAGGCAGATTAAGATGGGTGGTCTTATGAAAAGTCTGGGAAGAGTGACAATTACCTAGTTTTTGCATAGGTCTGATTCTTTTCTTAGGTAATGCCTTGTCTGGTATATATCTGCAGGAAAAGAAGCTAATAGGGAAATGCTACAGCAGGCTTACTCAACCTCGGCCCTCCAGATGTTTTGAGACTACAATTCCCATCATCCCTGACCACTGGTCCTGCTAGCTAGGGATCATGGGAGTTGTAAGCCAATAACATCTGGAGAGCCAAGGTTGAGGAAGCCTGTGCTACAGCAAACAAAATGTGTGCACAATACTTTAGCCACACTGCCTTGCTGATTCAGTATTCCATTACTCTGACCATTGTGTTAGTGTCTAAAATACTCTCAGAATTAACAATTGCTTGTGATTCGGTTTTTGCATAATATGGTTTTGTACTTCTTGTACGGAAAGTTTTTGTATCATTCTTAAGGCTCATTATTACTCTAGTTAACAAGAAAAGTGGGTGGCTTTATATAAAGCAGTTGTAAGCATTCCATTGCAGCATTGTAAGCTGCCTAAAGTTCCATACACTATATAGCAAAACAGTCAGTGGCTTTAGTTGCATAAGAAAGTAAAATTATTTTTTTGGTACCTTCACTTCCTCTACTTTGAAAGGACCTTCTTCTGTTCTTCAGGGTTCCAAGCGGTAAAAGCTTTTCACCATAAATTTATTCTACTTAGATTTCACTCAGACTTGCAGGAGCTGGATTCTAAGTAAAAAAATATTGAATTTCTTCCTTTTAGTGTTAGCCTCCAAATAATCTCTAATAACAGCAAATTGGGTGAAGCAGCAAGTGCCATGAAAAGTGTAGTAGGTAGCACAGAGTAATTTCTATTTGGCGAAATACATAAGTCAATACTGTAGGAAGTAAAATATCCAGTTATTATAAATCTTTATTGAATTTTCACTGAATGGAAAAGTATAATTACTCATCCTAAACCTTATATATTGGCACGACAAATTCTCAGAACAAAAGCCTATTTAAGGATGTTTGCGAGAAAGCAGGGGGGTGTCACTGTTAACTTGAATTAAAGCAGCCACTGAACTTTTACGCTTGCTCTCTTACTAAGGAAGAAGGTATCTGGCATCTCTAGCAATCACTTCCTTGAGATAGCTCAATTTAAAATATATTTTTTTCATGAAACAAAATGAAAAGAACTCTCCTTTAGAGAAGAACAATTACTACTTTTTAGAAAACAATAAAATATTACATACAGTAATATGTTTCGGTTTAGCTAAATAAATATGTGTTGGTGTAGATAACATTTGTTGGGTGAGGGGTCAGATAAACTCATTAGTTTTTGAGTGAGGAGAGGCCTGCAAGTTGGCATGGAACTGTGGTATGCTAGGAAACATCTCAAACTTGCCCTGATAATAACTAACGTTGGTTCAGGTGAATTTGGACAGTTTGTGATGCATGCTGATATATAAGTTCTAGGATACAGCTCTTCAACCACTGTGTCGCCTGCGTGGTAAGCAGTGTAGTAACTGGGAAACTGTAGCACATCTTTAAATCAATCTGCATCTAGAGTAGTTACTGGCAAAGGATAAAAGCCTGCTCAAATAACTACAGCCACAGAGTTTAATGCTAATGTTTTCGCAGGGCACACAGAAGTCATTACATATATTTCATCAGAAGACATAAATCATTAGGGTTTGAGAGCACAGCTGGAGATGGATTGTCAGAAACTCCAATTAAATGTCTGCTCTGAATGGGGGTAATGATGTAATGCATAATCCACAAGTTATGAGAATATTTGTGGCCAAGAAGCAAGACATAGCTAATTTTCAACAATTAGGAAATGACTTTCTGCTTAGGACTAAGATGCAGTGTCATAAATAACTGCAACGGGTTTCTCCAGCTGCACAGGATTAATTCTACACTGTGCGAAGTCGATTGCAGGTATTAGGGACAGGTTAATGAGAATGCTCTGCTGAAAATTCTCCCCTTGATCTCGGCATTAGGTTTAGCGTTTTTAATTAGTTCAGATCACAGTTTGATTTGCAGGTAGGTAAAAGAGATAATTTGTGTTGATCTGGAGGTTTGAACAATATTCTGCTGTTAAATGTTTAAAGGGCCAGTAATAGCTTGTGATCTCTCATCTAAAACTGAGGCCCAGTTTCATATCGAGGGATGAACTTGTGTCTGCTTGTATCAGGGTGTATGTGTGTATCTTTTAAACTCTCTTTTGTGAATGAATCCATCTCAGTGGAGACTAGACTGAGTCTTGGTTACTGATTATTAGAGGTTTGAGTTTTATTTTCTGAATGTCTGTCCTTGTGCAGAGATTTGACCTTGGAATATTTCAGGACAAATATATTACCAAAGGTTAGGTGTATTCATCTGAGTTATCTTTGAATGCAAACACTTGCAAATATATATATTTAATGTGAGCCTAATCAAGATGTTTGAAGACTTTGCCCATCTTTCCCCCCACTAATCAAGATGCAATGTATAATTTAAAGCACACTGAAAGATAACAGACACTGAAATTTCTCTCTGTCTTTGATTTGAAAACAGTTTTCTACATTCAGATGCTTTTAGATATGAAGCCTTCTTTAGAAATTGTGCATATTATATTCCACTCATAGCAAGAAGACTACTTTACGAGTCAGTCAACATTATTGATTTATATTAACATCAAAAGAGTATATCAAACTAAATTTTACCAGGTGACTTACCACCTGGTAAAAATTTATAACTGCTTTTGCAACTTTTGTTTAAAAGTGGGAAATAAGTAAATAAATAAATATTGTGGTCATCCAGAGAGGGAAATATATTTGACATTGTTTTCTTAACTCACTTTATTGTTTTCATAAAGAAGTGCAGAAAAGAACATAGTGATTGTTCTTCGATTCTGCCTAGATTATCCGAAAAAATTTCCTAGAATCATAACTGTGACATGTGGATAGAAAAAAAGATAATTTTGCAAACAGCTTGGGTCTAAGCTTAGTTATAAGTGATTATTATTATTATTATTATTATTATTATTATTATTATTATTATAACATTAGCAAAGGGGTCTTCCCTATGGACAGGCCATAGGGCAAAGCTGTTGCCTATTTGAGATGTTGTGAGATGGGATTTGGCAACAGCGGTCAAACAGCTCCAGGAAGAAAGGAGTAATCATACTTTCTTTTGGGTGGTCTGGCTTCTAGGGAAGTATACCAGTCATTTATGGAATATTATTTGTACATCTATTGGAATTGTTGTACTGGGCCAGATTCAACTAAGTTGTTGCACTAGTGGAAGCCAGTTCATTGAGTCCTGTCAGTGCAGCAAGACGTCCTCCTCACCTCCCATGCCATCCCCAAATCTGCTTGAGAGAGGCAGGAGAACCCCCAGAAGACTGTGCAGAAGGAGGAGAGAAGAGATTGTTCCATCTGGCAAGCAGAAATGCTTGTGTTTAGCAAACAATCGCCTTAGTGCAACTCTGAATTCCACCTATTGTTTTTAGACCTTGTCTTATTTTTTAAAAAATATTTAATCTCATCTTTGACTAGATGTACACTGCTTTGATGACTTGAAGCTGTGAAGCGGTTTTTATTTTGTAGAATAAATAATAAACAAATAGTCATGATGGCTGTATGGAAACTCTAGATTCAGAGCTAGTATATCTATGAATACCATTTTTTGGCTGAAGGATATTCACCCTGTTTGTGTGCTTCCTGGAACCATGTGGATTGCCACTGTTGGAAAATAGGATACAGTGGTACTGCGGGTTACATACACTTCAGGTTACATACGCTTCAGGTTACAGACTCCGCTAACCCAGAAATAGTGCTTCAGGTTAAGAACTTTGCTTTAGGATGAGAACAGAAATTGTGCTCCGGCAGCAGCGGGAGGCCCCATTAGCTAAAGTGGTGCTTCAGGTTAAGAACAGTTTCAGGTTAAGTAGGGACCTCCGGAACGAATTAAGTACTTAACTAGAGGTACCACTGTACTAGAGTAGAAGTGCCTTTTGTCGGATCTCAAGTTCTTACTTAAGATTCAATGAAACTAACCTATTTTTTGCTCTATAAGACACATCAGACCACAAGACGCACCTAGTTTTTGGAGGAGGAAAACAAAATATATTCTGAATCTCAGAAGCCAGAACAGCAAGAGGGATCGCTATGCAATGAAAGCAGCGATCCCTCTTGCTGTTCTGGCTTCTGGGATAGCTGTGCAGCCTGCATTCATTCCATAAGACGCACACACATTTCCCCTTACTTTTTATGAGGGAAAAGGTGAGTCTTATAGAGCAAAAATTACTGTAATTCTTGTTGTGCATAGATGAAGCAGGCTTACTGTGGCAGGAGGACTTCCCCACAGAACAGAGTTACAGATGGGGTTAATATACTGTGGTGACTTTCCCCCCCGGTTCCCTTCGCTGTGTCTCATTTGAAACTCTTCAAATATAAACTGTTCAACAGTTATTACTTGATATGATATGGAAATAAGAAATATATTACACCAAAAATGCCTTTCCAACCATTTATGATTACATTGCACATTCCAGCAAGAGAGTCCATTTTTCTACTAAATTAATTGTTAAGGTAGATTCAATTCTTTGATGGATTATGTCAGTTAATTAGCCCATTTCTGCAGTGTCTAAAGACTTTCAGCCATTTGTTAATCGGAGCAGGGATTTTCCAGTAACAAGCCCAAATAATCTTAGAGACCCGTGAAAATATTTGTGAAGCAAACCAGAGTACAGACTTTTGAACTCTCCCCCACAACTCTCACTCTGTGGAGAAAATTGGGAAATGGGGGAGGAGGGTAACAGAAATGTAAAATTCAACTTTGAAATATAATTTATAGATCCCATTTTCCCTTGGAGCAGGATAATATTACAAGTTTACAAAAGGAGCAGTTGTGATCATCCTGAATGCATTTATGCTGTAATATATGACCTACAATCTTTCTTGGACCTCTGTTAGTAGTTAAAAGCATAAACAAAAAAACTGGTGGTTTCTGTTAAGATATTCTTCAAGCTTCACTTCTCCCTTCTATGTGAAATAATCAGAGTCTGTTGGCAGTGTGGATACATGTTAAGGCTTTTTTATGGTCTGGCAATTTTTGAGACCTGAAGTTGATTTGAGCTTGTATAGTTTTGGCCTTGCCCACTGTGTAAACTTAATGACAATTATGCGTGCCAATTTATGAATTCAGTCTACGGACCAATAAAAAAAACCCTACCATTGTTATCCGATACATGGTACAAAATGGATGTGTTGAGTGCCAAATTGCTGAGTTCTCAGTTTTAAATGTGTCAGGTCAGAGAAGTAAAAATATTTTGTGTGAGAGGTCACTAAAAGACATGACTGACAAAGCCAACAGCTTGCACAGTCTTTATTTTCTTCGATCTAGGACCAATTTTGCACATACAACCCAACGA
This sequence comes from Podarcis tiliguerta, assembly GCF_965153285.1. Lineage (NCBI taxonomy): Eukaryota > Metazoa > Chordata > Lepidosauria > Squamata > Lacertidae > Podarcis > Podarcis tiliguerta. Next base: position 48,548,495 of record NC_139539.1, read on the forward strand.
TTTATAGAGGAAACCAAAGACTGAAGAAACTATCAACAAATTAAAACTTAAATTAGCATTATAACTAAATCACAAGTAACACTTGCAGTTTAACTCCTGCTTCTTTAGTGCTAATTCTCCAGCTACTTGTTTACATAATTTCTTACAAATATATTCAGTGGCAGACAACCAATGAGGCAAAGTGCTAGGATTAATTGAATGAAAATGAAATTTGAACAAGTATTGCTTTCAATACTGTAGCTTAATAATGTAGCTTTATACTAATTCTGCACTCACCCCAATCATATAAAGACTCCGTTTTTAAGTAATTGCAACTCACTTGATTCGTGTGTTGTTTGAAAGCTTAGAGCTTACTAATTCCTATAAAAATAAATCCAGCATCAAAACTGTTACCTATGTTTAATAATGAACACTTCTTCCACAACCTTTCCCAGATCTAGCCTTTTAAGGTTCCATGGGCTGCTCCATATATTTTATGCAGTTTCAACCCTTCACCTCTTTTTCCACTGGTAATTCAGTTTTTGAATATTCCTTCTCCTTGTATGTGTGTTCTGGTGGTATATACTGTTGAGCTTCATTGACACATGACCTTTCCAGAATCATAATCTTCTTCTTCTCCTCCTTCTCCTTCTTCTTCTGTATACTGCCCTTCATCTGAAGATCCCAGGGTTCACAACAGAAAAATACAAAATGAGAATACAAAATATATACTAAAACAAAAACAAAACCAATAGCCCCACCCCACAAACACATTAATAAAACCCCATAGAAGGTTAACCAACCAAACGCCTGGTTGAAGAGAAACATTTTTGCCTGGCACCTAAAGATATGTAATGAAGGCAGCAAGTAAGACTCCCTCGGGAGAGCATTCCATAGATGGGGAGCCACTGCAGAAAAGGTCTCTTCTCCTGTTGCCACCCTCCAGGCTTCTGTGACACTTATGTTTGCTGTCCCAAGATTCTTGTTAGTTTCTTGATTGTTGCTAGGGCTGTTGCATTGATAAAAGATATCTGAGTTCTCCTCCTCAATAATACTTTCTTGCCAGTAGGAGTGGGTGTGTATGTATTCATGTTTGTATTTTCAAATTAAGCCAAAATGTAATGAGTGGAAGCCCTTGAAGGATCTCAATAAACTTTCAGGAGTGGCTAATCTTATGAGAAAAACAAGTGCAAAACATTTTACAGTGGCATGGGAGAAAGATGAAACTAACATTACCTGTAATTTCCCACCCCTAGACTAAAAAACATTGTGAAAATGTACAGGAATAAAGTAGGTGCACCTACTTTAAAGCAAGCATATTTAATTGCCCTCTTAAATTGATTCCAACATTACATTTTCTGTAAGCTGTTGCTTAAGAAGGTGCAGAATCACTTTACAGGTCTGGGAAAGGGGTGATTCTCTCTTTGATAGTTTACAGTAGAAAAGAGATATGGGGCAGTTTTTTATGCCCGTACTCCACCCCACCCCACCCCACTCATGGCAAGCATTCTGCTGTTTGTCAGGTAGCTAGCTCTGACACTTCTCATTAAGGATTTGGTAACATGCATAAATATTTGCTGCACAAGCGGAGATACAATTTTGATAAAAAGAATGTAAATTCAAAAAGTAACTCTTTTTCTTGATGTACATTTTAAAAATCCATTTTGAAGTTCTAAAGAGTTATTACACTTTGCTGAAGGGCAGTAGGGTGGGTTAGGACATGCTCCATTTGATGTGCAGTATGAGAGATTTGTTTTCTAGTTTCCGAGCTGCATAGCTAGATGAAGCAAAGTGCCTTAATCTTATTAAAAAGAATTGTGACTGCTTTAAACTACTGGCATCTGAAATGTGTAATTTCCATGCATCCATAGCTTATGTGCCATTCAGAGTCTAAAACAAGACGGTCCACTATCCCCTTGTAATTTAGTGCCTCTGGCAACAGCTGTTGGGAAAATGGATCACAAAAAGGCATGACTATGGGGAATGGATTATAGAAAGCATTTTATTGTGGTGGCAATCTGTAATTTCTTCAAATACTACCATGAATCTAAAGGATGGAAGGCGTTCTCTGTGCTTAACCATAAAATTAGCTGCTGAGTGGAATGTCTATTGATTTTGAAAAATTCTATTTATTCATTTATTTTTAAAATTTATAGCTCACCTTTTCAGTATAACAATTCACACGGCAGAGAACAAAAGTGAAACCAAGATACAATTAAAAGCATAATAAATCAATCTCCTTTACTGGCATACAAAGGATACAAAAGTATATAAGTCAAAGCATAAAATTGGTGTATGTTCATAAAAGGAGATTATTTAAGATAAAACAAATACAGACATATTAAGGTTAAAAAAGAGCCTCTTATAGCGATATAAGTTTCATGGCATCTCTCAGAAATGTTGCTACATTCTCCATAATTTCATGCCTACAGCTGTTCAGTAGAAAGGAAACCCTGGAGAAGTCAGGACAATTTAACTTTTCTTTCAGCATGGAGTTTAAATATTTATCATGGGTTTTTGCATAAAATGGGTAGTAAAATAAAACACGTGCAATGGTTTTAACCTGTTTTATACCACAAGGATAGCTCCTTTCTGAATATGGATTTTTTGAGAATTTTCCTTGCAGAATTCAATCTTGCCAAGAAGAAAGCTCTACGTTGGTGGCGATCATAGATGATGTAAATATATGGTGGCCTGGCCAAATGAAGATAGAATCCCTAACCCTAATGGAGAGTAAGAGTTATTAGCTGCACTACTGAGTTTTTGGAATTCAGTCTCTAGAAATCTGTGCTTGATTGTTTGAAATGCTTCTAACGGTGGGAGTATAAGCAGTGAATCAAATGATAGACCAATAGTTTTAACTTTATTCTTGATACAAGCTAACCATTTAGAGTGATGGGATTCCAAACTTCATATGAAAAATTAAAGAAGAGGGGTCACACTTGAAATGGAGGCATAGCCAGATTTTTATTGTAATGAGCTACACTCTAGTTTCCCTTGTTCATATTTCAAGCACATGGCTTCATATGGAAGACAGTTTGGCATACCCAATATTTTACAAAGGAATTTTGAGTTGGGTCCATTCCCATTGAGTGGTAAGCTGCACCAATCCATTATGGTATGCAGTACAGTAGCTTTAGACTTACTTTGAACATACTGGTTTCCTCTATTGCTAGGTGATAGCCAAAGCACTGGTATATGCTGCACTTAATGCTAACTTGCAATGTTTCCCCCCAAGAGACATTATATTGGAAATGAATGCCTAAGTATTTACTTTTTTGAACTTGTTCCAATGTGTTACCGTTAACTTCCTACCTATGTGGCTTCCAGGACCTTGGAAAAATGAGCATTTGCATTTCACAAAGTTCAATACCTGACTGCAGAGTTTCAGAAATTAATTCAGAAAAGCCTCAAGAAGCTATTGGAGCACATGAAGATCTAATCTAAACTTAAAACATAACATAAAGGGAGACTTAAACATATTTTTAGTAAATAGACTGTAGGTTTCTCTTCCTTGGCTTCCTCTGTGGTGCCAAGGGCAAGGCATTTCTGAGAGGCATTCTGGAAAAAAATCTGGCAGCCACCAACCAATCAGAACTATGAATAAACCCCACTAAATTCTGCATCTCAGGGCCTACTAGTCCCAATAGCGATATTCTCTCTTAAAGATAAGAGGAAGTGTGTTTCTGAATACCCGTTGCTCAGGGACAACAGCAGGAGGGTGCTGTTGCATTAATGTTGTCTCTGAGCTTTGCACCATTGGCCACTGTAAAAAACAAGGTGCACCAGATGAGCCTTTGATAGCCTCCGCTCTCCAACAATTGGGCAAAAGCATACCTGTCAATCATATTTCCTTATACAGAAGAAAAGTATTTACATATTAATCCAATTCTGATCTGTCTGTTATTGTTCTTTGATTCCAGAATGTCTCCCCTTGGTACTGTGGGTAAACAATAGTCTCCCATACCAATTGGAAAGTTGATTTAGGTTTTCAGGAAGCGAAATAAGTCCCTAGAGCTAAGCCAGTTTTTGTTTTATAATCTTTAGAGCTGCTGAGTGCCTGGTAATCATATGCGAGCCCTACACAATATTGAAAATGGCTGTTCTGCTATTATTAAAGTCCGCAATTATTTGGAAACAGGATTTTGAGCTGACAAGTTCCAGAAATATGCTGGGGTGGCTGAGAGGGGAGATCACCATTTGATTCATCGAATGCATCGTATAAAATTGAAGCAGATATCATTAATGTGGTAACCTTCTTGCCATGCATTTCTCCCCATGTATTTGTGTGCTACTTGATACACACAAATAACAAGGACAATAATTGTTTCATGTTACTTTTGCTTATAGTTAGCAGATGATGTCACAAGTACCCACCAAGTTTTTCTGTTTGATTGAAAACTGCTTTGCAGTAAGAATTTTATGCAGCTTGGAATTGTATCCTTTCCCTACATGCCTGGAATTGCACTTCATTGTCTTATGTACCATTACCGTGGTAGTATAAATAAGGTTTTGCTTATGCCTTGTATTTAAATTGGAATGCTCAAGGCTCATTCTAAAAACAAAGTGTTGTGCCTAAATTTGCATTTGCTCTCATGGTTGTCTTTGTCGTTTTGTGTGCTGGAGTACAATAAATTTTAAATATTAAGAGAAGACAATTCAGATTGCTTTCATTGCATCGTGCATAAGTTGCAGAATCAAATTTCTTTCACTGCATGTTCAGTTTCACTGTTAAAATACTTTGCTGTAGCCAGTTGCCTTAGCTGATTTACTTCATGTTAACCTTGAGTGCAGTTCAGATGTGTTTCTTTTCCATTATCTCCTGTTCCTTTCCCCCCATCCTACCTTTCGATTAGTTGCCAACATTTATTCGTTTTCTGTTAAACTAGTAAAAGAGGATTATGGCACAGGGTGAAACAGGTTGGAATAGATGGAACCTACTTTAGTTATGCGACCCTCGAACACCGCTTTTAATGAAAGGGCTTGTGCTGTGCTGTTTTTATTATAATTATTTATATTGTTTTAATAGTTTTTATATATGTATATATTTTAAATTCTATCAGTGTTTAATTGTTTTTTAATTGTTGTTTTTCTGTGTTTTTAGTTCTTATTTTTACCTGTAAGCCACCTTGAGTCCCTTCAGGGGGAAAAGTTGGGGTAAAAATAAAAATAAAAAGAATATTAATAATTTGTGCCTGTTCATCTGCTAGTTCTGTAGCTGAGAACCTTATTTCTGTGCCAGGAGTTTGGTTTGATGAGAGAGGATAAAAACTGCCTAGGTAATTGGTGATTGAGGCTATTGTAACAAATGCAACAAAACCTACTCTTGAGCTATTGAAAAAGGATTCAAAACAGGTTATTAAAACTATAGTTACCCCAGTGGTCTGGGGCATGAGGCTTTAATGGAGGAATAACTTATTGTTCCTTCTCTATTGTTTGGCTTTCAATTTTTTTGCCCCCCCCCCCAAAAAAAATCACTTCAATTTGAAAGAGTTCTAATTGACACTCTAAATCAGACACCCCCAAACTCAGTCCTCCAGCTGTTTTGGGACTACGATTCCCATCACCCCTGACCACTGGTCCTGTTAGCTATGGGTGATGGGAGTTGTAGTCCCAAAACATCTGTAGGGCCGAGTTTGGGGGTGCCTGCTCTAAATAGTGGAGGCTGTTTTGAAGAATCACAGCATTTGCTAGATGAAAAAGAACTTTCCCCCATCAGTTTGCTGGGTAAGCTGCACCCTAAAGCCTGAAGTCATATGCTTGCACGTGCGGAAAACAAACAGGTATGCACAGGCTCCGGTGATGCATAGGTGAAACTTTTCAGGTTAACAAATAGAAAACAACAATGCAAGGTATTATATTTTTCAAGGGTTTAACAAGACTTACTGACAGTTTAGGAACAAGAATGCCAAACCAATAAAAACTAGTGTCCTTTTGAGGTAGCTGTGAAAAATATAAACAATGCCCCAGAGAGGCAGCTATTCCAGTATTAGAAAAGGAGAGCTGACGTGCTTATCAGTAAGTATGCGGTTGTTGCATACAATTTGGAGGACTGAGAAAATTAAATGCATTTTAAGTTTCATTTGATCCCACTTTCCCCCCCTAAGAAACCCATGAATTTATGTTAAATTTATCTTGGCTTATGAAAAGAGATGTAATGACTTCTGCTAACAAGATAAAAGAGAAGCCAGCACTTAATTTCCTAGGTGATACACAAAATAAAATGATTTGCATGCCTCCAAAAGATTATGCACAACCTTGTTAAATGCAGTACAATACAAATGAAGAACAAATGAGCTACCCAGATAGGATGCATTTTTGTAACTCAGGGCTGCTGTCTGCAGAATTCCAATAGAGAGTGAATCAAGAGGCACTTGTTCTTTCCAATGGCTCTCAGGTTTTTGATAATCATTGCTGGCAAGATGATGTATCCAAGCATGCATTGATAATTCCCCTCTGTGTTTTTTATAGTTATGGCACATTTTGGTGGACGATGCTTATTTGCTAAACTCTAAGTCTTATTTTTCATTGACGTACATATTTTTATTTCCTTTGATTGCCAAGAACATGCAACATACATATATATATATACTCAAGTCACTTTAACAAGAGATGTTCCCAATAATTGGAAAATTCCTACTTTTAAAGTGTTCTACATGCAAATAAGCTGTGGTGGTTCCAGAGGGTGATTTTGCAATTAGGCTAATCTTGTAATGAGTGATTAGGTGAGCGACAGCACTCTGCTTGAAAACGGTGTATATTGACTGTTGGAGCCTGTAATGAAGCGTGGAAAGCTCTATGCCCAGCGTTCTCTGGTAGAATTGTCAGTCACTGGCACATCATGGCTGAAGCAGTTTATTGAGTATGACTGCCAAATCTTACACAGGTGCCGGATTAATTTTGATGTATCGCACTTAGAGCAATGGCTTTGGACAGTTACTTTGCAGTGTGTTTGCTGGAAAACCATTGAAGGGAATTTTTTGAACAATTGGACTAAAATAGCTGTGCTACTGTAAATAATCTCCTGCAATGCTTTACAATCTCTGTAATGAGAAATTAATGCTTGTGAATTGTAACATATTTCTACTATAAAACTAATTTCTGCTGTCTGTTCAGAAAGGCATTTCCTAGGCACAAGCTGCAAAAGGCTGCACATTGCTTTACTGGCATTCCTTGGTATCACAGTACCGGAGGGCTAGAAATTAAGTGGCTTATGTCATGAACAGAAACATTCTGGAATGACATGACATACACAAGGCACGAGTAGGCGGGCCGCATTTCATAATGTGTACTTTGCTTTGTGCAGTTTTTGTAATAGTGCCCCTACCTTATACTATGTCCCCATCTTATATAAAGGTAGATAGAATATCTGCTTAACACAAACAGGAGGTGGACTGCTGAAAGATCTATGTAGCCCCTTTTTAAATACAAAAGTATCACAACCACACTATTCGCTTTTCTGGGGAATACTCAGGTAGCAAAATGCCAAATGCTAGGTGGCTTTTGTGGGGGTGCTGCAGATTTGAGTAACGTATGAATACAGAAATAGACAGCTTGAGTTAGCAAAACACTAACATAGTGAAGTGATTCCCTTTTATGAGGAAAGGGCTTTATGGGATTGGGACATTGCAACAGATGTGATTTAGAGCAACCTGGGGGGGGGGGGGGAATGGTACGTGTTGAAACTCGACCAAAGTCCTGGAGTTAAATTGTGAGGAGAAAATGACGACAGTTACCGGTAGTTGCCTGGTAAAATAAGATTAATACTTAACCCAAGACAATCAACAGGGGCACCTGCCTCATCAGGAGTCGATATAGTGCATGGAGTCAGTATAGTGCGTGTGAAAGGGGGAAAAGTCAGATACAGCTATTGCAGAACAAGGCTACAGTGGTACCTCGGGTTAAGTATTTAATTCGTTCCAGAGGTCCGTTCTTAACCTGAAACTGTTCTTAACTTGAGGTACCACTTTAGCTAATGGGGCCTCCCGCTGCCGCTGCGCTGCCAGAGCACAATTTCTGTTCTCATCCTGAAGCAAAGTTCTTAACCTGAAGCACTATTTCTGGGTTAGCGGAGTCTGTAACCTGAAGCGTATGTAACCTGAGGTACCACTGTATAGGCAACTACAAATTTATGTCCAGTTGGTGCACTATTGCGTATTCATACATCGCCACAACCCAGAAGTGGACAGAAAAGGGGATGGAATGGGGGCGGAGTGAGCTTATGCATGCGGGGGTCAGGAAATTCAACCCCTGCACAAAACAGTTTTTGCCTGTATTTGCCTTTGCAGAGTCTGATTGGGTGGGGTGTGTGTGCAAGAGGGCACAAGTGCCCTGGTTGGCAGGTTAGCAGGGCGGCAAACTGCATCCTGCCCTGACAGTAACATGGCCTGTGGGGGAAAGCCATGCTTGGTGACTCCCCGGTTCGGACAATCACCTCTTCTAATAAGCAGAACTCAGCTGGAACACAAAGGAGGAGTTTCCAAGCATATGCGGTGGTGGCATTCCTTTCTATTTTTCTCATGCCGTGTCATCAGGCCATCATTAGCTTGGCAGTGAAACAGTGGTGACTGGCTTGCTGAGTTAGCAGCGATGAGACCAGGAAAAGTGAAGTGAGGCTAGCTGTGCATCACTGCTTGTGGGCAGGAGCCATCGGTGCCAGCAGTCAAGATGGTGCCTGGCTGGGGCTTTGCAGGGGAGGAGAGGAGGAGGCAGCCCTGGCACCACGTTGGCCATGTTAGGCAGTGACTGGTGATTTGCTAGATGCATTTTTGAACCCAGTTAGAGAGGCTCAGAGCAGGTGCTGCAAACCTGAATGCTACACTGGCAGTGCTGTTCCTCCAGCTGACGCTCCTCTGCTTTCTCGCCCTGGCAGGCTCATGCTGCTGCTGTTGCTGTGTTTTCTTCTTGTTTAGCAATCTGCAAGAGTTCCATGAGGCATAGTTTTTGTGAGGGTAGGGCAAATGGGAAGCTGCCCCCCTCAAAAATCATTGGCAGAGATTGGGGGGAGGGGGAGGAAGCTTAATTCAAATTATTTGTTATTTTTTCAAAAATACCACTTCAGATTAAATTATTTGGCAGCTTATAGTTTAGGAGCCACTTCTGTATAAAGAAAACACATCGGCACTTTTAAAAGGATGCTTCACATTGTGAGTGGCAATTAAGCACTGCCACTAAAAAGGACACCCTCCCAAGAGAGTTCACAATTGGAGAGCAGCAGTGCAGACTCCCCCCACCCCAGCAAAATTTGTAAATCTAGCACTGTTCTTCTGTAGCACAAACACTAGCTCAAGCTGGAAGCATAAACATGGTTGCATGTGGAAAAGCCTGTTGGTTTACTTTTTGTAATTTCTGTTTGTATCCAACAGTAGAAAAAACATCATATGTTAAGTGCTTCAGAAATTAGGAGCTCTATAATTAACTTTAAAATGACAAACCCTATCAGCAGACTTGCAGTCTTAAAAAAGGAAGAACAGACAGAGATCAAAGGTTGAAGAATTTGGGAGCAAAGATATCACACACTGTTTAGAAACTTGAAAGGACAGAGAAGTGAGAGAGAGATTTGGAAGTTGAAAGGACGGAGTGGCAGTGAGAGAGATTTGGAAGTTGGATAGGAGAACGAATTCCAAAGAGAAAGAGAAGGTCTAGAATGCATGAAATGGCAGAAGTAATTCAAGTTTAAGCAGAGAAGACTATCTGTAGAGCGGAGAAGACAAGAAAGCAAGTAAAGAGAAGAGAAGAAAGACTATTAAAGAGGCAACGAGTGAAGAGATTGGAAAGCAAAGTAGTAACTTCCCTGGCTCCTGCTAGATCCAGTTGAAGGGAGTGCAAGAGATGAGAAGCATGGGCAAAACATGGGTGGACCAAACAAATGGGCATCAGAATTGAAAACAGGAAAGGAGAAAAAAGAAATCCAGAAGAGAGACAATTACAGTAATCAATCTGGGGAAGAATTAAGAGAAAAGACTAATGTCTTTGCAATTTTTCAGTTAACCTGAGGGCCACTTCGGCATTTTGCTCTTAACCACAAAAAGGCATGCTTGTCACTTTTATCTTGTGAACTGTCCTGAGATCTTTTGATGAAAGGTGGTATATAAATCTAGAAATTACGGTAAATTAAATAAACCCATTCTCTGCTAACTCCTTTTTCTCTGCACATGCCAAAGCATGCTCTCATCACGTATATCGCTCATTTTCTTTCACCATACCAGACTTTATTCTCGGCAACTCTCTCAAAAGCACACAAGTCTTTAACTCTCACAGCATTTCAAAGGACATCTCAAACAGAGGTGGGCAGTGAAGTATAGCTATGTGGTTGAAGCAGAATTGAAAAACTGGAGCCATCTCCACCCACACCTTTGAATTTAGAGAAGGAAGACGCAATGCACACCACAATGCAGCCCTTTGGCAGCCCCTTTTTAAACGAATTCATCCACAGGGCTGCAGGCCTTACGTTGTACAAACTTGCAACAGAGGGAGAAGAGAGCAAAGGACTTCTTAGCAATTGTAGCAAAACCAACCAGGGCAGGATCCAACTAATGTGTCTCACTGGTGCAAGGATTAACACTTTGACAAAAGAGCTTTCCCCTCTCTCCTCTCTCCTCACCCCTCATCCATTCTCTTTCCCTCAGAAAGATAATAATGAAAGCAAGAAAATGTATGTCCACCAAATTCCAAAGAAGAAATAGTAGATTAATCAACATTGCTAAAAGGTAAAGACAAGTAAAAGGTAAAGGTACCCCTGACCGTTAGGTCCAGTGACGGACGACTCTGGGGTTGTGCGCTCATCTCGCTCTATAGGCTGAGGGAGCCGGCGTTTGTCTGCAGACAGCTTCTGGGTCATGTGGCCAGCATGACTAAGCCGCTTCTGGCGAAACCAGAGCAGCACACAGAAACGCTGTTTACCTTCCCGCCGAAGTGGTACCTGTTTATCTACTTGCACTTTGACGTGCTTTTGAACTGCTAGGCAGGAGCTGGGACTGAGCAGAGGGCTAAAAATTGACCAAGTGATACAGCACTAAAATGGGAGGAGCAACAAACAGATTCAGTGAAATGCCAATGATACAAATCAGGTGATGCACTTCTCCTTAACCCAACAGTATTTCAGCCCCTTCTGTTTTAGTTTATTTCATTTCCAAAGAAGTAATAGAGGGTGTATGTTTTATAAAAATGTTATTGAAGTTCAGAGAATTGCTGTGGAGGAGTGTATTGTTGTGCATTGTTTTCTACTGCTCCCCCCTTCCCCCACAATGGTTTTCAAAAGTGCTCACATAGACAAGCTCTTAACTTCCACTTTATTCTTGTTAATTACTGTGAGATGGGTACGCTGCTTGTCACACACATTTAACCACACCAGTCAAAAGCACATTTCTCTTCAGCACTGCTGTTGCTTCTGAGGTCTAGTTTCCTAGGTAGAGCTTGATAAGCTACCAAGCCTTGCAAAACTAGTTTGTCCAGAGACCATTGTGAGTCAGAAAAAATGAATATGTATGTAATGGGGCACCAATGGCTTTTACAATGCCATTTCTATGCCTTCATAAAGCTATTTCTGAATATATCCATAGTGTCTAAGCAGGGAATATGAGCTCCCTTCCTGCTTTTTTTTTTTTGCCATCCATCTCTCCTTTCATTGGAGGGCTGTGGCAGTACTTGGTGGTTGCTTCTGGGATCTCTTTGCTTAATATTTCTAGTGGCATGTATTTGCTTTTGTTACAATGGATAAACTCTAGAAATGCAATAGAACGTTTACGAAATGAAAAGCTTTTATCCTGTTGCCTGCAGTTCGTAGAGGCTTTGGGGAAATGAATGCATGCGACTATGAAGCAACCTCACTGTGAACAGCCTGATGCAAGCTTTCTCATTCTCATTCCCATTCCCATTTCCTGCCTCCTGTCTGCTTCCTTGCTGTTCCTTGAAAATAGAGCAGTTCTATTTCCCAGATGACCACCGGAATAAAAAGAAACAACAAAAAAACCCAAGGCAGTAAGACAAACAGTTCTTCTTTTTGAACGAATTGTGTTGTCATTTTCTCTCGCTTTTAACTGCTATCTGTAGTATAATATATGACACAGTAAATCAATGCAGGATTTCTTTTCTCTGATGCATATTATATGTATCTCACTTACAAGGATGGGATAATTAGAAGATGAATTTTCTTTTTGTCATGGACAGTGATGGATCAAAAAGAATCCTTTAACATTAATTTTATTGCCTTCTATAACAGAGATATTAATGCCAAGATTCTAATTCAGGCCCTTGAGAACCAAATTGCTTCGTTAAAAAGAAAAAAAATGAAAAAGAAAATTGTGTAGGTTATAAAAGTGCTGTGATGCTATCCTTTTCATGTCATACAATGAAATCAAGGGGGGAAAGGATTGCATTTAAAGTCATGTCCACATTCAGTACATGTAATACCTTCATCCTATTTGATTTGCCTCAGGCAGGGAAATCCCAAGAAAAAGGGGGCAAAAAAGAAAGAGTTGTGGTATGTTGGGAGTGCCTTTCTTTCAGAGGGAGAAAAATTGAACACAACTAATTTGAGTATTCACATTCTGTTGAATACATTATAATATTTAAATTTGCCCATGGTTTGACATTGAGCCAGTTTGCACACAGCACTAAATCAAAAAGATGGTTTAGCATGAACATGCAAGCATAAACTCCCAGAGGGAAGATTGCAACCACTTTGCTTCTCCTGCTTATTTTGGCTTAGTGTGTTTTCTGAATCTGGGTTTATAGTTTAAAGGTAAAGGACTCCTGACAGTTAAGTCCAGGCACGAACGACTCTGGGGTTGCGTAGCTCATCTCTCTCTATAGGCCGAGAGAGCCGGCGTTTGTCACAGATAGCTTCCAGGTCACATGGCCAGCATGACTAAGCCACTTCTGGAGAACTAGGGGAGTGCATGGAAACACTGTTTACCTTCCTGCCGGAGTGGTACCTATTTATCTACTTGCACTTGACCTGGTTTTGAACTGCTAGGTGCGCAGAAGCAGGGACCGAGCAACAGGAGCTCACCCCGTTGTGGGGTTTCAAACCGCCGACCTTCTCATCAGCAAGCCCAAGGCTCAGTGGTTTAGATCACAGCACCACCCACGTCCCGGGGTTTATAGTTTTCCTCTCTCCAAATGAACCATGGTCTGTAACCAAGGTTTGCTCTGTGCCTTACAGCTGGTGGGAGAGCTGAACAATGAACTGGGGTTCAGACACACTAAATCTTAGTGCAGCAGCAAAACAACCAGAGAGGAGCAAAGTGGCAGTGATCTCCTTTGTGGGAGCCAACACATTTTGCTTGTTCATACTAAGCTATGGTTTGGGTAGGTGTTATATATACAAAGAGAACATACCTCCAGATTTTGGTTAAAAATTAAAACTGTTCCATATAGGTCCCCTGCAGTGGCTCCCTAAGAAAAGGTGTCAGGACTCAAGCCCAGTATCTTGAACTGAGGAATGTCGGGCACAAACATAGCTAAAGGAGGGAAATACTAGAAACTTCAGACCATCACAGAAGCCATTTGAACAGCAATTTTCAGAGGTGTAGCCATATAGTTTGTTGCACAAAAACCAATAAAGAATAATGTTGCTGAACTCCAACTCCATCCATTGGACATGTTTACTGAACTTCAACTTCCATCTGTGCCAGCAAGCATGGCCAATGGATGAGCAGCACCTAGAGGGCAAAAGGTCCCCTACACCTGATTTATAGGAATAAATCATACTCATTGTTCCCTCTCTATGACCCTCAGCTGCACAAGGTACATGGAGTAGCAGGGCATCTTTGGATCTACTTTAAGGGAGAGTATGTATCTAGTGTTTTTTTCCTTCTGCATGCAGATGTAGGAGCAGCTATGCATAGAAGGTCAACAATCATAGATAGAACAGGTCAGAATTGGCCCCATCCCCAAAGTTAGCATGACCATTGCTCCCAGAGTTCACAGGAAGTATTGTTCCTTTGTTCCCCAAAAAGCAGGTTGGAATGGAAGGCACTGAATGAACACCAAGGATTCCTTTGGAGGACACATAATGCTTTGCAGCTGCTATAGGGCACTTTCTGTCATTTAGCATAAAGTGTAGCAATAGTCATTACTGTTGTGGGACACAGAGACAAGGTAATGGCAGAGGAGATTTCTGTGTGACACATGGTACATGCACCAGGTTACTACTCCTTTTGTCCATTACTTGAAAAAACTGACCTTTTAATGTGTTATTCTGAAGCAGTTGTCTTTATTGTTACAACTTGCTAATAAGTTCAGAACTCACACCAAAGTACAAAGTAGTTAAATAGTTAGGCTTATCAACCTGAAAGATGCATTGTCTCAGCTGCCAAGACTGATTACCTTCTGCCTTTTATGCAATGAGCAAAATATTCAGCTGTGTCGTTAATGAGGAATCATTAGCAATCTGAACAAGCAGATGTGATCTTAGCTATTAGTTCTCAAATCACCTCCTTTTAATCAGCTCGAACACTCATGTTCAGGTTAGACTAAGAGGTCTCTCTTGCAAACCTTAAATAGTATTATAGCCTAAAATGTGATCAACTCTGGATGCAAACTTTAGAGAACCTCCTGTCTACATGGCCCTCATTTGCACGTATATGAGATACCTGTTCGAAGAATGGTGTAGATTGGTGGTAGACCCACTGTAGAAACCCATCTTGAACAGCAACCTGGATGCTGCAGAAGATATGCGCTCTGCAGTGATTCATTCTTTATTTCAGTAAACCTCAGTGTTTGAGGACAGATGCTTAGCTGAGAGAAGATACACACTGAGAATTTTGGGATGACTACAAGTCATTTCCAGTGGTCTGTACATAATGCTAATCCCTAGTTAAATTAGGATTTATTTATTTTTTTTGTTACAAAATAATCCTCTTTGTTTTCTATGGTAAAGATTATATTAAATGGAGATGACTTAGACAATAGGTATCTTCAACTTTTTAGCTCCAACTCCGAGGCCACTTTGAACTTGTATCCAGTGCTCCCCCCACATATATCATTTAAGAACTCCTACCTTAATTATCTACTTTTTGTCTTCATTTTATTCCTCACCACCAAATATGCTAGTTTTGATGGAGACTTAATTTGTTATCTGCTTTTTATTTCATGATTATAGAACAGTTTGGAGAAAATGTCAGTGCTAAGGATTAAATAAACAGAGGGAATTTTTTAATTTTATTTTTTAAAAAACAAATAACCAGTCTTCATCGCATTTGAGCATGAAGAATTACATTATTAAGTCCTGATGTTTCCAAAGCAAATAGTTACGGTACTGACAGTAGTATATTGGGTGCAAAGAACGCTAGAATTTTCTGCATACCGTTTTTCTGACCCAAACTGCTGGTGTGTCTGTCATGGCTATTTGCTTGTAATATGTGCTACTCCATCAATAGTGTTTCCATCTTATCTTTTGTCTGTTACAAAAACTCAGTTCAGTAACTGAGGCATTGCCTGGTTGCCAAGGTTATTTCAAAGTCTCAAGCTTACTAGTCACATGACCATGAATTTACCTGGAAAATGACTTAAAAGCACAATTAGACCACTATATAAGCTTTTAAGTATGGGCTCAGTTAGCCAACAGAAATTTGCTTAGTCACAGATATTTTGTTAGATTAATGAAAACCGGAGTAGACTGAAATGCTGAACTTCACATTTGTTTTACTATGTTGTTGTAGTTTAATGTGATTTTTGAATAAAATAAAGTTGTCCTATTATTTAAAAACTGATAACAAGATACAGTCATACCTCATGTTACGTCCGCTTCAGGTTGTGTGTTTTTGTCTTGCGTCCCATGGCAACCCGGATGTACCAGAATAGGTTACTTCCGGGTTTCGCCGCATGCGCAGAAGCGCTAAATCATGCTTTGTGCATGCGCAGAAGTGCCGTGTGCCTGCGCAGATGTGGTAGTTTGAGTTGCGGGCTTTTCACGTTACAGACGGGCCTCCGGAATGGATCCCGTCCGTAACACGAGGCACCACTGTATTTATCTCTTCATAATTAATCTCCATTCCACATTGCACCCACCCAGTTTCAAATTTATGCTATCCTGGAGGAAGAAAGTATGTTGGGGAATCTCTGTTTCATTCTGATTGTGGTAATAAGTATACAGAATCTCCACAGTAGATTTTTTTTATGATATACAGTACCAGGAAGGCTTTCTTTTTCTGTGTGATGTCCAGTCATTCTCTCATTGGAAATGTTTTTGTAGCAGACCAGTGTGGGGATTTCCATAACTTCCTTTCAAGCCCATCTTCAAATATTTCAACCAGTGTAACCAGCATAAATAATTGCTGCTACATCCTGATGTGCACTTACTCCTTGCCCATCCTGCATTCATATAGACCAAAGATGAGGAACCTGTGGCCCTCCAGATGCTGTATGGGTCTGACTGGAGTTGAAGTCCAGCGACCTCTGGGCGACCACATGTTCACCACTGATTTAGGCTCAATTTCTCCCAATTGGGACTGCTTCCTCTTTCTATCCAATCAGGCTTATGGTGCTACTGAAAGACTAACCTGTCACCCGCTGTTCCCTCCCCTTCTTGCTTGTCCCCCAGCTTTCCCATTGAATACATAGTCCGGTTGACTGTTTTTTGGTGTGTGCTACTGATATCTCCTATACTATCCAGGGCAGGACTTCAGGGAGTGAATGTTTTGCTTTATGATTCTGCAAAGAACATAATTTTTCCAGTTGGAAAAATACATTTTGTTAGTAATTGATCTAGGATATTAAGTAGTATCCGTCTATAGCAAGAAATCTGACTGCTTCAGCCAATCGTGATTTCCTGCCTCCTTGCTGTGTCTTATATCTCAGTTCCAAGGCTGCCTGTCGTCATTGATCATTTTCGTTTGGTGATGACCTTAACTATTCTGTAGAGAAAGGTTCTAAACTCCAGAAATGAGCCTTGATCAAGCTTTTCTGGGTGGATTTATGGGAGGTTTTCACCATGACACATGGAAAATGACATTATGAGCCTGTAATCAAAATCTTTTCTATGTAGGAAGGTCAAATCAGTCACAATGAAACATAGTTTTCGGGAGGGCGGGGGAATGCAGTTATAAAAAGCAAGTTTAACTTGAGTATGTTATTGGGGTGAATTAGTGTTGCCCCCTCCCCCGAGTGATTTCAGTTCCCAGCATCAACATTGGCATCATCTATATACGCATCTCTTGATTCAAGCCATGCATTACTATGACTTTCCCACTTTGAATTATTTAGCTGAAATTAAATTTAAATTCCTTAAACACAACTTGTATTTTTTTCTTCAGCAATCGATTAATAGTTTGAATACAAAATAGTACCTCTCCTGAAAACACGTCTAATTGTTTTTAGAGACCAAGTATAGGTCTCTATAATTACACAAGTAATTATACAATATGTCAACAAATCCTTTTAAAAAAGTTATTTTGTAGAGTTTTGTACAATCTAAATGGCACAGTAAAGAGTAACAAGAACAACAAAACAATTACAAGTCTATTGTGATTTGTTCCATAAACTAATACATTCATAGAGAAGGCAAAAACAAAGAGTATAAATGAAGTTGGAATCACACTAGTTTATCAAATTTCTCCAGAAATATGTATGTAAGGCTGGTGGTTTGAGATCTGCAGATGAATTGATAAATTTGTAAATGCATCAAGTCGAGCCTGTGTCTTGGCTAATGTGACAACTCCTATTCTGAATTACGTTATGTTGTTGCTGTTGCTTTGTGGTAGCCTTCAGAAGAGCCTGCAGAAGTCTGGTGTAGCAGCATGCAAACAATTTTTCTCAGGAAGAGAGTCTGAGGAACTGAGGAAAATAGTGGTCTCAAGAGATGAATTTCTAGGCCTTATTGACAAATGAAGAACAAACTAATCATTGGGTCCAGATGGTATTCATCCGAGAATTGCTAAAGAACTCAAATGTGGAATTGCTGATTTTCTAATATATAAAACTGGTCCTGCAGATCAGCAGTCATGTGTGTGCACACTTCCCTATGCAGACACACATATGACTAACCATTGGGATGGGCAGAGAGCAGATCAAAGATAAAAAAATTCAGAAGTCTTTCTTACCACCACTGCCACCCTTCTGTCACTCTAGCAGGGAAGTGGTGCAGATAAGCAAGAGAAAAAGTTAAAATGTTCTCCTCACAGCCCAGCACTGCCCGCTCTAGTCCTCTGTTGCTGGCCTGGAGAAGAGCCAGTAAATTGGCTCAGGGGGCTGGTTGGCCATTGAAAGCAGTTTGATGAGCCCAATCTAGTCTGGGGGCCATGGCCTTGCCACCCCTGGTTCAAAGCTTTTTCCTCTGCTCTCAGAACAGCTTACAAAAATGTTGGCTGTATCATCCATAGATTTTCCTTCCCACTGAGCTAGGACCCGAAGACCTGCCATCTCCAGTTGGATTGTAATTATGGCAAAGAAATATTTGAATTAATTGAGGGGATGCATTTTTTAGAGGTGCTATTTCTTGCCTACTGGTTTCTTGTTAAGACTTGGTAGCTTTGTTCTCCCAGTAAGAACAGACTCAGGTTTTTTATTATCCACTTGGAGTAGGCTGTGGGTGCTGAAAATACTTCCTATGTGGTATTGATTTATACAAGCAATCAGTATTTCCAATCCAATAATCTTTTGTGATAATAATAATAATAATAATAATAATAATAATAATAATAATTTGCAACTCAATTCCATGCAGTTTTACTTGGAAGTAAGTCTCACTGAGTTAGTTCAGTGATGCCTACTCCCAGATATGTTTGCATTGGGTCATATGAGAAAACTGTGAACCTCAAGCCAAGGTGAACCTCAGACATTGCATCACATTACAGTGGCAGCACCCAAGCAGTACAAGTGTCAAAATTTAGCGAGACTTAGTGAGAATTCTGTGCTGAATCTTTCCATTAATACCAAGGTTGAAATCAAACAACACAATTCATTTAAAAGCCCGAAAGAACAACTGGGTTTAAACCAAATGTTGGAAGATCAATAATGGTATAGCAGTACAAGTCTCCATGGGGCTCCTAGAAGCTGTCAGCATGTGACAGCAGCTACACCCCAGGAAACAGCTTCAATTGCCCAACTAAACCAGGAGATGGTTCTCAAATCCTCAATCTGCCACAGACTTCCCCTCCATGCGAAGGCAGGCTCTGGCAGATTGAGGAGTTGAGATCAATAGTGGGTCCAATGTTCAGAAGGTGGTTTCTGCATGTGCTGTAGAGAGGAAAATGAGGGGTAGATGGGGCTTGCCCGTCTGGGAAGCTGGCCCTTCTAGGAGAAGGAAAACTCCGATCCTAAACCTCCTCTCCCTTGTGGCTATATTCATTTGTGAGAAAGGCTTCAGGAGTAAACTCCTGCAACTTCTGCAGCCAAGCTGGCATCAAATATTTTGCTCTTCTTTTCTTTGGACCGCATTAGCTGGCCGAGAGGGGGGTCTTGTCATCTGGGCAGCCCATGACCTTCTTACACTGCCCAGGCTTGCACCCCGGAGAGGTCACTTAAGTGTTGCTAATGCACCAAAAACAATGCGGGAGGCAGCAATTATGAGTTACTGATCTATTCAGCCACAGCAGGTGTTGTGATTCTGCAGTTGTTTGACTTCACCCCCCACCCCCGGTGGCACGCTCCATGAGCCTAAATTACCAGTGGGACCCAGCAGCCCACCGCTCCAATCACAGGGCTTAAGACAGCCTATAAAAGGAAAGGTGCCCCAACAGGCACCTAAGTCATTGAGGGATTTAGAAGTCAAAACTAATACCTTAAGTTGGACAGTATAGTTGGATAGGCAGGCAATGTAGCTTCCATAGAATTGGTGTTACAAGGCAGCATGTTAGCACTCTACCAGTAGCATTTTGCACTAGCTGCATTTTCCAGAGGGAAATGCTGCAAAGCCTGCATTTCAGTAGTCAAGTTACAAGCTTACCGAGACGTGTGTTTCAAAGGCAAACCAGGTGCCCCTCCCCATGGGAAAAAGAAGATAAAAACAGGGACCTTTGGGACATAGTAGAGGCATCTGAAATAATCTCAGAGGTTGAAATGGTGCCAGGCAGCTGAGGAACATTACTTTCCTCGTTCTTCTTTTAGTTCCCATAGTGCAAAATAAGTGCAGTAGCTCAGTTTTCTGGGCATATGTTTTAGGGGTTTACAGTAGGAACCTACCATTTCCCATTGTGGGAGCTTATGGCAGTTAGCAGAGAGAAAGAGAGTAACTTCCTCATACTCCCATTTCCCCCCACTGTCAGCAGACCCGCCTCTCTGACCCAACATCTCTAGACAATGGTGGGCCCTCTGCTGGATCTCGGTAGGTGACCCAATCATGGAACCATATTACTCAAGGTCTGATGTAATCTTAATTGAATCTTTGCAATTATTTATCAGTATTATAATATAAAACGTTCTCTCTATTGTGTGGTATTGACGTATGAATTGGCTGTTCTTGTGCCATACATAGATTTTTATTCTGTATATGTGGTTTATTCAAACTGAGTTCTCTGAAAAGAACACTAGCACACAGCAGATTGTTTAACATAATAAACCACTATAATGATGGCATTTTACAAGCTTATATAGCCAGTGTAAACTTGCAGCTAACTTAGCATTGAGATAAGTACATCATGCCCTGAATTGTTGTTAAGAGAGGCTGTTGTCCGCATGTGTGCACAGTTAAATAAGCTATGTAATGTATTGTCTCAACCCTGAGATTTTGCACCCAAGGAAGCTTGTATTTTATTGTTGAAGAAACAAGTACAGCAAATTATTGTATGTATAAAATAATAGAAATTATTGAAGCTGCTTAGCTGCTAAGGTTATCCCAGCACACTATTTCACATCACTAGACTTGATAAATTTTAATCAACACCTTTGGGAACGTGTTTTCAGTATCTAAATGTTTTCTTATTTCTTTTGGATATATATGTAGTGCATCTTAAATTTGGATCAATAAACTTCATTCTTGTATTACCCTGTTGTTGTTGTTGTTGTTGTTGTTGCTTCTGCTTCCAGTTCCTTTTTGGAGTAACAATTTGTGTGTTGCATGTTGTGAAGAGGTAACAGCTTAATTCTAAAGCCTCATTTCAAGATGACAGTGATAATTTATTAAACTTGTTAGTTGTTTGTTATACAAAAGGTCTCCAAGTGACTGCAACATATTTCAAGTGTGAGTAAAAATACATCACATTAATACATTTATACAAAAATACATTTACTGGATGGGCAAGAGCATCATACCTGGTAGCATTGCATGTGCCCAGTATCACTTTATTCTGGTTCTTCAATATATGTATATTTTTCAGACACCAGCCAACTATCTGCCTTTAATATTGAAGCTTGCTTTGCTAACAGTGTACACATGGGCATAGGGATCCAGTAGAAGTAAGATATCAAATATATTCTTTCCTATTAAGCATCACCAGGCCTTAGAGCAGCAGAATTAGGTGATCAGTTTCTTTAAAAGCGTAAGTGAAAGGGATATTCTTGCTTTTGGGGAAAAAATTCCCTGGTGTTTGTTAAAATTAATCCTGCCTTCTATTAATATAGATTGTGTAAAATGGATGCTGCTACATAAATGCAATTTGTTTCTGTAAAGCTGATCTACCTTTACAGCAAATGTAATTGGTTTGAGATAAATTGCTGATTTTTAATTTTGTGGATAATGTGAAACCTGTTGTTAACATAAATAACTTTTTGGAGAGCAATATGTAATGTTAATGACTTGGTGAGCACCTGTCCCTTGAGTAGTTACTCCGTAACAAATTCCCCAAATTTTGCTTGCGTTCTGAGATTAGATTTTTTTTTGTTTTGTATTTCACATTATTCCCCACATTCGTTCTCAGTTCTTTTTAGCATGTAGTGCTGTTCAAACCGAAGGCTGCATTCACGTGATCATCTCAATTGAAGACCATAATGCTTGCATGTGATCAGTTAGCAGGCATACAAGTGCCATAGCTTGTAACAGTGCAGCTAAAAACCAACACCTACTCATTAAAGAACACAGCTGTCATGGGCTAGCTTTTGGCCCTCAATCTCTTAATGGTTAAAAACAAAGCAGAGGGGATATTTAAGGAAGAGACTGTCTCCAGCAACACTTGGTGGACATGAGAATTCCAAAGGCTCACAGAGGTCCATCACCTGCACGGACTTACCAATTTGCTTTAGGAAAGAAATTTATGTGAATGGGAACTCCATGTAACTATTGGAACTTGCACAACACTCAGAGCTGAGGACACTCCAATACAGAATATTATTTTTGCTTTCTTTTCCCTAAGGATAAGTCAAAAAGTAAACCTGAAGGAAGGAAATGTACCTTATAAAAATGTGCTTAAAATTACCTGTTCAAAATCATTGTGATATAGTGAATATGTTGTTGGGTTTTGAGTTGAGGTACTCTATTCTGCTATTTAGACTTGCTCCCCCCCCCCCGGTGAAATTCTGGATGCTTGCTTGACCTCACAGTGTTTACATACAAAAGGATATAGTAAGTTAAAGTCTTTCTTTATAGATGGGGCTTGCAATGTAGTTATTAACTTGAGCTTGGCATGTGCCTAGCTAGTATAACTGGGAAGACAACTGGCCTAATAGGATAACTATTAATGTAGCTACAACCCAGAACTTAATGCCGCAGCAAAGGTAGCACACTAGTCCAAAAAAACACACCAAATACTAGTACCCTGATTTAGCCAGGCTTTAAGAAGAAGTGGAAGCTGCAGTGGGATCATATAAGGAGGGTCCAATATTCTGCTTGCATTGATTTGTTACGTGTGGGGTGCTGTGTGTTTCTGATGGAAATCAGGCTGAAATTTGTTACTGGGAGCTGTACAGCAGACAGCCAGGGAGCTGTTCACAGAACCATCAATGCCCTTGTAAAGCAGGTCGGCTTGTTTGGATTGAAAAATTTCTTTATTGGCAAGGATAGTGCCATCAAACTGTGAATCTGGTGATTAAGGGAAAATGCAACCACATCCAGAACAGGCTCAGTAACCTACCCCAGAATCATCAGAACTCACAAACAGTATCTCCATCTTCTTGGATCTCTGTCTTCAGTTTGTTTTCCATGATCTAATCCAAAATTCCTGGGGTCTTTTATTTTCTAGTTTTACTGTGGATTTTAAAATTACTTTATGAGTTTTTGTTCTTACTGTCTGAGTAATACTGTAATCCCACTTGGTATTGAAGGTGGGCATAATCTTGTATATTAACAACTGGGATCTGCAGCAAAACCAAGTGCCATTTTGTTTGTGGTGTACTTCTGTCCAGAATGCCAGCTAGATGCACCTTTTGCAGGAAACTCCATTCCATTCCATTTCCTTTACCTTAGTTTTCTCCCCATCGAACTCTGGCCCAGCAGCCCCTGAGCCTTTGCAGTTGCCACTGGGCTATTTTGAGGATACATTTTTCCTCCTTCAGTTTTTTTCATAAGATATTTTTCCTGCAAACTTCTGCATTCCTCCAAACCTGCTGATTCCTACTTCTTTTGTAAGGAAGGTGAGTTTGGTATTAGCTGGACTTCCTCCTCCTCCCCCACTGGGCCATCTACTCTCAACTGCCCTGAAGGAAGGATTCCAGAAGAGAGAAGCACATAACACCTCATAGCTTCCTACAGCAGTGAAATAAAGAGAGCAGGGTATCAGCATGCTTGAGTTGACTCCAGGATTTGGAGAAATAAAGAGTTTAGGGGTGAAAAACTAAGGGGCATACCCCCAAAGCCTAATGAGGACTCTGTGGTCACAAGATGCTGAGTATCTCTTGGGGGAGAAGATTGAAAACCAGGTGGAGGATTAATGGAAAGGATATATTGAAAAAAGGTATGAAAATGAGCACTTGATCTGCATCATTTTGTTGTAGATTCCTAGTAGTAATCTAATTGATAGGGTGACTGGAGTCTTGGAGGAATAGGTGAATAATAAGAACTAGTGATCTGCATCTGGCTAGCATAATTAAGTTTGATAGTGGTACATAGTGTTCAAGAAGACAAGCTTAAAACCTTTGAAGAAATATGGAGACTATTTTTCAATGCATCAGTGATAATGGAATGCAGTTTATTGAAGTAGTTCTTGGTGCAATTGAAGCACTTTGTTACCTTTTTCTCTTCAGCTTACTCTCCCTGTCTCTCTTCTTTTCTTTGGGAAAAAGCAACCCAGCATCATAACCTCTGTTCTAACTGGCACTGTGACATTTCATGCAAGTCGGCAGGAGGAGGGAGAAAGGTGATGGGGCCACCTATCTGAGGAAATGAAGGGGATGGATAAATTGTTGTGCTTACAGTTCTTGGTCACGTAGATGCTTTCTGTTAAGAACATAAGAAAAGCCCTGCTGTATCAAACCAAAGACCTGTCTAGTGCAGGCTTCTGTGGCTATCCAGATGCCCACAAGCTTTAAACATGTTGCTGTGAAACACATTTGCTTGGGATTCGGCTCCTATCCTTGAAAAGATGAAAGATTGAATAAAATGATAGCAGGAAGGAAAAGGATGTTCTCCGGGAGAAAGCAGCACTGGTGAACATTGCCACACATTATAGGTGTTACTGGTAGGAAAATGGAGAAACAAAGAAGCTTGTACTTGGCTAGATGTGCATGCAAAACCATTAAATCATTGCTTTGAGCCAGCTGGTAGGTTTGTAGGCAACCCGAGAGACAAGAAATGCCTACAAGCTTACATTCTGATCTTGTGGACTGGCATAATAATTGTAGTTGAACTTGCACCACTGTAGTTTAAAGGCACAATTTTATCTGGACACTCTGTGAGGCTATATGAGAGGCTTCAGTTCCTATCCTGAGAGAATGATACAGTGAGCTTTCAGTAGCACAAGTATGCTCTATGAAGGGATAGAGGACATGGGAAGGAATGGGAAAGCATCAGTGCAGTGGCTTATAGGATAAGCCCATAAACATGTTTTTGTAGCTGTAATTAGACCTACTTTTCTTTCAATCTTGATACTTGATACAGACAACCGCAGATTTATGCACGTCCAATTGATGCACGGCTGTTCACACAAGCATCGTTGTGACCCAGAAGTGGTTAGAAAAGAGGGTGCATTGGGTCTATGCATGCTCCATCGATGTGCATGACCTGGAACCAAATCCCCATGCAGATAGGGGGTTGCCTGTAGTATATTTGAAAGCAACTATACAACTTTTAGTTTCCATTTCAACTTTTATAATTGGGAATTCACACATGAATTATATTAACTTGATTATTTTTTGAAATTGTAAGCAAAAGTCAGTCAGCTAGATATAAAGTTCATTCCAAAATGTCATGTCAATACTGTACATGTTAGATTAATTTTAGAGATAGTATTTAAAAGTACAAAGTAATAAAGCAGAATGGCCACAGGTTTTATAGAAGGTAGTAGCATTCTGATGAATGAAGCTGATGACTCACTATTCTATAACAGGAAGGGGTGGGGCTGCCTTCCTTCCAACCTGGCTTGCTGTGGTGGTTGTTCTGTTAGGCATGGTCACCAATTACAGCTTACAAAAGATGTAGTCTTTTCATGAGCTATTGTTCAAGTGGGTGTGGTCAGGTGGCAGCGTGAAACAGGACCATTCAGCAATCCTGCCTCTCATTTGGCTCTTTGGCCATTTTATATACATCCTATACATAACCAATGTTTGCAACTGTCTTAGCAAGTTAAAAGAACTAATCTTCTAAAGATAAGAGGATATCATAGGCTGAACCCTAAATGGAAACGCTGTGTGGCTCTGCTTGAAAGTGGAGGATATATAGAACACCTTCATTTTTAGAATAACAATATTGTACGGAAATATATGCGGAGGGGACTACTTCACAGTATTGCAGTCAGGATTCTGTGTATAAATGAACACCTGTCCCATGATTAGGGTCTTGATTTAGTTTTCTAACCAGGAAACAAATTCATTCTGTATGTGCAAGTGACTATCTTTCCCTTCACTGTAACTCACCTATAAAGGATTTTGCACAAAAAACTTATTTTATTACTTACGTTTTTGCTGAGCCAGCTGAGATCTGTTCAATATCCAGCACAATATTCCTTAATTAAACAGGACAGACCTGCCTTCCGCCTTGGATTCTCCCCACCCTCCGTTCTTGTTGTCCTGGCACGCTCTTTAAAGGCTGTTGATTAGAAGTAGGAAAAAAATAGGACAGTCGAGGAGAGTTGAGAACAAATGAGAATTGGCAGATCCAGATGTGTCCTCTTGATGACCTGTTGAGAGAAGACTGGATTATGGGGAGAGGGAGGTGAGGGGCCACAGCTTGGTGGTACAGCACATGCTTTGCCTGCAGAAGGACCCAGGTTGAATCTTCGGCTTCTCCAGGTAGGACTGGGAAAATAGTCATATCTAAAACCCTGGAGAGCCACTGCCAGTAAGTAGACAATAATGACCAAGAAGCACCACTGATAGCTTCCTTTGAAGGGACAGATGAAGAAAAAAGGGAACTAGGTTCTTCCGAAAACTCTTTATTTAGTTATATAAAGTATGTATGGACAGCAACCATTTTGCACTGAGCACGCATAAGCCCACCCCATTCCATCCTCTTTCGGGTTCAAAAAGATCTGTGTGTTGACAGTTGCACAGCACCTGACATGCAGCCGCAAATGGCTGCCACCTGTGGATGTCACCCTTCCATTTTTTAAAAAAAGTTCCAAACAGCTTCTGGCATATTTAAATTATTATTATTCACCTGAAGTATTCCAGGAATTGAGTAGACTTGCTGCTGTGAGAGTAAGCATGTGAACTTTGTATGCTGTCCGAATCCAGACTTGTGGATTGCCTCAGTCCACAGAAATCATGAGCTGTAAATCCAAGACAAACCCTTTTTTCAATTGCATTTAATGTTTCTACTGAAGGCATTTATACTTTCTTTTATGATAACAGCAAAAGTCTTACATATCAGACAAGTACTGCCTCTGTTGATTTTTTGGCACCTATTGAAAACCTTTCTCTTTCAATAAGCTTTCTGAATAGAAAAAGTCCCAGTTGGTATCTGCACTGGGTTTCAAATTATTTTAATTGTGTGTGTGTGTGTGTGTGTGTGTGTGTGTGTGTGTGTATATATATATATGAATGAATGAAATGGTTTTATATATGCTTTATTGTGGATATTTTTATTTTCCTTATTCTTTATTGTGAAATTGCTTCAGGCTGCTTCATAGGAAATGATTCATAAAACAATAAATAAAAGTTTAATGTTTGCAAGAACCTATGTTTCCAAGAAAGTGGGGAAATGGTTCTGGGAGCTACTGAGCACATTCTTCTAAGTGATTGATGCCCCACAATACTTGGTTGTGATCTTTGTTAGAGTTAGTCAGAATATGTTCTTCTATTATTTTACTGGATGTTTCAGATTGGGTAGTTGTTAGGTTTCATTGGCTAGAAATGGCTCATCATAGTTATGTTAAGAAGAAAGGTATACCATGTAGAAACATGTAAAAAAATAGCTTGTGGGAGAACTGGTTTTCTCTACTATTTGTATGAACACTGACCATGGCATTCCAGAACAAAGGTTTTCAACAGAAAAGCTTAAACTTAAAAAGTTGGAGAGAAATTCTCATACTACTGATTAAAGAGAGAATGGGTGATCCTGTCTGTTTTAGAAATATGTTAAAATAGCATCCTAGAATTGCTGCAGACTTGTGGTAAATATTCAGCAGATGTTTTATTCGTATGTTTGAAAGCCAGTGTTTTGAAGACATGTAATTTTAGAGATGTCAATTGGTAGCATATTGCCACCCCTTCTGTTGATGTTTTTGTATTCTCAAAGAGGTAGTGAATGTTGTGCCCTCCGGATGTTGTTGGACTCCAATTCCCATCAGCCAGAGCCAGCATGGCCCGCGGTCACAGATGATGGGAGTTGGGAGTCCATTATCTGAAGGGCACTATGTTGGCTATCCCAGCACTGAGGTGCTGCAATTATGTAAGACATGATTATATACCTCTGTGGGGTTTTTTTAAAGTTTTCATTCAGAAATAAAAAGCTTAAGCACTATTGACTGGAAGAAATGGTGAGTTTTGTGAGCAGCTGACTAGAAGCATTCCCCACACCCCCTCAGTATGCATGCTCATCAGATTGGGTGGGGGGAAATAAAATAAAATATTGAACAGTGTTCAACAGGAATCAATGTTGGACGCAGTGCTGTTCCAATTTCTGTTTTTTGTTCAGTTACTTGGGTGAAGGATTAGACAATATACTTATCCAGTTAATGAATGATTCTATATCAGGCAGAAATGAAACACCTTAGAAAGATGCCAGGTGGGATATCAAAATAATAAACTGGAGAGCTGCACAGATAGCAGCAAAATTAAAGCCACGAGAACAAATAAAGTGATTTGCATCAGAAATACCTAAATTACAGGTTGAAATTTCGTGGATAACTAACTGTCTAGAAAGTCACACTTCTGAGATTATTTTGGAGGGGTGTATGGTTCATAACAGAGCTGTGTTTCATAACAGAAAATGAATCTGCAATGTGTGGCATTAAAAATTCATTAGAGGAGAGCTATAAAAAGTTCATAAAGTAAATCATATGACGAAAGATGGTAAAAACTGGGCATGTTTGTCGTGTGGAATAATCATTCATTCTATCCACCGAGAGGACATAAGGCCCATTGGGCTTAAACTAAAAGGACAGATTTAGGTTAAATACTGGGGAAAATTTCAAAACTATAATAGCAGTTCAGGAAATAGAATAAGTTGCCTAAGGAATTATAGTTTGCTTACCTTGGATTTTTTATGATAAAATTGGATAGGTATGAATTGCCTGTCAATGCCTTGCATCCTAAGTACTTTAGGAATAGGCTACCTTTTCATGGCGTAAGAGCTTAGGCTAATAAAGCATGGCATCCTTTTGAGCACCAGTGCTGTTCCCTGAACACGTGGTCACATAGCTACAATACTTGTAATGTAATATAATATGTAAGAGGTTGTTGTGCAGCTCTATGAGTTTTTCTCTATAGATGATTATTTTAAGGATGTGCTGTGATTTTTACCTCTTTTAATTGTTGGAATGTTTTAATTGTTGGAATGTACTCTTCATGGGATCATGTAATGAATGGTGACCTAAAAGTACCCTGATTAGGCTTTGCTTTTTTCCATAAATATTCAGAGGGAAGGCAATGGCTTATATATTCCATCCAGTTTTGTCTGTAATATAAATTGCTGCCTCTGCTCTTGAAGCTAGTTGGAGCTACATATTTCTTTGTCAGTGAATGTTATTGGCATGTATGAATGCTTTATTTTAATAGTAGAACTGCAAATCCAAAACAGTAAGGTTAGAGAGCAGGTGGTATGTACTCATTATTAAATATTATCACTAAATGATGACGTCTTTGTTTTGTGGAGCCTTCTGTTCAGGAAAGAGGGGAGGACAGTTTTAAGAGAATATGCAGAATAATAACAGGCACTGTAGAAAAGTGTGTTGGGGATCTGTAATTCATTGCTTAGGAAGGTGGTTAATGAGACATTTTCTGAACATCTGCCCTAAAGTTGTAGTCTAATCATGTTTCAGAGTAAAGCTGGAAACGTGTTTGACTCCTATATTTCTGCCAGTTAGATATTTTCCTCCCCCCCCCCTTTCATTTAAATGTGTGGAGCTATGGTATTTGAAGCCAGAACCATGAATGGCAGGTAGCATTCAGGGTTGAGGATAAGACATGCTTCCCCAAACTGTTAGTGGGTACGAACACCAAAGAAAGAACAGGGGAACTCTCTCAGCTCTTAAACTTGTATAGGGAAACCCTTCTGAAGGCTTACAATGAAAGGTGCTTACACTTGGGCTACCCTTGGTGGATTTACAGCTTAGCTCTAGTTCCTCTTCCCAAGACCCTGCCGAGTTTGACTTCATAGTCTCACATGAACACCCCTGGAATAAATGAAGTAGCTATCTCCCAAATGCTGGGTCTTTTTGAGCTGAATGGCACATTACTGCTGAGATTCAGTCACAACAAAGATTATCAGCAGATGTACTGACATGCAACCTGTAGTGATAGTGTCTGATCAAAGGGCTAGGTGGCCAATCTACATAATTCTACAAAACGTTGTCCTCATCCTCTGCTGCTTTCAGGTTACCTTTTCTACTTGCAATGATGAATTGCTTTTTACATCTTCTCTTGACACATTATTCCTGAAGGCTCCTTTGCGGAAAGTAGATTTATATCGCTACCTGGTAAAGGCAGAGGTCTTGCAGAAATGTTTCCAGAGTCAACATTTCTTTTAGTTAGTAATTGCTCAGCAGAAGGTTGCTGTCTACATGAAGTATTTTTCTGCTATGCTGTCCCCTGGACTGGCGTCAAGGAGAAACCAAGTACTTCAGGTATTACGTATTCTTGAACTCAACAAGTCTTGCTTAATGGGACTTGATTCTAGCACCAACCTGGAAGTGCTCAAATTCAGATGTGCATATATAACACTTGAAGTTTCAAAATGTAGATCAGTTATACTGAAATGTGCTGTGTTTATTGTGATGAAATTTATGCCGTTTTTGATTTGTGACCTTTCATTCATTTTAGCCATCTCCTGGTAATTGTGTGTATAAGCATCCCAAACTGACTAACTGCAAATATGAGAAACAGCTGTATCATGAAATTTTTGTTCAGGTGTATGCCATGAGATGACTGCATTGTAGGAGGTGGTTGGTATGATACAATCAAATGTCTATATTCATCACATCTCAGTATCTTGATATTTGTTACTTTGGGTATCATATTGTGGCTTGGTTAAGATATTTATTTATTTATAAGATTTCTTGGTTTACAAGAGTATGTGCAATGTCTCTTTTTCAAGTTACATTTTCTACAGATCAGTTTTATTTGTTGATACATTAGTGTTACATTAGGAAGAAAAGGGGGAAGTAGGTGGAGGGGGAATGGTGAGTGGGGGTCGGGGTTGGGTGGCAATGCTTCTGTTCTGCTTAATGTTATGTGTGGGGTTTTGTGTCAGCGTCGCTTGTGCAGGTTTTCTTTGCTATTCGCTTGTGTTCCTTTGGTGGTGAGAGAGGTTGGGGTTGGCCTAGGGTGTGGTTGTTTGTTTGTGATTGACTGTGGTGAACTTTGTTTTCATGTGTGAGTGGGG
Organism: Podarcis tiliguerta; assembly: GCF_965153285.1. Classification (NCBI taxonomy): domain Eukaryota; kingdom Metazoa; phylum Chordata; class Lepidosauria; order Squamata; family Lacertidae; genus Podarcis; species Podarcis tiliguerta. Next base: position 48,579,483 of record NC_139539.1, read on the forward strand.
TGGGTGGGTGTTTTTGGATCAGATTAGCCATATTGATTCGTAGGCTGTTGGTGGATTCTTGTCGTTGTCTTGTTGGGCTGTGTGTGTGATAAAGGGGAGCCATACCTGGGTGATGCCATCTTCTTCTATCTGTCCCTGGTTAAGATATTTATTTGAAGTGTATAGGTTACAGCTTGAATCATCTTAAGCTACCTTCCCTGATGCAAATTTGGTAATGGGTAGATAGTCAGGATGTCCAAGTAGGATCTGTTAAGCATCCATATCCCCTTGCAGGGGTGGCAACTATGTGGCCCTCTAGATGTTCTTGGGTTCCAACTCCCATCAGCAACAGATAGCATGGCCAGTAGTCCGAGATAATGGAAGCTGTAGTCCAGCAAACATCTGAAGGGCTGCATATTTATCACCCCTGCCCTAAGAGTAATTCCATTGTTATTGATTTCTGAAATACTGTTCACAAATCATGATCCATGGAGTGGAGTTATGGACATCTCTCTGCTAGCTCCTGGCAGGAGGGAGGACCTTCATTTCAGGCAAGGCCTCTATAGTTTATTTTGGGCACATGTGGGTGTGTGCATATAATTATATGAAAAATTGGCTTCCTAACCAAATGCAAATGCTTTTATGTTTAACAATACTGCTTCACTAAAGGAACGCTTCCAGCACCCCAGTTTTCCCTGCTACTCTGCAGTGAGCTTTTCCATTGTATACACAAGTGATCACATTTTGACAATATTATGTTTAGGTTCTGCAAAACCGTAATCAGTTGTATGAATGCAAACTATTCAGGCTATATAATAATTTCCTAAGCCTGCCATCTCACACTTCATTATTGTGGAGAGAGGCAGGCAAATGATAAATTGCTTGGAAATCAGAAATTGTTCATCTTCTGGAAAGGCTTAGTGGAAGGAGAGGAAGGGAGGGCAGAGGTTGAATGTGCTTTTTAAAAACATCTGTAGTCTGAGGCATGGTAAAAAGCCTCTACACGTTCTGTTAAACTGAACAGGGGAAAAACCTACAGTAATAATGAAAATTAGGATTGCCTTTGTCTTCAGTGTAGCAGTGTCCTAAAAGAATAGAAATCTAAATAAATTACCATGCTGTTTAATTTCAGCTATTGATATTTTTGAAAAAAAAGAATAATCTACAATGTTTATGGCAGTGTTCTGTGCCTATATATTATATTAGTAGTTCTGAAAAATACTTTTAGGTCTTGTTGAAGCTTATCCATTAACAAGAGAGATTGCAATGACTTGAATATCTTAATAGTAAATTTCTCAACTCATTAATAAAGAAATGCAAAGGATATTAACAGAAATTTCTGTCTGACATGTAGAGAACACTAAACTTTTAACGCATTGCAACAAAAATAAACTCATTTACTGCTGCACAAAAATGATTATGCCCTGTTTTTGCCTGCTGTAAATTTGATTTATTCCTATAGTAATTACAGCAGTTGATTTGGGGAAAGTTGAAAACATTTCTTTCCTCGAGCATAACAAGGCTTCTGTGTTCCCTTTGCAGCTGCATTGCAACACTTTGAACTTGCTTAGCAGACACGACAAAAGGGTTTAATTAAAATACTAGGAGGATGAAAAATACATTTGTCTGCATTAACTCTGTACAGTTCCTATTCTTTAATTCTAATAATAAAAAGAAATAATAGTATCACTAAGATAAGAGGTTATCCTTCCTTATTGTCTGTGCCCTTCCCCAAACGCTTCAATAAAGGGTAGAGCAATTCTGCAGGAAGGTTTGGTAATTCTGCTGCATACCCTGAAGTACAATTTAATTATTAGCTGTTGGAAAATAGGAAAGAGAGTAAATAAACAGCCTCCAATGCCCAAGGTCACTATAAAGCACAGTTGTATGAGGAAATCCACTCATCATGACAAATAAAAATGCGCGATAATTCCTAAGACATTTGCAAGTATGATTTCCTTTCTTTTCCAAGTACAATTCTCTTACTGTGTTCAGTTACATATTTTGAATATCTCTGCTTGAGTGCTCAATATACTTGGTTTAAAAAAGTTCAGGAACCTGTAAGTAAATCAGTTGCCCTAGTCACCAAATGAATACATCAAATCTCTGTAAAACAAACTCATTTTGGATTAGAAAGCTAAATCAGTGCTTAACTTTTTGATGTGATATATATATCAAGTAAGTATTCTACTTTTGAATTTTGATGAGGACCATACAAAACTGCCTTATACCAGCACAGAGCACGGTTCCACCTAGCTCAGTCCAATTATTCTGGCTGGAATCTTTCATAGCCCTATCCAGAGATGTTGATTTGCCTTTTGCATGCTAGCTATGTGTTCTACCATTACCCTTCAGGTTTTTGCCCAGCCTTTGTAGTGGTTGTCATTTCAAAAGCTGCAGTGGAAAAAAATGGACAGGGTGTGTGTGTGCTCTGTATAGATAAGTTTAATTGGTTACCAAGTTGTGGTATGCATTAGTACTTTTTGCTGTTGAATCAAAATGATTAGGAATCATGTGTGTTTTGAGTTTGCCTTAAATTTGGCCTTTGGATATTTAGATGTATCGGAAGATTCATCTGTTTTTGTGAGACAATGCATTGCCAAGAGTGCTGTTTTTCTGATAGCAGATACGACTCTTTGTTGCCTTCCTCTCTTGCTAATAAGGATCTTCTTAGCACAGGGCTGGGGATACTTTTTTCCATCTGACTTCTCCCCGCCATTTGAGTCAACATTGCCATGGCAGTGACCTTCCTTGGGCCACATGCTGGTGGTGTGTAGGGTCAGAGACATCCCACACTGTTTCTCTCTCAAGGTCATCACCACTCCACGCCTCCATGTCTGACCTATTTTTGTTCAGGTGTATGCCATGAGAAGTCTGTAGTAGGTGGTTGGTATAAAATACAACCAAATGTCTTTACACATCTCAGTATCTTGTTGCCCCTCCCATTGGCCTCACTGAGGCAGTTGCCTCAGATGGCAGGCTGGGGACAGCGGGGAGAGGCGTCAGAACTGGAACAGAAGGTGAGGTGCATCCTCATGCGACTTTGCTGCTTTTGCAGCTCCTCCTTTGGCTATGGCTAGGAGCCGCCTTTGTCAACTCAGTCACTTCCCGAGGGGGAAGGTCCTTCCTCTGCCACCTTAGAACCGGAGCCTGGAACTGGCTCTGAAGGCCCCGAAGACTGAACCACTCACTGCCTCCTGTGCTTGTACCCGATGGCTCCACCTGGGAAGAGCAGGGCTGCTGCTGCCAGTTGCTCCACTCCAGCTCTAGTTTTTGTTTCCTGTTGTCTTCCATGAGCCGATGCTGCCCCAAGGCCACCTCCAGCTGCCTCAGGCAGTGGTAGGGGAGGCAGCATTTTCTGTTTTGCCTCAAGCAGAAAAATGTATTGCACCAGCCCTGTCTGAGAGAGTCCATAAAATTGATTATCATCTTTTCTTCCCATTTAAATTTTAACCCACCTAGTCAAGCTAGGTTGTATGCACAGAGGGGTGGCATTTTTGTTGTAGCTCTTGGGTCAAATGAAAGCCATGGGATGTAAGGCTTTCATTATTTCATTATATTTGCTTTCTTCACTACCATAATAGAAATTCGTTTTGGGTTTGCCATGCTTTATGTTTTGCTGCCTAGCTGTTTTCTTTGACTCTTGGATTGCTGGGAAGAAAAGGTTCCCATTGATGGATGCTATTTCAATTCAGCACTTTATTTTTATTTTTTAATGAGAGTTGAAAGAGAGGGGTATGTTGGCAGTCATGGCAATGTTCCAGTGGAAACTCTTTTCTAAACAAGTGCTTTATCACTCATCAGATCTTTAACTTAGATTGATTTAACAAATAGATAGATAGGCCATTTACTGAACTGTCCCAATTTGTTATGACCAGGTGTGTGATCTGGAATTCAGTGCTGTTTCATAGGTTAGAAGAATTAGAAGTCCAACTTCTGTTCATTAAACCATCTTTTCTGCTTGACTTTTTAACTAGTGCAAAGGATTTCCAACTTCATTATCTATTCATTTAATAGTGATGTTGGAAAACCCTTGCAATTTTAAAAATTAATACTACGTACATAAGCATTGTAGAAAGTGTGCTGTGACTCATATGGGTATAGGTCAGACATCTACATCCTGAAAGTAAAATCCAAGAATGCTCTTAAACTACAAAAGAATAGCTGGGGAAAATAGAGCATACATTCAGATATAAATGAAGCATTATAATGTGTTTAATTTTAGCAGTAAACTAACATAATTAGAGATGATGAGTGCAAGACATAGGCTGAACTTGGAACCAGGTTGCTAATGCATTCTTGAATTATAGTCCTTCTGCCTAGGGAGAAATACAGCTCTTCCATACTCATGATTATTTGTTTCCAAGTATTTTACCAGCTTCATGGAGCCCTGCCCATGTGATTTTTTTTGTGTGGTTACTGCACAGCTGTCATCATATTTGAATACTACAAATTATGCTACCACAAATTTTATAGCTGAATTCCCTGCATTTGAGGAAATTGCTGGGGTCAGCATACTCTGAGGGCAATGGATGAGCCTCACAATGGGAAAACCTCCTTCATGACCTCCCCTGCCAAATGTTAAGTACTCATCATAATTTGTTTACAATTTGTTTCATGGAGTCCTGCTCATGTGAAAAATTATTTTTGGCATTTACTGCAAATTGGTCCTAAGAATTGTTTTAACACCATTTGTCACACTCTACACATAAGTAGGCATTGGACTGTTTTAGAATTTCTTGACCACTTCGATAAAAGTTTATCAGAGGATTGTTTATTGTCCTGAGTATGCATTTAAGACTTCAAGTACAATGTAGTTGTCTCATTTGATGCATTTTGGAGCAAACTCAGTCTGTGTTTTAGAAAAATTGAATTTCAATAGGCTTAACCACTGCTATGCTAAATTGTGTCTGCTATAAATATTTGTCAATGGTGTTAATAAAAGTAGAGTTCAATATACTTCTGTAGGCCCATAGTACACACAGAGGCAATCTGAAGCCAGATCGTTGGTCCCTTTGCCATATTTATAACAAGCTGTTTAATTTTCTTGGGTGAAACTTCTCCTTTGCCAGGGAAGAGGAGATTAGGCATGCCACTGTTACAACAGGGAGGAAACCATTGTGTTTTGAGCATATTACTAGCTCTGCCATTCTCTTGTTTTGCAAATAATCGCTCAATAGGATTGGGGGGCGGGGAATAAAAAAGATAAGTTATAACAGTTTTGCTATATACTTGTGACATGTATTTGAAACATGTGGCTCTTCTGGCTGCTTCATGGGCAGTCCTAAAATCAAGGAAGGCAACAGCTGTTAGTAGGTTCTTCACTGCTCTAGGAGTTTCTGGTTCTTAGCTTCAAACCTCTTTTCCCTTGACATCAGTGATAGCCTTGTCTTCTGAGGAAAGAGCCAGTTGCCCTTTGGGGTGCATGAATCCTTCAGCGATGAATGGCACAAAGCAGTAATTATTCCCTGCCTCTTGTGATCTGAGTAGTGGAAGCTGTGCGCCTGGGCACATCATTAAATTTCCAGGCAGCATGGTAGTTATAAGCCTAGGAAGAGAGTGATTCTCATGGCATTTTAATATGTTGGGGGTGGGAGAACCCGGTAACAGGTGGTATTTAAAAACCAATTAATATTTGTGAATAACAATGTGTTACTGGTAAGAAAACAAATCAGCCTCTATGTGAATATTTATGATGCTGATTTTTCAGGGCTTCTGGAATTGCACAATATTTCTCCAGCTGCCATTGCATGTTATTCTGCTGTCAGAACAATCCTGCACAAAGCCGAACTCCCCCTGACAATGTGTAGCCAAGTTCCCGGGAGCGAGACAGTCGAGTAGATTAGCAAAGTGTAATTCTTGAACTGTGTATTCTCAATAATTCAATATTTAGGCAACCGAGTTCCAAACATTTTAAATATTCTTTGCCATTACAGTGAACTATGCAATTTAGTATACAATTTCTTCCTATTAAGAGCCAAGCCATGCACACAGATAATGCTATGTTTGAAGTGAAAAAGGGTGTTAAAGGTTGTTTTGTCTCAGTGTTCTGTGAGAAAGTGTTTTACAGTAGATCAAACTTGCCTAATGGTTCTTCATAATACTTTCATTTGAACTGCTCCCTGTGGCTTGTGTTTGGGGGAACTCAAAGGGGAGAATCCACTTTGTTTCTTAGTGGGGCGGAGTTTTCTATTTCATGCATGTTCACATTGCCATTTGAAAAGGATAATGGGTTTTTAACCTCAGTGAATCTTAGATTGCAGTCTCAGTGCTCATGGAGCGTTTCTTAGTCTTTTACAGAGGAATAAACTTGTCTGTTTTTCTTTTTGTCTTATCATAGCCATAAGCCCTGGGCTTCCAGCATCTTTTGTGGAGCATCTCTTCCTTTGACTAAGCAGTGGTTATTTTTATTTATTAAAAGTTCACTAAAATAAGTTATTAATTAAAGCTGCATTTTTATTATTTCAGTTACGGTGCGTGTGTTTTTAACTTATTTACAGTGAAATTTAATTTAATGAAATTCTGCCTGGAATGGAATCAAATGGTTGGTAGCAGTCCTGGCTCTAGTCAACTTCCCAATCACAATGTTTTTCTGCTGCATGTAGAGAGGGCAGGTGAACTGCCGGAATGCCATACTCTAGCCACTGCTGATCCTAATATCTAGACATTTTTATCATGGTTGCATGTTTTGTAGCCGTCAAGGTACACAAGGCAAACTGTAGCGAAAGGGCTGGTATTTCTGCTACACTGTTTAAAAACCTCCCACTTTTCTTCTTCCAAGGATGGAGGGTAGGAGGTACAGTGGTACCTTGGGTTACATACGCTTCAGGTTACAGACTCCTCTAACCCAGAAATAGTACCTCAGGTTAAGAACTTTGCTTCAGGATGAGAACAGAAATTGTGTGGCGGCAGCGGGAAGCCCCATGAGCTAAAGTGGTGCTTCAGGTTAAGTACGGACCTCTGAAACAAATTAAGTACGTAACCCGAGGTACCACTGTAGCTGCAGGCATGGCAGGAGCAACAATTAGCAGTAGCATCAGCAACAGTTGAGGAGCCTAGGAACTCCAAATTTAGGTAGGCACAAAGCCTATAGGATGTTTCTCACCTGAACCTGTCTTGTCTGGCTGTATCACTCTGGGAACCTGGTAGCCTGTTTGTGGTCAGAAACATCACAGATCCCTGAAGCAGATGAGGGAATAGCCATCTGGCACCCCTATTCAGGAAGCCCTGAATGCTGCACACCAGGTGCTGCACACAATTCCGTGCACCTTTGGACACAAATGAAACATCACATATCCCTGAAGCAGATGAGGGAATAGCCATCTGGCACCCCTATTCAGGAAGCCCTGAATGCTGCACACCAGGTGCTGCACACAATTCCGTGCACCTTTGGACACAAATGAAGTAGCTGCAACCCAATAACTTTGTTATCCCCTTCCCCTTATTCTTGCAAGCTGCGTTCTACAAAAGCCTGGAAAAGGCTTTCTACAAAAGCCTACTAAAGCCACTGCCTGCAATGTGGAACCCTAAATTTGCAACCTTCTTCAACAGATTTTAGGCCATCTGCATTTGTGGTGCACCCCTGTCAGTGAGATGGGTGTAAAGCCCCAGCACATGGCCTATCATATGTACATATTTTCTCCAACTTGGGGGGCGGGCATGAAATAGGATAGTGTTATGGAGTGCTCTTGTTAACAAAAATAATTTACGTTAAGACAAATATTTTTTATGAATTTGGAAATACACAATCTGGTATTTTAATAGGGAAAGGTTTATATGTAGTTAATTCTAGTCTATGTACCAAAGCAATTCACTCGCTAAGTTTTGATCTAGAGTCAGGTGTATCACTTCATGTCCAACAGAAATCTTTTAAAATGAAGGCATTTAAAATAAGGAAATAATTGGGTTTGGAGGTTGCAATATTTACTGGTTTTACTCTTTTTCACATCTAATCGGCAATAACTCATCAGTCAGTTCAGCATTTCTATTTGCTAGTAAGTACTAAAGTCTGCATAGGTTTGTGTGAATACTAGCTGAATACTAGCTCCATTTGAAAAACAATGCTGCTTAAAATAGTGTTTTTGTGTGGTTTATTGCAGAGCTCTTTTACTGCAAACTTGTTATAGTTATTTGATGAGGAAGAAAGGATGCTCTCTTAATTTTCTTGGGCTGAGCCCTGGCAGGAAAAACAAGTTCTGGTACAGTGGTACCTCGGGTTAAGAACTTAATTCATTCTGGAGGTCCGTTCTTAACCTGAAACTGTTCTTAACCTGAGGTACCACTTTAGCTAATGGGGCCTCCTGCTGCCACACGAATTCTGTTCTCATCCTGAAGCAAAGTTCTTAACCCGAGGTACTATTTCTGGGTTAGCGGAGTCTGAACCTGAAGCGTCTGTAACTCGAGGTACCGCTGTACTGTGTTTATTGCCCGATTAGGATCTGTCTAGAGGTATGACACCTATGCAAGTGAGTTTCTTGTAAATTCTGTTCCTTCCTTTTGATGGGGAATGAGAGAAGGCTTACTCCTTTGAAGTTGCATCAAGGTAGAAATAAAGTGCCAGATATCTTTCTTGCTTTTAAAAAAATCATTTGTTTTCTGTCTTTTTATGCTATAATTTTAAAGCATCTGAGCTGTTCGTTTGTTCTGCAAAAGCACAACACAAAGGCAGAAAGATACCCCTCCTTTCCTCTGAGTTGTCTATAGTTCATGGGGGAAGAAGGAATATAGTCTCTGCCTCTTCCTTCTACATAGAAGGCAGAAACCACAAGTTATTGAAGATGCCCATCAGGAAGGCAGGGGAAATGTTGCTCCCTTCCTCTGGGTTTTCTGCACGTACCATAAGGACCTGGGATGGTGGCAACCCAATTAATGGTTTATTAGTAAAGCAAGCACAGGGGGAGTGAGTAGGTAATGTGTGGTCTTGTCATGTGAAAGAAGTCGCAACTCCCATTTTTCCTGACAATTAGCCATTTTGGGTGTAACTAATATTTTTATTGCACTGGACACTCTTGTTAAGCAGCACAATATTAAATGTGATTACACTGAAATGGGAACATTTCATGCCATCGTTTAAATTTAGGACCTGGTAAAATACATGCATTAGACAATGTTTATCTTAGTGTACTTTGTGATGCTTATTGTGGGTGAGACTTATTTTATCTGCTTATGATGTTACCTTAAAATTAAACAAAATAATTGTTGGTAAATGACCATAGCAGTTTATCAAGTTGCAGGTTGTGGGGGCTACTATTCACGGAGTACAAAAGATCTTTAAATAGGATATCACCATTTTAGAACATTTCACCAAGACACTGAGATGTATTTGTACCTGGCAAGTGTCCCCAGAGGTATTGAAGGATTTGAGAGAGAATCCTGTTCCATTGGCATCAAAGCCTGAAAAGTACTAAAGCTCTTGAGGTCTGAGAATCATAGGGCAAACTCTGCCAGGATCAGATGGCTTTTCACAAGACAACTGTGAAAAACAAAGGTGGGGAGAGACCTGGGCCAAAATGATATGGTCAAGTGTGGTCAAAGAAGTGTTGCCTGAAGATGGAGAACAAATGGGAGAGCATCACAAAAGAAATGAAACAATGGGGGAACTAATTGGTAATGAGGGTTTACATTCTCTTTAACAGCTTATGGTTAATTTCAAGTAATGACCAAAAATCTGTTCAACAGAAATGGATGTTAGATACATGCACGCACACAAGAAAGTTAGAGTAAGCAAACAAGAGCAAAAATGGCTATCATTAGTATAGAAATACAGAGGGTGACCTATCTTCTAATACCTAGCAGCACACCACTATCTTATACAGTAGCTTGAAATATACTTGGTTTTTGAGCATGTTGGCAGCATAAAAAGAAAGCTATATGAAAAGAAGAGAGATCTCTACCAGTTGGTTGTACTGTAATCAAGGACAAGAAGCTTAGAAAAGTCAAAGAGAGATTGGAATGTCCTGACATATCTCTGACAAGTGTAATATTTCCCTAACTCATTATCTGATAGTGGTTAAATAACTAGTCATGAGCCCTCTGCTGATATCACCCTCTGATTGTTGAGGGCCTAGGCAATGCCCTTGAGGAGGGAAACATGTACAGCACATATTTAGAAAACGTTGTGGCAGTACAGTGAGTTATCAGGGTGTCCTTTGTAATTTAACATTTTATGTGTATTACTTGTGCATGATCTTGATGCTAATAAATGTTTTGTGAACTAAGGTGAGTTAGTTTTCTGTGGAAAAGGCCCTCCCCCCCCAAAAAAAAATAAGGGTATGATAGCTCTGGGAAACCATTTTTACAACATGGACTGTATTTGTGTTTTGTGTTTTTTAAAAGCCGGAAGCAGGTAAGCCTTGCCTGTGGAATGTGTTTTTTTGTGGGGTGGGGGTGAGTGGCATGCAGCAACATCTTTTAAAGTGACTCTTTTCTAACTCAGTTGAAAAGCAGCTTTCTGGGTCATAGTTTATCTGTAGGGGCTCTTTAAAAAAAATCATTTCTTCAATAAAATCAATTTGATTTGATTTTTTGGGGGGAAAAGAAATGACTTCATTATAAACAATCCTGCAATGCAGATGAAGGGGAGAAAGCAACTGGGGGTGTTCTTTCAAATACAAGTTATTTCAATCTTGTCAGGTTAGATATGTCAGAAGAAAGAGTTTTACAAACAAGTCCCTGAAGATAAACTATAACCTAGATTAGCTGAATTCAGAGTAGGTTTTGTAAAATTTGGTAGCTGTGTAACTTCTGAAATGGTCTCCTTGTTTTCTTAACAAGGAATAATTGAATAGTTGTGAGTTTTGGCTGCTCCTAGGCAAGAGGCCATCAGTGGACTCCTAATCCTGCCTTTTAGATCACTCCTCTACCTTTGCAAACTATGTCTGTCAGGTGAGAAAACACTCTTAGAATGGTGTTGGGAAAGGGTAATGGTGAAAACAGAGGTAAAAAAAGAAATCCTATCATTTAACTTTCCTTGTAGCTCTATAGATTTAGTTCCTCTGTTTCTCATTTCCCCAACCTTAAATTCAGTTCAAGCATTTTTGCACGTGTTTATTATATATATATATTTTAAAAAACCACCAATATTTGAGTACACTTCCCCCGAATATTCATATTTTTGTTTGCGCTTTTGCACATTTTTATACACATTTATACACATTTTTGCAAGCAATTTTCTCCTATATTATGTATTTATGTATGTTGTTTTTCCCTAATCCATACATTTTTATGTACTCCTTGCATTTTTGAACACATCTTTGGTTAGATGGCTGCATTACAACTGCATTGCAAAATGTGGAGAATCCTGAATTTCAGAGGATGTCTGCATTTTGGTAAGTACATATTATGTCAGTTTGCAGCAAAATGCAAACTGGGCTACAGTAGTGTAGGTCACCTCTTAATTGAGGGCTATGTGCCTGTTGCTACTCTGAGCAGTGTTCCTGTGCCTGTGTGAGCTTGGGATTACGGCTCAGTTGCAGCGTTGCCATCAGGGCAGGGCTATGGTGTAGAAATCCACATACACCAGAATGAATAAGAGCTGAGCTGGCTTGCTACATTCTGAAGCAATGCAATTAACATCAGAGTATAAAAGAACCTATCTGTACCACCACCCAACTGGCCCACCCTGAGTTCCTGCCATTCCTTTTAAGAAATGTGCATCCTGTGCTTTGGTTTTCTGGTGGAGAGGCTTTGCAGGTTCATTTACTTCAGATGTCATTGGTACAATCTGAAGGTTCTCAACCATGATAGTAATCTGCTTCCTCACCCCCACTGCCTGTTGCAGTGATGCTTGAGCAAATTCTGCTGTACTATATCATATTTGTATTTTTGGGACTTCAGGTAAACTTTATGTTGGAAAGGCATAATGTGAAAAGTAAGCTGGTGCAATTTTTATGCACCAGCAGATCCCAAAGTTTGATCCCAACATTCACTTGGCACCTTGGCAAAACACCCTTTGAACTCTCAACATCATTAATATCTAGTGATGGGGATTGTGAAAGGCCTGGAGTGCTGCATATAATGTTAGAAGCAATGGAATTGGTTGATGCAGTGCAGCATACTTAGCTCATCTTGTTCTGAATATGCTTTTGTAGCTTTCCTGCAGTGGGAATTGGCTTTTAAGACCTGAATATCTCATAAAACTAATATTAACAGGCAGCTTGAGATTGTGCAAATTTCACCTTATTTGCTGAATCAAGTGGCAGCAGTAGCCCTCTGCTCCTTTTTGATTTCCTTTCTTCCATTAGTATATGCTTTGGCAGTTTTTGTTTTGTCATTGTCAAATACTAAATTAATTTTGGTTCCTGAAGCTTATACAGTAAAGGTGACTTTAGAATCATCATAATTGTCAATTTAACTTTCATACCACATAGCGTTTACCAGCTACTCTTAGGCAGTGGGTTGAAATAACTTCTCCATGGTGTGTCTGTCTGAAGCAATTGAGGAATTCATTGAATATTCAATGTATACAAAGCTATATGCATTAAGGTTTTGGGTGCTGACGCCTCCTTGGAGGAGGCACTCGGCTGCAGTTGAGTTGGTTTTGTTTAGTTAACAATGCACTCTAATATGACTCACACCTTAGTAAGTATTGTGTTTGAACTTGTACTGAACGGGGAATATATGAAAAAGAGATGACAGAGGGGCGAGATACCCAGGTTTCACTTCTAGATATATGATGAGAATTGATGCAATTCTTTATGCAGAAGATGTCATGCTGTGGGCTTTCAGGATGCAAAGCGGTGTCATGATAGGGACTGTGGCAAGAATATGGACTGTGGCAAGAGCAATGCCTTCCTCTGGAACTGAATTTGTTGTGCTGCACTTGAACAATTGTGTAATTATTAAAGAATAGCATTGAATCCAACAGAAATATAAAGCACTACAAACTGAGGAGTCAAGTATTTAAAGAAAGAAATCCAGAAAACTGGCTACGCTCCAGCACTCCTAAGAACATCTTAGGAATTTTTAAGAGAGTCCTAATCTAAATGAAAGTGAGCAGTGTGATGCTGTTGCCAACAGAATAATTGCGTGCAACATACAGCATTATTACTACCTTGTGTATATACTTCTGATTTGACTCTGCAGTTGTATTGTGTGGCCGTATTTTAATGGTAGATACAAGCAGGAATAACGATGACGATGATGGTTGTTGATGATGATAGGGAGAGGGGCTCATTAGTAAAGTGTGTGTAGAAGATCCCAGCTTCACCCTGCCTTATCGAATTGAAAGACCCCAGGTAGCAGGAAAGAGAATTGAGCTAGATGTGCCAATGGTATTACTTGGTTTAAGATAGCTTTATATGTGTAACATTCTGGGTTGTATCAGGAGATACTGAAGGAACTGGACAGGTTTTATTTTTCAAAAAGAGAATTGCAGGATAGGTTTTCAGACACTAGTTTGGATATTGGTAAAAAATTCTTTGTGGGATTTTTTTTTTTTAGAATAATGTAATTTTAATTTCCTTTCAAGTCTAGCACAGTGTCCTAAGACTTGATCCGCTTGTTATGAGCCTGTATTAGCCCAAGAAATAACTGGTCTTAAGCAAGATTTGCACTTTCTATTCACCACCCATCTCTGTCCTTTCCGAAATTCATTTTGTGTATCTTGCTTGCTGTGGAGATAACTCACAATCAGTTTTGGGCAGCACTCTGAAGCATAGAAAACATTCCACACACCCTGCCCCCCCCCCCAAGCAGCTGTAACATATGGAACAAAACAAAAGTATGAGATTTGACTTTTCTTTCAAATTAAAAGCATTTTCAAAGCTTCTGGCTAATTGTGGATAGTGTTTCAGAAAAGTTTATGTTTTTTTTAAAAAAAAATCTATACTGCTCTTCATCTGATGATACCAGAGTGCACACTTGTAAGGGCTTTATTGCTAGGACACTATAGTACTTTCCATAAAAAGTGTTACTATATAAAGCTCTGAGAGTCAGAAAGCAACATTTCAGTTACAGTGGTACCTCGGGTTAAGTATTTAATTCGTTCCGGAGGTCCATTCTTAACCTGAAACTGTTCTTAACCTGAAGCACCACTTTAGCTAATGGGGCCTCCTGCTGCTGCCACGCCACTGGAGCACGATTTCTGTTCTCATCCTGAAGCAAAGTTCTTAACCCGAGGTAATATTTCTGGGTTAGCGGAGTCTGTAACTGAAGCGTATGTAACCTGAAGCGTCTGTAACTCGAGGTACCACTGTACTTCCAAAGCCTAACACTTAAGAGCTGCTTCCAATACTTCTGTACCCAGTAATTCAGTAAAGGCAAGATAAAGCCTCCAGAGGTCATAGGTAGTTTTCTTACAAACGTCTTTTGTTAAGAATAGGCTTGTATCTGAGTCTGTTTGCGTCTTCTCTACAGCTTTATCCTTTTTAAATGTTTTATTATCTTTTCCTTTGCAACACATAAGTGCTTTCTGAAAGGCCGTGTGTGATGTCATGACACAGGCACGGTTGCCACAGTAAATGTTAATGAGTTCCTCTCCCATCTATTGGATTGGATTGCTTGAAGAGAGTGGGCATCATTAAAAAATACCGTGGCTGTGTGTGTTTTCTGAGCTGGTAGCTTAGCCTCTTACCACATCTAAAATACAGTTTAATCAAAGCATTTTTAACCCGTATAACATGTATCATCTGCACTGGCATTCAGAAATCCTTCGGGTTCCTCAAATGACTTATGTTAGGTACCTTTCATTAGAATGTGTAGATGGTGCTAATGCAAATTTGTACTGCAGTGGAAAAGTTGAAAGTTACTTGCATAAATTTATATTTATAACTTGCAATCAGAAAGATGCTGTCTCATTGCAGACTTTTTGTTTGGTGTTACTCCTGTTAGATCTACACATACTACATTTGCTTCAGTACTAGAACCTTCTGTAGCTTGTTCTGGTGCATAACCCGCAATGGACAGCGCAGTAAATACAAGACATATATAAATGGAGCTCCATAAATCTTTCACTCCAACATATCAGTTGCAAGAAGGAGCATCTTGCTGAAGGAATGGCTTGTAATGGATGCAGTGAAACACAATACATTATGTGCAGTGGTTAAATATTAATATGCATAGGCAGTGTTTAAAGCTCAAGAATGAATCTTACTGAGGATGAAATTTCAAAGCACTTCGAAGGTTTCATAATGAGGCTTCTGGATGTAGTAATCTCTGCTTTACCAAAGGCAGTTACTCTTTTGTGAACTATATCAACAATTAAATTAAATTTTGTTTCTCAAAAAAGCTTTTGCTGACACACAATACTGAAGAGTTTAGAGTAGGGGTCTTTCCAGGTCCTTTTTAATTACCTAAAAATGTAACTGGTATTTGACAGGGGACTAGATTGGCCATTCTGAAAGAGCAATTATGTGTCTCAGTTGTCTGTCCTCTTTTTTTAATCATAAGGATGCCCTTTTTTCAACCAGTTCCATTACACTAATGAGGGCATCTCAGTGAGAGGTGTGAGGTGTGGTTAATATTAAGACCATCTTTTCTTATAGCTACAACCATCTGTAGGAATTAGTTTCCGCAGCTAGTGTTTGGAGGCTGACTTCCTGTTCAGTGGAACACAGTGCTTTGGAATAGGAGAATTCATGCAGATAGTGCCTAAGGAGATTTAAGATTGTCTTTGCGCTCTTGAGTTCATTGTACTGCGTAGCATTCCCTTCCCATATACAATTAGTAGTGTGAAATTTAAATCCCACCCCCAGTTCTGTTTTGCTTTTTACATTGAATAGGCACGCAGTTGAGCTTCATCTATATAGAAAATACTGATTCATTCCCCCGAAATGGTTCCAATTTTATTTCTGTTTTTGTAGCTTATTTGTTTTTGTCAATGTGTGTTGTCCATTGATACTATATCAATCCAGTTTTTTAATTGATAAAGTGCACCAGAAACTGATTTTGATGACTTAATCCATAGATGTTATGACAAGGATGCCATTACCTTTTGTTGGATAGCAGTGTGACTGATTGGCTGTAGATGTTCCTGACATAGCCTGTCAGAAGGGGTTATTTTATCTGAAACCAGTATGGTTACAGATGAGAGCGGTCCTGGGAAACATCATTCACTTCTACTAGTCACATCCATCACTTCCTAATTATTGCAGTTTTCAGGCAAGAAACAAGTTCTCCTTACTGTCCCTTAAGGGACTTGATTGTCGCTGATGTAACCAGTCTCTGCTCAAGTGACATGGGAACTAATAGGATTAATTTACTAGATTTAGGGCACACCTCTGCTTCAGGCTGAAATACATTACTTTAACTTGGAGCCATATAGTCTAAGTGTATATATCAGGTGAATGTGCTGACACTAGTGATGCTAAATTGAGCATGGTGGCTGGGCTGAACATCCTAGTATTCACACTGGGAACTAGTCATTTTTGTTGAGTAGCTTAATAGAAACATTCTTCGTAGTTTGGAAATGCAATCCTTCTAGCCTATGAAGCACTTCTCTTTTTTTAATTATAAATACTATGAAAATCCCCCTAATGTCTCAACAAATGAAACGGATTTGTAAAAATGTTACATGGAAAAAAAATGAGGCATTACACTTTTGTAAAACAAGAAAATCCTTAATAAAATATTTTTAAAAAAAACAACAACAAAAAATTACTATGAAAAAATACTGATTTTTAACTAAATTTATTCCCCATGGTTGTATGATAATCTAAAATATTTGACAAGAAATTGTGAAAATGGAAAAACTAACAAAATTTAGAATCACATTTCAAAATGGTATTCAAAATTGCAAAAAATAGAATACAGTAGAAAAAAATAGAAGTTTTGGTCAGTTAGAATTTGTAAGGACTTTGATCACTCTGAATGTCAAAGCTGTGAAAAAGGCACATGTCAGTTTCTAGATTCTTGAGAGGTAGGTCAACAAACATGCCAGTGTAACTGGTTCAGTGAAGTTCGCATTAGTTTTCTGTTATGGTAAGCTAGTCACCCATCCAGGTTTCATTTAAGGATCACATGAAGTGGAGGCAGCTTTGGATATATGTAACACTCCAATTGGTTCTTTCTAGGTCTGCGGTGTTTGTGAGGAAAGGATTCTCATTTTATTTTGTGAGGTTTGTTTATTCATTTAAAAGCATCTGTTAGCACCCCCCCCATATCTTTAAATCTCTAAATGATGTACAACATAACACCCATAAAACAGTAGTGTAGAAGCATGTAAGATCAAATAAAAGCAGGAATTCATGGAATTGAAACACATAAAAAAGGATCTAATCTCATGGTTCAAGGAAAGCCTGGAGTGGGGGTGGGGAAAGTCTTTACAAAATTCCTGAAACAATTGATGGTAGCTACTTCACATAGGACAGAAGGAAGGGCATTCAGAAAACGCTCATCATCTGTTCCCTGCCCTATGATGTTTTGTAGGGTGTTGTACCATGAAAACATTTCCCCCATATGTTCTAAGTGATCTTACAGGCAGTTTTTCCAAGTATCCCAGTTCTGAGTTGTCCAGGGCTTTATATGTTAACCGCCAGACCTTGAACACAGCCCAGCAGCTGATCAGCAGCCAGTACAGTTCCTTCAGCACAGGCAAAACATGTTCACATCCAGCTGCTCCACTCAGAAAGCTGTCCACATCATTCTGCACCAGCTTCAGCACCAGCCCCAAGGGAAACCCCACAGTAGTCCAATAATGAGATTACCGGCACATGAAACACGGTGGCTAAGGTATCAAGATGAGGATGTATGTAAGGTCTATATCCTAGAGGAGGCATACCCAAAGTGGTGCCGTTAAATTGTTATTTAGTGTTTCAACATCTCTGACCACTAGCCATGCTAATTGAAGATTATGAGAGTTGTAGTCCATTAAGATCTGGAGGATACCATGTTGGCTACCCCTGCTCTAGAAGTAGCATTAGCACAGTTTTGAGGAGTGCTAAGTCAAGATTAGGGACGTGGGTGGCGCTGTGGTCTAAACCACAGAGCCTAGGGCTTGCCAATCGGAAGGTCGGCCGTTTGAATCACTGCAATGGGGTGAGCTCCTGTTGTTCGGTCCCAGCTCCTGCCCACCTAGCAGTTCGAAAGCATGTTAAGTGCAAGTAGAAAAATGGGTACCGCTCCAGCGGGAAGGTAAATGGTGTTTCTGTGCGCTGCTCTGGTTTGCCAGAAGCGGCTTAGTCATGCTGGCCACATGACCCGGAAGCTGTATGCCGGCTCCCTCGGACAGTAAAGCAAGATGAGTGCTGCAACCCCAGAGTCAGCCACGACTGGACCTAACGGTCTGGGTACTTTTACCTTTACTTTTAAGTCAAGATTTTATAGTGAATATTTTGCTGCGTCAGGGTGAGGATATATGTAATTATGCAGTTGACATACGTTCCTGTGTAAAGCAGAGAATCAAAAAAGAAAAGAAAATCACAAGTTGTGAGGTATTTGCTAGTTATATTCTTGAAGAAAAGGTATACTTATTTACACATTTAAAGTGCTGGGTTTGATTGCACAATCTTGTAATAGCCACAATTAAATAACCTGATAATGACAACAGCACTGTTTCTGCCAAGGATGGGTGATACTGACTTCCTGAGACAGAAGGCCCCATTTCATTGGCATTCATTTTAAATTCAGGCCCAAGGGTAAAATCTACTATCCATAAATGATGCAGGAGTGGGTGGCTCTTCCCTCTCTGCTAAATACATTGCCGGCTTCCCCCTGGCAGGTGTAAATTGGTCAATTAATGTGATCCTGCTGGGCACAGTCATAGGCATCTGTTATGCAATCTACCAACAATGAGACCCAAATGCTTCTAGTAGTTTTCTCCTTCCATTTTTCTCTGTCCATCTCATAAGCTCAAACAACATTTCATGCACAATAAGAATAGCAATAATTATCTACCAGTATCTGGAGGGGAATGAATCCTTGATAGTACAGTTTAGATGGTTGGGAGGTGCAAAAGCTGTTACATGCCTCTTTGAAGTATCCACAGCAGCCTGTTACAAAATGCATTAGACTGGCCTGTTCTAAAACTTTTTTTTAAAGGAGGGAGTGTTTTTGTTAGAATTGTTTGTAAAAGTTACAGGTGAATATTGTGACCAGGATGGCCAAGTATTGCTTGCACTGGCCCACTTTCCCCCCTCTTACTGGCAGCTAAGCTACAAATGGATAATGTTGAAAGAAGAAAAATGCAAGAACAGTTGCAAACATTTCCACAGAATCCATAGCAGCTGCCAAGCTCCCCTCACTAGTCGTCACCCACAGACACTTGTCTTGAATTGTAGGTTCACCTTCTGTTCACTGAAGGCTCTCAGTCTAATGAAGTATCACAGTTGCTCAAGGGGCAGGCAATTTTAGACGACTGCCCTGCTCTGCAATTGTTCTGGAGGGTTCCCCAATCCTTCAGAGTAGATTTTTAGAGGTGCAAGTGGCTAAAGGTGAAAGAGGGAATGAAACTTCTCTTCCGAAGTCAATATCCCCTAACAATTGCACAAGGAAAGCAGCAGTTACAGAGCAGTAAGATAATGACTTTATGACAAAATATGCCCCCTCTCCCAGTTTGTCCAGGGAGGGTTGCTGGGATTTGAAAGTACACAGGTATACTTTTAGTTGTGGAAGATATATCTGGAGGAAAGTCAGGTACACACAGTGAAACCCTTTTATTGCATTTTTTGACAGTCACAGATGTAGAACTGTCAGGTTGTCAAGCCATGTCTTGGTCAGACATACAGTCAGGAATATAGGAAGCTGACTTATACTGGCTCAAACCACTGGTCCATCTAGTTCTGTATTTTCTCTCCAGGATTTCAGGCAGGAAGTATTGCCCAGCCCTACCTGGGGATGCTGTGGGTTGAAACTGGGATCTTCTGCATGCAAAGCACATGCTTCTGTCACTGATTTGCTAAACCATGACTTGTTAAATCATAGCTTAGCAGCCAGGAACAACCAACAGGACTCCACGATCTCTTCTTGTCTCTTGAGAGCCAGTGTGGTGTAGTGGTTAAGAGCGGTAGTCTCATAATCTGGGGAACCGGGTTCGTGTCTCCGCTCCTGCACATGCAGCTGCTGGGTGACCTTGGGCCAGTTACACTTCTTTGAAGTCTCTCAGCCCCACTCACCTCACAGAGTGTTTGTTGTGGGGGAGGAAGGGAAAGGAGAATGTTAGCCGCTTTGAGACTCCTGAAGGGGGAGTGGAAGGTGAGGTATCAAATCCAAACTCTTCTTCTTCTTCTTCCCCCCTCCCCACACCTTCAGCACTTACTTCCTGCTTTAAGTAAACCACAGTTATGCATTACATCCAAAATGGAGAACTTACTTGTAACCAGACTTAAACCACAGTTTCCTGTTCTGATGTAAATGTTAACAGCGGTTTAATTAAGCAAGGAGGTAAGTGCGGAGGGAGTGTGTGGTTGCCTCACTCCCAGCTCCTACACTATGATGTAACAAACCCATGAATTATATG
The DNA here is from genome assembly GCF_965153285.1 of Podarcis tiliguerta. Classification (NCBI taxonomy): domain Eukaryota; kingdom Metazoa; phylum Chordata; class Lepidosauria; order Squamata; family Lacertidae; genus Podarcis; species Podarcis tiliguerta. The sequence continues at coordinate 48,599,854 of NC_139539.1, forward strand.
TCCAAATGAGGCCAATATCTTGCTGTCTGTGGGTTAACACCTGGCTACCAAGCAGGAAAGTCACCCTGTTGCAAACCTAGTAACTGTTGCTTCTTATTAAATGATGTTAGCATGCATGGTGCGTGCTTCTAAAGTAGTAATTTTTAATTTCATTCTTTCCAATTTAAAATGAGCTTTTTAATAATGTAGAACTTCAGAGATAGAAGCAATGTATTTGCATATGCCAGCTATGCGCCATCAGGTTTGTGTCTTTATACATTCGGTGTTTTAGTATCAAAGCCTGTTTTGTTGTTTTTTATTTAATAGCACCCAAAGGTGCGCTAGGCACATCACAGAAGGTATAAAGAGACACAGTCCCTGCACTAAAAAGCTTGTAATCTAAATTTAGGATTGACGTAATGCATGTGGATAAGTGAAATTGAGTGTGTTGTGTGTGAGAGCGAGAGAAGACAGCAGGAGAATCATTTGCTTGTGCAAAGCAAGGCAACTACATATGTCAATAAGAAAACAAAAAATGTTGGTGAAAGCTCTTGCAGTTAATTGACTTGTAATAACTTAAAGGAGTAACATCTTGGTTGAGTGTTTGGACAATTAGGAAATGTTCAGACCATGGGCTGGTTTGGAAAGGGCATTTTTTGACACCATCTGTGAGACCAGCTGTCAGGAAAGAGAAAATAAGGCCCACAGCAGTTAGGCAAGGCATTGTGTTGCTGGAAGTAAAGGTATCTGAAGTAGTGAGGCTACCCAGGAAAAAGGTTTAAATAAGATCCTCATTCACCTACCTGGTTAATTTTTGAGGATTAAGCCACAAGTGCTGACTCCTAGTTTTCATCACCCTTCACAAGGCAAGGTAGCGGCCTTCCTCAGTTCAGCTGGTAATCCCTTAATGTATTGCTGGACTACAAGACAGCTGGTCTCTGAGAGGCAAATATTTTTGGAGAAGCAAAGTAGCAGCATGACCTCCTGCTACACCTGATCTCAGTTTCTCTAGACTAACTAACCCTTTCCGTGGTAAGAGTCCACTATTGGGTGTTTCTTTCTGCATATATTGTAATGTTCTGTGCTCCACTGTCAGCCTCTGTAATCCTGGCAATACCTGTCTGTTGATCACAGGAGTTGTTACCATTTTTCTCTTGCTCTGCTGCATCTTTGCTCTTAATTCTAACCCTTCATGCTGTAGGTATTACTGGGATTGAACATAAATGAAGCTACATTACACTCAGGGTTGTGTGTTGTGATCCTGCAAGTACACAGAAAGTGAATGGAAGTTCAGCTTCCAAACATTCTTAATTTAGATTTATAAAAGGAAAAGCAAGCCTCTAAGCTTTATGGTTATGAGGTTAGGCTTGAGCTGCTAAAATCTCAGAAGCAGAAGAAGTGGATGAAGTAGATTTCCAGTGATTGAGGGCGACCTGTGCAGAGCTTGTCTGAGGCCCAGGGTGGGAGTCTTGTTAGGATAAAATTATAAACTCAAACAAAAAAGCAGCTGGTCCCTGGTGAGGCCCAGGGCAAGTATACCCGGCTGGCCATCCCTCTCTGCATGGGCCTGGTTGAGGGAGGGGCTTCAGTGCATGATTCCTGCATGGCTAGAAAAATCCAAGTTTTCGGGAAAGGGTCCTTCTCAGCCTGGCTGCTTGAAAAACTTTCTGACTAGAGATGTCTGATATTGAACTTCAGACTGTCTGCATTTTGTTCTGACTTGCAGCCCCTCTCCGAATATTACTATAAGAATAAAACCTTGGAAGATGCAGTCTAGCACATGATGATAGGGACTTTATAATGATAGGCACTGCTGCATTGAGAGGGAGAAGGTGTTGCCTCTGAGCTTTCCACTCCATCACCTCCACATGTCCCATTGCACAGCCTGTTTCCTATCTGCCAGCTAGAGGTGATGGCAGAAGATGGTGGAGGGACAGAACAGGATGCTCAGCCACTGCCTCAGAATTTTTAAAGCTTTTGGGAGGATCTATGGGTTGCAACCTTGCAGTTCCAACCTCACTCAGTAAAACCAGAATGCAGCACATTTTGTTAGTACATCTCACAAAGAGACAGCGCTGACTTTGAAGCCCTAACAACGCCCTAGCCTGGCCTTCAAACTAATTTCTGATATTTGGGATTGAGGCAGCTCCAAACCTCTGAAAAACCCAGTTCAGCCTAAAATCCCAATAGTGTGTCATGTGTAGAAGCCAAAATTAGTAGGACGAGAGAGCATAGACTTCTGGGAAAGGTTTTCTTTCCTGAGAAGCATTTGATTGTACTCCTTCCCCCCCTTGAAGTATCAGATTTTTGATCTTTTGGAAGACTGAACTGCAATGTATCTGTCAATTCACTACAGACTAATTTGTGGGCAAGGCTTGTACCTGCATTTAGTCTTTTGCAGGGAATGTGGGAGAGGCCATCTGCCATTGCTTTTCTACGTTACTTCCCCAGTGATTGGTGTGGGGTGTGGCGGAGAGCAGAGATTGAGAGTCTTCTGCTTTTGGTAGGTACTAATACTTGTTTGAAGAGAAATCTGATATATCAGAGTTATATTGGAGTTATTTAAACCAGTGGTTTAATATGGTCGGATGTAAAGAAAACAAGTGTTCCTGAATCCTTTCCTCTCCCTCCTCGCTCCCCTGTTATAGAATTTGGCCTAATTAAGTGTGCCTGAATGTATGCAAGTGCTGTTCATTCTTCATAACATGCCCCTTAAAAAAAAAAGCTCTGTGTTCATGCCATTAAAAAGAAGACAAAGAAGAAGAAAGATTTGATTTGGAAGACTGATTAGCAATCTGCTGTATTCTTCAGCTGAAGTTTGGGGGGCAGTAGTCCAATTCACTGTTTATTTTGAGGAGGGAATTGCAGGTTCTTGTTTTCCTCAGTCGTTAGATAAGCAATTTGACTAAATAGCAGTTTTAATCAGGTTTAATGACGTCTTCTCTGTGTGTAAGGGCCCATAAGATACTTAAGTCTAAAGGTCTGTTGTAATCAGCTAGGTTATTAGATTTGTTTACAGATCATATGCTATGGCTTTCCTTTGATAACAATGTGTAGTTGACCTTTGTTCCTAGTTAAAAGTTAATTAGAGAATAAATACAGTTGCCCCGTTACTGACTGGGGTGTGTTGCACTGCATGAAGGGAAATACTAAGATATTGACTTGCCTATATGTTACAAAATTACAAAACTACAACTGGCACTAAATGCACAATATAAAAGCACCCCAATGTTTAAGAATTCCTCGTATAATAAGGAATAGTAAGTGTGGACCCTTCCCCAAATTTTCATCTGAATTGTTTCACATGGTGATAGGAGGATTAATTGTTCTCTCCTTAGCTGCAGTCCTGATTAAAATCCCCTGCTCTCTGTTATTAGCCTTCTCCCTAAGACTAATAATACTAAGTGAGTGGCAATTTTAATCAGGATCACATCTGGGAAAGGAAGGGTTAAACCTTACCTCTTGAATTTCTGGTGAAATCCTGGTGACCCCCCCCCCACCTGCTATTTTAAAAATTGTGAAACTCACATTGCAGGTGTGGTTTTAATAGGGAATGGCTTGCTTAAAGCCGCCTAGTGAGCTCGTGGCAAAGTAGATTTCAAACTGGGGACTTCCTGATTTCATAGCTCCGTCATTTAGCTATTCTATCACAGTACATCAGTGTAATTATTCAGGCCCCAAGGTCAGAAAAAGCGGATTAGGAATGGTGTGGAAAATAATGCAATTGACTTTGAATTTCACCAGCTGAATCCAGAGGGAAATAAAGGCAGTTCCCAATTTAAACATGTCTGATTGATGCAAGATTGTGCACACGCGCACGGCACCGAACCTGGAAGTGACACTAAAGTGTCACTGAAAGGACAGAACAGGGAAGTGGCGGAATGCTTTAGGCAGGACACGTGCAGTGGCCCAGAATGTAACCCCTGTACAAAACTAGGATTGTCTGTACAACATCAGGAAAAGCTCTCTCATATCTAGGTTTAGGGAGAACGGTTATAGGTAAGACATTGTGTAACTTCTAGGCCGTCTTTACACAGGACCTCTCTTGTGTTACAAATTCAAGAGAATTTGGGGCATATTGTGGCGGTCCCGAGGCAGTTAAGGTGGTTTTAATAAGCTTATCATTTGCAGGTCAGAAGTTTCAAGGCAGTCTTTTTCATTGTCAAGCAGCTCTTACTGGTCATTTCCCCCTGATGTCTAGCTGGAATTTCCTTTTTGAAATTTCTACTCATTGATTCTAGCTCCTCTTTTTTAGTAACTTTTTACTCAGTTTTATAAACAAGGATCACAGGAACAATAAATGATACAAATAATTACAAATGCTATAAATAAAAAGACTATTTTTTTAACATCACAAAAATAGCATAATAAATTTGCAGTAATATCTACGGTTCATTATTAGTGGTCAATGTACATGTTCTTGGTTCATGAAGTGGTTTAAATAATAACAAAAGGGGAGCATCATTGATTTGAATAACTAGATAAACAGAGAACAAGTCTGCTCTCACCTCCTGCATGACAGGCCTTATTCTATTTGAAGAACACTGCTGTGTCTCACCTTAATCTTCCCCTTTTCAGGATATAACTGATTCTGTACTAGTAGTTAATAGTAGAAGGGAGTTCTGACCACTGTAGGAAACAGGACTGTGGACTAAATGGACCATCAATCCACTCCAGTAGGGCATTTCTTATGTTCTAATATTCAGTATTATAGTGTGTCTCAGTAGTTTCCCCCTTGTACTGCTCTTTCTTGTGTAGAAGAGTATCTGTTTTGTTTTTGGTATGTGAGCTTTTGTTTTGATAACAGATAACAGTGTGTGTACATATCAGATTTTATTAAAAAGTAACAGGGTTAAAATGTCCTTCTGTCTTACCATCTGAACAGAAGAGACTACTCACAGGTGGTGCAGAGGAGCAGCGAATTCACTTACTGTATACCTAGCAGCTCCTGCCCTAGTTTTTTCCATCTGTTCCTTCTCTTCCCAACCCCCATGTTCCACACTGTTTATGGTTGCAAAACAAACACCACCACCTACCCTTATTACTTAACCCCAGCTATTAAGAAAACATTGTAAGAAGAAAGGGCTGACAGATCAAGTATGTGTGGGGCCATTTTCACAAAACATAAAAGCAGATTAGGACTATTTGCATAACTGGAAGATGTTTCTTTAAAAAAGAAAAGGGAAAAAAAGAACAGCCAGAAAGCATTAACATTAAGAGGTGTGGGCAATTTTCATTCTTACCTGGTGTGCCCGCAGAGAGGATTTAATTAAAATTTAATAGCATAGTGCCCTGTGTGTATGATACAATGTATTGCACTTTCTTTATGCAATGATTTGCCTTTAGTAATCAGTATTTGAAAAGCAGAAGGGGAAGGGCCATGGCTCAGTGATATTACATATGTTTTGAATGGAAAAGGTCCCAGGTTCCATCCCCAATATCTCCAAGCAGGGCTGAAATAAACACCTGCCTGGAACCCTGGGGAACTGCTGCCAGCCTCTGTAGATAAAACTGAGCTAGGTAGGCGCAGTAGACTGACTTAGAGCACCTTCCTATGTGTCTAGATGTTCTTTCTCTGTGAGAAAGTACAGTACTGAAATGATTAAAAAGGTAATACCCCAGTTCCTAAAGATTTCAAAATGGAGGCCTTGAACTCCAGGCTCTAGTCAAGAATGATGTTGATGAACTTGTCGGAGGCTTATTTACTTAATGCCATCTGATGGGTACCAGAAATACCAATGCAGCAAGATAGGTCACTCTGAACTGCCTTTGGTGACATGGGTTCTTAATAAATTGGGGGGAAGTTTCATTGGAACCCTCCCCAAAAACCATGCCTCTGGGTGTACAACTGAAGATGCCAGCCTTCAAGATTTGGTTGTCCAAAGGCCACATAGAGAAAGTGACCCAACTTAAAATCCAAATTGCAAGTGCAACTGAGGTGTATCTGATGGTATTAGTCAAATTTCCAGGCATGGTGGTATCGTTTCAGAATCATGTTCCCTAGGCAGCACACCTCCCTTTACCCCTTCAGAAAATGCTGTTCTGCTATCAGGACCAGATTGCAAAATCCAAACACATTCAGATTTCAGTAAGTGCCTAGCTGTGCAGAGAGCTCTGATGATGGTAGTCCTATGGAAGTTAGTAGATGGGGTATGTTTGGATGCTCACCTCAGGCTTGTGATCACAAGACGCCAGACTTTATGATTGGGGACCCCACCCAGGTTCCTTGGTGACTCAAGGTGTTTGGAGCATCCCCGAAACAATGCAGCTTCAACTAGGTGGAGCTCAGGGGGATGAGGCTGGCGCTAGTAGCCTTGCTCTGCATGTTCTGGGACAACTATTTGAATGTTAGAATTTTGCAGCTATCATTGAGGAAGGTCTGTTAGGCATATTGCTAATGTTCAGTGGACCATAACATTAATTTTGGCAGCCAGAAGTCCATTTATGTATGCCCTAATGAACAGATATAGATAAGTTCCTTAAAGGAAAGTCTCTGCACCCTGTGCCTTTGAATAGCCACCCTTGTTTAGACTATCCCTTGACAAATGAAAGATCATTCAAAGTGCAGAAATCTTCTGTAATGTGGGTAGGTTCTCAGTATTGACAGCAGCACCTGAAGCTTAGGAGTGGCTGTACATAATCCCGGAGGGAGCTGTCATGAACATTTCTTCGTATTTGGATTTGGAGACTGTACTTACAATATCTATTTCTTCTATTGAATTTCCTGTCAACTGCCAGTGTATTTATGACCATAATGGACATTGCAGCAGCTTGACTGAGACGGAACAGTATGTATGTACATCCATATCTCAGCATTTTATTTTATATCTGGCAAGACCTGATGTCAGAATATGTGAAATATTTGAATTGCATCTTTATTAGTTACAAAAGAGCCATCTGACACCACCATAAAATATTCCTTTCTTGCTGGTCGATTTTAGTACTAAATTTGGATGGTGCTTTAGCCATATTTTGGTATATTGAATGAGAACTATTCTCCTGAGCCAGATGGCACCTGCCTTTGAAATACTACTTTGGGCAAAATCATTAGATCAGTCTTTCAGTGTGTATGTGCCAAGTCTTTAATATTAATTTCTCAAAAATCATTGAGGTGAGTTCTGGGCCTAATCCAGATGCTACTGTCTTCTGTAGTGCACATATTCCTCTGCATACACCAAGAGGTTGGATCAGAACCCTTCTTTGCTGAGGCAAAATATTTAACAAGCCCTAGTAGCATTTTTGCTTTTAAAAATCCCTCCCCAGGTAGCATTGTATGCTATTAAACGCAAAAGTTCTTAAACAGTTATAATACCTCATCTTAGCAGTATAAATATTTTAGAAGTCACATAATGCCTTGTCTATTTTTGTCCCTTTCTTCTGCTTTAATAGGCTGTGCAGAACTGAAACTGTCACTAAGTTGGTATTTTCTTTATGCAGCAAGGTCGTTGGACCATTAACAAAGGCTTTATTAGGGCTGCTCTGCGTTTGACATAGAGCAGAAGTCTTCTTGCTGGTTTCATCACTGAAGAGGCATTTAACAGAACTTCTGGAATTGCAGCCACATAACTAACTCGATCAATATTTAATATCAAGATACCCAGTCTAATTTTTCTTATCTGAGTTTGGTAGTAACTATTGATCAGTAACTCCCCCCGCCCCCGGAAACCTGCTAATCTATACCAGTTCCCTTATTATACCCATTACAGGTGTTAAAACTGTTGAGAGAACTGTTTAAAAGAAACAATAACTATTCAGAGGGTTAACGTAGACCAGGCATCCGCAACCTGCGGCCCTCCAGATGTTTTGGCCTACAGCTCCCATGATCCCTAGCTAACAGGACCAGTGGTCAGGGATGATGGGAATTGTAGTCCAAAACAACTGGAGGGCTGAAGGTTGGGGATGCCTGACCTAGACACTTCTTCCAGCATGAGTACATACTGTTAGGATGGTTGTGTTGCTAGTGGTTGTAATCCTGCTAAGTTATGTTGTTGTCTAGTAGTCTCTGTAGGGTAGACATTCTTGTTTTTGAATATTATTCATTGTCTAAGCATAATTTAAACAGGACAAAGCTTGGCAGCATTTAACCTTATTCATTAACTCAGAGAAAAACAGATTAAAGAAAAAGGAAGCAAGAATAGGCACAAAGGCCTATGACATTTTCTGGAATCTACTACAAATATAATGCAAATCCAAGTTTTGCAAACTGTCTGCCAGCATTGGAAATGCATGATTCCTCTTCCTCTCTTCTCCATAACAAATGCTCTCTTTCATAAATTGGAAGGGTCATGACTAATTCTGGCCAAGTCTTCCCGCCTTAGTGAAGTAGGAGAGCAGCCAGTGAGGAGTTTGCATATTGTTACTGTCCTTGCTGAAGATACTAGTCCCTATACATGTCTGAATCTTGACTATTTTTGTCAGTGAATAAGACTTTCTGGAGCATGACTGTGGATAGGGGAAATTTTTCCTTCTGTGACCTGTTTGTATTTTGTCCGGTGATGTGGGGTAGGACATCCTCCAGAGCTTTATTTTTCTGCAGAATTCCCCCCCCCCCCCATTTTGTAAGTTCACAATTGTAAATACAGTACAGTCGTACCTCGGAAGTCAAATGCCTTGCAAGTCAAATGTTTTGGCTCCTGAATGCCACAAACTTGGAAGTGAGTGTTCTAGTTTGTGAATGCTCCTTGGAACCCGAACGTCCTCCACAGCTTCCAATTGGCTTCAGGAGCTTCCTGCAGGCAATCAGAAGCTGTGCCTTGGTTTCTGAATGTTTTGGAAGTCGAATGGGCTTCCGGAACGGATTCCGTTCAACTTCCGAGGTATGACTGTATTAGACAAGTGGGGAAGTTTCAAAGGTTTTAGCTTTGTTTACTGACTGCAAGGCACGCTACTCTAGGACATCAGAAAAGTTTCAAGTATATATTGTTCTAATCTGAATATGAAAAAATTGAAAATGTAAAGCCCACACCATCGATTTTGCCAAGGGGACATAGGAGCACCTAATGTGTAATTTGAGGAACTATATAGTCAAGGTAGTGGAGTGCCCTAATAAGGAACATGGAAGGGAGCAGCAGAAACAAGATCCGATCTTTCCCAGAAAATGAGCTTTTATTGAGAAAGTAAAATGAAAAGAAAATTGCATGGTAAGTTACTGAAGGATTGTCCCAGAAGGGAGAGGGGTTAAGAAAGAAAGAGAAATGAGCAAGTTACAGTCCTGCAGGAGGCTATAAGTGATGCTGTACAATTCAGGAGAAAGGATGGTTGAAGTCCGAAAGGTAGGGAGGGATGAAGCAAGTTATGCTTTCCTTCCATGTGACCTGCCCAAAAACTCATCAGTAGGAGTGAGAGTCCATGGCATCAGGGTGAATCCAAAAAGCAGAGAGGAAGAGCAGGTGTTCCTTAGCCATGACACAGCTTTACAGGACAGGATCCCTACATGGAGATGTGTGGAGATAGGTAGCTGAAGCCAGGATCTCCAAAAATAAGTCAGGTTCAGTGTATCACAGCAAGATTGCTCTCCTGAAATCACACTGGCCATGGAATCTTGTAGAACCTCACTAATTTCAGGGGCCTAGGGCTAGTAGTAACCAGAAGGAAAATTTCCAGTTTCACCAAAAAAGGATATAATGGACTGTCCTTGATGAAAGGGTTGCTTGACTCTTCGACGGGATGTTTCAGTACTAATTGGAATTCTGGGCTCACAGGAGTCAATTGACAAAGTGGTCTTGAATGAATTAGGAAGTCAGGGAGATTTGTTTGTCTTGCCTTCCAGTGTATAGAGGGCTGGGCCACTTTCTCTTACATTTAATGTGTCAGCAGGAACTGCAAATGCATTTTGACCTAACCCAATAGACCATGCAAACTAACATTTCCAAACAAAATGAAGACTTCTGAGCCAAGGCACTTGGAGGTAAAATTATGCTTTGTGGAAAGAACCTCCTTGGTCAACAGCCTGCAGCAAATCTCATGGGAACCATTAAACCCGGTTGTTGAATAACCTCTTAGCATGCAGAAATTGCCTCTTGTCATAAAACCAAACCAGCTTTCTTTGAACACTTACTGATGGTGAATTCTGGGTTCAGTTCCTCTTGTTGTCCATTTCTCTGATTTATTTTACATTTTTCAGTGGGTAAACTGTTAATCATAGAAGGAGTTTTGCCCTTCCTTCATTGCTATCCTGCTGCCTCCACTTCTTTCCATGGGAAATAATGCATATTTTTAGAATAAAATATCGCTACCACATTTAGTGCAGGGGCACTAAATGGACAATTTACCAGTTATCTTGAAAAGGCTTTCTTCATTGTACTTTGTATAGTGTTATGATGTGGGCAGGATGTAAAATATTTGGATTATGTACTTCTAAATGTACTTTCCTGTTATTAATTCTCTTTTCAAATCTAATAATTCTGCTTGCAATAATTTATTTACAGTATAGCCAAGAGATAAATCTATAATTCACAAAATACATCATTAATAGGATGCAGAGCCTCCCACTTGGTCTATTGTGAAGTTACAGCGTTGTAAATGGGCTACTTTTGAAAACGGTCAAAAAACTTCAGTTGGTATGGGATGTAGCTGCAAGATGTTTTTATGAACCCATTATACTGTACTTCAACATCTTCACTGGTTCCCAGTCTCTTTCAGGCCTAATTCAAAAGTGCTAGTTCGAATTATTAAAGTATGGTTTGACAGTTTTGCATCTGAACAATTGCCTCTTCTTTCATGTACCTATCATGCCTTGAGATCATTGGCTGAGGTGCTTCTCTGATGGTCACCACCAAATAAAGGGCCTTTATTGTAGTGGCCCCTTGGTTGTGGAAAGACCTTCCCAGAGGGGTCAACCAAACACCTATTTCTCATTTATTTCACCTTGGAACTTTTAGAGACCTTTATTATGCCGTGGTTTAATAGTATTTTAGACCTGTGGAGTCCCCGTCCCCATCCCCTGCTTTGCTCTTTATTTTAATTACTTAGAGCTGTGGTGTTTTATTTTCCTGCACTCTATTCTAAGGTAAAATGTCTTGATTTTACATTTCTGGTTTTGAGGCATAATTGTGATTTAAAAAAACAAAAACTTTCACCACCTAGTATACTTACGTTATATTACTGAATGGCTAAACAAATAATGATAACTTTGGATTATCAGTATATTGACTTAACATTGATTGATTGATTAGCTAACAGGATTTATTTACCACCCAATCACCAACAGTTTAAAGCAGTTTATGTAAAATATAAAATATTCATAAATAATTGATTAAATCAGAAGTTAAAAACAAGTTAACAAAAAATTCAAAATATGAGTAAAAATAGCACTTTGAAAAATAGACATTATGAAATGTCTTATTAAAATACATGTCTGGGAAGCCCCACTTAAGCACAACAGTTTTTAGCAGTTGCCAAAAATAGTACAGCAAAGGCACTTGCTTCTAATATCATACTTGGGGCAGGGAACCCCAAAGTATAAGTGCTACCAGACTGAAGGATCAATTCCTTTCAAGTGCAGAATGAACCTTATGTGCAACTTGTACCCAATATATGAGTGAGCAAGATTGGATTCTGGTGCATTATGGTCCCACCGGTTAAAATCAGCATTGGGCATGTTTCAACCAAATCATTTTTTCTTACATTGAACCATTAGGTGTTGATTATTAGCTCATTGTCACCAGACGTGTTGAGGAATAAATGTCTCTCCTCCATTAAATTTATGGGAGAGATTGATATAGCTTGTAGAGCTTCATGTTGGGAATGCCCATTAAATTCAAGAATCTAAAAGCTCTAGAGACTTGAGGACCAGTTCACACTTCTAATTTCCCTGGTATGCAATCAGTTGCAACCTATAATGGAATACCAAAGCAATTGTAACAACTGAGAAAAGTGTGGCATGAGAGTGACTGCTGACAAAAAGTAGTTGATTCATACATGTGTTGAATCAGCCATGAGAGGGAAAGGCAGAGGCTAGAATACTTGATAATCATGTTTTACGTTTTACACATACAGTGGTACCTTGGTTTACGAACTTAAACCGTTACGGAAGTCCGTTCTTAAACCAAAACCGTTCTTAAACTGAGGCACACTTTCCCTAATGAGGCCTCCCACCACCAGTGCCCTTCCACCATTCGGCTTCCATTCTTAGACCGAGGTAAAGTTCGCTAACCAGGACACTACTTCCGGTTTTGCAGAGTTCATAAACCAAATTGTTTGTAAACAGGGTTGTTCTTAAACCGAGGTCCCACTGTACTCTGTTGTCAAGTAACTCAGCTAGATGGACATTGGAGGGCACCTTTTTATAGTTTCTAATGTGTCATGAAATTAAGTACAGCGGTACCTCTACTTACGGATGCTATCTGTTCTGGGGTGCCGTTTGCACGCCGAAAAGTCGGTAAGTAGAGCGCCGCTTCTGCGCGTGATGCAATAGAGCGCCCCTGTGCATGTGCGAAGCGTGCAGAGCGCTCCTGTGTGTGCATGAAGCACGCAGAATGCTTCTGTGCGTGCACCGAAACCCGGAAGTATACACTTCCTGGTTTACTGCGTTCGCAACCCAAAAATCCACAACATGATCCTAACACGAGGTATGAGTATATGTATTCTGCTTACTCTGGTTCAGGAGCCGCACTTAGCTAACAAATAACCCCTCTTTTCAGAGCAGGTTGATACTATTCAGACTGTAGATCACTTGCTGTGATGAGGTACTATGCACATTTTTTCTTAAACAAAAGAGGCTGGAACAATTTTTGCTCTATTTGGAAAACAAGGCTATGGGAGCAGGAAGGAATCTGTATAGGCCAAATAAAACGGATAAAATCAGAGTAGAGAAGAAAACTGTATTGTCATGGCTCTCAGAGGAAAGAGCCAACGTTGGTTAGTAAAAAAATTAAAAAAAAAAATTCGGCAACTTGCCACACATTTTTTTTAATCCATAGTTTATTTATCAGAATAGATAAGCAGAGTCAGTGCTTTAGCTCAGCTGATAGACCTTGAGACTTACCAGTACTCTTAAGGTTATGGGTTCCAGTCCCACGTTGGGCAAAAAGATTCCTTCATTGCAGAGTGGTGATCCCTTCCAGCTGTCCCATTCTGTGACCATTGGGTACTGCTGTTCATGCATGCATATGCTGATTTTGTAGAGGGTGAACTGAGCCCACAAACAGTCACAAATTAATTTTAAGAGAGCTTGTACTGTATTGGTAGTATGGCAAGCTGAGGCTTCTCTGGTCTTGCAAATGTTGAATTTGTAAAGGTTGCTGAAAATTGCACACAAGACCAGTAGTTAGGGAGTCTGCCCAGTTTTAGGTTCAGCAGACCTCTGCTAATTTTCTCTGTTGCATGTTAGAGGATCTGGGATTTAGCCATGCATCGTGACATCATCTGTTTTGCAGACAGTTGTGAGACTTCAGAATAAATAGCAGTCTAATTCCAGCAGTCTGTGGGTTGGTTTTCTGCTGAGTGGGAGCAGAACAAAACCAGCTTTGTGATGGGTTGTTTTTATGTTTCTCCAAGGAGCTGTTGGAAGTCTAAATTATAGTTTTTCTGATGGCTATTTGAGAAAGGGCAGCTAAAATGGAGGGGTGTTACTGGGAAAACAGTTGTCAGATGGCTACAATAGAGGTTTCCATTAGCTGATGAAGCACTTAGAAGTGGGAGGTCTATGGAGTCTGATCAGCATTGATATGGAAAAGGAGAGTGCCTGTCAGAGATCAGTTTTCTAAATGGATGTTGGGGGAAATGTTTGTCCAGAAACAGGGCTATGTCCTGGAGTGAAGGTTAGAACTGAAGAAGGGGAACAGGGGACCTAGTCACAGAAAGTAGATTGTGTTGCACTCAGTTGGGTTTATAGCTTGGGTTGGAGGCTGAAACGGAGAGCTAGTAAAACAAATTCAGCATTAAAAAAAAATCCTTAATTTAAATATCAAGGTGACTAGATAACTGCTGCTAAAAAGCTCAAGATACGCAATTGTTGTTGCTGAGCTAGGTTCCCAGAAGGTAGGCAGTCAGAAGAGGTCCTTCAAATACTCTTGCCAGCATCTTAAAGGTTGGTCTAGTTCAAAAAAACCCCAAGCAATTTGATTCTAAGGGTTTATTTTATCTGAAGGCTATCCAGTTGGACTCCAACTCATTACTAGATGTGGATATGTTTAGCTGTAGTGATTTGTTTGAAGTGCTGTGATATTTGGAAGAAGACCATAATCTTGAAAATGAAATCTTTCCTGGCCTGCAGTTCGGTGTGTGATTTGTTCCCCTCCAGGGCATTCTTGTTTCTGTTTAGCATTCTGTGAGCCATATTGAGACCTGGGCCTTGTTTAATCATTTTGGTTCTGATTGCTTACTTGTATCCATGGGTCGCATCTTGAATTCAGTGTTTTGCATTACAAATCCGCTCTCAGGAGATGGGCAGAATATATGGCTCCATCTGCCATGTCTCATTTTAGCTTTTTTAAATGTGTTCCCATTAACAGGTGAAATACTCAGCCCACAGAGAATTAGGCTCATGTCTCGGTATACAATTGAAGATGAATGCTGTCCATGCAACTGTTCTGCAGCTTGATGATGAGGTGGTTGTAACAGAATATTCAAAAGTGTTAACCTGTTATTTATGCTGTTGAGATCATAGGTTTCACTCATGTGATCAGCTTGTGGGTTTTTTAAACCCTGAACTGTTTACTTCCTTATTCTGCCTATGCACCAAATTCTAAATTCCACAGAAAATGCAAGAAAAGCAGATTACTCGAAAGAATATAATTTACGCTCTTTTGATCTTTGGAATTTGGCTAGAAATGCCTTAGAAATGAAGATTTCTCCTTATTACTATAGACTTTAGAAGTTTAAAGAAATGCTATACTGAAGGTGCTATTAATGATTCTGATGCTGGTATTAGGATTTGTATAGATTATCATTTATATTAAACCATAATTTGGTATCGCTCAGCAGTTTTCGTGATAGAATTATTTTTAGTGATTAAAATACATCTTTTCCGTGTCACATTTAATTCCTTAACCAGCTAGTTAACACCTTTGTTTAAGATATTCTGCTTCAGCATGTGACCCTGCTTGGATTTTATTTTATTTTATTTTTTAAGCTGAGAAGATGAACATTTTATCTGTTTCAAGGGCTAAAAGTAGATTGGAGAAAAACGATCATTTTTATTTTTTATCTAGTAACCCTCCTAAAAGATAAAATAACTGTTGCTGTAGCAAGAAACTGCTTCTTTCAGAAGTGGCTATGCTGAGCTGTTTTTTATGCAGTTTATTTCGTAGTGAAAATGCTGATTTGATATCCAATTAATTATCTCAAATTATTTCTATCCTATGTAGATATTTTACAGGGGAAGCCAAGGAAGAACATCATCACTTGCTGATGCTGAGCAAACTAGCCCACTTCACAGAGTGTAATAACTGCAGTCAGATGGTCATCCATATTTGTGACACCAAGGATGAGCACCATGGCCATGCAATCATCTCTCACCCACTGCACACCAGCTTCAGTGTGGAGATCCTGGCTTGCATTACAATTAGAGGTTCCTGTTTTGTCCGAACGGAAAAACTCTACCTTAATGTTGGTTAACCAACTTGGATAATAAGGCAGAATTTCATCCTGGATTTTAAGAATAATAAGCCAGGACCTCTCTGCTTGTTTTTGGCATGCAATAGGAGGAGAGACGTGGCCATAGTACTTGACCATGATTTCATAAATGTCCAAATGAAGCTTCTGTGTTCCTGTAAGCTTCTGAAAGTAGAGAACAGTTCCTGTTCTTTTTACCAATTTTAAATTGTTGGGAATAGCACTATAGTGTTCTGGGCTGGAAAGGGTATTGGTAGGCAACTTTGCTCTGCCAGGAGCAGCAGTTTCTTAGTCTCTGGACATTTAAAATCAAACAAGTAGAAACTTTGGCTCTTTAGATCAGCCTTTTAACTCTTTTCTCACTCCAGCCTATCCTTGTAACTACCCATTCAAGAGAAGAGGAATACAGAGTGTAGTGACATTTTTTCCCTTGTTGGTTCTCCTTCAAGTTTAAGATAGACCAACACATTACTTCCCTACTAGCTGAAAAGAGTACCAGGCACTACACTACCCCAGGAATATGATGTGGATGGGTGAGGAAATGGAGTGGAGTTAGTGGTTTAGTGATGAGGTGGGTATAATGTCATGAAGTAATTGCAAGGCTGAGTTAGCTCTAATACTTTCTAGAATACGCAAATATTTCAGTGTGACTGCTAAAAAGTTTATTTTAACCTTACATTCCATACTGTTTTTCATGGCATAAAATGCCCTAGAATATACTGGCTATGGGTCATCTCTTGCTCAGATCTGCTCTGCTTTCCTCTCCCCCCACTTTGTAAAGAAGATTAATTCCCAACCTGACAGTAAGAGCTGTTCGACAATGGAATTTGCTGCCAAGGAGTGTGGTGGAGTCTCCTTCTTTGGAGGTCTTTAAGCAGAGGCCTGACAACCATATGTCAGGAGTGCTCTGATGGTGTTTCCTGCTTGGCAGGGGGTTGGACTCGATGGCCCTTGTGGTCTCTTCCAACTCTATGATTCTATGAACCTCCACCTTCCATTTTCAACAGCCCACTTAATCCCTGTTCAGTTCTTCTTTTTTCTGCTTTACCACATGCTCATTCATGGTTTGCTTAGCACTGCATGCAACTGTGCTTTGGGGACAACATCATGGTAGACATGAAGTCCTGAGTAGACTCTGGCACTGCTGATTTCTAATGGGCACTGAGGTCGCTCAGGACAGTCAGTCTAGGCGCTGTTGGCACCAAAACTGAGATAATCTCCATCAGATCAAGCTGGGAAACTGTTCGGCAGCTGGATGGTCAGTACACTAAGAGCAGATCCACTCTGTCTCTCTTGAACTCCTGTGACAGAGATTTAAAGCAGCAGAGATGGTAACTGTCTTTCCTGCTCATTTGATGCATTTGTTCATATAGTATGAGGCTTGTAGTGGCTCCCAGGGGATCAACCCCCTATGGAAATAGCTACAGATTGCTGTGCACCAGATGTCTGGGTCATTTGGAGTTGGGTAGGTCTCCATATCTATCTGGAATTAAACATTATGCTGCTCCTTACAACCCTAATCCTCCTGCATGTTTCTGGACAACTTACTTTACAGTTTTGGTAGAATCCATTCAGTGTCCCTTTTCTTTCTTAATTTTTACTCACACAAGTACTGTCCTGTACAGCAGGTTCACAACTTACATTGATTTTACTTACACGATCATAGATTTACATGGACTACACACAAAAAAGAAAAAAGAAAAGAAAGGGAGCGACAGCCCCTTGCTTAACAGGCCCTGGAGGCTGTTGCCAGATCCCCATAATCCTCCAGCGCCCTTGCAAGACTGTTCCAGAGCCCGGTAAGCAAAGTGGCGGGCTTTAAAGCGCTTTTTGTGCAGGATACACCTTTGTGGAAATAGCTTTAAGCCCTCTGCCTTTCGTACCAGCCTCTGGGAGGCTCTCGCAAGAACCTGGACGGTAGGGGCAGTTCCAGGGGTTGCTCTGACTTTGCATGACTTTGCCTTTATGCACACACCCCAGGAACATAGCCCTTGCGTAAGTTGTAGTCTCACTTGTACTTAAAGAGCTAGGGTTGTCCCTACTGAAATTTCAAATGCTTCTGAAATGTGTTATGTATTGTTATGATTCATTGTTGATAAATTATGGTCTGATCCCACAGGCTGTAATACAAGCACAGCAACTGTAATAGGGATAGATGGGGGTAAGATCTCCCCATCGGTTCCGTGGCACACTGTGCCACTTTGTCTCAGGGCAGGAGCAAACTCTAGCACTGAAGTAGCTTTAGCCACTGCACTGTTATGAGATGCATAGATGTAAATGAGAGATGGTGGAGGTTGTATGATCAAGCAGTTCCACTTTTGGTGCTATAGAGGGAGAGAGGATATGATAACAATCTCAAGGTATGCTCATCTGTGAAAACTTGAATGTTCCTATGAAAGTATGTCATGTTTCTGGCAGCAATCCTTGTTCATGTGAACTGTGTGTCAGAGCAGGCCACCGACATGAATAGTGCCAGGACTGCGCCAAACTGCATGTTAATAAGTATTTAAGAAAGTGCTTGAAGAGTCTGACTGACCTATGGCCAGAAGCAAGTTTTGTAAACAAATGTTTACAAAACATAATCTCACGGCATTTTTATTCCTCACACACCCACCCCATGCTTATTGCTTGCAAAGTACAGTATCAATGCTTCAGTGCTTCAGAATTTTAGTATAGAGTATGGAGGTCACACTGGAAAAGTTAGCAACCAGCTATGATTTATTCCAGTGACAGTTTACACAGAATTCAGCCTGGCATCCATCTTGGAGAGACAGGATTCACACTGCAGGAGCGTGCTCAGTCTTGCTTCCCATACATACACTTACAATAGGATTAACCCTCTGTCTGCCTCCTCCAATGCCCCCACCTGCAATACAGTTATGTATGTATATGGCTTGAAATACTTTATAAGGCTGTGGTTAATGGGGACACTTCACTCATCAGGTTCAACAGAAATGAATATGTGCTTGGAGTCTCAATCTTACAGCATTCTGTAGGGTGGGGTGCATTCCTGATGCAAACAGGACTCTTCCAAGAAATGGGATGCAGATTTTTATATAGATGCCTGATGTTAAAATAGATAGAATGAATTCTGTTACCATTTGTATTCATAAAAATGCATTTCTGAGATTGTAGAAGATGAGATGCAAAGTGCTACAATTTTATGGTGTTAGATGAGAGATGCTTTTGCTTCAGTATTTCTGTAAATTCTAATGTTAAAAAACTGCTGCTGTTTTCTTCTTTTACTTATTGCTAAGACTGCTTTGCAGTCCCTTACCTAGGAAAAGCATTCTGTATGTCTTAATGTTTTTATTTTGAATCAGAGCCACTTTAAATTTATGGCCTTAAGTGACCATTCTGAACACAGTGACTCTGTCCTGGTTACCTCAACATGCTACTTAGCATTCAGGCAGATAATCAGTATCATAATTATGCAATTAGACAATAGTCTGAGTTATATTTTGAAAGAATATTATAAACAACAGAGGTATTGCTGTGCTATGTAGTCTTGGTGTGGTTTCTTAAGCAGTTTTAGAGTAACTTTCATTTCTTTGAGAGGTTTAACCTTAAGCTGTGCCTAGATTCAAGTCAACAGGGTATCTTCTGACCTTACCTAGGAGAAAGGTCTTCTGGCTTTCTCCCACATTATTATAGACTACAATTGATTCATTCAAAGGAAGCTATGATTCTATGATTCTAAGTACAATTTTAGAGGAGTCTTGTTGAATTCTGACCCATTTCTGTTGTTTGGAGTCTTGCATGCCTTCTCAAAATGCAGAATCATAGAATTGTACAGTTGGAAGGGATCCTGAGGGTCATCTAGTCCAGCTGTCTTTTCATAGAAAGCCCATGCTTCTCAGTGAACTAAGCTTTCTAAATTTGCTCTCTTAGTGTGGCTGCTAAACTGCCACACTTCCTTTAGTCATGAATGGATCCGAGAACCATTTTGGTGGGTGTATTTGAGATAGTGGGTGGTGGTTGTGGTCAACTGCAGCATAGTAATGTGGCTGTGGGCTTCAAAAGCGATGATCTTCCTGTAGGCTTGGATTGATGAATATGGGTGAGCTATGCTGCATTAGCTGAATGAATGGTATGTCATCCAACTCCTAACTTTGTAAATGATGGGTGAAAAGCGTTAGCTAATGCCTTTTTAATAATTAATTGGTGTGTACAGGCATATCTTAAAGCCATTTTCATTTCATATGTTATGATAGAGCTTTGATTAATTACTCTTCCTTGCTAAGTTGTAATAGAATAGTCTGTGAAGAAACGCTATACTTTTCATTGACCAGCTAATAATGGATCAGTTTAGAGGCAGTTGGCTGTACTTCAGGCTTATTTATTGTGTATAGTGGCATGTACATTAATGTTTGAGTAATAGAAGCTGCTGCCTGTTTTGATGGACTGCTGTCCCCTGCTCTTCCTATATTATGTATATTATGGGATTGGGCAAAGGAGTTACTTGTGTGCTGATATTGCATTCATAACTCTATTGGGAAACATGTTGCCCTATGGGTGCCCTGAAATGCCAATCTTTTTGTTACTGCACCCTAACACTAATACACATGCGCACACACACATTACACACATGAATAAATGCACATTCCTTTTACCATTTGAAGTAAAAAGGTTTTGTCTGCACACGAAAGCTCATACCGACACTGGAAGGAATTTTTAAATATTGTTTTGACTACGGCAGACCAACACTGCTACCTACCTGTAACTAGAGTTGGGAACCATTAGCGAATGGCAGAACCTCTTGCATTTCCTGTAGCCCACTGAATTCAAGTGCAGGAAAAATCAGATATGCAAAGCTTATACTTACTCTACTGAATAAAGCTTTGTGAATTCAATATTTCAGGTTAATATCCTACTCTTGTTTGTATACTTAGTTCTTAATGTTGGTTTTTATAATTTGCCTTGGGGCACTTTTGTTGGAAAAGCTACTAATATAATAAATAATAGCAACTTGAGATGGGACCAAAATCTGCAAGGGGTTCCTGTCACAGAGTGACCCTACAAGCTGCTTATTCTTGGAACCTGTCCAGAATAAATTTTGACAAAAGGTTAGCTAGTTTTTATGGCTATCTGAGAAAAATCAAGGTCTTTAAAAACAACACATATTTAGGGAAGCAGAACATAAACTTGCATATACAAAAGGAACATAAACTGGCATTCCAGCTGATATTACTATTTCATCCAAAAATCAGGGTCTTTGTAGTACTTAGCATTACACATAATATATAAATTTAAGTAGATAATTCTTAGAAAATACAAGTTTTCTCTCTGGGAAAGCTTTCCCATAGAAAACATTTTTTGATTAAACAAGATAAATCTTGACTTGGTAAGTCATAAAAATACTACCATTACTAAGGAAGGAAACTCCTTCAATTAGAGGAACTGCAGTCCCTTATGTTAGCAGGAGTGATCTCTGGAATCTCTTTGAAGGTTTCATTGTAATAAAGAATCTGTTAATACGTGGATTAAATAGTGAAGGAGATGTGGAATCAAGAATTTGAATTGACCGCTTAAGAATCTTATCAGCACAATTAGCTAATGTTGCCCTGAAGTTGATTTGGGGATTATAGTGAGACTCCAAGGCAAAAGCAAAAATCAAAGCTAACTGCTTCTGTGTACACTCAGGAACAGAGGTAGCTTAGTCTTCAACTACATAACTTCCACTCAAAATGGCTGTAAACGTCCACTTTACCTTTGGTAAGGTCAGTAGTCACTGATGTCAATTTGTTGTGTTTTATGGGTTTGGATTGGCCTTGGCCTTGAATTGTGGTTTGAATGTTGTTTTGTTTTGTTGTTTTGATGTAAGCAATAGGTTGCAAACTGCCCTAGAATTTTATCTGATGACGGATGATTTTGAAATTGAAATGAATAATAATAATAGTAGTAGTAGTAATAAATCATATCTAGGCGGCAGCAGATAACATAAATTCTGAAGTTGCACTGTCTTCTGATTTGTTCCCAAACATAATTCAAAATACTAGTCAATATTAGCTTTATTTCTCAAGTTCCTACAAGCTCACAACTTGCAGTGAAATAATGAAATAGTATTTAGAGGAGAAAGTAGTCATAAAGGATATTCACTATGGATATTTTAAAAACATCATAATGATCAAATTCAGGCCAGTCAACCCACTCAACTCCTTTTTGATATTAATGAAGCAAAACAGACAGCATGACCAATTCTCAAGAATGATGGGAGTTCTGCATTCCTGGTTTAAAACCATAGCATTGTCTCGCCTTCCCTTTTCTAAGTAGCCTTACTGTCCGTCTTCTGTGAGCAGCAAGATCCTCTCTTGATACCATTCAGGCTGGTGTAGGTCCTGAGCAGCCTGCAAATATATCTTGCTGATCTGCAGAATAGTTAGTTTCTTTTACATTCTGCCTTGCTGCATTTAAATATGTAACCATGCCTGTACCTGTTTAACTAAAAGCACATATATTCCCCAGACAATATATAATGGCAAGAGGATGTGCCAGTGAATCTTAAATCAGCACCTTGTAAATGGACAGCCTGTCTAATTCTGCAGGTCATATAAGAGAGAATGGCATGTATTTTATATATTAATTTTTTTTGCAGATATTAACATCAAATCTGTGTTCTGTATTTGTCTACAGAGTCATTCAGAAATGGAGTGAAGTAATGGGATGCAGTACCTATTTCATCTATTAAGAGTTCCTGGGGGTGGAAAGCAATAAAGTAATGCAGTAAAAAATGTCCCAATTGTCCCTGCTATAAAATGCTGTTGGGCCTTCTGGCAGAATGTCGTGAGCAACGAATGGGGCTGCCCAGCTGTCAGCAGTCATTTAGTAATGAAATACCGTAGATTCATTCAGCAGTTCTCTTCCTCTCTTTCCTCAGTGCTCTGCTGCTATAGTCACTGAAGAGAAGATTCTGTGAAATCAATTAGCCAAGCTACCTGTTTCATGCTGGGTGGAATTAGTTGCAGGGAAAAATCTCAGTTTCCTTCAGCATTAGGTGAATTGTGAGACCAATTAGTTGCTTTAAACTACCAATACTTTTTTTTTTTGTAAAATCAGCCACACTAATTTGGCATGCAGACATCACTAACATCCCTAGCAATGCATTGACTCCTTGACTTAAAGTTGGCCATTCAAAATCTCATCTGGCCCAGATTTCTGTAGGTTACTATTTATAGTTGTGTTTAGAAAAGACTTCACATCTAATGGTGTTTAAAAAGTGTACTTAATACTTAATGTGTTAGCTTTGCTTCCATTGAAGATGCTCTGACTGTAATCACTGTGTTCAGTACATAAATTTCTGTGGTACATGTATGTTCTCAACAATTTTGGTATTAATGAGTTATGACGCTAGCTGGATTTTTACGTGTGTGTGTGTGTGTGTGTGTGTGCATGCACACGCTGTGTTTTTATCCTTGCAGTCCAGCAACTTAGCATAAAACGGTTCAAAAGATTTTCTCCTGCCGTTTAAGATTCTCAAAGCTGCATGAATAAGCCCAGGCCTCTAATAAACAAAAGCCTAAAGAGCTGGTTTGCTGTCTTCTCTGCAGTTGCCTAAAGCTTTCATCTGTCCAGAAAAATGCATCAAACAATAGGCATTATTAATGGCGAACCATTTTTTGGGTAACATTTCCTTTAAAAATCACTTGCAGTTGTGCTCTTCTGGCAATTAGCAGCTTAAACTCTGCTAAAATGTACTTTATAAATTGGCGATTCATGCCATAAATTTTCATAGTCCCTAGATGCAGGAATCTTGTTGCATTAGTGTTTAACTAGGAGTGTTTGAAGGTAATAGTTTAATAAATATTTCAGAACTGTGTGCCATAGCAGAATTTTTACCCTTCTTGTCCATGAAGTCTGAATTTTTAATAGTGAAAATGGCAAATTACCCAACCAGAATGTTTGGAGGTCTGTCGGCCCTTTTTATGGACCTTTCGAAGCTAGATAAGACTTGTATTCTAATTCTAATCCAAATACAATGGTGTTCCAAAGCTTGCGCACCACCCCCAATCTCTGGTGAGTGATGCGCAAGATTCCAGAGAGTTCCAGGTGCTCACCCAGGGTCATGTTTCTGTTGAGAACCAAGACGGGGCAGAGTCTGTAGCGTTGTTAAGAAAAAGGGTTTAATTACACATATTTACACCTGTGTTTAGATTACACATATTACACATATTTACACCTGTGTTTAGATGAAAGGGGTGCAGATCTTACAGCACTGCCATCTCAAGAGCAGCTTGTTCTCCATAGCAGCCCAGCATTGCCGACAGAGCTAGCCTAAGCACCATCACTTTGTTGCAGCTTCCCAGCCAGCGCTAATGGCTACTGCCCTTCAGCCCCCACCTTTGCCCCAGAAACCTCTGCTCCAAGCAACTCCTCCCGATCTGTCTGCTATTCCAAACCTAGATTTTATTTAAGGCATGATTCCCCCCCCCCCCCCCCCCGTGAGCACAGCCTCATAATCTGGCAGCCTCCCCTTACCTTGTCTGATGTTGAATTTTTGTCAGGGTAAAAACTCTGCTTTGTTCCTGGGCAGCACCTCTCTAAGCCCAGTTGCTAAGGAAGCTGGCTTGACTTCAAACCCCACGTTTTACTAATTTCAGAAATTATGGGGAGGGGGGAACCCGGCTCCCAGGAATTTTAGGAGATCCTTGCCCCCTGCAAACCCACAGCTAGAAGGGGTGGCCATTACTGTTTGGGATGCATAAATGAGGTAGCCTTTTTGGGATGGCATCTAACCCCAATAAAATTTTTGAACATACTGGCCATTGGGTAATGGGTAGCGCGCGCTCTCTCTCTCTCTCTCTCTCTCACACACACACACACACAGAGAGAGAGAGAGAGAGAGAGAGAGAGAGAGAGAGTTAAGTAAAAAGAATAAAACAACCAATTATCCAGTTGCGAGCTATAGGTTTCATGCTTTTTAACTAGTTTTGGCCCGAGAGGGCGCAAACTGACTGGAAAACATTCATAACGTAGTTCTATAATTTTGGGTAGCATCACTGAAAAGAGTTCCTTGTAAATCATGCAAAGGGGAAATCTTTTTTTTATTTTTTTTAGGTTTGTCTTCGGAATAAAATTGTTCATTGAAACTGAGAAGTAGGTCTGTCTTCTGCATTTTATACACCCCGCTCCCTTCATTCAGCCTGCTATCTGACTCTAATCAGTGACAGCACATTTCTGTTGAGTTAATGTTCTTGGTATAAAGCAATACCACCCACCCACCCACCCCACAGGAAAAAAATTATCTGTCAGGACAGTTCCTTCCAATTACCTAGGCCTTAAAAATGGAGCGATTGCCAAGCAGGTGGGGAGAAAAGTGAAGTTCTGTTGTGCGAGAAGTCTACATACTTGCAGAGGCAATGAGACAAGGCTTTTATGGTGGCAGCAGAACAGTTGATCTTTTCTCTGAAGGTGGTACATGTAGCTGGTTCTCTTTCCTTTCCAGGAAAGAAGACATGCAGCTCAGTGTGCTGCTTCCAGAAATACTGAGCCGCTGCATGCTCACAGATCAGTCTTATCTGGAGCCAGTTCTTATATGCCTTGGGTGAGCTGTTTTTTTCCCCAAGCCTATTTTACTGCATAGAAATTCTTACTGCCTGAAATACCTTCTCCATGATTCCTAAATGCTTGAAGCAGCACTTGGTTTGTGTCAAAGGAAGAGCAGGACTACTGTATGGGGGATGCTTATTTGTTTGTATGGGGTATGTGACTTGTAAAGGGATAATAATTTTAATGGTTGCAGCTAATGGTTGCAGGAGGCAAAGGCGGGGTTGTCGGGCTGGCGTCCTGGTAAGATTGCAGAGGAGTCCATCTAAACCACCGCTCCCTAGCATATTTCTTGCTAATGTGAGATCTCTTGCCAACAAGATGGATGAATTGAGGCTGCAGGCAGCAAAGAACAGCCTTGTAAAAGATTGCTGCGTTTTATTTGTCATTGAGACATGGCTTCAACCGTCCATACCAGACACAGCTATTCAGTTGGAAGGCTGTGCGGTACATCGTCATGACCGAGGCATGGACTTCGGAAAAACCAAAGGAGGGGGGCTGTGTGTATATGTGAACAAATGCTGGTCCAATAATTCGAAGACTGTGGGCAGTCACTGTTCACCGGATTTGGAATATGTGGCTGTTAAATGTAGACCAGCCTATCTCCCTAGGGAGTTCACAGCTGTTATGTTAACTGGTGTGTACGTGCCACCAGATGCCAATGCCAACCTGGCTTCGGGATGCCTGCAGAGCCTTATCAGCAGCCAGCAAGACAAGTATCCTGAAGCTGTGCACATCATTGCGGGAGACTTCAACCATGTTGAACTTAAAACAGTGCTCCCAACGCTCTATCAGCATGTGAAATGTCCCACAAGAGGGGACAAGACACTGGATAAAGTTTATTCGAATGTAAATCACGGCTATAGGGCTTTACAGCTGCCACACTTGGGCCAGTCCGACCATATGTCTCTGTTCCTGGTACCAGCATATATCCCACTTAGGAAACGGGCTCCCACAATATTAAAATCTGTTAAAATCTGGCCTGAAGGTGCTATTCACCAGCTGCAGGACTGTTTTGAGAGAACCAATTGGGATATTTTCGATCATACAGACCTGGAGGAACACACGGCGGCAGTTCTGTGCTATATCAATCACTGCACAGACACTGTCACAGTAAATAAATCCATCCGGTTTTACCCCAATCAGAAACCCTGGATGAATAGAGAGGTCCAGTGCCTGTTGCGGGAAAGGAACAGGGCTTTTAGGTCGGGCGAGGTGCAGCTTTACAGTGTGGCAAGAGCAAACTTGAAGAGGGGTATTCGACGGGCAAAATTGGATTATAGGCTGAGGATTGAGGATAATTTAAGGAGCAACAACACAAGACAGATGTGGCAGGGGATTCAGCATATTACCAACTACAAACCTAACCTTGGTGCTGTCGACGGTGACCCTTTGCTGGCGGAGGAGCTTAACCTCTTCTTTGCTCGCTTCGAGAGGGAGCCACCTGAGACGCCGGTATTACAGCCACCAGCCCATGGGGGCCCCTCATTCACGGTAGAGGAGCATGAGGTGAGACAGGTATTGAGGATGGCGAATCCGAGGAAGGCGGCTGGACCTGATGGCATCACTGGAAAGGTGTTGAAGGGCTGTGCGGATCAGCTGGCGAGGGTCTTTACTAAGATCTTCAATAAGTCCTTACACCAGTCTATTGTCCCACCCTGCCTGAAGTCGTCAACTATTGTCCCTCTGCCTAAAAAATCCACAATCAGTAGTTTGAATGACTACAGACCAGTTGCACTGACTCCAATCATCATGAAGTGTTTTGAGAAACTGGTGCGCCGTCACATTATTTCCTGTCTTCCATCAACTTTTGACAACCACCAGTTTGCATACAAGGCAAATAGATCCACAGAAGACGCTATCACCACCACTCTCCATGCTGCTCTGTCCCATCTGGAGCAGCCGGGGAGTTATGTGAGGCTGCTGTTTGTGGATTTTAGCTCTGCTTTTAACACTATCCTCCCCCATAGACTGGTGTCCAAGCTAGAGGCGATTGGACTCTCCAACTCCACCTGTCTCTGGGTTTTGGATTTTTTGTCAGAACGTTCTCAGAGGGTTAGAGTAGGGTCACATATGTCCACAGCCCTTAGCCTTAACACCGGCTCACCACAGGGTTGTGTGTTGAGTCCCCTGCTCTATGCTCTCTATACGTATGACTGTACAGCCATCTATTCCAGCAACAAAATCATCAAGTTTGCTGATGACACTACGGTGGTAGGGCTCATTTCAGGAGGGGATGAGTCCGCCTATCGGGACGAGGTGGAGCGGCTCTGTGTTTGGTGTGGAGAGAACAATCTGGCTCTTAATACGGCTAAGACCAAGGAATTGGTGGTGGATTACAGAAAAAAAAAGGCGGACATTCAGCCCTTGTATATCAACGGGGAACGGGTGGAGAGGGTGGCGGAATTCAGGTTTTTGGGAGTAACTATCGATCAGGGCATGACTTGGAGCGCAAATACCACTGCTCTGGTGAAGAAGGCCCAGCAGAGAATTTATTTCCTCAGACTTTTGAAGAAGAACAATCTGAGTGAGAGACTGCTGGTGTCCTTCTACCGAGGCTCCATAGAGAGCATTCTTACATACTGTATTTGTGCTTGGTTCTCTAGTTGTACAGCTAGGGAGAGGAAGGTGCTCCAGAAGGTCATAACCACAGCCCAAAGGATTATTGGTCATCCTCTCCCATCTTTGGAAGAACTGTACGGTTCCCGTTGTCTTAGGAAAGCAAACAACATCCTGCAGGATTCATCTCACCCGGGACACAGTCTGTTTGCACTACTGCCTTCTGGCAGGAGATATAGAAACATCAAGTCAAGGACAAATAGACTGAAAAACAGTTTCTATCCAAGAGCTGTGGCCTTTTTGAATGCTGTAACTCGATAGTGTGACCTGGGAGTTTGATGGGTGTTGGTGTGGGTGTGGCTGGAATGTGGTTTGTTTGGTTGTTGTTGTTGTTTTGCTTTTGTTGTTTTTAAGGGATGGCATCCAATTTCGTTGCACTTGTGCAATGTTGCACTTGTGTAATGACAATAAAGAATCTATTCTATTCTATTCTATTCTATTCTAATAAGCAACAACAAATGCTTCTGGTTTTAATATTTGCAGTGTTTAATTCTTCTGACTGTTTAAATATGTATATGGTATCTTTGGTGACTGCATCATTTAAACCCGCAGAGACTGAAACTGAAGAGATCTAATAAAGAACTTGTCAATAGGAGAAAAATCCTGATCATTCTTTTCCTTCAGGCCATTTTTCTAGGGAAAGTCTGAGCTAGCATAGCCTTGTTTCTTATCCACAGGATGGGAGCAAGAACCTGTTTAGATACCTACTTTTCATCATCATAGTTCTATTCAAATTTTATGTGGGCATAAAAATATTCAAATTATGCTGAGCCCTATCAAGTCAACCAAGCCTCTTTCCGTTTCTGCCCCAACATCCCTAACATCTAACTTCTAGGTTAGATTACTGTAATGAGTTATACATAGGGCTGCCCTTGAAGATAGTTTGGAAACTGCAGCTGGCACAGAATTCAGCCGGATTGTTGACCAGAATTAAAACAGTCTGAATATATAACACCAATTCTGGCATAGCTGCAGTTGTTGCCAATTAGTTTCTGAGGCTATAAACCCCAATGCTTCAAGGGCCGCTTCTCCCTTCATGAAGAAACCTGGACCCTACATTCTTCATCTGAGGCCCTTCTCTGAATACCTCCTTTGAGGGAGGTTTGGAGGCTGGCATCATGAGAACTGGCCTTCTCAGTGGTGGCTCCCCAGCTGTAGAATGATCTCCCCTGGGAGGCATGTCTGGTACCTTTACTATCTGGTTTTAGGTGCCAGGTAAAATTATGTTTATTCACCCAGGTCTTTGGAGTCCAGTCCTCAGCATATTTTTTAGTGGAAAGGGAATGAATTGGATTTGCTCTTTTATGCATATTATTGAGAGTGTTTTAGATTGTTTTTATTATGGTTTTAGATCTGTTTTTAATCTTTGCTTTTCTGTAAGTCACTTTCACTTTTCAGGCTTTTTTTTTTTTAAGTGGCTAACAAATATAATAATAATAAATTTGATCTGGCATGCTTCTGCGTCTTTTCTTTCCTCTTCACTCCCCACCCCCACCCCAAATGCTGCTGCCAGCACCAGTTCCACTTGCCATATTTGGTTATGTGTGATGCTCTAAGCCACATTCTAGTGGTGGGTAGGGCCATAGGGAAAAACTGGCAGAGCAATGGATGGGACTGCAGTTCAGCCATACGAATGTCAAACACACACACACACACACACACACACACACACACTTCAATCTCGGCAGGCAAGAGTGCAAGGGCACATTTCAAAAAGGCAAAATAATATCATTTGCCCAACTGGCATACAGGGTGCAGTGTGAAGTATGAACAAGAAAACACTGTTGATGAGAGTATTGCTACATTCACATCCTAT
The DNA here is from genome assembly GCF_965153285.1 of Podarcis tiliguerta. Lineage (NCBI taxonomy): Eukaryota > Metazoa > Chordata > Lepidosauria > Squamata > Lacertidae > Podarcis > Podarcis tiliguerta. The sequence continues at coordinate 48,629,366 of NC_139539.1, forward strand.
CTGTAAAGGTGGAGAATTGGAAAATGCAAAGCACAATTGCTATAAAGGTACTGTGTATTTGTGCTTAATACCTAAGAAGCTGTGGTTTTCCACCACTATTGGGCACTGGAGGAGATGTGTTTGCGGTATGCTGAACATTTTCTTGCATTTTGCTTTGTCTTAAAAACAGGCTAATACTATCAAATTTGCTTGGTTCCTCTCACACCATTAAGTTTACTTTGCCCCTCCTCCACCCTATAAAGCTTTTGCCTTCAGGAATATAAGCTTTGGCAACCAACAGAATTAATAGAGCTTTCCTTCTAAGTGCTGCAAATTGTGTGTGTGTGTGAAAGTGGTGAATTGGATCATAATGACTTGGAGTGTACATTTCAGCACATTAATGCCTGAATGGATTTAAAAATCAACTAACGGTAACTTTATTCCTTCAGCAAATTCAGTTTTTTGGTTTTTTTAAAAAAATAAAAATACTGAAAGTCTTCCCAAGAGTCTGCACATTCTGTATCCCCTTTAGGTATCTCACAAGGTCACTTAAAGTCAGTAGTCTGGAAAGAGAGTGAGTAACTTCAATAGCAAAGCAATGACATTCCTGAGATAGCAGTTGGAAGACACCCTTTTGAAAGGTCTTTCCATTTTCTGTCAGCAAAAAAATCTTCATTATAAAAGGCCACTTCCTTTTGTGAGGTACATAACTCATTGAGGTGGATCTTCTATTACAATCCAGGTTTATCTTGAATCAGTCTATTAGTGGAGGACAGTTCCCTTGGTGAACAAGATGTATAAAAGTTGTGAGGAATAATTGAGATATAAGGAAACACATACTTGTAATTTGTGATAGCCGCAGCTTGAGTAGGGATTTTTTTTTTTTTTAAAGGCTGTGCTCAGGTCTTGCATTTTACAGGTAGTTTCTCTCCCCGTAACACACAGGTTGAAAGATTAATGGGAAGAAATGAATGAATTTAGACTTTCAGAAAAGTAAAGTTTAGTCCATGGGTAGGCAAACTAAGCACTGGGGGCCGGATCCAGCCCAATCGCCTTCTAAATCGAGCCCGCAGACAGTCTGGGAATCAGCGTGTTTTTACATGAGTAGAATGTGTTTTTTATTTAAAACGCATCTCTGGGTTATTTGTGGGGCATAGGAATTTGTTCATTTTTTATTTTATTTTTTCAAAATATAGTGCGGCCTCCCACAAGGTCTGAGGGACAGTGGACCGGCCCCCTGCTGAAAAACTTTGCAGACCCCTCGTTTAGTCCCATATATATATCCTGCATAAGAATGAGGATTGATAATTTTCCTGCTGAAACTTTTTGCACCTTTTGTTGTTGTAGTCTAGCTGATTGATTTTACAGCTTTTGTAATGCCAGCATCACATTTAAGGTTCTGTAAATTCCCCCAGCCTCTTGCCAGTGACAGCTTCTCCACACTTTCAGCAGAAGCCTGCTTTCTGGGAGACCCAACTTGTGGGAGGGGTGGTTTCTTCTTAGAATCATAGAATTGTATAATTGGAAGAGAGCATGAGGGTCATCAAATACAACCCCCTGAAATTCAGGAATCTTTCTCCCAACGTGGGGATTGAACCCACAAGCCTAAGATTAAGAGCTTCAGGCTCTACCGGCTGAGCTATCCTAGGAATGTCCAGCATACTCTGCCTTCTGTAAATCCCCATGGAGAACTTGCCCCTTCTTTCAAAGAAGGAAGAGAAAGAAGCCACATCTCCTTTATATGCACGCACACACAGAGTTTTCAATGGACCAAAGGATTGTGGGCATTTGCAAGAAGCAACAGAAGAAGCTCAGTGGGTAATGTGGGGATGGAAAAGAGGAATAGTATCTCTCTCTCTCTCTCCTCCTTGCAAAAACCCAGCGTGCAGCAAAGAAAAACATTGTTTCGCTTTCTCAAGAAGAACATTTGCAGAAATTTCCAGAATTACTTTTGTGCTACTGCCACCGCTCAGAAAAGCTCGCTCGAGAGTTCTCAAAGAGCTCAAAGCTGATCTTCTAACTTAACCCTCAGAGAACAGCCTCCTTACTTGAGGATTGGAATGTAGTAGCCAAAACTGTGGACCCCAGGTCCTAGCATTCTGCAGGTGAAACCTGGGTGCATTTGTAGGTCTCCTGAGGAGTTAAGCTCTTGAAAAGTATTTAAACATGAGAATACTTCATGCATTCTAATTAGGATTTAAGTCAACATGGCAGGGGGGGGGCAGTAGGGAAGAGTGCAGTAACTCCACCTCTTCCTCAGACTCACAGAAGGTAACAGGGCCTTCTGTACTTGTGGAGGCTCCCCATGCATTTTAGAACTTGGATTTTCCAGGATTTTAAAATGCACACGGAGCCTCCATAAGTACCGAAGGTTTCCCTTTGCAGATACAGTGGTATCTCTAGTTATGAACTTATTTCGTTCTGGAGGTCCGTTCTTAACCTGAAACTGTTCTTAACTAGAGGCGTGCTTTCCCTAATGGGGCCTTTTGCTGTGCCACCGGCACATGATTTCTGTTCTCATCCTGGGGCAGAGTTCTCAACTTGTGGTAACTCTTCCAGGTTAGCAGAGTTTGTAACCTGAAGCGTTTGTAACCTGAGGCATTTGTAACTCGAGGTACCACTGTAATCTCCCTCTACAAGTTGGAGAGCGATCAGAATGGTGGTGCAGGCAGAGCTAGTGTGCTTGTCCCCACTTCCCTCCCCCATATGTTTACTTCACTCCTAATTATAATACACGAGGGGGAGTAGTGAGTATGAGGAAGGTATGTTTGTCATTTAAGAGCCATAACCATTCATTCTAGAATTTAATCTCTGACTCCCCTTTGTTTACTTGTCCCTAGGCTATTAGGAATCAGCTTTAAGTTCTAGAGTACATCTTTTTATTGTCCCTCGATTCCATTTTTCAGCTTTTAAACAGCGGCTCCTTGGCACTGCAGGAACAACCCTGCTGCAGTCTTGTCTTTCTCGGCTCATATACTCAGTAAGCATTCAGCACTCACATGGGGCAGAGGCTGCAGTATATATGCCCATATGGTAACATTGCAAACATGTATGGGGAGGAAACAGAAATTAAAAAAACAAAGCAGATGTGGAGGCATCTTGCTTGCTTGATCTCTTCATCACTGACTTTTGTGAACCATAGGAGGGAAGCACAATCCAGAAATCCTTCTTGTTTTTGTGGAGCGAATCCTGCAAACCAGGGCCCAGAAAATGAAAGGGAATTTAATTACTTTTTCCTAACAGCTAGGTTTATTGTTTCCAAACTATGTCTAGCGCTGGTTTGAGTTTCTCTTACGTTTAGTGGGTAATGCATGGCAACTCAGTACATATCTCTCTAACAATTTTTTCTGCAGTCTTTTCTTCCCAAAGCATTTAATTCGCACCCGTCTGGCCATTTACATATTTTGAAGCCTACGAAACATATTTGTTGAATTAGAGGAATTACATGGCCCATATAGTCTTTATGTATAAAATAAATTCATGTGTACATCCTCAAAGCTTCCTTTCTCTTTACGATGGAAAGCTCAGCTAGACCAGAGTTGTCAGGGACTGGGCAGAGGAGGAGGAGTGGTGGAGACTTCACCCCCCATCCTGACCCTTCCAGGGAGGGGGAAGAGGAAAACAAGATAGATTTACAACAGTGGTTTGTGGGAGGTCACAGCTCAGAGGCAGATGCAGGGAAAAGTTGGGAAATAATGGGAGAGGAGGAGCAGGCAGAGCCAGAGCAGCAGCTGGCTGACACGTTGTCACTAGAAAGCATTCCAGACCCACCATCTCCCAGAACCTGGCGAGCCTTAAAAGTAGGACAGCAAAGAGCTCAGAGGTCACTTAGCCAGCATCCATAGAGGAGATGATGATGAATCAGGAAGTGGGAGAGAAGGAAGTGGAGAGTCACTCTGAACAATGCCATTACCCAAGAGGCTGGGTTCTATAGACTCTCTCTGTAAAGTTTGAAATAAAAAAGGACTGTAAGAAACTCTCCCTTGTCTTTATGCTGACAGCACCCTGGCAAGAGTTTGGAGATGCAGTGCCTCAGGATTCCACCAGAGTGCTGAACTGCAGCCTCCTTCTGATTGGCTGTGGTTACATCTAGCCAGAGGTGGGTGGAGCCAGCAGGAAGGGAAAAGAGAAAGCATTAGAGAGGGGAGAGTTGACGTTCTTGGTGTTCAGCTGGGTAAGAGCATAGCTCCCTGTGCGTGTGTAAAATTCACTCTGAGGAAAATATCTGTAGCCAGAGAAGGAAGTCTCTGAGCTTAGTTTGAAAGACAGTGGTTAGTGTTTTTTAAGCGTATTCAGACAAGAGAAGTAGAAGTTTGAGGGAACACTTGACTTGGGTCTCATTTCAGTCAGAAGGGGAGTGATATTCTGGAAAGGGGAGAATCCCAAACTAGTAAGTAGGGGTGTGGTGATCCCCTTGGTCTGTTATACTGCTAGAGGAGCCTCAGGAGTGTGATTTATTGAAGGTGTGTGACAGAAGGCACCACCTTGTTTAAAAGCCAAAGTATTAAGCTGTAACACCTATACAGTTAAGGAACTGAAGTGAAATAACTGAAAAGAAGCTGTGCGATTACCACCTTGTTTAGAAGCCTGTTACATCCACTAAATTTCACACACACACACACACACACACACGAAAGATTTCTATCAACTGACATCTTTTGTTTTACCAGTTTTGTTCTGTAAAATAAAGCTTTCCCCCCTACTTAACTTATCCAAGTCTCCCAAGTACCAGAGTTTTCTTTAGAAAAACAAAAATTAAGCAGTAGTTAAGAGGGGGTTCGCCTCAATCTTACTGTATGGTTCACATTTTTAAAAATAGATGTTTAAAATTGATTTTCAAAGAACATACAGATATCTCCCCTCTATAATAAGCACACCCCACCCCTCCTTCCTTCCCTAAAATACAAAGTTCATGGGAAGACATTATTCCAAAATTGTAAACGTGAGTTGGGCACATGCCACTGTAGTTGGTGTTCTGTTGAATATGTGATGAAGCAATATCGTGCCTCTATAAAATCGTAGCAAGAAATTCAGTTTTTATACAGGCTCTGTGCCCTTTATGGCAAACTGGTTTGCTATAGCCATGGTTTGGAACCTAAGCAATAGTTTTGGTTTGCAAGTATATAGGAACTGTTTTCATTTTCTTCTCCTCAGCTCTCCTGTTGGTAAGTTGCAATGGCCTCGGGAGCCATAACTATGGTTTGTTCCTAGCCATGGTTTGAAGTGATGTTTGAACTGAGCAATGGAATACATAGCTGGAATATCGCTATTAGCTATGCATGCTTCGGTTCTTTCAAATGATGTAGACGACTATGATACACCTTGACAAACTGTAGCACAGAATTAGTTCTTTCACAGGAGATCCCTGGCTTTGAATACAAACAATCTTTGGGATTTCAGTATCTGCTTAGTAATGTGTTGCTGCTATCTATATCACTGCAACATTTTTGAGTGCATTCAGATCAGGGAGAAGAAAATAGTGGGATGAGAGGAAAAATGGGAATTAAATCTAATAGTCATAAGAGGCATCATTCATTGCTTACACACAAGCTGATCATATATCATGTCAGGATCAAGGTGAGAGAGGCGGTTTTATGACATTTTAAAGGATTGTTTCATGAGAAAGCTGCTTCCCTCTGCTAGAGGTGTGGTTTTGTACCGATCAATCAGTAATCCCTGATGAGAGTTGAGCTGCTGGACTTATTCTAAATATTGTATGCATTCATTTAAAGGAGGTGATATACAGACCACAGTTTCCTTATCTCTCAAATTAAAGGAGTGGGAATGGACTTTGTATGAGAGGGTGTACTCTGTAGTTGTTGGTGTCTAGTATGCGGTGCTGATGATGGGAAGGTTCAGATACCCAAGGGGATGAATGCTTTCCAGCCTAACTTCACAGCTGCTTAACAAGGCTTTCTTCAGGAATTGTGCCAGGGGAAAAATATTGCCTGCTGGGCAATAACCACTTTGAAAAGACAATCTCTACAGGAATAAATACTGTCTTTGAAGAGGACCTCAGCATCACAGATAGCATGTCTTTCTCACAGTACTCTTCCCCAAGCTGGTCTTGCTGCATTTTGTGAATCCCACAAAATGTAATTGCAGCCTTTATCCTAAGCTATTGAACAAAGCAGGTGGAACTGGACAAGGTGTGGTTTTTAGGGGTTTTCTTTTTTTCTTTTTTTGGAGGAGCAAGTTTTAGGTGTTTATTTCTTATATAAAAAAGTTTGTGTTTTAAATGTTCGTTCCAGTATTTCTGGTCTCTATTAACACTGTGCCATACTGTTTGCTTATATATTATTGCCTTCCCCGAGTTGGTTACAGGGAAAACAGAAATTCTTTGTTACAACAGCTCCACTGGCTCCCGGCCCATTTCTGAGCTCAGTTCAAAGTGCTGGTTATGACTTCCCAAGCCCTATAGCAGCTTGGGTCCAGGCTATGTGAAGGATTGTATATGAGCTTGGCCAGGCTTCAGATCTTCTGGGGAGGCCTTTCTTTCAGTGCTGTCACCCTCATAGGCACATTTGGTGAGGGCACAAAAGAGGGCCTTCTTGGTGGCTGCTCCCAGATTGTGGAACTCTCTTCCACAGGAGGGTATGCTAGCTCCCTCTCTGTTTTCTTTTCACAGACAAACAAATGGTTTTTTGTTCCAACAAGCCTTTGTTCACTAGCTGCCTGTTGTGGCAGGATCTTCTGGGGTGGACATTGTACTGTGTGCATTTGTGTGCTTTTAAATGGATGTAAGTGTTTTCAGTGGTGGTGTCGTCGCCCCCCCCCCCCCAATCACCTTTCATCTGAGGATCACATGGCAGTTTACAATATAAAAACACAAAATACAAAGCATAGTAACAAGCAAACAAGTAACTCCCCAAGTTTAAAAGGTCATATATTGTTTAATTAGCCAAGGGACTAGGAGAAGAATTTTTAATAGGGTTTTATTTAATTACGTGTGTGTGTGTGTATATTTTTATTTATATAAATATAAAAGTGTGCGTGTGTGTGTAGGTGGTTTCCTTGAGAGACTTGCACCCAATTTGCTGGAGTAGTACCTGAGCTTTTTCAGCGTTCACTACTGTGACTTTTTATATCGCACTTCTTTATTTATCCATTTTAAAACAAGAGTATGGAAGGTTGCTGACTGACAGCATGTGTGATTAATACTTAGTGGGCAGTGTTGGGAGTGGCTGTCTCCTAACAGCAGAGCTGAATGGAAATGGTATCTAATCTATACAATATACATAAGGGAAGGGAGAAATGACCAATTTTGAGATGCTGAATCTATGGCTTTGGCAGTTTTCCAGTCAAATACGATCTTGGAATAGATGATATGGTTACATTATTGTTGACAAGTTAATATACAGAGCAGAATATATATATATATATATATATATATTACCAGCACTGCAGTAACTCTGTTGGCATTGGTCTCTAATTATATCTTGATGAGCAACCTTTTCTGTCTCTTCCCCCTAGTATTGCCAAACTGTGTTCCCGTTATAGTGCCTCTGCACTGTGCAGTGGGTGTAAGCTCATTAATTAAATGGCTATATTCTCATTTCCTCTTCTTGTGCAATACACAGGCTGATTGGTATCTACTTTGGACAGTATATGCTGATCTTATTGTTCCCTTTCACACAATTTCTCACATGGCCCACCATGTGTACGTTCCTGACATGGTCAAAGTTTAATGATTAATAATTAAGAATAGCTATTTCAACATATTCCTCAGGATCATTAGACAATGCCGCTTGCCCTCTCAGTAGGATATAAAAGGGAAAGTATAGGGCTGGTTTCTTCCCTCAACACCAGGTTTCTCACATAGTGTGATGGACTTCATTGTTAGCCTCTATCTCTCTCTGGGCACTATACTTACAGTTAAGGAATACACATGAGTGGGACTGGGTCAAGTACCTCCTCTCCCTGGCACCCATGTGCACAATGCAAATGTCTGAAGGGAGGGAGCCTTCCTAGGTACATGTTTCTCTGCAATCTGGAACCCCGAGGGGTTGGATTCCAAGTCATGGTGAAGCTAGTACACAAAATGGCTCATTCCCTTCAGTTGTGTGGGCTGTATGCAAGGATGCCAGGGCAAGGAGCTATGTGGCATGGCCCCAGACATGGTGAATTTTGTCTCCTCTTTCTGCCTTGACATAGTCTCCTCAGGAATTGGGAAACAGTGAGTTGAACTTCCAAGTTGTTTGCTTGAAAACTTCAGCCTGTTTCCCCTCCTGCTCTCCCAAGCAGGGAATAATACTCAGTTTTTGTTGTTGTTTAGTTGTTTAGTTGTGTCCGACTCTTTGTGACCCCATTGACCAGAGCACGCCAGGCACTCCTGTCTTCCACTGCCTCCCACAGTTTGGTCAAACTCATGCTGGTAGCAGTGGCGTAGCGTGGGTTGCCAGCACCCGGGGCAAGGCAAGTAATTTGCGCCCCCTAACCCGGGGCAAGCCAAGTAATTCCCCCCCCCCCCGCTGCACTGTCCCTCCCCCAGATAGTCCCTTGCTCTCTCTCCACACCGCACCGCACCCTCCCCTCCACAGTGGGCGGCGACCCGGCGGCTCGGATCGGATTCGCACAGCCAGCACTGCAGTGAGAGAGAGTGAGTGAGCCAGGTAGGGGCAGAGACCTGCGAGTGCGAGCGCACCCCCCCCCCCCGATGTTGTGCCCGGTGCGGCCGGCCCCCCCTGCACCCCCCACGCTACGCCACTGGCTGGTAGCTTTGAGAACACTGTCCAGCCATCTCGTCCTCTGTTGTCCCCTTCTCCTTGTGCCCTCCATCTTTCCCAACATCAGGGTCTTTTCCAGGGAGTCTTCTCTTCTCATGATGTGGCCAAAGTATTGGAGCCTCAGCTTCAGGATCTGTCCTTCCAGTGTGCACTCAGGGCTGATTTCCTTCAGAATGGATAGGTTTGAACTTCTTGCAGTCCATGGGACTCTGAGTTGTTGTTTAGTCGTTCAGTCGTGTCCGACTCTTCGTGACCCCATGGACCAGAGCACGCCAGGCACTTCTGTCTTCCACTGCCTTCCGCAGTTTGGTCAGATTCATGTTTGTAGCTTCGAGAACACTGTCTAACCATCTCGTCCTCTGTCGTCCTCTTCTCCTTGTGCCCTCCATCTTTCCCAACATCAGGGTCTTTTCCAGTGAGTCTTGTCTTCTCATGAGGTGGCCAAAGTATTGGAGCCTCAGCTTCACGATCTGTCCTTCCAGTGAGCACTCAGGGCAGGAATCGGCAAGCCACTCCAGTATCCCTGCCAAGAAAACTCCATGGACAAAGACAACAGGGACTCTGAGTAGCATCGCCCAAAAGGTCTATGCAGTGTAAGGGACCACCAGTACTTGAGTGTGCCCAGAAACTAGTGTAGCTGAGAAATCCAACTAAGTGGTTCATTCAAAAGGAATATTAGGACTGGTCCTGCACTAGGGGAAATTAACAGTAAATCTTGCTCTCCATGGTCATATGGTGTTGGTAGTTTCTGGCATGATGAGGGGACAAAGGGGTCAAAACAATGTTGGCCACAGTCCTGTTTTAATGGCTCTTCATCCAGGGTTTTGATTGGCAGGAGGCTCTGTCGAGCCATTCAGATGAGCAAAACCTGATGACCAGGAAAATGATGAGGAGCTAAAGAATGAAGTGAGCAGGGTGGCCATGGCTGGGAGGTGGAGGATGTCCACATGCCAATTACTTCCTGATTTGCCCCCTGTGAGATGACAGGCCTGTGTATACTTGGACATGGCTGAGGACTAGAGGTACTGGGCAGTTCTAAAGTGACAGACGTGGGTAGGACAGAGCCACACCACAGGCTTCATTTCCCCCCCCCCCCCCCAGACTGGGGCAAGTTAATACATGTGACCTTTCCTTTTGTGCAAATAACCCCATTCAACTTCTCATTTAGCTCTTCTATCAGCTACTCAAGTGTAGTGACTCTCTTACGTGGTTGTTTGAGGATATATTTTGGTCTTCAGTTTAGAGATGCACTTGAGGAATAACTGCTGTCCTGTGAGGAGATTTCTTATTTTCTGCCTGAATTCCCAAACTCTGCATTTCTCTTTCACAGCATATCTCTTCTTTCACTTCCATTTTTGGTGAGATTATTTATTGTTTCTGTTTGCGGAGGAGGTGTTTGATACTTCTGCAATCCAGCCTTAGAATAATGTGCCATTTTATCAAAAAGAAGCCAGAATTTCAAACAAATTTGTACACATTCATTTATTCGTTTTAATTTGTAGTTTCATGGTAAATAGAATCCAGTACCCTGTCATTTATCAGAAATTACGTCCTTAATGCAGCTATTCAGAAGAGTTAGCCATGACAGATGAAAGAATTTTAGTGTTTAGGATTTTGCATTTTCTGTAATCCTGAAAGTCAGAAGCAGAATGGCTCCTGCTTGACATTTCAAATGTTTTTGGAACATAACCCACTTAAAACCAATCCATACTTTACTACTACTTCTGAAAAAAAAAATCAGGTACAAGAAATACTCAAGTTAAGTGGCAAGATACAAATATGATATAGCTGACTACTGCATACACATTTAAATGGACAAGTGGGCGGCTTAATCTTTTCTTCCTTGCTGGGAAACCTGTCTTTTAACTATGACTGTAGAACGCACTATTGGTGGTGCTAGATGCATGCTTTGTCTTCTAAGCTTCGGTGCTTTTTATTCCAAAGCTCAAAGTATAAGGTATGAATTGACTTGCAGATCCAGGAGTCAGATGATGCCCCAGAGAGTAAGAGGATGCAGAGGTTGAAACAGGAAGATAATTTGGCATATGGGGTAGGAAGCCAATTTAAGTAATAAGGATATTGATGTTGCATCTAAATGTGCAGGATTCACACATGGTTGGCAACATTTTCTGTTGAATTTATTTTATTTTTATTTCCCCCCGTCCTATCCCAAGGGCACAATGCAAGTACATTGGTACCTCGGGTTACAGACGCTTCAGGTTACAGACTCTGCTAACCCAGAAATAGTACCTCAGGTTAAGAACTTTGCTTCAGGATGAGAACAGAAATTGCACAGCGGTGGCAGTGGGAGGCTCCATTAGCTATAGTGGTACCTCAGGTTAAGAACAGTTTCAGCTTAAGAACAGACCTCCAGAATGAATTAAGTTCTTAACCTGAGGTACCACTGTAAAAACAACTTCATATTTACTAGAAGGATTCCTATTCTCACGTACTTGCAATTGTAGCTGTGAAGGTTGGCTGTGAAGGAAGATAAATTATTCAAATGCTATCTTTATGTTATGTTAGATTTACTGGTAAGTGTCAGAATTTTCTGACACATCCCACTGGTCTCCTAAAATGTTAAAGAGTTTGGGGAAAAATTATGATAGCCATTGGGTTTCTGAGATATACCAACCACATAACTATAAAATCAAAGGTGAGAGAGATCCTCCAGCTCTTCACTCACAGTTTATGTGGCTTCAGTACTTCTTTTGAGAGCAGCCTGGAAGCAACCCATATTCTCGTCCAGCCTATCTCTTTTGCTCATTGAAGAGACATTCAGTAAAGGGGAGGATGGAAGGACAGGGTTCTGGTAATGGTCCCTCTGGTATGGGAGCAAACCCTATATATTCATAATATTCTGGTTCATGTACAGCATTTTTACATTTCCTCCCTCCTCTTTTAAATCCTGGGTATGCTGATTGTGAAAATTGTGCAGTGGGAAACTTCTCCCAGCATCATGTTGGGTCCTGCCTTCAGTATTGGACAGGGGAAAGTATTTTCTTCTGAAAATGGAAGATGTCAGCTACATAAACAGCATTTTTAAAAAAAAGTATCCAGTTTCAAAATAGAATGACAATTACTCAGAAAGATAAAACTTTAAACCTCCCCATTAAAAAAAATTCAGATATTGCATGTGGATAGTCTTTCCTTGTATGCAGCAAGGAGTATGTGATTTCCTTAGTATGAGTAATGCAGATCCAGTAAATAAGTAATCCATTATTAGTTTTCTAACATCATAAATGCAGTGATACAGAACAAGGTACATTCTCATTTGGGTAGGAAAAGTGCTTTTAAAATATGTTTACATTTGCTTAGGGTCTGACTCCTTTTATCTTTCTTTGGTTTGCAGGAATAAGTCTGCATCATTGACGCTGAATGTATTGACTGCTTGCCTTGGAGTAAAGGTGACTTTCTCCACTTTGGAATATGGTGCCTAACTTCAGCATCCCTGGATTTTTTGTGCCAGCAGTAGTTCTGTGCTGCTTGATGTCATCAACGGAGGCGGATAGTAAGTAGCACTCAGATGGGAATATTTTATGGCTGAGTAAATTTTCAGCAGATTTTATCTATCAAAAGTTGAACCAGAACTGACTGAAGCACATTTATTTGTGACAGTGAAAGGGAAGGGCTGCGGGTCATTCAGTGTCAATTTGTTTCCAAAAATGTGTGATGCTTGCAAACAAGTCACAAAATGACTGCAGTATATTGAATCCGTTCATTGCTTTCCATTACCAAATTTTAGGTCATTTCGGATGAAAAAGAGAGGCAATAGTTGATTTCTTACAAGACCTAAGATCCCTATTTTTGTTTGAAAGCACACATCTACCATTCTTTTTTTCTCTCTTTGTCTTATGCCCTGTGGTATTGACTTGAACATTAAAGAAGTCTTCCATGTGTTATCTGTGATGTTACATAGTTCTGACATATTCTTTTTAGCTATCTTATTCACAAGCTAATGAGTCATTTTGGTCCCTACTTACATGGAGAGTTTTCTTGGCCCTTTCTACATCATTGTGTTGTATACACTTAAGACCCATCAATTTAAGTTAATGGGGAAGAGCTAAATGCTTATTGTTGAAAGTAGGTTTACTACAATGAATTTCTATGAGGGCATTTTCATAACTTGTTCTATTTCCTGCTGTTTTCCTATTTAATCTTCAAAATCTTGTGTGTCACGCGCCTTTTGGATAACAATTATATACTACACAAATGTGTTCAGTGAATGGGTCACAAGCTAATTCAGAACCCACAATATATAAGTAAAGTCATTGTAGCTGCTGGGAAATATATGCTGAGGCAGCACCTGTTGTTAAGGGCTATCCATCTCTGCTGCAATCTGTTGTTATTGCCACAGAATTGTAAATAGTAGAACTGGAGTAAAAAAGGGAGAGTGATTTTTATGCAATCTTTTTTCCATTGAAAAGTGCTCCCCTTGGCGAAGGTGCTCTGTTCAGTGCATTCAGAGTGAGAACAGGAAGTAATAGTCATGATTCATTGTACTGGCCTCATTCTGAATTGGCTGTGTGTCATTGTGATGCCACCTACCTCATCCAGTTGTCCTTAAGATGAAAAAAGTTACTGAGGACAGCAAAGCAGATGCAAAAACATAAGCATATTTTTTGTTTGTTTGTGAAGGTGGTGGTGCACTTCCAATCGGAAAATACGTTTAATGAGGATAGGAGGTGTGGGTGGGTGTCCAGTACAGTATAGTGCCTCAAAGATGGGATTAGTAAATGTTTATTTATATGCTTATACTCTGCCTCATCTGCACACAAAGCTTGTTACACAAAACATCATGCTAAAGCAATCAGAATAGCACTTGCTTCCCCCTCCCGCTCCTCCAGCATTAAATCATGTGGTCTCTTCCTTCTAGAGAGAGAAATCCCTTGTGATTTTTCTCATTCCCGCCTAGGAGTAAGTACATGCTGCGGACCTGAAGGGGAGTGTGGGAAAAGACAGATGGGTGGGAGAGAGGGGGCTCCTCCCCTCCCCACCTCCAAAGGCCAGTTGCCACTCCTGTTGTTTTCTGCATGGTTTAACTTTTTGCCAGTAATTAGCACTGCTGCAAATTGATGGATTCATATTCTTTCTCACAGAGTTACAGGTACAGGCTTTTTATTTTATTTACGGTATTTATTCCACTTCTTAAATTCTCCTTGAGCTGGAATAACTTGCTTAGCTAATTTTATACCATTCTGTTAAGCAGAACCAGAAATGAGGCAATGAATGAGCCATGCTTCATCCATTTCTGTGTAGCGGCCACAGTATGTGATTATATCAACTTTCTGTTCTCTGAAGCAGTAGTAGTACTAGTACTCCAAAAGGTTTGTAGTGTGGATTAATTGAGGATCACATGAGGAAACCTTTGGAGACCAATACTTCCTCACAAAGCCTCACAATGGCGTAACATGTCCTCCTTCCTCGTATCTTATGAAGGGCTGTTTCACTGGTAACAGATTTGCTTGGCAGTGATATATCTCTGCATGGGGGGGGACATTTTTTGGTATTACTTGAAATACAACAGTTAGTTTTACTTCAAAAAACACAGATAAGCACCACAGCACGCTCTCATGCTCTGTTTTCTGTGCAATAATGTACATGGTTATTCTGTACAATTATTTCCATGTAGGGAAAAGATCACGTGTTAAGCAGCCCTGAGGCGTGTTGAGAAAACAGAAATCTAAGGCCTCTTCTCTCTTCCTTGCACAGAATTACTTCCTGAGTAGGAAGGCAGTTTTTGTGTCACTGCAGCCTGGATGACCTTGAGGCACACAGATTAACATAGGCTTTGTTGCATGTGATAGGTGGCTTGGTCTTGATGTGTGACTCTAAATTCCAATTTTTCCCTTATCCGTTCTCTCTGGCGCTCTTGATAACAAGGCGATACTGTTCAGAGCAAATTGGTCTGAATCACTGCATTAGGGGGACAGAATGGAAGTGCATCAGCTGCAATTGGCAGCACTGCTGAACATTGGCAATTTCATTTTTCCTTGCTGTCTGTGTGACAGGCAGGAATCAGAGCAATCAAATGCCCAGTTAAGTGCTGACGCTACCTGGAGATGGAAATTGCGTGTTTTACAGAAAAGACAAATCCTCTAAAACACCATGCAGTTGTGGCTGTCTGTTTTCTGCAAAAACAGAATATGTTGGTGAATAACAATACAAAACGGTTGTTCAGGGGGGGAAAGGAAGCCTAGAAAAGGACTGATTGGCAACTCATTTTATTTATTTATTTATTTATTTTATTTGGAGGCAGGCATTCGCCTTGTTTACGTGAAGATAAAATTTGCATACGCATGGCCCAGCCTACCTAATTTGCGCACAGGCATTCCCCTCTGCTTCTCTGAAATCACTGAGAAGTGCTAGAGGAGTGTCAAGGCCAATTAATATCTGCCAAGTGTTTTGAATGCCTCAGTTGTAAGGTGATAGTACAGAATGCAGCTATAAATGACCTAAGTCCCTGGTCTTTGTGAGAGAATTATGCCTAGAAATGGAGCATAATTGATAATGCAGCAGGGTGTGCATGGATCACTTGTGCTGTGTGTATCTGAAAGCAGAGTTCCACGAAAGCCCATAACCTAGGGTCTCCCACTCTCAAAATCTGTTTTGTTGTTACTGCAGCAGATTTTATTGCTGCTGCTCTAGCTTCTTGATAATTAGGCAGCTGTGCACATAGTAAGACATTTCAGGGTGAAATTAAACAGATTGTTGGAGTGTCATTTAGTGGGACTGGCATAAGGAATAAATATGGACTCTCTGAGAATTAAGTTTTCAGGATAGTCTTGAAATATATGTATGTGACTCAGATATTTCAAAATGGAGGGATTACCCTTCTGTAACAACAACAACAACAACCACTAGGATTAGCCAGATATATTTGTTGAGATGGCATAAACATTGCTCGTCAAAATAGAGGGTGACGCCTTTAGTGGTATATGTCTGATAGGTGTTTAAAATATATATACACAAGCTAATTTGATGGAACACTTCCAAATTTTCCTTTGCAGAGTATAGAATTTTTTTATTTTATTTTTTAAAAAAATCAAATTTCCTCTGATCTGACTGTTTCTGTCAGGGTGACCCTAATTCCATTACAGCATTTTGGAAGCAATTCAGGATGATTGTTCTATACTTTCTCCCTCAGCTTCTTCGTGTTTGTCTTTTATGTGCCCTCTCTGCTTCCCCTTCTGTCAGCTCTTGACTGTGCAAGGGAAAATAGCTTTGCAGATTTCATTTAATGTTCATTTCAATTGTCAAGGAAAAGATGCTCTTTCCAGGCTTTTGGAATATATTGCTTACTAAAACCCCAAACACTGCAAATCTTTTTCTGAAAACCAGGAAATGAAAATCAATTCTTTCAGCAGAGGCCATTGAGGCTGTTGTGCGTTTCCCTCCTCTTTATTAGGCTTTGTGTCTGAGGTTCTGGGCAAGGCTTCCATTAGCTGGGGGCAGGTCTGGGTGACCCACCAGAGTTTCAGATAATCTCAAACAGAGTTTCAAATCCTTTGAAGAAGAAAAAAAAGCCACATCAGAAATGACCTGGCGTGATGGAGGAACAAAAGTGAAGCTTATATAAATGGAGGTGTGAACCAACATAGGATATGCTCAATTACCTGCACTTGACTTCTTGACATTTGGGAGGAACTGCATTTCTTTGGAGAAAGAGCATGGATGGGGCCTCAGGAAAGAGAGCAGTTCCGTCACTGCAGAATCTGGGGCTTATATGAATGTCAATTGTATGTTTTCTTCTGATCCTGTTAATAATGGTTTGCAGAACATACAGCACATGTGCACTTCTTGATCTTCTTGCAGTCCATGAAATTGAAAACCCATAACAAATGGCAACATTTTGGGGATGTGGGTTGGAGGAATAGTCTCTCTTATTAGTGGGACATGTCTCTCTCTTACAGTTGCTGGAGCTTACGTGGCACCTGCTTAAGGAGAGTAGACTTGCATCATAGGTGCCTGGCATCCCTCCATGGGGACTTAGTAAGTTTCAGATAGTTTTAGGGGTCTTACACTGACAAACGGGCAAGGCATGCCATTCCCTTTCTAATATTATTATATTCTGCTCTTCTTCCAAAGGAACACAGGGTGCCAAGTGGCAGGCCTTAGAATGGCCTCCCAGTTATAGTCTACCGTGCTTCTTACTGCCAACCCAGCAGTTCAAAGCATACCAGTGTGAGCAGATAAATAGGTACCATTGCAATATATAGATATAGATTTAATAATAAAAAATACATCATAGAGCAAGCTGAAATAGGACTCTCTCTCTCTCTCTCTCTCTCTCTCTCTGTGTGTGTGTGTGTGTGTGTGTGGCTTAACACAAGTAGAGCCAGATGCTAGAGGATGCCAGAATACATTTGGTATCTACCAAGAATGAATCTAACCCTAATGGGGTCAGAAGTCATAGTTAGTATCCAAATCCCTTTATGCACAGATGAGCACAACAGTCTACAGGGGTCATTTAACCTGCTAACCTTTCCCCAAAGGAAAAATGTGGGTATTCTTGGTTCTGTCATATGTACTAGTTGCTCAAGGTTTAATGAGACCTTGAGTATGAAGATGCATCAATCTTGACTGATAGTTTATTGTTATCTTCCGTTATTATTTATACGTGGCATTATCAGGATACATGACACCTCACATAATAACAGAAACAAAAGACTGGGTCCTGACCTCTGGATCTTAACATTTGAACTTAGTGGTGGAGGCGGGTAAAGAGAGGCACAGAGCTAATGAGGGCTGACATCAAGCAGATGCAGTTACTTTGGGTTTAATGTGCGTTTTTATTCCTTTTCTTTTTTAAAAAAATAATAATCATTACTTCTTACAACTCTTCCTGTGAAGATTGCAACCTGGGGTACTGTAATCACCGCTCTTGGTGTAGCTTCAGCATTTACTCATGATATGTTAATATAATCAACCTGGAAAGAGGAGATGTCATCCTACAACATATGTGTATAGACTATTGCCCCTAAATAATTATTCTTACCCTATTTCCTGTTATAGAAGGAAGCCCCACTTCAGCAGGCCTTTTTATTTAGTAACTTCCAAAGTGGTAACTGTGTTTTTCTGTTGCAACAAAATGTAAACTTTTGTGCGCCACAGTCTGCAATGTGAAAGCTCTGAATTACAATACATGAAGAGGTTCAGTGCTATTGCTTGAGGACTGAACTGAGAGAAAGTATTTTTGGCACATAATGTGTGTTGATTTGCTTCCCAGCACCAGGATATTTAACATCAACTGGTTTGTGAATGACTACGGTTAATTATAAAATTATCGCTCTGTATATTTCCCCCTGTATTACATTTCCCCCTCACTTCATTGTTTCCCTTCCCACAAACACTGTGCACATGTACCTGCTTCTCAGGGTAACAATTCATCCAACTGGTGAAGTGGACTGTAACCCACAAAAGCCTAAAAATAAGTTTGTTTGTTTTAAAAGTACTACAAGAATCCTTGTTCATACTGTTTAGTGACACGAAGGATATATGTTTTGTGCATCTCAATGATTGCATTGGCTAGAGTCACATAATACCCAGAATTGATTTATTATGTGATTGTGAAAAACATTGTTGCTTGCATTGTTTTTAATATATTATGTTGGTGTTTACATTGCAAAACTACTGTCTGTTTTCCTGGGTAAGCTTGTTTGGGGGATTTGCATGTGTTAATTACTGATGTGCTTGTGCATCACATGAAAATCCTTCCTATTGTAATTAATATTTGCTCAGATATTCTTGGTCTATCAGTATGGACAGGGAGATCAAAGAGAAGCCAATCTTCTATAAGCTTAGATTTACCAGATGTAAATTCATAAAGGATTGGATGTGGGGATTGAGGAATGTCTCCACTAGATCTATTTTGCTCATTTTGCTTTCTGCTTTGTGGTTAGATTCCTATTTATTTATTAGTATTTCAGACTGCTATTCTAGTCTATTTATCTTAGAGAGAGAAAATGCATATTTTAAAAGCAGAATTTGGATAATCACATTCCTTAGAATCAGAACAACCAGACTGTTGCAGTTTGATCTAGCTAGCAAGATAAATTTTCTTGCTTGTCTCTGTTTCCCCCCATATAGTGAATATTATCCAAATGAAATCAGTGAATCCAATCCTGTTGCTACTCAGAAGTATAAAGAACTGAGGGTCAGGGCCATAAGCTAAAGGGGCTAACCATACAGTAGTCAATCATATGAATCTATTGTAATCAAATTTTAAGCTGGTGAAAAGCACATAGTGGAATTTCTTGGAATCAGAGGTGTAGTGTTAAGACTACCTTGTTTCCAAATAATCTTACTACTTAGGTTTTTTTGTTTTTTGTTTAGCCAACCGAGGTAGCAAGTAGTTGCAGTGTGATGGGCATGGCTGTGAGTTAAGTTAATAGAATATTGACATTGCTAATGCCCTGCTCAGTTCATAGCTCTTGCTGATGGAAACATAAACGTCTCCTCTTGAACCCACTTGGGGAAACTACAGTGTAAGGCTTTTGAACAAATTTAGAATGACTGCAATCTGTGTAATAAGAGCAAATATTAGGA
The DNA here is from genome assembly GCF_965153285.1 of Podarcis tiliguerta. Lineage (NCBI taxonomy): Eukaryota > Metazoa > Chordata > Lepidosauria > Squamata > Lacertidae > Podarcis > Podarcis tiliguerta. The sequence goes on from NC_139539.1 coordinate 48,648,619, forward strand.
TTTTAAATGAATAACATCACTGGGGAAGCAGGCAATATGGCATTTAAATAATATTCCATAGCTTTTCATGCCCTGGAAATATGCAAAAACAAGTTACAATTTAAAATGATGATGATGATATCTTGCAGCAAAGGGAGAAAATGCTGCTGGTGAAGAATTTGTGTATATAAAGCACTGCTGACATACTATCATACATAGCACCAGAGAGTCTAGTGTTCTGGCAATTTGATCCTTGAAAAGCCTTAAACATTGTCACACCTTCCTTTTCATTTACCCATAATCTATAGTCAGCATTATTATACTTTACCCTGTCTCCCCCCCCCCAAAAAAAAATATTTAAAGATGGTTTTTCGGTTCCAGGTGTTATGTCAGAATTTGTGTTTTCTATTCTCAGTAAGTCTGTCTAATTAGGAGGGTGCGGACATTCTCACTCCATCTGAATTTGATTACAGCAGGGATTATGAGAGAAAGCGAGAGCTAGAGCAGCGGTTCTCAAAGGATGTGGCAAGAGAGGATGGCAAGTGTGGTGAGAAATTTCAAGGACAAACAAAGAAACATTTAATCATTTCAGTGTAATATATTATATTCTAGTATTAAAATTAATTGCAGAATATGGATAGATATAGTTTCCAAATCAAGCACTTCTAGGAGTTTGAGAACCATTGATCTAGGGTGTAAGGCAACCTGAAGTAAGATGCAGAAAATCCCATGCAAACCTGAGTCTGAGGCTGCAATTCTAAGCACATTTGTGACAAAAAATAAACCTACAAGCAGAACTGGAGCCTGGTATTTTGGTACCCAAGGCAAACAACCTAAAATGCACTCATAAGCCAACACCATATTTTATTGTTTAAAAATGATCAACAGTTGTAATAAATTGGTAAAGCAACAAGTACATATCATTTACCTATTTTTTCAAGTTGTGGTAAAACTACAATAGCAATTTGATCAGAAACGATAAATAGATAGATATAGATATAGATATATAGATGGTATAGATGGTATAGATATAGATAGAGTAATGTTTATCACATCAGTAGACAAATTGTAAATATAATGTAGGCTATTCAATAACACTGGCTGGTATGCAACTACGTAATTCGAGGTTGTGTTTTGGCATGCTAGGCATGATAATTTTGCTCTCTTCTGCTGCCCCAACCGAGCCAATTGTGGGGGAAGCAGACAGGATAAAGTTCTGTTACCAGGCCTGGCCCAATATATTTTGGCACCTGAGGAAAACCCCCAAAATGGCACCCCTCTCCCCGCTAGGAGAGGAGCATTGAGTGAAGATCTGTGTCAGAAACAAGGGGAGAATAAATATGTACATTGGAATCTGCTGCCCCTGTGAATCCTAGTGCCTGCGGTGGTTGCCTCATGGGTGAGCCAACCCTGTCTGTCACATGTGAGAATCCTTGCACAGAGCTTCCACTAACGACACTCATTAGTTGAATCCTGTGCACTTTGTACATGTTTATACACGCACACACATACACCATTAATAGTGATTTAGGAGCCCCCTTGAATCAGGCACCCAGGGCAAGAACTCTGTTTCCCCCACCCTAGTTGCAGCCCTACACACTAGACTTATTTCTGAGTAAACATACACATGCATATGATTGCATTGCGATCTCGCTTGACATCTCCAAGATTGCAGGTTCCAAAGAAGACATTGCTTTGAATCACGACAAGATGTGTGCTAGCAGGAATAATTTTTCACAAAGCTCACTCTGATATCTCTTACATAATAAATCCAATAAATCATTGGTTTTAATTTTGCTAGAACCATCCATTCACTGTCAAGCTTGTCTTTTGTCCATTCTCAAACTCTTAATAATGTCCTTATCGCTCTCTGATAAACTATTGACAGTGTTTTCTATCACTATTACTATTTCGTTACAATGCATTTTCCTGCCATATTCACAAATTGGCTTGCTTCTTTGATTCTTCATCTGTAGAGAGTAACAGAATGATGAGATACTTAGAAGCTATTTCCTTTTTACTGGAAACAGCAAACTTTTATTCCTTCTGTTAGTTGGAACTTGCAAATTCTGAGTTACATATTTGGCAGGATGAATATATTGTCTCTTGCTAAATTATTGACTAATGTTCATTGCAGATGACTGCAATATGTGCAGGAAGGAGAGATTACTATAGAACCTGCACCACCACTAGCATGTATGGATGAAATTTTGTTTTTTGTATTAAGTTTACTAACTGGTAGTATAATAGCCTAGCAGTATCATAAATGGTGTGCATTGATTGCCGTCCTTGAGAAAACCACTACTAAGGTACACCTGCTTTGTTCATATAGCATTTTTATTCTAACATTCTAGCAGTTTCCTTTAGAACAACAAAGCTTGCAATACAATAGTACGCTTTCTACATACTTCACCGTTGAGAATAGGGGTAAAAATTTCACTTTAGCACTCTTTTTAGCATACAAATGAGTATTATGATGGCATTCTTCAGGTTTCGATGGTGTTCCCATCCATTTCTGAGAATGTTCTGCATAGAGCTTTGGGGTTTGCTCTGAAATCCCTCCGGACCCTACTCTGAAGGAAGTACATCAGAAATATATGTTCATAAAAAATAAAATCAAGTGAACAGTCAGCTTCCTTGGCAGTAGAGGTTCTCAGAACATGCAAACCGTTTCAACTGTCAAGGAATATTTCAGATGCTTTCAGTTTAAACAGCATTTTAAGGAAATAGAGTGAAAACATCTTCTCACAATTGTCATTTGGTCTGAGTGTCAAAAAGGACGTGGACATCTTTGAAAACATTCGTCTAAGAAAAAAAATGACCCCATAGAAAAATGTGGGGGGGGGGACCCATAATAGTGAGGGTTTTTTACCTGAGGAAGTACAGTTTGGGGAAGATAAAAACAGTTGTTGGCAGATCCTATGCCTTTTTTTAAATGTGGGGTTTTGGGGGGGAGTTATTGGGTCGTTGTTTTTATTTTGATTATGTATTTTGTGGTTTTATATTTTGATTTTATTCTATGAACCGCCCTGAGACCTCCAGGTATAGGGCAACATATATATTCAAATTATTATTATTATTATTATTAATCCTGAAAATGATTCAGAATCCTTAAACCTAAAAAAAAACCCTTCAATTAGTGACCCTGTGATTAACTCTGATGGTTGAGATGTCTGGCCACTGTATCACCAGGGTGGATTTTCTATCACATTGGGGTGGTAATTGAATTATTTTGAGCATCTTGCATAGTGTGAATTTCTGCAGCCAAACTTACTGACCTTGGTGTAAGTTAGGGCATTTGTGACAATCAAATAACAATCTGCACTGCATGTAGACATTTAGCTCCTACAAGCCATTCATTAGCTGTTGGCCTTCTCCATAATACACATTGAGCTTTTGGCAAAGGCATGGTTGGTCACCAATAGCAATGCTGGAGAAATCTCAAAAGGGATTAATGATTTTTAGTTGCAGCTGCTGCCACATTCAGATCCCTTCATTAGTCAGCTTGGAATCTGACTTTAAGCAGCTTTACATAGATATATCAGTTTTGTTCTGTGAAAGAATCGTTGGCTTTCTGGTTCTTGACTCGAGAATGTTTGCTATCTCTGGATTTTCCATATGTATATCCACGAAACAAAATGTGCTTGTCTTGTACTATCCTTTATCTTGTGAGGAAAATAAGTTAAATACCTGCAGATTTCCCCCCACTGTTGGCTTTCAGTAATGCTGCAAGTAGTCTTGCGGAGCTGAAACACTGATTCCAAAGTATCCAATGAATGTCTTATGTTAATTAGTTCACTGCTGTATTAAGATATCTAACATGGAACTGTGTCTAGTCCTATTCTGTCAGCCATTATGATTTGCTGCGTAACCTGTAGCCCTCCAGTTTCAATTATCAAGAAAAAAGTAGTAACAGAAATGGGTACAAGGCTGTCAAGTGGCTGCATCCCACCCACATTTGTGGAGTAAGCCCAGCCCAAGATGTGTGACTATATCTCATTCCAGTTTACTGTGTAGGCAGACTTGTAGTCTAGGAATTTGCTCACACAAATACATAGCCATCTTCAAATAGCTCAAGAGTTGTCACATAGAGGAAGCTTGTTTTCTCCTGCTAGGCTAGGACCCAAACCAAAGGATTCAAAGTACAAGAAAGGAGACTCTGACTAAAGATTAGAATGAACTTTCTGAGAGTAAGAGCTGTTCCACAGTGGAACAGACTCCCACGAGAGGTGGAAGGTTTTTAAGCAGAATGGCCACCTGTCATGTATGATCAGCTGAGATTCCTTCATTGCAGGGGTCTGAACTAGATGACCCTCAGAGTCCCTTCCAACTCTACAATGTTATGATTCTATGATTCTTAAGTGTTCAGGTCGGAGCTGTAGGCTGTAAAGGTAGATCACCTAGGCAGCTAGTTAGCAGGGGTGTTGTACCCTTGTACCCTAGGAGATGATGTGACCAAGTGCTTTTCTAGTAAAAAGTTCCAAACACTTGTGCTGGGCATGCTTGGAATAAATCTTTCTCCCTAGGCCCAAGTGTCCTCTGTGACTCAGAAGTGCCCTTTACCAGGGTTGTCTGGTTTGACAGCTGTGACTGTTCCTGGACTTGGATAGGCTGACCACTATAGTCCATGCACTGGTAACCTTGAGGCTGGATTACTGTAATGCGCTCTACATAGGGTTGCCCTTGTGTTTGGTTCACAAGCTCCAGCTGGTGCAAAATGCAATGGCCAAAGTGCTGGTGGGGGCATCTGGTTGAACCAAGGTCCAGAGTAGCTGGAGTAACTGAAATCATCTACAAGCAAATCATTGATTTCCTCAGCTGGCAAAGCTTGTTTGATAACAAGAAGGAACCGAGGCTTCAGAATTGTTTTCTCCTTGCCAGTCCTGGTTAAGGGAAGGGTAATGATGGCAATGCACCATATGGAGATGAGGAAGAAAAGGAGGCAAGAGTAGAAGTGGTATAGCTATAAGAAAGTTTCGCAACCCTTTAGAAAATATGTTGCCACAGCTTCAGCAATACACATGCAGAATTGACCCGGGCAGGTATTTTAAAAGAATGTTGTTGTGTTACTGTGCTGTCTTAAACACAGAATATTTTTTCTGTCTAATGAAGATTAGTTAGATTTCAGAGGTATGGCTTGTAACACACTGCATATTCAGAATATGCTGGATTTTCTTGCTAAACTCTTATAATGAAGATTGAAGGGGAACTGTACCGCGCTGTACAGCTAGCTAACTTGGCAATTATAATGAAGTTGTTTGTATTACTATGTTTTGAATGACACAAATCTATTCACAAGGTAAAAACTGCAAATATGTTGTACAGGATTATGCTGCTGAAATGTAGTACAAATTGCACTGCAGCTTACTATCCTAGTGGTGCAGCAATAAAATTAATAACACATTTGCAAAGCTAAGCAGGGGCTGGTATGGTTTCAAATTGGATGGGGGACCACATGTTGAGATTCCTTCATTTCAGGGGGTTGGACCAGATGACCCTCAGGATCACTTCCAACTCTACAGGAATAAGGACCCAGTGGCCCTCCAGAGGTTGCTGAACTGACAACCCACATCAGCCTCAGCCAGCATGGTCATCCCAATGTTCAGGGATGATGGGAATTTTAGTCCAATGATATCTGGAGTGCCACAGGTTCTCCATCCCTCATTTAGTTAGCATTCTGTATTATACAGAGCATAGACATGCTACAGTGATTTTTACTGAGTGGCACAGAACACATTTCTTAGGTTTCTGTGGCCACAGGAGAGAGAGGCAGATACAAGAGATAAAGACATATATGGATACAGTTTGAATGATTCTATTATAATTCACATGCCGGAGGGAAGAGTGAATTCTGATTTATGACCGTTTCCTGTCTTATGTCCCTTTACAATTGCTTTAGTCAGCAGATTCATCAATGTGGGGAGTACACAGTGGTGTGTGTGTGTGTGTGAGAGAGAGAGAGAGAGAGAGAGAGAGGAGTGAAATTGCTGGTGCCACACACCATCTCCTTAGGGGTTGGGTTTTCTCCCCCAAGAGCTCTAGTTCAAATCAAGGTACATTTTGATGATCTCTTTCATGTGTGATAAAGTCTAAGGCTGGCACCAGTATGGTGCTAATTTAACAAGAGGGAAATCGTTGGTGTCACAATGGTATAAAATCGTATTAATGCAATGAACTAAACTTACTTGTCATTTGAGTAGCACCAAACACATCACTTTTGTCAGGTGTTGCAATTGGAAATCATAGTGATATAACTGTTGCAGCCATGCTGGTGTTGGCCTGAAATATTTTGTAGAGCTTTGTCAAAAGAAAACATCTGTAGAGAAAGTGGGGTGCTCAGGAGAGTCTCTTGTGACCCCTTCCTTGCCCCACTGCTGCACAATTGCTTTATTTTCCAGTAGTGTCTGCCACTACTCTCTTTTGTCACTCACTTGCAGCCCCAGAAAAGCAGAAAACTGGCGCTGTCTAATTAATGATTCAACTTGGGAATCCTTGACCAGTGTCCTTTGAGCCTCCAGCCAATCCCTCTCAATTTATGCAAAACGTAAAGCCAGCTCTCCAGCCTTCTGCCTCTCCCCATGAATAGAGCAAATATCTGACTTTACCAGCTCTAGTCTTAGACTGCTAATAGGACGAAACCCAAAGTGATGAAGGCACATGAGGATTCCCAAATCCTGAGATTGGCAGTTGCACATAGACTCCACTAGTCCAGTTGTGAAACTTTATTAAGAATATTGGCAAGAGAGCAATAAGGTCCAACAGAAATTTTAAAAGCAAAAAAAGAACCCAATGACTCCAATACCAGACCACTTCTATCCTAATTACTAACAGCACAATGATCTCAGTCCACTTAAGCGTAGGCAGTAAGGATAATCAGTTTCCTGGTAGTATGGAAGATGTGAAATGGGCACTGTGTGATAAAGGGAGGGGACAAAGCTGCAAGGGCCGTTCCACCTTTTAAAGACTCTGTTCTCTCTCCTTGAAGGGAGTGGCCCCGGCTCTTTCTAACGAAAGAGAGCCACAGTCAGTTTGCCAGGTGTGTCACATTTCTCCAACCTGCACCTTAAGGCATTCATTCAAGAGTTTTGAATATTTGGTGGAGATACCTGAGATACATGACAACTTGGTTTACAGGAAATGGTGGGAAGCCTTTGTCACAGCATCTACTTCCTGCAACTGGGCTGTAGGGAATTAAGTAATTCCACTTAGAGATATATTAAAATGTAATGTTTAGGTGTTAGCAAGGAAGCGTTGACTGCTGTGGTCAGGATGGTCTCCTGTGGCATGTGGATTTAAATCACCAATGAATTTCTATATGAATAAGAAAGAAATACAGCAGCCTATTATAAATAATAGAATATGGTAATATTACTGCTGCATACAACAATTCCACAGCCTTGACAGCACAGCTGTTAAGAGTTAGGATTTTAAAATATGTACAATCCTTTGTCAACAGAGTTAAGAATGGCAACATTACATGGCTTATTTCTGCATGAGAGTATTTTGTGGGGGAATTTAATGACAAACTGTTCTGCATTTTGACCTTTCATAAATATTCTGGGCTTTTGCATCTTCCAGTGAATTGGTGAGATTCTCAAATTAAGACATGCAGAATCTTAATGGCTACTCTGACATTTTGCTAGACCTGGCTGGCTGAGTACCTGAACTTGATTAGTTTTCTAATGTGCTTGCTCTGCCAAGCCTGAGACACCAGTGTTCGGGGTAGTTTAGTTTTCTGTAAAGTGATTGCACTGCAAACCTCTTTCCAATTAAAAGGTGATGCTGTTCAGGTAATGGAAAGTTGTTTTATTGTTCCTGTCCCTTGGTATGCATGAAAGCAGTAAGGTTTTAGGAAAGTGATATAGCTTGTATTTTTGTAGCTCTTTATTTTATACAGCAGGTATTTATCTTCAAAAATGTAGGAAAACTCTCATGTGCCTAGCTAACTGGGTGACAGAGAACATTGATCACAAAGACACCCCCTGCATTAAACATTGTGAGAAGAAAAGGTTTTCTGTTTCCAAAGATGATAGGGCTACTGTTTTAGTTTAAGACCAAAGTGATATGAGATGATTCTGGCCAGTTGTGGCAACCAAGTACGCAGGTTAATGCCCAATTCCAAGCTGATATAACGAGTAATTATTTTCCCCATGCAAACTAATTGCCTCCTTTTGGCTCTATTAATGCATCTTCCAATTAGGATATCCAATTCAAATCTTAGTAAGTATGTCATAGTGGGAAGCTTTTGGACTTCCCATAGGCATCTGGTCACTGTGAGAACAGGATGCTGGACTTGATGGGCTAAGCAGGATGAATCAAGCAGGCTCTTCTTATAATGAGCTGAAAAAAGAAAAATTGGGGAAAATAATTGTCAAAACTATACAATGGGTAGGTTTGCTCACTTCCTTAAGATATTTTTTTAAAAGAAAAATAAACCTCTAGAACACTGCATTTGGGCATTGATAATCTGTTGAGAAGGAAACTTGAAGTGTCAGAATTGGGGTATAGGGTGCAAGGTGCTGTTGAGGCATGCTGGGAAATTTACTTGCTGATTCCCATTTTCCAGTCTGCAATAAAAAGTCTGAATAGAACTGAATAGTTGCTGATTGTGTCTCCATATTTGGCAGTAGATCACAAATCTGATTTATAGCATTTGCTTGGCTTTCAGCAAGCAGTAAATGCATTGCTTAATTATTCATGGCAGATGTATTATTGCAGAAAATTAAGACATCAAGAAACAAGTAAAAGCTGTTACCGAAGAAAGCGATAAACAAAGCTAAAAGTGGAAAGAGCTGTTGGGTGATACTCCTGAAGCATCAGGGGCTGGCCCTCAAGAATAGATGTTTCGCACCTTCTGAAAATAATTGGTTAAACTTCCCAACTCCTTAAGCATCTCACTCGTCACACTTAATTAATAGTGTTATATTAGCTCGCAAGTTAGATTTAATTTGTTTAATGTGTCATTTGAATTATCACATTTACAAATGTGAGAACCCCACCCCCCACCCTGCTATTGTCACTTTCAGCACCGAAATGTGTATAAACAAATTCTCATTTTCTAGGTATTAACATCCTTGATTACTGTGAAAAACTTGTGCAGAATCTATCTTAGGAAGGTATTGCAAAATAAAATTAAAAATGCCAAGGGGGTTTATCCTTAGTACTTCACTATTTTCCACAGCACTACATTATTGTGCCTTCCCTTTCAAGATGTGCACTTAAGAGCCCTCCAGCCCCCCACGTGCTCTTGAACTGCATCAGCTCCAGCCAAAATGACCAATGGTCAGGAGTTGTAAACTAACAACATCTGGAATGCTGGAGGCTTGCCATCCCTGAGTTAACAGCTCCAACTTTTAGAGGAAGGGAAATAGTTCATCCCTGGTAGTTTCACAGAACCTTCCTGGAATTACCTGGAAATGTGTGTGCGTCCTATGGCGCGAATGCAGGCTTTCGCTGAAGCCTGGAGAGCGAGGGGGGGTCAGTGCGCACCGACCCCTCTCACTCTCCAGGCCTCAGGAAGCTATCCACTAGCCGTGGGAGACGCAGCTTCGGGCTTCGCGCAGTGCTCCAGCCCCGCACCTGGGGGGGGGATAATTTTTCCCCTTTATTTCCCCCCAAAAAAACTAGGTGCGTCCTATGGGCCGGTGCGTCCTAATGGGGCGAAAAATACGGTATCTGGCTTGCTACTGCTGGAAAAGAAACAATTATATATATAAAAAAGGGGTGCTTGTAGAGCAATTCTTGGCTGCTGTTATGTTCTGACACTAAGAATTGCATCACCTCCACTCTGATAACACCGTCACATAGACAGCTCTGTGAATGAACCAGAGATTATAATATCGGACACCAAATTTGGAGAGTGGGAAGGGGCTGGCTATATTGGTCTACTTATCAGATAGCTACTCATCAAGCTATGGCACTTCATTGCAGAAGATAAATGAAACAAGGTAGGAATAATAATAATAATAAAATTTTATTTATACCCCAGCCAGAGCCTGGCTCAGGGCGGCTAACACCAATGAAATTACACTAAAACATAATGGGCGGGGGTACAAAAAAACCACACCAGTTTATTAAAATACGGGTTAAAATACAATTTAAAATGCAGCCTCATTTTAATAGTAGCTCATAAATCAAAACCATAAGGGTCCGACTGAGTCCAAACCAAAGGCCAGGCAGAACAGCTCTGTCTTGCAGGCCCTGTGGAAAGATGTCAAGGGCCCATGTCTCTTGTGACAGAGTGTTCCACCAAGTCGGGGCCAGTACTGAAAAGGCCCTGGTCCTAGTTGAGACCAATCTAACCACCTTGCGGCTTGGGACCTCCAAAGTGTTGTTATTTGTGGACATTAAGGTCCTCCGTGGGGCATACCAGGAGAGGCGGTCCCGTAGGTACGAGGGTCCTAGGCCACATAGGGGTTTAAAGGTCAAAACCAGCACCTTAAACCTGACCCTGTACTCCACCGGGAGCCAGTGCAGCTGGTAAAGCACTGGATGAATGTGATCCTGCGTCAAGGACCCCATAAGGAGCCTCTCCACGGCATTCTGCACCCACTGGAGTTTCTGGGTCAACTTCAAGGGCAGCCCCGTGTAGAGCGAGTTACACGGAGGTAACCGTGCCTGGAGGTGACCGTCGCATGGATCACTGAATAATACAGTATCTGATGACAGCCCAAAGAGGTTCCTAAAATAACTGTAGACATGCCTCCCTTAGGGACAGGGAAAGAGGCCTTGTTTGACCCACATATGTGGCAATTGAGGCCTTTCTTCAGATAAGAGATGTCAAATTTCAGCAAGTGTGAGTGAAGGGATGTTGGGTCAAGAGTGTGGGAGGCTGGTATGGGAAATAGTGAGTGAAGTTAAGAATGACTTGGTAAGAATTATGATGTTAGTGAAAGAAAAAATGGTTAGGTGTAATAATCTCAAACCTAGTTTATCAATGTTTTGTGACTTTCTATAGATACAATTTCCTACTTTTTGCAAAAGTTGCACTAGCATTTCTCAGTAAAGATAGCTCAAATGAAGAATCCCAGTACAGGAGATGTTTGGTTTCTTCCTCAAAATAGGTAGAAAAGCCACCCTGGTTTGCTAGTGCGGTTTCATTCAAGTGGGACTTGCCTTCAGTTGAAATGGATTGGGTGCCACATTACTAGTTACTATGTGAATATCTTCGTTTCTGTCATTTAATAAAATTGAGTCTGAAACAGAATTCTCCAGACATCTCTAGGGACAAATTGTTTAAAGACAAAGTTTGTCACAGGGAGAGCCAAAGAGGCATACATGGAACATTAGCAAAAATCTTAGCCCTTCCTAGGTTTCCATGAATCCCTGCTCCAAACTTGATGGTGTTCCTTATAGTTTGCGATGGACTCCTGAGGTATCCCACAAAACATCAATATATGATTTAGGTTTGTATCACAAACCTAGTTCTCTTAGATCCTTAGTAAAAACTCAAACATTTCAGCTGAACCTTTAATCCTTAGCATCAGGTCAGAATAAAAATGCTTCTATTATGAAGAACATCAAATATGTATTCTATAATACTTTCCGATATATACTAACACAATTGGAAAATTGTAAGGCTGTTTTGGAGGCATGTTGTTCAGGTCCTTTCATTTCTGCCCCCCTCTTCTCTTCCTGCCCCCTAGTAGCATGGCAATGTTGCTTCAGCAGAATTTGAATTATTTGGGATTTGTGTTTATCATAACCATAAATAAACAATCTGCTAGGTTAAGAAGACAGTACTTCATTGAAGGCTGTTTTATCTTTTTTTTTAAACAACACCACTTAAAAATATTCTCTGTGTTTAAAAATAGACCAAGTCTGAGCCTGCGTATGTGCCTTGAAGACTGTGAAACTTGAACCAGTAAATGATTTGACATGTCTCAATAACATTTGGATCTAAAATACGTATGTGGGAAGCTGCAGTAAAATTCATCTATTTATTAAAATCTATCTTGCTTACCCAGGCAATTAGCCTCCACAAAGTGATTTACAATATAACCAAATTAGTATACATAATTTTAAAGACAACCATTATAAAAACATTTTAAAATACAAAACACATATGAAATGTGTTAAACTTAAATCAGCGCTACAAACATCGCAATCCAGACCGGCAAACCAGACGGGAATAATAGAAACAAGGTTTGGCAATCTTTTGGGGCCTGTGGGCACACTTGCAAAATGACAGCACTTTCTGTTATGAGCACTGCACATATACCACAACCTGTTCTATTAGCTATAGGAGAATATGTCTTTCAAGCCCAGTTTCAGTGGAGGGTGGGTGGCAGTGAAAGTCTCCGAGTATCATTGGCAGTCCCTGAACTAAGGCAAAGGTCTGCTTTATTTAGGTAGGGTTTTAGCTGGCAAATCTGTCAAAGCTGATAAAAAGTACTCCTGGTAACGACTGCCACCAGTAGTATTGGATCCAAGAAGACCCCCAGGCTGTGGGCATGGTCATTTGGAGAAGTGTGGCCCCATGCAGTACTTCCAAGACTGCAGATTTCCGCACCTGCATTGCCTCCACCTTAACTGGATTAAGCTTCAGCCTGTTTGCCCTCTTCCATATCAAAATTTCCTGCAGACACAGAATATCTGCAGCCTCACTGGAACAATGTGTGGAAACAAGAAGTAGACTTGAATTTCACATGCCTATTGATGACATTTTAGCTCAAACCAGGAGATAACTTCCTCAAGTGGCTTTGTATAGATAGATATTAAAACAAATGGGGGGCACGGTGGACTGCTGAGGCATCCCATGGGACATGGAGCAAAACAGTATTCCCGCAGCATCAAAAGGAGAAAGGATGGGAGGCATGATAACACCAGACTGTCAGGTGTGTGTGTGCAGGAGCCAGGCCCTGTGACCAATAGGACTGTGCAGGCCTGGGGCCTTACTAAGTTTGTTCTGAAGGGGCAAGGCAAGGCAAGGCAAGGCAAGGCAAGGCAAGGCAAGGCAAGGCACGGCACGGCCTCACAGGTGAGGCTGATTGGTAACTTACAGCACCTGGTGGCAAGAGTTGGGAAGGGATATAAGGTCAGCATTTCCCTTCAGCTCTCTGCCACAGCAACAAATTCCCTGCCTTACTGTGTTTGATTCCTGACCCTTGGCTTCTTGACTCCCGGCTCTCTGACCCTCATACTCCTGGCTTCTGGACTCCTGTTCCTGCTCCCACCCCACCATCTTGCCCCCAGCCGGGACTTCGATCACCCGTGAACCGAACCATAACACAGACACCTACCAATCTTTACTCTGTCTTGATGGCATAGTTTTTTAAGCTGTAAGTAATTTTCATGAATACTTAGGAATAATATTAACAAATATACAGGAATAGTTAAGCCAGAGGAGGGCAATGAGAACCCTTATATCCCAGCACGATCACTGAGATCATCTGTAGGAACATCTCTGGTCTTTTCCACATTCAAATTCCACATTCTGTGGCTACTGAACATGCTCAATCTTACTGGGCTATTTAGTGGAGTTCTTCTGTAACTGTAGTTTGTTTTGTTTTGTTTATAAATGTTTTGTTTTACGTCTGCAGACCTTGGGGCTCACCCTGAACAGTCAGACATCTCCCTCTTGTTTCTCCATGACTAGAAGTGTTGGCCAGGGTTAGTGCTTTTCTCTAGAGCATGGTACCAGTTTAATGTCTAAATCCCCCCCCCCATATAAAATCATTGTTTGAGGTGTATTTTTTTCCAAGTTTGTACTGCAGTTTTTAATTCTTCTTGTTTGTAATGTGTATTATATTTTATATTCTATTTCTGTACCCTGCATGGATATTTTCTGAATGTAGAGCAGTTCTGAGATCTGAACTCTTAACTCAGTAAATGATTACTTGTGAGGAGAGATGTTACCTACAAATGGCAACTATTTAGAAGTCTGTCAGTGGCTACTAGCTATGATAGCTGTACTCTGCCTCCATGGTCAGAGGCAGTTTGCTTCTGAATACAAGTTGTAGGAAATTGCAGGAGGGGAGAGTGCTTCTTAACTGTTTACGAGCTTCCCATAGGCTTCTGATTGGCCACTGTGAAAACAAACTACTTGACTAAATGGACTATTGGCTCTTCTTATGTCCTTAAGGCAATTTCCCAGTTGTAGTAGGAAAAATTAATGAGAGTGTAAATAAATAAAATGTTGCATACCAGAGTTGTAGGGCTACCAAGGGTAAACCAAGTTCCAAAATGATAATTGGGTTTTGGGGTGCGTTGAATGGGGGAGCAGCTCTTAATTTTTCTTAACTTTGTCTTAATTGTGCATTTAATGGCATCTAGGTTTTTATTTTCTTCATTGAAAAATAATAAAAATAAAGCTTCCCAAATGAAGTTTTGGGTTAAAACAGAAATCCTTTGGTCGCAGAACATTTGTTTATTTAATGACAGCATTTAATGAATTTATCTTTCAGAATTATGTACAAAGCAAGGCATGACTTATACAGAACTATTAAGAGTCATGGTTGTTTACCTAACCCACAGGTTAAATTCTTGTCTGAACCTAACTTTACATTGGAAGGGTGTGGTAAGTGATTAGGAGCAGGAGAAGAACATAAAAATATTAGCAGAAGCAATAAATCCATTTTGTGTCTTTATTTACCCAGAATGGCATGGAGCTTTTAAAGCAAAAAAGTACTCCCTATCTAAAATTATGCAAGCAAAACAGACTTTATAAGACTGCCTCTTTGCTGAAGCTTACACTGTTCTGACGTTGTCCTGATGTTTTCTGCAGAAGCTGCTTCAGTGACTAAAGTCTGACAGATGGCTTTAAAGGGAGCAATAACAACAAGGCTCCTTTTGCAAAACAAATGCTGCAATTGTGACTTGAGGTTGAGATGATTAATAAAAGTTTTTATAATTCAGGCAAAACTTGTTTTTCCAATTCCCAGGAGATCCAGCAGTGACAGACTGTCTGGAAGAAGTAACAAACTGACGGTGCTGACTGTGTGATGGATTAAAAATATATACGATAAGCAAGTTTATCCAATCCAAGAGATATACTGTGGGTCAACTCTGGTACCATATCTGTACAAGTTCAGGGAACATTGCAGACTAACAAGGGAAAGAGCAATCTATCCAGCCTGGCCTTCAAGCTAATGAGGAGGCTGCTGGTAAAGGATGCTATTTGGTGGCGGTGTAATAGCATCTCCTTCTTGCACATCTCTGGTCATTGGCTGCATGCTGATCTGCTCAAACAATTTCACAAGAAAAGACATGGAACTCTGTACACTTCAACAAACAAGCTACTTGAATAGCTGAAAAATTGAACCCATTTATAAAATATTGGAACTTGAATGTTGATCTTAACTAATCTAGTAAGGAATAGAATAATAGAATCCAATTCTGTGGTTCTATGTTCTTACATGGGGGAGAACTTAAAACTGGGGTGGGTGGCCTTTTATTTTTCCTACCGACATCTGCCTTAGCATCATAGAATTGTAGAGTTGGAAGGGACCCAAGGGTCATTTAGTCCAACCCCCTGCAATAAAGGAATCTCCACGAAAGCACAGCTCTTACTGTCAGAAAGTTTTTCCATATGTTTCGTCGGAATCTCCTTTCTTGTAACTTGAAGCCATTGGTTTGAGTCCTAACCTTCCAGAGCAGGGGAGAACAAGCTTGTTCCGTCTTCCATGTGACAGCCCTTAAGCTTTTTGAAGATGGCTATCATATCTCCTCTCAGTCTCCTCTTTTCCAGGCTAAATATACCCAACTCCTTCAAGCGCTCCTTGTAAAGCTTGGTTTCCAGACTTGACTTAGTTCTGCAGATAGACTGGGGAGGAGTAAAGCAGCTTCAGGCTCCTTTCCGGGACCTCATATGTATGATGTGCAAATCAGACCAATGTGGATCTCATTTCTCTCTTACTCAGAAGGGAAAGGCGAGGCACTGTGACTCATTTGGTATGAGTTAATTTATGCATATTGAGAGCCATTTTCCATATATAACATCAAACCTTGTCAATACCAGCTTTCTCACAAGTGTATCTGTATGGAATATTTGCTTGAATACATGCTTATAGTTGCATTTCATGTTCTCAGGAGACTTAGGATTTCTTCGTATTGAGGAAAGTATCACATCGGGAGAAAATATAATATAGGAAAGTGGCTTCAATCTACAGATTTTTGATGCCAATTTTACAGCCTTGGAACACAACAGTTGGTCGGCCTCTGGGTTGACTGAAAGTGGGCCATAGTATCACATTGTAGTAACAGCAGTACAGAGCCTCATAACACCATAGAGCTTTCATGAATTAGAACTCACTTCATGCATTGATAAAGTGTGCTCTAGCCCATGAAGACTTATTTCACAAAATATTTATTTGCCTTTATTGTTGTAGCTGCAAAAGGCTAACATGACTAATTCTCTGGAATTTGTGATTAGCTGCAGATACTGCTTTTCTGATCGTTAAGCCTTAATAGTCTTGGCAAGCAATATAGTCAACTGTGATAGTGTTGCTGTGCTATTTCTGGGGTAGAAACAACTCTGAAGTGCCATTGCATCTCTGTGGGATGTTCTTTTCTCCTGTTTCTTTCATTATAAGTTGGCAAGCAGGCAGTTAAGTATCAAAAAATGTCTGCGTAAGGCTTTCTTAGTTCAGTGTTCCTGCATTACAACAGCTGTGGCTTGCTCTGGATGGGACTGAAGCTAACCATCCCACCCTCTTTGCCCTTCTTTCCATCTCTCATACTTAAATATGGATAAAGATTGGAATTTGGTCGAAGAGAAACCTCAGTTTTGTCTGTCGGGGCACCTTATTTTTGTCTAGTACATGTCAGTTTAAAGTGCTGACTCTGAGGGAAACTAATCTTTTTAAAAAGATTAGAACAATCAGAGCTTATTTAATGATGCATAAGGAAGACAGACTTCTGCTGAAATGCATCTTAGCGAAATCCTCAAAATATTTCTGTGAGCTGCCCCACATCAAACGCAGTGACGCCAGATTCCGTGTGTGTCAGTATGACCTCCACATAGAACTTCAAAATCCTCATCGTTTCAGTTTGACTGGAGATGCTCTGGCTTAAACCTCACAAACGAGCGGAGATCAAAGTACTTCCCTGGGAAAACTTCTGTTTAAATATATTGATGTTTTAAATCTAATGCCACAGATGTTTTCTCAGTCCCCAAAGAGCACCCTTGCAGAAATAAAACAACTTGCATGTGTAGACATCTGCAAGAGAAAAAGAAAAGAAAATCTGTCCTTCAGATGATTTCTTACAAGTCCTAGAAAGTATGGTATTTCTGGTTCTTTCTCTTTTTCTATGTGAAGGTGTATCTTTAGATCTTTAGGCACCAGCTCGTTGTTGCACATGCTCCTGTTTCTAGAA
This sequence comes from Podarcis tiliguerta, assembly GCF_965153285.1. Taxonomy (NCBI): domain Eukaryota; kingdom Metazoa; phylum Chordata; class Lepidosauria; order Squamata; family Lacertidae; genus Podarcis; species Podarcis tiliguerta. Next base: position 48,665,914 of record NC_139539.1, read on the forward strand.
AACCACTTTGTCCACTTACCTTTCGGAGAGAAGATCACACAATGGGAAATTTAGGCAGTAATTTTATACATCCCATGCATCCTCAGTCTAAAAGATATTGGGGTAATTTTGATATTGCTTATTGACGGGACATAGAAAATATTGGAACATAATAGTAGTTTGTGCCACACTTCTATCTAATAGTTTTTTCAGATTTTTTCAACCCAACTGTTTTAAGCACTGTCTGTGCTTAAGCACTAGATCTTAGGACTGCTTTATATATATATCCGAGTGTTTTATTGTTAAACTAAGCAGGAAAATGGTATTTGGAAGACCATTAATAATTACTAAAGCAGCCCCAGATTTGGGTGGTTAGTTCAAATCAATATTTGACATTCACATTTAGACACATTGCCTTATTGTTTTCCTGTCCCACTTTTGCTCAGCTTCCAAAAATCTCTTGCTTGTCCATTCCATTTTATAGTGATATCACAGCTCCGATTTTTCCTCTGATCTTCTGATCTTTTTTTCCACCTCTACATATACTCCAGTAATCATTCTCTCAGATCCCTGCTTCTGATCTTTCTTCCCACACAGCTTTCCAGACCTCACCTTCTCCACTATGTAGTTCAGTCTAGGGGCTTTCAAACAATAACATCTTTAGCCTATTCTGTGTATAATATTAACATTTAATTATTTGTACTTGGGACTTATGGGCTGTTAGGGGTAGTACCTCTGGTGGGGGATACATTGTGCTCCTTCTGGGGTAGTTTTGTCCACCTTTGGTCCCCACCCTGCAATCAGCTCTCACCTGTGGTTCCTAGAAGCTCCTAGAAGCATGTGACAGTGGCCATACCCTGGGAACAGCTTTGACTGGCTGGCTAAAGCAGGTGAGAGTAGCCGATGGGCCTCAAATCCTCCATGAATTAGGGTCTTCCCCTGCATGCGGAGACAGACTCCAGCAGATGGAGCAGGTGAGACCAATAGTGGGTCCAAAGGTCAAGAAGGCAGTTTCTGCACGTGTTGTAAAGGGAAGTGAGGGACAGATGCGGCTTGTCAACCTGGGAAAGTAGTCTATCCAGGAGAAAGGAAACACTGACCCGAAACCTCCTCTGCCTTGCAGGATATATTCGGGAGAGAAAAGCTAAGGAATAAACCCTACACAAATCTGGAGAGGTCCCTTAAGATGGTTGGATGGCACCATGTATGCCTCCTTCCAGCAACTCCTGTGCCCAAGGTGGTGCCAAATGTATTGCTCTGCTTTCCTTTGAACTACATCAGTGAGGCCATGAGTGAGAACTTGGCATCTGGGTAGCCCAGTACCTCCATACACACTGCTCAGGCTTGTGTTGTGGGGAGGTCACTTTGGTGCTGATAACTTGTTGGTTTGTCTTTACCCCCCGAAAGAACACTCCATTGTTCCTCGAAACAGGCAGATGCCAACAACAATTTGTACTTGTAGCTCACTCTTCACCAAATGATCTCAGGACAGGCTACAGAGATATCATAATTAGAATAAATGCTATTTACATTAATTTGAAACTAAGACTGTCAACAACAAAAAAGCAGCACAGTACAGCAGTGCAGAAGAATAGAAGATAACCACTCAACTAAAGGCCTGAATAAAGAGGTGTGCCTTGCTCAATCACCAAAGAGGATACAATGACAATATAAGGAGGGGAGGTTGTCCCACAACCTGGAGGCCACCACAGAAAAGGCTGTCTCATGCGCCACAACCTTTTAAACCACAGAGAGTTTTTGGCACTGCAAATAGAGTCTCCCCTGCTGATCTTAACAAATGAGTGGGTTGATGTGGGAGGAGGCACTTCTTCAGATATTTGGAGCCCAAGTTATTTCAGGTTTTATCTGTCAGTATTAACACCTTAAATTGGGTTCAGTGGTGAACTGGCAGCCAGTGCCAATTAAGACCAGTGTAATGTGTGTTTGGCCAAAGATGCCGACTAACAGCCTTGCTGCTACATTCTACACTTGTTTCAGTTCCCAAATATTGTTAAGCATAGCCCGCATGTGGAGTATTCTGCAATAATTCAGTTTGGAAGTTATTAGACTATGACCAAGCAACTTTGCCCAGGAACATCTGTACCTGGAAAACCAGCCAGAGCTGGCAATAGTCACTCCTAGCAGTGACTATTCAAGCAGCAGAGGTGGCTCAAGGAGTGCATCCAAGCTATACACCAGTTCCTGCATCTGGAATCAGTCATCTTCTGACAATATGATCAATCAGGACATGGGACATTTATTCAACCAAGATTTCCACAAATCTTAATCTGTCTTGATTACTACATTCCTGTACCCACTTTCATTTACCTTGGAGTAGACCCCATTAAACATAGGCACTTTATACAATTGTACTGTAATTTAAGTGCTGATTAGTGACATCTAAATATTTAAGTGTGTATCGCTATAGGTCAGTGTTAGTTTTAATTTCCTTCAAAGTTATCAATAGTTTAGTTGTTTTGCTTTTTTAAAAAATTATACCTTGCTTCATCCAATCAGGAGTCTCAAAGCAATCTATAAAGACAATAAAATGCATAAATGTTTTTAAAAGATAATTTAAAACAATACAGATGTAAATGTTGATTAAACACACCCACACCCTCAGTGCTATTTCTCAAGAAAAAGAGATGCTGGAACTCATCATGAGCACCTCCCTTTTGTTCTCTTATAATGGCGCCCACCAGTGAGGGGCTGGAACAGAGTTCCAGTGAGTTCTGGCTGAAAAAAGCCCTGACAGCATAAAATATCCACTCAACACGAGAATGAACACACCAAAAATATGTGTTTATTAGTGTTGCTAGCTGATTTGGGGGTCTTTAGAATGAAATGCAAGAGTGAACATTAATACAGTAATTAAATTAATCATAGAACAGTTCGCTCAAGTCTAGCATTATTTTTATAGCTGTATTTTATAGTGCATATAATCAAAATAAGATAAAAGAAAAGCATGTTATTGCCAAAGAAAATAGGATAAATGCTAATCCAGGTTATTTTTTAGAAATGGTGTGGATCGATATAAGGATTGCAGATGATGTAGTTGTGTTTTCAAAATGAAATTAAAATGGTCATAAGTGCAGTAGCTGCAGCAAAGGAATTGTTAATAGTGTGAGGAATGGCAAGTATTGAAATAAATGTTTGTTAGTTTTTACGTTTACCAGAAATGTGACAGTGTGAGAAATTAAATTTTTCTGATTCAGTGTTTCAAGTGGAATATGGCTTTGCTGACAGGAAATAAGATGTGCTTCTAAGAAAAGTACATGTTTTTGCTTCTTAATGCTAAGCCCAGTTGGCTTCGCAGACGTGCTTAAATGTGTATTGGTTTGTAGAAATGGCTGCCAAAATAATTTTAAAATAAGATTTGAACACATCATCTTAATGTTGATCCCTGCTCTTTTTTCCTTTCAGACAGAGGTGGCAGAATATGTGCTCCTGGGTTATAGTTCAACAAAAGTTCTCAAGCTCAAATTATACCTTATCAGAAATTACTCTCCCCATTCCATTTAAAAGCCAAAATGCACTTGGATAGGTCACCTTAGGGCAGAAGAAAGATGAATGGATGGAGCATGGTTAACCCATTCCTCTTGGTTGTTTTCCAACTCAAAAATCACTGTCCTCTAGTTGCTTTTTGTCACCTGCAAAACAAAATTATTTGATAGCCCTTTATTTTTCCCCCCATGGGTGAAAAGGGGCCCCCAGGGAAAAGGATTGAGTAGTCGCTTTCATCTACCCACCACAACTTGTGACTTACCCACACCTGTTTTGGCTACTCAGAAAATGTGGAATTCTGTGTAGATGTACAATTTTCGATAGTTTGAGACAGATGCTGTCATATGCTTTCTCCGATCTGCATCCAGCCTGTGAAATATGGTCTGTATAATAGATTGGAATAATCATAGTGCCACAGTAGCAGAAATGTCAGCATGGGATTCATGCAACATCATTTTTGCTTAGAATGAGTTTGCACTCATTTTGTCTAAGTCATGCATGATGGGAGCATGAGAAACCAACCATAGGTTGTAGTTCATAGTCAGTAGAAGATATAGGAGCCATCCGGGCAACAAGTCTTTAGCCTCACACTTAAGGTTTTAATTAACTGTTGAATTACATTGTGCTACAAGTCATGTTTCCTGCTTGACCTGTGTCATGCTTTTTCGCGCAATAGACCCTCTATGATAAGCGCATTGGACTTCATGCTCAGCTCAGCTTCTGCCTTGGCAGTGTTTCCCAACATCAATCCCTTTGAACTCAGACTGAGGGAAATCCATTTAAGGTAAACAGATTAACACATTTTCCCATGTCTAACGTGAGAACTGAGAGTCTGTCATTTCCCTAAAAGCATTGCATGTGACAGGCCCCAGATGCTGAGCTTCTCAGGGCAGCTGTCTGATTTACTTGACTGGATTGGGTTTACAGCTGGTGTCCGGCTGTTCTTTGTTATGTTTATCTGCTATCTCCTGGGCTAATCAGATTAAGTGATAGCATTATCTTGCTAAAAATCCAATTTCCCCTGAGTCCAAGAGGTGTGGTCTTTACAGGACTTTATAGTTGTTAAAGGGGTGGGAGTCTGCTTTGGGATATTGGTGAGAGCAGTAAGGAATAGCAGCTGCCTCAGCATCAGCTCAATCCCTGTGCTATGCTTAGAATAGAGAGATTAGCCTGCACTTTGGGGTGTATTTCTTTCTTTTCTTTCCTCTAGTAATTGCTGTCAGGAAGTTGGCAAGGATTCATAGGTAAGGGCATGCAGGGTCCCTTAACATGAATGAAATTCATGTGGATGGTTGACTCTTACCTGTTGCTCAAGATTGTCAGCCTTGTTTTCACTAAAGACTCCTGAGTAAGTTTAGCAATCATGCTAATGCACAATACAGGGGTGGGGAAACTCATCAGGGCCCGCAAGGGTGAATGGGCATTCAAATGGCTCATATAATCATAGAATTGTAGAGTTGGAAGGGACCACGAGGGCCCGTGATTTATCTCAGTCCTGACAAACCCTAAGTTGTAGCCACAGATGATCCTAGCTTATCACTCATGGTTTGTCTGGGGGAAACAAAACGTGAACACACACATTCGTGCATATCAAACTTATCCATAGTTTGGTGTACATATGAACTGGACCATGGTTTTCTTGCTTCCCTCAAATGACTTGAGAGGACTGATGACTGCAGTTCTTAAGTACCGTATTTTTCTCTATATAAGACGCACCTGACCATAAGACGGACCTAGTTTTTAGAGGAGAAAAACAAGAAAAAAATATTCTGAAAGAAACAGTGGATGTATGATTTTTGTGGTCCATGCTGTGGCCACAGACATGATATGTGATTTGACGGTGAGTTTGGGGTAGCCCAATGCAAAAATCCTGAGAATCCATGTGGATCTGTGCTTTGTAACCACGTTTTTGCGCCATTGTGGCCCCACGAAACAGTGGATGTGTGTTTTTTTGGTGCAGGCTATAGCCATGGACATGCTATGTGATCTGATGGTGAATTTGGGGTGACCCAATGCAAAAATCCTGAGGATCCATGTGCTTTTACCTCCTCCCTCCCAGGCAGCCTCCTTTATCGCTAGTGTCCCTTATCTCCCTCCTGATCGCTTGCCAATCAGCTGCTCAGCGGCTTCCTTTCAACACCCCTTTCCCTCTTGTTTGCCTTAGCGTATTTTCCTTAGCTGGAGCAGTTTTTTGCTCCTCCTTTTCTTCTAATTTCTATCCTCATTGCTTGTTTTAGTATTCCTGTCTCCTCTCCTTGCAAGTTTGCTGTCTTTACCTCCCCCCCTCCCCCGGCAGCCTCCTTTACCTGCAGCCTTATCTCCCTCACGATCGTTTGCCAATCAGCGGCTTCGTTTCAAAACCCCCTTCCCTCTTTCTTTAAAAAAAAAAAAAGCACAATCTGCTTTTCGCCCCTGGGCAATTCAGCTCCAGGGACCATGCATTTGCTCCATAAGACACACAGACATTTCCCCTTACTTTTTAGGAGGAAAAAGGGCATCTTATGGAGCGAAAAATATGGTATAATCTACCACATAAACACATTTTTTTTATTTAGTAAGTTCAGATTAGTTCAATTTCTGGCCTACACCTTATCATGCCTCAGGGCACATTATTCTAGTTTTAAATTAAAATTGGTACATGCAGCAAAAACAAATATCCAGTTACCCAGTGCCTGCTTAGCTTGCTGTTAAAATGGCAGTTCAATGAAAGCTTCATACCTGTTCCAAAGAATACTCAAGTCTGGACTTGGATCTCTCTCTAGGGAAAGGGAGTTTTGCAATTGTGGGACAGCCATCACATCTTTCTCTATATATCTGTGCTAAATTCCTGTTTTGAGCTTGACACATAGATAGTATAATCAAGACAGCATGTCTGGTTATCTCCTGAGTTATGAAGGACCCAAAAAGTCAAGGACCTTATAGGTCAAAACCAGCTATTTCGTTTGTGCTTGGAGGACCATAGAAAACCAGTGTAGACTAGAACACTGAATGTTGCTGTATGCTAGATAGGAATGCTTGGTTAAAAAAAAAAAAAAGAACAGAGACTTTTTCATGTTTTTTCCCCCTGAGTAGTATATCTTCCTATGGAAAAAAACAGGTTACATATCTGTATATACATTGACTTGCTTCTGTTTAGTATGCTTATTCCCAGTAACCCTTATTTGATAATGGCACTTGCAAGTACCTGTTCTATACCTCTGTTCACTATTGTGGAATGGGGTCAAGAATCTTAATTTCATTCTGCTACCGCGACTTTGAAACCTTATCTTCACTGAGAAATATTCAATCCCAACGACATTTTCTTTGCCAATTTTGTTGGTGATTCAGCACCTAGGGGGGGAAAGTAGGTTAACTACAATGAGTTGGGAGATTTAAAAAAATAATGTCAATGAGTTCATGCAATATGCTCAGTAAGATCCAAGTCAGGCGAGCCCCCTGACTCATGCAGGAAGCGTTCCAAGCTGAGTGTGTGTGCTGAAGTAGCATTCTCAGCCCTTTTGAGTGCATTGTGCTGGCATTCTGGGGAGCAGTACTGGCATGAGAGCCGCTCCCAGACTCCCTGTGCCAAAAGGACACCTTTTCCTGCAATATCAGCACAAGTGAGGAGAAGTCAGGCAAGGGTGGAGGATTGCCCACAAGCTGTGTTCTCATGTTTTTCATTACAGGAGTTGAAAATATATGAAGCAATATAAACAAGGCAAGATAAGAAACAAGAATTTTCTGATTCAGACCCAACAGGACAAGATACCTTTCACTGTTCCGACTTCCCCCTGGGTTTTGTGGTGATTTCTGAACCGATTTGCTTCCATTCCCCACGGTTGCTTTGATACACAGTTCATAAAAAAGCTCAGCTGAAAGTATTTGCAAGGCCTCTTTCATAGATGCAGGAATAGAGTCTCTCTCTACCTCCCTCCCCTGCTCACCCTTCTTATTATGAAAACTATAGCTAAAATCACACTGTATTATTTCGTTTGGCACATAGGTTTCTCCTTTCACTTTGATTTTCTCATGGGTTTCCTTTTCGGCTCCTGCTAGAACCCTACCTTCCAGATACTCCTGCTTCCAATTTATTGACATTTGTGCATTTATTGCATGGTATATAGGTCAAGGTGAAGTTCTGCAAACTAGCAGCAGCAGCAGTTCTTTCAGATGTTCTGGACTTTGCAGTCTCTTTTGCTTTATCACTTTCTTACATGTGCATCAACTTAATTTGGCATCCCTGCTTCATAAACTTATTAAAGAAATGGCAAAACTATTGGGGAGGTTTAAAATGGGGAGAGTTCATTCTAAAATAATTTTCTTACCCTACCCCTTCATAGAAGTCCTTAACAGTTGTCAAGTAATAGATGCCAAGGGAAGACAGTTGATCTTTCCTGGTTAAATTTACTATAATTTTATCCCTTTTTAATCCCCTTAATTTTTGCCTGTAGTGTTTGCATGGGAGAAATGCTGGTGATGGATCTCAGTGTAGAAGGTTGTGCACATAGCAGGCATCTCAGATTTACACTTTCCCCAAATCGCAGAACTCTGCACTGCCCAGTATTGTCCTTCAAACTTAACATAATGCCACTGTAGTTCTTGATCCAACATGAGGAACTGTTGGGGTTGGAGAGGTAGAAAGAGGGAGAAATTTGAATGTATGCATGCAACTGGTTGTACATTCCTAAAGGGATTGTTTTGATTCATAATGGTGCAGTTTTAGTTCAACTGACCCTTAAAGGGTTGATTTGCTTAGATTGCCGACATCTTCAGTTTGGTATCAGTCTTTCTTTGTGTCTAGGAGCTGGGTACCTATACCCACAGAATAGATGGCAGATGGAGGCTAACATTTAATGCACGCTGCCATTTTCCTTTTGACATTTACCTGTCAGTCTCTTTGCTACTAATACCCAAGGACAAAAATTGAGATGCAATGCCTCAGTGCAACATGACATATGGAAATGTTACTATCTTTGCTCTTGATTAATATGTCTCAGAAGTGCTGGATTTCCCTGGAGATATTTACACGCTGTGTAGGCTTCTGCTCTGTTCAAGACCCTAAAGGTGTAAAGCCAAGACTTTCCACAAATCATCAGATAAAGAGGTCATTGTATATATGTTCCTTCAGTATGACTCTTCTTCAGCTGAGCTCAGGAGAAGGAAGTGTTGAATAGTTTTCTTTAATTAATTTAAATGAAAATTAAGTTGCTTAGATAGCAAGGTCTTCTCTGAAGAGCCTTGGACTTAATCTAAGCTACCTAGTAGCGGGAAAGCAGATGTTTCTTGCTCTGCTCCTGAAAAAGGAAACTCATTTGTAGGAATTCACTGCGGTACAAGGATCTACTGAATTTAGCCTATACAGGCAGGCTTAGGTGTGACTGTGAAAATGAAGGAGTGCAACCCATGACTGTTAGTGCAAGAGCTTTTAGGTGGTGTGGGGATCTAAACCTTTATTAATGCATTAGGTGTGTGTGTGTGTGTGTGTAAAGTAAGCTGGGCAGAGACAACACATTTTTGTTGTGTTATGGTTTTGGAATATGTGTAGGCATTCTAATTACAGCATGAACCAATCTTGTGAAGAATTATTGTGAAAACCAACTGTGCTTGCAAACCTAAATCATCATAGATATCTTAGTAATGGCTGTTGCTACAATGATGTCCCTTCACTAAAGGGAAATTATGCATGGGGTTCGCCATCTCAAATATATGTTCCACTAATGGCCTGCTTTTGAGCTAAACTTTCCTTCATGTTTAATTGAAAACAGCCAAATGAATATACTGTATTTTTCCGTGTATAAGACTAGGTTTTTTTCCTAAACAATAATGTCAAAAATTAGGGGGCGTCTTATACATGGATAAGAGCATATAGTTTTCATCTTGCATCCCATGGCAACCCAGAAGTACTGGAATGGGTTACTTCTGGCTTTCGCTGCATGCACAGAAGCGGTAAATCGTGCCGCGCATGCGCAGATGCTGTGCTTCAAGTTGCGGGCTTTTCACATTATGGATGGGTCTCTGGAATGGATCCCCTCTGTAACACAAGGTACCACTGTACTGGATGTGTCCCTTAGGTATGTATATTTAAGAGGCCAGAATACTAAAAAATGAACGTTTGACTTAGAATAATCCTTCTCTTAATTATAAAATATGCCACATTCAGGGTCCATCAAATGCAGCATTTTTGTTTCCAGTGGTAGCTAGCCAGATCCACAGGGAAGCTCACATAGATTATGACAGAGCTGCCCCCTGTTACCCAGCGCAAGCAATTTTTGTGTGTGGTTTTGCTTGAAATTCTTCTGTTAAAACTGAAATTCAGTGCAGATTCTAATTGTGATTAGCTCATATCATATTTACTTATTGGGTTTAATATATTTTTAAGTTAATATTTTAGTAAAGGAAGAAGCATGTGACATGGAGTACAGGAAGAATAGGAAGCAGAGATGCAGCTCCATAAAGGAGGGGTTATCTCATCTGGGAGAGGCATATCCGTTCCTGTTTCAGCATGGTTTATGGTCTTTCTTTAATGTGTACTCACTCTTCTCTCTTCTCCACTTGTGGATGTTTTCACTTTCAAACAAGCCACAACTCTTCATTACATATGAACTCAGGGAACTGTGGTTTGCTCAAACTTAAGTTAGTTTAAATAACCCAATATAGTTTGATATTCTGTCCAAGTTTGTGCATAATATGGAACTGTGTTTTGTTCTAAAGTGGAAGCAAAGGCTTACATTCATCTGTTTTGCATAGAAAAGAAAATGGGGTGACTGTATAAACTAAGGGTCACTGTAGTTTGTTTGCTGCTACCCATTGTTTGGTGTTTGTAAGTGGGCCACTGAGGTTTTTTTTACTAAAGGGTAGTGGTATACCCAGCACATTCCTTATCAAATGAATTGAAATGTAGATACTCCAAATATTTTGTGTCTCTCTAAAGAAGAATAACTAAAACTGGGTGCACCACATATACTATGTAGTTATGTTTTTAAGGAGCAATGTATTGGTGTATATCCACATCCCTGGTATAAAGGGGTTAAATTAATTTAGAATTAAAAGTGAAGGAAATGCTTTAGAAATTAGATATTGGGAAAACACTAAATTAGGCGTTCCTGTTTGACACTTTATTGTAACTACCAAGCAGCTAACATGTAGCTTTCTGTAATAGAGATTAATTTTGTTCACTTCAGGAAGAATAGCTTCTATTGGAGTTTTAAAAAATGCACACTTTACAGATTTACGCAGTCTGCATCCCTAATATTACTATAAATCTGAACTTCTTAGGAGTACTGACTAATATATACAACTCTTTCGCTTGGGATAATTTGGTTATTTACTGCCGTTCCTTGGCTTATTTATTTTAAAAAGTTATACCCTGCCTCCTTCATGGCACTTGCAGTACCTCTCAAAGTAACAATTGAAAAAATTATACAATAAAATTTCAGGTTTAAAATGTATATATAAGCAAACAGATAAAGTGGCAATAAAGATAAATGGCTAAAATAGCCTAATTAGCCATATGGTGCAGATAAAGCTTTAAATTTATTAGAAAAGTTAGTAGGAAGCTGTATTTTTGAACCTCTATTGGAAACATCTTCAGCATCCTCACTAGGCCACCATGCTAAAGGCACTGCACTATCCTACTGATCTTCTTACAACCTTTATTACTAGTAGATCTTAGTAGACGGGGTGGGGTGGGGGTGGAGACACAGTCTCTGAGTCCTGTAAAGCAAGGCTACATCATGCAGTTGAACATAGAAGTAATTGGCAACACACCGTGCTTTCCCACTGATAAGGTTTCCCCTTGCACAGGCTATGTTCCATGTGTGTGTACAGTTAGGCCCTTGGCTAGGTTGTGTTGTTTTTCATTATCCTTCAGAACAGATAGTGTATGCATGTTGTTGAAAAAATTGCTTTGTAACATAAGAGATCTTTTATTTAGTACTATTCAGTTTTAGAACCATTCTATCAGGTCTTTCCATGAGGTTGAGTATTCACACATGGAACATCTAAGCTCCTTATGGAAATGAATTTAACTTCTTTATATATGTGTGTGTGTGTGAGAGAGAGAGAGAGAGAGAGAGAGAGAGAGAGAGAGAGAGAAGTATTTCAATAACAAAAGGGGCCCACCTGTGGAGAAATGTTGCATATCTGGTTCTCTGTGGAAACTGAATTTGCTCTGTTGTATGCTTGCATTCATCCAGTCTTTAATGCCATGATCAAGCCACTTGATAGTTGAATCTGTTTGAAAAGTCCAATTGAATTTTCTCCTGAATCTTTGATTAGTTCTGCGTTTGTATAGGACTGCCTGAACGTTTTTTGCCTCAGACAATGGAAATTCTCCTAACTGAAGCATAACATGCACAGTATACGAGAAAATAAAAAAACTGCTTCTCTGTCCAGATCTTCTTTAGCAACATATCTACTGTACTAGTAACCAGTCAGTACATTAAGCCTATGAATTACTGGACGTTCAGATAAATGCAGAATTGAAGACTATAACAGTGGAATTTAAAATATCATTCGAAAGGTAAAGCCTACAGAACATTGAATGCTTTCCTTCATCCATGACATCGCCAGGTGATCTGACTCAGTCAAAGACAGTTTCCTATGTTCATCCACAAATTAGCCAACAAAGTGAGAGGCATTTTGCTTTAGAATTAAAAATAACATTAAAATGTTGCTTTCTAAAACATGTTTCAAGGCAGGCAAACTTAAAACTTTTAGTGAGAGCTTCCGAAGAGGGTCAGAAGTAGGTTGCCGATACTCTTCTCATACCCAGGAAAGTGGGATAAAAGAGATACCACCAAAGGATTTGCTCTTGGTTGGAGAATTTAATGATTTCCCCCTAAACATACAAGGAAGAGAACCGACCATTTCACAGGACTTTCACCTTTAACATCCCAAGATGGCCTGTAATTGTCCTTGTGATTCATCATGTTCATAATTTCTGCAGACTCACATCAAGTTTTCAGGGAGCAGGTATCTTCCACAGATGTTTTAGCCATTAATGTGGGTCATTTGAGGCACTATGATTTGATAAAAAATTCAGTTTTCTTTTCACTTCCTTGAGCAGACTCAAAGAATAAAAGGCCATGTAGCACCAATTCACCAGCTTCTTCATTACTTTGCTGCCAGAAAAGCAAAGTCTTTACATGGAGTATCACTAGCTGAGAAGTTAAATGGCACCATTTATTGGGGTTTGTATTTACTCTTAATACAAGGAGGGAGTAAGTAGATTCTCGGTAGAAAATGTGACTATTACTACATTGCTTCACCTTCCTGTAGATAATCATGCTTTTAAAACACCCAGTACCATTTCCCCATCCACCTGCTCTGTCTCTTTTGACGTCAAAGTACACAGAGGCTTCCTTGAGGGGGTTGGAGCAAGGTTGCTGATTCTCTTGGGTGCTGTCCTTTTCAGATTCACCCAAAAGAATAGTGGTGCTGGGTTGGTAATCTAATTACCAACCAAGCAAACAGAGCCCACCCAACTCAATTTCACGGTGAAGTCTTGAACAGAATATATGCAGGCTGGAGAACTGCAGGTGAAAACTCTCACACACACCTCCCTAAGAGTTAAGATTATATGTCTGTCAAAATCAATGAACTCACCAACTCCTTAAATTCAGTAGGGAGAAATATTATCATTTCTCCACCATTCTATTTATTAGAATATTCAAACAACCTTTGTTCCCATTCTTTCAGTCTTGAGGTAATACCAGATTTCCAGTATTTTGCATATAGTATCTCATGCTGCCATGAGAAGCCAGTTCCTTACTCTTTGTGTTCTCGGGTGGGGGGGGGGGTAAGAACGGGTTCAACTTCAGTCCTCTAGTGGAGTTACTTTGAGATTTAACTCCTGTTAAATAAAAAACTGTAGTATGTGTCCATCACATATGGTATAGTATTTAAAAAATGATAAGGGTCTATTTTAGCTTCTCTTTTGTATTAAATTCAGGTTTCATATTGAAGAGGTTTCTATTAAAAATAGTTAAATTCTCAGCTTGTCCTTAGTTGATGTCAGAAACAATTTAAGAATGAAGACTCGTGAATTTAGACCCACGGGTGAGATGACAGAAGTGACTTTAATATTTTAACAATTAAATAGTTCTGTTAAGGATCCATTCCCATTATGTTTTCCATAAATGTGCATTGCTTCGTTTCTTAATTAAAAGCTGTTATCTTCGTCTTCTTTTTAATTGTCATTTTCATCCTTTCTATCTTGGTGAATTCAGTTCACCTGGCTTCCCAAAGGAGTTTGTTAAGTGTGCTTGGTTGAATGCCAGCCCATCGTTGCCTAATGGAGTTAAGTGCAATGTGGATATACTCAGAAACCACACTGGATGAATTACATATATGGGTCCCTGTTAATATAATAAGAACAGCACTTATATTGTGTATGTAATTTACTCTATGAAGTTCACTTATTCATGGGTGAAGCACCAAATTAGCAAAACAAAAGTGGGTTGTAATGCTGTTAATAATGATTGCAGAAATCTGCAAGATAAATCCCTGGCTCCGGTGATGTATTGCTATTGAATTCAGAGTATATTGGATTGGGGCAGCTTACACAGTGGGAATGTTAGTGTCTCCTGAAAGCCATTCAGGGCCTCTATGTGCAAGTACAAATAGGTTTCAAAACCCTGCAATTTGGGAAAGCCTGCCTGCGTGCCTGTAGTAAAGGACAGCCTGCCACCTTTCAGTTTGCTAGTACTGCAAATCTGGTTTCCAAATCAAACGCATAACCTAGCAACAAACACAAATGCTTTAAAGCTTGAAGTAGAATGGGATTAATGTTGGTGTCTTTTTCTGTAACCTCCAAGACATGGAGTTTGTCTTCCACATCAACAATAAATATTGTGAGAATGTTCAGCTGGCAAAGTTCTGAGGTAAATCAAGGTCTAGAACAGTGAATGGTTCAGTGGGCAAATGCTGGAACACCACAAATCACTTAAGGGACCATCACTTTCATTTGTGTGTAATGGAAGTCAAGGAAGCAGCTGCTTTACTAGCAGTGAGTTTGTTTTCACAGTTTCATCTTTAAATTTGTGTTTTTCTTCCAGTCATTTAAAGACAGAGGAGAAACACATGCTGTAGGGCCAGCTAAAGTGCTTGCTCGTACATTAACTGTATATCTTTCTAACACGGTGACAAAGTGTATTTCTGCTTTGAGACCTCTCTGAGATAAATAAGCAAACACTGTGGTCACAGGAAAAATGAAGGCAGGGACTTCATGAAGGCTTAAGCTGTACAAACTCTGCCTTTTTGTGTCTCAAAAGTCTCTTTATCAGGATCCTTCTGCTTTTCAGATGCTGCCTAGAATGGTTTGTTCTAACACTGTTGTGTGTTTGCTACAGAATTCATAAAACTGGCAAAATTCTTTTCTCCCCGGGAGACCATTCCAACTTCCTTTATACAACAATCAAGTACTATACAACCACCTTGTAGTGTGACTCGCAGTAGTTGTGGCAATATTCAGATGTTTAATTTTATTTTAAAACTGGGTCAGTGTGTTTTGCTGTTAACTAGAAGGTTGATTGTTCAAGCCCAGCCAGGGACAGATATGGGCAGGATTCCTGCATTACTGACCCTCAGGGATCCTTCCAGCTCTACAATTCTATGATTCTATATTATATTCACAAGAATATAATTTATGTAGTTAAAATTAATTAAACAATCAAAGTGTATTTGATGACTGGCTGCAGTTTATTTTAACTGGATGACAGCTGTCTCTAATCAAAACTAGGCTAACTTAGATCCTTAGCATATACAATTTACATGGTCAATAACATAATGTATCTATTTGGCCCAACTAATTTTCACAGTGGTATATGAGCTTTCATGTTTCATGGAACTCTTCCTCAGGCTACATGTTGTGAAACACTTTAAAAATCTTAATTCCTAATCATTTAATGGAATATTATATCTAAAAGGAACCCATGTATTTCCTGCCAGGAAGCTTGGTTAACACAGATAGAGGTACATCACTTAATTCAATTGTCATTGAGAATGTTCAAAGTATTGATTGATATGGGTGGTAGTTGGCTAAATCATATTCCTTAGAGTAGACCCGATGTAAACTCTGGATGTCATTTAAGTATGCAGGCTCACCAAACCTGATGCACCTATTTTTTTCATGTTCATTAATTTTATTGGTTTCCTCTTGCGCGAAACTTAGTTGAATACCACCTAGTGGATTTTAAATTAGCTATGAAGAATTGAATTCCATCTATTTCAGGGAGTGGTACCCTGAGTATGATTTCGGTGGATACCTTTATATTTTACAAATTCAGATAAAAAAGGGATGTTAATTGAGATTAAATGGCTACATCAAGCTGATTTCACTACCACCAGAGCCATCTTTACTGAACTGACTAAATCAGATTAGAGTATGTTGCACCCATCATAATTTTATAATTCTATCATATATAAGTGTACTGTTTAGATTCCCTCATACTGTTCTTCCATGGAGCAAAGTATAATATGGAGACTTTCATCTCAGTATTAGTTGAAATGGGCAGTGCTACTACTCCCATGCAGGCTTAGAAACTTTTTTTAAAACTGTAAAATCAGTGTTGCGTTTACAGATCTAAAAATACTGTGTATGTACATTATTGCCTTTGGTTTGCTTAAGAACTGTTGTCAGTTTCATTACACTTTTCTGAGATTTCATATAATGCAATAAAAAGGCATGTCTGTGGCTGTTTTCCACACATGTAGTGCTGTGTAGCGTTATAGCATGATGCTCCAGTTGTGAAAACTCCCCCCCCCCCATTGGCAAATGATATAATGCTCTGATTGCTACTTAACTTCCAGACTGCAATCCTAGCCACATAATTTGATCTCCTATCCAATACTATCACTGTTGGCTCATTCTCAACTGGATCCTAAACCAATCTGGAATTTGGGAAGTGCTGAGTCAGTTTGTTTGCTTTTTTGCGGGTTGGGTGGGTTTCTGTATATGTACTTGGTGAAAGCATCTAAATTCACATTGTGAATAAAATGTTGAGAAATGTGTTATTGACAAACTCAGAATATTATAAGTCTAGAAATGTTGATTTCACATAAGAGTCTTTATTTCATTTAAAAGATTAGGAGACAGCTTTTCCTGGGTAATTTAATAAAATACATAGAGATGACTTCCAGCACACTGTGAAGGAAAAGCACAATTTTTAGATATAAGAATTTCATCTTTAATAACCCAATTTTTACTTCCTAGCTGCCTTTATATTAAATTGCCTTTCTGTCTCCATAAGGACTCACTTTGCTCTTATGTAGACAGGAGGTGTGGCACATAAGTAGCACAGTCAGCCCTTGAGGAAACTGTCATGTCTAAATAGGGCTAAATTTTAGCTGTACTACAATAGGTGATAGTTTTCCTTTCCCTCATTTTGATCTTTCAGATGTCACAATTACTCCTGAAAATGTCAGTAGTGCTATATTCTTTATATACGTTACATGGTTATGTGAAGACTATTCTAGAGCTATACACTCACTTACTCTTCTTTGTATTCTCCGTGCTGTGACACTGATAGGAAATGTCCATACACAAAGCAATTTGGTGGAATTCTAGAGCTTTGGCTAAGAAACTGGCACTCTCCCCTCCTTCCCCCAGAATGCTAAAGGGATGGAATAAACACCTTCCTGTGAGGTTTGCTCTAACATGGTTTGCTCTATTGTGCCACTACCACTGTTTCTGCTGCTGGCAGAGAAGTATTTTCTATTGGGGCCAATTTTGGGCAAGATCACACATTTTGGATGAGATCTTGCCAAAAATAGACATGATCTCACCCAAAATGGGTACTAATGGCAGTGGCAATTCTCTGCCAGTGGTGGAGGTGGTGGGGGTAGGCATTGCAGCCGTGGGCTTGCCACCTGGGGGACTTCTGCCACTTGAGGTAGTGGCCTCACCCTGCCTAATGGCTGAGCCAGCTCTGCTCTTCTGTCTCCTTTGGACCATAAATCATTGGTTTGCTTAGTTTTTCAATGAGTTAGGAGTTGGTACATTCATTCAGTGCTCATGTGTTTGTAATACATTAGTCATCCTTCACTTAGTGCCATTCTTTGGTGTGGGGAAGAACATGACTTTGTGGGAGAGAACAGAACAGTCATGATTGCTGTTTGTTCTGTTTGGGAGTCTCACAAGGCTGAGTTGCCAGTCTTGTCAAGTGTTTATTAAGCATTTTCCCTTGGCTATAATTTTTCATCTTCCTCTGAATCCTCCAGCATTTTCTATATCCTTGGTGTCGATTTTGAGCCAACTGAGGTTTCCAGTGACCCATGAGAAGTGATAGGACTGCCATTAAGAGCAAGCCCATATTTTGTTGATTTCACCAGCAACCTCAATGCCACTTTCACTGTCTCCAGTGACTCCAACGCTTACAACGCCATGATCTGGGCCTGTAGTGGTATCTTTGGTCACTTTCACTTCGCCTGGAAGACCTGCTCCCTACATTACTGACTCCAGTTACAAATGCTGTTGCTGTTGCAGAACCCACCATCTTATGGCAGGGTTAATGTTGCCAGTCTTCATGTCATTTCTGGAGACCCCGTAAAAGCTGCCGCCAGATTGGGCTTACGTTCAGGGCAGCCTGGCAATCAATACGCAACATTGCAAGCTAGCAAAAATAAATAAACAATTCAAAAAGGAAACCGCCGTCTTGGCTCCTCCCTGCTCTCCCCTTCTTCAGTTTTTAATTTTGCCTGGCAGAAACTGGTTGTTTCTTCCTGAGACTCCTGGTGCTCACCTTCTTTCAGGCTGGTTAATTCCTTGTTTCTTCTACCTCTTATTGAAATTCTCTGTGTTCTCTAGTTCCTTTACCTTGTGGCTTTGTATGTTACTTATTTTCACAACCTTTAAGAATCAGTAGCCTCTGTATTTCTCCCTCTCTGGCCTTAATGCTCACGGCAGTTAAGGCTATGGAAACCGAAACTGATATTTTTTCTGCAAAGGAATGACTATTGTTCAGTCTGCTTCTTTGGCTGCATTTAAATAGTAAAGGCACAGAAGAAATTCACACTCTCCTCCTGCTAGGAGAGAACTAAAGCTGCAAACTACATCCTCTAAAGGCAATAGATGTGATTCAGGGAGCTCTGCTTCTACTCAGATTTTAGCTCCAGTCCTTCCCTCATGTTTAGCAGTAGCTGCTGCTACTTTCAACCCAGTTATGGCAGATCTTCCCAGTTTACCAGCCTCTGCTTCCCCCACTTTAGGGGATTTTTATACAGAACATTTCAGAACTAGATCAGGTGTGCCCATAAATCCCCCTTTATCTGGCATTTTTCTAACAGGGGGAGTGGTGTGAAATGGAAAGCTCAACAGGAGGCCCTGTCCCTGCCTTGGCTGAGTAGTGCTCACTGCACAGAGAGAGGATGCCAACAGCATCTTCCTCTGGAGAAGGAGAGCAAGCAGCTCTCCCTCAGCTGAACTTTGGGGAAATCCTTATCCTATGGAATCCCTTCTCAGAGCCAAGATCCACTGCACTGCCCCAAAGAGACCTAGCCAAGGAAGTACATTTCCTTTCAGCCCCATATCAGTCTCCAAATGTTTTCCATCAACAATATGTATCTACTACTACTCCCTCCACCTCCAGGAGGCAATCTGAAGTGTGTCCTTCACACAGGGGTTCTCAGACCCAACCCAGGCACCCTTGTTTTCCCCTGAAGACAACACTGCAGCTCACATGTACATTCAGGCAATCCTGATTCACATAACCAGTTTTCATTCTAAAAGCACACACATAAACAGACATGGAGCTATGAAAATGCTCACTCTACAACAGGAGGCATCCAGACTCCTCCTCTGGGTAGGTTTTCTACCAGAGCAGAAACCTCAGAGGTAGATTGACTGAGGAGAGAATGTCTCAATAATGGGGACCGGAAATTCCATTCAGAGATATTCACAGCTGACAAGTCAGGAAATTCTTCCAATTCTACTTATGGCCAATGGAAGCAATGGATGCCCTCACAGCACCATGGCCATAGGGGCTACAGTATACCCCCCTCAGTTATCCCTGATAGCAAGAGCCTGAGGAAGATTCAAGAAAAACGGGCCAAGATGACCTTGCCATTTCATGACCCTAACCAACCTTACGTTTTCATGGCACTATCCTCTAACCGTCAGGTAAGACCTTCTCTCTCAAGGACCCACCTTGGCTCTGTCTACACTTATGGAAGTTGAAGGGAAGAAATGACTCAAAAGCTAGTCTTCCAACACTATAGATACTATAGGACCTGACATCGCACCAAATGGAATTTTCCCAGACAAGCAACAGTCTTCAGGCTTCCTTCTGTTTCTCCAGGAAGGCTCGTCTCTAGGTCTCAAAGCCAATACTGTGTGTTGTCAGGCTTCAACACTTTCATCTGTCATCTCCAAAGGCCTGGATCGATCTATGTCAGCTCTCACCAGTTCCTGCCTCATTTTCCTTCAAGGAGCAACTCCTCTTGCCCACTAGTGCAACCACATGCATCTACATACTGTCCTATGAACTCTATAATGTCCTCCTTATGAGCCATGCAAGTAGGTCCCACTGTGCTTACTATCCTTTAGAGTTCTGTTTCTGGTAGCCATTACCTCTACAAGATGCATTTCAGAGGCAAAGCTCTGTTAGTCATGAGACATCATCGGGTTTCTCCACAGGGGTAGAGTAATTCTGTGAACCAACCCATTGTTCCTTCCAAAGTTACTTTCACAGTTCCACTGCCAACAGGAACCGATTCTTCTGTCATTTGGCCTTTTCTCACGTACATCCATCAGAAAATAATGACAATCACTTGATGGAGGTGGGAACTATTTCTGCATTCTAGAAGTTCATTGAACAAGCTATTCCCTCGCATGATGGAGAGGCATCAATCAACAGAATATTTTTTTTGGGGGGGCACTAGCTTTAAGTTCTGTCCCCCCCTGATCATAAACAAAACAAATTTGGAGATCTGCTCCACTTGGTTCATTTAAAATGCTCTGCACAAGCCTGATAGTCCATAGCTTGTTTGGTAGATTTCAGAGGAGGCCTAGGTAAAATAATTACCTAGTTTTTTAAAAGAGAGGTCCTAGTTGTTACTTTCCTGGGGATTGCAGTTGAAGCAGGCTTAGGAGCACCTCAAATTTGGTTTTAAAATGTGACTCGCTTTGCGGCTGGGTGTTTAAGATTGAATGATGGTCTGCGAGTAACATTGCATAATAACACACTGACATTATGTTTTGGGTGCCTCATATCATCTGTGGGCCCTACCTTCATCTTGAATTAGAATTCCATGCCTGGGGAGAATGGGAGACGAATGGAAGTATCTGGCTAGCGGTAACTGGAAAGGCATATGTTATCTCATCACAAATCTCTCTTCTCCAAATTTCCTACACATACATTGGACATACATTGCCTTCTACACTACCACCACTAGGTGATAGCACTACTGGAAAAAAGAAATTGGTCCAGAATTAAAGTCAGAGTTGCTGACAGAACTCACTTGATGTCAAGTGTTTGCTTGAAAAATACCAATTGGAAGTACATTGTGCAAGCTTGAAAAGTAAAGGTAATTAGTTTTCTCAATGGCTTTAACAAAATGTGATTAAAGTGCAAACTATAGGCTTTCTGAAAGAGGTGAAGTAATTAAACTGCAAAGGTGCTGTGGGAATTCAGTGGTGTGCTCTGTGTGACTCGTGTTAAATAAGAAATCAAAAAGGCACAATGACTCTCAATCTGTAAAAATAAAAGTTTGAGAAAAGGGCTGTATTTTGTATATTGAAGGATCATAAGCAGTCTTCCTCTTTCTACCATCCTCTTAAAAAGTGAGCAGAAATAATTATATATTGAGCAAAGCTAAAAAAATCCCATTGCTAGAGATATTCAAATAAGCAACTGACTTAATATCAATAGCGTGTGGTAGAGTGTTTCTTACATTCCATGCCAGGAACAGAAACTTGGCATCTTGGTAGCATGTAAATGATCTTTTGTTTGTTTGCAGATGCTCTGTTCTGAACTCTATGCATGCGAAAGTAGTTTATACAAATAAGGAAAAATGGCTTATGTAATGGGAATGTCAGAGTGCACTCATTATCGTTAGTCAGGATTCTCTCTTCTTCACCAGGTAGATGAGTCCAAGATTCAGTTCAGAGAACAATATACACTACTATTAAAATGAAATGTATTTTTTATCTACCTCACCATTTCTAGTAGCCAAGAAGGCTGTTTATTATCCTAACAGGTATCCTAATGAGATTGTTTACAGTGGAGCTTGTTGGGGTTGGGAGGCTAAGTAATAGTGCATCTTGTGTTTATCTGTAAAAGGAGTCTGAGCTCACTTTAAATTCTTAAAACTAGAGGAGGGAAATTAGATTGGTGAGTCCTTTGAACTTGCTGCACCAAGAACCAGCTGCTTGCAAAGGAGGATTAAAACCTTTTAATCCTTTTGTGCAAAATAATATGGTGTTTAATGTGGTAAGCATGCTAGCAAAATTAATTTTCATGTTTCTTTTTTCAGGCAGGAGCATTCATATCCATCTCTTCTCAGGCAGGATAAATTTAGTTCTGCCTCTATTCCTGGCTGTGCATGCTCTGGACTTTTTGCACTTTGCAGTGCAATTTAATAATTTTGACATTTTCAGGAAAGTTGTAAATTAGGAACTGTGGGTTTCCGTGTAAGCCCCCTGCAACCATCTGTTAGAACAGGGTCAGACACTGCTGGGAAAGCTGCCTAAGGCAGTTCAGTAATAACCCAGCTTTGCAAATAAGTTCACCAAAGTTACTAGCCTACAAAACATTTTAATCGCCCACCTACAGATACATCCATTCAATTTAAAACATTTTTTGAGGGGAGCTAACTAATTTCAGACTATAGAAAGCAAAGGCTACCCCTGCCCCCAGCTGTCTGAGGATTACAGAAAAGAGTATGAAAAATCCAAAGGAAACAATATTTAGGGGATGTCATAGTTTATGTTGTTGTAACTTTAAAGAAACAAATTGAACAGTTTTAGCTAAAGCTGCATTGGAACCTTTCAGTGCTGGTTGTGTTTCATTAGGGTTTGCCATATTGTACCCTCACTATTCTAGGTGGCCATTTGCATGCTATGGAGGTGATTTCTAATTACATATATCTAATAACAACAGGGAACATTCCCCAGTACCAAGAGCAATATGCAAGGTGGCCATACTGCACCACACTCTTCCCCTCTCTCTCTTTAACAAACAC